>NC_077228.1:127253341-128615841 GCF_027887165.1 Monodelphis domestica | reverse complement strand
TTACTCTTAATTAATAAACCAACCTATCATTACTCAGTTTGTTCATAACCACATGGATGCCTGCAGATCTATGTGCTGGCTTTAACCTTTGTCTTCTGAAAATGAGGCAACTCGTTCTGCTCAGTATTTGTCAGGCTTCTATCCTCCTTTTTTTCTGGCTTGAGTTATCTCTTGAGATCATGACTATGCCTACATACTATGACTTCAGTGACATCTGTGCTTTGAAAAGAAACCATGTTGGATTTAGTGAGATAAATGGTTATTTTTAAGACAGTCACTGGACTGAATGGAGCTGGTTATAAATTATTTGTAGGAAGGGTCTGTGTTTAAAAATTATATATCTTTGCATTACTAGGACCAAGAACAGTGTCTTGCTTGAAATGGATATTTAATAAATGTTTGTTGAATCAAATACAATTGAAAGGCAGTTTGTGTATAGATAGTCATAGTTGTATCAAGCCCTTCTATGGTCTATCTCCAAATAACCCATACTCCAGGAAAGTGGAATATTATGGGTTCCACCTTCCCAATGAAATTCCCAAAGTCCTAGATTTCTCGTTGGTATTCTTGGCATCTTTATAAACTTTCTCTCCCTTCTCAAACCACAGGGTGCAGAGTTGGGTGAAAATGAGCAAACCTGGGCAAAAGAATTCTTTTTGCCTGAATCATACTTTCTAGCCTCAGAAAGTTTGACAAGTCTAAAAGCCTTATGAACACAATGACCAACCAGACTTCAAGGGCAGCTTCCTAGCTCCTGACAAAGAGGCAATGGACACAGGGTGCAGAATGGGACATATATTTTTTGGATATGGCCTATGTGGGAATTTATTTTGCTTGTCTATGCATATTTCTTACAAGATTTTGTTTTTCTTTCTTTTTTTCCAGTTCAAAGTGGAGTTGGAAGGAGAAAAAAATAAATTTTTACAAAATTGAACAATCAGATTTGATTTTAAAATGTTTGACATTTTATGTGACAATGGCAAGTTAAAATACTGCTAATTCTTTAGCAGATGGAGGCATATCTAACTCTACTTCAGAGTCTGGAAGTAAAATTATTAATAATTTCTTAGAATCATCAATTAAGACCTGAAAGGAATTTTAGAATCTAATCTATAGATTAGGAAATTGAGTATGGAACCAGGAAAGTGACCAGGACTACACAGGTAACCAAAGCCTGAAACAGGACAACTGTCTTTTATCTGACATTAATTGCCTAGGAATAGAGTGATATATATATATATATATATATATATATATATATATATATACTACTTGCAAAAATGGTATATTAAAACATTCCTCTTTGAAAAGTAACTAAATTAACTAAAGAGCAGAAGAGTTCAATAACTAACCTCAGTCTAGCCCATGAATTAGTAGAAGATTAGAACTCATAGCCTTAATCAATTATTGAAACTATCACTGCATTGGGAAATCTCAGCCCTATTTTTGACTATCAGTATACCTGTGTTAATTCCACCTGTAATTATTTTGCATTTGATTAGTCAATGTGGATATTCTCTGAAATTTTAAAATTTGAATTAAAATTATTTCTCCTACTTAGTAGTAGAAGGGCATGAATAAACCTGAATTATAAAGCAGAATGCAATAAACCAATGTTCAGTCAGGATTTGAATAAGATAGCTTAAATACATTGTTACTGTTGTACAAGGAAACTGGGACACTGTATAATTATTTCTGACTAACTACATACAATGTTGAGATAGATTTTAGATTAACTGCTGAGCTAGAGCTTGATATGCATTCAAAATTAACTAAAAGGATAGTGAGCATTTAAGTACATTTCCTACATGGCTAAAATCAAATGAGGAAGAAAATTTTCTGTAAGTCTCTAGGTAGGGAGATAAAAGTAGTCAGAGGACTACTCTCCTTGTCCTGGTCAATGTTAAGCCATGAACACATTGCCCTGCTGTTTCTCTTGTTCCTGTTTTGTCTGTTCTTTCCTGTTTTAGGTGGAATATTAGAATTTGAGACCAGTTGAGCTTAGTTTAAAAATACTACCCTGAAGAGACTGAGATCCAGTTCAGAAGTAGATTGATCCCGTAGTGAAGACATCAAGTCCTACAAAAAAGAAAATTTTATTTTTAAGCTATGGTACATTCAAAAGTGGACTTAGTGGAGGCAAATTCTTTTCAGAATCTGCTTTGAGTTTAAGTTCCAGGATTGGACTTCCAGTGGTAGAGCCAAGATGGAGGAGTAATTAGAGCAGCAGCTCTGTTTCACTATGAAAATCTTCTCCAACCAAGATTAAAAAATGGTCACAAAATGAATTCAGGAGTGAAAGAACCAACAAGAAGGCAGAGTAAAACAGCTTTCAAGAAAAGAAAAACCCAAAAGGTAGGCAGAGACCATCTGAGGAACTGAGGTAAGAGGGGAGCAAAGCCAGTAAGAGGCTATAGCAGGGAGTGAAGAGCAATCCAAGAGCAAATCACAACCATGCCCACCCCCACCCCACATCTGTTGTCACAGGTTATGAACTTAAGTCCAAGCTAACATTGAGATCCTGAGAGCCTGCCTGGGCTAATAGTGGTCCAAGTCAACACACATTCCTTGAAATTTCAGACCTGTGGAGAAGTTCGGAGTCCAAGTCCAGGGCAATCTGAACTGAAGGGGGCCAATTTCCATGGACCCAGAGCGAAGCCAGGAAGGGCAGAGCTCCAGGACAGGGCAATCAAGGGTATATCTGATTGAATCAAGAACACAGTGAGACCAAAGAGGAGCCTAAGCCTAGGGCTAGAATTTGATCATCCCCTGACCTGATCAAGTTCAGAGTGAGATCAACAGCTTATATCCAAGCCTGAGGAAAGTCTGTGAGCTATCAAGGGTGTGTAATTAGAAAAAAATGCTAGGTTTATAAAAGTTAAGAAACTTGCTACCTCCCAGAATCCAGGAATTGAACTGCTTGGAGAAGGCACCATGGAGATGCCTGTAGAAACCTCACACTGCACCAAAAGAACCAGAATGAACTTTGGGTTGTAGTGAAATTGAACTGTGGAGGGTTGAACATATTTATTTTGTATATATACTCTTATACCAAAGGGAATTGTCCCCTCATTGAGTTTTTGTCAAAACACCTAGCAATCATTAGTTTTGCTCTCTCTCTCTCTCTCTCTCTCTCTCTCTCTCTCTCTAACTATTGCAGTTTCCTCTTAGAAAATGTAATGTTGTAAGTCCCTGTAGTTAGAAGATTTTTAGGGGTACTAGATGATATACCAAATGATCCATTGGAGAGATCACACTGGGGATTGTGAAGATGGAATTAATTCTCTCCTGACTATTTTTAGATTTAATCACCAAAAGTGTATACAACCCATTTTATACTTAAGTGGGGGAGGTCTGTGACCCACATGTGCTAAAGTGAGTGATGAATCAGAAACAACTGACTGCCCCCGGACAGTCCTAAGCAAAGCTAAAACTATAATTGGTCCACATAAAGTGGACTGAATACACAGGAAGTGATGCAAAGAAGCATCTTTAAAAGCAGTTGCAACTTCCTGTGAGGGGGAGTTCTTCAGAGTTCAGTGTTTGAGTTCAAGTCTGCTTTGTGGACCTGAGACTCTGAAATTATGTGAGACTGTTCTTGAATCTCTCCCTTTGAACTACCATGTGAGTGAGTGAAAAGGTTTACTTCTTTCCTGACTTGCTGGAGAGACAAGCTTTGTCTCATTACTCTTACTTTCACTTTTTCTCCTTTTGTAAATAAACTGCAATAAAAAATCATTCTGGTTTGAGAAATATATTTTTGGTGACTACATTTTTATACATTTAGTCCAACCTTAATTTTAACCCTTAAAAGGGTCACTTGAATCAGCAGAGAGAGGGGGCTTTCAGAGCGCTCAGCCCTCAGACCACCTGGTAAACTAATAACCCAGAAAATAAGCTTAAAATAGCATCAAAGAAGGACTGAAGCTTAAGAGACTACCCCAACTTCCTAGGAAACAGAGGTTACCTATAATTAGATAGGAAAAATGAGCAAACAACAAAAAAGCACCTAATTCTAAAGAATTTTTATGGAGACAAAGGGCAAGGTGCAGATAGAAGGGGACAGCAAAAGCAAAGGAAACACACACACAAATTCCAAAAGAAAAAGACAGATTAGATATAGAGTGTGGAAGAGTTGAAGAAAGACTTCAAAAAACTAATTATGAGAGGCAGAGGAGGGGGCAGCTGGGTGGCTCAGAGGATTGAAAGTCAGGCCCAGAGATAGGAGGTCCTGGGTTCAAATTTGACCTTAGACACTTCTGTGACCTTGGGAAAGTCACTTGACCCCCATTGCCTATCCCTTACCACTCTTCTATCTTAGATCCAATATAAAGTATTGGTTCTACGAAAGAAGGTAAGGGTTTTAAAAAAATAAAAAGACAGAGGAAAAGTGGGGAAGAGAAATGAAGTGATACAAGAAGAAATGGAAGAATTGAAAAATTAGAACCAAAAACTGACAGAGGAAAATCAGGCCTTAAGTTTCAGTGTCTCCAGAGACCAAGGAGGCAGTCTTCCCTTAGTGTAGAGGAAAATGCTTATATGTCTGTTATTACTATATTTTTCAGTAAATATTCCTTTGAAAAAGCTATTTGATATTGATTAGATGAAATGAGAGCACTAATCTACAGAAGGTATTGATAAGGTATAGGATAGACTGCCCAGTTCTAAAGAAAATATCAGAGAAATGCCAATATTATGGTTTATGGAGAATTGGTAACCTATTTGCCAGTTTGGACTTTTGTAATCTTGTTAGCCCAAAAGGTTATAGTTAATATAGACTTAATCAAAATAGTTTTGAGTGCTTATTTATTATGAAATGTCACTTTATATCTAATTTGCTATATTTTACTGAACCTACTCAGATGATTTTAGCAACATGGGAGGAAATATCCTGCCAAAATAAATAGAACTGTTTAACTTAAAAGTGTTTTGTTTTTGTTTTTTGCTTTTTGCAAAGAATCAATAAAGGGAATTAGACAATGCATAATTGAATATCAACTATGTGACTGCATAGATATAGCTTTTCTTAGATCCAAGTCTCCCTTCACAAGAATACAGGCATGTTCTAAACATAGGAGATTAGGATATATGCACAGTACCTATTCTATTCTCTATTGGATATTCTGGGGTAGCAAATATGCTGAGTGTAGGAATTAACAAAATTTCTTAATGCAGCCAATGATACTCTGGACTTCACTATTGATATTACCACAACTCTGGTCTGAACTATCTGAGAGCTGTCCAGATCTTACAAGCTCCTAAGGTCAGGATTTTCCATTGTTTACTGGCAAATACTCCCAAATTCTTCCAGCCATGGTTATCTCACCACTTTGAGAACAAATGAACTCAAACACAGACCCTAAAACGAATATGTTCTTATTTTGTCTTCTAGTCTTTGACGTTGAGATCAATTTTCTGGTGGTCAAGAGCAATATTGCTTTTTACTCAGTTTCTCTCAGTTGACAGCTAAGATTTCCCATTACCTATGGGGAGAAAAACCAAAAATGTTAAAGGAATGAGATCTAAATGTGTTTTGTGCTGTTCAAAATAATTCTCACACACTTTGACAAATCATGAATCCTTCACTTATTCATGTATGGTGATCATGAAATGTTGCAAGAAATTTGGAGTTTTGCCCTTTATTAAATATTCAAAGATATATAATGTTTCATCAGTATCAGTACCCTCCCTATTGATAGAAACTGCAACCCTTCCATGATTCAGATCAATCTTTAAATTTAAAAAGAATTATCACCTGGTTTATGAGTCTCTCCATATTTATCTAGACTGCTCCTTGAAAGACATATAGTTTGAGATTAAGCCCATACCCAACTCTTTGCATTTTGATTAAGACCTGCCAGCATTGTGCTTTTTATACTCATGGTCACCTTTGTGTATTCAACTTTGGTTAATTCCATTTTGTGATAAATAATAAGATTAGGATAAACTGGCAAATTATTGGCTATAATGTCAAAATAGTACCATATTTAGTAGAGTTTTAGTATTAAGTTTTGGTTCATTATATTTTTGAATTTTTTTTCTCCAGGATCCATTCCTTACTCTCTAGACTTTTCTAGTTCTTCTCCAGCAGTCATCTCATCTTGGAACCATTTCAGCCTTGTGGTCTTATTTTCTGATTAGTGAGTCCTAACCTAGACCACTATTTCATGAGGGTCCTGGAAATACTTTATTTGCTCCTGGTTTTATTTCTCACTCTCTAGACCAGTGATGGCCAACCTTTTGAGCTTGGTGTGTCAAAATTCACCAAAAAACCGAGCATAACTCAGGTGGTGTGCACTTCAAGAAAAAAACACACCATAATTTCATGATATTTATAGTTTAAATAACAAAAATGTATAATTATAACATATAACTCTATCATTTAATTAAGTTGCTTAGTAATTTCTTTGTTCATCTGTCAGTTGGTTTCTTTTGGTCTTTATATTATTTAACTTGTGTGAGGTGCCATGATCTAAGATAAGTGAGGGAAAGGGAGAATTCTTTAACTAACCTGCCTATTAGTGACTTTTTTGTTGCTGAATTTCATTGGCTAAATCTTCAATTGAAGGTTGGTATTTTGTACACTTCAAGTCCAAGCAAGAACTACAAACTTTATTTGTCAATCTGTTTCTTTTGTTGGTTTTGATTAACACTGAGAATAAGGTCTCACAAAAGTACATAGAGGGAAAAATTTTTAGTAAAGCCATTGTTATAATATTCAGTGTGCTAAAAGTGTCTGGTAATCAGTTCCAAGCACTCCAAATTTTCTCTTTGTAGTAGCACTCCTCTTGACTCTCCAAGCAGCACCTTTTCAGATTCTCAAGCTTTGACTTCAAGTCGACAAACACCTGAGCCCAGATGCTATCTTGAAATTCTGCAAGTTGCATCTCCAAATCATCAATTTGCATTCATTGGAAACCATTTAATTCCAAACAACTGTAGACTACTATATCAGGATACTTAATTATTTTCATGGTCTGTTCTAGGCTTCTAAATTGATTAAATCTATCACTGAACTGGTCAAGTAATGAGTCTAAAACATGCTGGTACTTTATATGTAAGGGATCCATTTCATTTTGTACACCTGCACTGGCCTTCTCAAAATACTTTGTTACTCAAGGAAAATACTTATGAGTTTTAGTTTCTACATCTCACTTGAAAATTTTAAGTTTACTTTCAAAAGCTTTTATATATCTAAACATAACATCAATACTTTTGCCAAAACCTTGTAACTTTAAGTTCAGTTCATTAATATGAACAGAGAGATCTGTAAAAACCATCAGGGTATTGACCAACTTATCATCATTGAGCTAAGGAAATTTTCCCAGATGCTTATCCTCAAGAAATGCCTTAATTTCATCAAAGCACTCCACAAAGTACTCAAGAAGTTTGCCTCCGCTCAGCCATCTTACATTATTGTACATCAGTGGTCCACTGTAGGTGGAATCAATGTCCAGAAAAAGTGCAGAAAATTCTCACTTGTGAAGGGGGTGAGCAGCTATTAAATGAACTATTTTTGTAACAATTGATATTAAATCATTTAAGTTGGTGAATCCTGCCTTGGCATATGAAGCCTCCTGATGGATAATACAATGAAAAGGCACAATCAGATGTCAGATAGCTTCTGTAAACAATTTGACAAATCTGACTTTTTTTCCTCACCATGTTTGGTGCCCCATCTGTCATCACTAACACAACTTTAGAGATATTAATGTGTTTGGAAAATTTGGATAACAACCTTACATATTTCGCTTCCTGATGTACTTGTTGGCACTGATACAAATTTTATCAATTCTTCTCTCATTGTGAGACCATCAGAATATTGACCAATAATGGTCAACTGAGCATGTGATGTGACATCAGTAGTTTCATCAAGAGAGATAAAAAATATTTACAATTACTTATGTCTCTCTTTAATTGATATTGTATGTTTGTCTTCACTCTCATTATTTGGTCTTTTATGATATTTCTACTGAGTGGCAACTCAGCTATTCTCTTAATAATTCCATCTTTATTCTGCATATTGTGAAACAGAACTGCTGCACATTTTAGGAGAGTTTCTTTAATAAATACTCCCTCACTGAGTACTTTTCCATGCTGAGCTATGGAGTGAGCAATGCTCAAACTTGCAGATGTTAAATTTGTAGAGCCTTTTACAAATTTAAGAATGGAATTAAATCAGCTCTTATAAAGATATAACTTCCTGGAAATGTATTCTTTCCTTTCATCCTCACTTTTTTTCATGAGCTGGGAAGGATTAGTTTCAAAATGTTTATTTATATTCCATGTTCTGCTTACTACAATTTCAGTACATAGAACAAAAATGATCTGCCATTTTTTTCTATAATGGTATGCATCTCGGTCCATGTCTCTTGAAAGGGTCGGCTACTACTACTACTACTGCTTTCTTTACTTAACCTTTTTTTTTATTTCTTGGGTTCTCCATCAGTGGGGCAGTGACAGAAGATAGAATTATAGATAGCCTGTTAGCCCTGTAGGCAATTAGGGGTTAACTAGCCTAACTGACCACAAGATGGCACACATAACTGTCTTTTAGGAAAGGGCAGGGTTAATAAGCAGAAATAGGGGTTAATAAGGATGTACAACAGTAATATTGGTGAAATGGAGTCTGTACTATCCTGCAAGATGGCGTTCCTTATGTAAATTAAGATGACTGCCTCTATTTTTAATGGCAGGAAACAGTACCCATAGCACAGGCCCCCTCTCCCAGCCTCCCCCTCACTTATCTCAGTAATGATGGTCAATTAGAAATCCAGGACACCCCAGAATAGTAGGTTGGATGATTGTGGTTGCTGGTAATGGCGATCACAGGGCCCCCAGAGATGCATGCCTCATGGCATTCAGCTGTTCTCTGCTCCACCAGCTGGAAGTGAGGTCAAAGATCCCCTAAAGACCTAACTGGAAGTCCCAGAACTAGACACTCTGTTCTAAAGTTCTGTTGTTTTGGCCTAAAAACCTCCAGCACAGAGTGTCTACACTACTCTACAGCAAATATTTTATCCTCGGCTACTGCAACTGGCCATGCAGGAGCAGAGGATGAAATGTCCTTCTCGGCATGCAATCCCATACTTCTGTATGCAGCTTCATGAGGCCGTGTGTCATCAAAAATGGCTACGCATGTCAGTGCTGACAGACATGTCATAGGTCCACCATCATGGCTCTAGACTCTTTCATCCCAGCAGCATTCCCCCTTTTATACTTCCTTCTTATTTCTCTTTATGTGTTATGTTCTTCAATTAGAATTTAAGCTTTTTGAGAACAGAGTTTATGTTTTTCTATATCTGAACTTCTTATGCAGTGCACGGCATATAGTAACTGCTTAATGAATGTCTTATCTATCTATCTATCTATCTATCTATCTATCTATCTATCTATCTATCTGCCCGTCTGTCTGTCTGACTGTCTGTCTGTCTGTCTGTTTGTCTGTCTCTGCTTTAAGGGTATGTGATGTAATGGTATGAGGGACTATGGGTACTCCCTCAACACTGGTCACAACACAATGCTACTACTTTGATGGTTAATCCTCTTGCATAACTAAGGGTGAAAACTTCTGTTTCCCTCTAGTCAACCCTTTGAAAATAGCTTTCTCACACTGTCAAGTTGTTTCTCTAGTCAAAGATATACAGCCTATTACTAGATCTACAGCTTGTATACTGGTTAAGACTTGGAAAACCTAAGGCTTCAACTATACCATGTTAAAGAATGGGTTAGTTCTTTAATGGAATGTTGTATTCTTGTGCTTTTGGCAAGGAAAATCTTTGGCAGAACCATGTGGTTAGCCAGAATAGTGCATTCCCTAAACTTTTTGGAATAAACATAAATTTTTTATACTCCAAATACAATGAACTCAATTCTTCTGTGTAGGAGGGCCTTTGTTATGTATTCTCATGCAACTGGGAAAAAAGGAGACTCAATATGCCTTTCTATTCAAATGCTTCTTAAATTCGAGAGAAACCTATTCTTTCTGCAGAAGGATAGAATTAGATTGCTCACATTATTTTGTTCATTGTAAATCATCTAGAATGCCAGCTTGCAAATGAACATGAATAAGAAATGAACATTAATATTAATCAGGGATTCTATACATTTTAATATGGAAAATTTTCCTAATGCAAACACATTTATTAAAGATGAAAATTCCCAATTTGCTGGTCATCTCATCTCAGTATATTCAAGTTCCCTTTTTTTTTAAAAACCCTTATCTTCAGTCTTCCGTAACAATACTGTGTATTGGTTCCAAGACAGAAGAGTGGTGGTAAGGGCTAGGCAATGGGGGTCAAGTGACTTACCCAGGGTCACATAGCTGGGAAGTTTCTGAGACCAGATTGGAGCCTAGGACTCCCATCTCAATCCACTGAACTACTCAGTTGCCCCCTTATTCAAGCTCTTTTTGACAGAAGTGTGATAGTATTCAAATTTCTTCAGTGTGCTACCATTTTATATTAGGTACAAATGTCATGTTATTTTGGAGCTTCTATTCCTGTTGATTCTTATTGCATTGCTTCTAATTCTCAAATTATCACTCTCATCCAGGCTAATTAAACTGAAACCAACCTGGGAAGTATGGGTATTATAGCACTTTTAAATAATTTAGCCACAATTTTATGACATCCTACATTAGAGAATATTATGAAATTGAAAGGGAACTCAGTGGTCTATCCCTACCAGAAATATCTTTTCTACAATATGCCCAACAGGTGGTATTCCACTCTTGCCTGAAGAGTTCCAATGAGAGGGTCCTTACATAATCTAGAGGCAGTACGTATACTTCAAGATAACTTGAGTTGTCAGGAAAATTTTCCTTGCCAATCCTAAATTTGTCTCTTTGAAATTTGCATCCAGTGCCCCTAAATATGTCCTCAGGCTAGTGTCTCCAGGGCCAAAGAGGATATGACTAATATCTCTTCCTTTTAATAACCCTTCCTATAATTGAAGGCAGCTATCAAGCTCATCTCCACCATCTATAAGATAGATTCTCTTCTAGTTTAACATCCCTACTTCCTTCAGCTAATCCTCAAGGTGAAAAATGAATAAAGGCTAACAGAAAAAAAAGAGTCTTTTTCAGCTGTTCATTTTGAAAAGTGCAGAATCAATAAATTTTAGCACACCACTCAATAGTCATATTAAAAATAAATTCACGTGACATGCATTAAAATCAAGGATTTCCCCTCTTTAAGATTTGGGTTTAGGAGAGAAGGCTGGTAGATAGCAAATAGGTAACTACCATTGTCTACTTGAAGCATTAGAGTTCATGTACTAGGGGGCCTTGATTAGAGGATTATGGTACCCCACAAACACTGGCTACTTAATTAGTTATTTCCATCTAGTGCAGTTTTATTCCCTGACCTGGTAATACATGGGCTCTTTGTTACAGCCTTTCAAAGTTGCCGAGCTGAGCCGTTTCATAAAAACCAAAATCAGTTTTCTGAATGACTGAATAGAACAATAAGAGTTTGTAACAACTGGGGCACATCATTGCCTTCGTCAGGGGATAATAGGAGCTATAGAAAGGCCTTTTCATCTTCAAGCACGGGTCCATTATTTCCATGTATCTCTTGTGTGCTTTATGAAAAGGTTTGTACAGTAAATAATGACTGACTATGCAGTCGCTCTTTCTTCCTCTGCCAAGCTCTTTTTAGCTTTGGCAGCAATTTTGTTTTCCTTGTCATCATCTAATGTCTATTTATTCTGCATTGCTACAAAGCCAGTGAAATTCCCTCATAAATCCTAGGTCGTGAAGATGAAGCAAGAACTTTATTTCTTTTTATTAAATGTCTCCAGTATCCTCTTCTTTTTCTAATTAGGTTCAAAGTGGTCAGTCCCTCAGGACAGGAATTGAATTCACTTGGTTGGTACATCCCCAAGGCCAGGCCACTTTTAATTAAAGGCCAGGTATCAAAAGCCAAACACTCACTGGATGAACTCAGGGCACCACCAAAAGTTCCCCTTCCTCACTGGATGATTCGACCAAATTCCTACCCCTCCCTGTAAATCTCCCTCCCTTTTACTCTCCCTCCCACACACACATACAATAAGCATTAGGTATTCACCCAGAGCCTGGAGATATTACTCACCCTATGGTTGTCTGGGGCTGAAGTTTTCTTTTGTCAGCACTGCCACAGCATGAAGGTGAGAACAAGAAGCCCTGAAACTGAAGGGAAAGAGATAAAAGGAAAAGTGTACAGACAAAGAGAGAAGCTCTTAAACTCCTCTGTCAATTCAGTGTCTCCCCCTACTTGGCCCTGGGCTTATTCTAAAGACGGATCAGCCTTGGCATATGTACAGATGGTACTAGACAGCAGCTGGGCTTTCCATCTGGGTACCATTTAGTAGCAGATAGATGTTTTCAGGCTGGTGTCTCCTCCAATTGTTGAAGATTGAGAGGGAAAGTGAGAGGCCCACTGCTTTTCTTTTCCTCTGAATGCTGCAAAGCTAAAACCAGTGCCTGTCCCTACCTTTGGCTCCCTATCAAAGTCTCATCGCCCATTTGAAAAATGAGGAAGAAAATGATTTGGTTACAGAGAATGGGTGATCAGAGACAGTGATGCCAATACACAAAGCATCACATGGAGCCCATTAAAGATTGGACTTGCCCACCACACATTTCCCATATTGTCTTTCAGCATCCTACTGACAAACTTTCTGAATTCCAGGCAATATGTTCATCTCATGTGTGGGTTTTGGAGGCGGGGAAGAAGAAGGATTTGGGGAGAGAGTGGGTGGGAAAGATGTCAAAGGCTATGTCTGTACAAGGCAAAACAACTGGCTAAAAAGTTTAAGATTCAACATGTTGACTAATTTTAAAAAGTATTTGTAAAGAAATCAATTTGGGGGCCAGCTAGGTGGCTCAGTGAATGGAGAGTCAGGTCTAGAGACAGAAGATCATGGGTTTAAATCTGACCTCACATACTTCCTAGTTGTGTGACACTGGAAAATTACTTAACCCCTATTGTCTGGCCCTTACCAATTTTCTGCCTTGGAAATCAGTATATAGTATTGATTCTCAGATGGGAGGTAAAGGTCTAAAAAAAAAAAGAAAGAAAGAATTTTGTCTCCACAAGTAGCCAAAGGAACCAAATGGATCATTTTTGCCAATTCAGTTAAAAAGGCAGTCAATTCTCAAATATTAGCAATAATGGTAACAACAACAACAATAATACAATGATTGTAATAACAGTCAGACAGAATAAAAATATATTGTGCTTTTCTGAATTCACTTTTCATCTAGTTGTCCTATGTGGGCTGTAGCTTGCTAAACTTTGTATCACTCCCAGTATGTATTTTTAACAATTAATCATTAGGCATTTATTAAGCACCCAATATGCACCAGACACCATCTACAGTAGGAACTTAAGAAATGTTTGTGGATTTAAAAATTCATATAGCCATCAATAGAATTGACTAGTTTACTTTTGGAAAGAATTAATTGGTTGTTCCTGTCTTTACATAGAAGGGTGGTATAGTGGGAAAAGTACTAGAATTAGAATTGGCAGAGACCAAGTTCAAACATTTCACATTTACAAGCTGTAAGTTTTATTAGCTGGGCACTCACTTTACCTCTTTGCATTTCAGTCTCCTCATCTATAAAATGAAGGTAATAATCCCACCTACCTGATAGCACTGTTTGTTTTTTCTTTTTGGTTAGACCTCTGATTTCATTAGTACCAAGAGCTCTGGGCAGGAACTTCCTTCTGCCAAAATAGGCCTTCATCTGTTCTTCAACATAAGCCTGAGTTGCCTCAGTACCCTTAGGGTTTAAATGACTTACCCAGGATCACACAGTCAATATGCGTCAGAGGCAAATATTTGAAACAATATTTTCCTTATGCAGAGATCAAATTTTCTATGCAGGATGCCAAATTGCCTCTGTTAAGGTTAAAATTCTCTAGAGAATATATATTAATTTGTAATTATTTATTAAATGAAAAAATCATGTTACTGTTCCTTTAGCAGCTTCCTCTTGGAGCTGGCTGAGTTAGCTCCACCACTAGACCTCAGGCATGCTGGCATACCCTTAGTCAGCCTGGGGTCTGACTGTGTGCCTTATGGTGCTCCCCTAGCTAGCACTGAGCCAGCTCATCCACACTGGCACTCTCTTAGCTGCCCCCCGCCCCGTGCCTCTGTGCAGCCCTCTCATAAACAAGCCAGTGCTCTCCTAGCTACCTACCTTCTTTCTTCACAGTACTGAGGCAAGAAAACCCCTACTTCCTTCCCTTACTCCAATTTATGCTTCTAATGGTGTCCTTTTTCCTAACCCCTCTGAACTAGAAAACTCTGAACCCAGTCCAGAAAAGAGGAAGTTCTTCCAAGAGCCAGGAGTCAACAGGTGGTCTTTAGAATAGGGTACAGTGCCAGTAGAGTGTCTCTCAGCATGGTAGGTAAGACTCCACCCATTGCCTCAGAGAGATACAGTTCAGAGGTTCAGAGGTAGAATCTTTACCTTTTTCATTCAAATGTTGCCTTGAGGTGCCAAAAAAGGGATACTGGCTAGTGTTAAGTTTCCACACCACTCAATGACTTTCATTACAATGAATCTTCATTGAGTTCATGTAGGTAAAAAGCTTGAATCTCATTGAATTTCTGACTAAAATGCAGAATTCATGTTTCCCCTCCTTTCCCTCCTCATCAGTATTCTAGTGAATTATGAGTTAAAAAAAGTCTCTAATGGCATCGAAAATATAGACATTCTGTACTCATGCTCTGAGAAGATAGATCTCTTGAATTATATGGATTCTTCATACCAGAAGGACATTTTCATTTTCAAACAGGTAGACTCTATTGAATAATTATTTGTAAAATTTCTTCTTCTTATTCATAGTTGAGACTTTGAGTGTCTCAAAGAAGCTCAAAGGAGTTCTTTGATTGAAGAAGATATGCCAATATTTGTATATGTGCTTTTTTTTTTTTTGCCTGGCAAATATAGCTCTTGTGAATGCCAAGATAGAACATCTCCATCACTAGTAAAACCTTGCTCATTTCTTAATTGTTCTTGAGTTCACATTTTGCTCCCCCTTGATAAAAATACCAATTTCTTTCGTCCCTTGGTTTGCTTTGCATAACTATTTGTTGTTTGGTTGTGTCAATTGTGTTGAATTCTTCATGATCCCATTTTAAGTTTTTTTTGTCAAAAATATTTAGTGGTTTGCCATTTTCTTCTCCAGATTATTTCTACAGATGAGCATCTGAGGCTATTACTGTTAAGTGGCCTGCCCAGAGTCACACATCTAGTAAGTGTCTGAGAGCAGATTTGAACTCAAGAAGATGGATCTTCCTGATTTCAAATTCAGTGCTCTATTCACTGTGCCACCTACTTGCTCCACAACTATGATAGTACACATAATTTTGATCCACACTTTACTACCCTTTAAGCTAAACTGTGTCATAAATGTTTACTATTTTTGTAAGTTCATCAGAATAATAATCAAGATTAATTTCTTTATGCTTTGGAGGAGAAAGAGTTCAGAGAGATATTGGGGAGGGTGGCAGGGGAAGGGAGGTGGGGGACATGAGAAGGATAATACATACTAAACTGGACTTCTTGGATACGGAAGGAAGGATTGACTTTAGTCAGTCCCTTCCAATGTCCTTCTCTCAGCAGAGGTATTATCCTCGTGGTTGTAACCTCTGAGTCTGGTAGTATTTTAAGATAATCAAGTAAAGTTATTGCATTGAGGCCTTTGGGAGTAATGTTTAGGCTGAGGCTAGTCCTGTATCCCAATTATGCAGGGAAGGGATAAAAAGTTGGGGATATATTCTCTTAGTTATTCAAACAAACAAAACCTTAGGGGTTCCTTCATGAGATCCAGCTACCCTCAGAGGACGGGGAGGGAGATTTTATTTCAGTCAGTATTTGCCTAGTGACCTATAAAAATACATTATGTCCACAGGCAGCAAGAATGTCAATGGCTCATTTATCTCTATGATGAGTTGATGAAAATTTGCATAACTAATTTCCTGGGAGGTATTTTTCCCCATCAACACTCCTCTCCATAGAGATGAAACATGTCCCTGAAATTACATAACTGGGGGAAAGGTGGACATTGTGGATGCCACATGTATCATGCTGTTATATTACCCATTTTCCTCTGAATACTTCTGATAATACAAACATTTCTTTGCCCTTTCTTTATTTTTTGGCTCTCTGAGTGTGATTGGGTGGGTTCCCTTCTCTTTATTAATGTTACAAAGTGGGAAAAGCATTGATTCTGGAGTCAATCCCACTTTTGTCACTTAATACCATGTGTAAATTTAGGCAAGCCATTTAATATATCTGGCCTCCATTTTCTCATCTCTAACGAAAAAAAATGAGGGTTCTATAAATTAAAGATCCTAAAGCCACACTAAATTCTGTCTTACAAAAGCCATAAGGCATACTTGAGTCTAAGGCTGAAATTCTGGGGTGATGCTGACACCAGACCAAATAAATCTATGTTCTTGCCATAGTTCTCAGTCTTTTAGTGACAAACTGAACTGCTGGAAGTCATCTTAGGATTTTAGGTATAGAATTTAAAGGGATCTTGGAGGTCATGTAGATCAGTCTACTCACTTTCCCAGTGAGGAAACTGAGGTCCAAAGACTTCCTCAAGGTCACATCAAGGTCCTTGATTTAAAGACCAGTGCTCTTTTCATTTGGATGAAAGATAATAGGTCATTTTGTTGCCTGCTTAAAACTGCATCTGTTCTTAGGACACTGCATGTTGCATAAATAAATTTGGTTTTGGAGTAGTATTGTTATTGATATAGTTGTAATTTCTTTGTTCTTTAGTTTTTTGAAAACCCCTATGATGTACAAAATTTGTTGTTCTAGTCATGTGGTTATTTTTCAGTTTTGTCCAACTCTTTGTGACCCCATTTGGGATTTTCTTGACAAAGATACAGGAGTGGTTTATTGTAGTCTTCTGTTCATTTCACACATGAGGAAACTGAGGCAAATAGGGTTCAGTAACTATGTTTGAGGACAGATTTGAACTCAGCTCTTTCTGACTCCGGTCCTGTAACCTATCTACTGTCTGGCTATCTGGAAGTATGAAACAAACATAGAATTTTTATTGCATTTTCCAAGCAATGTGTGGCATACTGGTGGTGATCACAGGGGAATCTTTGAGCTTGAAGAGAGCTTAGAGCTTGAAGAGAACTTAGGGGTTATCTAATCTAAATCTTTTTTTAATAGATGGGAAACTGAGATCCAGGGACATTAAGTAATTTGCCCCTTTAGTAATCCTTCAACCTATGAACCAAGGTCAGGGAAGGCTGAGAAAAAGAGGAAGGAGAAAGGTTTATTGAGCCCTCTCAAATGAAAGGAGGAAAATTAACTAAGATTGCAGTTTACTTTGAACACATTTCAGACTTTCCCATCATTTAATGCCAGTGGTTTGGTATCAAGTTTTATGTCTTGATTGGTACATTTTTATATCTGCCTCCTACATTTTAACTAATGCCTCCCCTTCTGGTGCAAACACAGAGAAGATCATATCTGTTTATTCTGCTAATACCTTAACCTTTCTATATGCACAGCAGCAAAGTTATCTATACTACAGAGTGTCCCATGATAAAGATAGACTTTACTACACAGTAAAAACAGAAAAGGAAGACCCAGGTCATGAGCAACATCCAAACTGGTTATGCATGCTTCCAAACTGGCATGCGGAGTTTTTCTGCAATATATTCTAACCAAGCAACACACTTTCCCCATCCTCTTCCCTCCCCTCATCTCAGGAAAGCAAATGGAATAATTGTTCTTAGTTTTCAATCTTTCTAACAGTCACTAAGCTGGGGGAAAAATAAAAAAAATTCTTTTATAGGGCTGGAAAAAATGGTGGAGGATTATCTCTCCTATAAAACCAACTTCTAAACCTGAAGTTGTATTTTTTCCAGACTAATACTTTATTTTATCTTTGATCATTATGAATTCTTCTTCTTTTTTTTTAAGAATCCATGGTTGAGAAAGCAGTTGGCAGTCTGTTTCACTGGAGCTTAAATGGCCTTATTTATTGAAAAATACTCAAAAGTAAAAAATCTAAAGTGCTTCCCATTAAACCCGTCTGAACCCACCAAGACAGTTAGTTGCATGTAACTGTGTGTGTAAAATTATGGTCAGAGTCAAGTAACCACCTCTGGCTCCGACTCCAACTTTCCATGCCTCTTAGAGCCAAATGCATTTGCTTACTCAGATTTTCACTTGAATCATAATCTTTTTTTGGGTGATTCTAAATTGTGAGGAGGTGGTAAGGGGACCTTTGGGGGAGGAGAATGAGAAAAGGGTAGTACTAGTAGAAGGGGAGGTGGGAAGTTCTTTAAACCTTTTCCATCTGGAGATATGGACCTTCAACAATGAATAAAAAAAACTGCAAAACTCCCAGCAGCAAAATGATTCCAATCACATTATGGAAAATAAATTTATTATCAAGCATAAGGCAAATTATTTTAGTGGCAGAAAAATACTGCATTTTGAAGCCAAATGGTAACCTAGGGTCCAGATGACAGGGATATAATCATGAGAACATAAATTTGCCTGACTTCTCTTACCCCATGATGGGCAGGGAAGAGACTTGACTATAGGTTCATAACCACACTGAGGACATTTAGGAACACGATCCCTTTGGAGATATCTGAGTCCCCTCTAGAAGTCCTTTCACTTCCAATGGCCCTTCCAACAGTCTCAAGTTTCCTGGAAAGCCTTGTAGGAGTCAGAGAGTCAGAGCTTTAATTGTCACTTCCTGTGTCCAGGCCAGCCCTTCTTTTTGATGTACCTAGGATAATCAGAACCAGTAATATCATTACATATTATCTTAAGTCAAATTTCTATGGCGTAGAAAGCCAGGGTAGAGATGGTCCTGATTGATTGAATGCATTGAATATTGTTTCCAAGAGAAAGAGATACTCAAGCTATGATTTAAGGGGAGTGCTAAGTTGTTTGGTGTATAGATCATGTTGTGGGCAACTAAAATTTTGATTCCATACTCTGGGTTTTGAAAGGGGTAGAAATGTGTGTGTGGGTTATATAAAAGGTTGGACTGTATTATTCAAGAGTAAGATTGCCAGGAATTTTATGAAATTCCAGAGATTTATTTTAATGATTTATTTATAAAATATAGAAAGAGTAAAAGTAAGAAAATCAGAGAGAGAGGATGGGGTAAGATATCTAGCCTAAGCACTAAGTATTTTGCTCTGGTCCCAGGTTTAACCCAGGCAGGACTAATTATCCCTTAGGCAGAGGGGCCTCAGCCTTGAGAGGACCTGGGGATGCAGGGAGCCTCTCTCAAGAGAATAGGTCTCTCCTGAGACTAGTCCCTTCATAAAATCCAGTAAAGGAGTCAGTCTTTTTTACTCACTCTATGTGGTAATTTAAGGAAAGTAGAAGCAGTCTAAGATCCTCAGTCAGAGGTCCTCCAAAGTCAAGTTGAAGATGAAAGACTGAAGAGAAAGCTCACAGGAAGTTCTTGGCATTTTTAAAGATCATTCCTTTTTTGTCACTTCCTGTGACTTTCCTCCACTTATGTGTACCAATTACAGCTAGAGCTTTGCTTAGGACTGCCCAGGGGGCAGTAAGTCAATGCTGATTCATCACCCACTATTGCACACATGGGTTACAAACCTCCCCACTCAAGTGTAAGTGGGGTGTATACATTTTGTTAATTAAATCTAAAAATAGTCAGGGGAGAGTTAATTAAATCTTCACAGGTTGGGGAGAGTTAATTTAATCTTCACTTTTACAGGGTATCTACACTAAAAATGGCACAGAGTTTCAGGCAAAAATAAATTTTAAGATATATTACCTGAAAAATAAATGATATTCTAAAAATTGAAGGAACAATTATTAACACTCCTGGGCTTCTAATGCTCTTGCCTCTCCCAGTACAAAAAGAATCTCTAAAAATAGAAACTTGTACAGATGTTTATTAGGTCCATTGGTCTTTTAGGACACATAATTGAAATGTGCTAAATTTCCATCAAGTCTATCAAGTAATACATAATTTATTATATATATTTATAAATTCAATAATATATTAAACTCAAAATTAAGCCAGAGACTTTGGATGATGGAAAAGATGATTTTGGACTTTAATCTGAAGGAATATATATTTATGATAAGACATAGTCATGTAAAATAAATGTGAAACAAAAATAAGTCACTTAATGTTCATATTGACTAATAGAAATAATAGCTAACATTTACATGGGTTTTAGTGTTTCTAAACCTATATGTATGTATGTGTGTATATATTCAAGAAAGTCCTATTCATTAGTGTTATATAGTACTTGTTTGGTATTATGGCAGACATACAGTATTAATTAAAAGGAATACTAGACCTAGAGAAGAAAACCTAGGTTCAAGTCCAAGTTCTAAAAGCATATTACCTGTATGACTGTTGATCAATCTCTGAGCTTTAGTTTTTCTGTCTGAAAAAAAAATGAAGCCATAGAGCAAGATGATCTTTAAAAATTTTTCAGGCTTTGAATCTATATTCCTGATTACAAGAGTGGATACTTTGCCCTGAAAGGAAATGAGTATTATCTGTTCTTTAAATGCCTTAATTATTAAGCTTTATAACCAAAAGAAGTTTAAGTGATATGTTTACTTACCAAGTCTAGGTTGTAGGAATGGCCCAGACCACAAAACTTTGTATGTCTTTAAACTAGGAGGTACCCAGAATGTGGAATGTGTGCATTTCATTGTCTGCCATGTTGTGTGGTTTGAATTCCCCTTCCAACCTAATCACTTCAAGTCTTATTGAAATGAAGAAAGCTTCCTGGGAGGATTTATTGGATTATTACTGTGCTAATTCTGATGATACAACTCTGGTTCCAATAGTTTATTTTTATTTATGACTCTACCATCTATAATATGGTGTACCATTGTGATGCCACCATTAGTTATACTAGCCCAGTACTGAGCTATAGTTTCTTCTCTATCAGGAATTACTATGTTATAATCAGAGGAGTGCTTTCTCTCATCTTCATTTTCTAGAATTCAGTCTTAGGGCATAGAAACATACACATGATATAGAAGTTCTTGATGTAAGATATAGAAAGAATAGCATGGTTTTCAGTGTAAATTATGAGGATAGTGTCATTTTTTTTAACCTTCTGTATTAGGATCAATACTACATATTAGTTCCAAGGATGAAGAACATTAAGGGCTAGGAAATGGAGGTTAAATGACTTGCCCATGATCACATGGCTTGAAAGTGTCTGGAGTTAGATTTGAACCCAGGTCCTCCTCTATCTATGCCTGATTCTCTATTTACTGAGAAACTAGCTCCTCCTGTCACCTCAAATCTTCATGATATAAATAATGAATATAGTAAAATGGTCCAGTCCATTATTAATGATGATGATGACAATTATATCTAACATTTCTATGATGCATTAAGGTTTGCAAAGCATTTTACAAATTTTATCACATAATAATGTGACATATTCATGAATTTTGACATACTTATGAATACCTAATTGTAATTATAGCAACAACATGTAGCTTAGGGCAGCTACCTTGGGTGATGATGGGAGATTCATGATCCTGAAATGGTAAAATGGCTGAACCCATCACTGGCATATGCACTCTTGGTCTTCTGGTATACTGTTGTCTTAGCTCATTAGAGAGTTAATTAATAGTGGTCTACCTGAGGTCATAGACGAAAAGGAAAAGAGCAAGTTTTTCTGTTACACATTAGGTTTTGGAAAGAAGCTCAAGAGAAGTCTATCAGCATGGCTTTCATGACTTAGGCTATATCACACAAAGGCATTAGGATCCCTCAAATCTTGGCTATTATTTTGAGAGTGAGATATTTCAAGGTGATAAAGAATAGGGTGGGATAGTATAAACCCTAAACAACTATACTACTATTCAGAATTCTTGCCCAAAACCACATGGTTTCTTTTGTTCCCATTGGCAGAGAACAATGAAACACAGGAAACTCTGTTATCTTCTCCTAAGAGGGGACCTGGATTTGAGAGACCCATATATACAAGGTTAAATGGTGTATACTTGAAATCTGAAGGAGATAGCAGTAATTTTTGAGACCTGGATTTATTGGTGACAAAAAAGAAATTGGATTATGGGAATGGAGATTGGGGCCGATAGATAGTAGAATCTTATAAAATCTTGACTAATAGCTAAATGGTGTCCTACAGATTAAAAAAAAATACATAGGGTTTGGTATTAGAAAAGAATGGGCTTCATCGTTTTCCAGTTATATAGGCTTGTAATTGGGCATTCATTCAGAAACAGTCAAAGAGTTAAGTTTAACAGAATAATATTGTCAATGGGGAAAGGAGGGAACAATCATTTATTAAGTACCTTATGAATATTATCTCCTTAAATTCTGACATCACCCCCAGAAGGCAGGCACTAATATGACCTTCATTTTGTAGCTAAGGAAACTCAGACAAAGGTTAAGTGACTTACCCAGCATCAAACAGGTAGAAAGTGTCCGAGGCAGAATTTGAGCTCAAGTCTTCCTGACTCCATATCCAGTATTCTATCCACTGAGATATCTACCTGTTAGGATAGGAGATAGGTGGAATTAAATGAATTCTGAGTCTTAAAACTAGCCATTTATTCATTCATTCATTCACTCAACAAATATTTATTGAGCTCCTACTTCACACAAATCATTGTGGAGAATGCAAAGGTGAATGAAACATGATTTCTATCCTCAAAAGACCATAGGCAAGCTCTCAAGTGGCCTAAAGTAGTGCTAAATCTTTTGGAGTATTCATTTTTTCTATTTTTGGCCTTTTGAACAGGCATGACAACTTTTAGAGGAAAATCACAAGTTTAAAAGCATTTTGCATGTAATATCTCATTTGATATTTATAACTACCATATGAGGTGGGTTCTGTTATTTTCCCTATTTTCTCAGATATGGGAGCTAAAGCCCAAAGATATTAAATGATTTCTCCATGGTTCTTCATTTGTTTCAGTTGTATCTGACTCTTCATGACTCAATTTAGAGTTTTCTTGGCAAAGATAATAGAATGATGCCATTTCCTTCTCCAGTTTATTTTACACATGAGGAAACTGAAGCCAATAGGGTTAGTGACTCACTCAGGGTCACACAGCTAGGAAGTGTCTGAAGCCAGATTGAAATTCACAAAGATGAGTCTTTCTGATTCCAAGACCAGTTAGTAAGTATCTGAGGTGGAGTTTGAACTAAGTATAGATCAATATACAAAAACCAGTCCCTGAGCAGATGTTTAAGTAACTTCTTATAGGTTTTAATTACATAGGCAAGATGGATATAATGAATTTTTATACAGGGCAGAAAAGAAAGGAAATATTTACATATCAAAAAACTGATAACCCAAGGAGAATTTCTGCATTGTGTAAACTGATTAACTGGTCTGGAAACACTAGAGATAAAGCTGGAATTTTCAGACTGATCATTAAAACCAGAATTATAACTAGTCACTTGACATTCTCATATTAAATACACAGAAGTAGTAAAGTTGAGCTAGAAATTCTCTTATCAATGACCAATTATTTATCAGAGTTCAAATTTGATGTCATCTAAATTTTTTAGGCTCTATCTATATGGCTTTCAGTCTTAAGGAAATGGCTACCAAATGCAGAAAAATTCTCCAATAAAATGAATTGTTCCATTTACACTTTAAGACAACAGCTCTACTCTCCAGTGATTGCAGGAACTCTTTTACTTGAGGCAACAGAGAAGAAAGCTAGCCTTATTTTACTATACAATGATGAGAAGATGACATGTCAACCAGAAATTTGAGATGCCACTATCTCTTAGGGTGGCAAACTCTATTAGTCAACTGGATAGATCTTTATGCATTTTGTCTAGACAGAAATGGGACAATGATACCCAATGGACCCAAGTTGAAGTGAAAGTCCTCCAAGGGTCTAGCATTTCACATTCCTTGGCTTTTAGTCCTGGCTAGGTGGGTCTGATCTGGAGGAAGTAAGGTCATTGCTCAGTGGCCTATGGGACAACTTGCACTTTCCCAGAGTGGAGAGTGAGCAGCAGAGATTTCCATGCCTGGAAACCAAGGCGAGAGGTGGGACATCATGAGAGCTTTGTACATCTCGCCCAATCCTGGATCCTGGAATCTCTTTCAACTTGGATTGGTTGCCCTTGTTTTGTCATGATTAATGGAAGGAGCTACAACATGGGAATTTAGGGAGACTCTATTCTTGGTCTGGATTCTTACAGCCATGAATATGTAGAACAGGTTGTGACTCTTCACTTTCCAAAGTTCAACAATGATATTTCTGCTTCAAAGTGGTTAGAACAGCCTTTGTTTACTTTTCATTAGGAAACTCAACAAGCATCTTGGATCTCAACTCCTTGCTTCCCCCCTGGCCAGCTGGAAAATACCCACTTGTTTCAAGGAAACACTAACCAACTAATTATCCACAAAATTTATGCTCTTTCTTGACCTCATGCTCTCCTGTTTCTTTTCTTATTCTTCTCTTAAAAGTTGGGTTTGGATGATTAAAAAAAGGAAATAGCCACATAGTTTTTGTTTAAGCCTCTTCCTAAAGTTATACCTTTGGTCAAAACATGGTACACAAAAAGTGTATACAGTACTCACTTAAAGGCAGAAATCCAGCCACCTTGTCCTTTATAGACTGATGACAGTATTCTTTGGTATCTTTGCAGTGTTATTAATTTGGAATTTCTGATAATTCAGACATGGGTGGGACAGTTTTACTTTGGCATTATCCAAAAAAAAAGTCATATAACAGTACAGACAATATTGTCTGGGATAAAATCCACAGTAATCAAAGAGGACAAACTGGTTTCTAGCACTCTTAAGTCATTGAGAAGTTTCCTGGAACAAACTAACTTTGTTAGAGGGTCTTGGAAGGTGATAGAATTTCTAAAGTTGCTTCTTATTAGTAAACATTTTTATAAGTGTAGAATGAATTACCATAAAATTTAGCTAGAGCTCTAAGACCATGAGTAGATAAATTCCTTTTGAATTATCCAACAGCCATACCATAACGAAAATAGATGCCTTTGATCACAGAGAATAGGTAATAATATGCAGGATTATAAACAAACCAACCTTCACTAATGCAAGAACAATTTGAAGTAATTCCTTACCACCTTCCTGGAAAGTGAGTCAGAAGCATTCTCTTTATATTAATAGGGCTAATAATAACTCAGGGCAGCTAGCTAGCACAGTAAATTGGGTCAGGCCTGTAGTCAGAAAAACAAGTTCAAATGTGGCCTCGGACAATTGCTAGTTCTGTGACCCTGGGCAAGTCGCTTAACTTTCTTTGCCTATTTTCTCATCTATTAAATAAGCTGGAGAAGAAAAAGACAAGCCACTCCAATATCTTTGCCAAGAAAACCCCAAATAAGGTCAAGAAAAAATAAACCATGACTGAACAACAATAAATGACAACTCATATTAATAGATTGCCTTTTTCTTTTTCTTTTTCTTTTTTTTTTACCAATTGGACTAATGAATGTAAGCTCCTTGAAGCAAGTATTTCTTTTTTCATCCTTAGTATTTAACATAGTGCCTGGTCCATGCTTGCTGACTGAGCATTTAATTAACTGCTTTATTGTCAATTTAGAAAACATAATCTTTGCAACAAGCTTTTAGAGTAGGCATGGTTTATAGAGAAGAAATGTGGTAGAATAAAATCATGAGAAGACTTTTTCCCCTCCCCAAATCCTGACTCATTACTGTTGTGATTTAGGATAGGCCTTTTCTGTCAATCACTGGACACTTGTATCCTCATATATAAACTCAGAATATTGGATGTGATGACATTTATGGACCCTTCTTGCCCCTCCTTAAATCTGTGATCCCCATTTTTTTAAAAAGAGAAAAATCGAAGCTCAGGTAGTTTAGGAGATTTACTAAGACTTTTACCTAGTAACTAGAAGGATTCAATTCAACTCAGAAGCAGTTCCATATTGGTGAAGGGGAAAGAGGGCTGGCCAGAGAAGACAAGAGGAGTTGGATTCAAGTCCTGACTGACAAATGCTAGTTGTGTGATTCTGGGCTAGTTATTTAGCCTCTTAGTATTCTGTGCTACTGACTAAGCCAATAAGAAACACAGAAGATGCTAGCTTGTATTGGTAAAGGGAGTTTCCTTATCCAAGAAATTCCCTATATCAATGAAATCACAGGTGCAGTTTTTATGTCAGGCACTGGAAATACAAAGACAAAAGCAAGAAGCTTACATTCTCCTGGGGAAAAAAAATAAATTACGCTTATAAGTAAATACAAATATATGTGTAATAGAGTAATGGGCAACCTCTAATCTTCTCAACTGAAACACCTCCAATGGAGCCAGGCATGCATACTCTGATTCAGTGAGTCAGTGGGAATCTGTATGTGTTTTCAGACACCTTTTCTGATTTTGCTAAAAGAAACTCTATTGCTGGTGCCTCAGTCCAACACATCAGGGTGTTCCCCTGAACATCTGTGCTATTAATAATTAAACATATAATGATGCAAAATAAATGTATAGTCATTTTTGCATTCAGGGTTGAGGAAGATGAATATAAAAATAGGGAGATCAGGAAAAGATTTTGGAAATAAGGTTGTAAGTGAGGTAAGTGAGAAAGGAGAGGATCTAGGCAGAAGGGGATGACAGCCTGTACAAGAGCCCAGAGACAAGATATGTATAAGGGAATGTCAAGAAGATCAGTTGGTTCAGAACCCAGAGTGCTTAAGAAGGAGTCAAGAACAGCAGTCTGGAGAGAGAAATTGGAAGTAGAATCAAAATTTCAGAGTTAGAAACTCAAAATCTGCCTTATCTAGCCTATATCCATACAGAATTCCCTTTGCAACATCTGTAGCCAGATGGTATAGTAGATAGGGTGCTGAGTGGAAAGATGGGTTTAAATTCTGCCTCAGATACTTATTAGCTATGTGAGCCACTTTAAGTCTTTTGGTCTTAGTTTCCTCATCTGTAAAATGATGGGGTTAAAAGTGAAATTCTATGTATGAGCCTTCTCTCTGATAAAAGGCAAAACTCAGGATGAGAAAGTTTAAAAGAATTTATTATAAAACACCCAGTTGGAACAGTTGGTGGAATGATCCCAAGGAAACAAATATGGGTCTCAAAAGTCTAGTTGCTTTTAAAGACAATTTTTGTAGGAAGAGCAAGATAATGCTAATAGAAATCTGTCTATAAAAGGGGATGTGTCATTGTTTCTCAACTCCATCACAGAGAAATGAGATTAGAGGTAAAGGGGAAGGAATGGAATCCTGTGATTACAGGTAGAGAATGGAATGAAAATTTGTGCTACCAACTGGCTGACACCTCTATCAACAGATTGATAACCTCTACTGTTGAGGACCAAGTACTTACTGTAAAATTTAAAATTAAATCTCAATAATGTAAGGATAACTTTAGGGTTGTGACCTAATCTAAATTACTTTTGGTCACCAGGGAATATACCAAATAAAATACCCAAGTTAGTTTGAAAATTTATGATGGTTTAATTAATATAGAGGGAAGGAATTCAGGAGAAGGGAGAGGGAAAAAGTATAGCATTTCTCCCACCTCACCTGTGCCATGAGGTTTCTGAAGAAGATTAGTGGATTTCTAAGAGGATAGTGTTTGGAAGGTAAAGGAGAAAGAATCAGCCTAAACTCCAAGAGGGCTCAGTAAAGATGCCTCACATGAACTATGCTACTCAGCTTCCTCCAGTATGGTATCAAGGAAAACTCACTGCTAAACCCGGACAACAGCAGCCACCACCCAAGATGCCGAAATGCTCAGCATGCTCTGCCAGCCACCTCTCCACCGCCAAAGAGGCCCGAGAGAGGGAAGTGACACAAAATATATATACAGTTTTTACATTACTTTCCTGTGTCTCACATGTACCAATGGTAGCTTAAGGTTGACTTATGACAGCCCAGGGGTCTGTCATTTGTTTCTGATTTGTTATTTGCTAGCACATGACTGTCATAGGCCATCCTCCTAATTACTTAATCCTTAAGTATGGGTATAGACATTCCTGTTTTTGTTAGACTAAGTAGGGTGGCGTAATCTAAAGTTCACAATAATAATATTATATTTTAAGAGATTTATTAATGATCATTAGAAATCAAGGAATAAAGAAGATACAAAATAAAAATCAAGTGCCCATGGCTGGTTAGCCATTTTTTAGTCAACCCCACTCACCAACATCAATGCTGATTCTACTTCAGAGAGAGGGAGCCTCCAAAGCTCATGCCCTTTATCCTCTATCTATAGGAAGTACATAATGACAGGAAATCAGTGGGCTCTTGGGATATGTAGTTCTTTTTTAGGGTAACAGATTTTTTAATAATACATGCCCCCCTGAGACCCGTGGAAGACTAATCTCTCCAGTGGGTCTTGTAAACCTACAAACTTTGAAATTATAATAATTTGAGGGTAACAGGAAAAGAGAACAAAACCAATAATTGCTAGATGCATTGACAAAAAGCCATTTGGGGGGAGGTCCCCTTTGGGCATAAGAGTATACATTCAAATTAAATGTTCAATCAACCTTCAGTTCAATCAACCACACCCAAAGTTCATTCTGGATCTTTTTGATGTAGTTTGTGGTCTGTGAATGCATCTTCATGGTGCCTTCTAAGAAGAGTTCATTTTCTGGATTTGGAGAGGTAGCATGTTTCTTAATCTAAAATTACTCTCAAAAAGAATTTTAAAAATTCAATTTAAAATAATAATACATCTCCCACAAAAGGGTGTTGAAAAGCACAGGGATCACTTAGGGATGGATAGCTAAGTTAGGAGGTATATGAATCAATTGGCAAGAGAAATAAAAAATATTTAAAAATCCAAATTTAAAAAATAAGTTCTGGATGCAATATAGACTATCAAAGTCTTACATGTAAAAATTCTAAGTAAAGGAAAAAAATAAATCCATAACAGGTCCTTGAATCAGGGCCCAATAAAACTGATTTAAGCAATTATGCATTTACCCCATCAGTAGCTAGGACTATAGAAAGTTTGCAACACCATGAAAGACAGAAAAGGAGCTAGATTATAGGAGCTGGGTAGAAGCCAAATTTGAGATACTTGGTAGAATGTGGGAAAATGAAGACCTGCATTTAACACATGTTAAACAGCCACAACCTTGAACACCAAGCAAGTTCAAGTCCTCTTTTCTTAGCTCAAAATTTTCATGAATCCCATTGGGATTGATAGATCTCTTTGACCTTGTGATCAATAGGCACTATGCAGTTTACCTTTGTTCTTTGGCACTGTGCAATGGCTCATTTTGTATTCTCTTGTCCTGGAATCAGACAGAATCATTAAGCAAAGTCCCATAATTATTTTTTAAATAATCAGTGGCATCATTTTTTATAGTCTCAAACTTTTGGGGCATGCAGTGACATTATAGAAAATATATTTTAAACTTATATTACTGCAAGATCAAAAAAGTTAAAGAAAATCTCAATGCTGGTGACATGTGCTCAAATACAAAAGGGAGAGAAAAAAACCTGAAATAGTATATTACACATGCTAGCAAAAACAATGATAATAAAGTTTTAAAAACCAAAAATATATAGCTTATAATCAATGACACTCTGTAAGGTAAGGAAATGTAGAATACAAATGTTTCTCACCAAAAATGATATCCATTTCCTCTTCAAACCTGACCATGATCTACTGTGAGTACAAGCAAATGATTTTCACAAAGCAGTGTTTTTTTTTAATAAGAACAATAGTACAACATGTAATGCACATTCAAAAAGTATCAAAATCCCCAAAATTATAATAGCCCATTTAATTACAATAGCAAACAAACCCATTATCATATTTCATATAAGTTGCTGTATGATGAAAAAAAACCCTATGAAAGGATGGATATTTGTCACAATTTTTACAGACATAGCAAATCTTTCAACCTTGGCAATTATATTTTTAAACAAAGTAAATCTTATTTGGATCTCGAACATCACCAAGAAATCAAGATTGTTATAATGAAAGTAAATTAAACTGAAGGATTTTGCATGAGCTCTTTTTGGCTTCCTGCTTCATATAAATCCCTTGGTAAGAACATTTCTTTGTTTCTCTACTTTTAATACAACATTCTTTAAAATATCAATATTAAAAAACTCATCCATTCAGAAACCACTAGTTAATTAAAATTATTTCTGAAGACCCCTTAACATTACAATTAAATTCTTAACTTATTAAATTCTCTAAAGGTTGTTAGCCAGGTTGAGTCCATCCATCATCTATGTGACAATTAACAAATGCAAAATGAAAAAAAAAGGCTGTTTATGTGCTTTTTGCTTTTATAATATTTTATAATATTTTTGTTCAGTAGTCATAAGGGAAAGGTAACAGAATATATCTAATAGTTAAAACACAGTAGTTTAAAATGATTCAGTGTAACAGAACAGTATCAAATACATTTAATATATGAACTTAAAACAACAAACTTAAATCTTAAACAAAACAATCAGCAAGCTACAATAAGATTCAGAGACTTTCATTTAAAAAATGGAGTCTGAAAAGGCTTAAAATTTCACCTCCAGACCCTTTAAAGTTCCTTTTTCTAAAATTCAGATCCCTATTGATAGCACTGTGGTTTCTCCCATAGTGAGGGAGAACATGGGTGTGAGGACTCTCAAACTGGGCAGGACCAAATGGCAAAGGGTTGTAGGCGGATGAATTTCTCCCCTGAATCTCAGGCAAGATAGTTGAAAGAATCAGTGGAAGAAAGAAAAAACATCCTAAAGCTGGAATAGGCAATGCAGTGCTCTTTGATAGAATATACCATGATTGTAATCATTTTCCTGTTTGGAAGGGTCTCTTCCTTCTCCCTGTCCCTCCTGAGATACAATGCTAGTTTCTCCAGAGAGAGTTGGAAGTCTAATCATTGCCTAAGGAAAAAAAAATTTTGCCATCTACCCTGAGGAGCGACTCCAAGGACTTCCTAGCTTCTAGGTGGCAGCAATCAGCCCAGCAGAGGCAGCAACAACAATCAGGGTTGGAGTGAAGGCCAAATTAGGATCAGAGCTGGAGATCAGGAGGAGGATTTCTGGAGGCTGGGGGCTCAGGCAAGGTGAGCAGCAATCTAGTTCCAGAAGATCAGGAGCAAGCAGTATCAGCAACGCCAGAGTCAGCAGCAAGGAGGTACAAAGGAGGAACAAGGAACAAAGACTCAAGCAGTCGAAGGAGAGAAGTGGTTTATTTCTTCTTTGCCAAGAGTCCTCTCTATAAAAATAGCCCAGCCACTAGGGAGAGCAAGCAACTGGGCAAAAAATAGTAAAAGAAAAACGCAGCAGCTCCAAAGAGAGTTGGAGTTTGAGAGGGTGGGTGGGGTGGGCAAGAAGCCTTGGCAGGAGAAATGTGGCTTTTATCTAGGCTATCTTAAATATTTGAGAGGTTCTTCTCTGACTAGTGGTTGACATCAATGTAAAAGTTAAAATTAAATCTTAATAATAATATTATATTTTAAGAGATTCATTAATCATCATTAGAAATCAAGGAATAAAGAAGATACAAAATAAAGACCAAGTGCCCATGGCTGGTTAGACATTTTTTAGTCAACCCCACTCACCACCATCAATACTGATTCTACATCAGAGAGAGGGAGCCTCCAAAGCCCACACCATTTATCCTCTGTCTAGAGGAAGTGCATAATGATAGGAAGTCAGTGGGCTCTTGGGATATGCAGTTCTTTTTTAGGGAAAAGGAACACGTCATACTGGAAACAATGGGGACATTTAGGGCACAAATTTCAATAATAGTATAGATGATCTTTTCCAGTTTTAAAACTATCATCTGATTTCATCAAAAGTAGTTATATTTCACTTCCAGACATTTGATGAGGTGGAACCCACTAATTCTCAAGAGTGTTCATTCATTCAAATAAAATAGGAAAGGTAAAGGGTCAACATTTCACCAGACATTTTCCCCAGAATAACTTTGATCTAGAATCAATACGATTTTGGTAAAGTCCTTCTAATGAGCCATGATCACCTAATCATAAGAGCATCCATCCTACATTTCTTCCTAATGTCCACAAGGATAATTTTGAGGAACTCAATCCTTTATCATTTTGACTGCTGGATTTTTAACAATGTTTCTTGTCCAGATAGGTACTCTTAAACTTACCTTGCTTAGATTATTAACCTAATCCATGGATCATTAGAGATTTTAGATTAAAAAAAATATATATATAACATGCCTTATTTCAATACATGATATGTCAGTGATTATAATAGTGTGGATAACTCTCATTGTGGGAAATGTATTAATATAGCTTATGAGATGAGTCTTGGGAAGGTGCCAGAGGTATTTAAAATTTCCTTGACTTGCTCAATGTCACAGAGATAGTAAGAATAAAAAGTAGGATCTGAATTCAATTTTTCCTGATTCTAAGCCCATCATCCTTTGGCAATATATCTGAGTACTTCACAATATGGAAAAAGGGCTTTTAAATTTACTTTAGTGAAGAATTTAAATTTTGGTTAGAATATAAAAATTAAAGAGCATAGGAAACCTGACTTTTAATCACACCAACTTCCTTTGGGAACAAAGAACTTAAATCCAAGGTACAGTCCTAAGGCTCTTCACTCCATGGTCAATAGCTCTTCCCCATATTTATTGGGATTTTATTATTGTTCTTAAAAAGAATAAAATTAAATTTCCTAAAAAATAAACTAGCAGAGTATTACTGGGTAAAGAGTTCTTGATTTGGATGAGAGGACCTGAATTTAAAACTCATTTTTTTGCTTATTACCTATGGGATATAGGGAAAAGTCATTTACTTTCAGTTTCCTCATCTGCATAAATGAGGGAATTGAATTGGATGAACCCAGAGATCCTTTTCCAGATTGAAGTCTATGATCCTTTGATTCTATTAAAGGATCTTCTTTCCCTTTTATCTGTAAGATACTGTGAGCTTCTTACTCTGCCTTTCAGATTTTTCATTCTTTTATGTGGGATCTCCAACCAATTTGTCTGCATTTAGAAGAGTTGTCTGAATGCTGAGATAGGTCTACAGAAAGTTTTGGGCTGTTCTTCCTTAATATCAACTTGTAAAAACACTGTAGTATATACATGTCTAATGCAGAATAAAATCGGCACATTAAAAAAAAAAGAAAAAGAAGTGAGTGTTTTCCAGGCAATGGTGATGACAGGAAAAAATGTTTCAATCAATGATTCATTTGAGAAGTTCCATTAGTTCTAATGGAGTAAGTTTTAGAATGGACTAGTCTATACAGCTAAATGCTGTGTAATTGAATGCTTTCTTCAAGGAAATGGAAACTTTCAAATGTAACTTGAATGTTCCTGGGATTATGTATTCATTTTCATGACTTGTTTTGAGTATCTATCAATTTGACTATATTTATGAAGATTTTCACTCATTTTGCATTCACTTGGGATAGTTGAACTATAGTGTGCTGTGGTATGAGGCTGTGGTTAAGTGGTTAAGAGCATTGGTCCTAGAGTCAGGAAGACTGGAGTTCAAATAATGGCTTCAGATATTTCCTAGCTTCATGACTACTAGATCCACTGGAGAAGGAAATGGCACACTATTCCAGTCTCCTTTCTTTCTTTTTTAAAATTTATTTTTATTATCATGCAAAACACATTTCCACATTGGTCACAGTTGTAAGAACACACTCATACAAAACTAAAACCTCCAAATAAAACCATGAACACACTGATGTGAACAATAGTATGCTTTGATCTGCATCCATCTGATTCAAACAGTTCTTTCTCTAGAGGCATATAGCCTTTCAGGATTGTCCTAGGTCATTGAATTGCTGGGAATAGTCAAGCTTTCACAGTTCATCATAATACAATATTTCTGTTACTGTGTTCAGTGATCTCCCATTCTTCTTTTTTCACTCTGCATCAGCTAATGCAAATCTTTCCAACTTTTTCTGAAATCATCTTGCTTATCATTTTAATAGTATAATAGTATTCCATCATCAACATGTATCACAATTTGTTTAGCCACTCACCAATTGATATTGATATCCCCTCAATTTCCAATTCTTTGCCACTACAGAAAGAGCTTCTAGAAATATTTTTGTATAAGTAAGTTCTTTATTCTTATTATCTCTTTGTGTTACAGACCCAGTATTGGTACTATAGGGTCAAAGGGCATGTGCAATTTTATAGCCCTTTGAGCATAGTTCCAAATTGTCCTCCAGAATGGTTGGATCAATTCACAACTACATTAAAATGCATCAGTGCCCTAATTTTGCCACATCCCCTGCAACATCTGTCATTTTCCTTTACTGTCACATTGGCCAATTTGATAGGTGTGAGGTGAAACCTCAAAGTCATTTTGATTTGCACTTCTCTAATCAGGAGGGAGTTAGAACTCTTTTTCATATGATTATTGATGGTTTCCAGTATCCTTTCTAAGAAAACCCCAAGATAGTTATGGTCCATGTGATCATGAAGAGTTGTACTAGACTGAATGAATGAAGAACAACACTGTAGTTAACAAAGATCTTAAGCTTGCAGGAGCATAGCTAAGTAGAAAGATGAAAGATAACCCTTTCCATCAGATAAACAGAAATCTGATATATAGCAGTCTACTAAAAGAGTGCTGGGCCTGATGACTTGGGTACCATTTCTGGCTTTTCCTTGAGCTCTGGAGAAAAGGCACATTACCTCCTTGAGTCTCTATTTCTTGATATATACAATGAGAGAGTTATACTACATGATCTTTAAGATCTGTTGATTCAACATTCTATAATCATTTTTTTCTGATTCAATGGAAATAGTCAAATTTGAACCACAAGACTAGCTTTAAAACTTAGCTGCAACATTTGCTATATATATGATCTTGGGGAAATCACCTTACCTTTTAGTGTTCAAATTTCTTCATCTGCAAAATAAGAGGGTTGGGCAATGTGACAGGCTGGCACTAAAGAACATTGCCATGGGGGAGGGGCCCTAGGAGTTTGGAATCTGGAGAGGAGGAGAAGACCCGGAGGGAGGGAGAGCAGTGAGGCTCTCAGTCTGGAGAGGTGGATAAAGACTTTCTCCTGAGGGTTTCCCACTTTTCCTGCTGGTAACTGGAAATCCTCCCCCCCCCAACATTTCCCAATTGAAGGGACTTTCTGAGGAGAATTCTGAGCAGACATTACCTCAGCTCCTGTTGCCCAGGGGTGAGCCAACCTGACTATCTCTCAAGGGGCTCAGGCTGCCAAGGCCTGAGTTCCCCCCAAACTCGAGGAGGGAAGGAAAAGGATTTTAGATAGAGACAGGGACCGCCTTTCCCCACTTTCCTTTTCCCATTCTTCCCTGCCCATTATTTCTTTTGTATTACTTGGTTGAGTTGATATTAAATGTTATCTGTTCCCCAAGCTGAGTGTAAGTGAACAGATCAAGGGGAGACCCTTTGGTCTTGAGTAGTTGAGGGGGGACAAGAGAGAGGGACAAGAGTGAATTGTGGAGAGCAGCTTTAGCTAAGGAGGGAAGGCAGAAGGGGGAGAATCTTCAAACACCCTCTCCTCTCTCTGAGCCAACCCTAAACATCAGTGGTCTCCCCAGTACCCTGCTTTGTGGAAGGGGGATCTCCTCTCTTTCCCCCTCTCAATACCAAAAGTCTGAACTTCCCTTGGGATAGAAATTAAACTTTTTTTAAAATACAGCTATTTAACCTGCCCATGTAGCCTACTATCTGGAGAAAATAATCTAAATGGTTGGTAGAAATCAAGCAAAAAAAAGCTCAGTGGATTGAGAGTCAGGCCTAGAGAAAGGAGGTCCTAGGTTCAAATCTGGACTCAGACAATTTCCAGCTGTGTGACCCTGGGCAAGTCACTTGACCCCCATTGCCTAGTCCTTATCTTCTGCTTTGGAGCCAATACACAGTATTGACTCCAATATGGAAGGTAAGGGTTTTAAAAAAAAGTCCAATGTTTCAAAGAATTAATCATTTGGGGTTGGGTGACATTGAACCTCTGTGAGGTCATTGTTGACATATTCCATTTTCTATTTTCTTCTCCCTTACCTTTTGCAATGTTTTCTCTTCCCTTCTTCTTGTTCCATTCCCTTTATTTATCTACTCACATCTTTCTTCTAGTTACCTTCTTTTTTTCCCTCATAATATCATAATCAGCTAAGTGGTGGTATGGTTAGAGCATTAACCCTTGAAGTCAGGAAGAACTGAGTTCAATTCTTTACTTAGGCATTTAACCTTTCTCAGTCTCATCTGCCAAATGGGGGAAACCCTAGTAACTACTTCATAGAGTTGCTATGAAAATCAAATAAGGTTACATATGTAAAGTGCTTATGAATGTTAAAGTCCTATATAAATATTAGCTATTATTATGATGTGAATATTATTCATTTCTACTGGTGCCCCTCAAGACTTTAGAGGCTTCTGACTTTCAAATGAGACCAGTAGCCCAACTACCTTCAATCCACTAAGAAGAAATAGATCCTTCTGCTTGATTTTTGCCACACAGGCCTCTTTCTATAGTATTTTGTTTTTCAGAAGATCTGCTTTTCTTTTATAAGCTTTTCTTCAGAGGACTATTGGAGTAAGGAGCCCCTTTCAACCATTAGAAGTTTGGAAATTTCTTGTTAGATCAGTATACAGAATCTCCAAGAGTGGTTGGTCTTCCAAGAATGAAATCATCATCACACCAAACAAAGCCAATTGGGTGTGTTTGTATTCATAGCCCCTGTGCCTATTAGTTTCTTCAGTTCATTTATGGGTGAAAGTTACAAAGACTTTTTGCTATAGGTATTTAAATGTATTTTAAAATCCATCAAAATTTCACTGAACTAATAAACCCAAGGCAGACGCACTGTGTGGTTTGTGAGGTAATGAACAGTCCTTCTTGAAAACTTCTTGCAGTTTTATAAGTAACCCAAAAGGAAGGGGTCAAACCTTGTCCAGCATTCCTATGTAAAAGGCCAGGGTGACACAGGGACAATTCTTTGCTTTGAGGAAGAACAGACCAGTTCATTGGATGATTAATGTTCTGTCCCAGCGAAGGGAGATCTCCAACCCAAATGGTTCATTTTTTTACATGAGGTGTTGAAATGAAGAAGGGGAAAGATCCCCTGGTCTGATAACACCAATCACATAGACATGACTTCAAGGCCCTTGGGGACTACCAGGAGTTGAATGAGTAAGATTATGGACTACAGGCTGTTTGAAACTTTACTCTCCCAAGTGCTATAGTGCCAATTCCTCATTGTGGTGTGGAGGTGATCCTGGTTTCTTGGAGGCTGTTTCAACAGAGTGGAACCTTTGGCAGGTCCTACCTGGAAAGAAAGTTTGTTCCTGGAGACAAACTGTCTACTCAAAGAGCAGCTCTGCTAAGTATGAAGGGGTCTATCATCAATAGTTTGGCTACCAGGTGATTAGTTATTTGGCCACAACTCATGAAACAAGAAAAAATACTGACACTGAAATAAATGGAGTAAGAGGCATATTTAATTGCCTACTATGTGCAAGCTACTTTGCTAGATATTATGAATGAAATCCTTGAAGAGATCCTGCTACATCACTTAGTGAACATTAGTTGTTACTTCTAGCCTTAGCCTAAGATTTTTTTTTTATGGTATTTAAAGTGCTTTATGTTATGACTTCCCCTTAACTTTTCATTTATTTTTCACAATGTCTTTGTAATTCTCTTTTTCAGTTGATCTGGCCTACTAACTCTTTCCTAGACATAATGTCTTTTGCATAGATGTCTAGTGTTGTAACTCCTCCATTTCCATGTTATATCTGGATTATACTCTAGCTTTACTTCCATCTTATAGAACCTCTATCTTCCTTCAAAGTATAGTTTAGATGCTTCTAAAATGAGCCCTTTCTCTTCATTAGAATGTGAATTCTTTGAGGGCAAGGACTATATTTTTGCTTCTTTTTGTATACCCAGTGCTTAACAATCCAGTGACAGAAATATTATGTGGTGCTTAATAAATGCTTGTTGACTGGTTTCCCTTTCCTGGCTCTCACTCCATCTCCTTGTTGAAATTGCTTTGTATATTCTATTCCCATATTTGTGTACAAGTTTTATTTCCTTAGTAGAATAAAAGCTGATTGCGGGCAAAGGGTGTGTACTTTTTAAAAAATATATATCCTAGTACCTAGGAGGACCTACTTCCAAGGAAGCAGCAAAGTAGCTCAGTGAATAGAGGGCTGGATCTGGAATCAGGAAGACCTGGGTTCATATATGGTTTCAGATGGGTGGCTATGTGACCATGGGTAAGTCACTTGACCTCTGTTTGCCTTAATGGAAAAAGAAATGGCAAATTATATCAGTATCTTTGCCAAGAAAACCCCCAAGACAGTATGGGCATGATATGGTCCATAGGGTCATGAAGAATCATATATTACTGAATAACAACAAAAACAAGAAGTATAGAATTCAGTGCCTGGCACATAGTAGGAACTCAAATATTTGTAGAATTAAATTTTGTTGAATAAGCTAATAGCAACTTTTGGCTATGGAACAACTTATAACTTAGAATTCACACTGGAAAAGTTAGAATTTTTACAATCTCATTTATTGGATAATTGACTCATGTATGCTCATCTTGTCTCCCAAATGGACTTCCTTAAGAAGCTATTCTGTCATCTTTTTCTCCTTTATCTGGCACAATGCTAGTCACACAAGACACTCAGAATATATTAATTATTGACTGATTGATTGCTGCCTTGATTGTCCATGAAAGCTGAAGGTTTCCATTCCAGTGTATTGGGAGAGGCAGTGCTGATTGTGGATAGGTTCCTGGATCTCTGAACGTATGTCTAAGGCCAGCAGTATCACATACTCTAAAGGCTTTGAAAAAATCCATTGAATGAGAACCACTTCAAGGCAGAACTTCCCAGGAGAAATGTTATTATTATTATCATTTTTATAGATGAGCTTTGGGCAATGGAAAATGGGCCCACAATTAAAGTGAGAGGAAGGCGAATCCCAAGTAATTTTCCCCCTCTTAATTTCCATGAGAACCTGGGAGTATGTCATCTCCTTGCTCCATCTGTCTCTTCCACTTCTTTATTGGCAAATCCCAGATGGGAGAGCTACATGCCAATCTCAAGGTCATATGTGGCCATTTCCCTTTCTCATAAGGAAGTGGTTCTGCCAATCGCTGGAGCTGTACCACTTTTAAAAATCACCTTTACTCAGAAGGGTGTCAGCAAATGACTAGAATAGTCATGGAAACTAAAAATCAAATGTAGAACAGACACAGGAACCCCCTTTTTTTCTCTGAAAATAACAAATGTTTGGAACAGACCTCCAAGTCTAACTGTAAGCAGCACAGAAGCAATTAGATGCTGTCCTAGGAGAAAGAGCTTATTGGAAAGGAATGGCCTCAGTGGACTAAATTGACCTTCTCTTGTTCCTAGTGTTTCTTACATTCATATGAATAATGAGTGAATTTGAAACCACTATACACCAGGGCATTACTCTCTCTGGTCTTTATGTTCTTCATTTGTTGCTTCCATATGCTAGAGTAATTCTCCAAAACATCCAGTCCTGGTATATTAACTGGCCATTCTGGGTGGGAGGGGAATGTTAGGATTATAAAACAGCCGATAAAATAGTCTTACTCTATAGTTTGACACAATGCACTCTTCAAATGGGATTATATATCCAAACTCTTGCTTAAAGACAAAGGCTTTTGAATCATCAGTTGTGCTTAGGAGCTGGACTATGTACAAGCCTCACAGTAAACAAGTTCATTTCTAACTCAATATGCCAGCTGTTCTTGACTATTTCTCACTCAGGGATCAGTCGACAAGAAATCTCACATTTTGAGAGGAAATATGGTGTCATGGAAAGAGCTCTGGATTGGAAGTTTAAAGACTTAGGTTCAAAAAATGTTGCTAACAAAATATTAACTGTAGACTAATAGGCAAGTGACTTAAGCTTTCTGAATCTTGGTTTCCTAATCTATAAAATAGGAATGTGCCACCTTTGAACAGAGGTGCTTTTTTTAATGAGTTAGAAATGATTTTTAAACCTTAAAAGGCTACACAAATATCAGCTATTATCATTTCAGGAGCAATAAATTCTGTGATAGGGCATGTTGGTTTACTGTACAGTTGAACAACCTCCAGACTATACCGCCATTATGCTAGGTTGTTACATAAAAGCTAGGTCTATAAGTACATTACAGAACCAAAGATCATTTATGGCTTCATTGGGCTCCAAAGTCAAACACAAAGTAAAGCAGTTTCTGTTCGTTTCTTTTTTAAAGCCTTTGTCTTTAAGTTAGGGTTTGGGTATGTAATCCCATTTAATAGAGTAGATTTTTGGAAGAGAGTATTGTGTCAAACTTTAGAGTTAAGGCTGTTTTATAGGCAGTTTTGTTTGTGTCTAACTAACTTGTCTAAGCTGAAAGTTCAGGGATTACTCAAAGCCAGATCCCACACTGTTATTGGAACTTTGATCTGGGTTGATTTTCCTCTCTTTATAGTCCCTCACTCCTGGTGGGCTCCCTATATTAATGCTGAACTTTGTGTGGTCATCTGATCAATTTATCCTACTGCAGCTCAGAAATTCTGACCTTTAGAAACTAATCTTCTCCAGCTTTCCCAGGAGCAGATATTACAGATATGCATCACCACAGCTGGTGAGACCAATTTTTTTTTACCAAACCCAAGATCTTAGAATCCTTTTCCATAGACTTCATGGAGAAGAATAGAAGGATATTTGGCAGAAAATAGGGTTAAACCAGTCCTATGCCATATACAAAAATGACATTCAAATTTGAGGAGACTGGAAAGAGATTATCTATCATCTATCTATCTATCTATCTATCTATCTATCTATCTATCTATCTATCTATCTATCTATCTCTATCTCCTGTATCCATTTTCTCTATACACATGTACATAAGACATAATAGATATTTTTAGATTTTTTTATTATGGAGAAATATTTCTTAAGAAAATAAGAGAGTTGATTATAAAAGTAATAATTAGATTTATAAAATTAAGATATCTTAGCATGATGAAAATACAAGTAGAATAAGATAAACTGTTGAATGGGGAAATCTTTGCATTGAATATCTTTGATAAAATTCTTATATCCAAATTATATGCAGAATTGAATAAAAAAATATAAGACCTAGAGTATTTTCCCAATAAATAATTGGCAAAAAGAGTTGAGTAAATAACTTTCTAAAGAAGAAATACAAGCAATCAATAATCTCATGAAAAATGCTCTATTCTCCAGAAATGAGTAAAATGCACATTAAAAATAACAAAATTTTTAAAATTTAAAATTTAAATTTAAAAATTAAAAATTTAAAAATTGTAAGCATAGCTTACAAATTGGAAAAGATGAGAAGATAATAATATAAACAAAATAATGATAGCTATCATAAATATAGCAGTTTGAGCTTTGTTAAGTGCTTTACAAGTATTATTTTATCTTATCTATCTAAACAATCCTAGAAGTTAGGGGTTATTATTACCCCCATTTTTCAAATGAAGAAATTGAGGTAGAGAGTAGTCAAGTGATTTGCTCAAGAACACTAAATTATTATATTCCTGACTTCCATATCCAATTCTTCAACTATTGCATCAACTAAATGTCTCTATTTTAATGTTGGAGTCTGTGGGAAGACATGCACATTAATGCATGCACTGTTAGTAAATCTATGAATTATTCCAAGTGTTATAGAAAATAATTTGAATGTATGCAAGAAAAGGCAGGAAACTCTTAGTTCCTTGTGGGCTCAATGCTATTATTAATAGGTATATTCCTAAAGAAGTTAAAGAGAGAAAAATGTTTCAGAAACAAAAAAATGATTTTTAGACTTCCTTTTCAGGGTCAGTGGAGGTTCTAAAATTGGAAAGAAAATGGGTAGGTATTCAGTAAGTGCTACATTTTTACAACTTGCAGTGATCAATTATAGTTTTCTATTGATTACTTTCATAATCTTCATTGATCCTTAAGAATATTGCTTGTAAAATTAATCCTTATCTAATCTCTGTTGTTTATTAGATAGTTGGAAATTGACATCATAAACTCCTCTTTTTAAAAAATCCACACAATTTAACCATTTGTCAACATTTTATTAGTTGAGTTCATGTGGATGTTGCCTGTGGAATGACACAATTTCATTCTTGGATCTTAGCATTTCACTGGTTCTATCTGAAGATAAACTTCTTTTGCTTACATTAGACAATCCAGTGGTTAATGTCTGTTGACAGCTTTTACTCTGCTTTGTGTAGTCTGTTTATTCTAAAAGTATTTATGTAATTATTTCACGGTATATCATGTACTCTGAGAGCAGCTCTCAATTATTTTTGTTTCTGTTGAAATTATAATTTTCCCGTTGCTATTTTAGGATGATAAATTCTGTATTTTATTTATATTATTAGTTTTTGTTTAAACACCTCCTAGATCCATTGTTGTCCATTTTGTCATTATAAATGTGTACATTAAGCCTGATATAGGTGTTAATTGCTCTAAATGTGTTCTTTCTGTTAAGATTTGACTTTAATAAGCCAGTTATAATCAACATACTAACTTTCAACTTTGTTTTGATAGTATTCAACTCAATGTCTTGCAAGGAGAAGAATATGACATTTTAAAGTATCACCTTTGTCTATTGATTCAGTTTGAACTCTAGTTTCAAGTTCAAAGCCTTCAGGCTTTCTTCCTCATAGATATCCATTAAGACTTTTTCATTTATCTAATCTAAATGATATTTTGACATCATTGAATAAGGATTCTGCAAGAGGAAATAGTTATTTAATATGCCTTTAAATAGTCATATAACCTGATATAATCTACATATATCAAATGAATATTATTTTGTTTTGGCTCTGCCTTTGACTTGAAAATCATATTTGTTTTATTCAGAATTAATGAGAATAGATTTGATGCTAGGCAGAAATGAAGGCTTGTTTTCTTAGAAGATGTCATGCTTTATGTTGATTGTTTTCAACATCACTGTGTTTGTGGCAAGTTTAAAAAGAGAAGTTTCCCATGTAAATATCAAATGCTTGCATCTATTTTATACATTTGGAAGATATGAGATCCTAGGATTACAGTAAAGTGGAGATCTGAGTCAAAAGTCTTGTGATAATCAAGAAAGGCTATATAAATATTAGAGCACTTCAAGGTAACATGTTCAATCATTATTAAATCAGTAAGAAGTTGTTCTTTATATCTCTGGGACATTTTAACATATCTTTTTTTAAAAGCATAGATGATTATTTTCATTTTATATATAATATAATTAATATAACATATTATTTGTTATAAATGTTAGTAATATATAATAAAATGCTTATCCAAAAGAAACAAATTCTCACATAAGCTATGTTAAAAAATCTATGTCGCAATCTTTTTTTTTTCTCTCCCTCCCAACTGTTCCCCTTCCCAAAAAGGCAGGCAATATTATATAGATTGTGAATATATTTCATATAATATATATTTTTTCATAATGTTGTGAAACAAGAGGCATATTGCCACACTCACAGAAAGATTCATGGAGGAAATAAATTGAAGAATGGTATATTTCAAGCTGAATTCAGGCTATTTGTTCCGTCTATGATAATGAGTATCCTTTTTTGTCTTGAATCCACTGGAATTCTCCTAGATTCCTGCCTTTTTGAAAATAGTTGTCATTCATACTTGATAATTATACATTATTGTTGTTAAGTAAAATATTCTCCTGGTTCTCCTTACTTCACATTGTATCATTTTATATATCTTTTTATGGATTTTTTGTTGTCTTGTTTGTCATTTCTTATGGCACACTATTATTTCATTACAAACATATACTACAACTTGTTCAGTCATTCCTTAGTTGATGGATATCCCTTCAGGTTAAGTTTTCTTGGATATCCTTTTTACTCCTCTTCCAAATATTGCTTTCTTCATAATACTGATAGGTTTTTTTAATTGATAAAAATGATAATTATTTTATATAAAGTATACAAATAGGTAACTGGCCTATATTCAGAAGAGTGGAAGGGAAAGAAATAAGCATTTATTAAATGCTTACTATGTGCCAGGAACTGTGTTAAATGCCTTATAAATATTAACCCATTTGATTCTCAGAACAATCCTATGAGGGAGGTGTTATTGTTATCCTTATTTTACAGTTGAGGAAATTAAGACAGACAAAGGCTAAGTGATTTATCTAAGGTCACACAGTATTTGAGGCTAGATTAGAACTTAGGTCTTCCTGACTCTAGATCCAATGACCTATTTACTGTATCACCTGTCTCCAAAATAAGAAGCATTTATTAAGTGTCTACTATATGCCGGGTATGATGCTAAGCTAAGGAAGGGTGGGATGGAGTTTGCATCTAATTCATTCTCCACTATTAAGCATTTTATCAATAATTATGGCATCACCATTTTCCAGTTTTGCAGAGTAAAGTTTTAGTTATCCTTCTTGCAACATCCATTCCATCATTCATTATATTAATAATAAGCAAATTTCGATGTTGCTTTTGATCCAATCTATATTTATTTGTATTTTGTTGGTTGTGTCTCCTCTAATTTCTTTTCTGATTTAACCTCTATAATATAGGCTTTGATGAACAATGAATTGTTTACTTCCTTTAGCTTTGTTGATTATTTTATTTTAATCTTTTGGCTTTTGCTTTTAATTATTGATTAATGTTATCAAGAGTTTCTGATATACTTTTGCTTTCTATATTTTATTGTTGCCTTTGTTTGACAGTTACTTTATTGTTGCCTTTAATTAAGAAATAGGTTGTTCAATTTTCTACTGCATATTCTAGCTAACTATTGATGGAATCTTTTATCTTTCTATTGGTCTTCAATAGTTTTCTCACCTTGTTTCTTCCGCTATTATATTTGATGTCTATTTTTAGGTAATACTACCTTTTCTCTATCATCCTTGCTTTAGCAATGACTACAGTATAGACTGTTGTATGTAGGTCCTGCTATATTTTTATACTGTCTGTCAAATATTGTTGTAGAATACATTCAAGATGAATATTGAAGATTCCAACTTATTTGAATTACTGTTTTTATATAGTTGGTTCTCAAGTTGATTTTGTGACATCAAACTCAAAGCTAACTATGCTGTATTATAAAGGTGATGGTTAATTTTGTAACAGGGGTATTAAGACTTTCAGTATTGAGAGGGGGAAAGAGTGTAGACCTCCTCCTTCTCAAATCAGGGTACAGGGGAGACAGCTGATGTTTAGGGTTGGCTCAAAGAGAGGAGAGGGGTTTGAAGATTTTCCCCCTTCTGCCTTCCCTCCTTAGCTAAATTTGCTCTTCCCAATTCATTCGTGTCCCTCTTGTCCTACCTCCACTACTCAATGTCAGAGGATCTCCCCTTGATCTGTTCACTCACACTTGTCCACATCTTGGGGAACAGATAACTTTTAATGTCAACTCAATCAGGTAATACAAAAAATAACTAGCATGGAACGGATGGGAAAAGGAAAGTGGGGAAAGGGGATCCCTGTCTCTATCTAAACCCTTTCCCCTCCCTCCTCGAGTTTAGGGGGAATTTAGGTCTTGGCAGCCTGAGCCCCCCTGAGAGATAATTAGGTTTATTCACCCCTGGGGAACAGGAGCTGAGGTAAAGTCTGCTCAGGTTTCTCTTTAGAAAGTCCCTTCAATTGGGAAATGTTGGGAAAGATTTCCAGTCACCAGCAGGAAAAGTGGGTAACCCTCATGAGTAAGTCTTTTCTCACCTTCTGTCTTCTGCTTCTTTAAACTGAGAGAGACCAACTCCTCTCCCAGTCAGAGTATTCTCCTCAAGATTCTAATCCCTTGAGGCCCCTCCCCTGTCGAGGTGATCAGTTTCACACACTCTTCAGCCTGGCACTTTCTCATCTTTTCAAAGCCATTTAAGACATCAGCCATTCAATTCACTGACCAATAGATTTTGCCATCCATTTCATTACATAGTTTGGACTTCTGCAGTTTGTGTTAAATAAATTTAAATTTTCAATGTTTTTCAGTTATTTAGTTTTTCTCTAAGTAATTCCATAATTTTTATTCTTAGTTTTAATATGTGTGAACAACACCTCAATCTTTACTCTTTTTTTGTAATCTGCAACTAGATGTGAAGCTACTTCTTATAATTTCTCTGAATCAGTCTCCATTATGTGTTATATAATTTGGAACTGAGGATATTGTTGACAAAAAGCAGTAGGAATTCCATAGTTGTAAATGGTCAAAATCTGTTTATTTTCTTATTACATAATACTAGGGCATAATGAAAATAATCCATGAGTTTATTTCATTTCATACATACTTATCATTTGTTAATGTTGACCCAATGCCATCTGTACAAAGACTTTTTCAGCAAGTGAGGCATCATTATTTCTCATGTTTCTTTATTTATCTTGTCTTCTTGTGGTACCATAATATAATGGAGTGTTATTTATTCTGTTGTCATCCATGTCAAGGTGGTGTTGAGGATAGTTCTTAGTAGTATGTTTCCAACCTAAATCACATATTTATTTCTTAGATTCATAGAAGCAATTAAATCACACTGACCAGGGTGCTAAGAAGATCAGTAGCATTGCTAGACATATTTCAGCATTTATGTAAAGTCATCACAGCTACTATAGCAGACTCAGGGTACATTGAACTTCTGGTGTTCATTACCTTTGGCATTCTTCTTACTATTGCATCCTTCTCCTTTCAAGAGATTTATGATTTATTGAATTTAGAGGTGGTTATGATGATATGATGATGATGATGATGATGATGATGATGATGATGCCTCTGTCAGGAGACAAATGTATTGCTACACATTGGCAATTTCTACTAGAAATAATAGTTTTGAAAGAATTGTAGTACAGAGAGATTGGTGACTTGTTATATATTTAAGATTTATTACCTAAATCTGAACTGTTGTTGAGATATGCAAATTTGTACTATTGCCAAGTTGCTAAAATTGACTTTCTTGGTTAGCTACTATTGAATGTAAATAGCTTAAGCACCAACAAAGTTTTATTTACAAAGCAGGCTTGACAGGGGAAAAGTTTGTTACCAAGATTTAAAGGTGCTGATTGCACTAGAATTTGGGAAACCATTTATTCTTGAAATCTTAGCCAGATGATGTAGCTGGGGACAAGCAACCTCCTTCCCATCCTTCTTCCTACTCCCAAATGTCTTCTCTATGAGAAGGGTGAAGGAGAATTTGGTCATTTTGTTGGAACTCTGGCAAGAAGTATGAATAGATGACCAAAGGGATATTTTTGTCTCATTTAATCAGGTCAAGCTCTCTTCTGTATTGAATTTAATACTGGCTAGTGAGTTTGAATGGTATTTCTCCTCACTTTCCTCTTATCTATTTTTTCTCCTAGCTCAAGTTCTCTCCTTAGTGATATGCCAATTGTTTTTTAGTTCTGCTTCTCAAATCTGTTTCTCAATTTTAGGTAGAATGGGAAAGCACTCTCTATTCCATTATACTATTTACTGTGTGTTGTAGATCTGAGGTTAAAGTAAACTTTTATAACTGATCCCTGCAGCTGGCATTATTTGTGCTTTGCTAGGTTGTGGATAACAATGGGAAATGGAAAACTAGAAGAGGCCAAGAATGGAAGTCCAGCTAAGTTGGAAGGTTCAGACAAATAATGCATATCTAAGTAGGCTATGGAATCAGGCCCTTGGAGTTTGACTAAATCTAGAAGGGAAGAGTCAAGTATCATAGATCTAGTTGGTTATCCAGACAGGGACCACAATTTGGGAGGAAGAAAGCAATAGCCACACCATAAAGCAATCATGAGAAACTTTGACCCTAAGGCAGACTCTGATTAATCTATATTCTATACTATATTACCAGGTAGATGTAGGTAAAGTTGAGGGCCTGAGGATTGATCAAAGCCAAAAAGAATCAGAAATCCAGTAGCAGAAACTGGAATAGATGGATTCACATAATTCTAGATGGAAATGAGAACCAAGAAGCCATTTAGTTCATCTCTTAGTAAAACAGGAATCCCCTTTATAAAATAACTGACAAAGGGACATTCTATCTTTTTCTAAAGATATCTAGATAATGGAAAATTCACTAGCTTCCAGTGGCAGCTATGTCACATTTGAGCAATTTTAATCATTAAGAAACATTTTGTGTGGAGAAAATTTCACCACCTCTTCTGGAGTCACTAATGTGGTATCATCCCCTGCATGTCAGCCTGAAGGTCAGCAACCAGTATGGAGGGCAGAGTGAGGAGAGTATTTGGATAGTGAACAAGGAAAAAGTCATCTGCTTTTACTTCTGTGGAGGTGCTACCAGGTGCTACTGGAGGACAAGCAGCAATAGGGAGCTAGATTAGAGTAATACTTTTCTAAGATTTCTCTGTTTCTGTCTCTTTGTCTCTCTGTCTGTCTCTCTCACTCATCTTCCTTTCCTTCTCCTGTCCATCATTAAATCATAAAATATTCAATAAATCTATGACCAGACTCATATTTTGATAGAAACAACTTTTAAAATATCAAGCTTAAGGTGACTTTATTTTAAACTCAATGCTCATTTCCCCTAAAGGTCCATGCTAAAAGGGGAAAAAAGAATAATATCTTTTTAGATTTTTAAAATTAATTTTTTAAATTAACATGCATTCATTTTCTCTCCTTTTCATGCTTTTCTGCAGCAAAAGAACAGACAAAATTGTTGTAATCAATATGCACAGCCAAGCAAAACAAATGTCCATCTTGGCCAAAACATAATTTCTCTTCTTTGTGATTGTTTTTCAATTACTTGAAGGCAGTTATCCATTTAACATTTTCCACTCTTGTCTCAGAGGATATTGTGAGGATATTAGTAGCAGTGGAGGCCTAGAATTGAATCCTATTCCTGACTGAGGCAGGGACAAAGATGTAAGAATTACCCTGCAATTGGGCTCCGAAAAGTTCAAATTTAGTAAGGATGTTGCCATTATTTTTGAATTTGTTTATGTTTTAAAGTTGTAAAGGGTTTCTTGATCTTTTAATTTTTGAAATCCAAATGACCTACAAGTAAAAAATAAACCAGTTTAAAAAAAATACAGAAGACTGGAATTTTAGATCTTGCATAAAGTAATGTAATGGTGTGACTGAGCAATTTAACAAGTCTCTAATCTATTTTATTTCCAGAGATATATTTAATTAGGGTAAAGAATTCCCAATGTAGAAATCCATCTACCAGAGTAAATTGAGGCACCCAGGCAAAGCAGTAGATTGAGCACTGGGTTTGAAATCAGAAAGGCTCATCTTCATGAGTACAAATCTTGCCTCAAACACTTGCTAGCTGTGTGACTTTGGTCAAATCATTTAGCCCTATTTGTCTTACTTCCTCCTGTGTAAAATGAGGTGGAGAAGGAAATGCCAATTCATTCCAGTATCTTTGCCAAGAAAATCCCAAAAGGGGACATGAAGTAATAACTTGGACATGGACACAACTGAAATGACTCAACAACAATGTAAATCCTCAATTGTACTGAAATTTAAAGGCTTAGAAAGGTTCCTGGGCATCATGATATTTAGTGACTTGACAAGGGTCACATAGGTATTTTGTGTTAGATACAGAAATACAGCTTAGCAGTCCTACTGGAAAGGGCTCTGAGTCTGGAATAAGGAAAGACATGCATTCAAATCCAGGCTTTGAAACTGTATGTATGATCCTGGGCAAACTACTTATTCTCTATCAACCTCAATTTTTTAATCTCTAAAATGGATATATATGTAATATTATACATAATATACATATAATATAATAAATAGAACATAATATAACATCAAACATATATATTGCTACCCATCTCACAGGCTTCTTGTAAGGATCAGATTAAGTTATATAACATTAATTAAAAATTCTAAAAATTTAAAGAGCTATAGAAATGATAGCTATCTTAATTATTAGTATTTAAAATTAATTTCTAAAAATAAATATTATAATACTTTAGTGATTGATCAAGTTAAGAAAAATTGATATTATTAATAACAATTAATTAAACTCATGTTTTCTTTACCTCAAAACCAGCTCACTTATCCACTCACTTATTCAATGCTGATTAATTATAGTCACCCATTTTAGTCACAGTGATTATATGTCTGTCTAGTAGGTATCAAAGTCCTGATGAAGATAAAATCAGTGAGCCAAATGCAATGACTGGTGAGCATAATTTTAAATAGGGAATTTAACCAATTTCATTTGATGCCATTATACAAAACATTATACCCTTCATTTCCCCTTCTTGCCTTGACTTACCTTAGTGGAGACAAGGTCTTATTTCTCTCTATGATCACTAAAACATACTTCTCTAGTCACACTAAGCTTCATTTATATGATCTATTGTGTTTTGATTGAGGGAAGGATACAGAGAAGCCATTTGTAAAATGATGGTCTTACTTCAATTGTAGGTTTTCAAGTTGTAAAGGAGAACATAAATAAAATCAAAGTGTAATGGGGGAAGAAGGAGTGTGGTATGGAGGCTTCCTTAACTCAGACAGATGGTGGAGAAGGCTTCAGCTGTGGAGGCGAGGGAAACAACAAGAGAGTCCCCAGGGGAGATGGATGGGGGAACTTGTGAGTGAAGACGTGCTTTTCACATAAAAAAGAATTTATTTCAGCACATGGCAGGGGTTTCAATGAAGTCTTCTTTGTAATTTGTTTCAGTTCACTTTCTGGAACCCAGTTCATTCTTCTTCCCCTTCTCCTGGGACTGGAAAACATTACAGTTACTGAAATGCACAGGCAGTCTTTTTGGAGTCAGCCTTGAAATCTGCTCCTGGTGAAAGACACAAATAAGGAATGAATTTTTGGTCATCTTCTCAAAGATGGACATAGAACGAGGGCTGGAAGAGATCTCAAAAATCATTTAGCTCAACCCTCTCATTCATCAGCTGAAGAAACTAAGACTTACATCAATTAAGTGATGTGTTCTAGGTCACATAGCATGTGTCAGAGGTAAGATTTGTAGCCCGGGTTCTTTGACTCCATAAAGTATATTTTCACTGTATAGTGAAGTACATTTCAAAGATGCCCAAATATTTCCTTCTTATTGTTTTAAATTAGGCATCTGGGAGAGAGTGATGCTAGAAGAGATGCCTCATTTATTATTGGAGCTAGATACTGCTTTCCTAGATATCATGGAGCAATAGAAAGTAGTTTGTTTCAAAGTATAACATTAGTACTGAAAATGACTTTAGATGTGCAGTGGTTCAATTCCCTCATTTGATAGTTAAGCAAAATCAGGTCAAAAAGCATTTATCAAATTCTTACTATTTACCAGGTATTGTGCTAACCTCTGGGAATAGAAATACAAGGAACTAGAAAGTTCCTGTCCTGAATGAACTTTCTATTTGTATTTGTATAGAAAGTTCTTGTCCTGAATGAATAGCAGTTAGGTAGTGTAGAGGATAGAATGCCAGACGTGGAGTCAGAAAGACATCTTTTAAACCTGGCTTTAATGACTGACTGTGAGACTCTGGGCAAGTCATTTAACCCTATTTGCTTCACTTTCCTCATCTATAAAATGATCTGGAAAAGGAAATTGCAAACCACTTAAATATCTTTGCCAAGAAAACGCCAAATAAAGTCACAAATGGTTGCACTCTACTGAACAACAAAAGTCCTAAATGAGCTTCAGTTCTAATAGGTGAAGATAACCTGGAAAAGAGAACTGAAAATGATAAGAGACAGAGTATAGGGGAATGAGAGGTAATTCCTAGAAGTCAGGAGCAAAGGCCAGAGAACAGTGAAGGAATTAGCATGGCTGCCTGAGGCATTTACTCCAAATATATTTTCTGGGAAGAACTCAATCAGAGGAGGGCACCACACAATCAGAGGAGAGAGAAGGGATCTTCCATGGTAAGAAGGCTTCTTCTGTTCAATAGTAGAGATGATCTGAAGAGTAATGAGCAGATCCAGGAGAAAAGTAAAGGAGTAATAAGAAAACTAAGTTCAGAGTATGGTCAGAAGAGTTGCTGGATTTGGAGTCAAACGATCTCAGTTTCAATTCTGTCTCTGCCACTATGATATCTTGGATTTGGAACAAATTATTTCCTTCTCTGACTTCTTGGTTTCTTCATTTTTAAAAAGTATTAGAGTTAGACTAGATGTTTTCTAAGGTATTTTCTATTTCTAAAAATGTGATCTTATAATACTTTTTTCAAAATCACTTCAGAGTAGGATAGTGGTGATGGTGATGGCAGAACTGATCTTTAACATCTCAGATCTCTTGACTGCCAGTCCCATTCCCTCCATTAAATTCTCAATCAAATCATACCATTTATTTTAACTAAGTACCATTCTGGAAGCTATTAATTTTCAGGACTAATTTTGAAGATCTCAGAAGAGACCAAAATGCCTAAAAAATAACTAGAAATAACTGGAAATAAATAAAAATAGAAGTAATATGAAGAGAGTGGACAATTAGGTTTTCACTGGGTCTTGAGCTCGTTACCTTTGCACTTTTTTAATTCCAAGAGTCATGTCTATTTGTTCCCACCCTTTCCCCTTCTCCTCAAACCCTACTTAGGTACAGTTGCTTATTCCATTCTCCTGGGCCCCAAACTACCCTTGGGTAGTAAGATATCAAGTCTTAGGCTAATACGATCATAGATTTAGGACCTAGAAGAGATTTTAAAGTTCAGGTAAGTCCAACTGACTCATTTGAAAGATGAAGTGATTTGTCCAAAGTCACAAGAGTGACAGAACTAGAAGTTGAACTCAAATCCTCTGACTCTATATCTAGTGAGTTCACTAGTTTTATCACACTGAGGACTCTCATAGATGAATTTCTTGTTTCAGCATCTAGTCATTCTTTCTGATGGTTCCATTTGGACTTGGTGGACAAATCTTTCATGATGGAATTTCATATCCTAGTCACTTAGTCTTCTGTCCAGCTGCCCCAGTTCTTTAATTCAATGTGTAATTTTACCCATCTCTAAATATCCATTATCAGGCCCTCCTGCAAGGTCTGTAAGTGAAAGTGTCCCATCAATACAAGTAAATATGTCAGTATTTCTGACCAGGTCCTGCAATAGTTCATGGGAGCAGACAGGAGAAACAGACATTCATGTTCACCATGTTAATTTTCTGTACCTGGCTACAGAGGTACTGTAGTGTGGTAGAAGGAACAGTGGACCTTCAGGGTACCTGGGTTTGAATCTAGGTTCCACTGTTTACTGTTGTTATTCATCCTTCATTATTAAAGAGCACCCAATGATATCCACCTTGTGATGTCTTGACTTTTAAGTGGATTGGATTTAAGTGAGGCAGAGTTACACAAAGTTGTCCACCTCAGTCTCTTATCCAGTGCCTTAAAAGTCTAGTGGTGAGGAAAAAGTCAAGATTACTGGCAATGACCTGGGATGCAGTGGATGACCTTGGTGTCTTTGATGTTTGACCAAGCTCTAAGTGATCCACAGCTTCTGCTTCATCCACCTTCATAGATAATGGAACAAATTATTCTTATTCACTCATTCTGCCAAGGGAAGTCTTCATATGGTTGGGGTAGACACCCCCTTACTCACAAAACAGTTGGAGGTCTATTGGTTATCCTCAGTCTTGTTTGGCCCACATGCTGAGGCAATTTTACTGGGGTGGGGCTGCTGTGCTTACTATAGTTTCTTGGAACCAAAGGTGAGAGTTGGGTAAAAGATAGACACGAAAAGTGGATGAGTAGTCCTGGAAAGGACTCAGCAAGCTCTCACATCTAAGATGCTAGTCCTCTATGAACACCCCATATAAACTTACTTTTCAGCTTTGTGGCCAAATGCAAGGCACTTGATCTTTTCTGTGACTCAGTTTCCTCATCTATAAAATGGGAATAATAAAATACACTATTTACCTCACAGGGTTATTATAGGAAAAATGCTACAGAACCTGGAATTTCTAATAAGATTGCTAACTTTCAAAAAGTAACTTTCTGAACTATGGACTCAGGTGCCATCAACTCATAACCCTTGCTGAAAATGTGGGTCACAAATTGAGTTTACTTGCATTAAATTTTGTATAATATAGAGCCAATCTGGCCACAGGACATATGGCAATGTTGCATGCTGCCTCTTGCCATATTGTCCTGCCTAGAAAATGCTGACTCTTACAGTGAGTGTGGCTTAAAAGAGCTCACCCATGTGGAAGACACAAGCCTAGTCCTTAACCACTTTTCCCCTTGCTGAGCCTTATTCTCTAAGAGGCCACGAGTACAACATGTTAATTCAAACATTTCATAACCATGAAACCACTGAATATCTCAATATCCGAATATGCATTCTCATTTGCTTACCCTGTGTTAACAAAGAAACATTTGGTTTTAAACAAGACTTTATTTGGGGGTGGGGAAGTGTATAGAATTACACTGAAAATGTAATTATTGAAAAGATAAACCATATGTCATCTTTGTGTTTACCTCCTATTCACCATGACTGTTCTGAAGAGTTCATTTGGAGGTGTTTGGAATTTCTAATTCTTTTGTTCTCAGGCTGGATAAGTTGAATATATATTTGCTCACCAGTCATGTGTGTTCTTGTTTTGATGTAGCTCCTGCCAAAGTATCTAGAAGTCCCAGTGGTATAGTTATTACTACACTAAAAAAAAAAAGAAAAGAAAAAAGATCTCAGGCTATTGACTCAAAAAATAGTGAGCCTGACTTTCCTCATCCTCTGTAAAAGAAGGTTATCATGAAAGAGGAACTATCATAAACATGCAGAGGCAGTGCTTGGGATGAGGTGGAAGAAGGAAAAGGACTGGAAGAGAAATGGCCCCATGGTGTTGCTAAAACTAAAGGATTCATCCTCACTTTTGAATGGATTCAGTTTAATCCAGGGTGCTTTCCACCCATCTGCACATAACAACATGGAACCTACCCAAGTATAGTCAACCATGAAAGGAAATTCAAGTCCATAAAGTCAATTGATTCTGACTGAGGGTCATAGAATCATAGGATTTACAGTTGAAAGTTATATTAGAGGTCAGGAAACTGAGGCTGGGAGAGGTGAAGGAACCTTTCCAAGGTTACATTGAAATTTAATAGAGTAAATAAATTGATGCATATGTAAAAACTGATTTTGCTTTTCTTCAAAATTACTGGATAAAACTAGACTCTGAGCATATTAAGAGCATGGACTATCTTTTGCCTTTCTTTGAATTTCCAGAATTTAGCACAATGATTGGAACATAGCAGGACCTTAATAGCTAATGATAATGATAAAACAATAGGTTTTATTAAATTATACTATTTGACTAAATAAAATTCTCTGGTCATCTCAGGACCATTTAATAGATGTGCTGTTTTAGAGAAGACAGCATAGTGCAATAGGAAGAATTTTGGATTTGGACTCAGATAATTTAGCTTTGAGTTCTGGCTCTATGATTTGCTATCAGTGTGACTTTGGACCATTCACTTCCTCTCCCTGAGTGTCAGTTTCCTAACTTGTAATATATGAGATCTAGTTTGGCTAAATTTCTGAAGCCATTTCTAGCTCTAAATAAAGAAATCCTAGGATTATTGACATAGAGCTAGAAGGAATATTTGAGGTCAACTAGTTCATCATAATTTTACAGTTGAGGAAACTGAGGCCCAGGGACAGTAAGGGAATTACTTAAACTTAAGGTCACACAGAAAACAAGTATCAAATGTAATACTTCAATTGCTCTCAATTTTGTCCTTTGAGGACCAAAAAATATTCCAATTCTTCCAGGTAAGAAAGGGACCTATTTCTGTATAACACTAAATATTCTCTTCTCTAGGTTAAACATCCCGAATCCTTTCAACTTATTTTACATGATACTTTTTGAAATCTCTTCATTTTCTTCCTAAGAAATGATATCTAAAAGGTGATGATTAATTCATGTTTGTTGAATTAAAAAGAAATGAGAATGTAATACAATGATCTTGTCAATTCTCATGGTACTTTTTGGTATTCATGTCCAAAATTAATGGTAAGCAAATGTTGTATTTTTGTAAATGTATCAAAAATAAGTGCAATACAGATGGCTAAATCTGACTTTAGAGCCTATAGCTTAATTGTTAAAAATGAACAAATAAACCAGTATCTTGGGTGATAATGCTATTACCCAAAAGATATCATGTTATTTAAAATTGTTTTATGCATAATTATAATTTATATCAGCACATGCCAGAAAGATATAACTAGAGCTTCCCAGAACCTCAATGAAAAGGTATTTGGACTCAAATTAAAACTCAGAACAAGAATTTCCAGTAACAGAGTTTAAAATATTCAATATTTGCTTGGAGTAAAGGACAGGTGAATAGGAAAAGCCCAAGCTAGATCTTATTTCATCAACACTGAGTTAAGCTTCTTTTCCCAAGGGCTTCTCTTCATTTTTAGATGGTTTTCTACTGTGGTGAACTTTTGTTGCCTTTTGGACCAATGTTGAGAGAGGATGACTTAGTTTAGTTGAGGATGAGTACGCATCTCAAGATGGAGGGGCCAACTGTAGGTAGCCATGGAGAGGTCAAGTTTTTTTTTCATTTCTGGGGACATGACCTAACAGATATTACCTCCTACCATGCTCTGCATCTCTGGGAAATATGAATGAGGCACTTGTTTTTCATAATATGACTATGGTCATCAATTGAGTGACCATAGCTCCCACACCAATTTGATGCCCTTGGTTACCAAATGATTTATTTTTAGAAGGATATAACTAAATTTCTTGTAAGAAATAACTTTTCTGATGAGAAAGTAACTGAGAAATAATTTGCTTTTCTGGAAATCTCTTTGTAGAACCTTTGATATTAGGATCATCGATTTAAAGATGGAAGGAAACTAAGCAATCATTTAGTCCAGGACCCTTATTTTATAGTGGTACTCTTTCCACCTATTTAAGCACAACTTGGCTTCCTGGTCATGGATATTTGCAAAAGGGAAGTTTTCTATATAAATAGCTTATCACATAGAATGGAGAATTTTAGGACTGGAATAGACTTTAGTAGCCTAGATAAGCCCAATAGGATTAGCAATCATATCTCTTCCTGAAAAATGATTCTTCATCATGACCTCTTAAGAATTAATCATCTAGACTCTATAGTTTTGTTTTTTTTTTTTAATAAAGAAGGAACTTTGCTTACCTTCTGAAGCAACCAAGTTTTCTCCTCAGGGTTTCCTTGTTACTAATATCTTCCTCATCTCAAGCCTAAATTTATCTGCAGAATGAATCCAATTTGCTTCTAAATTTTCCTAGTGTTTATAGTATCTAGCTAACTAGTTGGATGACAGAATTTATCTATCTGGAGAGGAAAAAAAAAGACACAGAGAAGACAGAAAGACATATAGACAGAAACAAAGACAGACAGAGACATACAGAGAGACATACAGAGAGATAAAAGGGGAGAGAGAGACAGATAGGCACTGAGACAGACAGAGACAGAGAGATACAGAGACAGAGACAGAGAGGTAGACAGAGAGACAGAGACAGAGCCTAGACCTGTGATTTACCAATGCGTGTCAGTTATTCTTTATATTATATCCTTAGCAGGTTGCCTACAACCCTGAGAAGTTAAGTAACTTGCCAATGATTACAGTATCAATCAGAAATTCTAATGTGTTCTTATTAGCTCAGTATCTACTGTCTAATTTTGGTAAACACATTATCATCCAATAAACCATTATTGTGACATGCCAAAGTTCTCCTTGTGTCTATGTGGAAACAATAAGAGTTTCATGTTGTTGTCTTATTAGTTGCAATATTAATTTTTAATTTTTTTCAAAAATTGGTTTAATTTGGAATTTTTTCTAAAACATTATATTAGATTTTGATAAAAAATGTATTCCAAAGTAAAATAAAATTTGTCACACACTATGCTTTCTTATATTTAAAGATGGCTCTTTCATTTCAAAAAGGAGATGAGAAGATTCCCTTTTTCAAACCATAGCTAAAACAACTATGTCTAAAGATCTGAAAGGTGAAACCGAGATATCAGAAAAATTCTCTGATTTCTGGAAGGAAGAAATTTATTCCAAAGAAACAGGGCAAAACCATAAATAAGAAACAAAAATATGAAAAAATAATCTTTCAAATTTTATATGTATCAATTTACCTTATGTCTTATGCAACAGAAAAATTTTAAATAGTACTGATGCTAGTTAAATTGCAGTGTCTTTTGAGAACAATTGATTCAGAGTTTAAAGAAACATGAATTAAATATTTTAAACATAGAGGCAATGAACTCTTTAAAAACTAAAATTTATTTGCTAAAGATATTCAAACTAAAAGTGAAAAAGTTACTCTAGCATCCAATAGAGTAAGTTATATTGATGTAGCTGGAGAAATGCACACAATAACCAAGTCCAATAAACCCCTGTACAATTGCCACTGTTGAAGTTCTCCTAAGTGAAAAATCACCCCAATAAATCTTGGTAATGGTACTTTCCAATGATAATAATGCATTGAATTTAAGATTGTGCTGCAAACATGAATACTGTAGTAAGGGAATGATTTAGTAAGGCAGGCTGACAGCATGGGATGCTGCAAAACCAAGATTCCACAGAGCAAGGACTGGGTTGACATTCTAAGCACTGGGTAGGAGAGAGACAGTTGGGGGACTGACAGTTGGGAACTGAGGGTGACACTCTGGAAGAAGACAGAGAAGGTGTGGAGGTGTCTCTCTCTGAAGAAAAACAACTTTGGAGCTTCCAGGGAATTGGATCATCTTCAAGGAGTGGTTGAGTGAGGGATTACCCCACACTGGTGGAAAGTGTGTGTGTTCTCATCCCCCCTTGAATCCTGTGAAGGACTCTTCATCCTGAGGCTATTTGACCCAAAAGAGAATCTTGAGGCCTGTGGACTTTACAAATCTCTTTTTTTATCTTTAATTTCTCATTTAATTATATAGTTAAGGATAATTTAGAAAGTTTAGGGTTTAATAATTGGGTGGGGGTTAGAAGTAAGTCATTCCCTGATTCCCTTCCCATCCTTCTCTCTTTAGTTTAATAAACCTTTTATTATATATTTATAACTAGTTTGAACCCTTCCTTTTACCTTCCCTATTACAATACTAAGTAAAAATCTTGTTTTCAGAATTTTACTTTTGTCTCACAAGTAGAAGTATCTACAGATTTGATTTTACTTGATATTTCATTTGTATTCATTTGTCTGGTATCAGTATCAGGTAGTCATGGAAGATCTTCTTTGTAAATACTTGGCAATACAATGAGTGTTGCTGAAATATTCACAGTGTTTAATAATGTTTTTAGAATCATTGTTTATTTTGGAAAAGTCAATTGTTTTGGCACATAGACTGATAGGGCAAAAGCAATCATACATAAAACTGGTGGCTCCTGGCTCACTCACCATTTCAATTCATTTTCTATTCAGTCACTAAAGTTATTTTCTTAAAATTCTGGTCCCATTCCTGTTCAAGGAATACCAGTGAACCCCTTTATTGTCAATATCAAATCCTCTGTTTGGTAATTAAAATCCTGCATAACCTGGACCCACTCCCTACCTTTCTATTCTTTTTATACCTAGAAGTCCCTATATTTTACAGGAAGCCTTTCCCAAACACTTCTAATTCTAGTGCCCTCCCTCTGCTAATTATTTCCTATTTATCCTTTTTATAGATTGCATATATTGGTTTGCATGTTGCTTACCCTATTTACCCTATAATAATAAGATTATAGAAAGATAAACTTTGATAAGGTTAAGTTTAGGAATATTGGATGCTGTCTCCAGAGCTACTAGCATGAGCCCATTACATACCTGGAGGGGATCTTGGAATGTACAGAGAACAGGGAGCTAGAGGAAGCGGTTTGAGTGAGCAAGTGTCATTTCCTGTCCTGAGCTGGGAGAGGAAGGCCACTGCTCTCTTTTTAGTGTTTCCTACCTCAAACTTTTGTGGGAGAAGAAAACTGTAAACTGTCTTTGGAGATTCCTGTTTCACTGGAGAGAACATCTTATCGAAGATCTATCTATATCTGCTGTTTTACCAACACTGCCCAAGAGAAGTTTTACCTGAAGATCCTCTTTGTGAGGCTTAGGGTTTACCTCAGAGCCATATTCAGCTCTGAGAGAACTCAGCCATCTTGGGTTCATTCTGAGTAAATTGGGACATGACTTTTGATATAAATAATTAGACCATTAACTGAGGATTGTAGTCAGGTAGATTAGAAAAGATTTTGGTGGGGAATCAGTTAGAGCCAGGAAGAAAAAGTATAGCCTGAAGACTAGAAGACTTCATTGTGAGATGGATGTAGATTGAAGGGTTGGAGTTTTAGGACTTAGAATCAGAAAATTCTTATGTTTTAATCCTCATATTTTACCCTTGATTTCTAAATAAACAAAGATATTTTTATACAAATCAGTCTCCAAGGCTTGTGTGCACTGGTCTAGTGAAGGAAGGTTCGCTTTGCCTTCCCTTCACAATAGGGAACTGAGATACTTACAATTAAGTCAATTAAGTATCTAACCCAGTTTCCTATAGTTGATATCACCATATATCCACATTATTTTTAAATATAGATTGCAAATATTGGTTTACCTGTTGCCTACCCTATTTGATTGTAAGTTTCTTGATTGCAGGGACCATTTTTTTTGCCTTTTTTTGCATCCTTAGCACTTACCACAGTAGCCAGCACATAGGTGGTGCGTAATAAAAATCTGTTGATTGTTGATTGTTGACTATTGATTCCTTCATAGGAAGCAATGCAATGATACCATACTGTACTAGTTTTAATACCAAGTATAAACATTTTAAAAAAGTTTAATTTAAGAATATTCTTTAATACTATAGTATACTGCTCTCATGATTAGAACAGGAATTTAACAGAGGGCAGGGAGAAGGAGGAGGCTTTCCCTTCTTGTTTGGAAAACATTCTATTAATGTTTTCAAAGGGAAAAATAGAGAAGCAATAACAATAAGTAGATATTAGTTTTCACACAATTATTATGAATTTGTATAATACTTTTAAGGTGATTCTCATCTATTATTTTCTTTTCTATTATACTCACAAATCTCTATAGACTTAGTTGTTTCTTATATTTATTAAATGCTCATGATATGCCAGGAACTGTACTAAGCTTTGACAATACATACACCTGTCTTAAAAGAGCTTACATTCTAAATTCTTACATTCTACATAAGCTTACAATTCCTACATAGGAAAGACTAATGCAAACTGGGAGCTGTCCACAGACAAAACTCACTCAGAGAAATGAAGAAGGTAGAGTTAATATCATTGATTAGGTTTAAAAGGACATAGGTATTTCAACTCATTAACTGATACAACATGTATATGATTTCTCAGTCCAATCTTAGACTTTGTTGGAAAATCAACTTCATTAAATTCAAATCAAACTTTGCACTATTTTCTTTAGCCTGCCCCTTGTATCTCTGATATCACATGGCCAAAGTATTATTCAAATACCCAAATGTGTCGCTTGCCACATATTTATACTTATATTTCATTCATAATATTATCTAAGGCACATGTGATAGAGAGGTAGTTACCTTTTAGTGATTTGCAATACTTTGGAGTGTGTGTGACATTCAATGGCTTAAATCTTTTTAATGGCACCTTAAGCATTGAAGTATTTGCTAATCATAATACAAATGTATTTTCCTCTCTGACAACAAATATGCGAATGTTAAAAGAATTATAAGTTTGTTTCTGCACAATTCAAAACTGTCATGATCATATGCACAATGAATTTGGTGTTGATGTGTTGATCATAAAAAACTCTGATCCCTTCTAGGTAAGCACAAAGTGTTTTTCTGTTTATCAACATGTCATCAAATTGTTTCCAAACCTCCACAATAGTTTAACATTTAAGAGCAACCAATTCCCAGTGGATGGTCAGAGGAATGTACACATCCTAATTTATATTCTTCACAAAGCACCAGAGTAGCTCTCTCATTCTCACATTATCCTATAGTAGTGCATCAGCTGGACAGCCAAGATGTTATGAAGATTTGTGTTCTAGCTGCACATATATCTCTGGGTATGCTCACTGTAAGTGATCTTGAAACCATCATGGACTATTATAAACATTCTGCGAAAACAAACTTTTATTGCCTTTCATCCCAGTAGTAAGGCTCTTTTCTGATTTAAATTTAACCTTTATACTCCATGTCCAGCTATGTAGTACAGGGGATAGGGTGACAGACCTAGAGTCAGGAAGACAGTCTTCTTGCATTTAAATCCTATCTAAGACACTAATTAACCTTGTGACCCTGGGAAAATCACTTAACTCTGTTTGTCTCAGTTCCTCATCTTGGAGATGACCTGGAGATGGAAATAGCCTGCTACTCCCATATCTTTGCCAAACAAACATTATATAGGACCAGAATTAAGATTGTTGTGTCTGTTGTTGAGCTAAATATTGCAAATCTTTGTTCAAATAATTCCAACATAGAAATTCAGTTTATATAGGATTTATTACATAATGCCATATGTCTCACAAATTATATTATTTTTAAAAATACTATTTTATTCAACAAAATTTATAAAATAAAGAAATTTAATGTAGAATCTTGTAAATAGTGTACATTGGATACTGTGAAGATTGGATTGGGCTCTCTCCTGATTGTAACAATGAAGGTACTTAGCTCTTCCTTGATTGTGAAGATTAAATTATAATCCCCTGTCTCTTTTTAGATTTTAATCCCTGAAGTGTAAACATAGTACTAAAAATTGAGTATGGAGATCTACCCATTTTGGATTTTAACCACAAAAAGGTGTGAACACCCATTTCATATATTGAGTGGGAGTCACTGTGACCCATATGTGAAAGAGTGGGCAGTCCTGGAGTGAAATGTCAGCTGTGATTTGTAGACATAAAATTTAGAGGAAATGACACAAGAGAAAAAGGTCTTTAAAAGTGGAAACAGAGACACACAGAGGCTAGACACTCAGAATTGGAGTGAAGAGAGACTTGAAAAGAAACACTTCTAGTGAACACAGATACTTGGAGAAGAAGAGACACTTGGAGTTTGAAAGAGACATACTTGGAGTGAAAACTACTTGAGGCTGATAAAGAATCTGCTGATTGAATTGACAATTTGGTAATGTAAAGGCTGACTTCCTTCCTTGCCCTTTCTGGGGGTGTGAGCCTCTGGGAAAGGCCTCTCTTCTTGAAACTCCTTTCTCATGGCTGGGGCCTTAGAATTTCTACCTGGTTCAGAGGAAGCTCTCTCTCTCTCCCTCCCTCCCTCCCTACCTCTCTCTCTCTCTCTCTCTCTCTCTTTCTCTCTCTCTCTCTCTCTCTCTCTCTTTCTCTCTCTCTCTTTCTCTCTCTCTCCCCCTTAATATCTTCCCTCTATTGTCTCTATTGTAAAAATAAACTACCATAAATTTCATTTTACTTTAGTAATTCATTTTTGGGATTTAGAAATTAAATCCCTGGTGACCAATTAAATATTCAGTCCAACCATAAATTTAAAATGCCTTGCTGGAATATTTCTTTTAATTCTTATATAATATCTCACATTAAATATTCATGGTTACATTATAATTAGTGTCATAATTTTATAGATTTTTCAATTTCATAATTATTGGTTATAATTTTGGATTGAGAACATTTGAAAAAAGTAGAATTTTTCTCAGTTTTATCTGAAAGAATGACAATTTCCTCTTATGTATTTGATTTAATGAAATTGAAAAGATTTGTTATATGATCACAATATTGAATATATTTTATAAGAAAGATAAGTTACACACACACAAATGCACTGATTAACTATATAGTCATTGTCTAAGAATTAGTCTTGCTAAATGTAGGAGAACATCCTAGTTGCTGGTTGATTGGTCTTCAACAATTTCCTAAAATCATCTGCTAACTTAAAGAGGGACTTAGATCTGTATCAGTGAAGGGAGTACCCACAACAGTAGCATTTCATATACTTAAAGGACTATAGCATACGTCTATATATAAGTAGTGTAAGAGGCAATCAGACAGAGGTTCAAGTCTCACTTTCCTCTGGCACATATTGTTCCAACTATAAGACAGAATTTGGTGAAATTATAATCTCTCAGTGTGTTTAACCAATTCTATGGGAGTAGACCCCAAACAATGCAACCACTAGGACTGGTTCGATGAGAACAACACTGGTATTGAAGACCTATTGAGCAAAAAGAACAAAGCCTTTATGGAGTGGCAAAATAACCCAAATTCTGCTCCTAAAAAGGACAGATTCAAGTCTCTCCAAGCCACGGCACAGTGTGAGATCAGGAAGATGCAAGACCGATGGTGGGAAAAAAAGGCAGAAGAAATCCAGCACTTTGCTGACATGAAAAACTATAAACAAATTTTCAGTGCCCTCAAGACTGTCTATGGGCCATTAAAATCTGCCACCACCCCCTTGCTATCCTCTGACGGTGACACTCTCATAAAAGATAAAAATGGCATCAGCAACAGGTGGAAAGAACACTTCAGTCAGCTTCTCAATCGACCCTCTTCAGTTGACCAAAGCGCCCTTGACCAGATCCCCCAAAACTGCATCATCAAGCAACTTGACGTTCCTCCTTCATTAGAAGAAGTCCAAAAAGCCATGAAAAAAATGATTGCAGGCAAGGCACCCAGTAAAGATGGGATCCCAACCGAAGTGTACAAGGCCTTAAATGGAAAGGCACTTCAGGCATTCCATATAGTGCTGACCAGCATATGGGAAGAGGAAGACATACCCTCAGAACTCAGAGATGCCTATATTGTAGTCCTATACAAGAATAAAGGCACATGAGCAGCCTGTGACAACTACAGAGGCATCTCACTACTCTCCACTGCTGGAAAGATCCTCGCCCGTGTTATACTCAACAGACTCCTGTCATCTGTTTCAGAGCAGAACCTGCCTGAATCACAATGTGGCTTCCGACCAGATTGCAGCACCATCGACATGGTCTTCACAGTGAGGCAAATGCAGGAAAAATGCCTTGAGCAGAACCTGAGTCTCTACATTGTCTTCATAGACCTGATGAAGGAGTTTGACACAGTGAACAGAGATGCATTGTGGGTGATCCTTAGCAAGCTCAGTTTCCCAGAAAATTTCATCAAACTGATCCAGCTCTTTCATGTCGACATGACAGGGGAAGTCCTATCTGGTGGAGAGACTTCCGACCACTTCAACATCTCCAATGGCGTGAAACAAGGCTGTGTCCTCGCTCCGGTACTATTCAACCTATACTTCACCCAAGTATTATGACATGCTGTGATGGATCTAGACCTGGGCGTCTACATCAAATACTGACTGGATGGCTCACTATTCGACCTTTGCCGCCTGACTGCAAAAACAAAGACAACAGAGAGACTCATCCTGTAAACTCTCTTCGCAGATGACTGTGCTCTCATGGCCCACCAAGAAAATCATCTCCAAACCATTGTGGACAGGTTCTCCACCACAACAAAACTGTTTGGCCTGACTATCAGCCTCAGCAAAACAGAGGTGCTGTTCCAACCCGCACCAGGGAGGCCAACTAACCAGCCATGCATTACAATCGACGGCACACAGCTTTCTAACGTCAACACTTTCAAGTACCTGGGCAGCACCATCGCCAACGACGGGTCCCTAGACCACGAGATCAATGCCAGGATCCAAAAGGCCAGCCAGGCACTCGGGCGGCTGCGCTGCAAAGTCCTCCAACACAGAGGTGTAAGCACTGCGACGAAGCTCAAAGTGTACAACGCAGTGGTCCTCAGCTCGCTCCTGTACGGTTGTGAAACATGGACACTGTACCGGAAGCACATGAAACAGCTGGAGCAATTCCACCAATGCTCTCTCCGGTCAATCATGAGGATCCGATAGCAGGACCGAATCACCAACCAGGAAGTCCTCGACAGAGCCAACTCCACCAGCATTGAAGTCCTGGTCCTCAAAGCCCAGCTACAATGGTCTGGACACGTCATCCGCATGGACCCACAGAGAATACCAAGACAGGTATTCTATGGTGAACTGTCAGCTGGACTCAGGAAACAAGGCCGACCAAAGAAAAGATTCAAGGATCAGCTAAAGTCCAACTTGAAGTGGGCTGGCATTACACCAAAGCAACTAGAACTCGCTGCCTCTGACAGAAGCAGCTGGTGAACCCACATTAACCATGCCGCCACCACCTTTGAAGATGGGCGACGTCGACGTCTTGCTGCTGCGCGTGAACGCCGACACCAGGCCACAACCGCACCTCCCGTAACAACTGGCGTCCCATGCCCCATGTGCCACAAACTGTGCGCCTCAGCCTTTGGACTCCAAAGCCACATGAGGGTACATCAATAGATGATAATGCACAAAGACAATTGTCATTCTTGGCTTCCGAGAGACTACCACTATCTGTTCTTATACATTTATATAGGCACACATTTTCACATATGCATACACACACTATATGTATATAGTGTCCCAAAAGTTTTAGTGCAGTTTTAAGTGTCTATGTATATACAGTTAATGTAGAAGAGAAATTGAGAATATATTGAGAAATATTTATAAATGTGCATCTATATCTATTTCTTTATACATATCTATACATATCTATCTATCTATCTATATACACATATACACACATGACCACCAACATATATTCCCACACTTCTGTGGTTGGTGTCTTCGTTCTATATACTTTTAACCAGCTTTGCATTTGGCCATTTGTTCATTTGTTCAAAGTGGATACCATAGCAGTGCCTATCAAGAAGACTGTAACAAATGGATTTCATTAAGTTTATAGCTTGTGCTTATCCCAGAATTAGGAAAAGGTTGGTGTGGAATAATTTTATATTTGGCCAATTCTAATTTTTTTGTGGTTTAAATTCTTGAATAAGGCTTACTGCTGTTTGTTCTAAGATACTAATCTCCCCCCACCTTTTTTCTTTAACTATTCCATTTCCTCCCTCTGTTTCATTTCTTTCATGTACTCTTACAATCCTTATGCTAGTACTTTATTCTTTAAGATTCTTCGTGGTTTAATTGTAGTTATTCATTTCTTTCCCTTTCCCTCAGCCCAGGGGATTTCTCCATTGTTCTCAGATTTTTCTTTTATTAACTTATATCTCCATATTTTGTTTCTGAATTAGGACCTTGTGCTTGACTTGAACTCTGTACTCAAAATTCTGGATGGCAGTGTTAGACCTGTTTGACCCAAGATCATGGCTAAGACAAGCCCTCAGAATCTGCAGGAATTTTTTCACTTTTCCTATGTGGTTCATATCTACACTGTCTGGATGCTGGGTTTATCCGAGTTTGCCTAAATGCTCCTTGGGTCCTGTCTCCTGCTGAGTGACCAGGCTGTTTCACACTTTCACTTCTCCATACTCTCCACTTTGCTTTTCAGGGAGAACTTTATTGGGGTATTTGTGGGGAATCTGGACTCCTCTTTAAGCTATTCCCATAATTCTGAAATAGTTTTAAAAATACATTCATATCTGGACTAATGTTTTTATGGTAATTCTTTGTAATATTGGCCTTCACTTAAATTCTCAGTGGTATGATTTTATAATCCTTCTATTTGATTTTTAAAAATCCATTTTTTTTGCTATTTCCATTATTGCTGTGACCCAACCACAAAACCTATAACTGTGACCAATAAGTCCATCAAGGAAAATTTAGGCTTTATAAAATAACTACAATAAAAATTTATCTTTAAGAAGATGATTGATAGAAATACTCTTTTCTTTGCACTGTGGGAGGCACTGGAATTGGGTGAATAAAGCCAATTGGGGGAAGAATGAACTGAACTCATTCTTTCCAATGACTAGTCCATCAGGAAAGAAACCATAAGGGATATGTCTTCATTTTTTTAATATGATCTGATAAACACAGGAAAAGGTAAAACATTAATTTTGTTTAATATCCCATGAAGGTATTTTAACTGGGCAATATTTTATTGTCTAAGAACATAACAAATATCTGTCATGTTGCAGTAATGAAATATGTCAAGAAATGATCATTACTTGGAAAAGCAGAGTTTAAAGAACATACTTTCTCTAATAAATCATAGCATGTAATATAATATGGTGTGGCTATGTTAAACAAATAATTACATTTCTTTGTGGAATCTCAGCCAAATGGGAAACGTAGACTCTCCTTCTTGAAAGTAAAAGGGTTTAAGATAAGTGAGATATACTAGTTGATGGTCTGGAAAATTATTGGGACATTATTGTTAAAGAATCTTGGGATCTTATTAATCAATCAATCAAACAATAATTATGTATTTATCATGAGCCAGGCATTATAAGAATTGGGGATACAAATATAGTATGTGTGATAATCCCTGCTTGCATTAGGAGAGATAACAAAGATACCTAGAAATATATACAAAATTAATATAAAGAAAAATGCAATTAAATATGAAGTTAATGCAAAGCAATTGAGAAAGAAGATGCTAGCAGTTGAGTTGTTATTCTTGGGTCAAAATTCCTCATCAAGAAAACAAATTTGGTTTAGTAGATAGAACTTCATATTCATTCTCTGTATGTTTGGTATGGTTTAGTAAATAAAACTCTAGTTCCTTCTCAGACTCTTATTAGCAATGTTTTTTTCCCGGGCAAGTCACTCAGTCTCTCCCAGGCTCAGTTTTCTCATTTGTAAAATAGGATAACTATAGTCCTTATATCATAGGGTTTTGGGGAAGATCAAATGAGATAATGAATGTGAATATGCATAATTGCAAATTGTGACTTCAATATGACTTCTCTTCATACAGTCCCCTAAGAATCTGCTCACATCTGTGTCTTGGAGTTTGGAAAAAGTCCTGGCAAAGAGATAGGGATCAATGGGAATTGAGGCTGGGACTATAAGACTGGATTATAGGACCATTCTATCAGCTAAAAACTCCTCAATCAATTTGGCAGGCATACATAGCTCTCTTAAATTAGTACCCTAAGCTTAGAATGAAGACATGAGACAAGAGGATTAATTAAAGGTTTTATGACTAATGGACAACATCTAGCTGCAGAAAATAAATAGCCTTTTGACCAGAGCTCATATCTCCATGAGGAGACAGGTATTTCTACTTATATGCTGATGTACCCTCCAGCATTCTGGCTTCCCATGTCATTATCCTTCTCAAGTTTCATCATCTATATCTTTATTCCAACTTATGCATTGATAGGAATGCTCATATCCTTGATCTCTTCATTGCATATTACCATGATCCAGAACTCTGAAATTCCTTCCTCTGACCACAACTTCCTTGCCCTTGTAGTAATTGTAGAAGTTGAAGAAGTACAGCTGGTCTTTGTACCACTTTTGTCTAAAGTAGTATTTTTTAAGTCATTTTCAATTGTGTTCAATTCTTCCTGACTCTATTTATTGTTGTTGTTTTTTTCAAGGATACTGGTGTGATTTTCCATTTCCTTCTAGTTAATTTTGCATAAGGGGAAACTGAGGCAAACAGGATTAAATGGCTTTCCCAGAGTCACAAAGCTTGTAAGTATCTGAGGATGGATTTGAATTTAGGAAGATGAGACTTCCTGACTCCAGGCCAGGTTCTCTATCCACTATTCCATCTAGATGCTGTGACAGAGGCTGGCACTAGAGAAAACGTGCCAGGCTGAAGAGTATGTGAAATTGATTACCTCGATGGGGGAGGGCACCCAGAAGTGGAATCCAGAGGAGGAGAAGACTCTGGCTGGGAGAGCAGTGAGGGCTCTCAGACTTGAGAAGCCAAAGAGAGACATTTGGAAAAAGACTCTCTGCTGAGGGTTACCCATTTGTCCTGCTAGTGACTGGAAATCTTTCCCCCCAACACTTCCCAATTGGAGGGACTTTCTGAAGAGAAACCTAAGCAGACTTTACATCAGCTTCTGTTGCCCAGGGGTGAGTCAACCTGACTTTCTCTCAGGGGGCTCAGGCTGCCAAGGCCTGAGTTCCCCCCAAACTTGAGGAGGGAGGGCAAAGGGTTTAGAGACAGGGACCCCCTTTTCCCACACTGCCCCATCATAGTAGTAGCCATTCCCAGCAAAGTGGTATTCATTTAAAATGATTCCAGCCTGCCACTTCTTCAAGAGTATATCCACCCTCTGAATTGGTATGCTTTTTCCATTTTATTCATTTTGAACTTCACATAATTCTGGATTTAATACCTGAGCATTTGTATAAGAGAGAATGTCAATGCTGCATTTCTGTGTAAGCCAGTCATTGAAGCACCTACTGTGTGGCACATACTGAACAAAATGTAGGCAATACAAAAAAGACAAAAGATGGTCCTTACTTTTAAAATGTTCATAGTCTAAAAGGAGAGACAACATGAAAACAACTTTGTGCAAACATGATATATGCAAGATAAATTAGAGATAATAGAGTGATGGCACTAGCATTAATAGAAAGATCAGAAAAGACTTCTCATAGGAGATAATATTTTAACTTGAATGTGAAAAAGGTCAAAGAAGCCAGGAGTTGGAGAGAGGAAGAGTATTACAGATATGGAGGACAGTCAGTGAAAGAGCCTGAAGATGAGTATCTTATGCAAAGAAGAGCAAGGAAGCCAGTGTCACAAGATCCCATGGAACATTGGTGAGATGGAGAGGGAGCAAGATGTGAGAATAATGGAAAGGTAGAAGAGGGCCAGATTGGGAGGGGCTTTGAATGCCAAATAGAGGGTTTTATATTTGATCCTGGAAGTAATAGGAGTCCCAGGAGTTAAATGAAGGGTGTCTGTGCTTGTGTAGAGATGTAATGGACAGATCTGATTTTAGGAAGATAATTTGACAGGTAAGTGGAATAGGACTGGAGTTGGCATAAAAACTTTACAGGGATACAACATCAAGTAATTTTTCTCTTCACCAATGAGGATAGTCTTAGGCAAATGAACTAGGCTTGACCCAAAGGCTAAATTCATATATAATATACCTGGAGGATGTATAGCAGAGGTAAGTCTCCCTAGAGAGGGAAGAACAAAGGGCTGCAATAAGAAGCCTCTCCATGGGGCAGGTACTATCTATCTGATATTCTTCCATCCTTCTCAGTTTATTTTGTTGTGTCAACAGTTATGTTTCACTCTTTATGTGTTATGCTCCAAGGTTCTGTTTTCCTATTGTATTTGTCTCTGACTCTATCTTTGTCCCTCTCTGTATATCTTTCTCTCATTAATACTTATTGATTTAAATGAAGAAAAATGCCTAGTTGGAAAAGCAGTTGATTCTATATTTGTAAATATATATATATATATATATACACACACATATATATATGAAACTATAACATAAGCAAATGAGAGTAATGTGCCAATTTGATCATTGCACCAAATTTGACCATTAAGACAACCATGATGTCAGGCAGCTTCAAGGAAATGCAGGATATTGCCTCTTTCCTCTTTATCCCTAAAGAAGCACACAAAGTATAGGTCACTCCTTAGTCAACTGGGCAAAAGTCTAGTTGCCTTAAAGAATGCTCTAGTCTAGAAAAGCTATCTTTTCTTGATACATCCACAGATGAAAATCCAACTCATCATTTTGAACTTTCTTCACTGGTGCACTAAAGCTTTAATTATATGGGCTAAAAAGTGAAAATGACAAATTCATTCAAGAAAGATCTAGATAAATTATTGATGATCAGCTTATCAGGGCAGCTAGATGGTACAGTAGATACAGTACGAGGTCTGGAGTCAAGAAGACCTGAGTTCAAATCAGGTCTAAGATACTTACTAGATAAATGAGCTGAGGAAGGAAATGTCAAGTATCTTAGCCAAAAAAAATCCCAAATGGGGTCATGAAGAGTAAAATACAATAGAAAATGACTAAACAGCAACCAAAAGCAATAATTTATCATTTATAATAGATGAAAATAATAATTTTTTGGGAGGGAAAGGTCATCTCAGAACACATTTTATAATTTTTTTTTACTCTAAGTTTAAATTCCAAATGCATTTCCACACATATATATAGTAGAACAAAAAAAGAGGAGAAAAGTTAGAATTTTTATTATGCATAGTTGGCTTTTCTTTATATAGTTAAAATACTAAATCTAATGTCATTTTCTTTTTTCTTTTTTAAATACATTTTATTTTTTCAATATTACTTGTCAATATAATTTCTTAATATTTGTTTTCTCATATTTTGCAATCCATGTTTTTAACACCTAATTTCCAAAGCTGTATGACTCTTTGTGACGTTTTATTTTCTTTGATGTAATTAGAAAGATGCTTTAATAAGGCCCTTTCCTTTTTTTCTGCTATTTTGTTTACTTTTTATCTCCAAACATTTTAAATTAAGTTCAATTTAGCTCTTTGTGAAATATTTACTGTGTATTCAGTTCTATGAAATATTTTTAGTTAATGCATGTTTAATGAATTAATGTAGCTTAACGAATTAGAATTGGCTCACTCAGATTCAAAAGATGACAGACTATTCATGGAAGGTTTAAATAAGCTATCAATAGGTACATCAATAGGTAAACACCTTTGTTTAAGAAGCCACTTTAGGGTTCCTATAAATCCTTGCATTCAGAAATTCTCTGTCCTATATTGCAACTTTAGAAAGCTTTGCTCTGATGCAACTATAAAGGCAAACACTCCTTTTGAGTGAGTGAGTCCCTTTCCCTCCACCACCAGTGAAGGAAATCTGCATATGTCATTAAGTGAAATATATCTGAAGAGCTTTTGCTTGCTTGGCAATATTCCTTACATATTTATGAAGGGGCCCCATCCTGGGGAGAAAATAAGCTTTGCCAAGGCCATGTAGGCCTAGGCCTACATGCGAAGGGCCCAGCTCATTAGCAAGGCTTTAATTGATAAAAAGACAAGAGACAAAAACACAATTTAAATCAAAGATTAAGAACAAAGGCTGGAAGTGATATGCCAGCATACCTCATACTTCCCCACTCAAGAAGAACAAAGTGGAGACTAAATCTACAAATCAATAAGCATTTATTAAGACCTAACTATGTGCTAGGATATAGTGATACAAAGGCAAAAGGGGTTTAGATACTAGTAGGGAAGATAACATGGACATATTTTAGCAGCTAAGATTATCAGAATAAGTCACATGTACAAAATGGAGCCCGAGATTAGCTTTGAAGAAGACTAGGGATTCTATGAGGCACAGGTGATTAGGGAGTACATTCTAGGCATGGAAGAAAATTATAAAAGCAGAGCTACTGCCCCAGAAGAAAGTATATATAGAATGATAGACATGTAATGGTCAGATTACACCATTTCCATGCAGAAATGTTTTGTGCTTCGCAGCCGTGCATGACTTCACAGTCCTGGAACATGCTTTATGCTGCTTGGGACTCTGCACACATAGTACAGTACAAACACAATTTTCATTTCATCCTCATTGAAACAACAAGATGTGAAATACACGTCCTCGTGGGTATTCCCGGATGAAAGTGAACCCAAGGCTCTATCAATGTACATTATTTTAAATGCCTCTGGGCCTTTGGACAAGTCCTATAACCTGCCTCAGAGGTTCACCGAAAAATAGTGGGATGGAATCAAATGGTTCCTGAGGTCTACAGAGCTATGATGTTCTGATTCCATATTTTCCTGCAAAGGGAAGTAGACTTTTGCTAGAGGGTGGATCTTAAAAATGGGAAGATCATCCTTTTCACATTGGTAAAATTGGATGTGGTGATTTTGGATATTTAGATACTGTGAACTATACACATATGCCCAATGCTCTCTTTGCAAACAAAACAAAACAGAACAAAACCAAGAGGGCAGTCATGTACTGTTCTGACACATTGCTTGGTGAGAATATGACAGTAAAAATAATGATGCTGGAGAATCAGAGCAATTTGTGACTTTGGGTAAGTCATTTCCCTTCCTCTAGGGCTCAGTTACTTCATTTATAAAAATGATAGCATTGGATTAGACAATTTCTCAGATCCCTTATATATCCAAATCTATGAAATTTCTAACAATTTGTTATCTTAAACCTTCAGGACAAAAAGGGAGATACAAATATCATTGAAGTGTTTGGCAAGAGTCCCTCATGCAGAAATTATATCCCATTAGAGTAGGCACCAGTTTATTCAATGGTAGATCATGTTCTACAAGTCAGGGATTTTGTCTGCTTGCTTAAAGATCTCAGGAATCTGTCCTGGGGGAGAGAGAACATACTCAACAGGTTTGACATTTTTTTCCAAACTATTATTACTCTTGGCAGAATCTTATTTTAAGATGAGGTGGTAAATTAGTAAATTGCTGTGGAGAAATATGATTTTTGTAAAAATTAGGCTGGATAGAAAGAAACACAATTAATTCCAGGCCCTTGGGCCAGCGTGATGAAGTAAATGGAGTCTTTGTTCTGTCATATTATCAGAAATGCCATCTTTCCTTCTGAGTAATAACAGTCTCTCCCTGACTGTCACTCTAAGTGCCAAGTTTGCATTTACAGTTTTGACAGGGCCACCCTAGAAAAAAAATTCTTGGTGGTCTGTAAGGGATGGGAGGAGGGAGAATGAATTATCCTCCTCAGGTCAACTTGCTCCTCCATCCTCAGCATAGAAACCTTCCCTAGTTTTTTAATGAGTACTTTGGAGTTAGTACACATTCCCTTTTGTCTACACTCCTAACTATGCCATTGGGATCAACAATTTGATTTCATGCCTGGTGGGTACAACAGTATTAAATGAAGCCCTGGTGGGGCCATGTCACTTTCCTTTTCAAAAAGTTCCATTGGCTTCTTTTTTCCTCTACGATCAAATGCAAAGTCCTCTGTTAACTTTTAAAACTCTTAACAATCTGACTCCAATCTACCTTTTAAACTTTATTACATGTTACTCTTTTCATGCACTCCATATTTTAAGGCATTTGGTCTCCTCCTTGTCCCTACCACTTGCTGTTTCACATCTCATTTTTCCTCTTTGTGACTGTATAGTTTGCTGCCCTTACCTGCACCTGTTTTTAGGATTTCAAGTTGCCTTCCACACTCAGCTCAAGTGCTTCCTCCTACCCATGAACTCCTTCCTGATTCTTCAAGATGCTAATATCAGCATTGAAGCTCAAAGGAAAGTACACTTGAAAATGAAAAACAATGCTTAGAACTTGCAAATTGCTGTTGCAATATAGTCTAATTAAATTTCAGAAAGCTAGCAAATATCTTCAGAGAGGCCTTAACTTCTTGAAATTGGAAGAAAAGTGAGATCAATTAAAAAACAAACAAGCAAACTGCTAACTATGACTTGATCAGGACAATACAAAAGCTGGATTACTAGAGATTGGAAAAAAAGGCAATTTTTGCTGATGAAATTCATGTTTTCCTTCAATATTACAGCAAAATAATAGAAGAATTCCAGCTGGGTGTTTAAGATCTGGGCATGTTTATCATACTGTATAACATCAATGCAAAAATATTTTGAGGGAGACAGCTAGGTAATTCAGCGTATAGAGCCAGGCTTTGAGATAGCAGGAGTGGGAGGTCCTGAGTTCAAATGTGGTCTCAGACACTTCTTAGCTGTGTGACTCACTTAGAATTCAAGACATTTGACCCCCGTTGCTTAGCCCTTATGACTCTTCTGTCTTGGAACCAATATATAGTATTGATTCTAAGACAGAAGTCAATGGTTTAAAAAAAGTTTTATGTGTTTTTACTTCTAGTGGCTATGGAAGTGTTGTACTAATTGAGGCAGTGATAAATTCTCAAAAAATATAGTAGCATACTGAGAAGCAAAATAGTTCTATCATTAAAGAAGTTAACAAATGAATGAAAACAGATATTGTGCCATAACCTTATACAATGCCACATAACAAGAAAGGATAAGAAACATATCCACAAGATAGGCAGAAGCAGGGCGAAGGGTTTAAGCATTTATGTATTATTTGCCAGGCACTGTGATAAATACTTTACAGATGTTATCACATTAGGTCCTTCCAGAAACCTTGTGAGATAGGTACTCTTATTATGTTCATATTATAATTGAGGAATCTGAGGGGATGCTTGTCTAATTGATCACAGAGATAATAAGTATTTGAGGTTAGAGTTGAACAATCCTAGCAATCTATCCAATGAACTACTTGTCTCCCTCATTCAGTTGCTTAGAAATAATAATTTTTCATTTGTCTGGGAACTTATAATTAAAATATCATTGAAAAACAATGAATTATAATAAAGGCTTGGTTTAAAAATGAATGATCACCAAGAATATTATTTTAATATGTATTATGATGTAGTTTTATAATAAAGAATTAATTAATAGAATTTGACTCAATATTCTTTGAAAAATGTTGGAAATTTTATTTTATCTGTAATTGGGGAAAAGTAAAATAAAATTAAAAGAATTAATGAATAAATGACAAAATCTTGAGAACTCAATTCCAGATTGAGTCAAACAAGTGACTGTAGCAATACATAACAATACAAAAACATAAAATACACTAATTTATTCTTCAAGACATATATGTGTATAATATTTATTGAAGAGTTCAGGATATTTAATATTTTATTCTGTCTTAGTTAATGGGTAAACCCCTATATTTAATAATAATCATCTTTAGAAGACAAAGCATTACGACTCCAGATACCTAATGCCCTTAGGCTTAAATTTTTCTTAATTATCAAGTTCAGATTCCCTTTTATTTTATTTTATTTATTTATTCATTTTTTCATATAAATCTCCAAGTTTATAGACACCAACCACTATGGCTTGGGCACATTTTTATTTATTTATTTTTTAAATTTGGTCAATTTCAAACATTATTCCATGGTTATAAAAATCATTTTCTATTCCGCCTTCCCCTCCTTCCCCTCCCCTCCTGTAGCCGATGCACAATTCCACTGTGTATTACATGTGACCTTGACCAGAATCCATTTCCATATTATTGGTATTTGTACTAGGATGTTCATTCAGAGTCTACATCCCCAATCACATCCTCCTTCACCCATGTAATCAAGCAGTTGTTTTTTCTTTTGTGTTTTTACTCCCACAGTTTTTCCTCTCAATGTGGATAGTGCTCTTTCTCATACATCCCTTCAAGTTGTTCAGGATCACTGCATTGCCACTAATGGAGAAGTCCATTATATTAGATTATACCACTGTGTATCAGTCTCTGTGTTCTCCTGGCTCTGCTCCTTTCACTCTGTATCACTTCCTGGATGTTGTCCCAGTTCCCATGGAATTTCTCCACTTTATTGTTCCTTTGAGAACAATAGTATTCCATCACCAACATATACCATAATTTCTTCAGCCATTCCCCAATCGATGGGCATCCTCTCATTTTCTCATTTTTTGCTACCACAAAGAGAGCAACTATGAATATTCTTGTACATGCATTTTTCCTTATTATCTCTTTGGGGTACAAACCCAAATTCATATCCCTTGCCCATTTCTCAATTGGGGAATGGCTTGTTTTTTTTTTTGTACAATTGATTTAGCTCTTTGTAAATTTAAGTAATTAGACCTTTGTCAGAGGTTTTTGTTCTGAAGATTGTTTCCCAATTTGTTGCTTCCCTTCTAATTTTGGTTTCATTGGTTTTGTTTGTACAAAACCTTTTTAATTTGATGTAGTCAAAATTATTTATTTTACATTTTGTGACTCTTTCTAAGTCTTAATTGGTTTTAAAATCTTTCCTTTCCCAAGGAGCTAACATGTATACTATTCTGTGTTCACCTAATTTACAGTTTCCTTCTTTATATTCAAGTCATTTATCCATTCTGAGTTTATCTTGGTGTAGGGTGTGAGAGGTTGATCCAAACCTAATCTCTCCATACTGTCTTCCAATTTTCCCATCAGTTTTTATCAAATACTGGATTTTGGTCCCAAAAGCTGGGATCTATGGGCCTGTCATAGACTGTCTTGCTGATGTCACTTATCCCAAGTCTATTCCACTGATCCTCCTTTCTGTCTCTTAGCCAGTACCAAATTATATTGATGACCACTGCTTTATAGTATAGTTTAAGATCTGGTACTGCAAGGCTACCTTCCTTAGTATTTTTTTCATTATTTCCCTGGGTATCCTTGATCTTTTGTTCTTTTAAATTAACTTTGTTATGTTTTTTTCTAATTCAATAAAAAAAAAGATTTTTGGAAGTTTGATGGGTATGGCACTAAATAAATAGATAAGTTTGGGTAGGATGGTCATTTTTATTATGATAGCTTATCCTACCCATGAACAGTTAATGTTTTTCCAATTGCTCAGATCTGGTTTTACTTGTGTGGAAAGTGTTTTATAGTTGTGTTCATATAGTTCCTGTGTTTATCTCGGCAGATAGATTCCTAAGTATTTTATATTGTCTAGGGTGATTTTGAATGGAATTTATCTTTCTAATTTCTGCTGCTCAGATGTGTTGGAGATAAATAGAAATGCTGATGACTTATATTTATTTTGTATCCTTCAACTTAACTAAAGTTGTTGATTATTTCAACTAGCTTTTTAGTTGATTCTCTAGGATTCTTTAAGTAGACCATCATGCCATCTGCAAAGAGTGATAACTTGGTCTCCTCCTTGCCTATTTTGATGCCTTCAATTTATTTTCCTTCTCTAATTGCTACTGCTAGTGTTTCTAGTACAATGTTAAACAATAAAGATAATAATGGGCATCCTTGTTTCACTCCTGATCTTATTGGGAATGCATCTAGTTTATCCCCATTGCAGATGATGTTGGCAGATGGTTTTAGATAGACACTGTTTATTATTTTTAGGAAAAGCCCTTCTTTTCCTATACTTTCTAGTCTTTTCAATAGAAATGAGTGTTGTATTTTGTCAAAGGCTTTTTCTTCATCTATTGAGATAATTATGTGATTTTTGTTGTCTTGCTTGTTGATATGGTCAATTATGTGGATGGTTTTCCTGATATTGAACCATCCTTGCATTCCTGGTATAGATCCCACCTGATCATAATGAATAAACCTCCTGATCACTTGCTGAGGTCTTTTTGCTTGTATCCTATTTAAGCTTTTTGCATCTATGTTCATTAAGGAGTTTGGTCTGTAGTTTTCTTTCTCTGTTTTTGACCTGCCTGGCTTTGGAATCAGTACCATATTTGTGTCATAAAAGGAATTTGGTAGAACTCCCTCTTCACTTCTGTCAAATGGTTTGTATAGTATTGGGATGAGCTGTTCTTTGAATGTTTGATAGAATTCACTTGTGAATCCATAAGGCCCTGGGGATTTTTTTAGGGAGCTCCTTGATGGCCTGTTCAATTTCTTTTTCTGATATGGAATTATTTAAGAATTCTATTTCTTCTTCTGTTAATCTAGGCAATTTATATTTTTGTAAATATTTATCCATATCATCTAGATTGGCATGTTTAGTGCCATGTAATTGGGCAAAATATTTTTAATGAATGCTTTAATTTCCTCTTCATTGGAGATGAGTTCTCCCTTTTCATCTATTATACTGTTAATTTGGTTTTACTCTTTCCTTTCTTTTTATTAGATTGACCAGTACTTTGTCTATTTTGTTTGTTTTTTCAAAATATCAGCTTCTATTCTTATTTAGTAGTTTAATAGTTCTATCACTTTAAATTTTATTAGTTTATCCCTTATTTTTTAGGATCTCTAGTTTGGTTTTCTTCAGGGGATTTTTAATTTGTTCACTTTCAAGTTTTTGGATTTGCATGTCCAAATCATTGACCTCTGCTCTCCATAATTTGTTAATATATGAATTCATGGATATAAATTTTCACCTGAGTACTACTTTGGCTGCATCCCATAGATTTTGAAAGGATGTCTCATCATTGTCATTTTGTTCAATGAAATTATTAATTGTTTCTATGATTTGTTCTCTAACCAATTTTGTTTAATTTCCAATTAATTTTTAATTTGTCTCTCCATGTATCCTTACTGATCATTATTTTTATTGCCTTATTACCTGAAAAGATTGCATTTATTATTTCTGCTTTCATGCATTTGTATGCCATGTTTTTATGACCTAGTATATGGTCAATCTTTGTGAATGTACCATGTGCTGAGAGTAAGGTTTAAATATTGTCTATTAGCACTCTCTTCCTCTCCTTCTTATTGGAGTATTCTTCCCCTCCCCTTCCCATGTGTATCTTTGTGTGAAAAAGATTATTCTATTTATTTTATTTCTTCAAGTATCTCTTCATACCATCTTAAATCCCCCACCCTTTTTTCTTTTTTTACATAACATCTTATATCCATTAATGTCTCAATCTTTTCCTATGAGTGATTCTTCTAATGACTATTATAATGAATACAGTTTTTGAGAGTTACAAATAACATTTCCCCCATATATTAACATATACATTTTGATCTAATGGTAGCCCTTAAAGAAGAGAGTTTGAATATAAAGGAAAAAACATTTTTCTCCTTTTCCCTCTTTTTCTTATTTATCTTTTCATGTTTCTCTTGCTCTTTGTGTTTGGATATCAAACTTTCCACTTAGTTCTGCTCTTTTCTTTACAAATACTTGGAAATCTTCTATTTTGTTGAATTCCTATACTTTCCCCTGGAAGTATATAGTCAGTTTTGATGGTTAGGCAATTTTTGGTTGAAGACCCAGTTCTTTTGCCTTTCTGAATATCATGTTCCAGGCCTTGCAGTCCTTTAGTGTGGAACCTGTCAGGTTTTGTGTGATACTGATTGCTGCTCCTTGGTATCTGAATTGTCTCTTTTTGGCTTCTTGTAGAATTTTCTCCTTAGCTTGAAAGCTCTGGAATTTGTCAATTACATTCCTGGGAGTTGTCTTTTGGGGATTTAGTATAGAGGGTATTCTATGAACTCTTTCAATGTCTATTTAGCTCCCTTGTTCAAGAACATCAGGGCATTTTCTTGGATGATTTCTTGTATTATAATGTCAAGATTTCTGTTTATTTCTGGTTTTTCAAGTAGACCAATGATTCTCAAATTGTCTCTCCTTCCTCTGTTTTCCTGATCTGTCATCTTGTCAGTGAGATATCTTATGTTTTCTTCTATTTCATCAGTCTTTTGACTTTGCTTTATTAATTCTTGCTGTTTTGAAATATCATTGGTTTCCAGTTCAATTCTGGTTCTTAAGGCCTGGGTTTCTGCTTTAACCTTTTGGTTTTCAGCTATAATTTTTTGATTTTCTTTTTGAACTATTTCCCACTTATCTTGCCAGAAGGCTTCCATATTTTAATAAGCTCCAATTTAAATTCTTCCAGAGCTTGTGGACAATTTCCATTTCTTTTGGAAGGTTTTGGAGCATTTATTTGGATTTCCTCATCTGCTATTTCCTCTGTAGTCTGTATTTTTTCTCCGTAAAAATTATCCAAGGTCAACCCCTTCTTCTTGTTTTTCTGGGCATTGAGTAGTTGTTCCTGGGCACTGTTTGCCATCACTATGATTGTTTTTCCTTCCCTTTCCAGTCATAAATCTGAGTGAGAAGGGCAGGCTCTCTGTGTATGGAGCTAAGGGGCAAGGCTTTTGCCTGAGGCAAGCTCTCGAATCTCCATAGCTGCACTACCTTCCTGGGGGTGCCCAATGCCTGCGCCCCGCACCCCCTGGGGTTTCTAGTGTAACTGCTCTCAGGGGCAGGTCCTTGGTAGTCTTAGTCAGCTCCCAAGACCTAGAGGTGCCTCTTGCTCACTCCAGAGATGCCCTTCGCTCACTCACTGATCCTGGCATGTGCTGGCTCTAACTCTGGCTCTGTAGGTGGGGTGGGGTGTGTGTGTGGGGTAGATCAGCTCAAGTTTGGGTGGGAGCTTTTTTAATCCCTTATAATGTGGAAATGCCCAAATCCCATGTGCCTTCAATGCTGTGCCCTACTGTAGAGTCCCTTCCTTCTTATGAAAATGTTTTTTTTGGGTCTTTTTAGGTCATCTATATCTGAGGAGGGAGGGGAAGCTTCCTGCATCTAGACTGCTGCCTTGCTTACCCAGAAGTCCTCAGATTCCCTTTTAAATAAGCAATTTACAAATAAGTTAAAAATATTCATTAGAAGGGCTGACCATGTGTCAGAAACTGCTAAAAGCTGGTGATACAAAGATAAAAATTAAATGACTGTTCTTGTGGCTTCGCTCTAACTTGGGGAATTCTTTGTGGTTTGAGATTTAATTTAAACATACTAATGCCTTCCTAGTTTACATCTATTTAAAAGCTAATAATCTGTTATAATAGCAAATTGTCAAAGACTCTCAATACTTCAAAATTCCAAAATCTCATTGATATTCCATAAAAATTATGTGTGTGTGTGTGGTGCAGTTAGGTGGCTTAATGGATTGAAAGCCAGGTCTGGAAATGGGAGGTATCAGGTTCAAAATTGACCTCAGATATTTCTTAGGTATATGACCCTGAGCAAGTCACATAACCCTCATTGCCTAGCCCTTATCACTCTTTTATCATGGAACTAATGACCAGTAAGAGTTTAAAAAAATACATTATGAGTGGAAAGGAAGAAAAGTCTAGGAAAAAACTAAATCCAGTGTACAAGATCATTCATTGTCTTTCTCTATTTCCTTCCTGGTCTTTCAAAAGCTTACATTATATTTCTAGGGAAATTTCCATGTTCAGGGAAAAATGAGTCATTGAATTTTTATTCTGAACTCTTCAGGACTGAACTGAGTTCATGTAAATTCAAAGTTTGGCTAATGAATTATATCAAATTGCTAGACCAAAATCCATGGTAAGCATTCTTTGTTTCTTCTAGGTCTTTGTGAGCATGGGAGCCACAGAGAGTGACATGTGCTTAAATTCTTCTATGAATTCTTGTTCTCTGTCTGTCTATCTGTGTGTCTCTCTCAAATAATTCTCACCATCTGTCTTAGATTCAAATGCCTTAAAATTCCATATAATTTTTGTAGATGTCTTTCTATAAATTTATGGAACCAGAGACCTTCATTTGACTCTATGAAAACTTTGTGCATACCAGTGTGGCATTATGTTTACTGTTATATTATGTTCTGTTTATGCATTATGCAAAACAATTATGCATTATTTTTTAATCTCTCCTACTTGGTACAATAAGGACTGCATTTTCATACATTACTTCTTTTCCAATGGTCTGGCAGCTCATTTTTTCCCTCTAAAATTTTTCACTGTTTTATATGGCTAGATTCTCCAAAGTTTAGCATTGATAGTTATATTAAATTTAGGGTTCAGAAAATATAGGTTCAATTTTTATACTACTTATTTGCTATTTTGTACTTTGGAGTATTCATTTAAATTTTGGGTCTCAGGTTTCTTCTTTACAAAATTGGAGGTTTTGGATTAATTACTAAAATCTACTCTGGGCATTAAGTGGTGCATTGGATAGAATACCAGACCTGGAATCAGGTAGACTCATCTTCCTGAGTTCAAATCTAGCCTTGGATACTTACTAGCTATGTGATAATAGGGATGTCACTTAACCCTGTTTGCCTCAGTTTCCTCATTTATAAAATGAGCTGAAGAAGGAAAACATAAACCATTCCAGTGTCTTTGCCAAGAAAACCCTGAAAAGGATCACAGAGTCAAACATAAATGAAAGAAATGAATAACAAAGAAAGATCTTTTACAATGTTAACTCATGGTTCTTTTATTCTATATATAATAGCTTGTCTTGCATTTTAGTGCCCTGTCATTTTTTTAACTGTTCTCAGATGACTAATAGCTCCACATTTAAAACTGGTCAAAAGATATGTGTGGCTATTTTACATAATTCTTTCTTTTCTGTACCATGCTTCTAAACTTACCTGTAACATATGATCTTTTTGACCCTAACATGAAACATTCCACTAGTTTCATTGTTTGTTAATATAATAAAGTTTTATTTATGTTTTGTTTGTCATTTTAAGATATTCAGAAGGAATAAGGGCCTTATCCCTTTAAGAGGTTTGGGGATAAAATGGAAGGATTATTCACAAGGAGGGAAAAACCTTCAGTGAATGAATTAGGAAGAAGTGAGGGAAGAGAGAATTACATTGTGTATCCCTTTCAAACAGTAGTTTATACTCACTTGGAAAGAAGAGAAAGAGAAGACACAGATGTTTGAAGTTCCAGATGGTAGTAATAATGATTTAAGCTGAGAGAAAGTAAACTCAGAGTGAATAGCAAAGTTAATGAAATAATTAACACCTGTATTCTAAAAAAGAAAAGGAGCATAAGATGGAACAGATGTGAAAAGGTCTGGGGTGGCTCAGAGGTGGAAGAAAATACAAGTAAATATGTATTTTGAGGAATGGATTTTTTTTTTTGCAGCAGCTATATTAGGGAGCAAATGCTTTGTTTCCACTTTGGAGATTTGTATTTTGTTTAATTTTCCCTAGTATACTAACAATGGAATCATAGGACAATAAAAAGGAAGAGAACCTGAAAGATCAGTTAGTCCAATTCTAATTTTAAAATGGGGGAAACTGAGCCAGAGAATAGTTTGGTGAAGTGATTTTGTCATATAGTGAGTTTATAGCTGGAGCAGCTAGGGGGCACAGTGGATGAAGTACTGGGTCTAGTGTCAGGAAAACTTATCTTCAAATTTTTAATCCCACCTCAGACACTTACTAACTGTGTGACCGTGGGCAAATCACTGTGTCCTGTTGGTGTTAGTTTCCACATCTGTAAAATGAACTAGAGAAATAAATTTGAATCCACTCCAGGATCTCTACCAAGAAAACCACTAATAGGATCCCAAAGGGTCTCACAAGCCAGAAAAACAACTCAAGAGCAATAATATTAATAGTACAACAAAGATAATTGAGTCTTCTAATTCCTTTTCCCTAGCTCTTTCTACTCCACAGTACATTCATGCAGTTGCTTAAATAAAGTAATTAATGCATTATGTAGAAGGTTCTAAGAAAGAGTCATGGACCTGGAATTAGGAGGAAGCTATGCTGAATCCTGTCTAAGACCTTCATTAGCCCTGTGACTATGAACAAATTAAAATATCTTTGAAACTAAATTTCTTCATCTATAAAATGGAGAAAACAATATCTTTAGTGCCTATCCCCAGGAATTATTGTGAGGATTAAATGAGATTACTAATGTAAATTGCATACTGAGTATTACATAAATGTCTACCATTATTGCTTTCTTTTCATATAAATAAACATTTTTAGAGTGTATTTATTTAGGTATGGAACTGTGATTTCATCAGTGTTGGCAACTTACATCTTATAGTCTTAGAGTAACAATGAGAGGTTCTAAATTTCCCAGGGTTACAAAGGTAGTGGCAATCCCCGAAGCCAGGCTTTGCTAACTCCATCGCCACAAATTTATTGGGCAACATTTCCTCAAATTTTTTAATCTCACACACACATATACATCATCAAGTGTACATATCAAAAATCAATTAATTAATCAAAAAGCACTTATCAGTCACCTACTATATGCCAGGCACTGTGCTAAGCATTAATATATCCTCATAATTGCTTCCCTTTCTATTTCTGCCTGAAATAAGTCTAACTGCTCTTCCTGTGTGGTGTGGGGGACACAAGAGACATCATGGCTTTGGTAAATTCAGAATTTTTTCTATATGAAAGATAGCACTGGACTAAGAAATCTAAATTCATATCCAGCTTTACTACTGATTAACCACATAACTTTATACAATTCTTTTTATCTGTGGTGGCCTTAATATTAAAATGAAAGTGACAAAATGTGATCTATTCTAGCTCTAACAATCTATTCATCTTTAATTCCTTTGATTCTGCTTTATTCTTTCTTGATTTCTCATGAAATCAGTTTTAGATGGTTAAATCTGATTTTTAAGACCTGATTTTTCCCTGTAAGTTTTTGGTTCTTTTTTTCAATTGGCCTATTTCTTCTTGCATTACCTTCATTTTTTCCTGTTGTATATTTGAAAATGTTACCCTAAAAAAACCTGCATTTCCCGAGAGCCCACTGACTTCCTGTCATTATATACTTTCTATAGACAGAGGATAAGTGAGGGAGCATTGAGGCTCTGCCTGCTCTTTGGGCATGATGCAGCAATCAATGGTGATGGTGGTAAGGCGGGGATTCTGAAAATGGCTAACAGTCATGGGCACATGGTTTTTATTTTGTATTCTCTTTTTTCCTTGATTTCTAATGATCATTTAATAAACCTCCTAAGATATATTTTTATTATTTAGATTTAATTTTAATTTTCACACTATCACTTTCATTTCTTCTTGCATCACTTTCATTTCTCTTCCTCACTCTTCCTCTGCCTCTCTTAATTGGTTTTTGAAGTCTTTTTAAAGTTTTTCCAGACTCTGTGTCCAGCCTATATTTTTCTTTTGGATTTTGCATATTTTTGCTTTGCTTTCACCATCTACTCATCTTTAATTACCAATTATCAGATATCAATGGCAAAAAGACAGGGGCTTTGGAATAGATGAAAATCTTTCTGTCACTTGCTCTATAATCTCAACTCCTTTTTGGTGAGGGAAATACCTCAGTTATGACACTGGTAGCTTTTTATGAGTAGGAGTTTGCTTTATGCTCACTAGAACTGTTTATTTTTATAGCTATTTTTGTTTTATTCTTGGCAGAAATTGAACTTGTTCCCTTTACATTTGTTTTAGAGGAAGAGACTGTCATGATAACTCCCCAAGCAATTCCAATGCTTTTGGTACACTTGAAGACCATAATGTTATGGGGAAATATATTTCTTTTGACCAAAAAAGTAATTTCTGATGAAAACATACAATATATACTTCTAATATATACTTGTACAACATATACTTGTAATCCCACTTTATTAAGAGTTGCTTAGTTTACAGAAGATGCTTAATAGCAACAGATCTCTCTGATGAGCTCCTAAATGAATCTTTAATAATGAAGTTACTACTGCCAGGGGTAGATACTGCACCTGGAAATTGCTAAGTCCAGAGTGAAGTAATTAACTTGGCACAGCTTCTTTCTTTGCTCTGAAAATTAGCTGTGTCTCTAGCCAGCTGACAGTGTTTTAAAAAGATACATCTGGAGAGCTATAAGCACAAGAAAACATCTGTTTTGTTGTTGCACAAAAATAAACAGGGCCAGGCTCAAATCACTGTGGGAAAAAATAACAAAACAAAAAGAACTCTCACAAGTGGTTGCTCCAAACATTTCATTGTCTATTATCCTGTTGTACTGGAAGACATTTCAATGATGTGTCAAATGGTGAGGTTCAACTGATATATTATCATCTCAGATACTCTCTGCAAGTTGGCTTTGCTGAGGACAATAACAGAAGCTTAATCTCTTTGCAATCTTGTGGGCTGTTAAGGACTTCATATTTTCTGTAACCTTTATTTTTCTACTAGAGAACCCAAGCAGATCCTTCCTTGTTAACTGGTACTCCTTTTAAATTTAAATCTGCCTCCATGCCTCCTTTGCTTATAAGGATGCCCAGAACTTAATTTTTTTTCTCATCCTACCCATTCTCCTGTTCTCTGATAATAACACAATAAACTTAAGGGCCCTTAAAGAGAAGGATGTAGAGGAGAATAAGAATAGAAGGAAGAGGAGAAGGAGAAATAGAAGAAATGATTGTTGTAGAAGGAGGAAGAGGGATAAAGTTCAGGTCAAGGATGTCTAATATGGTAGACATATTGTCTATGTGTTTCCAGGAAATCCAATATAATGTGTATGCTCTGGCTCTGTTACACTAGGCCCAGTTTCCATATTCCCTGCTCAGGGTTCTAGGATATGTTGAAAGGTTTACAGGCTCTATTCATCAGTGTTTATGTTCATCCCATTGTTTGGGGTCAATTCCTTCTATTCACTTATATATATTTTACTTCAAATGTATAACAGGAATAAAATACCAATATTTGCCCAACAACCCAGAGATATAATCTCCCTTACTCATGGCTTATTCATAGACTACAAATATATAATATAGACCCAATCATGGTGAGAATTCAAGAGTATGTGAAGTTTATTTGGAAAATGGTTCTCCATTTAAAACATGCCACCCATACAATCATGTCAAGAAAATTTAATTTTAAAAGTGGCAGCAAATGAGAAAAACAAATTTAAAACAATTGGCATCTCTATACTATTAATGTTAATGTACACTTTTGGAACAGTAAAATGGGCCATAACAGATCTGGAAAAAAATGTAGAATATTGATACAAAATTATATCCTATGGCAGCAATATAAGAATCGATATTCTGGCCAAACAGGAAGGAGATAATTAATACCTAAACATAAAGCACATGATAAATAGAAAAAACCCTACATAAATAGTATTGGAATAAGCAGACATGACTTCATAGAGTAATATTCAAGGTGTCTCCGGCACAGGACTTTTTATCTGTGTGAAGTAACCAGAAATGGTTATCTTCACATGAAACTTTTGAAGTGGCTGATAATAAAGAATGGAATCACAAGACTCTCCACAGATGAAATTCAACAATCTTCTCATAAAGAAGTGTTGAACAAATATTTGAGTTATGAAGAAATGTTAGTAGACATGGAAGCATTTATGATGTCAATTGAGAGCCAGGCCATTATTACCAGAAATGACCCAGAGGTTATATTTAGGGAGCTGGGATGTAATGATCAATGTAGATTATTCAAAGAAATGGAGGTAACTAAGCATATTTCATTGTACACTGTAAAAGTTTAATACCTATTGAAGACATAGTAGTGAGACATATCTCATAGTTTGCCATTTTTCATAAAGAAATTGATGACAAATCCTCATGCCAAAAAGAAAAAACAGATCTCAAAAATAGAAATCAAATATATTGTAATCAAACCAGATCAATGTTTAAAATATCCTTGGCATAATATTGGTCTATAAACAACTAAGAGTATTTTTTCTTAATATATGTAGTTATCTAAATACTTATAATCTCCATGCTATGAGAAGTGAGTTTTCAAAATATGGATGTCTAACAGAGATCAGAATCACATGGGAACAGAATGAGGTATATATTACACCTGTTCTATCTACTCCTCTAGGCTTACCAGTGCTACTTTTAGTGAGGCTACAGATAGGAATTTATGTCCTAATATTTTTATTCAAGCACAAAAGGCAATGATTTTATCCACTTGAGTAAAAGCTATATATAGTAAAGGACACATTAAAGAAATAACAGGAATGTAACTTGTCCCAGGACTATTTCTACTGAAAAAAATGAGAATGAGATAATAATAATAATGATAATAATTTACCCAACAGCATAAATTGTCAAAGAAACAATTATCATGTGGCTTCATTTGTTGAAATTAATGAGTTTTTTATTAATAAAATATTTACTTAATTTAAAAAATATTTTTTTCATGGTTACATCATTCATGTTCTCTCCCTCCCCTCTTCACTCCCTACTCCTGGAGCTGACAAGTAATTCCACTGGGTTATGCATATATTATCAAACCCATTTCCATATTATTTAATTTTGTAATAGAGTAACATTTTAAATTCAAAACCCTTAATCACATATCAATATAAACAAGTGATAAATTATCTGTTTTCTTCTGCATTTGTTCAATTGTTCTATCTCTAAATGTGAGTAACATAAGTCCCTTAGAATTGTCCTGGATTATTGCATTGCTTTCAGGAGAAAAGTCTATTACATTCAATCATCCCATAATATTTCCATTAGTGTATGATATTCTCCTGGTTTTACTCATTTCACTCTGCATCAGTTTATGTAGGTCTTTCCAGTTCTTATAGAAATCAAGCAGTTTATAATTTCTTATAGCATGATAATATTCCATTACCATCACATACCACAATTTGTTTAGCCAATGGATGAGTTTTAAGTAGCAAAGTTAGACCTGATTATTGACATTAGAAACAGGACTTTTTTCTTTTCATTTTACTTTATTTGACCATATTTTTTTTAAATTTGAGTTTGAAATTCTCTTCCTCCTTTGGGTCCCTCCCCTATCCATTGAGAAGGGAAGCAATTTGATGACAATTATACATGTAAAGCCATGCAAAACATATTTCTATATTAATCATATTACAAAAAAAGGAAAAAATCTGTTTCAATCTGCACTCCAAATTCATCAGATCTTTTTCTGGGTGGCATTTTTCAGCATGAGTCCTTTGGAATTGTCTTGGGTCATCATATTTATTAGAATAGCTAAATATTTCACAGCTGATAATCATTACAATATTGTTGTTACTGTGTTTTCCTGTTTCATTTTGCACTAGTTGAAGTATCTTCCCAGGTTTCTGAAACCACTCCCCTTATCATTTCTTATAGCAATTATATAACTGCAATTTATTCAGCCATTCCCCAATGATGGGCTTCTTTTCCATTTCCAATTCCTTGACACCATGAAAAGAGTGGCTATAATCTTTTTGTAAATATATGTGCTTTTCTTTTTCTTTTATCTCTTTGTGATACTGGAACTGGATCAAGAGATGGTTGTAGAGATTTTACTATTTTTAATACTTGTAATCTTCAAACCATTTGGAATAAAAGGTCTTAAAAATATATTGCCTACCAGAAAAAAATATCAAAACTATGTAAAAACAGGATGAAGCACATATCCTCTACATTTTCCTGTATGCCACTGGAGCTGTCCAGGGGAAACATTCAGTGAATCATTAGAAGATGAACTTATACCCCATTCCTTTTATTTATTTATAAAAACCAATTATTTTATGTTATAATATTTCATTATACTTTTGCAGGAAAATTTGTTAAGCAAATTCCCAATGATGGAAATCTATTTTGTTTCCAGTTCTTTGCTATACAGAAAATGCTGCTACAAATATTTGTATACACCTAAATCCTTTTCCTCTGTTCATTATCTCTTTAGGATGTAGTATTAATAGAAGTGCCATAGCTTTATAAGGTAAGTGTAGTTTAATGGCTTATTTGGAATAGTTCCAAACTTTTCCACAGTAATTGTCAATTTAAAGCTCTACCAACAATATATTAGTGTGTCAATTCTTCATAACCTTTAAAAGACTTGAATGAACTGATCCGGGGTGAAATGAATAGAACCAGAAAAAATTTGCATGATTTGAACATTCCTATTGGTTAGCTATCATCCTATATTTCTTTTTCCTTTCTCAATTATAGTATTTAAGGAAACTATCTATACCAGGTGTCTCAAATTCTTCTCTTTTCACTTAATTCTAAATTCTTTTTAATTTGGCTCCCAATCTTATTATTCAAGTGAAACTGCCCTCTCCATAGATATTCACTCTCTCTTAATTGGAAATTCTACCTTTTTTCATTCCTTATCTTTTTTGATGTCTTTTTACTATTTTCATTGTTAATTCCTGGATACTCTTGCTGTCCTATGATTTCATTATACTATCCTCTGTTGTCTCTCCTATTTTTTTCTGAAAACTCTTTTAATCTTATTTACTGAATCATCATTGAATCATCAATCTACTAATAATGGATGTTCCTCAGAGCTCTGTTCTGTTTTCTTTTCTCTTCTTTTTATAATATTTCACTTAATGATCTCATTAACTCCCGTGGATGTAATTATAAGTTTTGTGCAGCAAATTTCCAGATCAATATATCCAATATATGAGAATATGTAGATTCTCACCTGACCTCTAGTACTACATTACCAATAGCCTTTTGGATATCCTGAATTGGCAATCATAAGCATTGAAATCACAATATGTCCAAAACAAAAGTAATCATTTTTCCTCTCTCTCCAACTCTCTCCTCTTCCCAATTTTTCTCTTACAGTCAATGACATTACCTTCTTCCTAATCATGGAAGTTCATAAAGGATTACCCTTTAATCCTCAGGATAATACCTTAAACAAAGTAAGAACCTAATGCTTGCTGCCTGCCTGCCTGCCTACTCATTTGTACTCACTCCACATATCTAATCTGTTATCAAATTTTGTCATTTCTACCTTTATATTATTGACTGTACATGTCCCCTTTTCTTTATTCAAACAATTGCCTTCCTAGGTCCTTATCAGCACTCAAATGGATTATTCCAATATCTTTCTGTCTGGTCTCCCTGCGTCTGCTCCCACTTCTCTAATCTATCTTCCATTCAGCTACTAAAGTGATTTTCCTAAAGCTCAAATCTGATCACATTACTCTTTAATTCAAGGAAATTAAATGGTTCCCTTTACTTCCAGGATCAAATATAAAGTAGCTTTTAAAGCCATTCATTGGGTCCCTGCCTACTTTTTAAATCATCTTATAAAACACTCTTCACTATGTACTCTAAGAGTTACAATGGCCTATTTGCTATTCCTAACACATACACTCCATCTCTCATCTTTTGTCTTGTGGAGATTTAACATTAGCCTTTACCCCTTTTTTGGCACCCCAAGACAACTTTAGGATTTTAAAGCAAAGTATCTTACTTCTAAACCTCTGTATTATACCTGTCTGAGGCAACAAGTAGATTACTCCCTGCCATATTGGTGTACTGATGATGCATGGCCATTCTAGGGACTGTGTGGTGTCTCTTGGCATCTTGTCTAGATTGAGGCCAAAGTCCTCCAAACCTGAGGGGCTTGGGAAAGGGAAGTCATGAAGAGCCTAAATTGGAGTAGGGGAAAGAAGTCCTCTTACACAAGAATCACAGACTGAGGAGGTGACTAAGAGAGCTCTGGTATGCCCATGGTTTGGCTGCACAGCTTGCTGGGGGAAGGTGGCTAGGAGAGTACCAGTGCAGGGGGTTTGGCTTGGTGCTAGCTAGGGGAATGCTGGTGTGTAGGTGTAGTCTGGCTCCTCTTGTGAAGGGCATGCCTGAGGACTGACTTGGAGCTGTTGTAGCCAGCTGGGGAGGAGGCTGCTAAGAGAATTACAAGCCATATATGGTTGGTGCCTTTTCTTTCTTTGGCTTGCTTTTATTATTTAATAAATAATTATAAATTAAGATATAGTCTCCAGAGAATTTAAAATATAACAGCCTCTTTGCGATGGCAGCTCCCATACCCACAATGTTCTTCATCCTCATCTCTGCCTCAGCTTCTTTGACTTCCACTTTGGACAGTAGACCTTTACCAGATCTTCAAGTTTTAATGCCTTTCCTTCTATATCACCTTTCTTCTTTTATAAGATTCTTTAGTTATTTACATTATTATACATGATAATTACTTATTTATATGATTTACATTTCCTGGCATATAGTAAACAATGAATGTTTCTTTGTTGTTTGACTCCTATTTCTTGGCCTAAAAGCTACCTTTCCTCCAGTTTCCACCTTTGGTCACTCCATGTTTTCCTAGAATAAAGTATTTGCTGGTCCCATTGGAAATTGCCAGCCTTTTGACTGATCCCCTGAAAAATAGTCTACAAAGTAAAGCTTTGAGTCAGTTTAAGGCTTGAAAGAAAGAATTTCCCTTTGCATATGTCTTATGCAAACCCTAGGCTTTGAATTCTGGGTTAATAGCATCCCCTCCACCTCTCAGGATATACACACACATAAACACACGCAAACGTGTACACACACATTTTGTCACAAATATTCTCTTCTTTCCAGAACTGACATTTGGAAGAAAAGTCCATTTTAACTCTTCCACATATACATATACATATACATATACATATACATATACATATACATATACATATACATATACATATACATATACATATACATATACATATACATATACATATACACATACATATACATATACACATACATATACAAATACATATACATATACATATACATATTTCTATAGCTATCTATCTAGCTATTACCAGCCCTCTTCCAAGGATAAAATAGCTTCCATCTCTCAGAGATGTGAATTGCTATCCACATGGGCCTTTCTTTACTCCTGAAACTGATATATTATTAATATAATTATAAATGAGAATTATGCATCACAACAAAATAGTAACAGATTCCTCTTCATCCTCCTCCTACTTTGCCCGCACAAAAAATCCTACAAGATCCTTTTCCTATCTTGCAGAATAGCAAAATCCCCAGAAGAAGCAAATGATGAATTTTTTTAAAGCCATGGTGTCAGCAAACTTTAGAACATTGATGATGATATGTTGGGATGGACTGAAGGTCATGCTAACTACTTTGTATGACATTAATCCCCAGAGCCATCTGGGGGGGGACTGTGGTGGTTGGACTCTACAATATCCATTCAAAATTTCCTGCTGCATTTTGAATGTACTCAGACTGACCTTAATAGCCCATTCTGAAGTCAGAACATCATATTATTCTATAGCCAGCAGGGACCTCAGAGCTTATTTTGTCAAGCTCAGTTTAGAGGTTAGCAATTCCTAGAAATTAAGCTACACTTTTCTCAAAACTCTCCTTTTAATTCTTGAAAGTGAAGAATTACATACATTTGTTAACTCAATCAACCAACATGTCCTGTATGCAAGGCACCCGGCACTACTACTGCAAAGATATGTTAAGTAATTTTATTTCTCTTAAAACAGCTAGTGAGACTTCATGTAATTCTGAACTGACTAGATGGTTTGATGCTGGGTGGGAACATTCTAAGAACATTTAATGACCTAAAAAAGCACTGACCCCTTTGGGTAAAACTCCAGTCTTTCCTACCCCAGGTGAGTTTTGAACCTCTTCTGCCAGGAGCAATCAGAAATATTGTACACGGGTTCACTTTGGGCCTTTGAAAAGAGAGGGCAAACTTTGCTCCCCATTAACTATGCTGGCTGCTCCTTGGCCAAGTTCAGATTGAGCACCTATTAGTCACGTCTGACAGGAAAGCACACACTGTATCCTTGGCCTTCATGGTGATGTATGGGAGTCTGATATAGCCATTTGTTTCCCCTGACAATAGCCAGCATCTACCTTCCACATGGCGTTAAATAACCAAGAAATGGAGTCTTGGGGAGTGCCAGTTAGTCAAGTGATGGATTTCCGTTCGACACTGGGATCAGCAGGACCTAATGAATCAGTTTGTGGAGGGGTGCCACAGTCAGAGGCAGAACCCCTTGCAGCCAACAAAACGTCTTGCTCTTTTTTTGTTGTTGTTCACCCTAACAGCGGTCCTCTAGGCAAGTGCCTCATAAAATCCCATGCACATCGCAAGCTGGAGAGTTATGTGGGCCTCAGGACACCCATGACCATTTTTTTTTTTTTGCTTTCAAGTTCTGTTCAGCTCTTCATGGCCCTCAGTTCCAATGGGATAGAAGTTCAGAAAAGATGAAAGCCTCTGGGTTTTTCACCATCAGGGTAAATAAATAAGGTCTCAGTTTAGGAGGAAAGGAAAAAAAAAACATTGATTATGTTTTCCAGCACTCCTAGGCGTCAGGCATTGAAATGAAAGTATATACAAGTGAGGCAGAAAACCTGATAATATTCAGTCCTGGCCAACTAGGGCTTCTTTTCAGTGTGATGGAAACAAAGATGGGTAAGAAAGATTCCCCCAAAAGAGAAGAACTTCCCGACTAGGTATAAATTGTCTATCATCTGGCAAAGGACCTTTATTTATATACATCTATTTATTTATTTATTTTTGGAGGAATGCTGTGACCACAGAGTTCCTGCTTGCTGTATTTCTTAAGGATAAAGTTATTCTGTGGTCAGAGACACCTAAGACCATTAGGCACGCACACTACAGATCTGAAGAAAGTCTATTTACCCCAGCTTCCAGGAAAAATATTGACAAGGCAGTAAAAATACTTTCCTTGATTACTCAGCCTCATATTTTAAACCTAAAATTACAGGGACTTTTCTTTTTTAGCCATTTATTTTTAGCCTCCCTATTTTTTCCATTTTCCCCTTTTTTTGCTTACCTTTTAAAACATGGCTTATTTACACCGACTGCAATTCGAGGAACAGCAGTCTCTTTTAAGATCTTGTCACCATTTTCCTCCCAGATTTTTTTCAAGTTACTTAAGGAAAAAGAACTTTTGGATAGAAATAGAAGAAAGGAGAATTTATGACAGAATTTAGAGAGTCCTCAAAAAGTTATTTGACACCTGCTTCCTGTCAGATCAGCACCTGAACCAACCCCAAATCTTTGAAACTTATGAGAAAAAGATTCCAAATGAGAATAATATCACATGGTTGCTTTTTGACATTGTCCTCAGTATCAGTGCCAACACCAGCATATAATAAGGGAAAATCATATTTTACCAATCAATGGATTCATTATGGAAATATTATTTGTGAAAAGATTTTTATTCATCCAACTCATTTCTCCTTTGACCTAGGGCATCATATCAGGATATTTGATCTCCATTTCTTATTGATCTGTACACTGTCCACACTTGCTCACACCTCTCTTTCAAAAGACCAACCCAATTGAAACCCAAATCCTGTCAATACAGTTGTTTAAAAACATAAAAGCATATTTTTTTTACCCAATTGGTAGTCAAGACACAAGAACCATACATTTTGTCTTGGATATGCAAATTATAAATACAAATCATTTCAAGAAGAATTTATCTAACTTACTAAGCTTCCTCACCTTTAAAGTTAGGACACTGTACATGGGACAGTACCAGCTTGGCCAAGCTTAAGAGAACCTATTGTTAAGTTTTCAGTGTGAGTATTTACACATTGGAATATGCAAACACTACAAATCAGGGCTTGGTTTGTTTTGTTGATAATCTATACTTAAAGTTATGTAGTGTTGATAATGCAAATTATATTCATGTGTGTCATAGGTATATGTTTTTCCATAGAGCATTTCTTAAATGTTTGAGCACATGGTATGCTCAAGATACAAAATCATTGCTTAAAAAGTTAGAATTAAGCAATGGGTAAAATTTAAAATAGCAGAGAAACTCTTGGTAATGAACCATAACACCTGTTGCATGTGGCAAAGCAGAAAGGAGAAGCATAAAGTTAAATAAATTCCCTATTTTTCCAATAGCTTTGGTAATCCCACTGGACTCCCTTAAAGTCTATGCACACTTAGTCAAGATGACTGTGAGACACAGTTTCATGGGAATATTTTGCCCTGTTGGAGGAGAAAGGAAAACAGTGGTAGATAAAGTTTCTGGGGAAATTCTGGCACACCTAATCTTTGTTTTTTTCTTGTCTGAAGGCCTTTAGGGATACTTTTTGAGGCAAGCAAGTTGAGTCTAGAATTGGAGTGACCAAAGGAACAAACAAGTTCCTTTACTATAGGTATCTGAATAAAAGCTCTGGCAAGGTTGTACCTGAATACATGGAACAGGATTTCAATCAAGTATGTCCAGCATGATCAGCCACATAGTTACTCTGATTGGCTCCAGTATCTTGGCTTATCTTTGCCCCAAGACACATGCCTGTTTTGGATGCCCTACTTTGATTTTTCCTTTGCTTCTGAACATTCCCACTGATATCACTCTGTACCAATTATAATATCTTTGTTCATCTTTTATTATTCCTTGAGGCAAAATTCCATGGATCCAGTCTCTGGGAAGAGAAAACTTATTTATTAAGTGCCCACTATGTGCCAGGCACCAGAATAAGTGCTTTATATTTAACTATTTCTATCCTTATTCCTCCCAACTTTCTTCTTCCCTCTTACACTTCCTTGCCTTCTTATATAATAATAAAGAAACACTTCTATAGTGTTTTAGGCTTTGCAAAGCATTGTACAAATATCATCTCATTTGATTATAAAACTCCTGGGAAGTAGGTGCTACTATTATTCCCATTTTACTGATGGTAATCTGAGGTAGATAGAAGTTAAGTTACTTGCCTACCATCATATGGCTAATATGTATTTGAGACTGGATGTGAACTCACATCTTCTTGAATCTGGGTCCAGGGCTCTACATTTGGCATCATCTAGCTGCTTCTAGCTTCACTTTCTCTACTTGTAAAATGAGGGAACTGGACTCAATAGTCTTTAAGTATTCCTTCAGCTCTAAATCCATGATCCTGTATAGCATTTTAAAAAATGTTCAAAATACTTTACATACATTGTTTCACTGATCCTCATGCCTGTACTGTGAGGTAGTAGCTTATGATTAACCTTATTTTAGAGATGAGGAAACTGAGGTTCAGAGGAGTTAATGGCTCTTTGAATTTGCCTCTTGTAAACAATCTGGGGATAGATTTCACCTTCACCTGAGGAGATGCAGGAGCCTAATCAGCAATGATGAAAGAGAAGTATCAGTAATCTCCCTCTATCTGAAATCCTTCTTGGCACCTGGTATTGTGGAGCTCTCCCTAACACCTATTTTCTGGCACTTGTCTTGTTCTGATTGGTGAAAAATTGTGTAGATATGTTGATGGGATATTCTCAAAGGAAATTTACTAAGAATGATCCACAAGATCTTTATTAGTCTTAGAAGCTGGTTGAACCTTTCTAGAATATTGATGTACCTTTTTGTTTCTGGATTGGAAATCAAGAATTAAAGCATCTTAGAATATTGCCAGTGCTCTAAGTCATGATGTTAATTAAATGCATCATATCTGTAGTCATCTTGGCAAAATGTCAATACTGTGATTACCCTTTCAACTAAACTTTCTTTCCATTCAGTGGGATGAAATATTAGAAGTTAACCTCAGGAAAAACCCTCTATCTTCAAGACCAATGGGTGATAAAATGCTGAATATAAACATATTGTGTCCAAGATCAGCAAATCCAACAATTTTTTTTTCTTCTGGAACTTTTTTTTTTGCTTTTCTGAAAAATGATCCAAGCTGCTATAATAAATATGGTTAGAATCACTGTGGGATTCCAACATAAATTCTCTCTGTATCATCATTAGATAGTAAATAAGCTTGTGAGTGTTTTAGGATCTCATCTTGTATTGCAGTATGGAAATATCTGCCTTCAATAAGGGGTAGAGGCATGAAATAATCTGCCTCTACTTAGGACAAATGGATATGTATAACACAGATCAAATAATTTCTCTCTAACCCAATCTACATTTTCAATGACCAATCACCATTGAGATGATGGCTTGTCCTGAATCAAATATTATCTTTTTGTCATCATTTTATAGTATATTTCACACACAGGTTACCAAGATTTTTCTTCTGGGTTTTTTAAACTTTTAAATTTTTATTCTTTAAGTGAGTGTGACTGTAAAACTGAGTCTTCTCTTTTATTGCATTATGCCCTACCATGAATAGAAGTAAATTGACTAGTATCGACCCGAAAGCAAAGTTATCTTTTAATAATTATTTTCCAGTTTAGACTTCAAAATACCAACATGCAGGGGTGTATACAAGGCAAATATGTTTAAAAATAGGGAAATTAAATCAGAGTATTTTTTTGAATTATCTCTTTCTCATGTGTAGCAATTGTTGATTGCTTAAGAACTCCTTGCTTGTTTTTTGCAAGACACAGAGTTTACATGTGTATGGCTGAATTCTAAGTCACATGCTAAGATTTGGGATTGCTAACCTATTCACCTATCTGCCTTTTCTTTCAATCCCTTAAATTCAGAACATTTAGAAGGAAAGAAAAGAGGTGTCAACTTGGATAGTCAAAACTACTTCTAGATAAATTAATCCCAAAGTTGAAAAGGCAGGATATTTCAAAATGGAAGAAAGGGTCATGTTAAGTTTGGGGGGGGGGAATTAGACAACTCAGTATTTCATTTAAAATTAGAAAATGCAATTCTAATTCAATACATTGACAGAGCTATGATTTTACTGATATGGGTAGTGTCCATTAACATAGAGATTAATGGTTCCCAGTGTTTTTGGTTCTGTGAACAACTTTCAATAATAAAAAAGTATTATAAACCATCAAGGTAATTTAATATGGTATTCTAAATTTTCATTTACTTACAGCTTAAGGCACCTTTAAAGAATTTTTAGGAAAAACCTGTTAGACTAATAGGTATCAATAATGTATTTGTAGATCATAACTCACCCATGGCTTTTTATTGTGTGACTCTTACCCATGTGATCCCACAAATCCAGAATATTGGGTCAATTCATTGTGAAGGATTTGTGGGAGCATATGTAATCAGAAAATATTTAACAAAATAAATGAACAAATAAAAATACAATAGGATATAATGTTGATTTGTGGTTTTCTAAAGTCAATAAATCCATAGGGATCTTTATGTATGCTTTAGTGGCCCCTATTTTTATTTTATTTTGAATCCATTGCCCTACAGCAGTGAAATCATGTCTGCCTCCTATATCTCTTCTTCCCCAGCCCCACCCCACCACGTAGTCTCCTGAAAATTCATTTTTTCTGCTTTATACTGACTAGGCTGGGAAACAGAAGACCAATATTCCACAATAAAGGTTCTCACTTAAAAATGTAGTCCAATTAAGAAAGCACTAGTAAAGTAAAAACAAAACACATTTTCATTCATACACACCTCTCCAACCCTAAAGAATAGAATGACTTGAAAAAAAACAAAAACAAAAAATAAAACAAAACAGTATGTCAGCAGTATTGTCTTTAATTGCTTTAATTTATCACTACATGGCCATAGCACATGAACAACCTATCTTAAACTAGGAATACATGAACAGAGGTTAGTGTAATCACATACATCTAACCTAAATGATAATGACCAATTTGAATACTACCTTAATTTTTATTATGTTGCAACATAATTGGGTAAAAAAAAGATAATTAGTCAACATACATAGCTTTAATTAGTATGAATTTCACACAACCAAATAAAGTATTTCAAGAATCAGGGAAAGAGGAAAGAAATAAATGGGCAGAGTAGGCAACTCCCTTTAGGTCCCTCTAAAAACCCATGAACTCATAGATTCAAGGAAACCAGAGACCATCCTTTTTCCCCATGAGGTTTATGACCTTTGGATATTTTAGGAGTCCCTGGATGATGCATACCTACCTTTAGATACTGAAAGCCAGGATATTGTGGACATTATAAGTTATTCTTGGAATAGAATGAGGCTGTTTCCTGCTCCAATGTGGAAGTTTCCCCCCTCCATTTAAGAGTATATATGGAAGAACTCCTTGGTTCTTGGACTCCAAATAGGAAGCTGATGGGAAAGAGGGAGTAGAACAGTGATAAATTTGTCCCTTCATTATTGAAAGGACCTTGGAAAGGCAGACAGTGGCTGGACAAGATTGGGATGAAGAAACTCTGAGATTTTGGACGACTTCTTGCAGGTGTTTTTTCATTGTGGAAAGAAACTTTTCTTCAAAATTTTCAACATTTGGAAGCAGTTGGGGAAGTAAGTGGTTGTTTGTGCTAACATCTCTGTAAGGGTTACCAGATAGATACATTAATGGTTAGTGAAGGCAAAGCTAACATGTTACTTTGAGGCAACAAAGTGGAAAGAGTGTGGAACTTCACATATAGAAGATGAATTTACATTCATACACTAGCTGTGCAAGGCACTTAATCCTTGGCAGTCTCAGTTTTCTCATCTGTAAAATGGAGATAACAATAGCATCTACTTCAAAGGATTGTTGTGAATATCAAATGAGCTAATATATATACAAACCTTAAAGCTAAAATTAATGTTTATTATTATTATTATTTCTATATTATTATTCTTTGGAGGCAAGAAGGTTTGCAGTGGAGAATGGTTTTTTAGCATGGAGAAAGCCTTGTTTTGTTTGAAGAGGAACAAGTTTGGGAAAGAGAATATAAGGTTACAATGTGTAAGCAGCTATGGAATCTGCAATGTTGGTTTCCAGTATCTTCCCTTGTGTCATATTTGCAGTGTATGAGCATTGTTCATGGGAGTCTATGCCTTGAGTTATTAGTGAATGCATATTTAGAAGAGAGTATGCCCCAAGGTGAGGACTCAGGAGTGATGAAGCTTTATATTAGTTTCAGGCTAGCATTGAGATCATGTCAGCTGAATTTACACCTAGTTCCCATTCCTAGTAAAGGTACTGTCAACTGCCCTGGGTTTAGCTGAAACATTTCCCTTCTTCCATCTCCTTACTGGCCAATAGTACAGGCATGAGTTGATTGGTATGACTTAAGGGAGGGTCCTCTGCTCCTGTTAGAGATTTATTTGATCTAATAAGCAAATGCTATTGGGAGGTCTGAAAGTAAGGAGACCATTTACTTTCCTAAAACTTAGCTGTGATACATGGGATTTTTGATAATATAGATTAATATAGGAGGAAGGCAGGAGTAACCTGAAAATTGGGAGTATTCAGGCAGCCGTTATAGTGAATAAAATATTGGGCTTGGAGTCAGAAAGACTCAGCCTTAGTTTCCTCTTCTATAAAATGAAGATGAGAATAATAGCACCTAGCTCCCAAGGTTTTTGTGAGAATAAAGTAAGAAAGTATTTTTAAAGTGCCTTGTAAAACTTAAAATGCTATAGAAATGCTTGCTATTGTTATTATTATGATTATGATTATGATTACATAGGAGGGCAAGGATGAGCAGGAGGGAAGAGGAAAGCTCAAATAAATAAGGAAAGAGTTTTTCTGGTTTCAGAATTCTTCCTATCTGTACAATGAGCAAATTGCTTAATACCAATTCCGGCACTGGTGAAGACCTGGCACACATACAGAGCCTGCACACCAGGAGATGCTCCCTTCCCGCCTCTTCCCAGTGCTGGAGGACATTTTTACATGCTCTGCCCCTCTTCCACCTCCCCAAAATCAAGCACTTCTTCCTTCTGCTCTCTCTGATAATTCAGCAGCTCACAGACCACTTGAATTTGCCCTCTGGGCACTGGAACTTGGAAAAGGTTCACATCACTGATAGACCATACTGATCTTCTGTCTTGGAATGGATAATTGGTATTGATTTTAAGACAGAAGGGATTTTTAGAAGTATTTTTAAAAAAGAGAATAGAATTTTTAATTCGGGTCATCTAGACACAAATTATAAAGAACCCTTCAGGAGAATATTAGTAAGGAACAAGAAAATTTTAACAAGAGATGATCAAGCTTGAACCCCATCTTTACCATTTTACAACTTAAAGATATAGAGAATGTAAGATCCCATTTTACTTACTGTTTGTTGATTACAAAAATCATTTGATTTGGCACTACCAAACATGACCTTTAAGGCTCTTTGACAACCAATATTTCTCATCAAAATCATTCAAAATTCCATGGAAGAGCTAACAACAGAAATGATCCTATTCAATGAACTTCAATGAACATGAATTGAAGCATTAAACAGAGATGAGTGCTTGCCAAAGGTATTTGCCACTAGACCAGAGGAGATCAGGCCCAGAGTTTAGGTGAGAGGGGATTCTCTGTGGTTGGAGATATCCTCCAGATGCTCCTATTTGCAGATGCCATTATGCTGATTGCACCAGGCTCCAGAAAACCTCAGGACTTTCTGGAAGTATTGTAATCATTCAAAGGAGTTTGACTCCTCCATCAATACAGAAAAGATGTAGTGGAAGAAAATGTCTTTTCCCAGTTTTTAACATGCACTTTTGAATTCCTTTTAGAGCTTGTCCAGTCATAACCATATGTCTATGTCCAGCCATATCTATATCATCTAGATTACTATGATTCTATACTTAGACCTTTCTATATTTATCTTTCAATCTATTCATGTCATGGTCTCCTTTGCCAATTGGATGAAGCCTCTGGACTCATTTTCAGAATAATATTCATATATATCTGAAAGAATGGCTAAAGTTCATTTAGAGGTCAGTGAAAATGAGGATGTAATTTTTTTACCCAAATTCATGGATCTTCTGACACCTATTCATATATTCACTCAAGATTAAGAACCTCTATTGTAAATGAAAAATAAATTAGAGTTGAACATAAGAGAACAGAGTGGAACAACAGAAAGTTGCCTGGATTACCTCTAGAATTTTTAAAGCTCCTTTATTGACTTCACCCTCTCTATGAAAGTAGAGGCCCCTCTTTTCAAAACTACCAATCTATTAATATTGCCACTAGGTGACAGTGAAATATGAATTAAAACTTCTTCCAAACAACTAAAAGTGAATATCATATAAAGGGAAATATAGAAGTTCATGGTGGGTGTGATGATTGGTCTGTTAACAAATGACCAATGACAAACTCAGAAGGAGAGCAAGAGTAAACAATTTTATCAGGGAATCCTACTATAGGAAGAAAAGACAGATTAGTCACTTGGTGAGAAGAATGGATGACGGATGGACAACCAGAATGCTCCACTAATGCCCTCAACAAGTAAGGAGAATTGAGGAAGGCTTCCAGAAAATTGAATGGACCCTTTTCCCACCTTCAACCATATAGTGAAGTTTGTGAATAAGACATGGACGTTGTATCACTGAAGGGAATTTCCAAATCACTAAGGTCACAGATTTGGTTAAGTATTTTAATGTAACCATTGCAGACCTTCAGTGGAGCATAATCTCCTTGAGGACAGGGACTGATTTTATTTTGATATTTTCTTCTCCAATGCCTACCACAGTCCTCAGCATGCAGTGGCCACTTAACATTTGCTTGTTGAATTGATTTGAATAAAAAACCCACAAAGTTTCTATTTTAGCCTGAAATTCTTTTCAAAGAAATTTTCCTTCAACCACATTTGAAGGAAAGACACAGTGATCACTGTTCTTCCTTGGAACAAAAAAGTCAAATTTGCAAACCCAAACACTGTTGCCAGAGTAACCAAGGAACTATTACCTATTCTGGCCAATTTCTTTTCTCTTCCTGGCTGCCTGGGACTCTTATCTGGTTTGGGAATCTTTAGTGTAGACTTGCCACTTGAATTTCTTCCATTTACACAGTCAGAAGTCTGATTTCTCAGGTCCTGTCCAGTGCTAAAGCTCAGAGCCCATGACCAATGAGATATATTAGATTAGGGGCAGTAGTTTGCCTTGGAAGAGGCCCCAGGCTTGGCACATGGGAGACAGCTATTTCCTTCCCATGTGATATTTAATAGGCCAAATGGCATTGATCTAAACTTTGAAGGAAAAGGTAGCCAACCTAGAGAGATAAGTTCTGAAAAGTACCATCTCTGACAAATTATAAAAATGGATCCTGACACATGGTAAAATCATTCACAGTTAGCTCTATTTACCATGTCAAAGACATGGGATCCAGCCTCTTAGTCTGACACTTTATATGAGTGTTTTTCATCAGCTACTATATATTTTATGGAACAGCAAACTTTGCTTGGGGGAGGGGTGATGGGTAGAGTGACAGACTGGAGGGCACCAAGTTAAGGTTTATGGAAGCCAAAGAGAAAAATGGAGTCAGCTTCTTTCTTTCTCTCCTCCCTCCCCCCAGCTCTCTAGACTTGGCTAACTGTGAAGTCCATTGTAGAAAAAGCCCAGATTATCAAATGTAATATTCACATAAGATCTTGCAGTTTAGATTCATGTTTGGGAGTATACAGGGCTTCAGTGTTCCTTAATAAATTACCTCTTCATGTAGCAATTAACCCCCTTCTGTGAAGGCTCAGTATTTTCTTGGTCCCATGCCAGTGCTAACAGCTATGGCTTAGCGTTCTATTTAATGGGCTGCAATTACTGCTGAGAGCAGGGAAACATAAAATATTAACACTTAAGCATCTTTTACACTTCTTTGAACACTAGATGATGTTTAAAATATAAGTGACTTTTCATTCTTAAACCTGCTATTTGCTTAGAATTCCACTGGACCCATGAAAATGTTTCAGTAAGTGGTTTCTGTTGATTTATTAACTCCCTCGAAAGCCTAATGGAAATCCCTTGCCACCAAATATTTAATATGTTTTATTCATGCTTACAATAGTCCAAGGCCCTTATTTACCAATTCGATAGTTTTCCCATATTACTAAGGAAGATGAATGGCACTGCCACATCATGATTGAATCCCATTTTTCTCTTCTCCATGTCATATGTTCAGGAAGTAACTTGAATGAAAACATCAAATTGGGGGGGGCAATATACTAAGTTTTGAACTACTCAGTTGACATGTACAGCATAATGTAGCTATAGCATACTTATGCTTCTTATTATGGATTTCAACTGCCTTAGCCTTTTAGTTTCATTTTTTCTACATTAGCTGTGAAAACCAACATGATACTTGTTTCAGAGAGTTGTACTATTTCAGGGCTGAATGAAACTTCCAGAAACTTAATTTCCAGCCCTAATCTAATTCCAGATATTCAGATAGTCATTTACATAAATCCTTAATGAATGAAAAGTGCTCTGCCTCTTCTTGAAGCTCTCTATTGATGGAGATCATGTGGGTTTTATTTTTATTATGAAATGCATGTTCTTTATCTGCTCCATGGATAACAACATAAAAAAAAATCCTTTACTTTCTGATTAACATTATGTTGCTAAACAATTATAGACCTGGAGAAAATATATAAGGATGTTGGGTAGATATTCTGTGGAATATTCACTGAATGAACTGAACAAGACAAATGGGGAGAAGGAACAATCTAGAGAGTAGGAAATATAAGTAAGATGCCATAATATGAATGGCACTCTCCATTCAGACTTTCAAGGTTATAGACTCTATTGCCTTCACTGGTCTTTGTGCTTCCAATCTAAGAGACTCTTCTTTATCAAGTGATCAGCTGATCTGAACCAGTTATAGTTTAAAACTTGATTAATTAAGATGACAAATCACTGTTTAGCTGCTACCAAAGTAGATTTTTATTTTCTCCAAGGCTTCTAGGTGGTGAAGCAGATCGATTTTTGAAGATATAAATTCAAATTGTGCTTCAGACACTACTTTGGTGACTTTGGTCAAATCACTCAACTTGGGCTTCCATTTCCTTATTGGTAAAATAGATATTAAGAATATCCACCTCTCTGGGGTATTATAAGGATCAGATAAAGCTCTTTTTGAACATAAAAATGCCATATGAATGCTAGCTATTATAATTATCATTAAAAGAACAGTAGAGAAATTCTTACACCAGTGCTTGGTATTAGACTTTGAAAATGAAATTTAAAGAATTCAATTTAACAGGAATTTATTGAACATCTACTATAACAAATCACTCTTTTAGGCACTGGTAATATAAAGGCAACATTTAAAGCTGTTTCTTTGCCTGTGGAGTGTACAGTCACATATGAGGAAAGTGTCTATGAAAAGAGGCATATATAAGATACAGGAAAAGATTCTAAGAGTCAGAGGTGAAGAGACAAAAAAAATTAGTCAGGTAAATGCAAAGATATAGATGTAATGCCTATTTTGGAGCAATAAATAAATACGACTTATCTGATATGTAGAGTAAATAAAAGGGAAAATGTAAAAAGGGGACAACAATGAAATTATCTATCGAATAAAATATATGCATATACAGATATATAGTATGAATTTACTTAGAGTACAGTCTACATCTCTAATTATTCTAGGGCTCAAAAAGAAATAGAAAACACAAGATTATAACATGAATGATATCAAATTAACTGCAACTAGTTATTTCTATATTGGTATTGGGAAATCACAAAAAATACCTTGGTTCTCTTTTAGAAATTTGGCCCTAAAACATGTAGGGGCATTAAGCCCATTTCTGCTTGAGTTTATCTCCTTGGTTTTTAGAAATTAAGTAATTATTATGCATTGTTTACATTAATCTTTGGTAAGCGGGTTTGTCATTATTATCAATAACAAAGATTTAGAAAAATGGCAATTGAGGGTCTAGTTCATAAAGGAGTCTTCCCAAGGTCCCATGGAAAATTCACAATGGGAAGAAAATTAAGGTGACATTTGAACACCAATAATTCTTTTCCATCCCAGGCTAGATGTGCAGCTTACTTATATTACAAGGTTACATTGTAATAACAATATCTATTATTTTTATAACAGTAACACTGTGAAGTAGATATTATTATTATTTCCATTTTACAAACAAGGAAACGGAGACTAACAAATTAAGTGATTTGTCCAATGCCACACATTTAATGAGACTAGATTTGAACTCAGATCTTTTTTGACTTCATATTTTATGATCCATCCACTATGCTAACCCACCATCTCATAGCACTCCTTCATTAGTAAAAACTCCATTTTCAGGCAGAAGGAAAAATAATATAGAAAGAAAACAGGACAAAGGCTTAAGGGATAGTTCATCAGCTAGTCTTACTCAACTTGCTAAAACCTTGGGAACCAAGTCAATTTCCCAAAAAATCAAGCCATTCTCCAATTGACAAATGGTTAAGGGACATGAATAGACAGTTTTCAGATAAAGAAATCAAAAATATTAATAAGCACATGAAAGTGTCCTAAATCTCTCATAATTAGAGAAATTCAAATGAAAACAGTGCTGAGGTACCACCTCACACCTAGCAGATAGGCCTATATGAAAGTAAAGAAAAATATGAATGTTGGAGGAGTTGTTGCAAAACGAGGACACTAATGCATTGCTGGTGGAGTTGTGAATTAATCTAGCCATTCCAAAAGGCAGTTTGGAATTATTCGTAACACAACTACTAGGTTTGTACTCCAAAGAGATAATAAGGAAAAAATATTTGTATAAAAATATTCATAGCCATGCTCTTTGTGGTGGCAAAAAATTGGAAAATGAGGGGATGTTCATCAATAGGGGAATGGCTGAACAAATTGTGGTATATGATGGTGATGGAATACTACTGTGATATAAGGAATGATAATCTGGAGGATTTCCATATGAACTGGATGAACCTCAATGAACTGAAGGAGAATGAAATGAGCAGAAACTGGAAAATACTGTGCACAGAAAGTAAAACATTGTGGAACTATCCAAGGCAATGGACTTTGCTACTAGAAGCAATGTAATAAGCCAGGACACTCCTGAAGGACTTATGGGAAAGAAAGCTATCCACATTGAGAGAAAGAACTGTGGAGTAGAAATGCAAAAGAAAAATGATATCACTTATCACATATATATGGGTATGTGATTCAGGATTTAGGCTTTAAAAGATCACTCTATAGCAAAAATGAATAATATGGAAATAGGTATCAAGTCATAACATTTGTACAAACCAGTGCAATTACTTGTTGGCTCTCAGAGGGAGGAGGGAAGAGGGGAGGGAAAGAAAATGAATCATGTCAACATGGAAAAATACTTTAAAATAAAAATTAAAAAATAAAATAAAACAAAATGGACCATGGACTTTCTAAGAATGTCATTATTGGCCATAAGTAATTGAATAATTGCCACCACCTTTTAAATGAACTTATTTTGGAAGAATTATACAGAGATAAATTCTGTAACTATCGTATAAGCTAAATTTAATTTCATATTTAAATATACTCCAAAATTCAAAGTGTTCTCACAACAACTGTACTACATAGGAAGTATCTTACAATCAAGGTAACTCAATTTCTAAAGGTTAAATATCTTTCCTATATTTCACAGATATCAAGTATCTGAGATAGGATTCATGCCTGTCTTCTTACTCCAAGTCCAACACTGTCTCATAGACCAAACTGTCTCACTATTATATTAGACTTGTGCTGTTGGAAATAATGTGATTACTGAACTTGGGTATCAATGAGTCATGCTGGCTCTAATTTCAAATTCATTATAGTTTAACTTCCCCTTCTCCTACATCTATTCCTTATCTGTAATCTGTGACAATAGTGTGCTGGGGATAAGGGGAGAAAGGAAGGGGAACAATGTTGGATTTGGAGTGAAGAGGCTTAGGTATGAATACTGACCAATAGTTATTAGTTGTGTTATGTCAGCAAATCATTTAACATCTCAGAGATCAATTTTCCTTGTATAAAATGGCATTTGAAATGCTTGCGCTTCCCACACCATTTTGTAAACTTTGAAGTGCCATATAAATATGATTTTATGTTAATATTAAAAAATCTCCCTACATCCCCTGCCTCTTTTCCCTCTGTCATTTATGTGGCATTCTTATTTATTAAAAAAATAATTATAATAACAAAATGCAATGGGCTAATGTTATGGGAGAACTTTCTCCTCTCTAAATTCATGTGGCAGTTAAATTCTGCTAAATATATATTTACCACTACACAGAAGTTATAGAGGTAAAAATATAGTTTTTATTATTCTGCTCAAGCATAGCTTTAAGCCTTAGGAAACTTGAGTTTCACAATAAAGGAGTTTCACAAGCACTCTTATGGGCAAAACTACATCATGGTGACAGAGAAATAATTCATTTACATATCGCTATCTTGTACATTTCTGTTTAGCCATAAAAGTTAAAGAGGAAATTGATTTATGATTCCATACTTCATTTAATGTCAAAAGTTGAACCAACTTAGAACCATAGTCTCATACACTCCCTAAGGGAAGAAACATTGTCAAAGGGTAGTCAGAGGGAGATTGAGATAACAGATTTTTTTAAACCCTTACCTTCTGTCTTAGAATCGATATTTAATGTCAATACTACAATTGATTCTAAGACAGAAGAGCAACAAAGGCTAGGTGATTGGGGATAAGTGACTTGCTCAGAATCACACAGCTAGCAATTGCCTGAGATCATATTTAAATCCAAGTCTTCCTGATTGCAGACTTGCCTCTTTATTCTTTGTACTACCTAGCTGCCCCCAGATTATAGATTCAACTACATTTAAAGGATTCAAAGTCGAGATTCTTCCTCTGTCTTTTTGTTTAAGGAATGTTTAAGACTCTTAAGTCAATTTCAGATTCCATGAGACAGATTTTGATCAGAAGAGGTTAATAGTAAGATAGACTTTTAGTTAACCAAAATTTACAGGAGAAATGGCTCTAAGTTCCAAATAATAAAAGGTAGCAAAAGATTACCATTAACAGGACTCAGATGCAAGCATTGAAGTGTGATAGAGATTGCTTCTGTGAATTTGTTTCACTTAAAACAGTGAAATTAAGTTGTGACATCTTCTTGAAGTAGTTGTCCTTTCCCCAAGTTGTCCCTTTATTGTGCAATCTGTTCTCTCCCCAGTTATAGGTTAGCTACAAAGCCAGCATGACTTTTCCCAGTCAAGTAATGTAATAAGACCATGGTTTCTCATCACCCCTCAATAGGGATTCATATTCCCTACAGGGCAACAGAACTATCCTTCAGACTTCATTTGGTCCTGACTTCCTTCATGTGGTTTCCTGGTTATAGAAAGGCTTAAAAAGTTCTGTCCATGTGCTGTCAGGGCCCTCCCATTTGGTATATTTATGAAGACCACCTAAGCCATCATACCTGTCCTGCCTGACTAGATAGATTCCATGTGGAAATGAGGGCATTGTGCCCAGACACTTTAAGTGCAACAATATCCTTGTTGCACATCTCTGCAAAGCGGGGCAAAGTAAACCTCTTCTTAACTGTTTGATGATTTTTGAGTGCCTCATTTCATCTCAATCTGGTACCTGCACCAGGTGCTGGCATTAAACCCATCTATAATAGGTAGGACGGATATGCCTGGTTTGCTTTTTCCCTGTATAGTCTTTCTAGGTTATTGAAGAAAAAGAAAATTGAAGAAAAGTTTAGTTTATCTAAAGAGAATAGAAAATAAAAGTTACATCTCACTAGAGGAAGAGGCTGGCACTATCTAAATATTAAAGATGAAAGTTTAGGCAATTCCATACCTTTAGCATCAACTACAATTCTTACTGCTGGGATTCCTTAAACAAATACAGAACTTAAGAGGCACACTGAAGCTGGTTTCATATTGAGATTGTTGTTTAGTCTCTATACAAGAATTTGTAATTATTTTTTAGAGAGTGGGATGGTAGAAAGTGGGTGATTTCTGAGATCCATAATACAGGCTTTTGTGGTATGAGCTGAGAGCTTCTGTATTATCCCACGTGATTGTGGGACTTATTGTTTTCTGACTGTCACAAATTGTGGCCTTTAGTTAGCTCTCAAAAGACCTTCAGGAAAGTAATTTCTTCTCCTTTGCAATCTATGCTTTTTTAAATATGTAGAATCTAAATTTTAGAGCTTAAAGTATTTATATGTCAGTTACTTATTCAACATTCATTTTACCAGTTAGTTCATTTTACCAGGAATGACTGTTAGAAAGGTTAAGTATCTGTTCAATGTCCCACAGTGAGTTATCAACTTTGATTGAAGTTTATTGCTCTTTCCTTCATTGTGAGGTTTTTCCAAGTATCTTTTCATAGAGGTGAACCATGAGGTAAAGAATGAGTCAGTAGTACCTATAGCAATAGTGTGGGTTAAATAATAAATGCTATAGGATTGTAGATTTAGAGCTGGAAAGGGGCTAGGAATGATCTTAGATTTCATTGAATTTAACTTTCTTATTTTACAGATGAAGAAACTAAAGCAATCTAGAAATGTTAATTTTTAACTTTATATTTTTCCAGATTTCATGTAGATAGAATTTTAATGATCATTTTCTGGCATTTTGAGATCTATGTTCTCTCCCTTCCTCTTATTCCTTCTCTCAACCCAAGATATCAGGTAATACTATATAGGTTTTACAAGTATTATCATATAATACCTATTTCCATGTTTGTCATGTAAAATAAGACACAGAAGACACATATCACTTATACTAGAAAAAGATTCATGAAGGAAATAAAGTGAAGAATGGTACACTTCAATAGACTCCATCAGTTCCTTCCATGGTAGTGGGTAGACTTTTCTATCATGAAACCCCTGGAGTTGTCTTGAATCCTTGTATTGCTGATAATAGTTAAGTCACTCACAGTTGATCATCATACATTATTCCTGTTACTACGTACAATATTCTCATGGTTCTGCTCATTTCACTTTGCATCACTTCATATATGTCTTTCTAGGTATTTTTTGTGATCTCCCTGTTTGTCATTTTTTTTTATGGCACAATGGTATTCCACTAGAATCACATACCACAACTTGTTCAGTCATTCCCCAATTGGTGGATATCCCTTCAGTTTCCAATTCTTTGTCACCACATAAAGAGTTGCTACAAATATGTTTGAACAAGTAAATCCTTTCCCCCTACCTTTGATCTTTTGGGGACCTAGTAGTGGTATTGCTGGGTTAAATGGTATGTACAATTTTATGGCCTTTTGTACATGGTACTAAATTGCATACCAGAATGGTTGCAACAGTTCACAACTGCAACAGTGTATTGGTGTCCCAATTTTCCTACATTCCCTCCAACATTTATCATTTTCCTATTTTTGTCATATTAAACAGTGTGATAGGTGTAAGGTGGTATCTCAGAGTTGACACAGAGATTTAAAAAAAATTGATAGAGCTAGTAAATAAATTTCTGAAGTAGAGTTAAGGGGCTCAGCTTCAGCTTTCTTTGTGTTCTACCTAACTAGTCACTATCTCTATCTTACAAAAAAAAAAGGCAAGTGTCCTTCTTGGAAAAGTCAAGCAATGGAAAGGATCTTCAGGGCAACCCCCTGAAGTTAAGGGTTTCTGCAGCTTACTTTTGTCTTGTTCTTCCTCTAATGGATTCTCTCACACATTCAGGAACCTTCTTCTCAAGGGTAAAGGAATGGAGGCAGGGTATTCCACAGGTTAAGATATAGAGCTCCTGATCTATACTCCACACTCAGCTGAATTCAGAGGGCAAAGACTCCTCAGCTAGCAGTTTTTCCCCACAATCCTCTTCTCTCACTCCAACTGTCACTCCTCCTTCCAGTCACATTCCAACCATTGTCTGCTCCACCTCAGTGGGGAGAAATGCAAAAGCTTGATTCACAGTTTTCCTTTCCATACTACTAACCTCTACCTCTTAGAATATCTATCTTCTTCAAGACTCTGCCCAAGCACCATTTACTCCTGAAGGCCTTTTCTAGAAGGGTGAGTGCTGCCCATCCAGAATTACCTTCTACTCATTTTATATTTATTTCATATATTCTGCTTTTTTTTAGATCTCTAGCACTCAGGACAGCACATAATAGGTGCTAGATAAATATTAGTTTGTCTGATTAACTGGAAAGTGTTAGATATGCCCATATCTAGCAAAGGACCTGGCTTTAGATTCTATTTTCATTGGTCACCTGTGTGACTTTAGGCAAAATCACTTTTGGTCCTAAGTTTCCTCATTTATAAAAATAAAAGACTCCAACTACAGAAAATCTAAGACCCATTTCAATTCTAAATTTACATTATGATATGAAAGGATATGATAGAATAAGATATGATGGGCTGGGCTGGGATATGTTTTTTCAGGTTGGGATAGGATGGAAGGGGATAGGATAGGATAGTGATTGCACAGTTTATTTTGTTTTCCCCTGCCCTTAAGTAATGCAGAATTAGACATGTATACTCAGAAGTCTTTATTCAAAGAATGCACATTATTAGTCTATGCAACATTCTTTGCTCTAAACAGGAAAAGATCTGTGTGTGTGTGTATTCATGCTGCATGTATTGACTTTTATATTTAAAGTGAGGCTTCACTTTGTAATGTAAGAGGTATTTATTTTTATTTCCAAACCCCCTGAGGCATATAGTAAAAATGTTATGTTATAGTTGAGAAAAGTGAAGCTCAGTAAATTAAATGGCTTGTCCATAGTTACCCACCAAGTTGCTTGTGGGAAGATAACATGCAAAGGAAAGCTAAAGAGGAGGAAGTGGAGTAAGGTACTCAGGACCAAGTCATGAATGGTACAGCTTGGTGAGAAATGAGGAATGAAAGAGGGTAAAGAGGTGGGCCCTAACTCGCATAGTGTGCTCATTGGCTGTACATCAGAGTCTACTAAGGATAAAGCTCATTAAAAATGCAGAGCTTCAAGGGTGAAGACTGTTAACCTGTCATGCACTAATACTATTAGCAGTATGCCTCCTGATTTTTATGAATTTTGAGGATAAGTTGAATGATCTGGGGATCTTTAAACCAGAGAAAAGTCAAGAAGATAGGATAGCTATTTTCTGCTTGTTCTGCTTTACCTTTGAGAACTAGGAGTAGAACTTGCAAAGAGACAAATTTAGGTTTGATATCAGGCAGAATTTCCTAAAAATTTAAGCTAGCCAAAAGTAAAATGGGTTCCCTTTTGATAGTGGTTCTCCTTTATTTGGAGGTCTTCAAACAGAGGTCAGATAGATGACTCCTTGTACAGGTTGACCTAGATGGCTACCAAGGTATATTCCAATTTTAAAATTTGATACCGCTGATTTTGAGACCTTCTTTGTTTGAAATCCATTAAACTGCTAGCTTCTTAAAACCAGGCACTGTCTTTGCTTTTCTTCATATCTCTAATACTTAGCACAATGACTGGCACTTAGTATGGCCTTAATCAATGCTCATTGACTCATTGACTGACTTTTACTGAAACTCCTTTTAGTGGCCCAAGTAGATAATCCGTCTATTTTCCCTTATCTTATCATTGCCATGTGACCAGCTCATCATCATCTTTGGGTCATATATTTCAACGATAATATTCTTTATACCACTTCTGCATGACTTTTTGTTTTTAATATGTGATATCTTATTCACACCCATCACATGATTCTCCACTGTCCTTTGGGTGATATTCAATTTCAGTTTTCTGGGGGCAGAAGCATTCCATGACTCAAAGCTATATATTATCAGAAGAACATTGATGTTAACAGAGGTGGGACTTTGTTTCAAAAGTGGTCATTAAAATAAGTGGGAAATTTCCCCCAAACAAGTCAGTCTATGTTTCTCCTACTTTATTCTATATCCAATTCAAAATCTGTTTTAATATCAGTCCTAGATATGCACTGATAGAAAATCTCTACATGTTGTCTTTCTGAATCTATATTATATGTAAAATTATTATTAAAATAAAATAAAGCTAAAACTTTAAAAAATCTATATTATACTCCAAATAATAAAAAATTTTCAGGCATTTGTTTTTTCCTATGCAATTCACTAAGCAAAAATTTTTTTATTAATCATGAAATTCATCTAGAAAGAGTTCTCCTACTATTGGTGATTGATTCAGTCAGCCCAATGTTGTCTAAAACAGGAGCATCTTGAAGTACTCACCATGTATCAAGAATTACTCTTCCCACTTGAATTCTGCACTGGGTATCTTCCATGACAATTTGGATGATCATGGAACTTGATGAGCATATGTCTCCTTGCTTATCTTTTACTTGATATGAATAATCAAAGAATCACTAAACATAATTATCTCCATTGTCAGATATTTCTAAGAATGTGTGATTTTGAGATATGCATGGCAAAGATCTTGTTGGAAAAAAAAGCCTTTAAGGCAGTGCTTACCTCTACCTAATTAAATGCTCTTAAAATTCAACAAACAATAAGATCAGTGTAGTTTCATATTTTCTATACGTTTTAGTTAGTAATTACAAGGTTGTAAAGATACATCAAATAATAGACTACAGTCTATTTTAGAATATTGCTTTGGGATGTTTTTCTCTTCTCTCTAAAACCTGCATCATGAAGAGCCTTGGTGCATACATAGGTTATTTTCATAAAAATATCATATAGCAAGAGGGGCAATTAGATGTGGAGGAATTGAGATCCTACCATTTCCTTTCCTTTATAATAACAAAATCTGAAATCCTTTCATACCCTTTGTTATCCTTTCCTCTCATCCACCATTTAAAGATACTTGAGAATTAGTCCTTCAATGTCTTCTTAATTGAATTCCCTCTAGTATGGATGTATTCTGGGAATATTTGATTTAGCCCTTTGCTTTTTTCATCCTTTATTCCATCAGGACTTCCATTTAATTCATAAAGATGTCAGAGACTATGGTGTTGAAGTACAAATATGGTGTTTTCACTGTCCTTGATGGTGAAGAGAATCAGGAATAGAAATTCTTAATGATATTTACCATTTTTTCATCTGTTTGTTGTCTTTCTTCCAGTTTCATCATTAAGTGTTCTTGGGATAACTTCCTTAGTTCAAGCTCTTGCCAAGCCTTTACTAAATTTGTTTTCACCTCCTCTGCTTCTTGCCATTTTATAAGTAGTGATGTTTATAATCTTCCACCAAACCTCTCCATAAGACTTTACAAATGAGTTTATATTCTAAACCAGCATTACTTTTGGCTATCTCTGTGCTTGGGAAGAAGATAAAATCTTTGCTTTTTGAAATTTAGCATCACAGTTTTTTGCTTTTTATTCTTTCTTTTAGTTTTGAATTAAGTTTGATCCCTTCTCTAGTGAGTCAGTGGTCTACCTTTATTAATTCTCATATTAGTGCTACATTTTCCTTCTCTTAAAGTTATGATTTTTTATGTATATGGCATTATTTGATGCTTAAGAGACCATATGATAAATAGATACTTGGTTGTTCAAATTAAACAGGTCAGGTGATGATAAAAAACTTAATCTTTCATTTTCCCTCATATATAAAATTAGAGTGTTGGACTAAATGACCTCTAAGATCCCTCCCATATCTAAATCTATGATATATGACAGAACCTCTCATTGGTTTAGATAGAAGGCACATTGGAAGTCGAGGAAGTTCCTCATTGGAAACTTCGCACACCAATGAAATCACAAGTTAAGTTCCTATCCCTTATCTACTTTAGTGCTCATCATAGCCAGTGTTTCCTGATTCTTTTTTTGAGTAAAGTATTCATGACAAATTCATGTGAAGACTGTGTTGTTTACATATTTTTGGCCTCTCTCATTTCTTTTTTTTATTTAAACATTATTTTTATTTGGTCAATTTCTAACCTTATTCCTTGGATACAAAAATAATTTTCTTTTCCTCCCTTCCCTCCCGCCACTCCTCCCATAACCGATGTGCAATTCCACGGGGTATCTCTCTCATTTCTTATTCCAGATCCATGCTTGCCAATTTATTTTATTTCCTGTTATCCTCTGTGCTTATATTTTTAGTGACTCAAAGTATCAAAGTACATGTTGATTAAATGGATAGATATATATTTTAATCAAATTCTTTGCAGACTTTCTAGATGTATTAATCAGCTATTGTTAGCAAGTTCCAACTGTTTATGGTAGTCTTTTTGATTTATATATATATATATCATATATATATATATATTCATGGTAGTCCTTTTAATCAAACCATGCCACCTACCAAACACTTATTAAGTTTCTACTATGTTGGGCACTGAGGATAACAAAAAAAATGAAATAGTCTTTTCTCCAGGAATTTACATTCTCTCAATAGAAAAATAATATACAGTAACTAATTATGTACAGAATGCATTCAGAATAAATACAAGGCAACTTTTTGGGGGGCACTAGAGATACATATGGTGGCAATCAGGAAAGGCTCCATAGGAAAAAAAAAAAACAGTGACTGAACTTTTAGCACTTGACAGGATCTCTTGTGACTTGTTACCTTTGGATGCCTTGCCAACTGACTCCTTTATATGCCTCTTCAAATCTTCTTCAAAGAGAGGTTCTGTTTGAAGACACTCCTGAAACTTTCTTTTGTCTTCTGGTTTCATTTATAAAAAGAATGTCAAGATTGATATGATTCCATTCCTATGGTAATGTGTCCACTAGACAAGTATCTTACATTCAGAATACCAAAAGCTGTTAATATTTAGTCTCTGAAAGTTATGTAATACTTAAAATGCTCTGCCCCTTTTTCCACCAATCTTTGACCATCACTACAGAAACATAAGAGGTCACAGGTGACTCAAGTTGCCAAAGGACTAATTACCAAGAGGTCAAGCTACTAATGATGAGACTCTGCACTTAGCTAGAAGAGTGGATTTAGCCCAATTCTGGGCCTGGACTAAAAAAACCTTCAAGATTTAAACTTCACACTTTCCTTTTTTTTGAGATCTTTAGACAGAAACTGGATGACCATTTGTTGACCAAGTTAGAATAAGGATTCCATTTGGATTATGAGTTGTACTAGAGGGTTAATAAGGTTCCTTAAAACTCTCAAATTCTAAGATTCTCTGATCCTTTCTTATCACTAATGGAATGCTTCACTGGGGAAAAATGTGTCATACATTCAGTGATCTGTTACAGCAAACTTCTTTTGGATGTGTAAAAGCATTATAACTCACTAATGAAAATATTATTATTGAAATATTATTCAATTCAAAATTTTATTCAATAATATTATTGAAATAGAGTATCTTTATTAAAAGAAGAAAATCATTAATTCAGACCAAATATATACAAATAAGAAGCATGGACCAATAACTTTTCCCTAGTAAAGATATTGTATTATATCACTGTTGGTGAAATAATACATTGGCATTAGAAAATGTGCAGTACCCTTTAAAAAAGAACTCAAGAGGAAATCAAAGATAATATGAAACTAAGGAATTGACAGTTTAAATGATGGCATTTTTCTTATCTTTTAACATGCATGTGTATTTCGACACTAGAACATATAAGGGGTATGTAAAAGCTCTTTTTCTAATGCTCAATATATTTGAAAACATGAAAACACACACAGAACTTCAATATTTTCAGAGGGTATATGAACAAACACAGTGGAACATTCATTGTCTTCAATCTCAGGACTATAAATTCATGACAAAATATCTCATTATATGAATAGAATAGTTTATTTTATTCATCAATTGTTGTTTCTCTCTCACATAATTTCAGTCCTTTGATAAGCAAAACTTCCTGACTGCTTTGAATAGTGAATTAAAGTAAGTGAAATTAAAGTTAGGGCCTATGGTCTCTTTATACAACATTTATCACTTTTTATTTTTGTGATTTGGGGGATTTAATGAGTTTACAAGAGATTTACTTTCTGAAAATATGCTTAACTAAAAAGTCCTGTGTGTCTTCTATAATTTGAAGTAGCATTCATATATATGTGTGCATGGGGTGGGGAGTAGTTTTGGTTGAGGGGTTAGATCTTATATCTCCTTAGCCCAGAATACCAGACTAACAGAAGACCATAAAAAAAAGCCATTTGAACTGGATAAGTTGAGAGAAAACAGGTAATTGGAAGCTCTGGAAAATCCCAAAAGGTAAAGAGGCAAAAAGAAGACATAGTGAAATAACTTTCTAACCTTTAAATGCCAAGAATTAGACTTCTACTATACCAGTAGCTGCACAGACCATTGATAGTTGTATTTTCCCAGTCTGGAAAGAAGTTAAACCTTCATAGGTTATAGGTTAGAGGAAGGAGTTCCAAGATCCTATGAAATTTTGAATTATCTCTCTGAAGAAACTTCTTGGGTTCCCAGAATTCCCTCTTTTAATATTATTTCCTATGAATCAGCTTCTTTCATTTCAAACTGGAAAAAAATACCATTATCAGAAGCCCATGCAGTTAATGACAAAAGCATGACTAGAACCCTAGTTATATCTATGTTATTATCTTTCTTATTATTTATATTCTTATTAATTACATCATCTTTATATTATTGCCACCGCTGAGGGGCATTATCAAGGGTAGTTGTTATTGTGTAAATTACTGTAACAATGGTGTCCTCTTTGAGAAGTGGCCAACATTGCAGCCTAGAGCAGGACAGAGCCTATATGTGGGACCAGACTAAATTAATTGCCTCCTAATTAAATATGTTAATGTGTTAGCTCAAAGTATAGATTTCCTCTGTTTTGTACACAAATACACACACAGGATTATAATGCTAAACTTTTGAAAGGAACAAAAGAATCTGTGCATTCCAGTCTTTAATAAAAACTTGAAAGTTGTCATTTAACTTAAACTTTTATGTTTGTATAAGGTTTTATATTAATTTTAAAACTATGGGAAAAATCCTGGCCTCCTCATCCTCTTTTTTTTTCCTGGCATGCAATCATAACACTTGGAAGGATAACACTTTTTAAAATGCTGTTGGGACCCTAGGGGGGCCAGTTGATTATTTTTGCATGGGGGTATTAAAATGCCAGACATCGATTTCTATCTCTGTGAAATCTATGCACCATAGGGTCATGCTCAACCCTCTTTCAAAGAATTTTTGAAAGTGAGAATTATAGACACTTGAGAGAATGAGCCCTATTCCTATTAATGTATCCCTTGAGGTTCATCAGAAGATGTTAGGGGTTCACCCAGAAACACTAAAGCTGCCTGGGGGAATGTAGCACCAACATTGCTCTTTTTTCTTCCCCCTTTCACCCACAAGCAAGCCTCCAGTGGGATGGGGTGGGATAGCTGGAGCAAAGTCTACATTCGGCACATATTATGTAATACCCCCCATTAGACTGCAGATGTGTGAACTAGTTTAAAACTTTTATTAGGGCTTTTATTAGACTTTGATACAGTCCCAACCTCTTTACAGTTGCCAATTTAGCCAGTTGCTCACAAGTTATAACAAATTAGGAATACCTAATGCCTAAGCTATTCTTATACTTTGGGGGCAAAATCCCAAGGAAATCATATTCTAGGTCTTTGTGAATCTAGCTTACCTACTCCAGGTCTCAAACTTGTGAGCACAGTGCCATTTTCAGCTGGAGTTTCTTTATGACTTTGCAATAATAGTGTGGTTCAATTCCTTCAAGCCTATAAAACCTAGAATCCTTTATCATTTTCTACTTGGCCATGGAATGCTGCTTTTTCATGGCTTTGATAGCCCTCCAAAGTAATTTCTTCTTTTACCTTTATTGCATTTCTTCTTAAAGTGACTTTAATGTTCCTTGAAGGTGCCAGCTAGACATCCCTGAGGGCTTATGCATTTTATTTATCTATAGAGCAGGTCCTACTGGGACAGAAGTAGCCTGTCATTCATAAAGTACCAGGTCACCAGCAGGGGGAATGAAAAGACTAAGCAATGGCAAGTAGTAGAAGAAGGGAGCAAATTATGATGAACCTGGGATGAAAATACTTCCTGGATCGGAGGCCATTGGTGTCGCCAGTGACACAGGCTTAGTTAATGCTAGCTTACCCAATTATGTTCAACAGAGAATGATATTTTGCCCCCTACAAATGGAACCAATCAATACAAAACCTAAATTCACTCCCTTCAATGGAAATCTTAAAACAGAAGATGGGTAACAATTTTTTAAGTATGTTAGAATAGAGATTCATTTTGGACTATGAGTTGGAATAGATGGTTCATTAGATTTCTTACAGTTCTCAGATTAATGGTGCTATGATCTCTTTTTCATTGCTAATGGATTGTTTCATTGAGTTATCTCTCATTCTGCATCCTCTTTGTCTTTGTGTCAATCCATCCCCCCAATATTAATTGAATACCTATCATGTATAAGACCAATTTCAAAGAACTAAAATTGAGGACAATGTTGAGGCATATGAGAAAAAAGACTACTCTCAGCATAAATGTGATATTGTGTAGAAAATAAGGGATAGAGTATGTGATCAGAAACAAGAGAAAAATGTATCAATAATGTAGAAAAACACAGGATATATCTGGATAGCTTGTAAGCTCTATACATATCCATATAATACTTTTAATTAAATGAGATTTTTTATACCTTTACTATATTATCATAATTTTCTACCCCTCTGTTCCCAAATATTCATTTCATATAACAAATAGTAATTTTAAAATAAGAAATGAAACAAGAGTGAAAAAATCAGCATAATTGATTAAAACATTGGAAAAGTCTTAAATGAATAGTAAGCAACACTAATCGACTTCCTTTAGTTTCTACAAAGTAGTAGGATAGAAATGTTTTCTCTAGTTGCTTCTTTCAAGCCATATTTCTCCTTTATAATTTTTATAACTTTATAAACTTTATACTTTAACTTTTGACTTTTTATGTTTAAGGTTGTGCTTTCTATGTACAGTGTTATGATTATTATGGGTATTGTTTTTCTGGTTCTGCTTACTTTACTCTGCATCAGTTTCTGTAGATTTTGTCACACTTCTCTCTATTAATCATATGCACAAATTTTTCAGCATAATAATGTTCTATTAGACTTCATGAATTATACTTTGTTTATTCATTCCCAAATCAATGAGTATCTACTTTATTTCCAATTCTTTTCTTTTACAAAAACTGCTGTTCCAAATGTTTAGTTATATATGTTATCTTTCTACTTGTCAATGGACTCCTTAGGATATAAGTAATAATGTGCTCTCTGGTTCAAAGAGTATAGCCATTTTAATAACTTTATATGTATGATTTGAAATTTCTTTTCAAAATAACTTTACTGTTTCATGGCTCTACCAACAAAACACCAAGATACTTATCTTCCCACAATCCCTCCAGTATCAACTATTCCCATTGTGTGTCATCTTTTCCAAATTAGAGGGTATAAGATAAAACCTCAAGGATGTTTTTATTTGTATTTTCCTTATTCTTACTTATCAGAGTCATTATTTCACAGGGCTGTTAATAGTTTTTAATTCTTCTTATGAGAATTGTTTGTTCATCTTTGACTACTTGACTACTAGGAAGTATTTTTTTGGTGAATATATTCATGTCTATCTATATTTACATGTTCAATATGTATATAAATTATATGTATGTAAATAATCTATTAATCATTTGTATCTTGGAAACCAAATGCTTATCAGATTTTTCTTTTTGTTTTCCTTATTAACCTAAGAGTATTCTAATTCTGAACAGAAGCTTTTCAGTTTCATGCAAAAATCATCTATTTTACATTAAAAAAAATTGCATCAATCTTTTGTTTGATTAAGAATACATCTCCTACCCATAGGTGTGAATAGTAAATTATTTTTTCCTCTTCTAAATTTTTACTGTATGATATTAAATATTAAGAAATGTATTTAGAATGTATTAATAAATATGTTATATGATGTTGGTCTAAACCTAAAGTCTTGCAGGTTACTTTTCAATTTTTGTCAAATAGTGTTTTTCCCTCCAAGTGCCTCTTTACCATTTGGACAATTTTCTATAAAGATAGAGGCAGAAACAAAAACAGTTGTGAGGAACACTGAGAAAGTGGTGAGAAAAAGCCTCTCAACTACAAGTGATTGAGGTGTTCTGTATGCCAACATCTAATTTACATTGGATGGACTTGAGGACCTTAAGCTGGAAATCACAGAAACACTGATACCTCGAACAACTTGGTCATCATAGAACAACTACTTATTGCCTGTTTGTGGCATGATCAATAGAAACATGACTGGATTTCTTTCCATATTTCTTCAGATGTGAGTCATTTCACACAAGGGAACCCGCTTTAAAGCAATAAGATTGGTCAAGATCAAGTTTCCAAGGGATAAGACAAGTAATACCTTTGAAAGGGTCTAAAAAGAGTCTTCAAGGATGTATTGAAGAAGTAATCTTTTTATATTTCTATACTGTAATTTTCCAAGTTTATGCCCACTTTTCCTCATGGACACTCTATATTGTTGGGAGAGTATGTCCTGGCTAGAAAGATACTTTAAAATTATTCTCATTTTGCCTTTCTGTGTGATAAACATTTTTCATTGATTAATGGTATCACCTTCTTTAATTTGTTAAGTGGGAAGCACAGGGGTAGTGGATCTGGACATATTGTTGTCAGCATAGGAAGCATAGTTCTCCCATATAAAGGGTATGTAAAGAACCTTATGGGTGATCTGTAGCAACATGGCCTCACCTCCTTGGGACCCATCATGTTTAGAGCAAATGAAGATTGGGTGAGTGATTCAACCTAAAGAAGAAAGAAAAAAGTCGGAGTGCTGTAGCCTACAAGACATGCCAAGCCCACATCGTTCACAAAGTTAAATTAAAGTTCATAGATATATTACCTGGCATGAAGCTTGAAGGAGATGGCAAGAAAATTGTAACTTCCACTTGAGTTGAATGAGGAAACTGAATGGCTTGCTCTCAGGGTTACATAGCTATCAAGTGTCAGAAACTACTGAGCTCCATGTCTTCCTATCTCCATGCCAGGTACTCTATTTACTATACCACTTAGCTACAATTATAGTTTATTTAATCACATCAACAAATTTCTGAGATTTGAAATTCTCAATTGGGCTAGTTAAGAATTAATCAGATGTTCTGCTTTTTAATAGAATGAAATCTTCAATGGCATACTGGATCACTAAAGTCCTTCATGACAATTTTGTAATTTGTGAGACAGAAATATTGCTTGTAACTTCTGTCTGGGTAGGTGGTCCGTAGGGCACTCCTAAAAGAATGAGTTTTCTTCTCTTTCCTTTTTGCTCTCCAACATACTTCTATCCTTTGGTTGCATTTTTATGTACATGTGCATGCTTTCTGGACATTCAATGATATCCTGTCATGTTGTCTTTTAAAAACAAGGCTTACCCTTCAAGGTCTTTAATAAAATCCTGCTCCAATCCCTTCTTCTGTCATGGAGCTAATAGTGGGTAAGAGGGTTAGTAAAATGGATAGAATGGAATATCTAGAATTAGAAAGATCTCATTTTCAGTTCAGCTTCAGGCATTCACAAGTTGGTAACCCTGGATAAATCTTGATTTCAATTTGCCTCCATTTCCTCAACTGTAAATTTGGATAATAATAACATTACACCACACAGTTTTTGCGAGAATCAGATAACATATCATTATAAAGTTCTTAGCATAGCACCTGAAATATAGTAGACACTCAGTGACTCCTTGTTGCCTCCCTCCCTTTCCTTCTCAGTTTCTATGACAGTAAAGCAGAAGTTCCAAATGGTTCTACCAAAGTGAGAATTCTTCAGATAGGAACTGGCAATGAACTGTATATCTTTCATCTGAAGAACAATTTAGCTAAATAAAAAGAGATAATTCACCAGAATTTGGCTACTAGATGATAAATTTTTAAAGCCATAGCAACTCTTCAGGGTCATCCATCTGTGTCAATGAAGGAAACACACTCACTGACATTCACAAATTTTATTCTACCTATTTTGATGATACTTATGAGAACATGGTTGGCTAATTGCATTAAATTACAAGTCATTTTTTTATTTGAACCTATATTTTCTCTAACAGAATATGGGGTTCATGAGAACAGAAATTATTTCATTATTGTCTTTGTATTCCCAGAACCCAGCACAGAACCTAGAATATTTTTGTTGTTGTTTAGACATTTTTCAGTTTTTATGACCTCATTTGGGGTTGTCTTGGTAAAGATACTGGTGTACCTTGCCTTTTTCTTCTCTAGCTCATTTTATAGATGAGGAAAATGAAGCAGAGTTAAATGATTTACCCAGGGTCACACAGCTAAGTGTTTGAGGCCAGATTTGAATTCAAGTAGATAAGTTTTCCTGACTCCAAGGCTTGGCACTCTATACATTGTACCACCAAGTTGCCCCAATGTGGAACATAATAGATACTTTATTAATGTTTGTTGATTGTTTGGCATACTCTGGGCCATGTGATCTCTGAACATGTCTCTCTCCATTCTATTTCCATTAGTATATTCATTTCACTAGCCTGAGTTTTATGGGAAGGACTGGTACATGTTAATTGTGATCCATTTATCCAATTCATGGTAGTGGGAAATCACAAGAAAGCTTCATATAGGAACAGGAAAATGAAGCAGTCATTATTGAGAAGAGGCTAATTTGCTAATCCTTTGGAGTTTTAGCCATTTGACTACTAATTCCCTCTAAGCCATTATAACATCAGACCCACAAATAAAATGGTTCAACATGATAATGAGTCATGGTTATTTAGGAATGGAGAACTTATGATGATTGCCTGTCTTTTATTTTACCCTCCACAGAATATGGTCTCTAGAATCACCAAGTGTGAAACTACTTTAATGACTTGCATTGTGTGCAGACTCATTCTACTGGGTGTTCCCACTGTGTGTGTTCTGACCAGGATCTTTCTTTAAAGGTATATTAGTCAGTTACAATGGAAAATGGAGTAATTAAATTTGCTGGTCTTGGAAGTTTAGCAACTAAGGTTTTTAGATGCTAGTAAATCCAATACTCTGCAATTATTATAGGATATTTTATGAAATGTCTTTCAACAGAAAAGTAATAGCATGTTCTTTGTTCATTAGGAGACTTGAAGTTTAACTTAGTATGCTTTGATTCCATTATTTTAAAAAAAAATTAAATATCTTCAGTTAGATTCTGGCAAATAGAACCTTTCCTTTAGGATGAATATTACATTTCACTGGGGGTGGGTGAGTAAAGGAGATATACTATGTTTCTAGATATGAAAATACAACGTAATTTGAGGTTATCTCTTTATCTCTATAGTTCTGGGCTTCATCTTATGCAGACAGCTCAGATCTGTTCATTTTCCCCATTACTATCCTATAGAAGTTTGGGCAAATAATCCTCTTTGTTTCTAGCTAATAACATTCCTTTCACAAACAAAATAACACTGCTAAGGCTAGAATCATTTATCCACCAAAGGAACAACCAGGGGCTTAAATTCTTCCACTGTGTCAAAAGGTAGTGTAGAATTTTTTTTAAAAAGAAAAGAAAAATGACAAATAATAGAGGTGCTGTAGGAAAACAAGAAAATTAATGTACTGTTGACTGAATTGTGAACTAGTTCAACTATTCTGGAAAGCAATTTGGATCTAGGTCGGCCAAATACTAAACTATGCATGCACCTTGTCTCATCAAAACTACTACTACTAGGTATCTAGCTCAAAGAGATCAAAGCAAGAAGAAAAGGGCCCATTTTTTCTATGGTGGCGAAGAATTGGGAAATGGTTTTCCATCAATTGGGAAATGACTGAACAAATTATATTTTATTAATGTTTCTAAGGAAACTTGGAAGATTTTTATGAACTAAAATAGAGGGAAGTCAGCAGAACCAGGAAAATAATTAGTCAATACCAAATGGGAGAATCTTTGCAGAACAAGAGCTGGCACTCAATTCACAAGCCTTTATTATCTACTTTGTCAAGAACTGTGCTAGGCATATAAGGAATAAGGAAAGAAGGGAAATTTAGGTAACTTACAATAACTCTAGATATCCATCCTCATCTTCTTTCAGATATATGATCTAAACATGATCAACATAGATTATTAAGAGATCATCAGAAAAGGAATTTCTTGCCATCTGCCAAGAGCCTGGGGAAGGCAATGCCTTCAAGAGCTCCATTTAAACATAACTGTGAGCAATTGAGGCTCTTTACTGGTCTCTAGTGAAAACAGTTGCTCATTGGATAACCAATTTCCCATAAGCTTTATTTTGTGATTTCCATTTGGTTTTCTACAATCTGTCCTTAAAATACCCTAGTTTGAGTTTTATGAACCATATACTTACTAAAGGAATTGGTATGACTGTGGAAAAGTCATTTAACTTCTGTCTGCCTCATCTATAAAATGAGAATAATAACACCTACCTTTGTGGATAGTTTGTGGTGAGGATAAATGATATATGTAATGCACTTTACAAAACCTTAAAGTGCTATACAAAGGTATCATCATCATCATTATTTTGGGTGGTTTTATAGAGTTATTTTCTGAATTTTCAGGGTTGAGACTGATTTATAGAGAAGACAGATTTTACAGTATGTAACTTCCACATACAATGAGATCCTCTAATAAAAGGTTCATGAGTTAAAGTAGATTAGAGAAAGATTTAAATTTTCAGAATTAATTATTTGGAAAGGTTGGGCTGTCAATATAGCTAAAGTTCCAGACCTACATTACTCTGTAATTACACTCTGTGGGTATCATTAATTCCTTTTTGTTGCACTTTATTATTATAATTAGTTCCTTTTAAGGTTAGGGGCAATAAAATGACCACTAAAGTCTATTCTCTTTCCTCCTCTAAGGTTTTGAGGAATTATTTTTAGATGAAATGTGTTAAATTCAATCATAATTACTCCAAACCCCAATTAGGGAAATTCTTAATATTTAGGTAGATGTTGGACTCTCTTCCTAACACACACACACACACACACACACACACACACACTCATGCATGCAATACACATTTTTTCTATACATATACATATACATATATGTATTATGTTGTATGTAAATATATTTATAATTTAACATACATACATATGAAAAACACCCATGAATTCTTTGTGGTTGAGACAAAAGAAAATGAGATTATTATAAACATTTGACAAAAGGATGGATTCTATTATTGTTTCTATTGATAGAGAGGCATTTAGAATATAGGTTGGGGAATGAGCACACCTTTTCCTGAGACTTCCCCAGTTCTTATGAGGTAACTATACTGATGGCATGTCAGATGCTTTGCTCCAAGATGACTATGGAGAAGCTATTCCTCCCTGATATCTCTTTTTCCCATCATGCCTCAGACCTACCTTCTCTTTCTCTTTTCATCGACAGACAAAAGGTTAATGGCTCTTAGATAAATTCTGTGTGATCATGTCTGTACTCCTTCTTCTCCATTTTTATTATCTGACCCTTAGATAGTTTTTTAATTTTATAAAAATTCTTTAGGGTATAACTAATTTTCTCAAGAAATGGCTTTGATTGAATCAAGGAGCTGTACAGGCCTTGTTCATACTCTCTGATTTGATTGATTCAATCAAGAAGTGCTGTTGTAACAAAGATAATTAATTTTAGATGTTTGAGATAATTATATATTACATAATATTATATAATAAAAATTTACATAATAATAATGGAACCTTATTCTTATAATATTTAAAATTTTAATCACAATACACTGTACTTGAGCAATATGCAATTATAATGGCAGGGAAAATAAAGCAGAGATGGACTGGTCACTGACTGGAACACTGATTAATATTGCAACTTTGTCTGAAATTCTGGAGAAGATATGGATGTAGGGACCATGACACTTCTTATCTTTCTTTCCTCATTTAAACATTTTTGTTCATATCTTTTGACTTTATGCCTTTATGGATGTTTCTCAGCATGTCCTTCTGGGCCTAGAAAACTATCTCTATAAACAACAACAACAAAAAACCCCAGAAAAATTATTTCAAAGCTAATCAACAATATTATCTATAGTGTTACACATAAGAACCTGATTCTTAGAAAGGAGGGTAAAAATCAATATTAAGAAAAAAACAATTGTTTAATTCAATAGAACTATGTTATAATACTGTATCTGAGGAAACAAGACTAATTCCCAGTAGGAATTGTCTGTATGAGAGCAGGAAACATGGAGCCTATGATTGGACCAACAATATAAATAAATCTGTGGCATACCAGAGTACTTCATAATGGGGCTTTGTTATATCATCTTTCATTTTAGCAAGGTCTTTTAATGTCTGAATTATTCATACTTGCATTATACCCCACAAACACACAGCCCACATCATTATATACTCAGCCAAGCCTTCTACTAAAATATCCATTGAATGTATTCCCTCTTATGTATTCCCAAAGTTACCACCCTAGTAATAGTCATTATTATCACCCTCTGGACTATTGCAACAGACTTTTTACAATTTTCTCAGCTTCTCTCTTCATTCTCCAATCCATACCTCTTTTAGCAATCTTTTTCACCCATTGATTTGGTCAAAAGATCATAGTATTTTATAGCTAGAAAAGACCTTACAGGCAGGGATATGCAGGAAGCAGATTAAACAACAGTACATGAAAGCTACTTGCTAAATTTTCAATATGAATATTTGTATCTCAGAATTCTGGTAAATGCTACAAATAAGCATTCTATATATTATTTTATTGATTTCTAGATGTAAGAAAATAATGGGGAAAATGTCAAACCTAAAAGTATGCCAGGTATACTTTTTTGGGGGGATCCCATTTTGTTAAACACTTTCTAGCATACCCCTGCTTAAATAGAGGAGCAGATGATGGGAATAAGCATCTATTACATTCTAAGCACTTTATAAATATTTCATCATTCAATCTTTATATCAACTTTGCAGTATGTACTATTATTATCCCCATTTTACAGTAGAGGAAACTGAGGCAAACAAATTAAGTGACCTGCCTAGGTTTGTATAGTTAATAAGGATCTGAGGGTTATCATGTTATAGATGAAGCATAGAAAGAAAACTTGGAATCTATCTCAGTCCAACCTCTTCATTTTTATTGATGAAGAAACTAAGGAATAGGCAAGTAACATAGTTAGCAAATATCTGAGATAGGATCTGAACATAGATCTTTCTCCAGTATGGTGTCTTATCCAATATACTATACTGTCTCAATGTACCTTTGTCTCTCTCCTCCTGCCTTCTATGAAAATTTGTTCAAGGTCAAGACTTTGCTATAAGATGTTTATACACCAATTCTTCAACAATTAGTGATTTGTGGGTGGGACTTTGGGGGTAATTCCAACATCAATACAGCATGTAACCCCTTTCTGAATTAATCTTTGAGAGCTGCTTGGCCAAAAAATTCATCTCTATGTAACTGATTCAGTGAGCTGCTCCAAACTAAACTATGCTTGTCCTTATAAAATAGACACATGTTTAATAATTTCTCTAGAAAACTGTACTCTGGGGAGTCCAGATTGATCTCCATATTTTCCTGAGCCATTGAATGAGGATTTTAATAGTAATAATAACTGACTTTTATTTTAAAAAAAAACGTTATCTTCCACCTTAGGATCAATACTATGTATTGGTTCTAAGGGAGAAGAGTGGTGAGGGCTAGGCATTGGGGGGGGGGGGGTTAAGTGACTTGCCCAGAATCACACAGCTAGGAAGTGTCTGAGACCAGGTTTGAATCTAGAACCTCCTTCTCTCAGCCTGGATCTCAATCCACTGAGCTACCCAGTTGCCCCCAACAACTGACTTTTAAATAGCTCTTTAAGGCTTGCAAAATATTTTATATGGATGGTCTCATTTTATCCTCTTAGCAACTAAATGAAATAATTTTAAACCCTTACCTTTTGTCTTAAAATCATTACTATTTATTGTTTTCAGTGCAGAAAAGTTGTATGGTCTAGGCAATGGGAGTTAAATGATTTGTCCTGAGTTACATATATGGGAAGTGTCTGAAGCCAAATTTGAACCCAGGACCTCCCATCTCTAGGCTTGAGGCCTGTCTTTTATTCCACTGAGCCATATAGCTGCCCCCATGAAATAATTTCTATAGATATTATAACCATTTCCAAGATGATGAAACAGAGTAATTAAATGACTTGTCCAGTGTTCACAAGCTTATCCATCAGAGAAAACACTCAAACTCAGGTCTTTCTTACTACAAGTTTACTATTGTACATATTCTAACACACTGGCTCACAGACATACTTTAACATAAGCATCTTAAAAAAGGTAATTACTTTTATGAATATTTTCCTTTAGCTTTATTACTACAATATTCTTGAAAGTAAACCCTTTGGACAGATACAAAATTCATCAATCCCAGGTTGCTTTGCTTTCTGGACTTTTCTATCTACTAGCTAGTTCCTTACCCTAGATTAGCCTCAACCTTGAGGTCCTTTTTCCTGATTAATAACCCCCTAAACTGCATCATCATTTAATAAAAAGTCCTGAACATGTTCACCTCACTCCTGACTTGCATCCTTTCTCTGAACTTTTTCTCTTCTGTTGCACCTGCCTAATCCCAAATTGGGTACCATTCCATTCTTTCTTGCTTTTGTGCTGTCTTCTCTCATTAGAATATAAGATCCCTGAGGATAGGAACTATGCTATTTCCTGTATGTGTGTCCTTAGTGCTAAGAACAGTTCTGGACTCATAGTAAATGCTTAATAAATGCTTAACTATCTGTCTATATAAGTCAACCTCTGCCACTTGAAATCTGAAAGCACATTAGAATACTGAATATATACAATCTATACTTCTAATCAATCATAAGAACATATATTAAGGGCAAGATGGATCTCTAGATGCCATTAAATTCAATCTTCTTATTTCAGAGTAAGGAAACTGACAGACAGAAGGTAAGGAATTTGCCCAGATTTTGAACCCAAATCTTCCAGATTCAAAGTCCAGATTTCTACCAACCACTGACCATCTTATTTACCCTTTTACAATAAATAGAACAATATAAGCTCTTCAAGGGTGGGGAAGGCTTCTTCTTTGTTTACCAAAGTAACTTTCATTAAGTTCTTAATAAATCTTTATTGACTTGAATTTGATTGGAGCAAGAAGAGGATAATGAAGAAAGAGGGAGAACATGGGCTGAGATTTTCAATAATTGGAACTCTTTTCCTTAATGAATCTCCAAATATTTTATATTTTTGGTGGTGCTATGCCTTCAAAAGCTTACATGTCTTGAGATTAATGTGTAAACTTTTTCAGTTCATTAGAGAAACAATTTTCTTGTATTAGTGTTAACAGAATTTTTCTAGTAGAAGTTTTTAAAAGGAACACTGAGTTTAGAGTCTCTCCATAGGACTAGAATTTTAAGTCATCTTGTTTCCTTGCCTATTTATCAAAAAATTAATAAATTACTTGACCCTAAAGAGTATGAATCTTCAAACTGCTACATATTAAAACCTCAAAGCTCAACAAAATCAACACATCTATTTAGGATTTTATTAATAACTTTGGCCTATTGGCAACAAGTGAAGTATTTAGTGTGGCACCACTGAAAAAGAGTTAGGCTTGGTGTTGGAGGAGCTGGGTTCAAATGCTAGTTCTGCCACTTAATACTTAAGTGAACTAGGGCAAACCATTTGACCTCTATGTGTTGGTTGGTTGGTTGGTTTTATTTTATTTATAAAATGTGGTTAGTGGTTCATATGATGTCTTATATTCCTTCTAAATTCAATGGAAGTGAGCCAAAATTACATTATTTTTCTCTAATGGCCATGGAGACCAAAGAAGTCCTCAAAATTAAAAAAAAAGAAAGATAAGAAAAAGTGATAAAAAAACCTTTTACCTTCCATCTTAGAACCAATATTATGAGTTGTTTCCAAGGCAGAAGGGTGGTGAAGGCTAGGTAAGTGTGAAGATTAAATTTAACTTTCCGCTGGTTATGAAAATTAAATTAATTTCCCTGCCCATTTTTAGATCTAATCACCAAAATTGTAAACATACTACTTACAGTTGAGTGGGGAGATCTGCCCACCTTTTTAGGTCTAATAACCAAAAGTGTAAATATCCCACTTAATCATTAAATGGGGTTGTCTGTGACCCACATGTGCAATAGTGGGTGATGAATCAGAATCAAACTGACTTCCCCATGGGCTGTCCTAAGCAAAGCTTCAACTGTGATTCGTAGATGTAAAATTAGGGTAAGGCATAGGAAGTGACACAAAAGAAAGTGTTTTTAAAAGGGAATTACAACTTCCTGAATGTAATTGAATGTGGACTTCAGCTTCTTCTGAAGTTCTGAGTTTGACTGGACCTGAGACCTGTACTTTGGTGAGACTGTCCTTAAATTACTTTCTTTGGACTGACATGTGGTGAATGAAAAAGCTAACTCTTTTCCTGGATTTTTTGAAGAGATTAGCCTCAGGAGAGACGTACCTCTTTAGAGAGACATCCCCAAATCCTTGGCTTTGCCAAGGCCTCTACAGCTAAGGACTAATTCTTCCTGCCCAGGTTGAGCCAGGGGCTGGGAGTAAATTACTTACTGCATCGGCTAGATATCTTACCCTATCCTCTCTCTGATGTTCTTACTTCGCTCTTTTTATATTTTGTAAATAAATCACAAATAAATCTCTTTGGAATAAATTAAATTCCTGACAACAACACTCTTAAATAATCCAGTCCAATCTTTTTATAAATTAACCCATCTAAAGTGTCTGAGTTACGATTTGAACACATTAACTCCCATCTCAAGACCTGGATCTCAATCCACTGAACCAACTAGTTCCTTCCAAAGAAGTGATATTTGATGAGAATTTCATCATTCTTCCCCAAAGTTTATTGTCACAAAATCTTTATAGAAGTCTTGAACAGTACAACAAAGCCTCCTCTCTCACACATTTTCCTCTTCAAACTGCTTTCCTTTAGACTTTTCCATCATGCTGGGAAAACCTCATTCCATAAGATCACTTCAGTCATGGACCTCATACTTTGGAAATACTATGTGCCCCTGGTACCCCTCCCTCTGATTAGAGGGACCCTCAAAAAATCCTCCATTTAAGGAGGACACCCAAACCCAGCCAGCCATCTCTTCATTTCCCACAAGGCTATACTCTATGCTTTTCCATCATGCCCCTGGGCTGAAGGTCTTCTCTTTCCCCTGTCTCACTCTTTGAAGTTTGTATATGTATACATATATATGAATATAGGTGTATATAAATTTCATTATGCAGCATATGTGTCTATATGATATGTATATGAAATCTGTTCATTAAGAGATTTCTTATTCAGAATGAGTCTATTTCTTCTAGCTGGAATGGTTTTCTTTATATATCTAGCTAGCAATTTGTGTGTCCAGAATGGGCCAAGTGTACATACAGCATCATCAAGATGTGTAGTTGGACACTGTAAGACACTATGAGTACTTCTGGGAAGTTGAGCTGATAAAAGCTTCACTTAAAGCTGTAGGTAATTCCATACCTTCCCATTTTCACTAATCAGTCTTCATGGTTAGGTGCTAATTTCAGTTGCTTCAAATTTGGATGCTTTATATCCTGGAACTATTTCACCACCCTGGTACAATACTCTAGTTGCTTCTACCCTAATTATGATCGTGTATCTATGTGTACCAATATTTTATTTTAGGGTCACTGGAGAGGCTCCTTATTGAAAAATCTCCTTATTTCCCCTGTCTCAATATTGGAAATTCCACCCCTCTTTTTGGGGCTAAAGCATTACCTTAAGTAAATCCCAGTTGTAGGGTAAATATGGAAAGGAGTAGCAGAGTAACCATTATAATTGCAGGGATTTCTTTATTACAGCAGCTAAACTTGCATGTGGAACATTTTAGTAGGAATCTTGGTGCACTAAAAAGAACTCTAGCTGTGATGTCAGACGATCTATTGGAACACATCATAAAGCCTCTCTAGGCCTCAATTTTCCCATTTGTAAAATGAAAGGGTGGAACTAATTGACCTCTGAGGCATTTTTTAGCTCTAGATTTATATCCCTAGATATGAGAGACAAATTTTGATAGATGAGGATGGGAGGGGAATTCTGGGGCATGGGCATAGCCTTATGTTGAAGAATTATTCATAGCTTACCATAGGTATGTGTAGGGGGGGTTCAAAGGAAGGGGGAAGATTATGACAGTCAGGAAAAAGTTCAGAAGTATTGGGCTCATGGAGTAGGGGAAGAGGGGCTTACCTAATAGAGAAGAGTATACTGCAGCTATGTTTCGTTTATTCCTCACTTTAAGGGTAGTTCTGTGTGTGTGTGTGTGTGTGTGTGTGTGTGTGTGTGTGTGTGTGTGTGTATTCATTTGTAGTGGAAAAAAGTTGTTCAGAAGAAATCATTCAGTCTACTTTTTCATAGTGTCATTTATAAGTAAAGAAAAACATGCCAGTGAATACTGTGCTTATTTGGATAGGTGATATCAGTGATAATGTTTCAATGGTCAAATGTTATTACTTTTTCCAGAAATCTTAGTATAATTATTTAGAATTTGTGCTCACCATATATATTTATATATATGTACATATATATTTAATCAAATAATGTCTTATATATAGTCGATTTTGAAATGTTAATCAGCCTCTTGATTCATGAATTATTTCCCACAACATTAATGTTGACAGATGAGAAAACTCTAAATATACTCTTAGCACTGAGTAAGAAGTAATCCCTCTTTCTTAAATTACTCCTCTCAACTGAACACCAAAACGAAATTTTTGAAACATTTAAATCCTTAAAATGAAATAAACTTTAGAAGTGTTCTAATGAGAATAATATAAACTAAAAAAAAACCTTTGAGTCTTTAAAATAATATTAGTTTTGCATGTCAGATTTTCTAACTATCAACATTTTTTTGAAAAAAAAACTGTTTATTGAAACTTTGAACAGACAGTAGCTTACTTTTCTACGGCCTTAAGCACCTGAGACTTTTGGCTGATGGATATAAGACCAGTAAAAATGCCTATAAAATGTAACTGTATACTTTAATTTACACAATGTTTATGGAATATATTCCAACATTTACTTTTTCAAAAGCAAACTCATGTGTATTTGCATGTAGAAATTCAGATATATTATAGTGGAAGACTAAAAATGGTCCACTGATTTGGACTAAGGCTAATACTTTCGCTGTATCTACCCTTCTAGAATAGGCATCTGAGTAGAGTAGCCCAAAGAAAATGCAGTAGCATTCTATTAAAATATAGTTAATTCTTCTCTAAACTTTTATACACCATGGACATAAATAGGAATAGAAAAGAAAAGGAATTTGTAATTAGAACTACAAGGAAATCTTAAAGACCATCCTAACAATCATTTTACAAAAGAGGAAACTGAGATCTAGTGAAGTTAAATTATTTAATTAAAGTCACACAGGAAATAAAGAGACCACATTTGAACTGTTCTTTGTTTCCAAGTCTAGTAGGTTTTCTATTAAGCCATGATACCTTAAAAATAAAAAAATATATAACTATGGACCTCACATCACAGAATGATGCAGAAAATATCTTCTATAACATGATTACCCTAGGTAGGATGCCAGGACATGTTTGTCCAGGCCCTTAAAAACAAAGCTAATAAAGGGTTTCCACTGGAACTACAAATGCGAAGTTGTCATCAGCCTTCATCTTGAAATAGATTCAAGAAACACCTGTGGAGATGGGAGCCATGAATGTTGTAGCACTAGTTTGCTGAAGACTAGAGTGTGTTTCTTGACTTAAATACAATGAATAAGGGCAGTGTTATTCTGCCAAGTTTGACAGAATCAAAGATTTGTAGGTATACAACTTATTCACATAAGGAAATGGACACGGATAATAAAAATACCATGCTCTGACAGATATGTGATCTATTAATTAGCAACCAATATCACTTGGATGAGGTGTCTGCTTCCCAAATGTTCCATAGTTATGTGCAGAAAAATGCTTTCATCTCTGGCAGCCTTCCAGAATATAAGGGTTTTAACAGAAAATGTTCACAGCTGAGCACAACATCCTGTCTCCCAGTTTGGTGCAGGGAACAGGCATATAATGTACTCCTCTCTCAGCGCTACCTTATAGAATCCTTGGCTAGTGTCAAAGCTAAGCTCAAGTATCATCTTTTTCAAATAGTCTGTCCTTCTCTACTCCCCACCTCATGTATTCATGCCCTCCCCTCAAAATATTTTTGCATTTACTTTGTAATTACTTTTTCTTTATTTTGTCTTTCTACATTTTACTTTCTTTTTAAAAATATATTTTATTTCTCCCCCAATTACATATAAAAGCAATTTTTAACATTCTCTAAGTTTGAATTTCAAATTCTCTCCCTAAAGTCCTACATTCTTCCCTTTTTCTTCCCGAAGATGGTAAACAATCTAACACAGATAATATGTACAACCATGTAAAACATTTTTTCTCCTTAGTCATTTTGTGGAAGAGATCTTGAGCAAAAAAAAAAACAACGAAGAAGAAGAAGAAGAAGAAGAAGAAGAAGAAGAAGAAGAAGAAGAAGAAGAAGAAGAAGAAGAAGAAGAAGAAGAAGAAGAAGAAGAAGAAGAAGAAGAAGAAGAAGAAGAAAAAAGAAGAAGAAGAAGAAGAAGAAGAAGAAGAAGAAGAAGAAGAAGAAGAAGAAGAAGAAGAAGAAGAAGAAGAAGAAGAAGAAGAAGAAGAAGAAGAAGAAGAAGAAGAAGAAGAAGAAGAAGAAGAAGAAGAAGAAGAAGAAGAAGAAGAAGAAGAAGAAGAAGAAGAAAGTGAAATATGGTATTGTTTGGGCTCTTCATACCAAAACACTTTTCTGGAGACAAATGGCATTTTTCATCAAGAGTCTTTGCTTAAATTGCTGTATTGCTGATAATAGCTAGGTCATTTGCACTTGTTCACACACACCCAATTTTTCTATTACCATGTACACTGTTCTGGTTCTGCTCATTTCACTTTGCATTAGTTTGTGAAAGTTTTTACAGGTGTTTCAGAACCATCCTGCTCATTATTTCTTATAGCACAATAGTATTCTATTGCAATCATATACCACAACTTTTTTAACTGTTTCCCAACCAATAAACATCCCCTCAATTTCTAAATCTTTGCTACTACTAAAACAGCTGCTATTTTTGTACAAATAGGTCCTTTGCCTTGTTTTGATCTCTTTGGAATATAGACCTAGAAGTAGGATAGCTGGCTGAAAGAGTCTGAATAGTTTTAAAGCCATTTCAGCATAGTTCCAAATTGATTTCCAGAATAGTTGGATTGGATCACAACTCTACCAACAGTGTATTAGCGGTCCATTTTCCCATATCCTCTCCAACATTTATCCTTTTCCTGCACGTTATTTTCTAACACTGGAATGTAAACTCTTTTAGGGCAGGGACTAATTATTTTTTCTTTTTGCATTATTAGTATCTATTACAGTATGTGACATATAGTAGTAAATGGTTGATGGATTAATGAACATAATAGCAAGCCGAGTTACATAACTGACTTTCAGTGATCACTTGGAGCATTTCTGAGTTTCTTTCTTACAAGAATAAACTTGTTTAATAGATGTTAAATTGTGAAATCTCTGGGCAACTTATAGCAAAATTTCCACACTTGAAAACAATAGAGATATGAGAGGTTCACAAGTTGTTTTCATCAAATACTAGAATATCCTCCATTCCAACAGGGATAAGAACAAAAGGTTTTCTTGGAAACTCAAATAATTTTTGAAAGTGAAGCTTTCTTGACTTTTCACCAAGGAACTAAAAAAATGGTACATGCCTTTGGAATAATATCTATGGTTTACTTTCTAAGACTTTATGTTATTCTCTTTCACTAGGCCTTTCTTTCTGGAATAATGGCACTAATGAGATATTCTTGGCATATATTTAATTCATTGAGAGTGTTCTTTAGTTATAGTAAGAATAAAGTCTTGGTTTCAGCATTAGAAACATTTTTTCAAAGATATTTGTTCTTGGAGAAAGGGACACTTTTACAAACTACATGAGACTGTAGTTAGAGTCATTCAAGCCACAAATTACTTCCCAATCTGGAAGCACAAAAGTGGGATCACTAGAAACATAGATACATATATAAGAGTTAAAATTTAGGGGGAAACTGAGGCAGTATAAATTAGTTTCTCTCTGCAAGGAGTATTATATTTTTAGAGTTTTTTTAAGATAAGGAATTTAAGAATATACAAGTAAGAGAAGCACGTGCTAGGTGGGCCAAGAGGCCCATTCAAATTTCACTCACATCATGAGATGTGTCTGCTCCGAAGTGGAAGTAGGAAAAAGACCCAGTAGCCTTTACAGCCAGATTAAATAGAAATTTTTGACCTCGCCCAGGTGGAAATCTCAGTGAGATTAGAGAGCATTCTGGGAGCTAGCAAGGACTCCTGGGGATTGGAGTCCGGAGTTCAAGTTTCCATTTTTAGACGTAGTTATATATTTATGTGGCCATTATATTATCCTTAATTGACTGTGAAGCCAATGTATCTCTTCCAATGTCTGACATAGTGCCTTACACTTAGTAAACACTTAAAAATAGTTTTTGGATGAGTGAATGATTAAAGGAACAAAAGCTAATCTTTATACATCATCTTAGAGTTTACATGAGTATGATCCTACAACTACCAACCCATTAGGCAGATTTCTTATGCTATAACTTTTCTTTGAGAAAGATATATAAATGCATTGTGGGTATCCAGGATCAAAGCACAAAAACAAACAGCCTTTTATAGACATTTGTCTACAACAGACTATATCATAAAAGTCACCCAATTGACATTTATATACGATGCATAATTCTGCTGAGTCTTCTGTTGATTTAAAAAATTATTTTGACTTTGTAGAACAAAACACAGCCAGAAAGTCCTCAAAAATGGTATCTCTTATACAAGGCTAAAATTATTTTATATTCTCACTGGTACAATGATAGAGTTAATATGTGAATCATAAGGTCATTTATATATGCATATATATATTTATAGTTACAAAATGATTTTTTCTTACAAGAATCCTCTCCTATAGGTAGTACAAATATTATTTCTATTTCTAGAGAAGAAGACTAAAGCTAAAAGAGATAAAATTATTTGGCCACATTATAATGACTCAACTTTTAAACCTACCATATACAAGTTCTTATGCTGGGTATAGTAAGACAAAATGGAAAAAAAATGGGCCCTGCTCTTAAGAAACCAGGAAAGTGTTGAGGCTAATTGCTTTTTGAATTCCATTATATTAGTTCTATCAAGTCCAGTGACTTGTACAGGTAGATTAATTAAAGAACTTACATTTTCCAGAAGTTGAGTAAGTCAATTGTTCAGAATATGCAAGATATGAGATATTTAATTTTGCATTAAGTTCATCTTTTAATAAAAATAAGTTGTTATTTAGAAATAATTGCCCACATTTCTTTTTTTCCTAAGGAATGAATATAGGTAGATTGTCAGCTTGCTTAATATTTATACAAAAGGTATAGTTTTTAATCAAAAATTTTATTTAATTAATTAATTTAGAATGTTTTTCCATGTTTACATGATTCATGTTTTTTCCCCTCTTCTCTTCCCCTCCCTCTACCCCATAGCCAACACACAATTCCCCTGGGTTTTACATGTATTGTTGATCAAGACCTATTTCCATATTATTGATAGTTGCACTATGGAGATTGTTAAGATTCTACATCCCCAATCATATCCCCATCAACCCATGTGATCAAGCAGTTGTTTTTCTTCTGTGTTTCTACTCCCACATTCAGAGGAAGAACTGTGGGAGTAAAATCACAGAAGGAAAATGTATAGTTTTTAACATTTACGTGGAAAAGGTAATTCTTCCTCCCTTTCCTAGGACAGACCCTTCTTTACACTGAGAGATAACTCTCACTATTTTCAAAGGAAATTCTATGTACAGAAGAGATTACCAAGATAGAGAAAAACTCTGGATGTTACAGGGATAAGGCAACAAGAGTCCCTATGTAGTCCTCTTTCCAATTAAACAGATGAAAACAGAAAATCTTTTATTTGAAAAGCAAAAATCAACACCAACCCCTCTACTCTATCTCCCAAAATAAATCAAAGAACAGTCCAAATCATTTCAGCTTTAGAAAAAAAAGGAAAGTGGGCCTGAGCCCATTGAAGTCCACATCTGAGGATTATGAGTCTACATATTCACTTTATGGCAGTTTCTAGACACATCACAGGACTTTCATATTTCTTAACCTTCCATTTCATACTTTGCAAGTCTTTTCCTTAGGTCTTTAATTTGCTCATTCTTCTTTGTAAGAATGTTCCTCAGGCAATGGTGTGCCATATTTAGCTTATAAAAAGGAGTTAAGGGGCAGGATCACAAGAAAGCCCCAAGGAACTCTGGGCAGCATGTAGCATCATGAGATATACATCTTCTGAATTAATTTCCAACTCTGAGTCCATTAGTCTCTGAACCTGAATCCATATACCTTCTGCCCAACTTTAATGCTTCTTTGATGAACAGTTAAAAAGTATCTTAGTCTTATAAACATCTATAGTAGCAAGAGAGATGGGAGAGGCCATTTTCCTGGCATTTCAGGACTTTCCATTTCTAACCAAACATAGAAAGTTGTCATGTGAATATTTCAGAACCTCAAAAACAATTTTGGTCTCAGACTGTGTGGGGGGTGGTGGCTCTTATTTCATCCATACCAATCCACCCATCTCTTATTAGAACATGTAATTCCCACAGTGCTGAGTCTCCAAAATTTTTGTGAACAGATTGTCCTTTGGACATCCTTCATTTGAAAGCACAGCCTTCACATATCTTGAAACATCCCACTCATTATTAAATATAAAAGGGCCAGTAGCTTCTGTAAAATAAAAAGATTGATAGATATAAAGACATTGATAATTATATAGATCATAGATAGACAGAGGAAGTGAGTTTGGAAATAATGTCCTCAAATTCCCAGGAAACATCTGTTAGAAATACTTTCTCTGAAGTTATTTAATTAATTTTTTAATGATCCTCCTAACTTTTACAATTCTATCTTGCTGCCTTTTGATCCTGTGGAGGCTTCAGCACCAGAACCTCCATCTGAGGAAGTAATCAGGACAGTCATGCTCATTTCTAATGTGATGTCTCCCTTGACTCTCTCGGACTTTTTCACCTTGCTTTCCTTGTTTTTTATGTATCATTTATATATTGTCTTCCTCTATTGGGATAGAAGTTCCTTGAGGATAGGGACTCTTTCCTTTTGCTTATATTTTTATTTCTAGGATTTAGCATAATGCCTGGTAACCAGTAAGTGCTTCATTCTAATTATCTCACTCGCACTTATTTATGCACTCCTTTTATTCTTGCACAGGATAGAAGAGTATTTTCCCTTTACATAGGCAAAGGCAACAGAAAGAAAACAAATCTTTGAGATAAAAAAAATTTAGCTCTGGATTGGCAAGCAGAATTCTGAACTCTAATTAAGTTATTGGGCTCCTATTGCCGGCTTGGATTACTCCAGAAAGTATTGGAATTTAAACCTCAGAAGACAAAGTACTATTTTTCATTGTGCTAATTTCCCTAGTACAGGACATCCCCCAAATTCATATCCTATTGATATTGTGAAGACATTTACTGATATAGTGAGTTCAATTTAGTGGTCCAGGATATTGCTTTTATCTATTTTCTAAGTACATAGTTACATTAATTACCTAGTACCTACACAGGTCAGTTAGAAAAGAGGCATACATTATTAGAGATTTTGAGCTATTTTAATAGAAACTTTGCTTAATTGCTGATGTCAAATACTTTATAGATATCTTCTAATTTGAGCCTCATACAACCCTTAAATGGCATTTAGTAAATACCTACTGACATTTATTTTATTGCAGCTAAGTGGTATAGTGAATAGAGTACCAGGCTGGAGTCAGGAACACTCCAATTCAAATCTAGCTTCAAACACTTAATAGCTGTATGACCCTGGTTAAGTCATTTAATCCTGTTGACTTCAGTTTCCTCAACCTGTAAAATGAACTGAAGAAGGAAAAGGCAAACCAGTTCAGTATCTTTACCAAGACTGAAAATGACTGAACAACTAACATTTATTAGTTATTTTGTATTTATTAATCATCTACTTCTTATGGGTGATGAAACTAAAGATCCAAGATTAGTGACTTGCCCAGAGTCTCCTGACTCATGAGTATCAAAGAGGGGATTTGAATTAAAATCTTATTGACTTCAGGTCTAGTACTTCACTACTCCACAATGCCCCTGAAAATTACCTGGCAGATATGCACTTAATAGTGACTGTCTTATAATGACTAACCAAACTAAATTAATTGGGCTATACCCAATTAGTGTGGATTAGAGACACAGCAAAGAGGAAGAATTGTGACATTGTTCTAATAATTCAAAAAGGCAATTTTATCTCATTTTCCTGTTTTTTTTTTCTGTACACAAGTAACAGCTGAATTATTGGTATGAGTTCTCTCTATTGATCATAGAATTCTAGAATGTCAATCCTAGAAGGGACCTCAGAGAATATCTAATTAAGTCATATTATTTTATGAAATCTGAAGTCCAGAGAAGTTAAGGAATTCATTCAAGTTTAAACAGCTAATAATTGGCAGAGCTAAGACTCAAATCTAGATGTCCTGACTATCTTTCCACAGTAGGATTCTACTTCCTTCTATTTTATGGACTTTGTACAAATGGATAGTCAGCATTTTCAGGACAATTGAGTCAATACTGTATTCTTAAAATGGTTCAAATTTCCAGTACAACCTGATATCTAATTTTGATGGCTTCCCAATGATTCATCTATATTCAGGAAGGCTAAAGGTTGTAAAACCATAAAAACAACATAAAAATAAGCTTAATGCCTGAGAACCAAAAAAATCATTCCCTTGAGTGACATTGTGGCTCTGTATGACCTAACTATTTTTTGATACTTTTCCTGGGAAGTAATAATTTCAGAAGGGGTAGAATCACAAGAGCCTGACTACAGATCAGAAGTTCACATTGCACTATATGAAGGCTCAGCCAAATTTGGGTTATTTGATTGCTTAACACATTGGTGGACTCACTCCAGTTCCCAGTGGTCAGGGATCCACATCACAAAGTCCCTATCCCATCTGGTACTAATTGGCACCCTTGTTGGCAGTTTCCAAAGGCAGTACAGGAGAAAGAGAAAGAGTTGTCTTTACTTAGGAAAAGAATCTGACACTACAAAGGCAAATAGTGGACTTGGTCCCTTCTTTATGATATTCTTATTTCAATAATTATGACAGTAACAACAACAATAATAGCTAGCATTTATATAACATATTAATATTTGAAAAGTGCTTTATTAATATTATTTCATTTCATTTTCACAATAACTTTGGAAGGTGTGTGCTTTTATCATTATTCCCACTTTACTTATGAGGAAACTGAGGGAAATTGTTATTTGCCTAAGATTACACAGCTAATATCTTGGGCAGGATTTGAATTGAAGTCTTCCCATATTTAGATGTAATATTTTTATCCATTGTACCATGTAATTGCTTCATGCAATTCTAAACTTATTATGCATTATGATGTGGTAGAAAGAATGCTAGTGCTCAGTTGAGGGGATACTGTGTCCAAAGGGCAGCTAGGTGATAGAGTGCTAGGCCTGGAGTCAGGAAGACTTTTCTTCATGAATCTGAATCTGGCCTAGACACTTACTAGGTGTGACTCAAGGCAAGTCACTTAACCTTGTTTGCCTCAGTTTTCTCATCTGTAAGATTATCTGGGGAAGGAAATGGTAAACCACTATAGTATTATTGCCAAGAAAACCTTAAGTGAAGTCACAAAAAATTGGACACAACTGAGCAACAGCAACTGGGTTCAAAGGCTCACACTGACACTTAGCTATGTGATCTAGTTATTTTAATTCTCATAGGATCAGTTTTCTCATATAAAAATTGGGTTGATAATGAGAGATGCATTGTAATCTGTCCTTGTCAAATCATATGAAGCATACTGTGACATTTTGGGGAAGGTCACAGATGAATTGGAAAGCATCCAGAGGAAAGCAATAAGGTATCAGAACCAACCAGCTTAAAGATAAATAAACTGCTTTGGGAAGTGTGGGGTTCCCTCTCTTTGGAGGTCTGCTAAACATATCATAATAGGGATAATTTTTTTTATATTGATTGGATTAAATAGCCATAAAGTTCCTCTAAAAAGCTATGATTAAGTGAATGAATTAAAAGGCATATATAATGCACTTACTATATTCAAAAACCATGCACCAAGCACAGGAGACATGAATCAAAAAGCATAGACATTCCTGGTTCACAAAGAGCTCACATCTAATGTGATACCAGTGTTTTAAATTTCAAAATATTATATCAATATAAATGTTATATAGTCACTCCATTTTTCATCAGCTTTTTTCTGCATGTTTCCCAGTATAACATGCTATTCTCCACCAAAATTTTCCAGTAATAAACTACCTCCACCATATCCTTATCCCAATTTTGTCATTTATCAATCCCCATTCTCTGTCTCCAACTACAAGTCTTACCTTCTGGCTTCTCCATTAGCATATGTCATTTGAAAAGCTAGTAATAATACAAATAATAATTACTACACAATGAAAAGTTCAGACTCTATAATATCTAGTGTCCCTCCACACTCTAAATACTATAATCCTACAAAAATAATCTTCTACTAATGATTTAGACATTAATTTCAAGCTGAAATGGCCCTCTGAGGTCATTTCATCTAATACTTTCATTTTTGAAGATGAAAAAAATTGAGGGTCAAAGAGGTAACTGGCCTATTTCACCTAGGTAATAGGTGACAGGCAAGGTTTGAACCTGAGACTTTTGATTGTAAATGTAGCAGATTTCCATGGTACCATACTACCTCTCAATGAGGCCAGTTTCCTGTACCCTCTACATTGGCCACACTGGTCAAATCATTGTCTTCCAAATATGCCATCCATTCTAATCCAAATAACTCTGTTATAACTTAATCCCTTAATTTTCCCTCTCTTTGCCACACTGAATTGCAGTTTTCCTTTAGGTTTAACCTTAAATTCTGTCTCTTTTATGAAACCTTCTGTCTTAAAACCTCATCTTATTTTGGTTCCTCTGGCCAATACTACTCCTTGGAGTTGGTATATTAAATAAGTATATGGCAACAATTGAATCCAGAAGTCACTCATAGCCTTTCCCATAAATTATGAGAAAGTAGAAATTACTTTTGTTCTTATTCAGTCTTGACCAGTTCTTTGTAATTCTATTGGGATTTTCTTGGTAAAGATACTAGAATAATTAACCATTCCCTAACCCTAACCCTCTAGCTCATTTTATAGAAAAATAAACTGAGGTAAAATGGATTATGATGACTTCCCAGAGTCATATAGCTAATAAGTGTATGAGGGTGGATTTTAACTCATAAAAATAAGTCTTCCTGATTCCATGCCCTGTGTTCTGTCCACTATAGCACTTAGCTACCCCAACTAACTCCACACTATTGCTGATAACTTCAAGATGATGTGGATATAGTAATGAGGTAACACAATATTTCATGGATGAGTCTGTCCCCCACTACCAAAACCATATATAAATGAGACAACTGCCTCACTCCCACCCCAATACTCTACTATGGGTCCACACTGCCCAAGGGCTTCTGACTCTGATAGGCATTTATACTAGTGACTCTCTGTGTTCTTCACTCCCCATTTCTTCCTCATGCTTTTTATTTCCATTCATCATCCCATTCTCCATCCCTACACATGTGCCTCCATATCCTGACCATTTGCCTTTGTACTTTCTGTGCAATTTTAAAGTGTGATTAATACATTACTCCATGCATGCTGCCATCATAGTCTTTTCTGGGTAAAACAAACAAACAAACAAACCTAGATGTGCTTGTCCCCATTAAAACAGAAGATAACCCAGAGAAATAGAAAATAAATTGCCACCAAACAAAGGAAAATTAAAAAAAATATGTCTCACTGGGGTAAGAGAGAATAGTCCAGATAGGACAACATCTGTGGGAACCAGTGGAACTCAAACCAGTCCAATAGACTACTTCTTTGTAAGAGGCAATGAAGTAACAGAATGGGAAATAGCCCAATCCAATCCACTTGGCATAAGTATAGAAAGCAGAGAGGAAAAAGTGTGGGACCAGCCCAGTTGAAGACATTCAACATGAGCAGTGAAGGGAGAAAGGGCAAGAAACCTATAAATACTCATGTGACAGCAGAGCATCTGAAGAAGCAAAGTAGCAGAGTAGGGGCCCAGCCCAGTGCAGCCCAAGCCACTAAGCATAGGTAACAAAGATAGAGAGGACAGGAACCTATACAGTTCCATGTGGCAGCAGAATGCCTGAGGCTGAAAACAGCAGACTGCAGAAATGGTCCAACCTCAGCCACTCAGCATGGTACTGAAGGAAGAAAATACAGGAGACCAGTGAACTCTCACTTGACAAAATGTCTCAAGAACAGCAGAGTCCAGAGCAGGTTACTAGATCACCTCAAGCTTCTTGGCAGGGCAGGGAAGCAACAGAGCACAGATTAGCTCAGTCCATGAAACAACAGGGAAATTGTTAAGAAGGGGAAGCTGAATCTAGTTGGACAAAATAGCTAAAATACTCCCCAGTGCAAGCCAGCAGGACCACCCCCTTCCTAGACACACCATGAGGAACAAAAGCTGCAAGGCCTACTCCAAGTATCAGAAAAGAGTATTCTATAAGCTTGGAGAAGTGTTCCCTCTACCCCAGGAGCAGAGAAGAACCTCAACAGATAAAGTAATGGGGGAGATGTAACTTTAAAAAAAAAAGCAAATGTCAAAGGAAAAACCTGGCTTTAGAAAGTCAATTTAGTGACAGAGAAGATCAAAATACAAATTAAGAAGAGGACAACAATGCTAAAAAGCAAATTGTGAAGTCCCAGAGGAAAGTGTGAAAGGATTGGAGGCCCTAGAAGAACCCCTAGAAGAACTTGAAAAATATGCTTTAAAACTCCAATAAAAAATAAGAGATTTGACAGAAAAAAACTCAACAATTGGGGGAAATTCACTGAAGCAATCAATTATCTAAAAGCTAGAATAAGCCAAAAGGAAATGGAGACACAAAAATATATTGATAAAACAATTCTCTAAGGAATAGAATAGACCAAATGGGAATGGAGGGGGGAAAACACTGAAGAAAATGACTTTTTAAAGAGTGGACAAATGGAAACAGAAACACAAAAACTTGAAGAAAATGACTCCTTAAAAATACAATTGGGAAAAAAGAAACTAATGAATCCATAAGATATAAGGAAATAATAAGATGAAATTAAAAGAATGAAAAAGTAAAAGAAAATCTAAAGTATCTCACTGGAAAAAAAAACTTGACCTGGAAAATAGATCAGGAAGAGATAATCTAAGAATTATTGGAACATCTGAAAGCCATGATCCAAATAAGAGGCTAGCCACCATATTACAAAAAATCATCAGGGAAAATTGCCTTGATATTGTTGAACAAGAGGCAAAAATAGAAAAGGAGAGAACACACCAATCACACCCTGAAAAGGGTGCCAAAATAAAATAAAATGACTCAGGACAATTATAGCCAAATTCCAGAATTCCCAAGCTGAGGAAAATGTACTAAAATCATCCAGAAAGAAACAATTCAAATATATTGGAACCACAATTAGGAGGACATAGCACATTCTACATTAAAGGACCAGAAAACATAGAATATAATATTCCTAGAGGCAAAGGATTTAGGACTACAATGAAGAATTACATATTCTTCATTGGAAAATTAAGCTTAGTCCTCTGTGGTAGGGAGTGAAGGGAGGGAATTGATGTTTAATGAAATAGAAGAATTTTAGACTTTTCTGACCAAAAAGCCAGAGGTAAAAAGAAAATTTTATTAGTAAATTTAAAACTCAAGAGAAACAAAAAGGTAAAGTGAAAACTTAATAGTTTCAATAAGGTTGAATTAAAGACATTCATACCTGAGAATGTGATCATTGAAATACTTAAGGTATCAAGGATACTTGAGATACTTAAGGTATTTAAAGTATGCAAGTTAATGAAAGTACTTAAGATACTTAAGAAATTTATCATTATTAGAACATTAAAAAGGAATAAGGTAGAAAGAAGGAAGGAAGGAAGGAAACTCAATAGGATGGGCTGATATTTTTTTAAAAATCAAGAGACAGGAAGGAGGAACAAATGGTGAGAAAAAAGTGGGAGTGTTAGAAGTGGGAAAACTATCTCCCATAGAGAAATGTGTAAGAGTCAATAGAGGGGAGAAAAATATTTGCATGGGAGCAGTAAGCTATGCTTTAACCTTCCTCTCATTGAAACTAGCTCAAAGTGGGAATAACATACATACTCATAAAGACCTACCTTAATCTATAGGGAATTAGGAGAAAGAAGAAGAAAGACAAAAGGAAAGTGAACTGGGGAAGCTGATAGTCAAAAACAAAACCTCTATGAATAGGAAAAGGCGAGAGAGAGAGAGAGAGAGAGAGAGAGAGAGAGAGAGAGAGAGAGAGAGAGAGAGAGAGAGAGAGAGAGAGAGAGAGAGAGAGAGAGAGAGAGAGAGAGAGAGAGAGAGAGAGAGAGAGAGAGAAGAGAGAGAGAGAGAGAGAGAGAGAGAGAGAGAGAGAGAGAGAGAGAAGAGAGAGAGAGAGAGAGAGAGAGAGAGAGAGAGAGAGAGAGAGAGAGAGAGAGAGAGAGAGAGAGAGAGAGAGATCGGCATCAACAGAGGGAAAAATAAGACAGAAGGAACACAGTATTTGAAATCATAATTGTGGATGTGAATGGAATGAATTCACCCATAAAATGGAAAAGGATAGTAAAGTGGATTAAAAAACAGAATCCCATAATATGTTATCCAAAAGAAACATTTTTAAAGAAGGGAGATACACAGAGTAAAAGTAAAGGGCTGAAGCAGAATCTACTAAGCCTTAGTTTAAGTATATAAAAACAGGTATAGTAATCACAATCTCAAGCAAAACGAAAATTAAAATTAGCTAATCAAAAGCGATAAGGAATGAAATTACATCTTAGACACCATAGACAATGAAACAATATAAATGCTAAGTATATATGAACAAAATGGCCTAGCATCAAGGTTCCTAAAGGAAAAGTTACATGAGTTACAGGAGGAAATAAATTCTAAAACTTTACTATTGGGGGATTTCAATCTTCCCCTTTCACAAATAGATGAATCCAATGAAAAAATAAATAGAAGAAGAAGTTAAGGTAAATAGAACTTTTTAAAAGTTTGATATGAGACCTCTGGAGAAAACTGAATGCTAATAGAAAAGAATACAGCAACAAATGACACCTTCATATAAACTGAGGATATAATAGGGTATAAAAACCTCTTAACCAAATGTAGAAAAGCAGAAATATTAAGTGCATACATGTTAGAACATAATGCAATAAAAATTACATTCAATAAAAGGCAACAGAAGATTAAAACTTAATTGGAAACTGAATAATTTTATCTTAAAGAAAGAATAGGTTAAAGAACAAATAATAGAAAAAATAAACAATTTCATTAAAGAAAATGACAATGAGGAAATGATGTACCCAAATTTATGGAATGCAACCAAAGCTGTATTGGAAATTTATATCTCTAAACACTTACCAATAAATAGAAAAAGAGCAGATCAATTAGGAAATAAAATACTAGAACAACCCCATTACAAAAAAGGAACTTGAACAAACCATCAAAGAATTCATTAAGAAAAAGGCCCCAGGGCCAGACAAATTTACACATGAATTCTACCAACTGTTCAAACAACTGACTGCAATACTACATAAACTATTTTGAAAAATAGGGTTAGAAGGAATCCATCAAAATTTTTATGACGTAAATATGGTACTGATACCTAAACCAGGAAAAGCTAAAACAGAGAAAGAAAAATATAGATCAATCTTCCAATTGAACATTGATGCAAAAATCTTAAATGAAATGCCAGCTAGGAGATAACAACATTATATCATAAGGATCATTTACCATGATCAGGTGAGTTTTATACCAGGACTACAGGGATGGTTCAATATATAGAAAATTATCAACATAATTAACTATGTCAATAACAAAACCAGTAAAAACTATATGATTATTCCAATGATGCGGAAAACGATTTTGATAAAATACAGCACCCATTCCTTATAAAAACACAAAAATACATGGGAATAAATGGAGCTTTGTAAGAGAGAAATCTTTGACAGAAATCAGCTGCAGAGAGAAAATGCGGGGCAAGACTGAAGTCAGAGAACAGAAGCTGGGAGAGCCCAACCAATCACTCCTTCACTCCTTCAGCTGGAAACGAGCAGAAGGGGAAAGATTTCCTAAGCTGGGAAGAAGCTTAGATTTCTCTCTGGGGATCTACAGCTTTGCTGTGAACCCCTGAACATCTATTACTCAGCTCTCAACAACAACACAAAGCCATTAGGGAATATTTTGGAAGGGACTTTGAAAGGAAACCATCTACAAAGAAACCCCTTGTGAAGATCTCATTCTCCCTAATGTGTTCTTGGACTACTATGTCAAGCTAGTTAGCTAGAAGTAGGGACCACAGATAGCTGGCAGAAAGAGGGGTTAAGTCTTTCCCCAGCCTTGGACCCCAAGACCTTGGTGGGTGGACTTGCCAGAGGGGAACAAGTGTTAGAGCATCATGTTCACCCTCCTACCTAATTGATATCTTTCCCATTGCTCCCTTGTTAACCCTAATAAATGTATAAATTAATCTAGAACTAGTCTGGGTCAGTTACTACTAGTAGTAAAGAGATCTGAAGAGTTGGGGAGATCATACCTCTCCCTAAATAGAGGATTAACCTCTGTATCCCAGTGATCCAATCTACCTAATCCAAGGAACAAAAATCTCTCCTTGGTGGGGGTATAAACCCAAGGGTTTGAAGAGAACTGACAGTTAGTCTTCTGAGTAGACCAGAGGAAAAAGATTTCATCTAGCTTCTTAAGAAGAAATTGGGTTACTGGGGGGGTGGGGGAGGGACAGTAGGTGATCCTACCAGGGCTTTCCCTTCCCCTTCTTACCCTCTACCTCACAGAACCATTCTCTGAGAAGACATATTCTGTCCATCAGGGAGACAAGACTGGGTTACTTTCCCCAAAGGGAAGAGAGGGGAAGATCAATCTCTTCCCTCTCTCCATTCCCTCAATTGTCTCTCTCTCCTTCCATTTCCTGTGTGTGTGTGTGTGTGTGTGTGTGTGTTCCCTTTCTGGTCATTCATTACAGCTTTCCTTAAACTGATTAATGGCATCTATCTAAAATCATCAGTGAGTATTATCAATATATATATATATATATATATATATAATCTCTCTATATATAATGGCAGAAAATAATTGTCAAAATTTGTTTCTACATGTGACAGAAAAAATAATTTTTTTGAAAAAAGAAAGCAAGTGTGGATAGTTGAACTTCACTTCAGCTCCCAGGAAATATTTTTCTTTTTATTTTGTTAAGCTTAAAATTTTATTAAATTTTTTTTAAGTCAGCCAGATCTTGTGGTACTTCAGTCCCATTTGCCCTTTCTTTTCATACAAAGTTGATAATGGAAAGATCTCCATTCTCCTGCCCACTTTCTACTTGCCATAAAGATTTCTATAAAAAAAGAGCTAGAGGAAAGTGAAGAAACTTCTTTCTCAGACACAGAGAAGCCTACTCATTTTTTTCAGGCTTAGATCTGGAAGACTACCATCCAGTGGAAATAAAATATTTTCATATCAAATGGTAATTGCAATAAATTTTACCAAGTGAATAAGCCCAAATTCATTTTGAATCGAGTGACATGCACTAAACTGATGTGGGTAATATATGTGTAATGTATAAAGGGAATTTCATTCCCTCCCCCTCCTCGATTGCCGACCTGGTCCATCCCATTTTTACATGCCAGCCCTGCATTCATGAACATAAATAAAAGGGTGTGGTTGGAGTCTAGAGGGGTATTTTGGGTCACTCTTTACTTCCTGAATCAAGCAGGAGGGTTGGAGGAAGAATCCTGTAGGATGGGCTACACATGGTCAGACTTAGAGTAAGGAAGAGACTTTAATCTATGATTATCTACCTTTTCTATCTCAAATGATTATTAATAAACTTTATGAAAAATAAGAACTTGAAGATATTAATTTAAATATAACAGAATGGCAGCCACTTTGGGAAAATAATTCTTAATTTTCTTCTGAGAGAATTTTTAATATAAAATAAAGTGACTTTAGAAAGTTGCTCCTGTTAGCTCCATTTGCTTTCATATGCTGCACACACTTTGGCCTGAGACAGATAGGCTTCTGCTTCCCTTGAGAGCCTCTCCTTGTCCTCCTTCTTCTTCTCCCTGGTCAGTCATCCCTCATTCCCCTCCTCCTCCAAATTCCCAGCCTCAATTTCTTCCCTGGCCCCAGCCCTACCCCCCCCCCCCGTTCATCTCCTCCCAGCTCTCAGACCCACCCCATTCCTTTCTACCCCACACCCATCCCCAATCCTTTTTCCCTGCCTCCCCACCCCTGACCAACCCCTCCCTCTGTGTTCACCTACTCCCCCCTTCCCTTACTAACCTCATTACAACCCACTCCACTGCAATCCAGAAAACAGGATAAACAGCAGTTATCACAGATGATTCGAATAAAATCCTATACCCTCTCAGAGATGTTTCTACTTTTAATAGATGTGGACACTTAGTAAACATTAGATATCATACACCTTTCTTTCCATGAGATATTGAGAGATTTAAAGAAGAAACTCCTTCTTTTGAAAATGAGCCCATGGTGATCATAAATAATGTTGAAAGCATTTTCTGCACATATAATCCAACATGGAATGATGTGGAAGATTTGCTCTAGGCCTTGCTAACAGAAAGGGAAAGAAATAAGATTCTTTCTCTTGTTAATCAAGCCCAGGGAGAGGGAATGACTTGTTGGCTAACTGAAGATCCCAAATGAAACCCAAATTCAGAGCAAGATTACTTACAATTATGCCAGGCTAGAAATGCATTACTAAAAGTAATGAGAGCTTATTCTGATAGGCGTGGTATGTGGACTAAATTCAAACGTCTAAATCAGTAAGATAATGAAATGAAAATGAAATGAAAACTCCTCTCAGTTTATAGATAAGCTTATTGAGCTGGGAGGAAGCTATATAGAACTAGATCTTTCTAGAGAAAGAGATATTAGACAAATTAGAATACAATTTGTGAAAAACAGTTGTAAGGTAGTTAAGAATTATTTTATGACTAGCTGTCCAAACTGGCTTAATATATACCTTGAAAAATTAAAAAGAGTGGCAGTTTGTGCTTTTGAGGGACATAAGGAAAAGGAGAAAGAGAACATTGATTTAATGGAAACATTAAGGAAGGAAATAAAAGTATTTTCTCCTTAACAGAGAGAGAGAGAGAAGGATAAAGAGAACACTAATTTAATGTAGACATTAAGGAAAGAAATGAAATAATTAAATGAAATGGTTGGAAAGGCAAAGCAAGGAGAGGTCATTATTCCCTTACAAGAGTTCAGAAAACAACTACTAATATGTTGTTTTTGTGGAAAGGTGGACCATGCAATTATGAATTGTAAGAAGAGAAATCAAGAACATAGAAACAGAAGCTTCAGGAATAATGATAGTAGGAGGAATAGCAATTCGAATGAGACAAATCAAAACTGACACCTGAACATCTGTATTCAGTGTGGGAACCCCCCTCAGCATGAGTGACCCCAGAGGTGTAGATAAAGGAATCTATATGAATTATGGTACTTGGGAGGGGAAGGAACCTCAAAGAGTCAGGAGGTGAATTTTAAGTCTTTTCAAACCCCATTGCCTTATTGATGTTAACTGTTTCTGTTTGTTCTCTTCCCCATAATGAAGAAGTCTCTGTAATACAATTCTAAATACAAGATGTATGTAATTTACTATTAACCACTTCATAAGTTATCAGAATTGGAAGAAAAAGATGTTTAGATTTATTGCTCCCATGTAAAATGGATATCTTCTATTGACATGGAATGGCTGTATCCTGTCACATTTATGGTATTTGCTCACTCTTTTAAGATTTTATTTTGTTTTTTAAGTTTACATCTTAATATAATCTATCAAATTCCATTATATGATGTCACTTTCAATTAGTGTGTTTTGGCTTTTAGCTATATATTCTGTTACATTGTCTTTATTTGTACCTCCCCTATGACTGTGCTGAAGAACATATCATTGTAAAAGCCCATAAACAACTTGAAAAAAAACCCTTTTCCTGGCAAAACCATAACTCCTTATGTATGCTGGCTTGTCACCAGATCCATCAAGATCACATGTTGCCTTAACAGCCTTCTATTTCTTTTCTGCCTTTATTAATTGTCAAACAGAGATGATGGATAGACTCCATCAAACTGGTTTCAATTTGTATATGTCTTGGAGAATTCAGGCATGATTTTTAGATATCTAGTAGCCTGTCTGCCTCTGAGTTGTATGTAACAAGAGGTAGGGGTCCATTTGCAGCTGAAGTAAAGTATAATAGCACTGTTGTATTTTTCCCATCTCCACATTTATTGAAAATGTAATGGATGAGACATCTGAAGTGATTTTCACTTTTTAGTCCTCAGCTCCATGTGAAAATGCATGGGATATATTGGAGACAGTTCTGTTACACTGTTATAGTCTCATACCAGAGGGAGGGAGGTGCCCAAGTGGCTTAGTTACCCTGAAATGGGTTATGATCTCATCCAGGAGGTGGGAATGATTTTTCCTGTGAAGCCTAGTAGCTTCATAAATGGATTTATTATATTTGTAACTCTTCAGCTTGTTCTACCCTTCCATCTAGATTATTGGTTACATTTTTTAGACCCCAAAGGTTTTCATTAATATACAGAGGTTTTTCTGCTTTGTCTTGCCAAATTTTGGAATGATGATAATAATAGACTTTGTTAAAAAATATCTCAGCCAAGGTTGAAAGATTGGCTAGAGCTAGAGAACTTATGACAAGTATCCATGAGTTTTCATAGGTTTTTTAAATGCCATATAGCAAGAGGCTATATAAAAACTCATGTGAATCCTAATGATAGCTGATAGAATCTCTTATGGCTGCAAAGAACAGATTTTTTTTGCAGTTGTCCTAAAATGGGCTCTTATAATTTTGGGGATTTTTGAACTTTTTAGGATCTGCATTAGTTGTTGTACTACTATTTTTTAAAAAGGCTTTTACCTGGTGAAAAAAATCATGTACACTCACACTATAGATCATGGCCAAGTTAAAAGAGAAATAGACCTCATTTTTGAGTGAACAACCTTTGTGTTGTGCCTCTGCTTGGCTAACACATTGTCACATGAAATGTGAACTATGAAATTATTATTTAGTATTATTTTTTCTTTCTATTAGCAATAGGATATTGGATTTTTTCTTTTTCCCCCCTATCCTTTGTAGTACTTGAAGTACATGGAATCAGTATTAATGTTTTTGACTTGAATGATGAGTTTATGGTATCTATTAGCCCTAGTAACTAGGCATACCCCAAAACTTTAGATTATGGAAACCTGCCATTTATTGATAAATGTTATGGGACTATGATTAATGATTGGTTCTGATTCCAGGAGAAGGGAACAAAAGAGCCACTATATAGTGCCAAGTAGCATAAGGCCAAGGAGACCAACCAATCCCAATGGGATTGATGAGATGCACAGTGCCTAGGATCATAAGGTCAAAAAGGCCAAACCAATCTAGTTAGGATTATTGAACTTTTTTTTTAAACCCTTACCTTCCATCTTAGAATCAATACTATATATTGGCTCCAAGGTAGAAGAGTGGTAAGGGCTAGGCAATGGGGGTCAAGTGACTTGCCCAGGGTCACACAACTGGGAAGTGTCTGAGACCAGATTTGAACCTAGGACCTCCCATCTCTAGGCCTGGCTCTCAATTCACTGAGCCACCCAGCTGCCCCCGGATTATTGAACTTCTAATGCCAATATGAAAGGACTTGAACATAGTGTGAGACTCAAGGTTGCAGAGCTTGACATATGTTAAGATACACTTTACATATGTTAAGATTCACACTCCTTGTGAAATATTCACAGTCATGAACCAAAGTTGGCTATCATCTTGGCTCCCCCTATCACTGACAGTGAAGGTGAAATCAGACCAGGGAATGATTTTCCCCATTTGCTGCTAAAACCTAGTCCCTTCTCTCTTATAGTTTGGCAATTTTCTGTATTCCTGGATGCCAATGGGTAAAGTGCTATATCACTGCAATTTTCCTACAGGCTTGTGGGAAATAAATCACTTTAATTGGGCCTTGCTAGTGATTCAAGGACCAGTTACAGGTTTATTTATTTTACTCAAAATTTTATACACATAAGATTTTTATTCCATTTCATTATTTTTTATTCAGAATTTAATTTTTGCTCTTTTATTTGGGATTTTGGGGAGGGTTGTCTTTATTTTGACAATTGTTTCATATACCTCATAACTCAGTAATGTATCCTGGGTTGATTCTGGTGTTGGTTAACACCCTCCTTGGTGGGGGAGGGGGTTGTGTAATTATCTTAAAATCCAAGATTTAAAATCTTTTGGAGAATTTCAGGAAAAGAAACTTGTGAACACCCCAAATCAAGAAAGTGGATCCTTTAAAGAGAAGGTGTTGTAAAGATACCTGCAGAAGCCACATGCTGCATCAAAAGATCCAGAATGAACTTTAGGATATAATGAACTGAATTGAAGGGGGTTGAACATACTTAATCTGAATGTAAACTATTATGCCAAAGGGGACTCCCCCAATTGGCATTTTGCCAATGTGTCTATCAATCATTTTTTGTTTTCTTCTTCTTCTTTTTCCCTCTTATCTCTAAGTATTGTAGCTTCCTCTTAGATAGTGCAATATTGTATGTACTTTTAGCTAGAAGATATTTAGAGGTATATAATAGTCATGTTTAAATGATCCATTGGGGAGACTAGTCTCCCAAAGGATCACCAGGGATATTGTGTAGAGGGAATTTCATCCCCTCCCCTCCTGGATTGCTTACCCAGTCCATCTCATTTTTACATGCCATCACTGGGTCCGTGAACATAAATAAAAGGGCATGGGTGGAACCCAGAGTGGTCATTCTCTACTTCCAGATGGGTCAGAGGAAGAATTCTGCAGGATGGACTACACGTGGTCAAACTTAGTGTAAGGAAGAGACTTTAAATCTATGCTTATCTACCTTTTCTAGCTCATGTGATTATTAATAAACTTTATGGAAAATAAGAACTTGAAGATATTAATTTAAATATAACAGTAACCACCTGCCACATTGGTACTAGTCTATTCCCTTTCCTTTTCCAGACAAAAGGACCTATGGAAGTGCTGAAACAACACCAATACAACTAGTCTGGGGAGTTCCTTCAACTCTCCAGTGTTACATGGGGAGATACCTCAGGGCTCTGGAAGAATGATGTAATCTTCATCCATCTCCATTCCAACTTCTTCAAAAAACTTTCTTCGTTTTTTCTGGGTAGCAATAAGTCAACTAATAATTCCATTAATTAACTGGCAATTCATCTTCCTTCCCCATCATAGCCTTCCTCCTCTGAACTCTCATAATAGTTGCGAGCACACATTTATAATTGCCTTCACTACTGTTTATACACATATAAATATATGTTGCCATGCTGTGTATTAAGGAAATCTATGTTCAGGCACATGAAAGAAGATATGGATACATAATTCTACCATATGTAGCAGTGTATATTGTACATAGTAGAGACTTATCAAGCATGCATAAAATTCTGATGATCACATTATTAAAGATAATTGGCCTATTTATGTCATCTGGGGAAGTGGAAAGGATATTGAGTTTTTCATCAGAAGATTCATCAGATCTGAAGAAATTCATCCGATCTACAAGGAATTTTGAAAGTGGTAGACTTCACATTGAATTTTATTAGAGCAACTAGCTAGTACAGTCTATACAACCCTGAATTAGAGTTAGAAAGACCTAACTTCAAATCCAGCCTCAGACATTTACTCTCTATGTGACTCTAAGCAAGTCACTTAAGCTATTTGTCTCAGTTTCCTTACCTGTAAAATGGGAATAATATTAGAACCTACCTCTGAGGGTTGTTGTGAAGATCAAATAATAAGTACAGTGCCTAGCACTACATAAATGTTAGTTACTCTAATGGGAGAATTGAAAGAATTGAAAAAGAATGCAGAAGATGAAGCATTGGGAAACTTTCCCATCTTTATCAATTTATGGATCTACTGAAATATTATAGGTTAATTATGTACCTATCTTAATCTACTTTGAGGAAACAGTTTTCATTCATCAAGAGCATTTAATGAGTATTCCACTGTGTACTGAGAGTTCTATCAGGTATAAGAGACATTGAGGGAAAAGTTCCATAGAAATAGAAATTATAATTCCTCTCCTTGAGGAGATTTCTTTTGAGCACAGACAAGGGTCATATAAGAAACAACTTAAGAGGGCTTATAAATCAAATTATCAAATATTCAAATGGATCTGGATTCATTTGGATATGGGTATTCCCTTAAAAGATACAGATTGCAACCTACCCATGCCTGCTTCTCTTATGTGACTTTTCTACATGACTTAAGTTTTAAAGAAACAAAACAGCATTTAAATAAAAATATACCAGTGGGTTATATTTATATTTAACATATTTAATGGCTTGGATTTATTTTCAGAGTGGAACTTCACTACCATGATACTAGAACCTGGTATTTGCTAGATTTTCCTCCCCTGATTTGTGGAAGAATCCTATAAATTCCACTATAAATAACCAAGCAAAAGGAGAAACTTTTCCTGTAACTTAGCAGCTTAAAGCCAGTAACCTCTAATAACAGTCTGAGTGGCTGTTGAATCAGCAGGATGGCGTAGTTCCCCATGGTAAGCATGCAGCTCTGCTCTTGCCATTGAGAATGGATATAAGCTTCTTCATTTTTGTGTTTTCCCTAAATCCTTTCTAGTAGTACATTTAGAGATCTAATAAACACCCACAATTCTTCCTATGGCAATTTAAAAAACATTTGAGTAAATGAATCTTTCAGAGCCCCTGAGACTGGTGAAAATGGTATTCAGTTCTTCTGTGAGAATATTTAAAATATGATCATTGAGACCTATATGGATTATAATACCCAAATGTCCAGCTGTTCATACACATGAGCAGTGGAAAAGATGACCACAAAACCATTGCTTTCATCTTTGAAGCAAGCTTTTGGTTCCTGAAATTCATGGGAGCTTAAGAGTAAATGGCTATGAAGCTGTTTTTTCCTATGAAGGGATATAGAGAGGCATAGAAGGGGACTGAAGAGGAAACTGAATAACCTAGCATCCATGTCAGATAAAAGGGTACTTCTTTAGTTCTTTCTTCCCTTCATTTTACAATTAAGGAATTGCGGTCAACTTTCCATGATCCTTTGGGGACTAACCATTATAATTTCCTCAGAATTTTTTTTATTTCTCCCTCTGTACATGGATTCTGACAGCCAGAAAACTGGGCCCCAAAAGAATGAGAATCTAAGATTATGATGTTTCTTCTAATTTTTAGATAGTTTAAAAATTGTTTTCTCTTTTAGACTCATGAGTCAAATGCCCATAAAAAGAGATTTAAAAGGACAGCCTAAATTACTATAGTAAATGAGGATCCCAGCAGAGAAGAGCTTAGTATAAAATGTGAATCCTTCCCTTTCTCCCTGTAGTCCACTTATTTTGGCCATCTGAATGGTTTTAAACTGGGGTCTAGAGGGAAGAGACTAGGAGGAGAGCACAATACCTTATTTCCTTTATTCAGCCTAAGAAAGCTTAATCCTGCATTGCATGCCCAGTATTTCCATGATTTGTCACACCCATTGATCCAGGAATAGTTTATCCCCACCCCTTCCCCCCACTTCCAAAGTGGCTCAGCCTTCACCATTCTGTGGAAAGATTGACTAATAGTTTCGAATGGAAACTTGTCAATAAAACTCCCATGTTCAGGGAATAGTCTTCTCAGGGATCAAAAATAATGCAGCTAGTGAGTCAGGGATACAGTCATTTTAAATCCAGGTCTAAAAATAAAGTGAAAACCCTTGTTTCACTCCTAATCCACAGGAGCAGTATCACAGGTTAGAGTCTAAAAAAAGCACATTGGGATTGGAGCAAGCAGTATTTTCCCATTTGGCCCCTATAAAAGTTCTTGGTCTGAGTGCCAAACCAGGAAATTTTATTTGATCCATAATGAAAACCAGTTAAAAACAATATCAGGGAGAGTTGATAATGTGGCATGAGCTTTCTATCACTTATGATTCCATTTAAAGAACAAGGAAATCTTGGAGGGAAGTTCCAATTGGGAGTGAGGGAGAGGGTCAGTGGTGGGGGCAGGAGAATTATTTTCAGAGGCTTGGGTTAGCAGAGCCTTCTTCTGCTGGCATGGGACAGTTTCTGTTTTATTAATCAGAAGAAAATTTATCACCCAGGATTTGGGGAAGATGTTTATAGTGTCCTTAAGGCACAATGCTGTTGGCTTTCTAAGATGTCAGTTAACTTCTCCTGCAGATGAAAGGCTGCAGCTGCTGCGACTAGGGGGCTGGATGAGAATTTCAAAACAGGATTGATGTGTTTAAAATGTGCCAAGGAGTGATGTTTTCTTTGTTTTCTTTTTCTTTTTTATATCACGAACAGGTGGGAGAGTAGAGTCAGAAAGTCTATGCAGTGAAGGGGTGACAATAGACCTTTTTGAAGGGAACAATTACAAACTTCCAGGGAGATATACCTTCCAAGAGGAGGTCACAAATTTCTAGGCACATTCTATGTAATTACCTTTTGTATTTTGGTGGGTTTATACTTCAGTTTACATGGAAGACATACGAGCACATTAATGCTATGTTCAAAGTATTGTGGGTGGCTATAGTGTTTGCCATCAGACCTCTGGACCTAGTTGAAAGTCTAGGTCAAAACTAAATAAGGCAAGCTGAGAACAGAGGCAGATAGATCTGACTACCAGTTAGGTATTTTTTTGTTTTAATTTAAGGCAGAGTGGATAAAGTTGGGACCTGAGATTTCACTTGCTTAAGGGATTCAGGTGAAAAAGCATATTTTATCTACAGGTATAGGCAACTATTCTGCAAGTATACCCTTTTAGAGTTCCTTGGGGGTCCTGAGAAGTTAAGTGATTTTCCCAAGGCTACCCATCCTCTGTTTTTTTCCTATTTTTCCGGATTATAGCCTGTTTGCATACATTTATTTACATATTGCCTCCCTTTTAGAGTTTAAACTCCTTGAGTTCAGGGACCTCATTTTGCCTCTATTTGTATTCTGAGTTCTTAGAATAATACATGACACATAGTAGGCACTGAATAAATGCCCATTGATTGATTGGTGGATTAACTGATGTGCCAGAGGGAAGATCTAGTCTTTGGACTTCCTGTCTGAGTCCAGCCATTTATTTCACTAGACTATGTTGTCGCTCAATTTCAGTCTACTTTATTAAAATAATAGTGACAACACTAGTCATTTTATTGTTTTAAGTGTTAAGCCTCTCTGCAAAAATGGATTCAACCAATGGAAGAAAATTAATAGGACTTTGTTTTATGAAAATTGTTAACCATTATCTTTTACATTTATTAGGTTTATAGCAATAAAATCAGGGAATCGAGAACAGGGAGGTATCTTAAGGGGCATCAAGTTCAGTTCCCTCATTTCACAGATGAGCAGTCACCCAGAGAAATAAAGTGAGTTATTAAAGGTAACAGATGAGGCCAGTGGCAGAGCTGAGACCAGTGTCCAGATCTCCTGACTCTCAGGCTAGTACTGTGTGAACACCGACTCACTAAAATCACACAGTGTCACTTTCAATGAATCTTCTTGGCAGCCTGTTGAGTTGGCTCTCCAGCTGTCAAGCCAGATGCCTCTGACAGCTGGTGGGTATTTAGCTCTTTAAATTCCCAACTCAAGCAAAAAGATGATGAGACATGGAGCATCTGACCTGCAGATTGCTCATTCTCTAGTTGTGTCAGAACTTTGAAGTTCAAAGATAAAAATCTGAGTCAATCATAGCACTTTTCTTTGGCCAGGAGGCAAGTCACCTACACCTCACCCACTCCCTGAAACCATTAGACAAAGAGACAATGAAAGAGTCTGACCCTGTCTGTGGTAATAGTCATGACACACGAATCCTTTCATATCCTTGGGTTTTGTACTATGAACTTGGGATAGGGGTAGAGAGGGAGGAGTAGATCAGATGAAAGTCCCTTCATTTAACCAACTTATCAGCTTTGAGTCCATCTCATTTCATGTCTTTCAAAAGGCCAGAGGACTCTTTTTCTGATCACCTTCTCTTCATCTTTGGTAATGTACAAGCAAGGAGAGGTGGGTTTTTTTTTCTTGTGATGATTTTTACCTCCTCTAAGAGGAAGCAAAGCCCAGGATTTGGATAGAGGAAGGTTCTGGAAGCTTTATCCAGTGGAGTAAATAAATACCTATCATGGTGATCAAAGACTAGAGATTTTGGTACATGTGGGAATGCTTGTGTACCTCCTCTGTATCTGTGGCAGATGTGCATTTCCAGAGAGTAATTTCTTCCCCAGATTAACCAGGTGCACGAAGAGAGCCAAGGGGATATGGAAACATTTTGGCTATAAAACTTACAAACTCCATGCTGCCTTCTTGGTGCCTTCAGAGAAATGGGTGCCTTTATAAGGGATGGCCCAGTTCCAAAAAGTAGACTAAGCAAATTCCCATGGTATGGGGTGGATATCACTAAAGTTCTCCCTTACTTGGAAAATTTCTAGAATAATAGATTTAGAAATAAAATGAATCTTAAAGGCCTTTGAGTTTTTACTGATTTTACCCTCTTGTTTTACTGATGAGAAGACTAGAGCATAGATTAGAGAGAGTCAGCAAATAGTTAAGGTAGGTTTTAAACCCAGGTCTTCCTGAGTTCAGGTTTAGTACCCTCAGTACCAAGCTATGCTACTTCTCATTTTAATTCATTCTGTTTAATCCAATTCATTTTAATTTAATTTAATTTCAGTAACTATTAGTTTAGAACTTTTTGTTACACTAATTAAAACCTTGAATTTAATATCTCATCTCTCAACTATAGACCTTTTTAGTGACTGTACCTTATGTCTGGAATGCTCCCTCTATTTAGGTACGCTTCCTGGCTTTAAGATTCATCTTAGATACTACTTTCTGCAAGAGACCTTTCCTGATTTCCCTCTCCCCCTTACTAGTTCTTTCCCTGACATTATTTACCACATATAGTCTTTCTATATATATATATGTATATTTATTATTATATTGTACATATTATGCATATAAATGCATTTGTATTCTGTATATATGTTGCCCCCTCAATAAGTGAGCTCCTTGTGTTCAGGGACTGTATTTTTGCATTTCTATCTCTAGTACTTGGCACAACTCCTGACACTTAATATGTGCTTAATGGATGCTTGTAGACTAAGTACCTAATAAAGACTTTATAGTGAGCTAGTCATGCTATTAGATATGAAAAAATGTAGAAGGCATAGCTCTTGTCTTTAATATGCTTATGATTTTGTTGAGGAGACACTACTAAAACTCAGAAAATGAACAAAGGACTATATAAAGGTAGTAAAAGGTGTATGTATTGCTCATGTAGGTTACCTACTTGCCCACATGGGTTTGTCAAAACAAGGCTCTCAAGGGGTATTATAAAAAGATGTCTCCAGAATCTCTCCAAGGGAGAGTTTGATTTCTATCTGGAGGAGAGCAAGACATTGGAACACAAAGTTGATCCACTCTCCTCTTCTCAGAATGAGGGAACCAGACTAAAATTATATTGATCCACCTACCATAAATATAACTAGCCTAGGGGAAATTATTTTAAGGTTCAGACCAGCATTCTTGTCACTTTCCCTTAATGAGAAAGAAATACTTCAAGCTATATCTAAAAGCTTAAATCCTTTCCACCAAATGCTAGTCACACAAAGACCATTAGGAATGTTGAAAAGTGAATAAAACCATTTATCCAAGTTGATAGAAAACAGAGCTCTGAGAGTTTATACAGATAAGAAGAGTTTAGACAATGTTTTTGTTCACTTTCAGTCATGTCTGACTCTTTGTGACTCCTTGGATCATAATGTCCTTGGGGGTTTCTTGGCAAAGATACTGGAGTGCTTAGCCATTTACTTCTCCAGTTCATTTTACAGATGAAGAGGCTAATAGAGTTAAATGACTTGCCCAGGGTCTTTGTGAACTAGCAAGTGTCTGAAGCCAGATTTGAATTCAGGAAGAGTTTTCCTGACTGGAGGTTTGGGACTTTATCCACTGCACCACCTAGCTGTCCTATGCCAGATAATACAAAGAGTAAATGATTTCTTCCACTGGGAGATTATATCTCAGCTTAAGAGAGAAACATATTTCTAGATTTCACCCAAGGAGAAATTCCCCAAAGGCTCTAGGGTGGCAAGCTGGAAATCAGGGACAAGTATAGGTAATAGTCTGTTAGTTTCTTTCCAAAGCTCTTCTCTCTTTCCAGGGACTTCTCCCTAGGAGAAAGCCTAGAACTATATGTATCCTCTTTCACCAGAATCCAGAAGGATGTCTTCTTTCCTAAGATCTCCCCAACTCTGCCCCTTACACAGGAATAAAATGGCCAAGTGATCATTTTTTCCATCAACAATGTCAATGTGGAATCTTAAAAACTTCAAACTTGTAGCCACATGAGATTTGGTAGCCCCCTAGTTTAGTTAGCTTGAAGGTGAAGGTTTGAACTTGTCACATGAGAGTTCCTCCCTGAGCATAAGCCCAACTTCATAAATTTAGCATCAGCTTCTCCCTGACAATCCTGTCTAGGACTCCTCATTTTCTTTGTTGCCATTGTAAAGCCAATCAACTATACACCCATCCTAAATCCCCTAAACAGTATATAAGCTCTCCAAATTCTTTTATTCTTCTGAGCTGTCAATCTAGCACAGTATGGCAAATTCCCAGGGGTCAGTGGCCAGTCTCAGAGCTCTGTGTGGGTTTGAAGCTCATAGCTCTGAGGGGAAGCCTTGAAGAATTATGCCAAACCTCTCTCTTTATTTAAAGTGGTTTTTCTGAATATTTAATAGTTCTGTTTTTTTCTCCCAGTTTAACAATGAGAAGAGTCATATGCAAATGCCACAGCTTCAGCACCAATTTAGAGTAGACTAAAATTTAAAGGATTTAATCAGGAAAGTTTCTTGGTCAACTTGATGAGTTTAAAGGGCAGTGATTCTTTGGGATTTTCAATAGTTTCTCTCTGCAGATAAAATAAACTTTGCCCTTAAGATGCCTCCCATTGGATAAGTTTTAATTATGGCAGATCGTTAATTATTTATATGTCATCATGCCTCTTTGTTTTAGTCTATAAAAAGAGAGTCAACAGATGTCTTTGACCATCTCTCCTCCCTTTTTGGCTATTTCATCTTATTTCTGTGATTTTGAGAGAACAGGAGAATTAAGAGCAGAGCTTTATCCTGGACACTACTCACACTCCAGGAGCCATGTAGGGCTGTTTTGGGGTGGAAAACATGCATTTCCCCATATATTATAATTGATAGACACTCAGGTCCTAGAATCCTTGAGACTAGTTCAAATTCCTCCCCTGATATTTACTAGCTTGTGACCATGAGCAAGTATTCTACACATTTATAAAGACAATTAAATATGGCATTACTGAGGATTGCGTATTGCTCATGGTTCTTTAGGCTTTTTTTTTTAATAACAAAAACTGCCACTAAACTCCAAGTCAATTTAAAGAATGCATGTGATATGGAACTTTCTGTAGAATAAAAAATATCACAAAAGGTTTTGGAGGTGACATAGGGAATAATATAATTCAGGTGTCTAATATTTCAAGATATAATTATGATATAGAAATGCATGAAATATATATGATATATAAATCTGTGGTAATAGTTGAACCAGTCACACTTTGATAATTATTGAGTTTATGTGTGAGTTTCTGAAATATTTCAAAAATAAGATTCTATAAATAAAAATAAGCCATTCAAAATTAAAACTGGCATTCTTATTCTGTCTAATTCATATGGCTATCAAATATTCTCATTTTCTATGAGATAGATGTGAAAAAGATGAAGGTGCTTTAAAAGTAACAATACCATATATAATAATTACAAAGTCAGTAAATGGGATTACACAAAATAAAGACTATAAAATTCAAACAGTTTTAGGGAGTCTCTATTGCCAATTGAACAAAAATTTGAATGCCTCTCTGACTGACATTCAAATTTCCCTATAATCTGAAACCAAGCAATCTATCAACAAATCAACAAACAATACTGGTTAGCAATAAAGTATGAGAAAGGAATTAAAGGAATAAAGATAAGTAAAAATAAGATAGAACTACTTCCTATTTCCTATTTCCTCCTATATGAGGGTTTATTTGGAAAATCCCAGGGGATCTGAAGATCAAAAGGTCACTATACTATAAAGCAATAATCATCAAAACAATCTGGTACTGGCTAAGAAAGAGAGTAGTGGATCAATGGAATAGGTTAGGAAATCAATTTGTAATTAATGACCACAGTAACTTAATGTTTAATAAACTCAAAAATCCAAGCTATTTTGGGAAGGATTCACTATTTGAGAAAAAAATTGCTGGGAAACCTGAAAAACAGTATGGCAGAAATTAGGCATAGACCAACATCTCACAGCATCATTAAGGTAAAGTGAAAATGGATACTTAATGTAGAAATAAAGGGGTATAACAAAAACAAATTAGGGGAATATGGAAAAATTTAACTGTCAGACTTAGGGATAGGGAGAAGAATTTATGACCAAATGAGACATACAGAACATTATTAAAAGTGAAATGTATAATTTTGATTACATTAAATTAAAAAGTTTCTATACAAATAAAGACAATGCAACCAAGATTAAAAGGGAAAAAAACAAATGGGGGGGTTGATTTTCTAATAAGTGTCTCTGACAAAGTTTCCATTTTTCAAATATATAGGGAACTGAGTAAAATTTATAAGAATAAGAGGCATTCCCCAATTTATAAATTATTAAAGGATGTGAATAGGCAGTTATCAGATGAAGAAATTCAAACTATAGTCATATGAGGAAATGCTGTAAATCACTATTGATTAGAGAAATGCAAAACAACTCTGCGACACCACCTCTCACTTTTAAAGAATGGCTAATATAACCAAAAAGGAAAATAACAAATATTGGAGAGGATGTGAGAAATTGAGACATTAATGCACTGTTGGTGGAATTGTGAACTGATACAGCCATTCTGGAGAGCAATATGAAGCCATACCAAATGGTCCATGAAACTATGTATACCCTTTGACCCAGCAATACCACTACTGGATCTATATTACAGAGATCAGAAATAGGGAGAAGAGACCTACTTGTACAAAAATATATTTCCAGCTCTTTTTGTCATAGCAGAGTTGGAAACTGAAGGGGTGTCCATCAGTTAGGGAATGGCTGAACAAGTTGTAGTGTATACTTATAATGGAAAACTATTGTGCCATTAGAAACAATAAACAGGATGAGTTCAAAAAAACCTGGAAAGACTTATATGAACTGATTCAAAGTAAACTGGACAGAACCAGAAAAACAGTGTATACAGTAATAGAAATGATCAACTGTGACATACCAAACTGTTATCAGCAAAACAAGGTTCCAAGATAACCACAATGGACTCATGATAAAAACAAAACAAAAGTGCTATCCACAACCAAAGAAAGAACTGTTGGAATCTGATTTCATATCAAAAATTGCCTTCTTCCACTTTATTTCTTTAATTAGTTTTTTTTATTATATATGTGATATGTGTTGTCTGGACATGGAGAACATGGAAATACATATTGCATGAACACACTGGTATAACCTATATCATCCTATTTATTTCCTCAGGTAGGAAGAGAGGGAAAGAGTCTGAATCCCAAAATGTCAGAAAACAGTTGCCAAAAGTTGTTTCAACATATAATTAAATTATAAAATTTAATTTAATTTATAAAGGAAATTCCATGGAATTAGAAAAGATATTAATTGAGACAATTAATAATTTTAACAAACTTGTAGACCACAAAACAAATCCTTAAAATTGACAGCATTTCTATATGATAATAATAACACACAAGAAGTAATAATAGAAAGAGAAATCTATTCCAAATCACTTCAAAATATATAAAATAGCTGGAGATCAACCTTCCAAACCACATAAAAAACTTGCATAGATTCAATGACAAAGATCCCTAAATTATGAAATAAATCTTAAAGAACAACCTAAAAAGCTGGGTAAATAGCCAGTGTTCAAAGGAAGGCTATGCCCCACAAAATAAAAATAGCTATGCTACCAAAATCAATGTTCACTTTTAATATCATGTCAATCAAATTAGCAAGGATATGCTTTATAAAAATGGAGAAAAATAATAACAAAATTCATTTAAAAAACAAAAGGTCTAGAATATCAATGGGAATGATGGAAAAAAACCTAAGAATAAAGGAGGAATAGCATTTCCAGAATCAAATTATGTTATAAAGCAAAAAACATCTGGTACTGGTTAAAGAATAGAGAAACAGACTGATGTAAAATAATAAACAAGAGATTCTGAAAAAAGTAGAAATCAATAATCCAATATTTGCTAAAGTGGTATACATAAATTACCCAAGACAGGGGAAAACTCCCTATTTTTATGAAAATTACTGAGAAAGCTAGAAAGCAGTGTGGCAGAAATTAGGTTTATACCAACAACTTACACCACACTTCAAAATACATTCTAAATAGATACATGAACTTAATATTAAAAATCATATCAAAAATTGAAAAAGTAACAAATTCTATACCTCTTATGGATATAGGTAAGAAATGTATTCTTAACCAAACTAGAGAGATAATTACAAAAGATAATAAAGGTAACTTTGATTACTTGAAATTGAAAAAGTTTCTGTACAGACAAAAGAAATACATGTATGGCAAGGAGGGAAAATGTTGAATGGGAAAAAAATTGTTGTATCAAATTTTTCTGATAAGATTTTGGTATCATACTATATATATATATATAGTATCCATATATATGTATGCACATATATATCTGTATATTAATACATATATATATTTATATAAATATTATATACAAATGTATGACTAATAACCAATCCCCAAAAGATAAATCCTCAAAGGATATGAACTAATAAGTCTCAAATAAGAAGCTATACTCAAAATCACTAAAATAAACTAAAATACTCAAAATCACTAAAATAAGAGAAATTAAGATGAAAACAATCCCGAAGTTTCAGTTCACCCCCTGAACACTGATAAAAAATGACAAAAATAACAACAGTCAATTTAGGAGTGGTTGTGGAAAGAAAGTGTTATAAATAAAAATTAATCCAGAGACTTATTACCAAATTTATAATCATTTATTAGTAAAGAGATATCAGCCTTTCCAACTATAGTTATAGATCTGATTCTCCATTTACCTGGTTCAGGCTGCAGCTTGCCAGAGATGGCTAGACCAGATAAGGAAGCCAAGAGAGGAAAACCCCAGAAATGATTCATTCAAAGGCAGAAGGAAAAAAAAAAGATTACTCTCCTTCCCTAGCTTGCTTTTTAAATCAAACAGGGTCTTCCCTCTGTGGCCACATTGTGTGGGCTCTGCGAGGCTGACACTCCCAACTCCCTTGTTGACTGGGATCCCAGGAGTCACTTGAATCCCATTCTTTAGCCCTTACTTCTCTGCGGATTTAGAACCATTACAAATTATTATTAATCATGAGACAGAAGGAAAGGGCCTTTTTAAAAAATAAAGTGAATGATATGCCCCGAAAATAACTGGGCAAGTCTTTGAATCAGAGTCCTTCTGGAATACCCCACACTCCTAAGAATGGGAACTAGGGTCTATAAAAAGCATAGAGACAAGAGATATAATGTCATTTCTTGGATACAGTAAGTAGACCAGTTTAGATGAACAGAATAAAAGTGACCTTAAAATCAAGCTATTAAAAAGTATCTGAGTTCAGACTTAAACCAATGCTTTCTGATCCAAGTTGTTCTTTTCAAGGAAATACCATCTCTTTCACCTCTTGTCTCTAATTGCCTTATTCAAAAGGGGTTTGAGCATCTTGGTGGTTTGGGTATCTTATGGAACCCTTCCACCGCCTCTATGATGTTGTGAAAATAACATTGAAGGCTGTGGCACAGCAGTGAATATGTACCCTATTCTAGAGTGTGCCAAGATGGAATCCAGACAAACTGAAGCCAGCTTCCTGTTTTACCCAGTCCCCAGCAAATATCTCATTAAATCATAGCAGGCTTGAAGCCCTAGATGAGAAATCTTTTTTCCTTTCCTTATGCAGAGATTATTCTCCTACCCCCTTTCCTAGCTCTCTTCCAACACCATTCCTGACTCTTACTCTTTTCATCAGTTACCACAGTTATCCATCATGCCCAGAAACATCTGTGCAAAACAGTTCATCTGTTGCTAAGCTTGAATAGTGTTGATAAGTAGGATCTAAGACTCATAAAGCAGCTGATTGCTGAGGGATTTCACATGCTTCAGGTACAGGGACAGACTCAAGTCTAAAGCCAAGAGACTTCAGTTACTGCAGAATTACAATAATCTTTCAGAAATACATTAGTTAGGAGAGTCAAGCAACTGTTTTTGTTTTATGGGTACTCTAAAGAGAGTTCATCAGCTGTTGTTCTTTCACATAGAAGATATAGGACCCACATTACTGGAACCATGTGGAAGCCTAAGCTTGTCCAGTAATCCCCAAAGTTCTGAGGGTGTTTTATGAGTCTTAATGAATAAAACTTATTAATAAATTAAGCTTGAAGATCAAGAACATCAATGCTAAACTTTGAAGTGAAGAAAACCCAGGTAATATTGTGTCTTTGCAAATTTATCATCCTTCCCAGGTATTTTAGAATCTAAGCATTGAATAAGTCATTTTCCACCTCCTTTATATTCTTTGAATCTGATATAGTCTGACTTGATTGGAAAACAATTCAACTTGAATTCTGAAGATCAGGTTGAGTACCAGTTTTACTATTGCTTGATTTGAAGGGTGTTGATTAAAAAACCTTGATATTCAGTTTCTTTTTTGCAAGATGAGAACATAGCAAAAAACCCTTATGTCATTTAGCTAGCTTGGCACAGTGGATTAAGTACTAGACCTGAAATCAAGTAGACTAATTTCAAATCCAGCTTTGGACCCTTATTAGCTGTGTGACTCTGAGCAAGTCACATAAGCTCTGCTTGCCTTAGTTTCCTTATCTGTAAAATGGAGATATATAATAATAGCACCTTCCTCTCAAGATTGTAGTGAGAGTCACATAAGATAATAATTGTAAAGCATTTAGCACAGGGCCTAAGACATAATAAAGACTATATAAGCATTATTATAAATTTTTATGATTCACTCAATGACTTTTGTAAAGAGGACCTGAGATTATTCATGAAATGTCAACCCTTTATTATTTATAAAAGTACTGTAACTGTCAGGTATTATTTAAATTCTCAATTTAAATTATATAACATTAATTATACCATATGTGTAATCCTATATATAATTACATAATTTATAAATGAATTATAAATTATCATTATCTTTGTAATAGAAATGATAATAGTAGGACTCCATTTTAATTATTTTACAGAGATATCATGACAGAAGTCCCATTTCTCCCAGAGAGTGACAAAGGTATAGACTTAATGACATGAGTGAAGAAGTACTGATTTATTGCTTGCTATAAAATACTAAGTTCTGGGAATATTATATTAATATAAAAGTGGGATAGTCCCTGCTATCAAATAGCATACATTTAAATAGGGGGATCTAATATATAAAGTGGTGGTAGGTGGGTAAATAAGTGAATTGAAGAAGCATAGTCACAGGCTAGGAGTTGGGTCTGAGTGAAATAACTCCATCTGAACCAAAAATGTCAGCAGATTGGAGGGACATGAGTGGCAAAGGACAAAGTAATTAAGGTAAAGAAACAGGTTCTATTTTATAATTGCATTTTTATTTCATTTGGCAATGATAAAAGTAAATTAGCAAATTTATTTTTGAAAAATTAACATTAGTCCATATTCTTTTTTTCATACCCTAAGTTGAACCTTGGATTTTAAAAAGAGAATTTTGATATTAAGTTTGAAATAACCCTGATTGAATTAAGTTGCAATTCACCCCACCCTTTGACTGAATCGAGAACAAAGCCTATTGCTTATCTGTTGACAAACTGTTTAAGACCCTCAACTGTGAGATGCATACTTTGCTGCCATCTTACAGACCATACTTGAGTACTCTTGGCATCAGAAAGATGAAAGACACTTGTCTCTAATCCCTCATGACTCCCTAGCATCCAGAAGACCCACCTCTTGCCCAGAGTAAGGTCAGAGTTCTTTAAATGGAGAAACTTTGAAAAGAGACATCATGAGGAGGATAAATTGGAATAGAGAGAGGAAGAAAGATTTTTTTCACTGGGAATTGAGAGCAAGAGGGGTGCATGGGCATGGCTTATCAGGTTTGGAAGAGGTTTGGTAAAGGAACTGCCAGCCACATGTGACTAGAAACCTTTTCCTTCTCTGACCTGTTTTTTAAACATCTAATCAATAATCATAATAAGCTCTCAAGAGAATTTTAATTTTAACAATTTCAAGTTATCAATTAAGTCTAGCAAAGGTTTTAATGTCTATGAAGTAGTTATGCCATAAGATCCAAATTCACAGTGAATCTATCCTTAGAAGGGTACTTATATCGCTTTAAGTGTCCCCAGTTAGTAACAAAACTTTTTAACAATGGGCTGAGGTTTGAACTCTCAGCCCCCTGCTAGGACAGGCCCCTCACTCCTGAGTGGCTTCCAATGAGCCCTTATGCCACCAACAAAAAAACAAGCAGCCACATAAGGACAGAGTTGATCACAGATCTTTATGAAAAAGAATATACAATCCAGCAAATATATTCTTTTAAACAATACATTTAAGAAAAACTAACTGAAAGGGCTGAGGCAGGGTAGGTTCCATGCATTATTCCTCTTTCCATTGGCTTGTTTCTCTCTGTTCCTGTTCCTAAGTGAGTGAGAGCCAGAGCTAAATGATGTACCTCTCAGCTTGTCCATTCATATGGAAGTCATCTCTCATAGTCTTGTAGAAGGAAACTAAAAATGTAATGGGCAACCAGCTGCTATTTCTGACTTCTGTTGGACGGTGGTCCTCTCTCTCCTCAATCTTCTCAAAAGTCTCCCCAACCACTTTTAGTTCTAACAATGACAATAACAACAGTTTCTTTACTTCTCAAAGTGGGAGGGAGGGGTAGGGGGATTGTGGCCAACTTTTTGATATAAAATCAAAAGTAGAACCCTTCTTGGTCTCAGGGCACTTCAATTCAATTCAATTCAGTTCAAGAAGAATTCTTTAAACTGGGAATGATGGCACAATTCTATAATTTCTGTTCCTGAGAAGGCAAAGACTGGTAGATCTCTTAAACTTGGGAGCTCTGTGCTGTAATAGGACAAGGTGATTGGATGTCTGCACTAAGTCTGGCACCAATTTGGTGATACTTTGAGTGGAGAGGTACCAGGGTGTCTAAGGATGGGGAACTGTCCCAGGCTGGAATCAAAGCATGTCAAAGCTCCCATTTCAGTCAAATGATCCTGGTCCTTGAACAGCTGCTTCACTTTTCTGTCTGGGTGAGATAGGGAGATTCAGTTTTAAGAAGCAAAACTGACAACAGGCATTTATTGAATGCCTATTAGGGGCCAGCCACAATGATGACTGCTAATCTGCTGTTGATTCTTAGGCCCTGAAAGGCAAATGATTTGTACAGTGGTGCCTCGTCAGTATGTATCAGAGGAAGGATTTGAACTTGGGTCTTTTTGATTTTCAAATTAGCTGACTATCCATTGCATTATGTTCACTCCCTGGACTTGGGATAAAAAGACACATGCTAAAATAATCCCTACCCTCAAGGACCTTAGATTTTACTGGAGGAAAACAGCATGTACCAAGATAAGCAAATATGATTAACTCTGTTTTTCTCAGGTATTAGATTTTTTCTTATAACTCAACAAGCAACCAACTTAGTATAAGTTCTATTTATGGCAGAAATAAAAAGTTTTTCTTCATCTCTTTGCATGAAAAGAATTGCTTTGGGATTTGGGATTTTAAAATTGAGAATGTTTTCACAGCTAAAACCTTTTGATTTTTCACTAAGATCCTGAAAACTTGCAAAAATGGAAAGAAATGACTTGTACACCTTCTACATTTCTAAGGAGAGTTTTCACCTTTTGGGGGGCTGGTTAACCCCACATCCCTATCCCCTAAACTCTACCACCTTCCAGATGTAATTGGGTGGCATCATCTTGATTTTAATAGAAAAAGGAATCAGTTAAGGTCTTGACTGGAGTTAGTCATCTAGCCACCAACTGAGAGGACTTGGCACCCTGAAACCCATGAGTTTCAAAGTTATTATTTAGTTCTTTGAGTCATGATGCCTCTCTAGTTTGAACCCCAAATCCCAGTATAAAGAAGTTATTCCTCTTCTCTCTGACTTACCTTTTGATTTCATTTTAGAGGAATGTATAAAGATCCTCTAAAGCCTAAAGGAATGCTGGACCCAGTGAAGCTTAGTGTGGTTAAGAAAGTAAATGATCTGTTGGAAGATTTCCATTAGAAGCAGAAATGGACATCAAAGAGATTGATGAATCCACATTTCATAAAACAAGCTGGGGGGTGGGCATTTTAATGTACCAAAAGTTTTTCCTTCTAGTTTTCAAACTAGCCACTCACTGCCACTAATGTGTCTTCTTATATGTGTGCAGAATGCTGATGAAGCTGATTCTCAGAAAGAAGGGGAGTCTGTGAAAATTTTCTCTATCTATCTAAGTCATAGGAGTCTTATTGTACAAAGTATTCAATTAAAAAACAACTCATATTTTCTCGGAAACCCTATTCCTTTCCTAGCTTCTCTGTTATTGTTGAGGGTACCACTATCTTCTTAGTCACTCAGGTACTCAACCTAGGTGTCATCCTTTACTCACCTCCCCACATCACTCATATCCAATATGTTCCCAAATCTGTTCATTTCACCATTGCAATATCTCATGAATATTCCCCCTTCTCTTCTCTAACACTGTTTTATCCCTGGTCCAAGTCTTCATCGCCTCATGCCTGGATTATCACAATAGACTGCTGATGGATGTGTCTACTTTAAGTCTCTCCCTATTCCAGTCAATTTTTCATTTAGCTGCTAAATTGATTATGCCTGCCTCATTCAATCACTCTATTGACTCCCTATTGCCTCCAGGATCAAATATAAATGCCCTTTGGCTTTCTTACATAATCTAGTCTCTTCTTACCATTCACTCTTCTTATTTCTTAGAGCTCTACCCTTTACCTTTCCCCAAACCCTTGATTTAGTGACACTGTCTTCTTTTTAGGTCCTTATACTAGACATTTGTGTAATTGGAAATCTGTTACTATATTTCCCAGAAGCCCACTGACTTCCTGTCATTACGTGCTTCCTGTAGACAGGGGGATATATGGGGTGGTGTTCCTGGTCTTTCTCTCTTTGCTTCCTGTCAGAGACTGTGGTGGAGCACAGGGTTTTTGAACAGGGTTTTTTATTTTGATACCTTTTTATTCCTTTATTTTTAATGATCATTATGATTTAAATTCAAATAAATTTAACTCAAGGTATGAATTTAATCAGTGATCATGTATTTATTAAGCCTCAGGAAATTTGTCCCTTCCAATTATTTCCTACAACCTCTAAGTACTTGACATGTTGTGAATTTTGCTTTCTGTCTCCTGCTTTTTGCCTCACCACCACCACCATCCCATTCATAGGAAAATCTCTATCCACACTTTTGCCTTTGAGGATCCTTAGCTTCCTTTAAGGCTCAACTCAGGCACCAACTTTTATAAAAAAAAAAAACAAAAAACAAATGCCCAACTTTAAATGGTGGTGCCCTCTCCCTTTAAAAATTATATTGCATTTTAAAAATGCTTAAATAGTGAATACCTCCTCCACCCCAGGAGATTGTAAGCCCTTTGACAGTAGAGATTTTTTCTTATCCTTCCCTCTTTGCATTCCCAGAGATTAACATATCACTTTATTGTTGGTATTTAATAGAGTGGAATAGAAAATAATATAATATGAACAACACTGCCTGATATCCCCACTAAGTACTATTTTCAAGGTGAAAACAGGTAGAAAGAAGAAAGGAAATAAATATTTTTAAGGTTCTACTAGTGTTTTATAAATATTATTTCATTTGAACCTCACAGCAATCCTGGGAGGTGCTATTATTATTCCCATTTATAGTTGAGTAAAATGGGACAAATAGATATTATTTTACTTGCCCAGGTGCAAAGAGCTAGTATGTATCTGAGGCCAGATATGAACTCAGGTCTTCCTGACTCCAATCCCAGTATTCTCTTAACTTCATCATCATCTGTCTCTATGTAATGCCTTGGGAAGGAGTTCTTAAGTTGGGTTCATAGAAACTAAAGAAGTCCATGGAGAGATTTCAAGGGATCTATAATTTTTTTATCTTGATCATTGTATTTCAAAATTTTGTAATTTTGTTTTATGAATTTGAAAATATTATTCTAATAAAGGGTACATAGGTCTCATCAGATTGTCTCATGATACAAAAAATTATGAACTACTTTAGAGTCACATTAAAATCTAAATTAGAGTATAGATTTCTAGGAAACAGTGATAAGTGCCAATAGCATTTGTATATAATATATATATATGTAATATGGGTATCTTATAACAGTATAGAAAGATTTTTGAAATAGAGGCATTCAGGAATAATACTGGAATCAGGCAGCAACAGTGCCATAACTAAAGAAAACCTTTGACATAGGTACAAAATAGAAATTTCCTTATGTCACAATATTTTCATGCTACAGAGTTTTCCATATTTATTGCTATGTTGAAATATACATTTAGTAAGAATTTGTGAGCTATTTGCTAGCTATTAAGTAGTGTATGAGATGCTTTGAGAGAATACAAAAGAAATATAAAACATAGACCCTGTATTCAAGAAGCTTATAACCATGGGGGAAGCTTTTAATTCTGGAATTGATGGTTCACCCCCTGATGAGTGCAGGGCTAGGCTGTAAGTCATATGATAGGAAATCCAGCGTCCTAGAATCTGTTGGAAATAGTAATGGTTATTACAATGACTGAGATATCAGATTCTCTGGACAAAATGCTGAACAACATGTGTAGTTGTCACATGTAGAAGATCACATTTTAACCAGATAAAGCCTATATCTATATTGATTGATGGCAAACAAAAAGTATGCTCAATTCAATTACAGATTCAAAACCAAGGGCTTTCTGTGATATCAGCGGTGTGCTCAGATCTCCACCTTAGAATCGCTATAGGGTTTCACACCACAAATTTGGTCAGGGATGAGATAATAGATATATAACATTTAATTTGAGTCTTAGAGACAAGTTCCAACTAGCATCTTGACAAAAACAAGTGAGGGTGAATTCTTTTACTTTGCTTTTTGTCTCCTCATCTCAAGAATGGTGTGGGCTGTAGCATGACCAACAACTTCATGACCTCTCAGAACCCTTTAAAACAATTATTATGCACTAAAGATAAGGTAACATAGCTGTTTCTATGATCTAAGGAATCAGGAATCTAAAAAAAAGCTTTAAAAATACATATAAGCTAATATTTACCTCAAGTTCATTCAGTATCTTTACCCCCACTCTTCTTGAATTCTTCAGCAGCAAGGTTACACTAGCTGAACCCAAAGGCTTTTCACAAAAACCATTTACCTCCCTTAGTACTGCCTCCTTCCAGGGCCACAGAGATCTTGGCTTTAAGATACTGAATTTTGCTGGTGACTGGGTGGCCAATGTCATAGCAATACTCTTTCCTGCAAAAGATCTTTGGTAGTAGAGTAAAGGAATGGAGGAACAAGGCAGGACACTTTCTGGACTTGAAACAGAACCTGGGTCTCATACCCTAACCCCTTCTCCTTCCTAGTGCTTTAGAGATATAAACACTGAAGTATAGAATTTAACCTTGGCTACAGTAGAATCAGTGTGGTAGTACTAGGTACTTATAGTTGGGTCAGAAAACTGAGAAACAGAGGAAATGGGACAAGATACCATATGTGAAGGGTTGGACAGTACTGTGTAGCATTCCAGTAAGCCTGAAGGAAAGAGCCCAAGATTCATCTGGATCTAGTTCTTTATCCTCCAAAATAAATCACTTGGAATACAGACCAAGCCTGGTGAACCTTAAATTGCCTAGAATGAGGGGAGACAGATGCTTTGAGATCTAGTCCTTAGGAAAACAACAACCAGAGAAGAGAGAGTCAGAAAGTGACCAATAAGAGAAAATAGTAATAATAATAACAAAGACGGAAGTTACCAAATATCTCAGGCTGAAGAAAACTCAAAGACCTTGAATGTTAAGCAGATAAATTAATAGGGAAAACATTAATAACATAAAGGAAATAAGACTACAGATCTAGGAAATGACTTCAACTCTGTGAATAAATACTGCAAACAAAGGAAAATGACTCAACACTCAATGAGACAGAGGATCTGTGTAATTTAGGAAGAGTATGAAATCACATGTTTTTCCTGAGTGGATTAAAAGAGAAATGAGAATTATGAGAACAGAATTCATGCCCTGCAATTTAGAAATAATTAGCAAAATAGAAAATAGAATAGAATAGAAACACTTGAATCTGACAGCAAGTCTTACTAAAGAAACAAAAGAGAAGACAATGATTGAGAATATTAATATGGAGAAATGAAGATTAATCTATAAGAAAAGGAAAAAAGTCATAACTTTAAAAGAAAATATATTCTGAACTCAAGCAAAACACATTGATCTTGATGATAAGATTTATAGAAACAATCTAAGAATTATAAGATGCCCAGAAAAAAAATATGTCAAAAACTCAAAAAGAAATGCAAGAAATAAGAAAACTAGAACTTTTAAATTCAGAAAAGAATTTACCCATTAAAAGAATGCATAGATTACCTCCAAAAAAGATTAACTTGAGGCTGAAAATTTCAAGATACATAGTCATTAAATTTAACAATTCAATTTAGAAATGACAAATTCAGAAAATTATTGGAGAAAGTGATCAGATGCAAAAGAAGGGGAATTTGAATAACTTATGACTATTCCACACTCACTAGAAAATGAATGATGGAATATAATAATGTGTTCTAAAGATCAATGGAGTTCACTATGAAGTTCAAGGGTGACTTACCTTACAAATTTGAAATTAATCATAAATGAAAAAAGATGGATATTCAATAATTCAGAGACATTCAAAATATTCTTTGGATGAAAACCAGACTGGACTATTTGCTTCTTTTTTATGTTTTAAAAAGTTTTATTAATAATAACCAAAGTAAAAAAACCAAATGAACCCAGTGTGATCACAAGAAAAAGAGAGCAAGGGTGTGGCTTACACCAAACTATATACAAACATGATCATGCAAACATGGTGGAGAGAGAAAAGAAATTCTGGGAAATAATGAAGGACTTCTGGGGGATAATGACTATTTGCTTCTTGAACACTCTAGATAACAGAAGTGTAAGAATGATAAATGGATATAGGAATTAAGAACAGCCTCAGGAACGGCAACACCAAAGAGACTAGAGAGACTTCTTTCTAAATGCACACAAAGGAGACAGAGGTAAAGGTAGAAGTCAGGTGCAAATAATATCAAAATCTGAGAAAGAAAGCATCCTATCAGAATCATTTTGTTGGACAAACATAGTCATGATACCTAAATCAAAGAAGGATAAAACAGGGAATGAAAATTATAAGCCAGTATCATGGATGAATATTGATTCAAAATTTTTAAATAAAATTTTCTCAGACTACACAATTTAGAAATAATTTATTATTCAAAGAAAGACATATCAGGGATTCAAGGATAGTTCAACATTAGGGAAATAACCAACACAATTATATTAAAAACCAAAATATCTAAAGCCATATGATTATTTTAATAGCTAAAGAAAAATCATTTGACAAAATATGACACTCATTAATGCTAAATATTCTACAAAGTGTAGGCATAGAGGGAATTCTTCAATATCATAAAAAGTATCTATCTAAAACAAAAAAATCATATGCAAAGGTACAAATAAGGTAATAAAGTTAAGATACTTGCCATCCTCAAGTAGTCCCCCAAAAGGCAATGACAATAAGACAAGGAAAAGAAATTAAAAACATAAAGAGGAGATAAAAATTTGTCTATTTGCTGATACCTGGAAAATCCTAGGTAATCAGCAAAAGATGACAACTGAGGCCACTAACATTTTTAGCGTAGTCACAGTTATGAAATATACTCTCCAAAATCAATTGCATTTCTCTGTAATAATAACAGAATTCAAAAAAATATGGAAATGGAAATCCCATTCCAAATAATTACAGAGTACAAAAAATATCTACAGATTAATCTACATAAACACATAAAAGATGCATAAATTCAATTATAAAATGTTCCTTAAAATAATAAAGAACAACTTAAATAGCTGGAAGAATAATAAAATTAACATTACTAGTAATTTACATTGTTAATATCATACTAGTCAGATTATCAATGAAACACTTCAAGTCAATAAAATAATATCAAAATACATTTTAAAAAAAAACACAGAGAACAGAGGTGTCAGATATGAATCTTCAGACTACTTGCAGTCTATAATACTACTTGCTGTGGTCTGAACCAGATTGTTATAATTGCAAAATATTTAATAAAATAAAAAGAAATACAATTAAAAAATAGAAAACATTGCATTTTAAAATGTGGCCTGCAGGGATCCTTATGGATGGATTAGTGGCCCTGGTTTTATTTGAGTTTGACACCAACTCTAGAAAATCAAGGCAAATGACAAAAAGGGATAGAATTGAAGACCATTGCCAAAACTCAAATTCTATCATTCATGAAAGTCCATAGGTGTTTCACATTGCCCAACAGTGGTACTTTTTCAATGCCTATTCAGTTATGCTGAATTTTTCTTCTTTTTTATGTCATTTAAAAAATACTATTTGCTATATGGAATGGCTCTCAGGAAAGAGAAACTAAGATGATGTAAAAAAAATAGGTGTCAGTAAAAATGCTTAAAAAAAAAAAGAATGATATAGTCCCAAGTGTACTTTCAATCTTCTAAGATAGAACAGTGGAGCAAGACTAGTTACTGTATACCTGGGCTTTCTATGTTCCAGATCCATTTTAGCCTCAGGAATAAAACTGCAAACTTGCCTCTTGGGTGAAACTCTAGTAGACAATGGTGATCCTCAGTCTCTCTGTTAGGTACTTGCTTGCATGGATCTTTCATTTCAGAGATAGAGCATCTGATCTGACTGCTCCATATTTCCCAGGTTGGTCACTTACTCAAATTCATCATCTTGGGTTGGATAAAACTGATTCATTGTGATCTCTTTATTTTTAGATTTATTGATCACTACTGGGTCTAACATTCTCCCAAGATCTTTCTGGTAGTAGTAGTGAAGAATTGTGGACTTAATACTACTTCCTCCTACTTTATTATCTTTTCTGCTTCTTAGCTTCTTGATTTTTCTCCAAATATCTGATTTTTTTAGCATAATCATTTTAATGTAAGTATAACTTGCACGGGCAAAGTAGATTTAAGCAAACAGATCAGATCACAAATGTGAGGATTTGATTTCTTCTTGGTTTGATGGATTAATTATAATAAGGAGGAAAAGCCCTTGTAGCCTCCTTTTCTTGGTCAATCCATTTAAATTTATGTTCTTCCCACCTATGTTTAGTCAGATTGGCTCTACCATGCATCTTTCCTGAGTGGTGGGGTATTCCTTGAGCTCAAAAAGTCTTGTTTTGACATTTCCTCTCTGTCACTATATGGGGACCATGAGTTTTCCCAAGCAGCATTGACTTGTCCTCTATCAAATATTCATGTTGTGGCCCAGGAAGGTGTGACAACTATGTTTTGCTGACACCTACTGGGTAAGACAAAGAATATGAATATAAAAAAATCTACAGAGCAATTACTTGTCAGAACATCAATTTATGGGAGGGAATGCTAATATGTTTAGTGTAAAGTTGAGACCTACAATAATACTAAATGATCTATAATAATAGGTCTGAACTGAGTTTTGTTAGAATAATGCCAATTATGTTAATGCTATTGGTGTTGTTATTGTTGATGATAATGATGATAATTCTCCACCATAAAGCCACATTTTCATGCCCCATCATGGTATGGAAATGACCATAGTTTCTACAAGGAAAGTGGAGTTTTGTCAGGTCCTACCAATCTATAAAAGCTTCAGGTGAATTTGTGGATCATATTTTTAAAGAACTAGCCAGGTTGTGACTACAGAAAACCATGCATTAGGACATATAAGGGTCTTGATTTGTGTCACTGGAAGAAGTACTCCACTGAAGGAATCAAGGATTCTTGAAGTACAACCTGAAATAAGGCTGATAATGTATCAATAGGCTGGCAGAATGGCCCTATCTAAAAAGATATGTTAATAGGTATAAATGTAAGGTCATGCAGATGATTTTTTTAAATCTATAAAAATATTAGATGGAAAAATGTTGACATAATTGCATTATGGGCAGTAAAATTAGCATGTTTAATGACATGATTTTCATTGGAATGCACTATTATAACAATTCAATAGTATGATGAAACATGAAAATAGAATGCATAATGCACATTTACATAGTAGAGATTTAACAAATATTTGTCACATAAATGACCTTGTGAATGAATGAACATTTTGGGCTGATTACATTGACCAAAATGATATGAAAAGTAATGATTAGGGAAAATTAGTCTGAAACTAAGAGGTTAGATGGAATTTTGTATATTTCTTATATATATATATATATATATATATATATATATATGTCCCAAGTGTTCTATAAGTTGTAGTGCATTTTTCACCTATTGAAGCTTAACTTTAAACTTCAAAACTTTACTTCAAAACTTTATATAATAAGCTTAAAATGGCCCAGAGTCTTTTAAGACACCCTGCTCCTATACTTTATGTCTACTTTATTAGAATGCTATCTCCCTGAAGGAAAGGTCTATTTTGCTCCTTTTTTTTTTTTTGTAATTCTAGAGAATTGAAAAAAAAACATGATGAAAATGTAATCATAAAAGGAAAGAGGGAGAGAGATGGAAGGGAATATTAAGTGGGCAGTATAATATGAACAACGTTATGGTAAAGAGTAAGACTATAATAATGAAATTCAGAGCTAGAAGACATCTCAAGGGTCATCTAGTTCAATTTACATATAAACAGAACATCTACAATAATCTATCCAAGAAATGGTCATTTTGTCCCTTTTTTAAAACCTTCAGCAAGCCAAATACACCATCTTCTGAGACTGTTCATTCTACTATTAGGTGACTAATCACAAAGAAGTATTTCCTTACATCAAATGTAATTTTTTTTCTGTGTCAAAGTCCATTTCTAAAGGGAAAAATCCAAGGAAACAGTCAACAATAAAAATTATGACCTCTAATATCTATGTGTAAATGCACCAAGAATGGGAGAATAGAGATCCTATGGGAAAGAGAAATATTTGACTTCATAATTTTCAGGAGGTTGTTAGATGGAATCATAACTGAAATATGGCTTAGGGTGGTCAAGCCCTATTCATGAGAAAAAGAATATCCAAAAGTGATTGGGATAAGGTAAAATCCTTCAATATTAAGAAGATATGCTCTTTGTGAAAATTCAAGAGGGCTATGGTGGTAAATGAAAAAGAAACAGAGACAGAACCTGAAGTAACATTGTCATCAGATAATTCTAAAAACTACTTAGGAAGGGAAAATAAATGAAAAATTTAGGAAACAAATCACAAACCTAGTGGGAGTTATGATATAGTGGTGATGAGGAACTTTGGTATTTTTGGACATCTGCTGGAGCTCTCCATGTGCCTAAACCAAAGGAGATAATAATTTTGTGACATGCTTTAATGACAATTTCATTCTTTAATAAGTGGAAAAACTAATGCAGGAAATTCTATTATGGGTCCGATGTTCAGGAACAAGAAAGAACTTGTTTATGGGGTAGATATTATGGAAAATTTTGAAGGGTTAATTGGTCAGTTCACCTTGAAACTTATGATTGTGAAAGAAATGAATCAGAAAAGTTGAGTTGGAATCTTAGCTCTGCTATTTACATCCTGCACAAAATGGAGAAGTCACTTATTTCTGTGTTTCTTTTATCTATAAAATTTGAGTGAGATTAAATGAGATGTAATATTCCTTCTAGGTTTAAATATTATTTATATGAATTTTTGACAAAGTTTCTTTCTGAATATAACTAGTTTTTGCAAGTTTTTGGAAACCCCCTTCTTCTTTTAACAGCATTTTATGAGTTTATTGTAAATGGATTGGGAAGACATACATTCAATCTTTCCATAGAATTTCCACTGGTTGCCAAGTGAAAGGTTCAATTTTTTTGACAGGGTGGCATGAGTAGATATGGTTTTTGCTATGTTCCCTGACTTTGCAAATTTAGCTCAAGCCTTTCTATTCCCACAGCAGTTGGGTTTTCCCAACCCCGATTTGATAGTATCAGAAAGATAACAAATGCCTTCCAACAATGGCAAGATTAAAATCTAAAAATCTCATGAAAACATGTCTCCACGCAAGATATTCTTTGGTTCCTGCCTTTATGGCTGGCACCCTCTTAAGGGGATAAACTTGAAATGCTAGGAACTATCCTCTCTGGCCACAAACTTTGTTAAGGTTGGAGAATTGGGGTATTTGTGGTTTTCCTACAACTCCAAATAGCAATTGAAAGGGAAAATAAAAGTTGTGTAAGTGTTAGTGCTCATGGAAACAAATAGTGAGAGGAAGGGTGCTATTTCTTAATTCATAATTAAAGCTTTTTGAGAATTGAAATGCTGAGGTAGAATTAATGTTTTGAGGCAGGCCCTACATATCAGCCAGGATACTTTTAGTATTTCACCAATATTATAAGTCAGTTCAATACTGAAGGTGACTCCAGATCTTTTAAGTTACTGTATAACACCATGAAAATAGGTTAATCAATTTTCAAAATGTCCTATTCACTTTGATTGTCATAGAGATTACTATAAAATGAACTGCCCCCTCCTCTCCATCCTGTTTCCTGTTATAAGGAATTTCTTAATTTCATTTATCTTATTAGAAGCAGAAGTTTCTAGGTTAGAGAAAATTAAGTAATATATCACTCGGACTCTTTAAGAGGAGAAGTCTTCTAAATAGCCCTGCATCACTTTAATAAGCCTATCATAAAAGGGAGAAGTGAGTTGGTTCTTGGCTCCATCTTCTCTGGAAGTCTCAGAGAATGGAGTGGCTGCTTGGGCTCTCTGCCAAGAGATCTCTCTGACAGTGGCTGGTGGCAGTTGGAGTTGAAAAGAACAGATTTAAGGAGGTTGAAGAAGGAAAGACTTACTACTGCTAGTTAAGAGTTTAGTATTGAGATTCCACAACTGAATAGTATCACAAATTTCAAAGCTTGTGCCTTGAGCTAGAATCAGAAATGTGGGGCAAGCTTGGTCACTGAGGTAGGTATGAATAAATGCACCTCTCTTTTTTTTTTCTCCAGTGGTAGGGGTCTATGGATATAAAACATTGCATATACTGCTAATTTAGGTGATATGTTGCTTTGTTTTGATGAATTGATTTTTGCTCCCTTTTTAACTCATTCTTATAAGAAATGGTTCTTTGGGTGAGAACAAGGTAAGATACATTTGGAAATAAGGGAAATATAAAATAAGAGATTTTTTCCACAGAAATATTGTTAGAAAATTTACTTTTGGTACTTAGATTATTAATCTAGAACTGAAAGATATTTTAGATATAATCTAGTCCAGTCTCTTAATTTTACAGATAAAACAATGGTTCAAAGTTATATAAGAAATGAAGGATAAAAATAGAATTTGAATACAAGACTGATAACTCCAAGTCTAGTGCTCTTTCTAGTATATCACTAAGTGACCATAATGTCATCTTGTCTCTTCTCTAGTAGCCACCATCTTGGTTCAATCGATTCTATTATTTCTTCCTTTCAACCTCATCTGCAGCTAACATTCATGAACTTTGAAACCATTTTCCAGTTGGGTTCAAGATGTCTGCACTACCAAAGTTACACAATAACACTTGAGATTCTTTTGGCAAGAACCATAGCTAATTTTTTTTTCTTCATGGGCCAGATAATTTCAAGATAAATTCATATGAGTAATAAGAAAGTCTCCAGGGATTTGAAGATATAGCAAAAAACATTATTTGGATACTGCCTTGCAAAATAATAATGATTTAAAAATATATCCACAGAACTGAAACAAGGTATGATGGTAATTGTTTAAGTCCTAAGATTTATTCACAAATGGCAGTCTTCCAAAGGAGAATAAAGAGTTTTCTCAGAGAGAGGTCAGGGTTGAACCAGGGTGGGGAAGTTGAGTTTTTCTAAAAAGAGTACTGATGATTGAAAGTGGCATACTAAAGATCTCCTATTCTGTTTCTTCTGTTTTAGGCTGCATCCCCATAATTAACCAGGTATTTCAGGCTGAAACACAGATGAAGGTGGATGTCTCAAACCCTATCATTGCCTCTTGCCTTATGCTTCCTTTTGTGAAATTGAAACCATCTGTAGCTAAATGATAAAACATATTTTGAAAATTCCTAGAAAAACCATTGCTTATGAACAAGTCTTATTAATGATTAGCTGAGGTCAGTTTGCTTTTCCTCACACCAAAACCTGAAAGAATCATCTCTGACACAAATTTAATCTTCTCTTCTCTTAGGGTTAGGGTTAAGGTTATGTCATAACTGAGAAGATAAAGAGAAAGTTGATTAGAAAAAGATATTTCTTTGTTTTTAGAACTAGAATGATAAATTGTAACCCAACATTAAAAGACACAAACAACCCAGAGGACCACTTTCAAATAAGAATAGAAATTTCTTTGAATATTATAAAGAAAAATAGTGCCCATGTAAGCTAGTTTTGGGCTACATGAATATGGCTAAATGAAGTACCTTGATCAAAGTAAAAATTTAATATATATTTGATTGATTGGTGGGTTTGGGATGAATTATCTTTTTGGAGATGATAGGAAAACTTGTCTATAGTTAATCCATGCTAAAGTGAGCAGTCTAAGAGGCACTACCATGTAGTAGATCAAGAACTGACCTTGAAATTGGAAGACTTGAATTCAATTCTTACTTCCATGATATAGTATACACATAATCTCTCAGTGCTCTAGACAGTTCTTTAAGACAAGAAGTTGAAGAGAAAGTGATAAGCTGCACTTTTATTTACTATTTAATTACTACACTTTTTAGTATATCTCTTCATTTCAAGCCATTGTCATCTGCTGGCTTTTATTTTTCTTTTTAAACTTTAACCTATTTATTTTAAAATTTAAAAGAAAGTGTGATTACTTATGGTATTGAAAGATAAAATATGCTGACATTATGTAATACTATACATATAGTTTATGCATTTTTGAGTTTCTAAACTTTTTCTGTGTCATTTATTGGCCTTTGAATGTTGTTTGTGGCTTCCACAAAACCCCAAAATTATCATTTAATTTCTTATTCCAACCTGTGATGTAGCAAAAATGTGATGAGGAAAGTTGTAATATGGAAGGGATACTTATATTTTTTTAAAAAGTCATTTGGCAATATTCTATACCAGGGAAAGCATAGGAATAGGCTTTATCTATAAATATTCTAAGACTAATAATGAAAAAGAGAGGCAAAGAAGACAAATCTGGACCCACTGTTATAACCTACTCAGTAAATCAGAATTAATATTATTGGAATAAATATATCAATGTATTTTTCACTTCCTAGTTCAGAGTTTTGAAACACTCTGTCATCTTCTAGGTGACCCAGATCCTTATCCAGTCGGATACATCTATAGGCAGAGAAGGAATCTAGAATAGCCCTACTCTGAATAACTGATTTAGTAACCTGATTGCTATTATATTTTGAACATTAAGGTATCCTTCTTTGAATACTTTAAAAAGGAAATAAATAGAGATGCCATTGCTAGCCATATAGTTCAAGGAGGTCAATTACAAAGAAAGTTCTAAAATGGTGGAGTAGAAGCAAGGAAAGTTCTAATTCTATGAGAATTCTTTTCAACTTAAAATAAGGCTTCAAGACAAATTATTGTAGTGAAAGAATGGTGTTAAACAACTTTCATGCAGAGAACAACTTGAAAGGTAAGTAGAGAAGGTCTAGTTCATAGAATTTCCTTGTCCTTTTTAGATCATAACACAAAAATTATAATTAATAAATTATTCATGGAAAGACAAAAAAGTTATTTGGAAACTAAATAATCTGATGTTAAAAAGGGATTTGTCAATGAAAATTTATAGAAATAATCAATAATTTCATTAATGAAAATGACAATGGAGAGACAACATATCAAAATTTATCCAAATCGTTACTTGGGGAATTTATATTGCTAATATTTTCATCATTATAATAGGAAAAAAGCAGATCACTAAATTGGGCATACAACTAAAAGACTAGAAAAAGAACAAATTAAAAATCTCCAATTAAAATCTAAATTGGAAATCCTAAAAATTAAAGGAGAAATTAATAAAAATTGAATGTAAAGGAACCTCTGAACTAATGAATGAGAATAGGGATGAGTTTTATGAAAAAAACAAATAGAGCATTGATTAATTTGATTTAAAAAAAAGAAAAGAAGAAACATCAAAAAATTAATAACAAAAAATGAAAAGGGTGAACTTAACACCAATGAAGAGGAAATTAAAGTAATGATTAGGAACTGTTTTGCACAATTATATGCCAATAAATCCGAGAGTATAAGTGAAATGTATGAATACTTACAAAAATATAAATTTCCAATTTTAACAAAAAAGGAAATGGAATACCTAAATAACCCATCTCAGAAAAAGAAATTAAACAAGTCATCAAATAACTTCCTAAGAAAAAAGCCCCAGGGAAATATGCATAAACGAGGGAATTCTCTGATATATTTAAAGAATAATTAATCCCAATACTATATAAAATTTTTGGAAAAATAGGCAAAGAAGGTATCCTAACAAATTACTTTTATGATATAAATATAGTGCTGCTACCTAACCCAGGAAGAGCAAAATCAGAGAAAGACAATTATAGGTGAATTTCATTAATAACTATAGGTGAAAAAAATTAAATAAAATACTAACAAGGAGACTACACCAATATATCACAAGGATCATTGACTATGATCAAATGGAATTTATATCAGGAATTCAAGGCCAGCTTAATTTTAGTAAAAATATTGGCATAATTGACCATACCAATAACAAAACTAAACAAAATCACATAATTATCAAAATAGATGCAGAAAAAGCCTTATAAAATGCCTCATCCTTTCTTAGTTAAAAAAAAAAACTAGAAATTATAAGAATAAATGGGTCTTTCCTTGAAATTATAAAGAGTATCTACCTAAAACTACCAGCAAGTATCTACAATGAGGATAAGTTAGAAGCCTCTCCAGTAATATCAGGGATGAAGCAAGGATAGCCATTTTCACCACTCTTCTTCAACATTGTTCTAGAAATTCTACCTTTAGCAATAAAAGAAATTGAAGGAATTAAAGTAGTCCATGAGGAAACTACATTATTACTCTTTGCAGATGATATAATTAAATATTTAGTACATAAACTAAAAAAACTAGTTGAAATAATAATTTTAGTAAAGTTGCGGTATAAAAAATAAATCCACACAAATCACCATATTACCAACAAAGTCCAGCAGCAACTCTAGACAATATAAAATATCCAGGAATCCACTTGCCAAGAGAAACACAGAAATTATATGAACAAAATTATGAAACACCTCACACAAATAAGATTAGTTTTCAACAAGTGGAAAAATATTAATTGCTCATTAATTACAAAAATATTTATAGCAGTTCTTTTTGTGGTGGAAAAGAATTGGAAATTGAGGGGATGTCCATCAGTTGGGGAATGATAAATTGTGGTACATGTTGGTGATGTAATACTATTGTACTATAAGAAACATTAAGCAAGGTGATTTCAGAAAAAGCTGGAGAGATCTGCAGAAACTGATGCAAAGTAAAATAAGCAGAATTGGGAGAACATGGTACAAAGTAACAGTAATATTGTAAGATGATCAATTGTGAAATGCAATGCAAAGATCTGGGACAATCCTGAATGACTCATGATAGCAATCCTATCCACATCAAGAGAAAAAAAAACCTGTTGAAGTTGAATGGATGCAGATCAAAGCAAACTATCTTTCACACCAATGTATTTTCAGTTCCATTTGGGGAGTTTGGTTTTGTATGAGTGTGCCCTTTCAATAATTGACCAATATGAAAGTGTGTTTTGCACAATAAAAATTTAAAAACATGAAAAATAGTAGAAATTTGAGTTAATTCATGTTTCATAAGACACCAAAAATTGCCTGAGTAAAGTCATTCATAATTTCAATATTTTAAATTATTTTATAGAATGTTTTATGTACTAACTATATAATATCTTCATCTTGAATCTCAGAAAGATTTTCTTTATTTCCAGTAGTTTACTGTTTGTAGATTTTCAAGAATTTGCTTTTTGAGTATATAGAACAAGATACATACATTTTTCTTTTTTTTTTGCAAAGTAGTGAACATCATTAAATAACAACAGTAGAAGAAAAGCACATCTATTTAGCAGTAATATTATCTCAGTGATTTTTCATAACTGAAAATAATAAAAACTACAATATTGGAAAAGCAATAATAATAAGTAATCCAAAAGGCAATGGAAAGATGCATGATGTAGGCTATGACTTATTTTCAGGAATGTAAGCAAGAGGTAGTATAAAAAATACAACTGAAGACACACTTGACTGGTTATAAAAGTATGATAAGAAACAGATGGATAGGTTAAATGGCATATTGATACCTCTTAGAAAATAATGGAACCAAAGGAAATCCCTCATTGCATTTATAGGTACAGAGTGTGTATTATAGAAATACAGAATGTTAGAATTGGAAGGAACAAGAATTTATTAGAGGTGAATTCTCCAGCTGAGCATTCGCAGACCAGTGTCATTTTCTGAAGAATAACTATAGTGTTCAATGCAATAGTGTAGGTATAGTCTTATGGAACCTATCTCACAGCCTGTTCTGTCTCCCATGGATAAAAAGAAAGCTAATAGGGAAAAACATTGGCATTGATTCTCCACACCTGAGTCATTAAAACCATTTCATAAATGGAAATTGTTTGGCTCACCAAAAATGAAGTAGTATTTCAGAGTGTGGAGATTGTGGCCTAGAGAGTAACGCCTTTTAAAACTAAAGAAAAATTGATTATTTACAAAAGGGTACTGGTCAAATAAATGTTTATTTATTAAATATATACTATTCAATAGTCAGTGTGGCTGGTCTTAGGGATACAAAGAAAGGCAAAAACAGTTCCTATTTTATGGCAGCTCACATACTACTGGAGAATTTATTATGCAACAACTATGCATGACAAACATATATATTTATATATGATTATTTCTAACTTGCAACTTATAGCTAAGATTATTTCTAATATATGTAGGAAATGAAACTATGTATCTATCTATCTATATATATATATGGAATATATAGTAAATTATATGCCATGTGTAGCATATGGAATATATAATATATATAACAACATACCCTATATGTGTATATATGGGATATATGGGATTCCAGTCACTTACTGGACAATATCCACAATCCAAAATTCTACTTCAGTACATGGTAAGCCAAATAACTTCCATTTGAGATGGCTTTAATGACTCAGGTGTAGAGAATCTGGGCCAATGTTTTTTCCTGCTAACTTTTTTTATTACTCAAGCAAGGCAGAACAGGCTGTGAGATAGGTATTTCAGATAGATAGATGATAGATACATAGATACATGCATACATACATATAGATACATAGATACAAAGATAGATACACAGATACATTGAAACATAGAAATATAGATAGATAGATGGATACATGCATACATACATACAGAGATGATAGATAGATAGATAGATAGATAGATAGATAGATATGTTAAGGAGGGGTTGGGAAAATTCTTCTATAGATTGGATTTTTAGTTGAGATCTGAAGGAATTCAGTAGGCAGAGATAAAGAAGAAAATAATTATAAGAATTTTTGTTGAAAATGAAAGAGGTTAAGGGAGAATGTCATGCTAGGAAAAGCAAGGAGGCTGTTGTCACTGTATTTAATAGTATTAAGGCTACTTTTCTCCTTCTGAAGAACAATCATGCCTCCCTTGCTATATGATCAATACAAGTAGAGTACAAGTAACCCAAGAAAATAAACTTGTCATTAAGTCAAAAAGCAATCCTCATAAAATATACAGCAGAATTATTAACCCTGTAGCCTCTCAGAGTCATTTCATTCTTTTGGGGCCCATGCCTTACTTACATCTGTTTTGAGTCATTCCTTTAATCCTACTTTCTTTTTTAGAAATTAACTCATTGCAGTGCCTCCTCAACCTTTCTACTCTCTGCTACTCATCTCCTCCCCACCATACATGCTACACATGACAAATAATACTCATATATCTTTTGGAACAATAAAGCATCCTTGGATGAACTCCCAGAGCTCTCAGGATGAATAAAAGTTTTAGTTAGGAGTGGGACTGGAGGAAGAAAGAAAGGGATTTAGGTTTTATCTTGAAAATTTCATACAACTAATTTAACACAGTGTAGCCCTGACATAACAACATCATGATATTGCAAATAACACAAAGAGAATGTAATAGGATCTAGGGTGCATCATGAAGAACCAAATGCACTCATTCTAAGCCTAATTTCTGTGCCTTTCTTAATCTCTGGCAGTAAAACATGGCTCTCTTAGCTCATCAATGTCCTTTTTCCCCCTTTATTTAGATTGAAGTTAGTCATTTCAATGTCTCAGGCTGAAGAAAGAGAGATAGTATAGTTTTGCGAATGCCATTGGGTTGGCTATATCATTTAGGGAGGAAGATGATATTGACTGAAGGCATAAACCACTGGCTAAAAGTTAGAAACTAGGAAAGACCAAAAAGTGTTGTGATGGAAAAGTTGCTAAATAAACATCTATTTCCTGTTTATTCAAAGGATTACATGTTCTTTTATCTGGCAAACCTAAGCCAAAGTTATCAAAATGTCCTTTAAAAATTTTCAGAGAATTTCAGAGTATTAATGGACTTTAGTGGCTATCTAGCATAACGGTTACTTGAAGCATTATAAATTAAAAATCAAAAGGGATCTCTGGATGTCATTTAATCCAAAATTGTCATTTTATAGATGAGGAAACTGAGGTTTGAAACAGAATATTTTCTAGGTGGTTATTCAATCGTTACTTGAGGAATTTCAGTGAGGAAGGACTTGCCACCAACCTAGGACCAAATCACTTTTGTGTAAAGTAATATTACCGCTTTCAAATTTGGACATTTTTCAAAAGGGTATGAGAACAAAGAAAGTTATATGGGAAACCTGAAAAAGTAGTTCCACATAGAAAAGCTACTCAGAGTAAGATGACCTATGTGTCCTGTTTCTTAATCTCTATAAAGTTTACATGACTGATATGAGAACTTTAAGAATGAAAAATCATACTATTTACTACTTTGTGACTGTCACAATTTTATATTGCCTATTTATGGCTTGGCTAGAAAAATAGGTTTTGGTTTACCATTCACCATAGAGGTGAATCATTTCAAATAAGAGACTGCTTTGAAGCTGCACAATTAAGACTAGATATCTCAGAGGCAGGATGAGCCTCCGCATGAGAAGAGTCGTCAGAGATAACTCACAGAAAGACCTCACAAATTTTATTTCCACATAAGAAGAGCCAAATGGAAGGGTTTCTTCATTGAAGATTTTATTGAAAGAGGGAAGTTCTATCTTTATATTTCCATGTACTTCCATCTATTCCCTGAGATCAGAATAATACTGGGAGGGAAGTGCTATTATTTATTATCCTCACTTTATAGGTCCAGAAACTGAGGCAGAGACTAAATGACATTCTTAGTTTCGAAAAACTTCTGATGGTCTGAGACTGTATTTGAATCCAAGTCATCTTAAATCCAGGTACACTACTCAATCTACCATGCCACCAAGTTGTCCTGATAATGAAGAAATCTATTCACTTAATTTTACAAAACTGATTAACTATTATTTGATTAACTCTGCTGCATTTCCCCATTAATTGGACATACAGCATCCTTTAAAAAATCATAATCAAAATATTCTTCAGTTTCTCTGGACTCCAAACAAAAACTTGTACATTCTTGGAATGTCTAGTGGGGAGATAGAGATGTTACCAGATTTCAGATATTTTAAATAAATTTTATGAAAAATATTTTGAGGCCTTTAAAATATAAATTAGTTGTCATTTCAGAGTAAGTTGCTTCTTACCAATGTTGCATTTCTATATTATTTAATTGTCCTTCTTTTAAAAACTTGTTAGGTATTACTAAATTTATTGTTTAAATTAAATTAATATGCTACTGACTTCTGTGTAAACATGGCGGCAGTCTAGATGCAGGACTCTTCCTCTCCTCAGCACCTACCAATATAGACTACCTCAAAAAGACAAAAAAACTCAAATTCATATGAAAGAAGGGAATCTATAGTAGGAAGTAGCATTTAAGGTATGTGGGATTTGGGCATTTCCACACTATAGTGGGGTGGAAAAGCTCCCATCAAAACGCGAGTGGATCTTCCCTCCTCCACCTCACCTAAGGAGCCAGAGTCAGAGCCAGTGCACACTAGAATCAGTGAGTGAGTGAGGGGCATCTGTAGAGTGAGTAAGGGGCACCTCTAGGTCCCTGACAGCTGACTAAGACCTCTGAAGACCTACCTCTGAAAGCAGCTAGACCTGAAACACAAGCAGGCTGAAGAGTGCAGACCGTGGGCACTTGCAGGAAGATACCACAGAGAAGCTCAGCAAATAGCAGAAGCAGCAGAGATTTGAAAGCTTGCCTCAGGCAAAGTCCTTGCTCCTTAACTCCATACACAGAAAGCCTCACTCAGATTTCTGACTAAAAATGGAAGGATAAACCTCCACAGTGATGGCAAATAATGCTCAGGAACAACAAGTTCTTCCGCTAAGAAAAACAAAAAGAAGGGGTTGACCCTGGAAAAATTTTATGGAAGAAAAACCCAGGCTACAGAGGAAATAGAAAAGGAAATTCAAATAAATGCACCAAAACCTTCCAAAAAATGGAAATTGTCCACAAGCTTTTTTAAAGTGTTGCTTATCAAAAAATGGGAGCCTGCTGATGAGGAAAGTGGGAAATAGTTCAAGGAGAAAATAACAGTTTAAAGGACAAAAACTCCCAATTGAAGAAACAGCTGGAAGCCATGAAAAGCAGGATAGACCAAACTGAAAAGGAAAACCAATCTTTAAAATTCAGAATTAGGCAATTGGAAGACAATGATCTTGCAAAATAGCAAGAATTAATAAAGCAAAGTCAAAAGACTGACAAAATAGAAGAAAACATAAAATAACTCACTGAGAAGGTGACAGTTCAGGAAAACAGATCAAGGAGAAACAATTTAAGAATCATTGGTCTATCTGAGAAGTCAGAAATAAACAGAAATCTTGACATCATTCTACAAGAAATTATCCAAGAAAATTTCCCTGCTCTTCTTGAACAAGGGGGAAAAATAGACATTGAAAGAGTTCATAGAATACCCTCTACACTAAATCCTCAAAGGACAAATCCCAGTAATGTAAGTGCCAAATTCAAGAGTTTTCAAGCTAAGGAGAAAATTCTACAAGAAACCAAAAAAGAGACAATTCAGATACCAAGGAGCACCAATCAGGATCACACAAGACCTGGAAGCTTCCACACTAAAGGACATCAAGGATGGAATATGATATTCAAAAAGGCGAGAGAATTGGGTCTTCAACCAAGGATACCTATCCATCAAAACTGACTATATACTTCCAGGGGAAAGTATGGGCATTCAACAAAATAGAAGATTTCTAAGTACTTGTAAAGAAAAGACCAGAAGTAAGTGGAAATTTTGATATCCAAACACAAAGATCAAGAGGAACATGAAAAGGTAAATAAGAAAAAGAGGGAAAGGGGGAAAATGTTTTTTATTCAAACTTTCTTCTTTAAGGGCTACAATAAGATCAAATTATTTATATTAATGTATGGGGAAATGTTATTTATAACTCTCAAAAATTATATTCACTATTATAGTAATTAGAAGAATCATCCACAGGAAGAGATTGGGGCAATAAGTGCTATAAGATGATATGCAAAAAAAGAAAAAGGGAGGGGGGAATTGAAGATGGCACCAAGAGATATTGAGGAAATAAAATAAATAGGATAAACTTCATCACATAAAGAAACACATGGGAAGGGGAGAGGAAGAATACTCTTATAAGAAGGAGAGGAAGACAGTGCTAATAGATAATACTTAAACCATACTCTCAGTGAAATCAATTCTGACAAGGAAGAGCATCTAGATCCATTGGGGGTCTTGAATTCTATATTATCCTACAAGGAAAGTGAGAAGGTAAAACTAAGGGGGGGGGAGGAGTACTAAAAGGGAGGGAAAGAGAGGGGGGAGGGAACTTAATAGACCATAAAAAATTAAGAAGGAAACAATAAGGGAGGGGCCAGAAAGGGAAGCATATTAAGAGAGGAGATAGGGGGATTGATTAAAAGCAAACCACTTGTTTAAAAGGATATAGCAAAAGAAGAAAGGACAGAAGTAGGAGAGGATATCAAAATGCTGCGGAACACACATGTGACAATCATAACTTTGAACATGAATGGGATGAACTTACCCATAAAACAAAAACAAATAGGAGAGTGTATTAGAATCCAAAATCCTATCATATGCTGTTTACAAGAAAAACACCTGAGCCAGGTAAACACTCACAAGGTTAAAATTAAAGGTTGGAGCAAAACCTATTGGGCCTCAACCGATAGAAAGAAGGCAGGAGTTGCAATCATGATATCTGACAAAGCCAAAGTAAAAACAGATCTGATTAAAAGGGATAGGGAAGGTAAATACATCCTGATAAAAGGGAGTATAGACAATGAGGAAATGTCAGTAATTAGCATGTATGCACTAAATGGTATAGCATCCAAATTTCTAAAGGAGAAACTAGTTGATTTGAAGGAGGAAATAGATAGTAAAACTAAACTAGTGGGAGACCTGAATCTACCACTATCAAATTTAAATAAATCAAATAAAGAATAAATAAGGAAGAGGTAAGAGATGTGAATGAAATCTTAGAAAAATTAGAGTTAATAGATATATGGAGAAAAATAAATAGGGACAAAAAGGAATACACATTCTTTTCAGTAGAACAATGTACATTCACAAAGATTGACCATGTACTAGGTCATAAAAACATGGCATACAAATGCAGAAAAGCAGAAATAATAAATGCCACCTTTTCAGATAATAATGCAATAAAAATAATGATCAGTAAGGGTACATGGAGAGCCAAATTAAAAATTAATTAGAAATTGAATAATATGATTCTCCAAAATCAGTTAGAGAGCAAATCATAGGAACAATTAATAATTTCATTGAAGAAAATGACAATGACAAGACATACTTTCAAAATCTATAGGATGCAGCCAAAGCAGTACTCAGGGGAAATTTTATATCCTTGAATTCATATATTAACAAATTAGGGAGGGAAGAGGTCAATAAATTGGATATGCAAATCAAAAAAACTTAAAAGTGAACAAATTAAAAATCCCCAGAAGAAAACTAAATTAGAAATCCTAAAAATTAAGAGAGAAATTAATAAAATTGAAAGGGAAAGAACTATTGAACTAATAAATAAGACTAGAAGCTGGTATTTTGAAAAAAAAAAAACAAAATACACAAAGTACTGGTCAATCTAATTAAAAAAAAAAGGAAGAAGAAAACCAAATCAACAGTATTATAGATGAAAAAGGGACCTCACCTCAAATGAAGAGGAAATTAAGGCAATTATTAAAAACTATTTTACCCAATTATATGGCAATAAATAGCCCAATCTAGGTGATATGGATGACTATTTACAAAAATATAAATCACCTAGATTAACAGAAGAAGAAAAAGAATTCTTAAATAATTCCATATCAGAAAAAGAAATTGAACAAGACATCAAAGAACTATCTAAGAAAAAATCCCCATGGCCTCATTGATTCACAAGTAAATTCTATCAAACATTCAAAGGGCAGCTAATCCCAATACTATACAAACTCTGATAGAATAAGCAAAGAAGGAGTTCCACCAGATTCCTTTTAAGACACAAATATGGCACTGATTCCAAAGCCAGGAAGGTAAAAAAACAGAGAAAGAAAACTATAGAACAATCTCCTTAATGAACATAGATGCAAAAATCTAAAATAGGATACTAGCAAAAAGACTCTAGCAAGTCATCACAAGTGTTATTCACTATGGCCAGGTGGAATTTATACCAGGAATGCAAAGATGGTTCAATATCAGGAAAACCATCCACATAATTGACCATTTCAACAAACAAACCAACAAAAATCACATGATTATTTCAATAGACACAGAAAAAGTCTGACGAAACACAACACTCATTCCTATTGAAAATACTAGAAAGTATAGGAATAGAAGGGACTTTCTTAAAAATAATAAACAACATTTATCTAAAACCATCAGTCAACATTATCTGCAATGGGGATTAACTAGATGCATTCCCAAAAAGATCAGGAGTGAAACAAGGATGCCCATTATCACCTCTATTATTTAACATTGTACTACAAACACTAGCAGCAGCAATTAGAGAAGAAAAAGAAATTGAAGGTATTAAAATTGGCAATGAGGAGACCAAGCTATCACTCTTTGTGGATGATATGATGGTCTACTTAAAGAATCCTAGAGAATCAACTAAAAAGCTAGTCGAAATAATCAACAACTTTAGCAAAGTTGCAGGATACATAAGTCATCAGCATTTCTATATATCTCCAATCCATCTCAGCAGCAAGAATTATAAAGAGAAATTCCATTTAAAATCACCCTAGACACAAAACCAAGCAAGAATTAGAAAGAGTTACGAAATGCAAAATAAATAATCTGGATTACATCAAATTGAAAAGTTTTTGTACAAACAAAACCAATGTAACTAAAATCAGAAGGGTAGCAACAAATTGGGAAACAATCTTCATAAAAACCTCTGACAAAGGTTTAATTACTCAAATTTATAAAGAACTAAATCAATTGTACAAAATATCAAGCCATTCTCCAATTGACAAATGGGCAAGGGACATGAACAGGCAGTTCTCAGCCAAAGAAATCAAAACTATTAATAAGCACATGAAAAAGTGTTCTAAATCTCTTATAATCAGAGAGATGCAAATCAAAACAACTCTGAGGTATCACCTCACACCTAGCAGATTGGCTAACATGACAGCTATGCAAAGTAATGAATGCTGGAGGGGATGTGGCAAAGTGGGGACATTAATTCATTGCTGGTGGAGTTGTGAATTGATCCAACCATTCTGGAGGGCAATTTGGAACTATGTCCAAGGGGCGATAAAAGATTGTTTGCCCTTTGATCCAGCCATAGCACTGCTGGGCTTGTACCCCAAAGAGATAATGGACAAAAAGACTTGTACAAGAATATTCATAGCTGCGCTCTTTGTGGTGTCCAAAAATTGGAAAATGAGAGGATGTCCATAAATTGGGGAATGGCTGAACAAATTGTGGTATATGTTGGTGATGGAATACTATTGTGCTCAAAGGAATAATAAAGTGGAGGAATTCCAGGGAGACTGGAACAACCTCCACGAAGTGATGCAGAGCGAAAGGAGCAGAACCAGGAAAACATTGTACACAGAGACTGATACATTGTGGTACAATCGAAGGTGATAGACTTCTCCATTAGTATCAATGCAATTTCCCTGAACAATCTGCAGGGATCTAAAAAAAAATACTACCCACAAGCAGAGGATAAACTGTGGGAGTAAAAACACCGATGAAAAACAACTGCTTGACTACAGGGTTGGAGGAGATAAGACTGAGGAGAGACTCTAAATGAACACTATAATGCAAATTCCAACAACAGGGAAATGGGTTCCAGTCAAGAACACATGTGATAACCAGTGGAATCATGCGTCGGCTATGGGAGAGGGAAAGGCGGGGGGGGGGGGGGGGGGTGGAGGGGAGGAAAAGAAAACGATCTTTGTTTCCAATGAACAATGTATGAAAACGACCAAATAAAATAATGTTTAAAAAAAATCACCCTAGATAATCTAAAATACTTAGGAATCTATCTGCCGAGACAAAAACAGGAACTATATGAAGACAACTACAAAACACTTTCCACACAGTTAAAACTAGATCTAAACAACTGGAAAAATATTAACTGTTCTTGGTAGGATGAGCCAACAAAATAAAAATGACCATCCTACCCAAACTTATTTACTTATTTAGTGCCATACCCATTGAACTACCAAAAAACTTTTTTACTGAATTAGGAAAAAATATAACAAAGTTAATTTGGAAGAACAAAAGATCAAGGATATCCAGGGAAATAATGAAAAAAAAAAATGCAAAGGAAGGTGGCCTTGCAATACCAGATCTCAAACTGTACAATAAAGCTGTGGTCATCAAAACAATATGGTACTGGCTAAGAGACAGAAAGGAGGATCAATGGAATAGTGTTGAGGTAAGTGACCTCAGCAAGACAGTTTTATGGTAAGCCCAAATATCCCAGATTTTGGGACAAAAACCCACTATTTGATAAAAACTGATGGAAAAATTGGAAGACAATGTGGGAGAGATTAGGTTTGGATCAACATCTCACACACCCTATAGAAAGATAAACTCAAAATGGGTGAATGACTTGAACATAAATAAGGAAACTATTAGTAAATTAGGTGAACACAGAATAATATACATGCCAAACCTTTGGGGAAGGAAAGATTTTAAAACCAAGCAAGAGTTAGAAAAAATCACAAAATGTAAAATAAATAATTTTGACTACATCAAATTAAAAAGGTTTTGTACAAACAAAACCAATGTAAAACAAAATTAGAAAGGAAGTAACCAATTGGGAAAAAAATCTTCATAATAAAAACCTCTGACAAAGGTCTTATTACTGAAATTTACAAAGAGCTAAATCAGTTGTACAAAAAATCAAGCCATTCTCCAATTGATAAATAGGCAAGGGACATGAATAGGCAGTTTTCAGATAAAGAAATCAAAACCTTAATAAGCACATGAAAAAGTGTTCTAAATCTCTTATAATCAGAGAGATGTAAATCAAAACAGCTCTGAGGTATCACCTCACACCTAGAAGATTGGCTAACATGATAGCAAAGGAAAGTAATGAATATTGGAGGGGATGTGGCAAAATCGGGACATTAATGCATTGCTGGTGGAGTTGTGAATTGATCCAACCATTCTGGAGGGCAATTTGGAACTATGCCAAAAGGGCACTAAAAGACTGTCTGCCTTTTGATTCAGCCATAGCACTGCTGGGTTTGTACCCCAAGAGATAATAAGGAATAAGACAGGTACAAGAATATTCATAGCTCCGCTCTTTGTGGTGGCAAAAAAAAATTGGAAAATGAGGGGATGCCCTTTAATTAGGGAATGGCTGAACAAATTGTGATATATGCTGGTGATGGATACTATTTTGCACAAAGGAATAATAAAGTGGAGGAATTCCATGTGAACTGGAACAACCTCCAGGAAATGATGTAAAATTAAAGGAGCAGAACCAGGAGAACATTGTATGCAGAGACAGATATACTGTGGTACAATCGAATGTAATGAACTTCTCCATTAGTGGCAATGTAGTGATCCTGAACAATCTGGAGGGAAAGAACACTATCCACATTCAGAGGAAAAACTGTGGGAATAGAAACACTGAAGAAAAACAACTGCTTGTTTACATGAATTGAGGGGAATATGATTGGGGATATAGACCCTAAATGAACATCCTAGTGCAAACATCAACAACATGGAAATAGATTGAGATCAAGGTCACATGTAATAACTAGTGGAATTGCGTGTTGGCTATGGGAAGGGCAGGGGGAGGCGAAGGAGGAATAGAGTATGATTCTTTAAGCCAAGGAATAATGTTTGAAATTGATCAAATAAAAAAAAACTCTAAAAAAATTTTAAATACTACTAGTTCAAAGAGATTTATGAAAACATCAAATGATTGATTTATTGCTAATCTTTCTACTTGGAATTTGATCTAAGGACCCTGAATTTTAGCTCCCTGAAAAGATCTCACAAGGTTTCACAACATGGTTTGTTTAAAATGGACTTCTTTAATGCTTACTGTATGCTGTAGGTTAAATGCACTCAGATGGAAGAATTGAGACTTCTGGGTGACTTTAGATTGCTCTGGAATTTTTTTTATGATGCTACATATCTATTTTTTATGAAGCCCACCACTCTACTAACCACCCCTCCTATAAGCCTAAAAACACAGATTGCACTGTAAAAATAACTTGTGTAGTCAGGAAATAGATGCCAGACTAAGAAAAATATATGATCCTCATTATTCTGCCTTTTTTCCCCTTTCTGAGGTGTAAGTGTTTTTCCCTGACAGTTCAATATTTCTTTTACTGATAGTCAGCAATTTTATTGACAATTGGCAACCCCTCTTATACACAAAAGGGAGGCAGCCTTACCAAATACTACACCAAGGGTAATGGAGAATGAAATATCAGGCAGTGGTTATGATACTTATGGGATTTGCAAAACCACCAAAAGTTTCAAGTTTTTAAAAAATAATTTGTGAATTACAATTTTCAAGGTAGTGGGTGATTTCATTTTACAATAAGAGTTTCCAAACTGGTTAAAGAACATATGGAAATTGAGATGCTTTGCTTTTGCAACACAACATTTTTCTTTGCCCTAGATTGTAATGAACCTTAGTATGGAACTGAAGGACAGTAGGAATCACTTAAATGAATCTCATTCTGGAAAACTTTGTTCTCTGAGTTGCCTCCCTCAAACTCAAATTAATCTAATCCTTAGGTTAGTGACTTATAGAATATATCAATTTGGTTGAATTTTTTCCTTTATCAAATGGGAATAATAATTCAGCAGTTTATTTTTTTCCATTCCAGATATATAATTTTATTCATGTATCAGGACTCCTGATAAGGAAACTCCCTCTACAAGTTTATACCAACTTATATATTCTCTGAAACATACAATCTTATAGATCTGTTTGTGGTTCCATAAGGTTAAGTAACTTGCTCAATATCTCAAGGTGAGTATGAGTCACAGTCAGGACTTCAATGGAGGATTTAAGAGTATAGCATTCTAGGTCCTTAAAAGGTGGTATCTGATTTGAACATGATAGGTAAATTAGCTTCATTTTCCTTGCTCATGTAGCCAGCAGTAAAGGCTAAGAGAGAATTGTAATCAGATTCAACTCCAATAAAAAAATTGTGAGGCAAAGATTCATTTCTTTCCTCATGAACTTATGCCCAGCCATTCCAACCAAGTGCACAATTATTCCCCTTCTAAGCTCAGCTTCCCTTAATTAGTATTATTTGTCTAGTTTCCTATTCCTTGATATCCTTATTATCCATAAAGGCTCACCTGATTAACTAATTTTCTAGTACAATGTCAAATAATAGAGGTGATAATGGGCATCCTTGTTTCATTCCTGATCTTAATGGGAATGTATCTAGTTTATCCCCATTGCAGATGATATTAGTTGATGGTTTTAGATATATACTGTTTATTATTTTTAGGAATGGCCCTTCTATTCCTATCCTTTCCAGTGTTTTTAATAGGAATGGGTGTTGTATTTTATCAAAGGCTTTTTCTGCATCTATTGAAATAATCACATGATTTTTGTTGGTTTGCTTGTTGATGTGGTCAATTATGTGGATGGTTTTCCTAATATTGAACCAGCCCTGCATCCCTGATATGAATCCTACTTGATCATGGTGAATGATTTTTCTGATCACTTGCTGGAGTCTTTAATTCTAACCTTGTGAGTATCAACCCGCCTCATATGTGTTTCTTGAAGACAACAAATGGTAAGGTTTTGGGTTCTAATTCAATCTGCTATTTGTCTACATTTTATGGGTGAGTTCATCCCATTCACATTCAAAATTATGATTGTCACTTGTGGGTTTGCTAGCATTTTGATATCTTCCCCTAGTTCTGACCTTTCTTCTTTAGCTATATCCTTTTGAACCAGTGATTTACTTTAGGTCAGTCCCCCTAGTCACCTCCCTTGATATGCTTCCCTTTCTAGCCCCTCCCTTTTTATGCTCCCTTCCCCTCCCCCCTCTCCTTCCCTCCCTTTTTATACTCCCTCCCCCCTCCTCCTCCTTAATTTTCCTTTCTTTCTTGCCCTGTTGGATAAGATAGAATTCAGAATCCCACTGGATCTAGATGTTCTTCCCTCTCAGATTTGATTTCAATGAGAGTAAGTTTTAAGTAATTCCACTTCACGCTCTCTTCCTCTCCTTCTCATATGAGAGTTCTTCCCCTCCCCTTCCCATGTGTATCTTTATATGGGAAAGATTATTCTATTAAGTCCCCCATATTTCTTGAAGTAAATCTTAGTATTATCAACAGTTACCCCCCTCCCTTTTCCTTTCTTTGCCCCCACTTTCACCAAATCTTCTTAATGCCCCAATCTTTCCCTATGCATGTTTCTTCTAACTACTCTTCTGATGCATACAATTTTTGAGAGTTACACAAAACATTTCCCCACATATTAATATATATAATTTGATGTAAATGTAGTCCTTATAGAAGAGAGTTTGACTTAAAGAAAAAGATAAGATTTATCTCCTTTTCCCTTTCTTTCATATTTACCTTTTCATGTTTCTCTTGCTTTCTGTGCCTTGGATATCAAATTTTCTACTAAGTTCTGGTCTTTTCTTAGCAAATGCTTGGAAATCTTCTATTTTGTTGAATGCCCATACTTTCCCCTGGAAGTATATAGTCAGGTTTGCTGTGTAGTTGATTCTTGGTTGGAGACCCAGCTCTCTTGCCTTTCTAAATATCGTGTTCCATGCTTTGCGGTCTCTTAGTGTATTAGCTGCTAAGTCATGTGTGATCCTTATGGGAGCCCCCCTATATCTGAAGCTCCTCTTCTTGGCTTCTTGTAGGATTTTCTCCTTTTCTTGGATGCTCTTGTATTTGGCAATTACATTCCTGGGTGTTGTCTTTTGGGCATTTAGTATAGAGGGTGTTCTATGAACCCTTTCTATTTCTATTTTGTCCCCTTTCTCCAGAACATGTGGGCAATTTTCTTCTATAATCTCCTGTAGAATAACATCGAGTTTATTGTTTATCTCTGGTTTTTCTGGGAGACTGATAATTCAGAGGTTGTCTCTTCTTCCTCTGTTTTCCAAGTCTGTGACCTTTTCAGTGAGATATTTTATGTTTTCTTCTAATTCATTAATTTTTGGCTTTGCTTTATTGATTCTTGCTGTTTTATGATCTCACTTTCTTTGAGTTGCTTAATTCTGGTTGTTAGGGACTGGTTTTGCTTTTCAGCTTTGTCTGCCCTTCTATTGGATACTTCCAGCTCTTTCTCCAATTGAGCTGTCTTATCTATCAGACTGCTGATGTCTTTCTCCCATTTTTCTTTCCAGAAGGTTTCCATCTTTTGGGTAAGCTATAGTTTGAGATCTTCCAGAGCTTGTTGATAATTTCCCTTTTGGGAGGCATGTTCTGATTTTTTTTTTTGGATTTCATCCTCATTCTCTTCTTTTCCTTGGGTACTCTGACCACAAAAGTTTTCAATAGTCACCTTTTTCCCCTTTCTTCCTGGAGGCTTGATTTTGGGCCATGTGAGCCATCCCTTTGGTGGTTTTATTCCCCTTTTTTTTGGTCTGGGGTCTGGGTGATATGGGGGGGGGGAGGGTGGCTCAGTTCACATTTCTGTGCAGGCTTTTCCTCCATCTTATTATAGTGTGGAAATGTTCAAACCCCACATACCTTCACCTCTGTGGCGTACTGGGGAGTCCTTCTGTTCCTCCAAAGGTGATTTTTATGCTCCTTTGATGTAGTCTATTTCGTTTGGTGCTGGGGAGAGGAAGCATGTGGCATCTAGATTGCAGCCATGTTTACCTGGAAGTTTGAGAAACTAATTTTCAATGGTACTCTAATATCTAAATTTCTGAAGAGTTTTCTACAGTAGGATGGGTAGATATATTCCAAAGCCTACTATAGAGGGCTATAACCTTGGATATAAATAAATAATAATATATATGCTCTCTCCCCAATTCTTCCCTCTCAGAGTAGAGCTCTGTGATCTCAAAAAGAAAAGGAAAGAAAAGAAAAATAATGAAAAGAAAAGAAACCTCCAAGTGAAAGCAGAAGAAATGGTGAAGAGGTCATTGGCATAGGTAGATCTCTGGTGCAGAGGAAGGAGACTTCTGCCCCAGTCTGACCACCTGATCACTGGTCTGTGTGTCTGTCTTCCATCTTGGAAGTGCATTTGGGACAGTGATTTTTAAAAGCAAGGCTTTAAGGATCTGATAACTCATATTGTCTTTCAATGGGGAAAATAGAGGCCCCTTTTATTTCAAGTAAATAATTGAAAACACTTTTTAGGGCTTGGAAATGGATAATCTAACCATCCATGGAATATTTTATCTAATTTCTTGCACTTGGGTAGCACTGTCTGTGCTAGCCACTGTGTGTCCTTCAATTATATACCAACTTTGTCCTTCATCTGGTGGAGACTCTCTTCCTGTCTCCTCCTTCCCCTGGAATTTTAGGTTGAACCAGGTAACTGAAACTAGAGGAAACAAAACAACAGATAAGAGGGACTCCTGTATTTTCTTCATTGCTCCTTAGATATCTATTCATCAGAAACCATATCTGAAAAAACTTAACTTTTCACACCCAGAAGTCCTGCCCTAAAATCCTGGAGTTCTGGCTGGTTCAATCTCCTATTCATATAGGACTTGTCCATATAGTTTTGCCTTACTCCTCATTTATCTCATCACTATTTATGGTCTTTGCCTATGTACTCTTTGTGTACCTCTCCCATATTTCCATTTGCAGAGCCAAATTCCAATCAAATCTGTCATTTCTACTAGATAAGGTATGGTAACTTATGACCCTATGGCTCCACTCACCATTATTATAACATTTCAAATCAATATATTCTCCTTGGTCATTATTCCCCTATATATATTATCTCTCTTTATTAAACTACAAGTCCCTTGATGGCAGGGTCTAGCTTTGGTCTTGTATTTGTAAGCCCTATACTTAGTACAATATTTCATACATAGTTAATTTAATTAATGCTTGTTTATGGCAAAGAATAATTTTAATTTTATTGGTACCCTTTGATGTCTAACCCAAAGGTACAAATAAAATAGATGGTTTAGAAACTGTGGCAGAGCCAACAGAGATATTTTTGAACAGGGAGTCCTTTCCCAGAGCTCTCTAAGTCATATGATTTAGACCTACTATTTTGCCAGTGGTCAGCTCTGAGTGAAATTAGATAAAATATTCCATGGATGGTTAGATTATCCATTTCCAAGCCCTAAAAAGTGTTTTCAATTATTTACTTGAAATAAAAGGGGCCTCTATTTTCCCCATTGAAAGACAATATGAGTTATCAGATCCTTAAAGCCTTGCTTTTTAAAATCACTGTCCCAAATGAAACTGGTTTGGAAGGTGTTTTGTTTATTTGGCAAATGTATAAGTAGCAATCAGGAAAGCCAATGTGAAAGAAAAATCAGTATCCTTTATCAAGAGAAAAATTAATTAAAGATAAACATGAAAGTTATTGCTATTTCAGGAAAAGAAGAATTGCTCACTTGCACTTAACCTCAGCAGGGAAGATGACATGAAACTTTTTCAGTTATCATCTTTCTACTACAGAGCATGAATAAAGCTCATGTTTAGAGATTAAAAATAATCTCAAGGTCTTTTTTATTAGTCAGTATTATGTAAATATTATGTTACATACACTATTCTAAGTTTTGGGTCATCAAACCATTGTTTTTCCATGTGCTCAGTTCTGGTAAGCATCTCAATTTCACCCTGCCTTGGGCACATATTCTGGTTTTATTTTATTTCAACTACACTAAAAATTAGAACTTGTAACTAGCAATACTAAAAATAGTTTTGTTGCAAAGATGTAATTGTTTTTGTATATAATATCAACCCAATCCAAGAATTGGATGGGTTGAAAAGTTCTCTAGGATGTGGGATTAATAAAAAATAGGGAGAGAGCTCCTAAAGATCAAGGACCAAGGCTATTGAATTTCTTCCAATATAGTGCCATGAACACATGAAAGAAAGGGAAGTAGGCAATTATTAACTACCTACTATGTACCAAGCACTGTATTAGGTGGTTGCACTGACTCAAGTCAAAGAACCTAGATTTAAATACACCTCTGATGCTTATCATCTGTGTGATATTGGGCAAATTGATTTTCTTGGACTTATGTCTTCTCATTTTTAAAATGGGATCCAAGTGGACTAAATGGCCTCTAAGTTCCATTCTAATTTTAAGTTCATAATCCTCTATAGCAAATACTTCAAGTGCCTCCTGAATTATGAATGTCCATATGATGATCTCTGAATTTTTGTACATTCTAGGATGTGAGTCACCAGATCTGAGTCAAACAAGAAACCCTGAATATAAAATCTTTCTATAACATATATGGTAGGTGGTTATATAGGCATTTCTTAAAGGACTCAGGGGAAAGGAAACCCACGACCTCATAAAGGATCCCATTCCACTCTAGTTGTTGCGAAATTTTTTTTTCTTATATAAAGTCTGAATAATTTAGATTATGAATTTAGAGGTGGAAAGAACATTGAAAGTCATTAGCTTCATGTACTAATTTTACAGGGGAGGGAACTGAGGTCAAGGGAATTTAGTCTTCTCAATGTCAAAAAATAATGAATGGTAGAGTCCAGATTTAAACTTTGGACCTTTGGCTTAAAAATCTAGTGTTTTTTCTATTATACCAGATGATCCAAATTGCTCCTATTATCTGCCTTATTTTACTAAGCAGAAAAATAAATTCACATCTTGCCTATATGATATCCCTCCATATACCTGAATACCCTTTCATATCATACTGTATCCATCTCTTCTCTTCTTCAAGCTAAGGAAGCTAATGAAATTTTAAGTACATTAAGGACAGATACATTATTAAGGATTAATGAGCTTCTTGAGAGCAATGACTGTTTTTCAGTTCTTTGAAACTCCAGGAGTTAGCAAAGCACTCTGCATTCAGAATACACTTAATATATGTTTATTTACTCATAACTGAGTATGGAGATGATAATATTATATAGTTTACTCTTCTCTAGCTATATTTGGGGTATTGTGTCTAATGGATCACCTTTTAGGAATCCTATCTAGATATATAACCTGGAGGAAAATAATAAAATAAAGGACAGAAATTTCTAGAACTTCACCAAATACCATCCTATATATTGCCATTGATCTGTGAGATCTTTTTGATAAGGATACCATCATTCTTCTAATCACCTTCAGTCACAACATTGGCTCAATGGCATTATCTTCAAATCCTCATTCTCTCTCTCTTCCCAAATCCTAATCACTTGTCAGATCTTTTTTTCTCCTCCATGATGTATTTTACATTCATCTCCTTTTCATCATTCCCCTTTAATTCAAAATTTCATCATCTCTGACTTAGACTGTTGTTATATTCTCCTAATTGGTTACCCAAGTGTGTCCTTCCCTACTCCAATTTATATTTCATTTACTTGCTAAAATAATTTTTCTTAAATAAAGTTCTGACCACATCAGTCTCCTACTAAACAAACTCCAGTTGCCTCCTAATGTTTCTAGTATAAAATATAAACTCCTGATGGTCTTTTTATGTTTAATTAGAATCTATTACTCTAAAAATTACAATTCCTAGCACCCAACTTTGCTCACATTATGTGCTGACATAGGGAGGATATAAAATTTGGTGTAGCCCTGCCTCTCGCTCTTTAATCTTCTGTTGGGGCTTTGGTGGAGCCGGCTTTTTAAACAGGCAAGGAGAACTTAGTCACGTGGTCTTGATTTTGCTAAATAATTAGGTTCTATAACTTCTATTACCTTTTGATTCCTTCTATTTCAAGTGATTATTAATAAGCTTCATAAAATATAATTCTTGGAGTGTTGGATATTAATTTAAATCTTATATTTTATGGTGACCAGAAGTGGAGTTTAGAACCTGTAATTCTCTCTAAGTGAGTAAATTAGTTTGAAAAGAAACCATGTTTCTCTCCTGCCAAGGCCTTCTTGCCCTCCCCTCTGGGGAACTCCAACTGCTAACTGCCTGGGTGGTCCTTGCCATTGCAGTTCCTCCTCCTACTGCTGCTGCTGCTGCTGTTGCTATGGCTGGTAAAGTATTAATCCCTCTTTCCCTTACATTACTAACTCCTGAATTTGAAGTCAAGGTGTCTCTTTTAGGCAACAATCAGCCTCTTAAAATTTTTTTTTTTTTTGCCTGAGGAGACACTTCCACCTTCTTAACTCCCCTGCCCATGTATATCTTAAGCATGTGGTAGATAAGGGCTGAAATGGCTTTTTAGACTAGCAATGACCTAACAACTCATTGTGGACATATGGCAACTTCCTGTAATCCTGGCTGCCAATGGGTAAGTGAAATATATTACTGCATTTGTCCTACAGACTTGTGGAAAAGAAATAGCTTTAATTGAACCCTGATTTAAGAACCTGCTATGGATTTATTTTTGTTTATTCAGAAATTTTTATAGAGAGAGATTTTGATATTTTTGTTTTGATTTTGATTTTCTTTTCTCCCAAAGTTTATTTTTTCTTCTATTTTTTTCCTTTTTATGATTTTGATTTTCTTTTGACATGATTTATACACCTCATACTTTAACCATGTATCCTGAGTTGATCAACACTCTCCTCTGAGGGGAGATTATATAATTTTCATGAAACACAAGATTTAAAATTTCTTGAGAAAAATTTCAGGAAAAGAAGCTCACTACTCCTTGAATCAAGAAAATGAACTGTTTGGAGAAAGTGCCATAAGAAACATCCTCTGCATCAGAAGATCCAGAATGGATTTTTGGATGTAAATGACTGAACTGAAGGGGATTGAATGCATTTATTCTGAATGTAAACTCTTATGCCAAAGGGGACTGCCCCCAATTGGCTTTTTGTCAATGCATTGCTCTCTCTCTCTTTCTCTCTTCTTTTATTTCCCTCTCATCTCTAACTATTGTAGCTTCCTCTTAGAAAGTGCAATATTATATGTACCTGTAGTTAGAAGATCTTTAGAGGTATAATATAGTTATGTTTAAATCATCCATGGGAGAGACTAGTCTCCCAAAGGATCACAGGGGGATGGTGTAATTAGAATATATTACCCTAAAAACTACAATTCCAAGCACTCCATTCTCCTCACATTATGTGCTGACATAGGGAGGATATAAATTTGGTGTCACCCTGCCTCTCACTCTCTGGTCTTCCTATTGAGACTTTCGTGGAGTAGGCTTTTTAAACAGGCAAGGAGAACATGGAGGTTGTTTTTTTTTAACTTCTATTTCCTTTTTATTCCTTCTACTTCAAGTGATTATTAATAAATTTCATAAAATATAATTCTTGGAGTATTAGATATTAATTTAAATCTTAGATCTATTTTTAGACCCTTACCTTCTGTCTTAGAATCAATACTGTGTATTATTGGTGAAAAGGCAGAAGAACAGTAAGAACTAGGCAATTAGGGTTAAGGGACTTGCCCAGGCTCACATAAATTAGGATGTGTCTGAGGCCAATTCTGAACCCAGGATCCCCTTTCTTTAGGTTTGCCTCTCTGTTCACTTAGTTACCTAGCTGCCCTCAAATTTGGTAGTCTTTTAAAATGCTTCACAACCTAATTTCAACCTAATTTCAAACCTTCTTGGACTCTATGGTCTAGCAAAATAGTTTTCCTGCTGGGCTTCACAGAGAATACTATATCTCCCTTCCCTATGCTCTTTTGTCATCTGTCCTTCAGACCTAGAATAAACTTCCTCCTAACATTTGCCTTGTAAAGCCTCTTCTTTCAATATTTGATTCAATTTTTCTCTACCTCCATTTCCTGATCATCTAACTCCTTGAGCTTTCCTTCCCTTTTAATTGCTATTTATTTTGTTTATACGAAGATATATACTTGTCTTCCTCAATAGGATGTCCCCGTGTGAAAGAGCAGAGAATGCTTGATCCTTATCTTTGTAATCTCAGGATTTAAAAAGGTTCTAAGTACATGTTGTTGTTGCTCAGTGGTTTTCAGTTGTGTCAAACTCTCCATGGTGCCATTTGGGGTTTTCTTGACAAAGATAATTAGAACGGTTTGCCATTTATTCCTCTAGCTCATTTTACAAATGAAGAAATTCAGGTAAATAGGGTTAAATGACTCTTCCAGACAACACAGTTACGAAATATCTGAGACCAGATTCAGACTCAGAAATATAAGTCTGACTTTGGACCTGACACTCTATCTCCTTTGCCACCTAACTGCCCAACCTATAGAACTTAATAAATATTTATTGACTGGTTAATTGAGTCATACTACAAGTAACTTTGTTCAAACTTGGACCACAGGATCATAGAATTTTAGGACTGGAATGATCAATTACTTTAACCCCTTAATTTTACAGATGAAGTCACTGAAGCTCTAATGACTACAGTGATATGCTCAAGGTCACAAAATTTGACTCAAATTCACATCTTGTTTCAAATCATAGTGAAGAGGAAAACTTATTGAGTTTGGAAATTAAATGACTGAGTTCAAGATACACTTCTAGCATTTAGGTTTCTTAGTTCCTCAGTTTCCTCATCTTAAAATAAATTCATTTGGTTTCTTTTAGGAACCTTTTTTTTCACTATTAATAAGGTCCAACTTTATTCCCATGTCTCTTATATTCTCCTCTTTCAAATATCTAGTGAATCAATCCCTGAAAGACCTCACACTTGTGTCACTTCCAGCACAAAGTTCTTTTTATAAACTTGTTCCAATCTGGCTGCTTTTCTTATCTTTGTTCTTTTGCCTCTTCTATAAGCACAGCCAGGACTAGGATGTTAAGTTGCTAATGTGGTTACTCTACTGACCTTTTTGGAAACTGTTATAAAATACTTTGCTGAACTTTTCCATTGTTTTACTTTCATTTTCCTCCTTAAATGTTCTTGGTATGACTTTGCTTTGGTGGTTTTTTTTAATTGGTTTTTACCTGACACTACTTTTTTGTGATCTGAGATCTGACTTTTTTTTTTTATTCATTCATCATTCTTGGTGAAATTTTACAGATGAGTTGATTTTCTAAACTGGTGTTGCCTTTGGCTGCTAGCTCCTTGTACCTGGTAAATTAGTTAAGTGCTAAGGTGTTTTTTTCATCTCTTCTGCTCTCCTTTTTGTACATATTGTTTTGTCACTTTTACTTTGTGTCTGATACTTTGTGACCCCATTTGGGGTTTTCTTGGTTAAAATACCAGATTGGTTTGCCATTTCCATGTTTGGATCAGTTTACAGAGGAGGAATTTGAGGCATACAGGATTAAATGACTTGTCCAGGGTCACACAACTTTGGTAAGTGTCTTAATCTGAGTTTGCTCTTAGGAAGATGTCTTCCTGACTCCACATAGTTCTTTATTCATTATGCCATCTAGCTGCTCCATTAAAATATAATCAATTCTAATTTTATGATGTTATCTAGTGTTCATCATATCCAGTGCCAACTCATCTTTTCTTAAAGAAAATATTCATTGTGTAAAGTTACACTTTTTTTTTAATGTAGTCCCCAAGTCTTGGCTATCACATTCATTTTTTCTCATCTGTACTTTCCAATTTAATTCTCACCATCCTTACTTATTTCCTTCTTTGATTTGAAAATAACAAGTATCAATATGTTTGGTAATTCAATTGGGAATGTTTTATTCAGGTCTATATAAATTTTATTTCTCTCTTCATCCTATGCAAATAATGTTATACATAAGTTGTAATTGTTTTCACGGTAATCTGTTTTGTAAAAATTTACGAGTAATACATTATGTGAAAACAAATGTCTCATGAATTTTTTTTCTATCTTTTGGAAACCAAATTCTGCCAGTATCATTTTTTTAGCTCTCTAAATAGTGCCTATATATCATCTCTCCATTTAGTTGCAACTTCCTTTTTGCTTCTTGTTTATTTTGAGTAATTATGTCAAGTTTGAGATGATTTAACTCCTTCATCAGCAAGTCTACTTGTTGGTTACTGAACAAGCATCTCACAAGTATACTAAGAATCAAGATAAAGTTTATAAACATTCTAAAAGTTGCATAATTCTTAGCACTCTCTGCTTGTTTCTGCCTTTTGATCATAGTCATTATTGAAGTAGAAGGGAGTTGAATGGGACTGAAAGTAATTTTGTACTTTTCTTTGTTTTATGGGTTACCATAGACAAAGAATATTTCTTTAAGTAACCAGCCAACTATGCTTTTAAATACATGGTTCCCCCAAAGTAGATTCAATCTGTTGCCAAGGAACATACATCAAGTTATTGATAAAATGTGAGCAGGACCATATTTTGATCAAGTTGGCTTTTTATTAATGTTAAATGGAAAATAGGCATGAGGAGAACCTTGGGACATTCTTTTATATTGGAAAGGTCTCTTCTTCCAAGTAAAATTTCTACTTTCTTTCACTACTCCATTCAGGGGATACTTTATACAGTAAGATTTTCTAGAGCTCCAATCTTCTATGGCCTTCCCAAACTACCTTGTATTTATTTGTTAAATATATAGATGTACCTGTTTTCTCTGTCTCATACAGGCTTTTTAAGGGTCATAAATTTAATTTTAAAAATATTTTAATAACACTTATCACAGTACCTCACAATAATAAAAAAGAAGGAAGGGCAGAGAGAAAGAAACCTTTAAAGAAAGAATTAGAAGAATAATACCTTTGATTTAAAAAAATTACAAGCCTTTCCCAAGTAATGACTTCCTTAAAACTAGAATAAGTCAAATGGAAATCAGTGACACCATGATAGCACAAAAATATTAAAACTAGTGATAATGATCTTTCTAACACACATTTGACACATTTTTTGAAAATCAGGAATTTAGAGAAACATGGAAAATTTATTTGAACTGATACAGAGCAGTGCAAGAAGAAAGAACAATAAATCCAAGACCATATCAAAGTACATGAAAAAATTTTTTAAGAAAAGGAGCTGATCTCAAGTTAAATGTAAAGACTGATATTAGTTCCAGATGCTGAAATGTACCTCTGTCTTCTCAGTAGTGGTCAGACTATATAAGCCAATAAGGCATATGTCATTTGATAATGTTTAACATTTTCTTATATGGAAGGGTTCTTGGGGATAAGGAGGTATCTGGTAAGTCATCATGATGTATAAAATAAACAACAATGAAATTTCTAACAATATTAACAAAATTTATAGTATAATAATTTGCCTTTTTATGGTGTGGTATAAAGTTTGGAATGATTAAAAGAAAAAAAAAATCCCAGTGGAGCTCTCCAGAAAACAGTCAATGTTGAGCACTGGAGTCCAGTGGCTGGAAATTATTTATCCTGGTTAGTGAAGTGGAAACACACTTCCCAAATGTAAAGTGGAGTCTTTTGAATCCAAAAAGTGCATACCTAAGGATGCAGAGATAAACTGGCCTCAGGCCTGTGGACTATGTTTATCTAAGCATTAAGGCTATGCTTCCAAGGTCAGATTTCAGGCTCACTTTCAAAGTCTCATTCTCTTGCATAGAAGGCTCACTGTCATTTTAATTTTTAACAAATTAAAATCAGTTAGGATGGCCAGGCCTTCAGTCATGCAATATGGTTCAACTAACCATGGGTTTTCTCCTCCATTTTCCTTATTTTTCCATTTCCCTTATGTGTACAGGCTTCAGTGGAATTTGATGAGAATAGATAGGACTCTCAGATCTCCTGCTTATTAAATTGGAGCTAGCTCACTAAGAGGGAGAGGAGATATGCTAAAGTCTGTTAAACTAAAAACCAGCAAATCTCCCCTGATGGATATGCCTGTTGAGAAGAAGCCTTTCAGAGGATAAAGCTTCATTGCAATTGGACTCAACATCATTTTTTCACCATCTCCAATCCCGCCAACACCCCAGAATACTTCAAATATGACTTTGCTCAATAATTCCCCATCCAGGCTTCTTTTAAATGGCCTACACCAGAGGAAGGACCAGGGCAGACTGAACCTCATAAGAGGTGCTGTAATAGACTGCCCCAAGAAGGCCTTTGATGTTGTTTTGCATACTGTATATGAGCTTTCCACTCTCTCAGTCATTTCCTCTCTGCTTTGGTAGCCCAGTGGGAAGCCTGCTATTAGAAACAAGGTTTATTGCTACCTTGCAAACATTTATTGGGTAGTATCTAAACCATGGTGTCAAGTTATAGTAATGTGTTGTTCCAGGAATTTTTTTTTTTAGAATTTTGGCTTTTGAGAAAATGGTCCTGAGAGAATTCTTCTGTTTCAGAAGAAAAAGGTAGTTCTCTTTAGGAAAAGAGAGTGAGAGTTTTATGAATATTGTATACCTATACACCCTTCATGCCTTGGGGTTAGACACAGAAGAGATGCACCATTTTGTTCAGGAGTCAAAAGTCCATTCCTTATACAAACCATTCTTTAAAATTTCAAGCCATATGCAGCTCAGAGAGCAGAATGAGCACTCACCTCTACAAAACCAAAAATTCAACAATGGAGCCCAGGGGAAAATTTCAGATTAGCTGGGTGAAAGAATTTCACACTAGGATAACATACTTTCCCAAGAGTTATTTGTTGGCATTCTACTTATTTTCCATATAGCCAAACTGCAAATTTCTCAACAGCATCCTGGAAGTGTGGCTATCTTAGCCTCCTGAATTATTAGAACCTAGTTTGGATCATGAGGAAGAACAACTAGAAGTGTCATGAAGGAAATAGCTTCTTCACCTTTCAATCTTATTTCTGAAACTGAACAATCTGAAAGAGCCCTATATAAGTTATCAACCAAGATTATCCTAACTGCTCAATCCAATGATCTTTTCTGAGTTCTAACCTTTCTGGACCTCTAGGTACCCTCTCTTCCTCTTGGATATTTTCTCCTATATGGAGTTTCATAACATATTCTCTTCCAGTTCTCCAACTGCCTATCTGACCACTCCTTGGTCTTCTGTGATTGATCATCAGTGTTCTACTCCTTGCCTGTATATGCAAGGGCATTGAGTGTGTGTGTGTGTGTGTGTGTGTGTGTGTGTGTGTGTGTGTGTGTGTGTACTGCAGAACTCTGTTTGGTACCTCTTTTTCTTCTTTCTCTGTACTCTCAGTGATCTCATCAATTAATTTATCATCTCAATGCAGATGAATTTTAAATATTTAAATCTCTAATAAAATATTATATTTTAAGATATTTATTAATGATCATTAGAAATCAAGGAATAAAGAAAATACAAAATAAAGACCACATGCCCATGGCTTGTTAGCCAGTTTTTAGTCGTTTTTTACTCACCACCATCAATACTGATTCTACATCAGAGAGTGGGATATGTAGTTCTTTTTTAGGGTAGCAGATTTTTCAGTCATCTAAATTCCTGCGCTCTCTCTCTCTCTCTCTCTCTCTCTCTCTCTCTCTCTCTCTCTCTCTCTCTCTCTCTCTCTCTCTCTCTCTCTCTCTCTCTCTCATTTTCTCTCTTGTTTAACATGTGAAAGAAGACACATATTGCTTACAGTAGACTGAAATATATGGAGGAAATAATTTAAAGAATGGCATATTTCAATTTGCATTCAGACTCTGTTCCTTCTATAATTTAGATATCTTTTTTTTTTCCTATGTCATCTTGGAGTCGTCTTGGATCCTTATCTTGTTAATAATAGTTAAGTAATTCATAGTTGATCATATTACATTATTGTTCTTACTGTGTACAATGTTCTCCTGGTTCTGCTCACTTCACTTTGCATCAATTCAAATAAGTCTTCCCAGGATTTTTTGTAATCATCTTGCTTGTCATTTCCTAAGGCACAATACAGGTGTATACCACCACTTGTTCAGGCATTTCCCAATAGATGAATATCCTTTTGGTTTCTAGTTCTCTGTCACTGCAAATAGAGCTGCTATAAATATTTTTGAATAGATGGGTTCTTTTCTTGTATTTTGTAGTATTGCTGTTTCAAAGGATATGTTCATTTTTATGGCCCCTTTGGGTGTCATTCCAGATTGCTCTGCAGAATGGCTATATCAGTTCACAGTTCTACCAGAAGCATATTAATGATCAAAGTGATATTCTTAAAGTACACATTTGACCATTTCATCCTTCCTGCTCAAGAAACTTCAGTGTCTCTGATTGCTAAGATAAAATGCCAATTCTCTTCTTTAGGGAAAGGGATTAGCATTTATTAAAGCTTACTATGTGATAAACACTTTATTAAATGTTTTACAAACATTATTTCATATAGCATTTAAAGCTCATCAAAATCTGACTCCAAACTGTTTTTTACCCTAATGCCACATTTCTCCCACTGACACAGGAGCCTACTTGATATTTCTAACACATAAAATTCCAGTTTTTTGTTTTTTTATCTTTGCATAGTCTTTCTCCATTACCTGGAATGCACTCCCTCTTTATCATTACATCATAGAATCTTTCTCTTAATTATATGTATAATTAAGAGAAAGATTCTATGACATATATATATATATGTATATATATATATATACATATATATAGCTAACACATAGACTTCTACATGAAGCCTTTTCTGGTTCACTCAAAGATTAGTACCTTCAAATTTCAAATTATATTGTATTAAGCTATTTTGTATTTATTCTCTATATTTATTCCATATTTACTCATTTAGATTCATGTTGTTCCTCTATTAGAATATATGTCCCTTTAAAATAAAGATCATTTTGGTGTCTTTTTATTCCCAGGAGCTAACATAGTGCCTGGTACATAGTAGGTACTTAATAAATACTTTTAAATTCATTGATGGATTTCAGAAAAGTAAAAAAAAAAAGTTGTTGTGGTTTATTCTTTATTTTCAAAAGAACTAATGATATCATGGAGTGATATCTTGACTTGTGTGTAAATTGGATTTAAGTGAGGCCTAGTTGCACAATCTTTAGCCTTACTCTTCTGGAGTCATTGTAGTTCAATCCAGGATACTGAATTATCTTGGTGTATTAGATATATCACCAAGCTCTGAGCACTCTATAGTGCCTACTTTAATCGCCTTCATGGTTCTCGAAACAAATTGTTCTCATCAGCTCATTCTGCTGGAAGGTGTTCCCATGCTTGAGGTATAAATTCCCCTAATTCACCAATGGGTTTGAGGACCATCTGTTACCCTCCACCTGATTTAGCTCATGTGCTTTGATGATTTTATTAGGATGTGAGTACTATGCATGACCCAGTTTCTTTGAGCCATAGATAGACAGAATGGTGTGTGCTGTAATACCAGTGTTAAAAAGGAATTCTTTATTCCTTTTTTAATTTAACGAGGTACCAGGTGGTCTTCTTACCATAGAGATGTGTAGGAATTAACCAGTCCACAGTGACAGGAAGGTGGAACCATAGAGACAGGAAGGTGGAACCATAGAGATAGGAAGGTAGAACCATAGAGACAGGAAGTAAGGCAGGAGGAGGTTATGAAAGGGGCCAAGCTGGTTCATCAGCCTGTCCATTTGATGACAGTTGCAGTCTGTCAGTTGGTGACAGTTAGGGCTGGCAGTTTTGGCTGTTGGGCATGAGTTGGTCACTGGGGGTTGGTCGCTGGTGATATGGGGTAGTGATTACTTGGTGGTTAATGTTTAGTTGCTGGAATATAAAGGTGGGCCTGAGTTTACTGAGAAGAATTTTGGCTTTAGCCTCTAGAGGGCTTTTTGCCTTTTGGATTTTTGCCTTTTGCTTTGGGCTGTTGGGTTTTTTCCCTTCCTCAAACTTTTTGGAAGTTGGCTGGTCTTCATTGGTATTGGATTAGACACTAATTGGGTTGGCTTTGATTGAGTGGATTGGGTTGGAACTTTGTGGGATACTTGTTATTAGTGGTAGTTATAGGCAACTATAGATAAATATATGTAGTTTTCTATAGTAACTATAGGCAGTTATAGATAGTTATAGGATATCTAGTTAGATATTAGGAAATTTATTTCTCTACCTCTTTCCCATATTTCCGTCCTTTACTATATTCATTTTACTATATTCTTTTGCTATCTCTATTTTAATAAGACTAAATTGTTAATTGTTAAAAGCTGCAAGAAGTTTTCCTTTTTCTAGCTTAAAGGGATAATATTAATTTATAACTCTACTATATTCTCATTAAAACTTGAGTTATTAAAAGCTACTCTCTTATTTCATCAAAACTCCTAATATAACCCTTACACCAGGTTTGTGAAATATGGTATGTACAATAATGGCCATAACCACAAATGTAGGGTCAGGTTCTATCGATGTTATTATTCCCATTTTATATATTAGTATCATATATATATATATATAATATGTATAAGGTTATTGACCATATATAGTGATGACTTAGAGTTGAAAGGAGAAATGAGAAAACTGTGGTCCAGAGATTTTAAGTGACTTTTTCAGGGCCGTGTTATTAATGTCTGAGGTAGGATATGAACCTTGGTCTTCCTTAGTGCCCAATCCATTCTACCATGTTGCCTCAGAAAAGGCTCCATGAAAAGGTATAGACTTTATCTGAATCACAAAAGATGGGCTAAATCTGAATAGGCAGAGAGAAAGATGAAAAACTTTCTAGATATCTAGAGATGAGGAATTTCATGAATAACCAACTTGTTTGACTGACATTTCCACTGGATTGACTGAATTTACCAGATGATTTGATTTTGTATAGAAAGAGCAAATCTAAACAAAGGTAAGAATTACATTTCTTTCTCCAATCACAAAAAATGCTTAAGGATATTTTCCCCCTTCCTTCCAAATTCCTTCTGTTTGTTTATAATCCAGGGATTTTCATTTGAAACCTTACCCTTGGGAATTCCTTCTAATGAATGCATTCTGAAACTATTTAGACAATAAGATGGTTACAACCAATGAACACACATATTCCAGCTCTGTTTTACTAGACCTCCAGAGATAAAGCAGATCAGGATAAGGACAGCTTGGAGGTGAACAACATGTTAACCTCATTCCTACATATTGCCACACAGCATATGGCTCATATGTTTCCATGAGTCAGCCATTCATATGAACCCCAAGGGTTATCTTACAGGACAGAAATTCTTTCATGTATTGCCTTTAGTACTACCTCATTTTACAAAGACTTTATAGAGCCTCGGCTATATTCAGAACTTGCTGTGTTGAAGATTTTTCAAAAGGCAGGTAGGTTAATTTAAAAAAATGGAAAGACCTACATGAAATTATGAAAAGTGAAATGAGAAGAGCCAAGAGAATATAAACAGCAACAGAAATGTTTGAGGAATGACTTTCATATGTCTACCTCCAGAGAAAGAACTGAATAATAGAAATAAGCAAGACATACTTTTATATATACATATATCTTTTTGTCAAATAATGCCCTCTCTGATGGAAGGAGGAGAAAGAGTGAATGGGTACTTTAATATGACAGACAAATAAATAATTTTTAAAATGGCAGATACAGCCTTTTACAGTTACCTTTGGCAGTGAAGTCATGATCTTATGATAACTTTGGCATTTCTATAACTCAGCCATATCTAGCTTAAAAGTTAATAGGTTTAGAAGCCTTAGATTAGTTTCAGAACATTATCTGGGTTTGGGATAATGAATAATATGATCCGTTAGTATCTGGGTTCTGGTTCAGGTGTTCAAATGTGTCCTTCTGTTAAATCAACCAAACTAAAATTTCAAATATAAGTGCTTTTATCAAGGATGATTTTTATAAAAATGACATCATTACATAAAAGGCTATTGTTTCACATTTTCAATAAACTTAAGAAAAAAATAATGGATTAAAAATTTAGTTCTAAGACTTTAAGTGAAGTTATTGTTTTATTTTTCTTTTCATTTCCCCCTTTTTAGCTTTCTGGACTAGATTGCCTATATAAGATGAATTTTTAAAAAACCAGGAAAGTACCTTTTTCACAGTCCAATATATCTTAAAATGTGTGTCCAGGCTCACATGATGCCATATTATGCCTATGTTTTAAGACTCAGTTTATCTTACATTCTCCATGTAGCCTTCTATTCATTCAAAGGGGAGATATATTTCTAAAACACTATACACAGTGCCTGGCACATAATAGGTTTTTAATACATATTGCTTATTTACTTTCTTTCTTTTTTCTTGTTCCCAGATATTTGATGACATCTCCACTCATACTTACTTACATGCTTACTGGCAATATGCCTCTGGGCAGAAGGGGGGACTAGACAGGGCAGTATGGATAGCTCTGTGCAAATCCATTCTCATGCTTAGGGGAGAAAAATGGAAACATAGCCCACCGATAGCAAAGGATATAAAATATAATCTCAATTTATTTAATCTGTTGTGTGACATTCAACAAGGACCTTGGCCTCCCTTGGCCTCACCTTTCACATTTATAAAATTAGATGTTTGGACTAGAGAACCTCTAAGATCCCTCCCAGTTCTAAGCCTATGGTTTTATTATCCTCTTTGAATGAGGATTTCCTGTTCTAATTTAATTTTCCCCACATATTATCAATCAAAAGAATGCATATAAAAATAAATATTGTTTTAAAAATTAATTCATTCATTCATTTGTTGGTTACATTAACAAAGTCTAGGTATCTCCCTCCCTCCTCTTCTCATACTAGAGAAGAAACCATTTGACAGAATATATGTCTTCTTGTTTCTGTTTATCACACAAGTTATACTTTCAGCACTATTTCTGTTGTTACATATAATGTTCTCTTGGTTCTTCTTATTTGGCCCTTCATAATTTCATATAGATTTTTTCCATATGTTTTAAAAAAAGAAATGCCATTTTAAATGATTTGGTATAACCTGGCCACAGAAGTATTCACTATATATGATCAGGTAGTAAGCCTTAATCATCCATACAATCAAATTCATAATGCTGAAAGGTACCCTCCTGAGTATTAAGAACCACATGGAATGTGCTAGAGCCAGCTCTAACCATCTTACAAGAGCTTATGATTAAATTTTTAATGACAGCATTTATGTTTCAGAAATATGCAATTCCTACAGATCAGTAATTAATGTTTTTTTTGTGGGTTGTCTGGACTTAAGAAAGCATTATTAATGCAGATTAAACTTATAAGTGTGCATGCATTGATTTTATTTTCCAAGGGAGTCCAGGTGTTAAATATTTCCCAGAGTCGCCTATATCACTCTATAAACATCACTGGAGATTCAGCAGAAGAGCAGTAGAATGTTCAGAGAACAGTCATTACTAGACTGAAATAATGATAAGTTATTGTTAATAATTTATTTAAATTGACAAAATTTATTTATTAAAAAAACACTTTTCCATGTTTACATGATTCATTTTCTTTCCCTTTTCTCTTCCCTCCCTCCTCCCAAAGCTGACAAGCATGGAATAAAGATAATAATGGTGATAACAATAATGATGATGATGATGATTGTCATTCATATAGCTCTCAAAGATTTACAAAATATTTTATGTTCACATCCCATTTAAGCCTCACAATAACCCTGAGTACAACCACCTCTTCCTAATGCAGAAATTCTCTTTATAATATCCCAGATGAAATAATCACATAACCTTTGCTGGGTGTATCATTACACAAATTGTGTTCAAATCCTGACTCTGCTAATTCCTAACTGTGCAATCTTTGGCAAGACCCTTAACATTTGCAGGTCTTAGTTACCTCATCTTTAAAATGAGGGAGGCTGGCCTGGATGATCTGTAAGGTTTCCTGCAGCTTCCAATTCTATAGGACTTCCAGTGATGAGGAGCTCACAAGGGAGTCTGTTTAGTTTGTGGAAGGCTCTTATTAGAAGGAAAATCTTCCTTATGTTCATTGAAATCTACCTCTCCAATTTCCATATGCCTATTCAAGAGAGTCCCTCAGGAGCCCTGTGGAAATATATTTAATCGTTCTTCCACAAAATAAATATTCTCAAACAATAATTATGTGCCCCACCCTAACCCCTATGTCTTCTCTACCCTCTTCTAAACATCCCCAGTTCTTTCAACTATTTTTAGAAGACATGCTATACAGACACATTCCAATTCCTGGGTGTCCTCCCATGGACGTATTTCAGGTTGTCAGTGACCCTTTTAAAATGTGGTATCCAGATGTAGTCTTACTTGTACAAAATGTATTTGGGCAATTACCTCCCTTGCTTTGTATGAATACTATGAAGTTCTGTTAATACAACCTAAGATCATATTCACTTTTATAGCAGGTACGAAGCACTGTTAATTTATCTGGATACTTTATGCTTGCATGGATCCATAGTTCATAAATGGATATCACAAGTTCTCCATACATTTCATCATCCTATGAAATTCTTGTCCATATTTTTCACAAATTGATGGATTTATGGAAGGTCCAAATTCCCTTTATTAGAAGATGTTCCTGTCATTTAAATAATTCAGAGTACCACTGTCAAATTGATAAGCATTTATCAAACTTTTACTATGTCAGGCACTGTGCTAACGACTTGGAAAAACAAACAGAAAAATAGTCCCTGCCCTCAAGAAGTTTACTTTCTAATTGGAGAAAGTAATATATAGAAGAAGAAAATCGAAAAGCTTAGTGATGGTGCAGGAAGTAGGGCAATAAGAGAAGAAGCCACCAGTGGGAGTTAAGGTAGAAAAAGTACAGAAATTCAGTAGTACATCCTGGAAAGGAGGTTTCTATAGCATTGCAGAGAAAGTTGGGAATGTGGTTGGGGGAGAAATATATGTACATTTGACTCATTGTTTATTCTACCCATTTTCTCTCAAAATTATTACATTATTGTCCCACCTTCTTTTTCAGTAGTAAATATCTTCCTTGACGTCTTTTAGACTGTTTCTCACATGCAAGCTATTGTTGCTAAGCATGTTGCTGCCTGTTTATGCATTGCCTTTTAAGTTAACTGTGACTTTAATCCTTCTGAAATCATGGTGTTTTATGATTTATAGTCATAGCATAACTGGGAGAATACTGATGTTCAGAGAAAGGGTTTTGCAAAGGTCAGCAGTTTCAAATTATTAAAAACACTGCAATTTTCTCATTGTAATTCAGACTGTTCTAGATACTCTGGGCTCAAGGCATTATCCATATAAAACTTATTCAATGCACACGTCAGTGAACTAATTCAGTGGTTTTCTTATATAGCTGCATGCCATAGTCTAGTTCCTTCCAAAGATGTGGATTCCAACATCTCCACATTTACCAATATTGTGTGACTCTAATTTCACCACAAAGGGTTTGCTCTTCTGAGCTGGCAGTGGAACATAAGATTCCCATTAGTTATCTCTCATTCTCATTATGTGACCAAGTTATCTTGTCTCCCTATCATATATCCCTCGATGGCATTTTAAAAAACCAATATTCTTCTTTTCAGTTCCTCTTGGGTGATATGTTGCATGTTGGTCACATTTACCATGTCTCCACTGTGATATTCACTCTCATCATCATTTAGTAACCCAAGGATAAAGATAGTATAGAAAAGAAAGGTTTTTGAGTCCATTATCAAAAGTGGCTTATAATTTTCCAAAGGAAATTAGCCTTGGCTTTGTGAGGGATTGCTCTGGAAGGTACTAAAGTAAATAATGTAACCAGAGGCTTGTATTCCCACAAGGAGTAGTGTGTTCAATTACTACCAATTCATGGTCAGTAAGCAATTTTATAGAAGAGGACTACTGTGACTGATGAGAATCAACCAAATCTATCTATATAAAATATATGCTATGTGTACATGCATATACACAAATGTGTGCATATATGTGCATTCATATAATAAATGTATGCATGTAAATATTCATGTATGCACATGCATGTCCAAACACAGAGAAAAAGTATATATTTACAGGTGTGTTATAGGTGATACATTTGATAGTTAACAGATTGACTCTATCTATCTATGCCAAATCCATTCTCTCTCATGAAAAATGCACATCATTTATATATATATATATATATATATTCTATAATAATATAAACAGATAGGTGAAACAGTGGATAGAGTACCAGTCCTGGAGACAAGAAATACTGAGTGTAAATCCAGCCTTAAAAACTTAATGGCTATATGATCTTTGGTAAGTCACTTAACTATTACTTGCCTGTTTTCTAATCTGTAAAATGGAGATAATAACAGCACCAACTTCCCAAAGTTCCAAGTTGTCACAAGGCTCAAATGAAATAATATTTGAAAAGTGCTGAGCAAAGTGCCTCACACATAGTAGGCACTATGTAAATGCCAACTACAATAATAATTTATGTAATAATTCTTCAATACAAACATGTGCATTTTCCTTTCCAAAGAGATTTCATTTTAAGAAGACAAACTACATTTTGAGATAAAATTGGTTTTGGCCAGTACAAGATTCTTCCTGCCAGTGTCTTCTTAAAACAAATTGCTTTTTATATTTTTGTTTATTTCTGCTTTATTTTTTAGTTCCTGATGGGATAGTACATTACCTAGGAATCAGAATTCAGTGACCACTTTCAGATCTGTGTTTGATTAATTTGGTCTCATATGATTTGGATGCCCTGGTTTAAAAAAAAAAACAGCCTGCTACTCTTTTGAAAATTTTACATATTAAATTGTACAAGAATTATTGCCTATGGGAAACTGGAAAATGAACCCATCTTTATTCTGAGCTTAGTACTCTATTATATGTATGCTAGACACTAAATTAAAAAAAAAGTTCAGAGAACCTCAGAATATTTATAGTCAGTCAATTTAACCCTCTGATTTTGCAGATAAAAAAGCCAAGGCCAAAAATAGGGAAGTTAGTTCCCCAATGTCAACTGGTTTCTTAATTTTCTTGGTCCAGAATCTATTAGAAAACCAGAGTTCAAAACCTGGTCTTACCAGCTTTCTACTTCTTACTAGTTTTCTCCCCTGGAGAAGCCAGTAATTTAATTGGTCCTCAGTGTCCTCATTTGTAAAATGAAAATGATTGATTAAATGAGATTCAAAGTCTTCTCCATATCAATCTATGAACTCATGAATTAATTCCCAAAAGGTGTAGTTTTTGACCATCTAAACATGATGAAAATTTCTGTTATTTGGTCCAAAATATGTTTCCTCACTATATCTACATAGTATTATTAAATACTAGAAGTGTTGTTATCCTTCATGTGCTGGGTTCTTACTCCATCTTTTTATTTTTAATACAAAGTTTCAACACCAGATTTAGTCTTAAGTGTTCATTCCTTATTCACAGATAGCCCTTTGACTGCTAATCATGGGACTTGAGCAGAGACTGAAAATAATTATAATAGGAGTTTATATTTATATATATGCTACATGATCCATAAATGCATTTTAGCTACATAGTAATTAAATGGTTTAACTAGAAAATTTCTTTAAACATTTCAAAATCAGGCTGATTAAATACCTTTTGTAAAGTAAAAAATAACTTTTTTTTCTATTGAAATCAGGGCCATTTTAGGACATATACTAACTATAGAATGTACCCAACTGAAAAAGAAAATGGATCAACTATTTTATCTGCTGAATCTAGTTCTCCATTCTTAAACCATTCTCCCTATACAAATGTACATATTTATTTTCTTCCTTTGCTTGGATATAGGTTTAGAAATGAAAAATATCATTTTCCACTGTCGGTGTTAAGAAAGAGAAAACAAATAAGATAAACATTCATTATGAGTGGGTCAAAAAGCAAGCGAGGACATAAAAATGGTAACCTGGTTATAATTTAAAACATGAGATAATTAAAGTGGTATTGTCCTATTTAGGAAACACCAAAAGCATGTTATTGTTAATTGTGCCTTAAAACAAAACAAAAATAAAACAATTTTTATTGATGCCTTTTATTTTTAAATCAGTCATTTCTAAATATACCCTTCCCGTAAACAACCCACTAAGCCTTCACACCGTAACAAAGAAAAGCATGTAGGCAAAAACAACCAACAAGATTTCAAACAATGTGTCCAACATTCCAACCATTTCTACAAGGGAAAAAGGAAAGCATGCTCCCTCCTCTGTGATCAAGTCTTGCCACAATAATTGCACAGTGTTTGTTTTTATTTTGTTATTCTGTTCTTATATTATAGTTATTGTGAATACTGTTTTCTTGATTCTGCTACTTCATTCAGTCATAGGTCATACAGATTTCCCCGTATTTCTCTTACTTCTCCATATTGTGCCTGGAGTCTGGAAGATTCAACTTTCTGAGTTCAAATCTGCCCTCAGACACCAGCTATGTGACTCAAGGAAATTCACTGAATCCTTTTCCCCTCAATTTTCTCATCTGTAAAATGAGCTGGAGAAGCAAATGCCAAGCCACTACAGTATCTTTGCTGAGAAAATTCCAAATGGGGACACGGAGAGCTGGGTATGAATAAAAATAATTGAATTACAACAATGGAAGTAGAGGAAGTATAATGAACAATTAGCAAATGATTTATACCTGTGAAGAATAGCTAACACACTAGATGAATAGGGTCAGATGAGGAAGGCAAAACCAGGAGCAATGTCTGGAAATTAAAGTGAGGCAAATATAGTTTGATTTCAGGAAAAAAATATTCCTAACAATCAGAGGGGAATGATTTGCTAAGATATAGTTTCTCTCTCACTGTGGAAGTTTTCAAGCAAAGTCTGACTATTTATATAATGAGAAAACTTTTTTTTTAGATATGAGGTAGACTTGACAGCCATTGCAGACAATTTCAATTCTAAAATTACAATAAATGCTGAAAATACTCTATTTTGGGCCCAAAAACACAGAAGAAATGTGCATAGTGTACATTTAAAATCATGGTGTCTTACACAGAACAGGTATCATTCTTGTTCCTGGAGAATTTTAGAGTTGTGATAGAGGAATTCAAAACTCATATGCATATTATTCCAGGAACAAGAGGGAGCAAAATGAATGCTTCTATTCCTTTAATAAAAAGTATTTTGTGTAGGGAAGATCATTTAAAGCGATTAGCCATGTTTATGGCATAGAGATGTAAAGGCTTGGGGAGAAACATAAAAGTGATTTTAACTATTTGAATATGTCTTATAGAAGGGGAGTTGGAAGTGTTTTTTTTTTTCATCTTAGAAGTTAGAGTTAAGATCAATGGCTGGAAAGCATAGAGGAACATTTTCAAGTTTGATCTTCAGGAGAAAAATCTTTCTAACAATTAGAAATATCCAAAGTAAAATAATTTGTATTAGGTGCCCTCTTTGGAAGTCTTCAAGGAGAAGATAGAGTACTATTTGCTGACAATGGACTAGTTGAAATTCTTCCCTGAGATCCTACTATTTTGCCAAGTTCTACAAATAGAGGACTTCCATCTATTTGCAAGAGTTTGACCTGTGAGCTGCAGACCAGAAAAGCAAACTGATTGTTTAATATAACTGAGTTTCAACATTTCCGGAAATGGTTAATGCTTCTTTTCAGATACTGACAGGCTGGATTTAACCCTCATATCTTATACTTCAAATGTGACAGATGTATGACTGTTATAATTCTCAAAATGGGCTGAGGAAAAGTTAGGGAACATCAAAGTCAATGTGAAAACAACCATAGAGGATGTTCCCAGGGCCAAAAGCAGGTGATGATTAACACATTTCTTATTTGAGGGTAAAGAAATATCTTGTCAACAGATTCAAAGACACAGACCTTTTCCTCAACTGAATTAAAATTGAGACAAGACAAACTGTTGACATTGCAACTTTTATATTTTTGCTGAGATTATTCCTCATTGTTCCAACATACAATAGCCAGGCAAGGAGATGCTCCCATCAGGAATCTTAGAATTTCAGCAACTGCATGATTGTCAATGACTGCAACCTTGTTTTATTCAGAAAGCCACTAGCTTTTTACATGGCAAATAACATTTTCTAGCTAGGACAATGTTGTTTTCTTTTTAAAAGTACTGTTTTGAGTGAAAGCCTCCATATTTATTCTATTTTATACAAAAGCCTTTGAAGAGGTTGAAGGATCTCTACACCTACCTTTCAGGGTCATTATTGGGGTATAAGAGCAGAGGATCAGATATCCCTGGAGTTAGAAGAGAATTCAGGGGCCATCTAGTCAACCTTCCTAATTTTAGAGTGAGGTATATGAAGGTTAAATGGCTTGCCTAAGGTCACACAACAATTATAGAAATTTAATGTTTCATAAAGGTGCTTGCTGACTAACAAACAAGTTCTGAAAGGAATGACAATCATTGAGAAAGTATATATTTAAATACCTACTATGTGCCAATTTGTCCTTACTTTCAAGAAGCTCACAGTCTATCCCAAGATGATATGAGGTGAAAAAAAAACCTCAAGGAGATTTTAATTGAATACAAAATTCGAGACAAGCATACATTAAATACAAATGCTAGTTCATCCTCCAAAATTAACTATGAATCATCCATCATAGTAGATGTCTTTCAGGTTTATACACTATTAATTCTGTCCACAGTTTTGTGAAATAGAGAAAGAATATATGTCTATAATAGGACCAATGGAAATGTTAGATGACAAGCAAAAAAAAAAATAGGAGAAAAGAAATCAGAAATCATCTTGTCTAGCTCATTACTGAACAGGAATCCTCTTCCATGATATTTGTGACAGGGGGGCATGTGGATCCCACTAGATTTATGAGCACCCCCATGGCCATAATCAGACTCTAATCACAAGGAAGGTGACAGTTTGTAGAAGTCAGAGGGCCCTGCATCAGCATGTCTCTAAGGCTGTTTCAGCAACACTCTGTCTGTTGTTTTGTATTTTTTTTTCTCCAGTTGGGTCATACAATAGAGTTAGTGTTAGAAAAGCTGACTAGGAAAAAAAATAGATGAAGTGATTGTGTTTCCCTCAGCTGGGAGGTATTTTTCTGATGCATATAATTTACACAGGTTGGCAAGCTAGAAGATTCTCTGGTAACATGTCATAGGGAACATTACCTACTAAGTCTGTTTCTCTTATTTTTTTTAAACCAGTTCTAGCTTCTTTGTCAGTCACCTCTGACCAAGTCATCACTTTTAATTTCATTTTTCTTCTTTCTTGCAAAGGTTAGAAGCCTGGAAGACACATAAATGAAGGTAGGGGGCAACCACACTAAATCAAACAATAAAGTCTTTCCCTCCTTTCCTCTCTCATCCCTTGCCCTCACCTAGTCTCCCCTCTGGATTTTTCTTTCCCATTTGGCTTGAAAGTCTTGTTCTCATTAAGAGAACAATAAGCACTGATCAATATATTGATATACTGAGAAGAGAATTGTCTTGGAATTCTAAAAACTCCCAAGTAGAGATATTGCATCATAACTTTACACAATCCCTCATTCCCTCATCTCTTCACTTTCCACACCTCCCCCCTTCCCTCCCCTTTCCTTTTGGTTCATCTTTTTCTTTCCCTTCCTTTCATGTCCCTTCCCTTCTGGCCTCTCCTTTTTGTTAGTTTTCCTTCTGCCAGGTATTTCTTAAATGATTCTTATAGCATTTAAACTTTCTGAAGACAAACTCAAAGTTTTATTGTGTTAGATTAATACAGGGGTGGCTAATCATCTGGGGACAGAATAGAAAGAATATAAGAATATTTGGGAACATTGCAGTCTAGGATCACATAATGCTTCCTATCTTGCTCTGATATTTCTGGAGCAGTAGCACACATTTTGCAGATGCAGAAGACTCCTGGGATTGTGTCAAATCAAGTTAACAAGCATTTATTAAGTGCTTACTGTGTGCCAAGCTTTGCATTAAACAATGGGAATACAAATACAGAGAAACCTAATAAATACTTACCCTATTATCCAGCTTATCCAGCTGGGTGGCACTGGGCCAGGAAACAAGATGACTTGAGTTCTTATCTAGCTTCAGATACTTATTAACTGTGTGGCTCCAGGTAAGTCACTTAACTGCTCTCTCTCAGTTTTCTCAATTATAAATGGAAATAATAATAGCACTGACCACACAGTTGTTGTAAGACTCAAATATTTGTACAGCATGCAGGATAGTACCTGGACAATAGTAGAAGCTTACTAAATGCTTGTTTTCTTCTGCCCTTTAGGGAGTCTTCAGAAGGACTTGGAAACTAATGGGATTATTACTGATTTCTTTATAGGTTGCCATAGGCTTCTTAAAATTGAGAAGACATAAAAAAAGAAACTGCTAATCATTGTTAAGAGAAAAGATCCCTTTACTGCAAATATGAATAACATGAACATAGGTTTTGAACAATGATAGGCGTATAACCCAGTGGAATTGCTTGTCAGATCTGGGAGGGAGGAGGGAAGGGGGGGCAGATCATGAATCATGTAACCATGGGAAAATATTCTAAATTAAAAATAAGAAAGAAAAAAGAAAAGAAGATCCTTTTCTTGGGTAAAAAAATACAAAAATTGGGAGGATTACAGAAGAGACTAAAGTTAATTTTTACTGATGAATTTTGCTTTTTCACTTAAGGTTAAACAAAAGTCTTTGTTAGAAGAAGTCCAGGTGAGCTGTAAGATATCATATTCATTAGAATATATGGCATTCATCCCACCCACACCCAAATCTTTTGAAGATTTTTTTTTCCATTTGGCATGGAAAACTGGTTTCCAATGAGAGAATGATATGCTCTGATCAATATGCTGATATACTGAAAAGAGAATTGTCCTAGAATTATAACAATTCCCAAATGGAAATACTACATCATATCCAAGAAATGGAGACAAATGTATTTCAAAGGCTTGGAAACTGATATAATTTAAACATAATTATCCATCCATGTGCTGAAATCAATACTACACTTGGAAAAAATGGTCTATTTGTTAACAGTATTCTTTAGAACCAATGTGATAAAAAGTGTTTTTGTATTAAGAAAAATAAAAGATAATGTCAAAATCTTATGAACTGAATAACAAATCATGTAAAAAATGATTACAGCAAAGGGAGATCATATCATATATTGTTTTTTTAGTGTGGAAAAAGTTGTGTGGTTTATTTTATGTCAAGAAATTTATTTTGTATTGCTTCAGCTAATCTGCATAACTCTGTCAGTGCTTCCTCAAGTGGTTCACATTTCAGCTTATCTATGTCTTTTTACCTTGTGTACTTTTCCAGGGTTTTCTTATAAATGATCCAAATATCCAGGATGCCAAGAATCTTCTCTATTTACTGAAATTGTGGTCAATACCAATGTATGATATGCACTGCAATTCTCTTTTGTTCTTTCTGCATGGTCAAACCATCTCCTTTCCTAGTCATACAGCTCTCTAATGGCATATTTTACTCTTTTGGAAATCCTTTGAGTTCTAGTAATAGTCTTTTACAATAATAACATAATATAATATTTGCTTCTCAATGTCTATGTTATGTAAGTATGAATAGGCTCATTACCAGTTGGTTGAATAGATAACAAATTCTTTGGCCATGACAACCAATGAAACAAAGTTGTATTATGGGCAAAACCATACAGACATTTAAAAAGGTAAATCTCTGTTTTATCTCTGCGAATATCTGGGATCCAAGCAGTATCCTTCACCCATTTTTTTCTTCCTTATCACTACCACTATTTCTAAACACCAGTCAAAAAATTAGATTTATATCATTTATGTAAGGTAAGTGTGTTTCCCTTTAGTCTAATTTTAGTTCTCTATAGTTCAACTTAGATTTTTTTTTAATTTTGAAATTTTTATTTAGGATATATTCCATGGTTAAATTATTCATAATCCCCCCTCTCCCACTCCCACCTCCCCCTACCAAAGCCACCAAGCAGTTCCACTGGATTATACATGTATCATTGTTCAAAACATCCTTCAATGTTATTCATATTTTCAGTAGAGTGATCATTTAACATCAAAAACCTAATCATATCCCCATCAAACTATGTTATCTATCATGTTTTCCTTCTGTGTTTCTCTTCCCACAGTTCTTTCTCTGGATGTGGATAGTGTTATTTTTCATAAGTTTCTCTGAATTGTCCTGAATCATTACATTGCTGCTCGTAGAAAAGTCTATTACATTCCATTCTGCCTTGATGTATTGGTTTCTGTGTACAATGTTCTCCTGGTTCTCCTCCTTTCACTTCTCATCAATTCCTGGTGGTTGTTCCAGTTCACATGGAATTCCTCTAGTTCATTATTCCTTTGAGCACAATAGTATTCCATCACCATCAAATACCACAATTTGTTCAGCCTTTCCCCAATTGATGGACACCCCCTCATTTTCCAATTTTTTGCCATCACAAAGAGTGCAACTATAAATAGTTTTGAACAGTCTTTTCCCTTATTATCTCTTTGGGGTTCAAACCCAGCAGGGGGTATGGCTGGGTCAAAGGGCAGACAGTCTTTTAAAGCCCTTTGGGCATAGTTCAAATTGCCCTCCAGAATGGTTGGACCAATTCACTGCTCCACCAGCACTTTATTCGTGTCCCAATTTTGCCATATCCGCTCCAACATTTATCACTTTCCTTTGCTGTCATATTGGCCAATCTGGTAGGTGTGAGGAGGTACCTCAGAGTTGTTTTAATTTGAATTTTATTAATCAGGAGGGATTTGTTCTGTTTAGTTTTGAAAGAAGATCTGTATGGCTCAGTGGATAGAGAGCCAGACCTGAAAACAGGAAGTCCTGGGTTTAAACCTAGCCTCAGACTTTTTCTAAATGTGTGACCCTGTGCAACTCACTTAACCCAATTCTCTAGCCCTTACCACTCTTCTACCTTGGAACCCATACTTAGTATTGATTCTAAGATAGAAGGTGAGGGTTTTTCCTTCCTTCCTTTCTTTCTTCCTTCTTTCTTTCTATCATCCCTTCCTTCCTTCCTTCCTTCCTTCCTTCCTTCCTTCCTTCCTTCCTTCCTTCCTTCCTTCCTTCCTTCCTTCCTTCCTTCCTTCCTTCCTTCCTTCCTTCCTTCCTTCTTCCCTCCCTTCCTTCCTCCCTTCCTTCCTCCCTCCCTCCCTCCCTCCCTGTCTCCTTCCCTCCCTCCCTCCCTCTCCCTGCCTTTCTCCGTCCATCCCTTCCTTCCTTCTCTCTGTCTCTCTCTGTCTCTGTCTCTCTGTTTCTTTCTTTCTTAGATTTTGACAGCATTTGTGTGTTTGTATCCATATGGTGGAACTGGAGTAGGGAAAAAGGATAAGGAAGGGGAGAGAGTCAGGCTCCGACTCCTTTCTTCCCTCCTCACTTAAAGAATATGTTCTGTTCCTCACACAAAATGAATCATATGTAAACAGGAATGACATCATAAGCCATTTTTCTTTTTTTGCTAATTTACAAAGCCACTGGGTATGTATATCAGTCTATCTATTCTAAATCACAATGTTTTACTCTTATTACTGGGCCAAAGGATAAGAAGGAAAAAGTTGATAAATATCAATTGATTTTGACAATGGAATATAGGCTATCATTAGAGATAGAAAGATTGAAAGAGAGAATAAGAGACAATTTGGGGCAGTAATAAAGTATGGAGTTATAACATTTATAATTCTTAGTATTTCTATTAAATATTATTAATGGATCCTTATGTTAGGTACAATTTTAATGTTATAGTGAACTACTGACTGAACAGATCTGTTTGCCATGTGGGTTGCAGGCATCTGTTGAATATCAGGGAATGTAATCAAATGATTTGCCAAGAACTCCATCAGAGATGGGTCCTGTGCATTTTTCTGAGTTGAGAACACTACCTAAAAACAAAATGACCTGCAGTATATTACTGTATCTGAACTGGAAGCACAGTGATCAGCTCAAGCAATTATAGTATTATAAATAGGCAACTAAAATTCTCATTTATCATGGCCTCAATTTATCTTTCTAGTCTCCCATTTTCTACTTTGAAAATCCCATGCTTTGGAGCCCCAAACTCAAATTATCTCAGATACTGTTCTTTGTGTCTTAACACTGAAGGGATCATATTATCGTCTTTGTGTAGTAACGTCATTATGTTCAACTTGAAAATTTTTCTCAATATCTATTATATTTAATAATGACATTATGCTAGTGACTTTGGGAGATACAAGCTAACAAAAAGTGATATGTATGTATTCTGATGAAATTTGTAGTTTGTTATAATATAGATAGTTCAGGTATCAAAATAAGGGAACTGAGCTTAAAATGAATAAAGCCCTGAGTTGAAATCCTGCTGCAGACACTTATAAAGCATTACCTCTGCTCATATCATTTAACCTCTCTGGGACTTAGCTTCTTCACCTGTAAAATGAAGGAATTACACTTGAAGAAATCAAGTCTAAGGTCTAGGATCATAAATCTATGATCATACTGTATATGCCAGAGTTTGGGGGTTTGTTTAGAAGATGGAGAGATTATATTAGGCAGAAGTATGAGAGATAGGCTTCATGTCATAAACAGTAGGGATAAGAAGAATAAAAAAGAAGGAATATCTTAAATGGAGGGAATTGTATCAATCAATCAGTCAACAGAAAGTTAATGAGAGCATAATAAGTGCCCAGCAATGTGCTGGACCCTAAGAATGCAAAGATAAAAATCAAACATTTCTTATGTGGAATTTTTAAATTAAAGTTCTTTTTACAATGAAACATTTCTTGACCCCAAGAAGCTTATAATCTACAAAAGGAAATAATAATGTGTGCATGTAAGAACAGTTAGAGAATATATGTATACAAAAACATACACACATATAAAATGATTAGGTAGTGGGAAGGAGGATGCTCTCAGCTATGAGCATCAGGAGGGAAAGGCTTCATGCAGAAGTTGGTATATGAGCTCATTCTTGAAGGCAACCAGGGATTCCAAGAGGCAGAGGTGAGGAGTCAGTGCAGGATGAGTAATAGCTTGGAGGTGACAAAGCAAAGGTCATTTGAGGGGAGCAGGAAGCAGTGCAGCCTGATTAGTGCACAAAGATAATGAAGAACATTTAGCACATGATAGGGTTGAAAAGGGAATCAAACTGGGGTCAGGCTTTGGAAAGCCTTAAATTCAGGATGGAATATGGTCTTTATTTATATATTTATAAATAGATACTGAAGTGGCTATTAAGGAGGCACATTAGTGGAAAAGAGCTGTCATTTTACAGAAACTTTCCTGGACCAGAAATTGATAATGTCATTGTCTGGAAGTTGAGGCTGTCTGTATGACTTCAGGCATCTGGATGAAAATTTTAAAATTCAGTTAAAGATCCAGATAATTCGCTTAGGTACAAAAATTTGAAAACATTTGTATAATTGGCTCATTACTCCCACCTCACTCCTGCCAATTTTTAGAAGTTTTCTGACCCATCACAGGTCTCTTACAGCCAGCAAAAAGCTTCCACTTAATTAACATGGGCATTCTTTCAAACTTTCCTTAGCACAAGAACAAATAAAACTATAGATCCTTATTTAGTGACCTTTTATTTAGCATTAAAAAATCACAAGGATATATTATACATACATATACAAACATCTTTATATATGATGATAAATGATAACTATGTCACACACATATATAATATACATATGCATATGTATGACACTTAAAAATTGAAGGCATCAAGGTTTAAAAATTCAAATTAAGAAACATATTCAAACTGTAATAAGTCTGACTCTTCTGCTACAGAGCACAGGAGCACGTGAACTCTCAAAAAAGTCACAGAGGGCTACATAACCATATTCTTCCCTAAGTTTATGAAGGAGAGAACAAGAGCTCTCTGTTTTATGTATACCATGTGGTTGAAAGTTACAACAACATTAGAGCATTTATTGACTACACAGAATGTGAAGGGAATGTGTTAGAGGCCAGAGACAAGTGACCATGGATCACCTACGGCAAATCACTAAGATGAAAATTTAGCTTCTGTACTCCCTATCTCTTTGATATTCTCACTTTCCAACCTTCCTTCATGTCCTCCAAACCAAGTACCTAGAACTTTCTTACTTGTTGACACAAATTTAGGCATTTTCATCAAAGGAAATTCAGGTGCTTTGGGTTCCCAATGACCATGGCTTGAAGAATGCATCTGGGTAATATCTTAGTAATATGGTCATATGATAGTAATTTTGAAAGTCATGAAGAGGAGAGGGCTTAGGAGAAAAGATAATGAATTTCAATTTTGGACATGTTGAGTTTAAAATGCCTACAAGACACACAGTTATGATTATCTAATCAGCCCAATAGGAGATGTGAGACCAGATATCAGTTGGGAAGTTGTCACTGGATAAGTAGATTTAAGAATTACCAGCATAGAGATGATAATGAAGATATGGGATCTTATGAGATCATGAAGTAAAACAGCATAACAGTAGAAGAGAAGATGGTCCAGGACAGAGCCTTCTCAGTCAACCTTGTTTAAGAGGCATAACTTGGACAAAGATCCAGTAAAGGGGGCTGAGAACAAGGAGTCCAGTAGATAAGAGAAAAATGAGGAAAGAGTGGCATCATAAAAACCTAGAGAGAAGAAAGTATCAAAAAGAGGGTGATTAACAATGTGAAAGACTGAAGGCAGATCAAAAAGGATAAAGATGGAGGAAAAAGTCATTAGTAGGTTCAGTTGAATGGTCTGTGTATAAGCAAGATTATAGAAAGTTAAGGAGAATGTAAGTCAAGAAAGAGGAGGCACCTGTTATAGGTGGTTTCCTCAAGGAGTTTAGCCAGAAAAGGAAGGAAAGATATAGGATAATAGCTAGTAGTAATGGAAGGATCAATTGAGGGTTTTTTGGAGGATGGAGAAGATATGAGCATGTCTGAAGGAAGTAAGCAAGTAGCCAGTACACAAGGAGAGATTGTAGATGAATGAGAGAATGGAAATGAGAGAAGGAACAATCTTTGGGAGAAAATGAAATAGAATGCAATCATTTGTACAGGTAGAGGTGTTTTCCTTGGCAAAGATAAGGACTGGGGTCCATAAGATAGTACAATGGAGTGAAAGCCAAGCTTGGTGTCATGAAAGCTTGGGTTAAAATCTCAGACACTTCCTAGCTGTGTGACCTTGGACAAGTCACTTGATTCCATTTGTCTAGCCTTTGCCTTTATGTCTTAAGAATTATCATTAAGATAGATAGTAAGGGTTATTAAAAAAAAACAAATTTCTTCCCCCCATAACTTTATGGACAAGTCATAACCCCAAATGCTTACCTTTTACTAATTCTCAGAAAGTCCTATAGGAGATATCTATTCAAAAGCTTGAGAGTTTGTTTTATTCATTGTCAGGTAAGTAGAATTGAGAGAATGCTACCTGAGCTCTAAATATTCAAATGTGGGTTTATATATTAGCTCTGATCATTACTATATCTATCTATCTATCTATCTATCTATCTATCTATTTATCTATCTATCTATCCATCAATCAGTTTGTCTGCCCATTTGGCCATCCATCTGCCTGCCTGCCTACCTACCTATTCATCCATCCATCCATCCATTCATTCATCCATCCATCCATCCATCCATCCATCCATCCATCCATCCATCCATTCATCCATCCATTCATCTATCCATTCAGCCATTCAGCCATCTATTCATCCATCCATCCATCTATTCATCTATCTATCTATCTATCTATCTATCTATCTATCTAACTAAAGATAACACTATTTAAATCAAAGAAATGAATAAAATTTTAGCTGCAACATCATCTGGTTGTGAGTGACTGTGTGAGACTGAACAATATTCCTGAATGACTAAAAGCAAAAGCACACAGTGCAAGTTCTTACCTTTTAGAAGTATGGTCAGAAAGACCCATTTGAGACTAGCTATATCAAATGGCAATAAGCCTCTCCAAAGGCAGTGATCCAACACTCACTAAGAAGCCATGAAGATGGAAGCAATTGCTACAGAACACTTAAAGCTTGGTTAGACATAGAAGAAGCAAAGGTCATCTGCTACATTCCAAGCTAACATTTTGACTTTTGTCTTGCCATTGGACTTCAGTGACTAGAAGACACAGTGATGTTGATGGCTTTGTGTTACTCTGACTCATTTAAATCCAATTTATGCATTTCCAATAATGATATGATTTTGGTCTCTCTAAGTATGAGGGACACCAATTGTACAAGCAACCAAGGTTTGGAGAGCACTTTAGCACTATGATCTCATCTTCTCACAACCTTGGGAGGTAGATGCTATTATTATCTTCATTTTTATTTGAGGAAACTGAGGCAAACACAGGCTAAGTAACTTTCCTGAGGCCACACAACAAATATCAGATTTAAACTCAGGTCTTCCTGACCCCAGGTCCAGTACTCTATCCATTGCACTTCTTACCTGGCCTAGATTAGAGACAAGGAAATCTATAAGTTTTATCTGTGTCTCATTCTTGCTGTGTTACTGTAGCTGTTATGTAACTTCTCATTATCCTAAGCAATTCTCTATATTTATAAATTGCACATATACTGCTAATCTCTACCTGGTATATCTGGTATAAAAAATACAACTTGAAAACCACTACATATTAATGTAAGTTATTATCAAATCAATCTCATCTTTGATGCCTTTCTATTTAACCCCTGCTATATATTTAATCATATTCTAGCTTGTTACTAATTTTTTTTGCTACATCATCAGCTCCTTTGGGGAGAGGGAATCTGTCATTTAAAAATTATTAACATTATATTCTCATGGTCTATCAGAGTAGATTTTTAAATCTACTTGGAGAAATGTTGAATTATTAATTTAAAAGCAAATTTAATATAGACAACTTTCTAGTTCAGTAACCTAACAATTACCAAATAATATCCTTATCAAAGCAAGCACACTTTGTATCTTTATAATTTGTTAATTAATGTCCTATATTTTATCCTTGAGAAACCAGAGAAATCATTGAGGGGAACATCTATCCAGATACAAATTTTTATCACCAAAGAGGAACTCATTTTTAGAGTGTGTAAGATGAGAATCTTAGGGTAGGCACCAGAGGACAGTGACATTCCTATCATCGAATTTCTGAAAAGAGGAGAGAAAAGCCAGCCATAGTCTAACAAGTACCATACGTTTTGGATGGTAGATTCAAAGGGTATAAAGAAAATATAATTAGAATTCTATGGACTAAAATTCAACAAGGATAGTCAGAAAAAAAGCGATGCAACTCAGGAATGAAAAATTCTAAAGGCACCAGTAGAAACCATTCCAATGAGGAACAAAAGGAGGCAAATTATCTAAAGAGACTCAAGGGAATATGTAAGTCACTCATAGGCCAGCATGGATTTTTAAAATATATGTGAAAGTGATGGAAATAAGGGTAAATAATGGAATATGAGCTTCTCTACCTGTCATCTTCCTTCAAGACAGGTCATATCCCACTTTTTTCAGGAGGCTTTTCCAGTATCTTTCTCCCTCTCCCCTAATTACAATACTTTCCCATTGAGATTACTCCTATTTACACCGTGTATATCTTGTCTTGCCATTAGAAGATGGAGGAGGGACCATGTTTTGTCTTTCTTTGTATACCTAGAGTTTAGCACAATGTCTGAGGCATGGCAATTGTTCTTATTTTTGTTTCTGTTTTCTCTGCCGAGGATAATGATGTTTAGACCAGAGGGTGTAGATATTGATACTTCAGATGAGAAAGGAGTTTGAGTACCTGGTAGCCTTTGCTAAGTCCAATATCCCAGCTCCCAATGAACTACATCTTTGGATGCTGGAAAAACTGACAGATATTATTAAGGCATTGCCAATGACTCTTGAAAGACTGTGGGAGAGGCAAGGCAAAGGATACTGTATGCAAAGAATGGACAAGTGAACTTGACATAAATTTCTGGGAAAATTCTAGAACAATATCATTCAATTCAACATTTTATCAGGTACCCTGACGGCACCCAAGAACTGAAACAAAACAATCTCCATTCCCAATGACAATTTATTCCACTGGAAGAAAGAGCATGTACAGAAAAATAAAATAAAAGGTAATATGAGGAAGAAGAAAGCATTAATAAGGTTCACTTTTAAAAAGCTGGTTCAGGGAAAAGACCAAGGAAAAAACAAACCAGTGTTTTTATTTGTTCAATGGTCTTGAGCTCTTTGAGGGATTATCAGAGTACCCTACTTTGACAACCTAACACAAAAATCCAGACTTGCAAAACACATATGAGCAAAGAAGAGATGATTATTTACATTACAAATAGGTTCTGTGTTTTATAAGGAGTCATCTCAAGTTCCTTTTAATAAGCAAGATTCCTTAGTGCAATCAAACTATGATTGGATTTAAAGAAATTTAACCCGATATTGTTTTTGTTTTTTTCTTTCAGAACATGTCTATTATATAAAAGCCAGTAAACTATATTGGTAAAGCAAAGTTAGTGAATAATCTTTGGATTTCATCTCTCCAGGCAAATTCATCTTGCACTTGAGCCTGGATAACTAAGAGTTGGCAATTTTGTAAGATATTACCCAGATGCATTCTTCAAGTCATGGTCAATGTGAACCAAAAGCATCTGAATTTCCTTTATTGAAAATGCCTAAACTTGAGCTGACTCCTTTGTCCCCCTAGTTTACTGCCTAAAGCAGAATAATATCTTTCCTAACACCCCACCCCCATCCACCCCTTTCACTATAGTTTATTGTCCTTTGTCTTGTCTAATTTAGTTGACACAAGTGATAGAACTTACGTCACTTTTCCTTGGATAGTTATTACACAGTCTGGTCGATCTCACCCTTTTGGAAGCTTTTCCCCATTCTCCATTTAGTTTAGAGACATTGAGGTTCAAAGACCATAACATACCTCCCCACCCCCATCCTTCTACCCCCCATGTTGCCTGGATGGGTCATGAGAAACTCTCACCCATGGCTGATATAAACGCTCCGCGGTGATATGCCTAATAATGATTATGTGTAGTTGGTAGTTACGCAGCTGGAAAACATAAAGATTCAGCATCTCTCTGCCAACTGGATTTTAATGACCAAACCACAGAGGTTTGGACTATTTAAAATAGGACGAACAGAAGAAAAACCCAGTATCACTACAAGAAACCACGTGATTTGTAACCCGCAGCATTGTAAAACCAACTTTGTATATTGAGAAGAAAAAGTGGAAACAGCTCTTGGATAGGCACAGAAGACACTATTTGTAGTTTGAGTACTTGACCCAATAAACTGTATTATTAAAAATTTGCAGGCTGACTTTTTTTTTCCTTTTGGGGGTTTGTTTGTTTTTTTAAAGTTGACTTCCAAAAGGAATTCCAATGTTTTTTGACAATTTTATCATTTCTGCCTTAAGCCAGTTGCAAATCTCTTTGAAACAACTAGACCCAAGGGTGGCTCAGGCAGCTGCCTGAATTCCACGCAAATATAAAAAGCCCATTCCATTTTGAGTGCTATACTTTGTCATGATGGAATCCAGATGCTTAAACCATTCAAAGATTACCTTTTACAGTGTGAACAGAAGCATGAATGTAAGTGTTATGTTAAAATGTAGTTAGAGTCCAATTGTTGCTAAGCTTTTTGAGCATAACTTCTAAAGAAGTACTGAGGCAATGAAGCCCAGGAAACAGAGAAGTAGAAAAATGGGCCTGGGAACGTCTTATCACACCATCACTAGAGAAAGTAATAATTAGATTAGACTGCTGCAGAGTGCAAATAATTAATGGCAAAGAGACCAGTGGACCCCTTCTGAGACGGGTGTAATAACTCAGCAAGCAAGAGCCAGGTTTCCAACCTAATGTAATGCAAAGGGAATTCCCATTATGATGGAGAATCTAGCCCCCAGCATGCAAGACTGTGTCAGTCATTGCAGACAGACTTTTCTTCACAATCGCGTGATGATGAAGATTTCTCTCTGCTACTCCAGGGCTGCACATCTGGCCTTAAAGATCTCTCTACTAGTCATTAGGTGTATTTAATCTATTGTTGAATAAACTGACAAACCCCCAGATTTCCTTTCCATGCTCATGATGGCAACATATATATTCAACTGGATTATAAAATATCCCTCACTCCCACCCCAACCATCAGGGATAGATACTTTCACACAATGGATCAAGTTTTGTATAGTCTAAAGAGTTTGGGATTTAGTTTAGTTTTTTTTTTTTGATGACACATATGAGTAATAGAATGTAAACCCCTTGAAGGAAGGGATTTTTCTCTTTTTTGCACTTCTATCCAGAACTCTAACCCTGCACCTGGTAGATACTAAATATTTTTAGAAATTTGTGGAGTAGAGCCCAATATTCTTGCCATTAAAATAATTATGTTGGATTATTTGCAAATGCTCAGTGATAAACCTATGACTCATTAGGCCAATTGATCTTTGTGAGGTCAGACTTTGAAGAACAGTTTTATTATTTCATTTCTTCAGGCATCATCAGATAAACAAAAATATCTACAAAGAACATGAAACAATCCTAGAAGCCTTAGAGACTATATTCTTTAGAGTTCTAGCCTTTAAAATAGGATAGACCTCTGCAGAGAATGCATGCATGGAAATGAAAGGTAACTGTTTACATGAGATTATCTGAGGAACATTAAAAGATTGGTTTGTTCTCAAAATGGTTTCTTCACTAGCTTGCCTGGTTGCTCAAAATTTCCACCAATTGCGCCATTCTTTTTATCTAAACCATTGGGTGTATAGGACACTCCTCAAAATATCAAGTAATAGAATGTATGTTCTTTGAGGAAAGGGACTATTTCCTTTTTTGTATATTAAATCAATATTTGTAGAAATAACTGCCTCTAGAGGGAGGCAACATAATACTTCATTTATATTTACTAACACTATCATGAGTTATTTTATCACATTAACAGAGAACATAATCTAAAGGCATGGAGTACTGGGTAGATGTATTTGGATGAAGGTAAAGGGCAGATGAGGGAAACACTAAAGTATGGAATACTATTGAAAAGATCAGATTTAGAAGAATTAGAGTTGGGATGGTGAGGTGCAACAGTCAATTGGGAATTTATATTGGAAAAAGTTGGAAAGAGATGTTGAAAGAGAGGAGGAGGGCAGCTGGGTTGCTCAGTAGATTAAGAGCCAGACCTAGAGACGAGAGGTCCTGGTCAAATCTGATCTCAAACACTTGTCAATTGTGCAACACTGGGCAAGTTACTTAACCCTAATGTCTTAGCCTTTACTATTATTCTGTTTTGGAACTAATACACAATATTGATTTTAAGACAGTAGGTAAGGGTAGGAGAAAAGAAAGAAAGAAAGAAAGAAAGAAAGAAAGAAAGAAAGAAAGAAAGAAAGAAAGAAAGAAAGAAAGAAAGAAAGACAGACAGACAGACAGACAGACAGACAGAAAGACAGACAGAAAGAAAGAAAGAAAGAAAGAAAGAAAGAAAGAAAGAAAGAGAAAGAAAGAGAGAGAGAAAGAGAAAGAGAGAAAGGAAGAGAGAAAGAGAGAAAGAAAGAGAGAAAGAAAGAAAGAAAGAAAGAGAGAAAGAAAGAGAAAGAGAAAGAAAGAAAGAAAGAAAGAAAGAAAGAAAGAGAAAGAGAGAGAGAAAGAGAAAGAGAGAAAGGAAGAGAGAAAGAGAGAAAGAGAGAGAGAAAGAAAGAGAGAAAGAAAGAAAGAAAGAAAGAAAGAAAGAAAGAAAGAAAGAAAGAAAGAAAGAAAGAGAGAAAGAAAGAGAGAGAAAGAAAGAAAGAAAGAAAAAAGAAAGAAAGAAAGAAAGAAAGAAAGAAAGAAAGAAAGAAAGAAAGAAAGAAAGAAAGAAAGAAAGAAAGAAAGAAAGAAAGAAAGAAAGAAAGAAAGAAAGAAAGAAAGAAAGAAAGGAAGGAAGGAAGGAAGGAAGGAAGGAAGGAAGGAAGGAAGGAAGGAAGGAAGGAAGGAAGGAAGGAAGGAAGGAAGGAAGGAAGGAAGAAAAGAAAGAAAAAGAAAGAAAAAAGGAAGGAAGGAAGAAAAAGAGAAGATAGGGAAGCCACTGAAAAAAATACCTTTTTGTTTTTGGGTGGGGTTTCTTGATTAGTTCTTTTTTTGTGAGGCAGGGGGTGTTAGAGAAGTGTCAGAGTGACCTGGTCCTATGATATTATTGCTGGACCTATTGATATTTTCTGTTACTATGAAATACTTCATACTACTCAGCATATGATTCTTAATTTCTAGTCTGAATGTTTCTTGAAGCACAGAGGGGTTAAACTACTTCTACACCTAGGCCCTAGATGGGTCCCCCAACTTTTTACACAGGGGGCCAGTTCACTGTCCCTCAGACCATTGGAGGTCTGGACTATTAAAAAAAAAAAACAACTGCGAACAAATCTGTATACCGCTCTCTGGGATGGCGGAGGCTGCAGCATTGGCTGTGATGGGCCTGTCACACCTTGCACAGGCTCATCACCACCACCACTATACCAGGCAGCAGTATACACAGTGCAGAATCCCCTCCCCCAGATCACTGCTCACCATGCTGATGTCTTCCATTGTGCAGCCACAGGTCGCCAAATACAGTACTCCTCTTACTGACCCCCAAAGAAGGAGGTACCCCTTCGAGAATTGTGGTGGGGGGCAGATAAATGGCCTCGGGGGGCCACATGTGGCCCTTGGGCCATAGTTTGGGGACCCCTGGTATAGGACCCTTGAGTGATGTAGCCGGCTCTTGCTGCTGCTGCATTAAGCCAAGCACTTTTCTAACCTTGTCTACTTCTTTCAAAATGGTTCCAGAGAAAATAAAATTCAACCACAGTCTAGGGAAAATAATGGGACCATGGTTGTCCATGGGAGAAGCATAGTCCTCCCCTTCCACAGCACCAAAACTAAGTGAGTGAAATGTTTCCATATTTCCCAAACTCCCTCCCTGTGTCACCTACTCACTTCTAGGGAAGAAGAACAGTCACCCTCCTGTTTGTAGAATCTACCCACTCATGTTTGGTGCCTTTGGTCAAAACCCTGTCCCCCACTGCTATTAACAGCTTTACTTGGGACCTATCTTTGGATTATCTGTACTTTCATATACAGTACAATCAGATTCTTTCTGGTACCAATCAATCTACATCTAAAAGCTGGCATGATGCACTCCTCTTGGTTGACTAACATTTCATAAATCAGTTTAAAATTATGCTACATAGTCATAATGAAAAAACCAAGTGAGACTCTCATTCCATACTTTATTTTGAAGAGATGAAGGCAGAGTGCTGATGTGGCAAGCTATAACTGAAGCTGGTTTCCCAAGAGTTTTTAAACTTAAATTCCATACACAATTGCATCTACTATTGGTGTGGTTACGTAAAGAAAACAAAAAGAAGTTTGAAAAAGTATTACTTTATTTGATATAATTGCTTTGAGGGACTTCTTGCCCATCCTAATTCCAAGTTTAATCTAAATGAAACAAACTTTGTACTCTTGTTATAAAACACTTTTGTTTTAAGGTCAGGATTGCTTTGGCAAAAAGGAAGTGTTGAACTGAGTCAATTCCCTCGATATTTAATGTCCAAACACCATTATAGCATTTACTTCAGGATAGTGTGGGATATACATACACACACATTACATGTATGCATTGAAATTATATCTGTGTAGGTAGACACAAGCATAAATGTATATATGCACATATATTATATATAATTATCATTTCCTGCTGTGGAATATCTGCATAAAATTTTTGGCCCTCCTTTTGTACCAGAGAAAAAGTCTGACTTTTTCTTTTTTTTATGGAGTGTTTATAATGCCTTATTGCAAATTTTGGGTTAAGTATGTATTTCTGAATTTCTAAATTTTTTTGGTGTCATCTGCTGGCCTTTGCATGTTGCTTGCAGATTCCACAAAACTCCCCCAAATTTCCATTTAATTTCTTATGCCAACCCACAAAATATGGAAACCACAATGGGAAAATTTTCAGTGTGGAAAGAATAACTATGTGTGTGGGTAGACACATGTATACATACATATATACACACATGTATACACACACTCAACACCCTCTGTATATGAGCATATTGGATATTGTTCAGTTGCTTCAGTTGTGCTTGACTCTTTTTGACCCCTTTTGGGGTTTTCTTGGCAGAGATATTGGAGTGTTTTGCCATTTCCTTCTCCAATCCATTTTTAAGAAATGTGAAAACTGAGGTAAATGGGATAAAATAACTTGCCCAGGGTCACATAGCTTTTAAGTGTCTAAGGCCAGGAAGATAAGCCTTCTGGACTGTAGATCTAGCACCCTATCCTCTGTGCTACATAGCTGTCAGCTATAAGTGTGGAAAATATTTATTTGATATAATTGTTTTGAAGGACTTCTTGCCCATCCTGTTCCAAGTTTCATTTAAATGGAACAAATTTTGTATTCTTGTTGTAAAGCACTTTCATTTTAAGGTCAATATTGCTCTGGCAAAAAGAAGTGTTTAATTGAGTCATTTCTCTAGATATTTAGATAAGTCCAAACATGATTATAGCATTTACTTTAGGATAATGTCAGATACATGTACAAGATACACCCATATTACATGTATAAATTGAAATTATATGTGTATAGATACATGTATAACTATATGTATGTATATTAGCTACATATAAATAGTCTTATATGTGGAAGAGAGAGAGGAAGAGGGAAGAAGAGAGGGAGAGGGGAGAGAGAAGGGGGAAGAGAGACAGAGACAGAGACAGAGAGAGACAGAGAGAGAGAGAAGGAATTGACTTTTAAATTGCCTTAAATCTACTTTTACTTTGAATATAGATGTTTGAGCCTCACTATCATCTAATAACATATCCTTGATCAGTTAAGTCAATGACCCATCAGAGGCAGCTCATTCTGTACAACTCTTGTTCTTATCCACACATAAATATCTTCTGATCCGTGGATGCTAATGGAACAGGTGGGCTGCCCATTGTCTATCTCTTCCTCTTACTACATGATTGACCCATAAGTCAGGCTCAGTGATAGGATGGAGAAAGAAGACACTGTTCTTGTCTGAGAATTTACTATCCTGTGAAAGATAACAAAGACTCTGTGTGAATAAAATTTACAAAGTAACATTGTCAAGAAGCACAGCCTGAAATGGGAAACTGTATAGGACAATAGAAAGAGAACTGGATTTGTAATCAGGGGAGCTGAATTCAAATTGCGGCATGGCCCTTAGTAATGGTGGTGCCCTGAACAAGCCACAACCTTTCTGGCCTCAGCCTATCATATGTACAACAAAGTAGTTGGGCTGGATGATCTCAAGGTGTCCATTGAGCTTCTAATATGCTTATTTAATTCTGTGAAACAATATTGGCTACACAAACAGTGGTGAGGGTGTTGAACCAAGAAGAGCATTGTCAAGTCTCTTTCCATAAATCAAATCAGATGAATTAATCTAATAAAGTCTACTGGTCACAGGCTGACCACTGTACAATTTAAAAATGAAAAATTCAACCCAACCTATAATTGGTATTATGTGATTACAGATCTATAGTGGGAGTGGATTTCAGAAGCCACTTAGTCCAACGTCTTCATTCTATAGGTCAGAAAATGGAAACCCCAGGAGGCTAAGTGACTTATCTAAGATCACACAGATAGTGGCAGGGGACTAGAATTGGAACCAAGGTCCCAGATCAAGGTTTTTCCATTGTGCAACACAACCACCACCACTACTACCACCCCCAACCCTCTCAAGAACCATACAATGAATTTTACTTAAAAAGAAACACTGTTAAAGTGAATTTGGCTGAGCTGATTGGCATGCATAAATACAGCTCCAAGCACAGGTAAGTGGTAGGAACTGGATTTGTTTCTCTTGGTTCTGGAATAGAGAGATTCACAAATTACTGTTCCCTAGAGGTCAAGGGAATTGTGTTGTCTCACTGTCTGACCTTGAGGTGGCAGTCTTGTTGCTTTACTGAAGGAGATGCTATTTCTGGGTCTCCTGCTGGTTTCTCCACACTTCTCCTCCCTTCTCTTATCTCCTAACCTTTTTATCATCTTTCTAACTCCTTTCTACAAACAAAATTTATCACTAGCCAAACTACAGCACAGACCATGTGTCTAAAACCTCCCATGTTGCCTGCCTGTTCATCTCCTTCTATTGCTTTAAAAAATGCGCATGCTACTTCACACTATCTTCTCATCTTTTTCCTCTGCATGTGACACATATTTTGGGATATGGATTTCACATTTTTGCCATGAGGGTAGTTAACTGTACACATTAAGATGAATAATGATTTGCCCTAGTAATGGATAGAGAGGAGTCAGTATGAGCTGGATAAATGTTCTACCTCTGAATTAGCTGTTTTATTGTGGGAGAAAATACACCCCAAATTGTAGCTGGGTCTCACCCCAGGAACAGGAGACTCAAACTGCATTCGATCCAGAAGTAAGAAAATAATTTTATTTTAATGAGAAGAGATTTGTGGTCATAAAATATCCTAATATCTGGTGGAATCGTGTGGGGGTTAATCAGATAACCTTAAGGCTATTGGAGAAGCCCAGGGGTTACTAGAATAGCCTCTCTGGAACTGATGGAATAGCAGCTCTCTAGGGAGCACAGAGTAGCAGCTTCTGCTGTAGAGTAGCAGCTTCCTCACCTCTGTGGATCAAGATTGGCATATTCATTAAAGTTGGGGGCTAGTCATCTCCCATTCCAGAGAAATCTTTACCTCTCTTGAAAAACCTGAAAACTGGGAATAGCCAAATTCATGTGGAAGTGTGTTGGGATTTTACACGTATGTCATAGGGAATAAGGAGCATGCACAGGTTTGAGGGATTCTTCTAGAAAGCCAAAGATCCCAGTGCCCAGGTCCTTTGTTCCTCATCATCTACCTTGTCATTATTTATCGATGTGGGAGAGGTCCAGCTGCCCTTCTAGAATGAGAATATGGAGAGGAGGACGTGATACATGGGAGGACCGATATAGATAATTAATTATATCTTAGTTCTAAACTAAAAGCATAGGATAGTAAGAGTAAATAATAAAACTGATAAGGCACAAAGCTGATGCTCAGTATACACTATTCTTTTTTTTTTAAACCCTTACCTTCCATCTTCGAGTCAATACTGTGTTTTGACTCCAAGGCAGAAGAGTGGTAAGGGCTAGGTAATGGGGGTCAAGTGACTTGCCCAGGGTCACACAGCTGGGAAGTGTCTGAGGCCAGATTTTAACCTAGGACCTCCCGTCTCTAGGCCTGGCTCTCAATCCACTGAGCTACCCAGCTGCCCCCAGTATACACTATTACTCATCCAGTACACAGAATGGGAAACCAATCAGTCTACAATTTATGCTTGACTAATGTTGAAACTCCAGGTTTGGGAGTTGATGTCTAACCAGTGCTAAATGGTGAGAAAATGCAAGATTTCATAGCATGAGGATCTTTTCCTATTATTGGTGACTGCCCATCTCCATCAGTTTGAACCTGAGAAGTCACTTAACCCATGGGTTCTCAAAATGTGGTCTGGGTATCCCTGGGCATCTCCCAGGTCCTTTTAGTTAGCCAGCTAGTCAGGTCAAAACTATTTTTGTACTACAGCTAGGTCTTGATTTATAAGAATAATAAATTCTCTTGGAGTAGACATGTACATTCAAATTCACACTGTTTGAAATGATTGTTACAAAAATATGGTAATTGGTTCCAGTCCAATGCAAATATGAAATAAGAATCTGAATAATTCTACAACTTCAGGTGAAACATTAGTCATACTAATCGGGGCTGAGCTATAATAGATGATATTTTAATTTCTAACATATTAAATATTGATTAATATAGTCCACATAAACAAAAACCTTTTAGGGAAGGGTGGTTCCCAATGATTTTTAAGAATATATATGTGTGGAACAAAGAGGTTTGAGAACAACTGATTTAATCCATGTTTCCCTAGAACATCTCTAAGATTATAAATTGTAGAACAGGTACCAATGTGCATTGGAAGAAGTAGTTTGATCACAAGAAGGGCCTCATACTAAAGCAATCACAATTTAGGTTCCCCTAAGGTTTAAAGAATTAGGGAAATGATGAAGTTTATCCAATCAATCTTCTTTTCATCTAACTCCTTTCTATAAACACATTTTGTCACAGGAAAACTATAACACAGACAATTTGGCTAAAATATCTCTTGTTGACTGCCTTTGTAAAAATGAAGACTTGAACTCAGGACTCCATTTCCCAGGAGTCCTTGATCACTTCCCAAAATGTCTTGTAACCTCGCCTGGGCTGAGAGCAAGATGGGGTATTTAACCTGGCTGTAAAGGCTACTGGGTCTCTTTCCTACTTCCGCTTCCCAGCAGACGTGTCTCTTTCATGATGATGTAGGTGAGGTTGTCTAGGCCTCTCTGGGCCTAGACACGTACTTTCTTATTCTATATTTTCTTTAATACTCAACCTTTAATAAACCTCATAAAATATAATATTCCTTGCAGAGAGAAACTAATTTCTACTTGCCTCAGTTTCCCCCCAAATTTTAATCTTAACACCTTTTACTCCAATGTACCATATTCAAAATGCTTACACTACTGTAAACTGTTTTCTCACTTTTCTTTCTGTGCACATGGTGCATGTTTTGGGATATGGCTTTCATGTTTTCTCCATGAGCAAATTAAGATGCATAATGATTAAGGTAGATTGGCCTTCTCCACCTGTCCTGCAAATTGTTTTCTATGCATTAACACTCCATTGTCAAGTAAAAGGCTCACCGTTATTTTGGGAAGTTCTGGTCCTATTCTTGTTTACAATGAGCACATCTGTTCTTCTGACTTGTCTGATTTCATGTCCCTTGTGGTAGTACAAATGAAAGGCATTCTGATCTTGTGGAATGCTGGAAGGAAAGAGAACTGGGCTCTTTCTTGGCCCCATTCCCAACCCTAAGTTTTTCTGAAGTGTCCAGGGAGGAGGCATTAGTTACTGACATTAACTGTCAATTCATGATGATCCCACTAATCATCCAGGTGGTGGATAATTCAGCCTTCTAAGTTCCCTTCCTGTTCTTTCCTAAAGTCTGTTTTTGGTCACCTGACTCTTCATTAACACACCAGAGAATAGAAGAAGTCTAAATCAGGCAATACAATCTTTCCTCAGTAGCTCTCCTGACTTCTTTGGTCTTGGAACTGGACATTCAATTAGCTTGATCTAATTTGCGATTAGATTTATGTGTTCAGGTACCCAGATAAGAAAGGCAACATGGGAGCTGGCCTTGAAGTACAAAAGCATGGTTTCAAGCCATATACTGGCTGGAATAGCCTGAACAAATCACAGTCTCAGTATCTTGCTCAACTTACTCTCTAAGACTAAATTGTAGAGACATCAATTTGCATCGGTGGGGAAAGTTCCTTAAGACTACCTCCCTATGCCTATGACACACACACCAGACCAAAAAAAAAACATAGATAATAAAGAAAAAAGTATAAATTATACTTGCTTTTGCCTTTGTTTTTGTTTGTTTTGACTTTCTTTCTATCCCCACTGCTTAAAACAATAGCTATCACACAAAAGACACTTAACATTCCTTGACTTGATATGATTTTCATCCTTACAACTGATTATGTTTATGAGGACAAGTTCAATTTCAGATCTTGAGGAAGATCATGGAGACGTTTCAGCTATTGTTAAAGGACATAGATTAAACATGTTCTTTGAACTACATGACATATGCATTCCCACGGTGAACAATCTTTAAGGCATGACTTTTTTCCTGTTCTTTGCACAAGCAAGGGTCATACAGCTTATCTAAATGTGTCAGCTTTGTTATTTCTTATTTCTCTCTTCATCTCTTCCTTTCCATCTATGTAGGAATGTATGTTTGTATGTATATTTGAAAATTTACAAAAATCTAACTTCAAACAATAACATCCATACCTGGAGCTAGCCAGCTGGATTCTATTCACAGGGCTGGATCATTGCACTGTCTTTACATTTTTTTCAAATTTCCAGTAGTGTGTTGGCAGAATTTTCCTTTTGTATCAGCTCCCAAAGCCAATTAGGGTTAAAGGATGCCAAAGGAAGATCATTAAAAAGAAACATTCCCAAAATAACTGAGAAAATCCAAAATGTAAAGGGAGTATTCCTATTCTAACCCATTTCCCCCGTTTATTTTCTGCAAAAGAATCAGTGGGCTTAGGTGGGTGAGGAGAGTGAGAAAGCCCTCTCATATTAAATGAATTGAAGGAGATTTGGACAAATGCAGATAAGTAGTATTTAAGGATGGAGGTTGTGTAACTCTCAAAATATGAATTTGTAATCCTATGGCTATTATGCTTAATATATTCTTAGCAGTCATTGATATATCCCTTCATTCAAAAATAGTTACCCAGTACCTACTCTTTTTTGGCATTGTGGGGAAACAATAAGACATTGTCTTTTATCTTAAGGAAGTTGCATTCTATTACAGGGAGATAAGACCAATACAAATGGCTATAGTATAAGGCAGTATGTTTAGGAAAGTCATAGAATTTGTATAAAGATACAGAAGCTCAGAGTCAAGAAAAAGCCATTTTTAGTAAGGATATTCTGGGAAGGATTAAAGAGATATTTTTGTTTGGAGTGATCTGGGAAGACTTCAAAGAAATAGGAACATGGGAACAGAGGATGATATTCTGGGTTTAGAGCATAATGTGAGCATCAAGTAGGAAAATGTGGAGTATACATAAAGAATAATAAGAAATCTAATAAGCACAGAATATAAGAAAACTGTAAGGGAATAGCAGAAGGTAGATTTGTGGAGGATAGCAGGAAGATAATGGATTTTATGCATTTCCCAAATGGAAGTTTTTGAAAGTGGTTAAGGGACAGTGGAGTGTGTGTGACATGATTTCGGAAAATATGAATGTAATATTATTTCAACCCATATCCAAAATGAATATCTATTATGTAATATCCAACATAGTTATTCACCCTCTGAGTTAAGACTTTCAATGAAGAAGTATTTACCACTTCCCAAGATGCTGTACTCCACTTTTTGATAGCTTTAATATTAATGTAAAATTTTCCCCTCTTTTAGATAGTTTTAATATTAAATTTTAGAATATTTCCAGCCTAAAATTATCTCTTTGTAACATCTACCCATTGTTTCTGGTGCCATCTATTGGGGGAAAACAGTACAACTCCGGGGGAAGGAGCTAGAACTCTGGACTTCAATTTAGGAAGACATGGGTTAGAATTCTGTCTCAAAAACTTAATAGCTGTGTGATCTTGAATGTACTTTGTTTGTACATACTGGTCTCCTTCATTAAATTGTGAGGTTCTTCAAGATCAGGACAATTTCCCCCCCTTTCTTAATGACTGACTCATAATAGACACTTAATAAATGCTTGCTAACTTGACGATTTTGATCAGTCAGGCAGTCAAAATAATAATTAAAAAAAAAAAACTTGTGAAGATTTCATGTTTCATTGTTATCCAGACAATGTGAAGAGAAACTGAAGAATTGCTCCAGCTCATTTGGTGAGCCTCTTGTTACTATTTCTGCGAGAATATAGAAAGGGATCCCACAGAATGAGCAGAAAGAGAAGAGTTTCAATCTGTGCCTTTAAAGGGAGTGCCCATGGATGAGATTACAGAATCTTTGGTGTACTGATATCCTCAGATTTAGTACAGGTAATTGTACATGGTGATTTTTAATAAACAATTTTTGGTTGGATTGAAATTCAATAGTTCACTTGAGAGATAAGAAAATGAAAAAGGAAATATTGATATGAGATATTCCTAAGGAAAAAAATAATTGGAACATAAATTAACTGGTTCAATCCATTAAGATCCAATTTATTTCTAAAATTTCAGTGCTGTCTACATTACATTTTGTTCTCCAGAGTTTCTAAAAACCAAAGCATATATACCCTGAAGATATAAATTACTTGAACTGTTAAGCTCAGCAAATTTTAGTTACCTTCCTTTCAGGGTTGGAGCAAGGAAAGGACTTTGTAAAGTTGAAAGCACTTTAAAAATAAGAGCTGCCATGACTATTGAAGTGTCAATATGGACTTACAGAAACACCTCATTTGTATGGCTTTGTTGGGTAATGAGGTTTTTTCCCATGTTAATTCTCCAAATAAATGACTCTTTTCCTCTTCAATCACCAAAACTTTAAAAAAACAACTTTTCACCAATTAAATGGATGATCCAAATGACTATACAACAATCAGCTACTAAATTATTTGACCAATTCAGGAAGTATAGAATATGTGTATAAAGGGAGAGAGAGGAGAGACAAAGAGGCAAAGAAAGAGAAAGTAGAAATAAATAGAAGAGAGAAAAAGAGACAAAGGCAAAAGAAATCATTGAAGGAGATTAACCTTCCAGAGAGATATTATACAGCATATTATTGGATTAAGAAAACTGAATAAAATGGCAAAGAAATAACTCACCACATATGTTTTTAGATAAAGAAGAGATTCAATGTTTTAGAAGGACATGGTCTTATTTCTTAAAATACAAGAATTAAGTTTGGATGACTATGCTTTGCCAAAATGGAATTTTGTGGGTCTAGAGATTTCTGCCAAGTTAAATCTCTTTAAGACTCAAGTTCTTTTTTCTCATTATTGTAATAAATAATATGAATAATAATTTGTCCTTAATAACACCTTTTATCTGCAGGAGTCAAAGTGTTTTGCTATTGGCAAAGTATAGTTTCCTGTTTCTAAGAAAAAAGGCTTACTGAGAAAACTCATAAGGCCCTTTGGACATCAAACCAGCCCATTATTTTAAAAAAAGGGAAAAAAAAGAAAAAGAAGAAAGAAAGAAAATGTTGATAGGTTAGGAGAACTATGGTTTAAGAACTGAGGAAAAAGTACTTGGGGGAAAAAATCTTATTCTTAGATTTTCTAAACCCCAAACATTTGAAAAATACTTTGAAATGTGCAGTGAACCTGAAAAACACATAGATTCACTCATCCTCTCCAACAAAGTTTTGCTGTTACAAGTTTTAAAGGAAAAGTCTGGTTCTGACATTTCCCACAGGTTTATTGATGTTCTCAATGATAGAAAAAACACATGACAGATAATTTATATTTCACAAGGTTAGATAGACTAGAGGTCATCTTTTCATCCTCCTGTCTTTAAGAAGGACTTTCCTTAAATAATATCTCAATATATGAGAATCTATGATATTTTTAATGACCTCCCAAAATGGGGATTATATAATCTCCCTGATTCAATAAATTAATTCTTTGTCCATCTGCCCAGAGGTATGGCTGTGTTTCAATAAATTTATAGTAAGAAATCTTCCTGAGGTATTGAAGAATTATCATTCTCTTCACTATAACATGGGTGGAGGAAAGGGAATAGGGTATCTCTGGAGGATATGTTGCTATTCTATAGAGAAGATGAAGTATTGGGCTTCAGGGTTCAAAATCTTTCCTTAAATAGAAAACTAATTTTAAAGCATCAATATTTATTATAATATATAATATACCATGATATGTAACAATGTAATACATTTGATTTTTATAGATGTTTAATAAATATGCTTACCCTTTTAAAATTTTTTAAACAAATGCATGAAAAAGTATGTGCAAAACCACAAACCTCACATTGTTTACAATTTGTCTAAATATATAAATTATATATGTGCTGTTATAAAATTCCTCTGCATTTGAATTCCCTTTGGATTTGTTTTGATGTGATACTTTTTTTCTCTTGATTTTTGGGCTATTTTTAATGCAATAAAAGTATTGTTATTCTTATTCTCTTTTCATCTCTTCATATTGTTCTCTTATTTTCTTTATGTTTCTAATATTTGTCATTTCTAAAAATGTAATATAATCTATTATGTTCAAATTTGACAATATATTCAGTCATTTCTCCCAAATATTGCATTTGTAGTATTTCTAGTTATTTTATTACAAACAAAACTTCCATGAATATTTTCATCATTACAGCTTTTCCCCCTCTCAATAATGCCCATTGGGGCTTAATTATAATAATGGGATCCTTAGGTCAATGAATATGAACAGCTTTATAGCTCTTAAAGCATATTTCCATCTTGTTTTCTAAAAACAATTCACAGGTACTATAGCAATGTAATATTAGGCCCAATTCTCTATATATCTCTCAGTATTTAATTTGATCAGCTTAACCCATCAGGTTCTCAATTAACATACATTACCAGGGCTATATTTAACTAGATTGGTCTTTAGGCAGCAGACATAATCTGTTGCCAGGACCATACTTTTTCCAAAACTAAGCTTTTTCAAAATGGTCAAAACCAATGGAACTTTTTTTTCTAATGCCACGACCCCTCAAGAATGCAGAACTACCTCCATGCTATGATAAGTGTTAAAGTGGAACTTTTGCAGAATATTTATGCTCTCTAAACAATTGTCGTCCTACCAGAGACTATGTTTAGATTATATGTATTATCAGGCTTATATCTACTGACTTCATATAGGTATGTGGGAGCTCTCCAGAAATCTATCATATTTAACTTATCTAAAGTTCTACTCATTTCCTTAAAGTTCCCTGCTATTATTATTTTGTTATCTATTTCCATCTATATCTCATTTAGTTTTTCCTTTAAAAATCTGGATGCTTTGACTCTTGTTGTATATAGCTCCAATACTGATAATGCTTTATTATCCATAGTCTCCCCACAACATAATATTGTTACCCTGATCATCCCTTCTGATTATATCTATTTTAGCCCCAACTATCAGAGATCATGATTTCTACTACCCCACGCCTTCTCTGAACCAGCTATATATAATATAATCTGTTTTAGCTCCTCCCTTTCACTCTATGTGTGTCTCTCATTTTCAGTGAGTTTCTTGTAAATAACATATTGTCAGGCCCTGGGTTTTTTAATTCTTTTTGCTAGCCATTTTATTCCCATGGGTAAATCCATCTCATTCACACTTAGTGTCATAGTTACCAGCTATGCATTTCCATCTACTCTGTTTCTCCTCATTGTTTGACCCCTCTTCCTTTATTTCCACCATATTCCTCCTCAGAGGTCCAGTTTCCAGTACCTCTCCAATTCATGCCCTTTCCCAAAAATCCTACCTTACCTTCTCCACTTGCTCTCCTACCTCCAAATAGACCCATATTTTCTAAGGTCCCTCCCTTGTTCCTTGTTCTTTGTTTCTTAAGGATCAAATTTTCTGCTGAGTTCTGAGTTTTTCCACAGAAATATTGAAAATCTTTTGGTTCGTTAAATATTCATTTTTAACATTTTATAATTATGCTTATCTTTGCTGGATATAGTATTCTTGAATGTAATGTCAGTTCTTTTGCTTTATAAAATGCTGTGTTTCATGTCTTGTGTTCTTTTAATGTTGGGGCTACTAAGTCTTATGCTATTCTGATTATAGCTTCATAGTATTTAAATTTTTTCCTTGTTACTTATAGAATTATTTCCTTAACTTGGGAGCTATAAATAATAAATTATAATAAATGTACTTACCTAATAGAAACAACTTTCCCATTAGTTGTGCTCAAAATTTTAGTCTCATTCTTTTTCTCCCTCCTTCCCACTTCTCCCCTTTCCCCAAGACTACAAGCAATACTATATAAGTTGTGCATATATTACCATATAATACATATATTCCTGTTCGTCATGTTGTGAAGCAAAACACATATTGCTTATACTAGAGTAAAATTCATGAAAGAAATGAAATGAATAATATGTTTCCATTTCAGATTCTGTTCCTTCCATTTTGATCTTGGTAAAGGATGTAAGACTTTGATCTATATTTAGTATTTGCCAAACTGTCTTCTGGTTTTCTCAACAATTTTTACCAAATAGCAAATTCTTATTCCCAAAACTTGGAACTTTCTTTTTTCAAACACAAACTATTCCTTTTAAAAAATAAGTTTCTATTGATATCTTTTGGGGGTTTTTTGTATCATCATAGCTTTCCCAACCTCCAAAAAGGAAAGGTCTCTTGCAGAAGAGGATTTTAGCTCAATCTTGGAGAAGCCAAGAGAAATTAAGAGGTAGAGGTGAGAAGAAGGGACATTCCAAGTTTGATGTCTAGCATAGCCAAGGTAAAACCATGGAGATATGGAGTCATATGTTAGAAACAACTGGTAGAGCAGTCTAGTAAGATTGTAGAACACATGGAAGACAGTAAATTATAAGAAGAATAGAAATATATAAAGGCATAGGAGATGATTAGGTCCCCATTTTAAGAAAAATCACTTTAACAGCTGGATAGAGAATGTAGTCTGTCCAGAACAGCATTGGGGAACATTCATTTTTAGTGGCTATGACATAAACTTTTAGCACAGGAGATTGTAGGATGGTTAGACAGGCAGGAGGAGAACCAGCAGGGAATGTAGAGTAGAAAATACTTGGGAAGATAGGATGATCAAAGGTATCAGTTGTTTCTTAAGAAGGATAAGGATTTGGGGGAGGGGGTATTATATTTGTTAATTAAGAGATTATTGGAAAGTTTGGAGAGATAAGTTCACTTGAGGGTCAGAGGCCATACAGCACAGAGTATGGAAAAAAGTTAGTAGAGAGGAAATGGAGGCACTCACTGTAGATGGTGTTGTCAAGGAATTTACTTGAGAAAGGAAGAATGATAGCTAGAAGAAATAGTCTAATAATGAGACAAAATCAACAATTTAAGATATAGTTTGGACCCAGAAAAACATACAGTAAAACATACCACCAAGTAAACAACTACTTCTTTGATTTACCAGATATATGTTCCCTATTGGTCTTCATTTTTCCGGGTGACAAAAAAGGGGGAGCTCTCCATGTAAAACAGGGATATACCTTAAGCTCATGGACCCAGTAGGTAGAGCAAAATGAGAAGTTTCTCTATGGTCAAATTATAGCCATTTCCTCACATAAGTTCTCCAAAGGAATGTAGACCTAACTTCCTTTGAAACAAAGAAACTGATTTGAAACTGTTTTATCATATACTTTAATTATCTATTTTCTTTCTTATGATGATAAATTTTTTCCAGATTACATGTGCATACAATTTTTTAACATTTGTTTATTGTTATTTTGTACTCTGTTCTCTCTTTCCTTCCCACCTCTCCCCCTCCCCCCAAATCCAGGTGATATGATGCAGGTTATACATATATTATAATATATGTTTCCATGTTTGTTAAAGAAGACACATATTGCTTACACTAGAGAAAAATTCATGGAAAAAATAAAGTAAATAATGGTATCTTTCGATTTGCATTCAGACTCTGCTTGTTCCATCTATGGAGGTGAATATCTTTCTTCAGTTACAAGTCTTGGAATTGTTCTGGATCCCTGCCTTGTCAATAATACTTAAATCATTGACAGTAGATCATCATGCATTATTGTCATTACTGTGTACCATTTTCTTTTTGTTCTGATCATTTCACTTTGCATCACTTCATATAGGTTTTTCCATGTTTGTGTGTGTGTGATTATCTTATTTGTCATTTCTGATCACACAAAAGTATTCTGTTACAATCATATACCATACCTTGTTGATCCATTCCTTGATTGGTGGCCATTATCTCTTCTCTCAAAGACTTGAAAGAAACATGCCAAAGTCTAGGGACAAATTTGATATTTAACCTATTCAAAGCTATCATTTTTCACATACACAAACACATCTACACATATGCACACACATATATACATATTGTATAGCAGACTAATTGCTAATATACACAAATATATGCTGCTTTATATATCAAATTAATTGCTAATATATATGTGTGTGTATATCTATATATTATATGCTTATGTATGTATGCATACTTATAGCACTATAAAACATGATGCATATGTATGTGTGAATATGTATATGTGTGTATATATATATATATATATATATATAAAAATATAAGAATTTTTCCCACAATAACTCCGTGTCCAAAAATTATCAACTTATTTTACAGGTTAATTAACTGAAGTTCAGAAAGGTTAAAGGACGTGATAAATACTCAAAAATTTCTCAATTTGATCTCATTGTAGTCTGCCATTCTCCACTGCAATGCAAAATCCTAGAGAGTAAGCATCTATTCGAAACGATTCTTTTTTAGCATCTCATGGGATTTTTGATGATTGTTAATTTAACCATATCTTATAATTTCTGGTAGCTGTTTTTTCCTTATGATCAAATCCTTATTTCAGACGGATCTCACCTGCTGACAGAATCAGTGGCACCAAAGCCCTACATTTAGTGACTCTGAATTAATTCACCCACAGATTCGTGGAGGGGGGAGTTCCCTATGCATTATGTAGCAGAATGCTTTCCCCATGTCCAGGCATTAAAACTTTTCATAACTAGTCCTTTTATATATTGTGAAAGGCTTGAGTTTCTAATAAAGCCCTCTTTGACTTCTATACCATAGAAAAGAGAGTTTGCTTTCCAGTTGTGTTTGGCAATCGAAGATTCCGGACTTGCACTTTTTTTTCCTTTACAATCAGTTTATGTCCCTTCGGTGACATTTTCATTGCCTTTGTGTGTGTAGATTTTTCTCACCCATGAACACGGCACATTCTTTGTTATGCACTCACTGTTTATATTAAGAAATCGGATCATTAAACCTCCATCCTAAGTTTTTAATCGAATGACCTTCAGGTAGAAAATGAGGTGAATGCTGTTATTTTTAAGAAGAAAGGAAAGCTTTGTGAAGGGGCATGCTGTGGGACTCTGGCAGGAGATGTGGTGTCTGCTCCTGTTCTCTGCATTGTTCACCAGAAAGTGACTTGTCTGTTCTCAGAAGGATTAGCCATTTTATGCTCTATAGGAGCTCAAACCCCCTATTAATGAAGTCAATGTTACATCAGGCATAATCAAAAGGGGCTAAATGCTTTATGTTCAAGAACATAGGTAGTACTGTATATCCTCTAAGAGTTTAAGTCGGCTGTGATCCTTGGAGGTATTTTCTTCCTGGCTAAGGTTAGCAAGGCATTTTAGAGTGTGTCGGTGGTGCACCTAGGGTGATTAGTAATTAGGCAGAAATGAAATTGGTAGCTCAGCAAATCTCTTTATTATATTAAGAGCCCCATGTAATTGCTGGGATTTGGTTCTGTTTTTTGCTTGCTTAGGCATGATGTAAGGTTTCTCTGCCTGGAAAATCCCTTATTTACTGACTTCTCTGGATTTTGTAATTGTGTCAGAGCTTTGGATTTATTCTCTTAAGGACTTGTGCCTGTGATGAATTCACTTTATAAATATAATTCTCATCTTATGACTATAAGGGTGACACAGCACAGTCCCCTCCCTCACTCCCTCTATCACTTCTGAACAAACTGCCCTGATTTGCTGAGTTCACAAGGCAACTTACTGCATCCTGGGTTTGATGGTGAGCAGAGCCCCACATGACAAACACTTTCAAAAGAACAAAGAGAATCTGGCTTCTAATGATTATGTTCTTTACTCCTTTCTCCAGAAACTGAAACATGCTACGCAATTGACTGTACCAGGCAGCTGATGAAAATGAACATGGAAGCTCTGCCCATACACCTCAAAGACTGGCACTGAAATGAGAAATGGGACAAGAAGGGGAAATAGATGATAGCTAATCAAATATTGAATCTGGCACCCCGAGACCTGACAGTTGGATGAAACTCTAAAGATTATCCAGTACTCTCCCTCCTTAGTTTTAAAGAAATGGAAACTGAGGACCAGAAAAGTTGTATGATTTGCCCATAATCAAACCAGAGCGTGGGGGGGGGGGATTATTTTCTTAAAATTCAAAATAATATGCTTCTTCTTCCTTTTAGGAAGGAAGATTTTTCTTCCTTTTAATCTGGAAATTCTTTGAGTTTGCTGTATTTGCTCAGATATGAGGAGATAAGTAGCATGTCTTCCCAGAGAAGAGAAGAGAAGAGAGGATACAACTTTCTAAGCTTTGCTCATTCTCTGGATTCAACTAGGCTGAAGATTCCATCCTCCAGGGAACACCAGAAAAGTTCTGAGCCATTATCTTTATATAATCACACATTCTTGGTGACATCATGAACATTTTACAAAAAATTCAAGGTTAGGGAATATCAGCCAGCTAAATCAATTTAATTCAACAAACACTCATTAAGTTCCTAGTGTAACTCAATAAATGTTTCTTACATACCTACAGTGTGCCAAATAAAGACAAAAGACAATCTGATCTCAAGTAACTCAGAGTCTAATGAAAGAGACAATATACAAACAACTTTGTGCAAATAAATCATATACAGGATAAATTAGAGATAATCAACAGTGAGAGGGTGAGAGGGGCATTAGAATTAAAAGGGTGAAAAGAAACACTTCTTGTAGAAAGTGAGATTTTAGGTGGTACTCAAAGAAAACCAGAGAAGTAAAGAGGTAGAGTTGAAGAAGAACAGAATTATAGGCATGGAATTGAATTATGGGTACAGAATTACAGAAATGTAGTGAAAATGTCTGGAGTCAGGAGACAGTGTTATGAGTATTACAAGGAATTTTCCCCACAATAACACTGCATCAAAAAATTATTAACTTTTTTACAGGTTAATTAACTGAAGTTCATAAGGCTACACAAACTGATAAGTACTCAAAAGTTTCTAAATTTGAATTCATGGCCTGACATTCTCCATTACTATGCAAAATCTTGGATAGTAACTGTAACTTGTTTTCAGATGGGGAAATGAATGTCTGGAAAGTTCACTTGCCTTGACTAAGGTCACAAATATAGCACACAATAGGGTTGGGATTCGAATCCATCACTTATGATTACAAATCCAGTATCATTTACAAAAAAGATTCTATTCCTGTTAATGAGAGGTTTGCAATGTATTTGAGATGAAGTAGCAAACCATTTTTGGTTAGTTTTTTTTTTAAACAAATAAGTAAGCAGATACCATAAATGTATAAAACGTATACATAACTTGTGTAACAGAAAAATAATTTCTTTACCTGTCACATTTATATATAGGTATGTATTTATACATACATGTATGAATAAAATAATTATCATGTTACAAAAGCTACTCTAACAAATAAAACACCAAAGATATTATGGTCTTGAATGAAGAAAAGTATATGTTAATCATAAGACATATTCAAAAACTTTAGGACCTATGTAGTTTTCTCATCTACCTGTAACTTCTTGTGATGTTTCTGAGTGACATCAATTCATAGTACCGAAATGACTCCTGACCCACTGGGCATCTTACCTTCCTAAAAGAGCTCTGCCAGGCGTCAATTTCCACTACAAAAGCCAGAAGATGGGTCAGCCTCTTCTTTTTCATCCCTACTTAACAAAGCTACAGATGTTATTTATATTAATCAGAGTGTCCAGCATTTTGACAAATGTTAGAGTCTTTTGGCTCAATAAAAAAAAAAAAATCATGTGTTATAGAGTTCCCTGGGTTAAGTGCATGCTACTTAAAAAACATTTCCTTTTGTCCATTTGTTTCCTGTTTGATGAGACATTTGGGGACCTCCAACATCTGCACTGAAGTCACAGTGTATCTTTGCCAAATGCCCTTTTTGTTACTTTTTTCTTTCTTTGGTGATGTTCACTCAATTTGATCATCACTCCACTCTTCTGACTTCTGGCAGCTGAAGATTACTTCCCAGGGCCTGGTAGATCATGAATGCTCTCTGACACTAGGGTGTAAGATGCTAGGAGGTACAAGAGGAGGTTTCACATAGCTTTATGATTTCCTGCTCTGATTCCATCTCAAAGGCTGAAAATTGTTTCCAAATGTTTTTGAAAGTCAATTTCATCATTACATGGGTATTAGGCATTACAACTAAAACATCTCCTTTTCTCCTGAGACCATGCCTTTGGGTTAGGTTTGACTTTGAGGGAGAAAGGGGACAACTTCTTAATTTTCATCAAAAAAATTTGCAGTGTTATAAGAAATGCAAGATGACTTTAGCTCATGGCTCCATCCATTTAAACAAACCAGCCATAAAACAATAGCATAATGCACTAAAGCCATTTAGAATCATCAGAAAAAGAGAATTGAGGGATAAATTTCATAACCTTTTCATTCTTCTGAGACATAGGATCATAGGTCTAGAAATAGAAAGGGTTTCAGGAGTTACTGAGGCCAGATATTTCACTTTACAAGTGGGGAAACTAAGACTGGGAGAAAAAGACTAAATATTTTGCTAGAGGCCACACAGGTAGTATGCTATGTCACTCTGAGTCTTCTGGTTCCAAAACACTGAGAGACCAATTTTAAAAGTGAGGCTGTATTTCATTAACCAGAAGATTTGTACATTTCAGTATGATTAAAGAAAGCCTTAAATAATTTTATGAATAATAAGACTTCCCATCACATTTGCCCAGGGTTCCACGTAGTTTCCTAGTAAAGCATCCTTGGTTATTATAATGCTCACATTCCATTAAAGACAAATCTAAATGGGGACTAAAATGGATCAGGAAAAGACATCTGACAGTTTGTATTTATCTTCATTTCTTTGGAAATTCAAGTAAAACAGACTCCAAATTGAATTTGTTGACTATTCTCTCAAAGGCAATAACCAGAATGACCTTATGTCTTAAGGTCCCTCCTTCCCAGCTCCTAGAATCTATGAATGTTGATCATCTCCCAAATCTTGTAAATGCACAAATCTAGATTTAGAATCAGTCAGTCAATAACCATTTATTTTTCACTTATTATATACCAGGCTTTATGTTGTAAGCTAGCAACAGAAAGAAAAGTGAAGACATTTTTCCTGCCTCTAACAAACTCATTTTCTAATGGGGGACCCAACATTCAAATAACAAGGTACAGAAAAGATAAGTACAGAACAGAAAGAAAATAACCTCAGAGTGGCTGAGGGAAAAGTCTCCTGGTGAAGGTATAATTTGGCTAGAATCATGAAGGGAACTAAAGAAATTAAGAGGTAGAAGTTATGGAAGAGAACATTCCATTGTGTGTGTGTGTGTGTGTGTGTGTGTGTGTGTGTGTGTGTGTCAGGGCAGCCAAAGTAGAGGAACAGAAAAAGAAGAGAGACTATATAAGAAAGAGCAATAAGCAAGTATAGCTGGATCACAGAATAAGTAGAAAGTAGCAAAGTGTAAGAAAACTGGAAGAATAGAAAGAGCTTTAAATGCCAACAGATGATTTACTATTTGATCATGGAGGTAATAGGGAGCCACTGGAGTTTGAGGAGGAGATTTTTGATGATATTATGGCCATATCTGAACTTTAGGGATATCATATGGAGATTTAAGACAAGAAGACAAATAAGATTCTAGTTAGATTATTGAAATAGGCTAGGAGAAAATTGACAAGGATTTGTATTGGGATGGTGACTATTTGATTGGAGAGGAGTATAAATGACAAGGTATAGCAACAAATTATATATGTATGGTACATAAGAGTGAGGAATAAAGGATGAAACTTAGGAGAAAACTGATGGTGCTCTTAATATAGGAAGAATAAATATTCAAGGGTTTGTGTCCAATACTGTTAATGTGAGTTAACCTCATAATTAACATGAATTAGTCTTGTTTCAAAGGTGAAGCTGACCAGGGAATATGTAGACTTCAAAGTCCATCATTATGACTTCATTGCATAATTCTCTTAACAGTTCCATGAGTTAATTATATGCATCTCAATATAGAAAGGAACAAAGCTAATTTAGCAGACAATATTAATGGATTTGAAATAACTTCCTCTAGAGGCCTTTCAGAGTAAGATGTAACTCTATGTTTTTGCTCTGACCTAGATGACACCCACTTAGAAACCAGAGAACATTATCTTAGACTTCCTTCCATCCTTTTTGCTCCTAAGAATGAACGTCATTCCACTAAAGACTTCTTGCTTCCTTGTGGCTCAGAAGTCACCTTAGGGGCTCCAAGGATGTGAAAGGAATGCAAGCTTGGATAAATCTCACCAATCTGGAAGAAAATGTAAAGATTTCAGGAAGAGGCACCTGAACAGTCTGAGGTCTAGACTAGCTAAATTTGGAGAACTAGATCTAGAGAAATAAATGTAATGAATGCAATGTGTAGAATGAGACGTAAAACTTTGGACTCTGATCAGTGTGTGAATTTATTTTGCTTGACTATGCATATTTGTTACAAGGGTTTTATTTTTCAGCAAAGTGAGAGTTGGGAAGGAGAGAAAACATGTTTATCGTGTTTAAAAAACAGTTCATATAAAAAGAGAAAAGGTTGACCACTTGGTGATGATTTTACAGGAAGATGAGAGTAAAGGTCAGCAACTCATGAGGTTCATCTACTAAGACTTTGGAAATTTGTTTTCTGACATTGGAGAAGACAATACCCATGTTACCAAAGTCATAAAGCTGAAATATTTTTAAAATATAAACTATCTGGCCAATACTAATTATTAGTGGCTTCCCTTGATTTATAATCTCCATCTTGTATTGAAATTGTTCTTGCATAATTATTTATGTCTCCTCCATTATACTGTTAACTCCTTGAGAACAGGAACTGATTGGCCTTTCTTTGTTTTCTGAGCACTTGTCACAATGCCTGGCATATAGTAGCCAATGTTTGTAGGCAAATATGTAGTAGGCAAACATTTATTGACCAGTTAGCTAATATTAGTTTCAAATTCCAGTTTTCAAGGCTCCAACGAATTTCCCTAATCCAATACAATCCAATAAGCAATTATAAAATATCTATTATAAACAAGACATCAGGCATATAAAGTTATAATTAAATCTTTTGCTTTTGAGGAGTTTACATTCTCCTGGGGCAATGCAACATATAAAGAGGTGTATATATATATATATATATATATATGTACATATATATATATACACATAGACATATATATATATAATACATAAAACATATACTTATAGCTACATGTGTATGTGTATCCCACACATATATGTATATGTATACATCATTATCTGAAAAGAGAGAACACTAATAACTAGGAGATCAAGTAAGGCTTCTGGTAAGTGGGTTGTACCTGACCTGACCTGTTGAAAGGGTTAAGAATTCTAAGAAGCATAGAGAACAGCCCAGGCAAAAGTGGAGAGGTGAAGGATGAATCACTGATTTCTAGGAAGATTAAGTAGGACACGTTGATTAGAAAAGAGAATATCACAAAGGGATAATCCTAGAACATTGTGGCTCTAGTCAGATCATGGGGACCTTTCAATGCCAAATTGATGACTGAATGTTCCTTACTCTGATGCTTACTTAATGAAATATATTCACCAGAGTAGTTCCTTCTCATCCTATTTCCCCAGCTCTCTGTGATGCTGAGTTCTAGCAGGGTTAACTGAAATACATGAGTAGCTACAACCCAGCAGTGGCAACCTGCCTGGGTCATGCAAAAAGACAAGAATCAGAGGGAGTGTTGCTAAGCTTGCTTTATGGGCTGATCTCGTGCATGCAGTTTGACTTTCTCCTCTTTTCTGACACTGCCTGTTTAAATGTGGCCACCACTGAATCATGTGAAGCACACACTTCAGCAGATGTCTCTCTAGAGACCCATGAGGTTCTCCACTGAGCAATAATCCAGATTTCTTATTTTCCCCACTATGGGAGAGAGAAGGACTCTCTGCCAAAGGACATATTTTAGACATTTCTTTCAGCTGTTCCCAGGTGAAACCTTAAGGGCACGGGGATTTTTTATTAAACACCAGTGGGAAGCCTAAGCCTTGTGCAAAACATCTTATAGAAGAGAGAAAATGTGCTTCATCTACCTAATTGTCCTGTCTTTAGTGAATTAAGTTTCAGGGATGCTGCAGTTCTATTGGCTGACTTCAGAGAAGGCAGGAGGATATCTGAGAGGAGACGGTAATGGGGTCTTTGAATCATTCTAGCCATACCTCCTATCTAGAAAAAAACTAAATTCTGTTGTACATATACTTGGTGGATCATCATATCTACTGGCAGCCAAACTCCATTTTTCATTATGTACAAAAGAGAAAATAAAAGCTGGGGAGTGGATATGGATGTCAGCTCTAATGAGGAGAAAATCTGGAACATCAGTCAGTGTCTCTGAGATGTAGCTTAGGTGATTTTGTAAACTGAGCTAAATCCCCTAATCCCTTTCTCCTGTCTTTAAAGACACCAGTGGTAGGGCAGAGAGAGACAGAGACAGAGACAGAGACAGAGACAGAGAGACAGAGACAGAAACAGAGAGACAGAGAAACAGAGAGAACAGGAAGTTTGATTTTTAATATGTAGGTTTGTGTAAGATTTTTTACGGTTAAGAAAAAATATAGAAAAGCAAGATTTTTTAAAAGAAAAATTTTAAAAGAGAGTCTGGGCAGGGCGGGGGGGGGGTGTAGATGGCATGAGGTAAGAAATAAAAGCCAACACTATAGATAGGAGTGAAGGCAAGAAGGTAAAGTGATATCTACTAGACAAAGAAATAGAGTGGTACAGAGGGCTTATCATTGAAACGAAGAAAAGGATCATAGATATTGGGGAAAGGAGAACAGGAAGTCAAGAGATGAAAGGATAGATGATTGAAAACAAGGGAGAACATACAATAGTTTGGAGGCTAAAATAACTGAATCAGAAAGAAAAAGAAGGGAGACAGAACAAAATGAGAAGATATAAAAGATAAGAACAAGACAGAGAAGACCTTATTAATAATATCAGTGCAGAAGCATTTAAGTGTTGACCCTTTGACAGGAACTTTTACATTCTGTGGATGCAAAGCCAAAGAGAAAAACAGTCTCTTTCCTCATGGAGAATACATCCTACCGGAGGAAACATTTTATATATTTGTTGAAACAATAGGAATACAAAATGGACAAAAGGTAACTTGGAAATGACACTAGCTCTTTTGGATAGATCAGTTACCTAGATAATTGCCACATTTATAACTTCAGTTGGTTAGTGTTGACTAGGTCTATCATTCAGTATGTAATAATTACCTTCCTCTCCCCCCTCCCCAACAAAGCACATACATAAGATATGTTTGTGGATTAAGGAAAACAAAGTGTCAGTGTTTATAGAATAAACTATATTTTGGAATTTTATATGAACATGGTACTCAGCTGCTGATATTACAATAGAATTTCATTGGTGTCCTTATAATATTCTTTCTATTCCTGTCTTTGTCTCTGCCTCTCTTTGTTTCTCTATCTCTGTCTCTATTTCTGTCTGTCTGTCTGTCGCTCTTTTTACCTCCCTGTGACTTAATTTTGCTCTCAGATTTGCCTGCTTTCTGGTGAGTGCTGAAGTGTTTGCAAAATTTGCCTTCACTTCTGAAGTTTCCACTGCACATTCACTGCGTGGATTTGGCTGAACATACTGTGTGTATGAGTAATTATTTCAAGATGGTGTTTGATTTGGACCTTTCCCTATTTCTGCTGGGGGCATTACTATCTTCCAAATTACCCAGATTCACAGCTTTGGAGACATCATTAACTCTTCCTTTTTCTTTACTTTCCATAACCAATCAGTTATTTCTATCTCCACAATATGTTTCATATTCATCCCCATTTTTCCACTTACATGGCCACAGCCCTACTTCAGGACTTCATCTCCTCTTGCTTTGACCTCCACAATAGTCTATCTCCTAATTGGTCTTCCTGGCTTTTGCCTCTCCCCTCTCCAATTCAACCCTGAGATTGCTGCCAAAATGATATTAACAAATAAAGATCTGATCATGGCATCCCCTTACCAAAATTTCCATTGCCCTCCTTTTGCTTCTAGAGGAAGAATGTATATATATAAAATGCCATTTTTGGGCATTTAAAGCTCTTCATATTCTTTCTCCAATGTCTCCTTTCTAGGTTCATTGCCCATTATTCTTCTTCCACATTCTATTTTCCAGCCAAATTGTTCTGCTTACTGTATTGATTTAGATTCCCTGTCTTCAGAATACTAGATCTGTGAGGTTGAGCAAGTCACCTTGGTAACTAATTTGTCTTTGCACAGGTTGCCACAAAGGATGTGAATAGAAATTTTAGAGAATGCTTGCTGAATTGAATAGACTAGCTCAAATTTGGAGAGGTGAAGAAATAAGGAAAACCAGAACCTGTAATATATCTTCAAAGGTAAGAAAGAAATCCATATTCAATGTGAATTGGGGTATCTGAAGTGGAATAATGGCACATAATGCTAAACAATTAGGTCAGGAAAAGATCATGGTAGACCTTGATTTAGAAAAAAGCAATTTAGACTTTACATAGTAAGTGAAGAGGAGACTTTTAAAAAAATCAGAGCAGGGACAGGGAGGTGGGCCTAGTAGTGGATAGAGAGCGAAGCTTATAGATGGGATGTCCTGGTAAGTTAAATCTGGCTTCACCAGTCCCCAATTGACAAATAGTCAAAGGACATGAATTGGCAATTTTCACATGATGAAATCAAAACTATCTATAACCACATGAAAAAGTGTCCTAAATCCCTCCTGATAGAGAAATGCAAATTAAAACAACTCTGAGGTACCACCTCTCATCTTTCAGTCTGGCCAATATGGCAGCAAAGGAAAGAAAATTGTTGGAGGGGATGTGGCAAAATTGGGACACTAATACACTGCTGGTGGAGTTGTAAATTGGTCCAACCATTTTGGAGGGCAATTTAGAACTATGAACAAAGAGCTTTAAAAGAATGCCTGCTCTTTGACCCAGCCATAGCACTGCTGGGTTTGTACCCCAAAAAGATGATAAGGAAAAAGTCTTGTACAAGAATATTCATAGCTGTGTTCTTTGTAAGTTGGAAAATGAGGGGATGCCCTTCAATTGGGGAATGGCTGAATGAATTATGGTATCTGATGGTGATGGAATAGTATTGTTCTCAAAGAAACAATGAACTGGAGGAATTCCATGTGAACTGGAAAGACATGCAGCAATTGATGCAGAGCAAAAGGAGCAGAGCCAGGAGTACACAGAAGCATACATTATGGCACAATAGAATGTAACAGACTTTTCTATCAGCAGCAATGCAATGATACAGGACAATCCAGAGGAACTTATGAGAAAGAACGTTATCCACATCTAGGGAAAGAACTGTGGGAGAAGAAATGTAGAAGAAAAACATATGATCCATCATGATGGGAATATGATTAGGGTTTTGATGTTAAAAGATCACTCTACTGAAAATATGAATAACATGGAAATAGGTTTTGAACAATGATATATGTATAAGCCAGTATAAGTTTGTTAGGTCTAGGAGGGGGGAGAGAAGAGGAGGGGGATCGTAAATCATTTAAATATTCTAAATTTAAAAAATTAAAATAAAATAAAATCTGACTTCAACTACTTCCTAGTTTTGTGAACCTAGGCTAGTCACTTAACTCCCATTGCCTCTCCTATACTGCTCTTCTGCCTTGGAACCAAGATAATTGATTTCATGATGGAATGCAAGGGTTTTTATATTTTAAAAAAAGCATAGCAGAAAAATGACACATTCCTTATTATGCTTACTTACCCACTTTTACATGTTCACAAACCATTTCCTTAATAAGACATTCTAGAATTTTCCATTAATATAAGTCATATGCTTTGGTCTTTATTCTTTATTGTCTTTATTCAATCCAATAGCATCTTTGACATTCTCTATAGTCTCAGAGATGCCTGAGGCTCAAAGTATTAAATCCAGTACCCTCCCATGAAAACCTTGCAGATTTCCTCATAGATTCTTAACTTGAAGGAACCTTAGAGGTCATATAATCCAACTTGTTCATTTAACTGATGAGGCAACTAAGGGTCATAGCAGTGAAACTATTCGCTCATATTAGAGTAGGTATTGAGCTTCATATCTGGAATCTGAATGTTTGTCCTCTTGATTTCAAGTCTAGGGCTCAATCCACTATACATAACTAGTGATTCGAACATATCTGAGAGCAATTAGATATTCCTTTGTCATCTCACTTATTAATAATTTTATTTTGTTAATGATTTTCATTTTATCTAAAACTATCTGACCAAAAGAGTTGAAAGAGACCCAATTTGTCTCCTAGTCAGATTTTTATCTGAAACCTAGACTCCAGTGCAGCAAAGCTACACAGAAAACATCCAACTGCAGAATTTAATCAACATTTTATTGCCTCAGCTTATGAACTCATTTAAGTTGGATTTGAACTCTGAGATAAATGCTTAGATTCCTTTTTATTATAAATTTTACATAAAACTAAAGCAAGCAGCTCATCATTCACACACAGCCCTATAATAACAAGCTCTTATGAATCTACCCAATAGGACCAAAAAAAATATGATAAGTGTATTCTCAGACAATGGCTTTTTGTGAGTTTTGTTTTCATTAGATTTTTAATAATAAAGAGACCACTTGGTTCAGGACAGAGGAGTATAATAAATGTGGTACATTAAAACAAAATAAAGCATCCGTTATTCAGCTGTCTCATATTGAATCTCACAATTTATCAAGCTGACCTACATTAACAAACCTTAAGAAGCTTTGTAGTGCAATAGATAGAATACTGGATCTGGAGCCAGGATGAACAGGGTTCACATTGTGCCTAGACATATGTCTCTAGGAAAGTCACTTAACCCATCTACACCTCCTTTTTCTCATCTGTAAAATGGGAAAAATAACAGTATCTGTCCCCAGGATTGTTGTAAGAATGAAGTACATTTGAAAACGTTGTCCTTTAAAGTTCTATATAAATGCTAGTTCTTTTTCATAGAATAGAGCAGGCATCCAATCAGACCAACCCTAAAATAATTGGTGTTCCTTTGCAGGATACCACTTCTATTCTATTCTTTAAAATACATAATATTTTAGTGGACCATAATATATATGTGTGTGTGTGTGTGTGTGTGTGTGTGTCTGTATAACTGACTAGAAATTCAGAATAAAAGGAAGAAAGTTTTAAGTACTGTTTACAAATGAAAGACTTATGTTAAAAGAAATTTACATTTATATAATGCCTTAGAGTTTATCAAGTGCTTTCTGTCATCCAATTTGACCCCCTCCTCTGTGTTGTGAAGGAGGCAAATATCATAGCTATTAATTTCTTCATTTTATATGTGAGGAAACTAAGTCTCAGAGAGATTTAAGAGACTTATCCATGATTATACAGTTAATAACTATGAAAGGTAGGATTTAAATTCAGATTTCCCCCAACCCCAAATCCATAAGTTTTTCTGCCAAACCACATTTTCTTGTTAGGAAAATGATATAATTAATTGTTGGCATGGAGGTTATGACTACAAAGTGCAGAAAGCTAAAACTACTCTTAATTAATACAATTTAATAAAGTAAAAGCTGATTCAGCAAGAGATAGATTGCTCTGATAACCACACTAGACAACTCAGAACAACAAAATGGTCAGTACTAATTAAGCACCTACTATGTACAAGAGATTGCGCTAAGCACTAATAGATAACATAAGTAGATAAGCACCAAGATAGATGCAACACGAGTACTGGTATTAAGGAGTTCAAAGTCTAAAGGAGAAAGGGGAAAGTTGAATAATAACAATCACTTGAGGAAAAGTAGAAAAAAGTGTGATGAGTGTGAAGGAGTGGATCTGACAAAGCCGTTGGAGAAATTTGAGCACGGGAGAGATGACTTCATCTTGGATGTTGTGGACTTCATAGTGGTGACTCTCAAAGTTGACCATGAAGTAAGGGAAGAATTATAACAGAAAGAGGCATGGTAGTTGTAGGGGAATGTCAATTCTAAATATGGCAAAGGCTGTGAACAAAAGCATGAGTATGAGACGAAGTAAAATGAGAAAAGAGAGAAGAAAACAGCACAGCTTAGTGAAAATGAATAATTTGGCAGGCAGTAAGGTAGAGTAGTGGAGAGAGCACTGACCTTGGAATCAGGAAAATCTAAGTTGTAATACAGTCTCAGATACTTACTATCTGTGTGACCCTAGATAAGTCATTTGACCTATTTGCCTCATTTGCCTCATTTGCCTCAAAAGATGCCATTTCTTCATCTTAAAATGAGTAGGAGAAGGAAAAGCCAAACCTCTCTGGTATCTTTGCCAAAAACAAAACAAAACAAAACAAAACTTAAATGGGGTCATGAAGAGTCAGATTCAACTGAAATTTCTAAACAACAAAAAAGAACAATAACTTCTTTGGGATAAACTATAAAATCTTCTGCTTCACAGTTAAAGTCTTTCCTAATCTGCTTGGGGAGAAGGGAAGGGAACAAGCATTCATGAAGTGCTCACTATGTGCCAAATACAATGCTGAGTAGTTCATGATTTCATTTGACTTGTTATTTATAACACTTTACAAGTGACTCCAAGTTGCCTTTCCAGAAACATTACACTACCTTCTTTTATGCTAGGTTCTCCAGTCCAGCCAAGATGATCTATTTGTTAATCCTTTAATTTCATTTTCAATCTCTTGCTTCATGCCTTGCCCTTATTTTTCCCATGCCTGGAATGTATTTTCTCCTCACCTCCACTTCTAAGTACAATACTTACTTCATTCCAAGTTTGCGTAAGGTGCCGCCTCCTACAGGAAGCCTTCATTCTTCTTCCTAGTTGATATTCTCAGAGTCCTCAAATTATCTTGCATTGATTGAAAGATTTAAAAAAACCTTAATTATTTGTTTATCTGGTGCATCAAAATACCCAGGTAACTCCCTCCCTCCCTCTTTCCCCACCTCCCAATAGAGAAGGTTTCATTTGACAAAAAGATCCTATGTATAAATAAAACTGTCTTACTTATTGCTATTTATCAATGCTTTCTCTAGAGATGGACATATACCAGTCATTCTTCAAACAATATTTCTGTCGACATATATAATGTTCTCTTGGTTCTGTTTGTTTCACACTTCATAATTTCATGTAGGTCTTTCCATTAAAAAAAATTACTTGCTCTTCATTTCTTTTGGCACAGTAGTATTCTATCAAAATTGCATGCCAGAATTTATTTAGACGTTCCCCAGTTGATGGGCATCTCTTCAATTCTCAGTTCTTTGTCACCACAAAGAAAACTGCTATAAATATTTTAGAACATACTTTTCCTTTCCCCCACATTTTATTGGGAAATAAACCTAATAATGATGGTTTTGTTGGGTCAAAGACATACTTATAACCCAGAAAGCTCCTTGAGGTTACTGCTTTTTATCTTTTTATTCCTAGCACCTATGCATTGCCATATATACAGCATATTCTTAATATGTATATGACAAATTGATCAGAATGTAGAAGAAAGGAAGGGGATATAAAATAAGGCCAGAAATATAAGGTTGACCCCATATTATGATGGACTTTGAATGCCAAGTTGAGGAGTTTTTGCTTTATTTTGGCAGCAAATCAATCTAAACAAATCATAAGTTTTTATTAAGTACCCCATTTGCCCCACACTATGCTGGGTACAGGGAAAACAAATTCAAAAGTTGAAATAATTGCTACACTCAAGGAAATTATATTCTATTGTGATAGACAACATGTTCTCTTAATAAAGGACAATTAAAAACAATGATAAACAAGGGAATGAGACTTCCTAAGACAAAATATTTCTCTAAATTTTCCAAATGCAAAGATTTATTATTTGCCTACTATGTTCCAGGCATTGTGGTGGACACAACAATGAAAAAAAGAAACAGAATCTATGCTCAGACTGCTTAAAATGTAGTTGAAGGGACATATCTGAAAATTTAAATCACACCCCAGAGTAGCATAAGGTTAGTGATAAACAAATGAAGGATTTTATGTTACATTAATCCTGATTTAAGCGGAGTCTTTATGAGTTCGAGTCATTGGGAAAAGTTCATGAAAGTAACATCAGATGAATAAATGATTTTAAAAAATCTATTCAAATGGATCTTCCTAAGCTTTTAGTGGGTAAGTCAATAAACATTTATTGAACACCTTCTATGTTCCAGGTGCTGCACTTAATAGATACAAATAAAAGCAAAGGACAGTCCTTGTTCTCAGGAATTCATGATCTAATCGTGGAGACAAAATGCAAACAACTATGTACAGATAAGCGCTCTCTCTCTCTCTCTCTCTCTCTCTCTCTCTCTCTCTCTCTCTCTCTCTCTCTCTCCAGATATATATATATATATTTAATATAAAATATTGGAAATAATCAAAAGATAGAAGACAGAATCAAGGTGACTAATTATATTAATTCATATATTTAATTAAGGAGTACATTCAACTTACTATTTAACTAATTATATAATTATAGCAAAAAATGGGCTTGGAAAGACATGTATTCTAGTAGTAGTCCCATAACTGATTAACTGACTCATGAACCTCTCTACAATTTCTTTCTCAACTAAAATACTGATTATCAAGTTAGAAAACAGAAATTTGTCAAGTTGAATAAAAAGAAATACAAAAACCAAATCAAGTCATTAATCTGACTGCCATTTAAAATTATATTATCTAAACTGATCTTGTTTTAACTCCTAGAAGAGTTTGATTAGAAAGAAGATGATCTTGATAATGAGCATGATTCCACATTTTTTACAGATTGTGGGATCTTTCTGCCTCCCTGGAGAATCAGTTGGTTGATCAGTTCCCTTTCTTGGAATGTTCAAGTTTCTAGTTGTCTTGATATAGGGATCCAATGGTCTCTTATGCTACCTTCTAGCTACATAAATCTATTTCTAGGTTGAAACAGTAAAGATAAACCAATATTTAAAAGGACTTTATAAACTGAAGTGAATCAAAATATGGACACATGAGAGGTCAAGACAGTTCAATCTGACCCACTATAATTGCCAAGTTAGGATTGAAATGAGATTTTTCCTTCTCGCAGAGAAAGTGAGTTAATGATCTCTCTTCCAACATGATAGGATTTGATGCTGCAGCTCTGAATAACTCTTGAAATTAAAATAAAATTTATTGGAAAATTATCTGGTAGATTAAAAAATCTTTCTGGATAGCATTTGTGTGTTTGTGTATGTGTATACAATATGTTATTGTATGTGTGTGTGTGAGAGAGAGAGAATGACAAATGCTTTCTTTATATGACATAGATTTGCTCTAAATTGACTCAAATTACTTTTTCATAGCCTTGAAATGTATTGATGGAACCCATAAAAGCTGATTTCAGGTAGTTGGGTGTATATGAGTAGGAAATACACTAGTGCACTGCCAAAGCTGATAAGCTAGGGTCATTTGAATTAGGCATTTGACAATGTTTACTAGGTATATGTCTCAGTCAAGTTTAATCACTGGGTGATGCTGATTGTCCCTAACCTGATCCTATTCAGTGGGAAAAGTGTTGGAGTGCTTTTCTGGCTCCCTATCATTTATAGTGTCCTACACCTGGAGAACTGCTGAAGTGTCAATCTCACTATGGATCTGAGAGAGTGCATAATCTTCTAATGTTCTCTCTGAGTGGCTGCACTAACTCACTTTTCTAGGGGATGTGATTTATGAATTTTACCAGCCAAAATCATCACCATCCTTTTGGCTTTCTGTTTTAAAACTCCCAGTCTTGCTAGGGATTTTCAAATAAAACCTTCCTTAATTCCAGAAGAACAAGAACTCTGCATATTTGGAGTTATAAGTTAGAAACTGATGATTTATTCTACTTTTAACCATCTGTGATCTTAAGATTATACATTGAGAGTTGGAAGGGACATAAATCACTGAATGTCCAATCTCTTTCTTTCAGAGATGAAGACATTGAGTCCCAAAAAAGTTAACAGAATTTCCAAAGATTATACAGGTAGTTAGCAACAAAATAGGGACTTGAATGAATCTCTTTTGCACATGAATTCAGCATTCTTCCCACTGTACTATATTGACTTCCACTCAGGTTCCTTAATTTCAAATCCTACCATTCCCCTCAACAACAAAAAACAAAATAAACAAACAAAAAAAAACTTCATCATTATGTTCTTTCTCCTTTGAACTTTACTCAAATATACTCTCCTGCAAATTTCCAATCCTTGTCCTTGAATTACTTCACGTAAAGTTATTTTTTCCAATTCCATTCCTTTTCAAATTAGAATCATCCATTTGAATATGTTTTATCCTTTTAGATCCATATTATAATCAGTTGGTCTGATGTCACCAAACATAAGTAATACCATAAAGCTTCATTTCACATTACTTATTCTTTTTGTATTTAGGTTTAAACATTTAAAGTCATGATTTTATTTAGGTAGCTCACTGTCACAGACAAGAGATTTCTGGACCTGGACTTCAGTTCTAAATCCATTCTCAGTTACTTATGAATTGTATGATTCTTTTGTGTTGTTTCGCTTCTATTGTGATTGGTTTTCTCATTGGTAAAATGGGAGTAATGATAGCACTTACCTACTTTATAGGTCCATTGGAAAGATACAAACATCACATAACTATAGAAATAATGGTGATCACTATTTCTGGGAGTCTCTACTGAGATTCTTTCTCATTTCTTTGTATGTTAACTCCCTTTTCTTCACTCTACAATCCTGCCAAATTGTCCTTATTTCTCACACAAAACATTCCATCTCCCAACTCTTCATCTTTACAACGGTTGCCCCTTATGCCTAGATTGCACTCCCATGTAATATGCATCAGACAATCCCTTTTTTTTCTGTCAAGAAGCTCAGGTACCACCATCTATAGTGAAGCCTTTCCTACTCCCTTTAACTACTAGTATCCTATCTCTTAACCTTTATTAATTTAACTATTTTTATTTGTTTTGATTAATTCTGTGTGTACTTATAAACGTCCATGTTGCTTCTCCCATTAGAGTGTAAGCTCCTTGTACCTAGGTATTGTTTATTTATTTATTTTTTTGCATACGGAGCAATTAACCCAATGCTTAGCATAAAGTAGCTATATAATAAATGTTTTTTGTTCAATTAATTTTACTTACCCTGGTATCTAATGTGGTGGATATACATACGCAGTTTTCTCACTCCCCATACTGATAGTTGGACTGACCTTTATGCTTGTACATATATAATCAGGCTTTCAGTATCCATATTGTCTTTCCCTAATCATCATCTCTAGCCCTTATCTCTTCTTGGATTCATTCTTGCTACACACATTTCCTTTATTTTATTCTGTCCCATTTTAAAAGTCTGTGTCCTGTTTCTTCATTAAGACCCTTCTCTGATGACTTATAATGGTGTATAAGTGAAGAGGTGAAATGTTACCAGAGAATTTGAGGTGAAAGGGACCCTTGAGGCCATCTAATCAAATCTAAAACTGAATGTGAGTCTCTGCTCCCCAAAGGAATGGTCATCCAACTTTTACTTAAAATTTTCCAAGGGAGGAACTCACTATCTCCTGAGATCCCTCATTTCAATTTTGTGACTAATCTAATTGTTAGGAAGTTGTTCTTATCTGAAACTTAAAACTCTCTTAAAATACAATCCATTTCATTTGAAAGGCATTGAGGTATGGTGGACAGAACTCAAAACATGGAGTCAAGAAGACAGGGGTTCAAATCTTCCCTCTTACCTTACAAACGTTTGAATTACTTGGAACAAGAAATAATTTCGACATGGTTTCATGTTGTGAGAGTCAGAGTTGAAAAATGGATAGGGACCTGACCTTAATGCTAGAAATACCAAAGGATCAGGTCCTAACTCTGACACCTATTGGCTATGTGACCTTAACAAGTCACTTAGTCTCTTAGTGCTTTAGGAAACAAAGATGCTGTTCATCATTGGCAGAGAGAACTTCCTCACCCAGCAGTCTCTATAATGAGAAATAAAATCACAGGTTCAGTTCTCATCCCAATGATTTCAACTTGTGACAGCAATGGTCATGGATATGTTCTTCAGTTGATATTACGTTAACTAAAAACTGACAAAAAAATAAGGAAATCAATACTTTGCATTGGTTCCAAGGCAGAAGAGTAGTAAGGGCTAGGCAATGGGGGTTAAGTGACTTACCCAGGGTCACCCAGCTGGGAAGTGTCTGTGGTCAGATTTGAACCAAGTACCTCCCATCTCTAGGCCTGGATCTCAATCCACTGAGCTACCCAGCTGCCTCCAGGATTAGTATTTTTTAGTTAACTTAATATCAACTGAAGAGCCATACACATTGCTCTCTTAGGCTGTGTTTTTAATTCTGTGGTTTTTAAGTGTGGTTATAACTCCCAGGAAACATGCAAAAGCCATAGTATTTTAAAAGTATACTTCAATGACTATTAGAGATATTGCAAGAGCAATTGAAATGAGATGGCAAGAAATTTGAGGACATTCAAGCCTACACTGAAACAGGATCACTTTCACTGCAGAGCCACACGATTATTAATCCTCAGGAAACAAAGACCTTCAGAGGGACCTGGCAGAAAGAATTGTTGTAGATTTCTCTGTGGATTTCTCAGTTCCAAAGCCAATGCTGCTTTACTGCTTCTAAAACTTAAAGAATTATATCCTGCAACCTTTTCCAATTAATATCTTATAACTAATAATTATAGTTTTAGACAGTCAAAATAATGGTAAAAGATATTAACAACCTTTAGAACTTCTGAGCTTCTCTCTGATTGATATATCTATTCACTTAGCCCCTCAAAAGATTTGTGTCTCTCCATATATCAAAGTTATCACATAACTTAATTCAAGGTTTGTTCTCTTCTAGCCTACATGGAACTGATTTCCCATCTCCAAGACAAGAACTTTCTTCTAATTTTCTTAGACCCATTAGGAGTTGGAGGATCATTCATGAACTTCAACAGACAACCCTATCAAAATCTTAAATTGAGTTTATGTATGTGTTCAGTGGTAAGAGGCTTATTATACAACATGAATTGATGATCATAAGGAGGAAATGCCTTCCAATACACTTTTCCCCTTCCTTACCTCATTACCTCCCAGATTCTCCTCATTCTTCAGAATGTTGGGATTGCAGCAACTGATATTCTTTGTTATTGTTAATTTTTCCACCTATGCTAAAAGCCAAGGTATATCATATACTAGTGTTACCCAGAATTGGATCATCTTCTCCAACCCTAGTACCACCTCCATGGTGCTTCCCTAATCATAAAAGGGAGGAGAAATTATTACCTTTTTTCTAAATTGCAAATCCTTCCCATTTAGAATGATTAATCTTTAATCAATCTGCTTAACTCTTATGTCGCTGGGGTCTTTAGGAATTGCTTCTTGGCTTGGCTTGGATTATATTTGCCAAATTTAACTTGATACCTTGATATAATAGACAATAAATGCTTCCTGAATAAAAGAAATGCTTGGTTCCCTGACCACTACCTCTTTGCTAGAAGCCCAACGGAAGGAAAACACTGAATTTGACTCCCCAAATGGACTTGTCTCTTCTCAGCATTCCTTATAGCTCATTGGATTGTCAGTTCTTCCTGACTATGTGGACAAACATCTTCAACACAATCCTTCAGTCACTGGGCACCCTGGGGACTAGTCATGAATTTCTGTGTCATACCAGCAAAATACTTTGGTATATATCTTGCTCTATTAGAGGTTTTATAGACCAGGAAGTCAGGGATTTGATCATCCTGATTATAAATATCTTGATTAATCAATTAATTTTGTTACTAATTTTGTGACATTGGACAGAAGTCAGTCTCTCATTTTAAGATTAGTTGTTCAGTCAATAAACATTTATTGATCTGCTGTGTGGGAGGCTCTGTACTAAGCACATGGTACAGACAAAGAAAGACAAAATATAAACCCTTCTCTCAAGGAACTCAAGTCTAATGGGCATAACAAAATGGAAACAACTATTAGAAATAAGACATATATACAAGATGAACTGGATCATCAGCAGAGTGAAGGCACTAGCATTAAGGGGCTTCTAACTGGGAAAGGTTTTTAATTGAAGGTGATGTTTTGTCTGGAACTTGAAAGAAATCAAGGAAACCAGAAGAAAGAGGAGGAGGGAGAGAGTTCCAGACATAGGAGAAGGCAGGTGAAAATGCTTGGAGATGGAAGATTATGTTTGATGAATAGCAAGGAGGCCAGCGTAGCTAAACTGTAGAATATGTGACGGTATGGGGTATAAGGAGTGAGGTGTAAGAAGATTGGAAATGTATAATGAGGCCACATTCCTTATCTATACTAAAGGTAGAACTTATCGGGGGCATCTAGGTGGCTCAGTGGATTGACAGCCAGGCCTAGAGATAGGAAATCCTAGGTTCAAGTCTGAGCTGAGACATTTCTGAGCTGTATGACCCTGGGCAAGTTACTTAACCTCCATTGCCTAGCCCTTAATGCTCTTCTGCCTTGAAACCAATAGATGGCATTGATTCTAAGACAGAAGGGGAAGAATTTTGTGAAAAATTAAAAAATTAAGAAGCACTTGTTAATAAATGAAATACATGAAAATTGCTATTTTATATATATGCAGTTTGTCAGGACTAAACTATATTTATTTGTGTGCATTTGTATACATATCAGTCAGCTAGGTGGCACAGTGAACAGAAGGCTGGGCCTTGAGTTAGGAAGACACATCTTCCTGAGTTCAAATCTGGCCTTAGACTCTAGCAATGTGACCATGGACAAGTCATTTAACTCTATTTGCCTCAGTTTCCTGCTCTGTAAAATGAGCTGGAGAAGGAAATGGCAAACTATTCTAGTACCTTCGCCAATAAAACCCCAAATGAGGTTACAAAGAGTTGTATACAATTGAAAAGATTGAACAACAATGTGTGTGTACAACATGGGGATGTTTGTGGGTGAGTTTTTCCTATTTTCTGTAAAAGTTTTGGTCTCTGAGAACTCTGCCAAATAAGATATGTATCCTCTTGGAAGAGAAGAAGAGAAAGAAATAGATTAATGTCTAGAGTCTGCTGTTTTACCAGTGGCCACTGAAAAGGAGTGATCAGACTGAGGACTTTGCCAAATGTATATAGTGTGAAAGTCAGCCCTCTGTTGGGTTAGTCAGATTTCCCTAGCTAATCTTCAAAATACTGGGTAGAGCCATTTACTTTTTCTGCCTTGATTTTTCAACCCTGGTATTTTCAAGAAAATTTGTTCCATATATTTCTAATTTATTTACTCGAACTCATCAAATGTTTTGTAAGAGCTAGTCTCTGCCCACGAAGTTTCTAAGTGTCTTAAGAAAATCTTTAAATTAGACATAGGAAGCAAAGCAAGCAATGGTCCTTTGCCAAACCTAAATTTCCTTGACCCCTCAGAGAAGACCAAAATCGATTTTTGTACTTAATGGAGTATATTCAACAAGCCAGAGTATATTCTGAGTCAGAGAAATGAGGGAATAATTAATTGTTGGTGATACTAATTAGATCTTATAACACTCCTCTTAGCTTTGGGCAAATCTATCATGTAGTTTTGTAGTGATGATTATTGTAGCCTCAGACCAGAAAGTCTTACCCAGGACAACACATCATTTGCTATGCATTTCACAGACACAATAATTCAATGGGGGAAATATTTAATTAAAACATGCAATAATAATAATAATAATTAAGTGAATCAAATGGGAAAACATTTTTCACACAGGTACAAATCTCCTTCCCTTCCTAGGAAATGATTATTTAATTCTCCTTTAATTCCTCTAACTTTCCACAATAATGGGAGTAGGAGCCACTTTCAACTTAGGAAGGGCAGGCACTTGGTATGGATTGTGGTTTACTTCTTGAAATCTTTTGCTAGGGTAAAGGTGAGAAATAGTGATAGCTTTCATCTTAGTTCTACATTTATTGACTTGGTTCAGAGACAAAGTCGAGAACATTGTGGCTGCCATGCATATGACCATTTCTTCTAATCCCCTAGCTGTGATCAGTTGTCTTATCTCCATCACATTACCATGACAGCTCTTACAAGCTCCCTCCTCACTTTGAATCTCTCACTTTGGCTCCTCCTCTCCTAAATAATGTGCTAATATCACCATGTGGCAGGTTTATACATAGTCTTCTGGATAATGAAATGTAATCCAGAGAATTTTCCCCAACAAGCAAGAATCACTTGGTCCAAAGAACTATGAGAAATGAAATAGATAAACATATTCTTTAAAATTATATTTGCTATAAGAATTTAGGATTCCTAAAAGGGACAATTAAGATACAACACTATAAAGGAAACAACTCCTATCCTTGAGGAGCTTACATTCTGTTGGAATAAGAAAAATGTAAATATTTCAGTTTATACAGTATATATGAAAAAGGATATAAAGTAATGGAAGAGCCTTCAATTACCAGGATTATGAAAGAAGTGGCACATAAATTGATTATTGAAGGAGACTAAGACTTTTATTTTTTCAATTATCAAATATTTTTTCTCCCTTACCTCTATCACTATTTTAAAAAGAAAAAAGAAAAAAAAAACCCGTATGACATATACGGATGGTCAAAAAAAAAATGTGACATCAGCCATATCCAATTATGTGTCTCATTTTGTATATTTAGTCCATCATTTCTCTGACCAGAGATTAGTAGAATGCTTCACCATTGGTCTCTGGAATCATGGTTGATTATTGCATTAATCAAAATTCTTAAGACTTTCCAAATTATTTGTTTTTATCAGGTTACTGTAGTAGAAATTGTTCTTCTGGTTCTCATTTCACTCTGTATCAGTCTTCTCAGGTTTCTCTGAATGCATGCCTTTTGACATTTTTTTATGACACAATAGCATTTTATTATAGTTTGTAAGGGTTAAAAATTAAAGGTTGCACTAAATGTATAAAAATGTGGTCACCAAAAATATTAGTCAGGATGACTTTTTATGGTAGTTTATTTACAAAAGAAGAAAGAGTGAAAGTAAGGAAATGAGAGAGTAGATAATTACTCTGGCCCAGTCTGAACCAGGCAAGGACTTCAGAAGCTCAGCAAAAAGGGACCCAGAGGTAAATTAAACAAGGGTTGTAGCCATGAGACTGCCTCTAAGACTAGGGGCCTCTCCAGAGGCTAGTACCTCCAGAAAAGCCAGGAAAAGGAGTCAGCCTTTTCACTCACCCATGTGGTATTTCAAAGGGAGAGATTCAAGAACGGTCTCATCAAGTTTTAGAATCTCAGGACCATGAAGCAAATTCTTCACCAGCCTCCAACTTGAACTCTGAACTCCAAAGAATTTCCTTCATAGGAAGTTGTCACTGCTTTTAAAGATGCTTCTTTGCATCACTTCCTGTGCCTTCCTTACACTTTACATGAACCAACTGTAGCTTTAGCTTTGCTTAGGACTGCCCAGAGGGCAGTCAGTTGTTTCTGATTTGTCACTATAACACACGTGGATCACAGACCTCCCCATACTTAAAGATAAGTGGGCTGTATATGCTTCTGATGATTAAATCTAAAAGTGGGTGAGAGGATAGTTAATACCATGTTCACAAGTCATAAACTATAATTTGTTCATCTGTTCCCCAACTGATGCCCCACCTTAGTTAATGTTTCTTTGTTATATAAAGAGATGCTATACATAAATTTATTATACTCATTTTATTATACTCACTCATTAGTAAATCAGCAAGCATTTTTAAATCCTTATCTTGTTTTAGAATCAATGCTAAATATCAGAATTCAGAATGTAGAAAAGGCTAGGTAATTGAAGTTAAATGACTTGCCCAGAGTCACACAGCTAAGAAATGTCAAAGACCAGATTTGACCTCAGGACCTCCCCTCTCCAGGTCTGGCTCTCTATCTACTTAGCTTCCTCCAGCAAGCACTTATTAAACACTTCACTTATTATATTCTGGGCACTGTGCCAAGTGTCGAAAATACAAAGTAAAGGTTAAAAATAACTACAACTCTCCAAGGAACTCATAGTCTAGTGGGTTCATTTTCTCTTTATTTGATTTTTTGAGATATCAACCTAGTAGTAGAATTACAAGATCAAATTTACTAACACAATTTACTAACTTTGGGGACTTAGTTCCATAATGGGAAAAGGATAGAGATAGGATAAGACTTAAGAGAAGTGGAAGACTGTCTTTAAGGCACATACTAGGAACTCAAGGGAAAGGATTTTAGTAGGCAGAAGGCAGAGGAGGAACAGCTTGGAAGTGACAACTGCTACAGTGGTGACTTCCTGTATGAGGTTGGGCTCTTCTTGTCCAGAAGGGTGGAGGAAAGGCAGGCTTGTCAGAGCTCATCTACCTCAAGCTGACTGTGGAGAAGGAGTAAACTCCTAAATCATTTTTGGAGGTACTCTATGTGACTGGGAAACGTCTAGAAAAGGATCTGACCATACCTGCTGTGTTTTCCAGAAGGTTTTTATCTAAAAATCCTGTCAGATCAGCTTTGAGGTTTTACCTCAGGGGTCAGACCCTCTGGGATGAACTTAACCATTTGAGATCAATCATAATCGTTTTCAGAGACAACTTTTGAAATAAATCTAACCAACTACTGAGGGTCATAGATAGGTAGCTTAGTCAGCTTTTGGGGAACACCTAGATAGAAATAGGGAGCTGGTAAGTTAGCTGGAAGACCAGAAGGCTCCCTCTTGTGAGGAATGTAGAGGATTGTGGGAGACTAGCTAGATCACTTAGAGTTAGGGACCCCTTGTTCCGATTCTCAGTTTGTATCCCCTCTTATAACAAGAGAGATACTGTTTTTTATATATCAATTGTCTCCAAGGTGTTTGCACAACTGGCCCACTGAAAGAAAGTGATTCTGTTTCACTCTCTCTAACCAGAGGTTAGGATACCTGGAAATCATGGCTAGATATTCAGAGGAATCCCTAAGTGGAAAGTATTCTATCCACTCTGGGTCTAGGTCTCCCCTTTATATCTTTTTCTTTAGTTCCAAGTTACATTCTAAAATAGCTTTATCTGAAATGTATTCCCTTTTCATCTCCACTTTTTAGAGACCCTAGTCTCTTCAAATTATAATTAGTTCCAATAACATACACCTTTTGAAAAAATAGGAAAAGAGAGAACCTACCAAATTCTTTCTGTGATACAAATATGAACCTGATCTCTAAACCCATGGGAAACTCAAAATAGAGAAGGAAAACTATTGATTAATAGTCCTAGTGAATATTAATGCAAAATTTTGAACTATAATATCAGCCAAAATGCTATAGAAATGTGTCACAATGATTATACATGATTCCAAGAGAAGACAATACAAATGCAAGATTAATTCATTATTTGTAAAAGTCTAAACATAAGAATAACAAAAATCATGATTATATGTTTATACAAATAAACATAGAAAATTTTTGACAAACACATCTATTCTTGTTCAAATACATAGAAAATATAAGAATTAATGAATCTTTCCTTAATATAAGTAGTGTCTCTATAAAACCATTATATATTCTAAAGATACATTAATTATTTCCAATAAAATTAGGGGAAAAACAAGGATATCCATCATCAGTATTTCTGTTCAATGACAGAAATACTAGCTATAGCAATAGGACAGCAAAGAAATTGAAAGAGTAATCATAGGCAAAGAAGAAATGAAATTATTGCTTTTTTGGAACATGATGGTATAGCCAAAGAATTCTCTAGAATAAACTAAAAACCATTTGAAACAATAACTTTGCTGAAATTGAAGATTATAAAATAAATCTACATAAATTATTACCAATAAAACCCAGTAGCAAGAGAAATAAAGAGAAATTCCATTTATAACAACTATAGTTTGCATGAAATATCTGGGAGTCTACCTACCAGAAGAACATAGGAACTATATGTAAGTAAACACAAAATGCTATCTATAGGAACAAAGACAGACCTAAATCATTGGAAAAATATTAATTGCTAATGGAAGGTTGAACTAATGTAGCAAAAATGAAAATTTGCTTTAAATTAATTTATCCATTGGATGTTATAACAATCATAATACCAAAGATTACCATATATGTAGAAACTAGAAATAAAAATAATGAAATTCATCTAGATAAATATGGGGGGGACAAAAGATCAATAATCTCAAGGGAAAGAATGAATCTTTGCAGTATCAAATTATTTTAAAAACATTAATCACTGACATGACTTGGTAATATCTTTTAGGAAGATCATTTTGATAGCTGAATGTAATATGATGTAGGGAGAGACTAGGAAGCAAAGCTCAAAAGGCTTTTTTTGAATACTTCCATGCAAATTAGATTTAAACAAGGCAGAGTTGTGCAAAGTCATGGGCCTCACTCTTTCTTTCAAAGTCATTGAAGTCCAGTGGCAAGACCAAAGTCAAGGTGACAGATGATGGTCCTGGATGCAGTAGATGATCTTGGCATCTTTATGTGTGACCAAGATCTAAGTACTTCACAGCACCCGATTTATGAAACCTCCATGATATATTAGAACAAATTGCTCACATCTGCCTATTCTACTGGGGAACTCTTTGCATGCTTAGGGTAGACATCCTGCTAACTCATCAATAGGTGACTTCATGAGTTACTATAGTTTTTTAATTATTACCTTTATTTTGATAATTGTCAAATATATTTATAGCCCCAGTCTCTCTGCTGACCTCCAGTCTCACATTCCCAATTGCCTTGGAGAAATCTCAAATTGTAGACATCTTAAACTCAAGATGTTCCAAACAAAGCTCGTTCTTGCCTCTAAACCCCCAGTCATTCACCCATCACCTTGCACCTAGACGATCATAATAGCCTTTTGGCATTGGGGTGGGGAGATAATGGGGTGTTCAGGGAGGACTAATCCTCAGGGAGGACCTTTGGCACAAGCCGTTTTTAGAGCTGCTTATCCACTTTTGGTGTCCAGTTATCTGCCTGGAAACACAGCTGAGAATTGTTTGAGATTTCTTTTATAAGTCAAAATAGAGGATATAAACAATCCATGCTTCCATTTTTATGCTAAAAACCAGCTAATATCAGTTGAAACCTAGTATTTAGATAGTTGATATGATAAATTACAATTGAAATCTTTGTCATATAGGACCTGATCATTTTTCCAAATTGGATCTACATTATTTTATTTGTGTAGCCACATTACATATATTGACTGTACTATCTCCCCCTTTCTTGATAGGTTATGTCAACATGAAAACTCTGAAAGTGAAACATGAAATTAATTTTGTGTGGCTTACTAGTTTTGCCAAAACAGCAGTCATGTCTTAAAAGTGATTACTGAAAATTCAGCTGTGTTCTGTTGATGGAAAGTTTAATTTTCCTCTTAGGATTTAGGGTTTTTTTGTTATGACCCTCTCATACAACTGAAGGATATCAAAATCCACATGCTTTCATGGTATTTTGTGCCCAAGAGATTTGTTAGTCTATTCCCAGGTGGGAGCCCATAGTAAATCTAGCCATTTATCTGCTTGTCTTTGCTACATAAATAGCAACTTAATGTTTTTTTTTTTTTTATGGAGAGAGAAAAGAGATAGAAAGATATGGTAATAAATCAATAGAGAAGAAGGGGGAAGAGATTACAGGAATCCTTCCTGAGGGTGGAGAGGAGGGGCCTTTTAACCCATTCCAACATCATAAGTTCTGAAGTTTCCTGAAGCAGTCATAGCCTTTGAAGTCCAAATTAGTTCTATACTCAATTGTAGGATGGGAAGAGATAGAGACAGAAAAAGATAGAAAGGGAAAGTTGGAGAGAGAGAGAGAGAGAGAGAGAAACACAGACACAGTTGAAGAGACAGAGACAGAGGTGGAGACAGACAAAAACATAGAGGAAAGGGAAAAGGAAGAGAAGAAAGATATCCCTTAGCCTTTTCCTTCACTAGTTCTTCCCAGCTTTGTTAGCCAAAGTGCAACAACTAGTTGGAATTGGTTGAGGAAGAAGAGATAACTTAGTAGCAAAGAAGACCAGATGACAGGAGAACAAGGTTCATATCCCTATACTGATATTCACCATGGGTCACTATTGCATAAATTCATCTCTAAGGTCCATCCCACTTGCTTTAAAAAAATTTACAAGTATCCCAGCCCCTCCTCCTGCTCACATATGTATATTTAGATTGTGTCTTTCATGTTTTCATTTTTCAGGTGAAATTCACAAGTTATTCTTCAAGTGTTAATTCTCTGGATGTATATAATCCCTTGCTTCTACTTCATTTTGCTGTTCATTATCCTATGTAGTCCTTTCCAAGTTTTTTTTTAATTAGCCTGCTCATAATTTCTTATGGTAAAATCGTATTCCATCACAATTATATACCACAATTTGCTCAGCCATTCTCCAATTGATGGACATCCTTTCAGTTTCTAATTCTTTGCCACCACAAAAAGAGCTGCTATAAATATTTTGGAAGATATAAATTCTTTTCCTTTTTCTTTGACCTCCTTGGAAAATAGATCCAGCAACAATATTACTGGGTCTAAGGTTATACATTGTTTTATTACTCTCTGAGTGCAATTCCAAATTCCTCTCAAAAAGGTAGCATCAGTTCAGTTCCACCAACAGTGTATTAATGAGCTCATTTTCCCATATCTCCTCCAATATTTGTCATTTTGCCATTTTGTTATTTAAACCAATCTGATGGGTATGAGATATCTCAAACTTGTTTGGGTTTGAATTTATCCAAACAGTAGGGATTTGGAGCATTTTATATATACCTACATGTAACCAGTACCTATGAGTTTTAATCATACCTGAATTTCACCACTTGTAATATGATGTCTCCTCTCCTCTACCACCTTTTTCCCCACTGTCAGAGGATCCTTTTTATGTTATTTGACACAGGCACAGTATGCAATATTGATTTCATGTACACAAATTCCTAGTTACAACTCTGATAATTGACTTTTTCATAGAATCTTATAGTTTTCAGTTTCTTAAAGTTTCCTCACACAACTCTTTGATGTAGGTTGTGAAAATTATATTATCCCTATTACAAAGAAGCAAACTGGGAGTCAGGGAGGATACATGGTTTGCTCAAGCTAACAAGTTCCAGAGCTATGATTTAAAGTCAGATCTTCTGCTTCCAAGGTCAGTGCTCTTGCCACCATTTCACACTTTGTGGGTTAGGGATTTTTGCTCTGACTTAAACTATACCTAGTTGCTATAGGTCATAATGTATAATGTACTACTCCATTTTAAGAGAGTATACAGGAATTATCCCTGGCACTACAGCCTAGTAACAGATTTGGAGGGCCAATCTGAAATCCTTACACTCAGATCATTTCCCACTTTCATAGAAGGTAAGTTCTGTAGGAAATCATGATCACAACTGAACTAAAACAGCCACTTTCCCTCTTTGCCTCAGTGGTACCAAAAAGTATGCTTCAAAGATTCATACTAATCACTGAGTACTTCTCTGTCCACACAAATCACAACCAACTCATCTATAAACTGGTAAATGAACTTTAAGAACTTCTGTGACAAGGGAGACATCACCCTACTTGTGACTAGTACATAGGAGATGCTACATAAATCCTGTATATTCTCCCTACCATTCTCTACTCTAATCTATGCTCTCTAAATATGCTGAAGTAATTTTCCTAAGGTGTAGGTGTGATCAAGTCATTTCCCCCCACACCCCAATTCCTGCCAGTAACCTCCACTGGCTTCCCATTACAATCTCTACCAAGTATAGAATTCTTAGTTTGGCATATAGGGTTCATTACAACTAAGGTCTTTTCTACCTTCACAGTTTTCTTAAATTACCTTCACTTCTAAATACTCTATGACCCATCTATCATGGAAAGTTTTTTGTTCTTCATTCCATCTGCTGTCTTTGTGCCTTCAAGGAAGTCTTCCTCACTTTCTCTTTTTAGAACTCTCACCTTCCTTCAACAAATTGTTCAAATGTCACCCCCAGCCCCTCCGAACCCCCCAGTTTCTAGAGCCTTCCTCTCTCAGGTCACTTTCAGTGACTTTGTGTGAATCTTTTGTAATGGGCAAAACACTTTCAAGTTCCCATTTATTTACATGCTATTTCTTATATTAGAAAGTAAGCAACTTGAGGTCAGAGATTATTTTTGCCCTTTTTGTGTATTGGATATGTATGTGGGAAAAGGCTATCTATGAGTACATACACACATGCACACACACAATATTAGAGCTTGTTTTGAACAGATATAACCTAAATTCTGGCCAGTCTTTCAAAGTAGGGGAAGGCTATGCATGTCTACAATAGCAATAGTTTACCTAGGGTGAATTTCTGACAAGGTCCAGGACCTCCAGAACTGGATAGTCTTCAAGAGCTTATTGGGCTTAGACATAAATCATCTGCTACATCTCAGAACAAAAGCCTCTTCCTTGGTTACTTTTAAGGGGGAAGGTAGTCTTAAGTTTATAATCACTACCCATAGCCCCTTCTAACCCAAACATGGTCCCCTAAAAGATCATCATAAATAGCAATAATGACTAAATCCATTCATCCAAGCAAAAGAGCAAATAGAAATTGGATAAATTCTACAGATTAGAATAAGCAACACACAACAGTAATGAGTTCTTTAGCTGGGAATGAGATAAAATCTTAGCTCAAATCAGGAGAGAGAATGATCTCACCTAGAAGACCATTTGCAGTAGTCTCTAGAATTTCAAGACTTGAAAATCAAAGAACATGATGTCATTATCTCTCACATATGTTTGCAGCTCTAATAGTTATATATCTCTTTCCAAAAGGTTGAGTCACCCAAAAGCTTCAGTCTCTTTGTCTCTGATCCTGTTGTTCCCTGTCTGTCTTTCTGTCTGTTCTGTCTGTCTTTTCTCCTGCTTCCCCAGAGATTCTCTCTCAAAGCATGTCTGTAACCAATCAAAGTTGGTATTCTCTTAGCTAGTCAAAAACCACATCTCCCTTAGGGCAGTTAGGTTCAGTGTTCAGAGAGTCAGATCTGAAGACAGGAGGTCCTGGGTTAAAATCTTTCCTTAGAAACTTGCTAACTATATGATCTTGGGCAAGTCACTTAATCACAGTTGTCTAACCCTCACCATTTTTCTGCCTTGGAACCAATACTCAATATTGGTTCTATGACAGGAGGTAAGGGTTTTAAAAATAATGTCCCCTTCCATGTGTAAAACACAGAGCTGATCTTCCACAAAAACAAGCCCAAACTTGAATGGATGAGAGTTATATTTCTAGCCCCATCACTTAACACACTGCCTGAAAGATAGTAAGTGCTTTAGTAAATCTTTATCAACTGACTATGCTAGTTGCTGAGAATATTAAGATAAACATGAAATAGGATCCACTCTGAAAGAGTCCATAGAAGAGATGAAATTCCACTGTCTGTATATACATAATTGCATGTATTTTGTTTGTCTGTGTATATACATATGTTCTATGTTTACATGTATATCTACATGCATATATATTATATGTAAATGGTCATCGAGGGGAAATGGTGCCAAGGTGAAGGAAAGACCATACAGAAGGTGTTATTTTAACTAATTTTTGAAAGAAACTGTCTAGCCATTTAGCAGTACCACTTGAAGAGTATTGGTATTAAAAGGAAGGTCCTCCATATAGGGGAGAAGTTCATGTCATTAAAAGGATAATGCAAATTTCCAAAAGCAATACAGGTGTCTCTCCTCTTATTCACTTCTGTGCCCTGTCCATTGTCATCTGCAGGGACTATCCCACACATACTTTCCAATGTTATTAGCTCTATGGTTTGTCCATCCAACCCCAAATCTACAAAAGAACTCTACTTTTCCCCCCTATGTAGATGCTTAGGCCAAGATATTATGAGCATTGCCTCATTTAGCAAGCACAGTTAGGTTGTAAAGTGGATAGAATTCTGGATCTGGAGTCAGGAAGACTTGAATTTCAAACAAGCCTCTGACATTAGCTGTGTGACCTTGGGCAAGTCACTTAACACAGATTACCTCAGTTTCCTCATTTGTAAAATGAGCTAAAGAAGGAAATGGTAAACCACTCCAGTATTTCTTCTGAGAAAACATGAGATGGTATCAGGAAGAGCAAGACATGTCTGAAATGACTGAAAAACAAAACTAGCATTTATATACTCTGAAAGGTTCCACATTTAGTGCAAATGAAGCAATTATACTTGTCAACAGGAATATCTAGATGAGACCACAATCTACATTAGTGCTGGAATTAAGACTTGGTTCAAATCCCATAGCTGAAGTTTACTATCATTGTTACCTTGGCTAAATTTCTTGACTTTCCTGGGTTTTCATTTCCTCCTCTGCAAAATGATGGGGTTAGAAAAGATGGACTCATGTCATTTTCAGTTTTAAATCCATGATCTGATATAAGGAATTCCTTTTCATTTAGTATTTTGTGCTGTTTATCCTCCATGATGGTGGCAAACAACTTTGGTCAGCATAGGCTTCCTTGATTTACACTTCAAGATTAATAATCATCAACAATAATATCAATTAGTAATCATAATCATCAAACTAAATTTTCCCTGTTGTTACATATTGAAAGGCAATTTGAATAATTTAGAAATACATCCAGGAATGGTCTTATTGGGAAAACTTTTTTATGAATTAAATCAAAAGATTTTACATAATCAACAAAAAAGTGTAAAAAAGAAGTCTTCTAGTAATACTTAGGATTACTAGAGGATTACAAATCACTCACATAGTAAGTAGCAAAAACAGAACAGAAATCCAGGTCTCCTGATTCCAAGTCCAGTGTTCCCACCCCATCTTCCCATTCATCGCAACACCATAGGTTAAAAATAAATAAATAGGTAAGTAAATAAATAAACTTTATTTTTTCACTCCATTATTCCTTGCTCTTTTAGAAGATTAAACTGTTTAGAATCTCCCATTGTTGCTCTCTTTGTGATTTTATAAGCTAGTTGTCAATATCTCTTCTCTTGATAAAGAGATTGTTTGATTCCTGGGACCATTAGTAAGATATTATGTTCTGGATGTAATAATTAATATTGATTTGAATTCTTCAATAAATGATGATAGTCTGTGTCAATGTTCTTTGATGAATTTCCCTTTGGAGCTACTTTAATTTCATGTTTTTATCATAATTTTAAAATTTCTTATTATAATTTGTTGTTAATTTTCATCACTCTAATAATGGAATAGTCTGATTATAAATACCTAATATAGTTACTTCCATAACCCAATTTATTATGTCTATTAGAATAAAATGAATTTCTTTTTGTGTTATTAAGGGTTTAATATATCAAGTATTTCTTGATTGTCTTCTCAAAGAAGAGAAATTAGATTGATGTGTAGTTGCTATATAGTCTATAAGCCTTTAGCTTGTCTCATTTCTTACTTCTGAATCATATTTTCAAAATGTGTTTTCTCTGATCTCTCTTATTACCACCCTTGCATTAACATCTCTAAGGATTTGTAAAATTTAAATTAATATCCAAATAACTCCAAGTATAATATTTTATAAAGTTTATTAATAATCACTTGAAGTAGAAGAAATAAAAAGAACAAAAGTAAAACCTGAGTAAAAAACATCTGAGTAAAATTCTCCTGCCTCTCACTTTACCCCACCTTTACAGCAGGATTTCCAGGAGAAGGAAGCAAAGGTGGAGCTACACAAAACCTATATCCTCCCTATGTTAGCACATAACTTGAGAAGGATCATGGGAAGCTGGGAAAGAGAGTTTTGGGGAACAAAAGTCTAATTATACAGATTAAAGCTGAATTCATTGTCTTGTCAAGTTTTTTGTTGAATTTCTGTATATCCCTTTACTCTAAAACTATGTTGATGTATTGCCTATAATCATTACAAACATTTGCACCCATAGTGAAAATGAGATGACCTAGTGTTCCATGAAAGAATGGTTCTTGTTGCCTTTGTAGATACAATAAAGCCAGCTCTGTCTACAACTTTATCTTCTTATCCAAGGAGACCATGGGAGCCTTCTTTCTATGTATCTATAATTTCAATTCATCTTTTGGTTTAATTTATATTAAGAATGCCAATTTTTAATCTCATCCAGTAGTGAGCTCATTGCTCAGAGCATAGCAGGTGCTTATTAAATACTTGTTAATTTGATTGGCTCTAATACTATGTCAACTTGTTGATCACAATAACTGACAGAATGGGCAGAATGTCACATTTATAGTACCAAGAGTTAAGATGTCATTTATAGAAAGCTCAAAAAACTGTGATTTACAGATAATGGATTTAGACCCAGGAGGTATTTTAGAAGGCCAACATGTTCAACTCATTTATTTTATAGCTAAGGAAGCCAAAGCATGGAGAGATTAAGTAACTTGACCAAGGTTATAGCTACTAATTATCCAAGGTAGTATTTGAGCACAGATCTTCCTGGTTTCAAGTCCAACTCTTCAGCTCCTTATTTTACTTCTAGTCTTCCCCATAATTATTAAAATAGAAATGGGCATCTGAGGAATGACTACCATTTTGTATTTTTCTTTGTTTTATGGGCAAGGAATTCATCAGGAGGTCACCAGTGTACTGATAATGAACCTCTATGTATTTTATCAGACTGGACCTTAGAAATAGACTTATTCTATTGCCAGGTGCATACTCAATGGCATCTAGCAATAGTAGTTCATTTCAGAATTTGCATTCTTCTTACAAAGACATAAAAATTCAGGGTCACTACCCTGCCATGATTATGCAAAGAAAATGATCTCAGCAATTGCTGGCTACCAATATTTCAGCTAAAAGTGAGCAAATATTAGTTTTTCTAAAACTCATGCCAAGGAGGTCAAGAAGTCAGATGATTTCATTACTTAAGTAGTGTGCCTATGATGGCAGAAGTTGTGGTAGGTAGGTGAGAAAGGTAGTGAAACTGATAAAACATGTATGTGGTTGTGTAAATGCCTAGTTGAATTCATGTACAAGGTTATAACCTCTATTTTCTTTCTTTCCTATTTATTGGTCCTTAAACACTTGGAATGTGCCTGAGGAAGAGCTCCATGTAAATACAAAATGATAGTGATAGTATTGCTGTTCCTCTTATTACTTGGCTTAGTATAATGCCTTTCACGAGTTCATAGGAATTGATGCCATTTTTCTTAGCGGAGAAACCTTCAAAAGCTGCAACCAAAGATCAAGGAGGACTTTTCCAAACAATATCTCAAAATTCCTTTTTCAGCATCCAGGACTTAACAGTACTATAGCAGAAAAAATGAAATGAAATGAAAGTTTAAAAATGAATCTATATGACAAATCTTGTAGTATAATTTTTGTGGTTAACCGAAAAACACATTATGAGTCAAGTCTTTGGAAAGAGGTTAGTAATTAAAGACAAATGCTATGACATAATCATTTACATGCAGCAGAAAGATTTTAGATTAAATCTGGCCTGACCCACAGCTCAGCAAGTGTTATCGTGGATTCTTGAGAGTCATTCATTTATTTACATTCTAATTTGGCCCACATGTTTTATTAAAAACAAAGGGGAAAAAGCTTGCATTTCTCATAGGAACTAGTTGGACTCCAACACTAGTTAATGAGACTAGTGGATTTGGGAATAGATCTCTAGTGTGTATGGACATAGCCACTGAACAACATTTCAGCTTTAAAACACCTCATCTGAAAGAGCAAAAAAAGAGAGACTTGGTACTTTCCTACAAATGCTTTAAGGAGTAAGTTTTCTTGAAATTTGCCAGTTCACCAAGACTAGGTCCAGGCAATGCCAAAACATCTGATCAATTCAGTAAAAAAAAAAAGTGTGTTAAATTAGTTGTATTTATCCTTCAGAGTTTTAGAGCAAAAGCAAAAAGAAAAAGTTGTTAAATTGAAGTGTTTGATTTCTCAAGACATTTTCTTTTGTTTTACTTCATATAGCCATAACCTCCACCATTATACAGAGCAGTTTAACCTAAGGAGACCAGCTCTTGGAGTGAGAAGCTATTCTCCAGCCGCCATCCTTGGACTGTAATATGAAACATGCCATACAAACCCAAGAGAAAGCCCTTTGGTTTTCCAAATGCTATTAAATTTTAGATGCTGCCTTTATTAAAAGCATGAAACAGTGGGGGAATGATGGAGATGGTCCCAGTCATCCACTTTTATTCTAAAAAGTGGTAAAATCATTAAAGTAAGACAAGAGAAGATCCTTATAGATGAAGCACATAATGAGATAATGGTGTCTGTAATTTGATTAGTTATCTGGGATTTTTGTGAGGCTCATAAACCATTATGCCAGGGATTATTATGCACTATCTGCTTACCTTCTGAAAGGAAGAAACACTGAATCCAAGATTCCTTCCAGCTATGATATTCCATGATTCAATGAAATACAGATTTCAAAACGAAAGCTTGAGTATACAATCCAGGGCTCTCAACCCACAAATCCTCTAATCAAAGCTAAAGAAAAGTACAAACTCTATAATATAAAAAATGGTGGAATGGAAAAGGACTTCAACAGGTTCAAGTCCCAGTTTTCCTACTTATTACTCATTATGTGAGCATGAACAAGTCAATCCTCCTCAGTTTCTTCATACCAGTTAGATTAAACAATCCCAAAGGTCCCTTTTAGCTATAAGTCTAATACATTTCCCAAAATGAATGAGTGTCACCTTGTAACACTAACAGGGTCACCTTCAGTTTTCTCTCAGGGATGAAGAACACAGCCACAGCAGGAGAAGCAGGGGGGTCTGGGTATGTGAGTAAGAGGGGTGAATAACATATCAGTATCAAGAGAGATGGAGAGTGAGGGAAATACAACTTAAAAGACCAGTCCATAGCATTCTTAGAAATGCTGCTGATTTTTCATAGCATCACAGATGTTCAGCAAGCCAAATAGGTTAAAGTCACAGTTTTCTTCATATTTCTTTTTATTCTTTGTCCTCCAAAGTTGAAAATATATTTCCATCAGTATTGTTGGAATTGTGAAGTAATAACAACTTCATGAACCTCTACTATACCTTAACCTATGGTGGTTATTATTACTGGGTTTTTTCCCTTTCTTTTCTCATCCTCTCAAAATTACTTCCATTATTATTTGGATTCATACTGTACATTGTTGAATGAATGCCAACTCAGCTGGAACCACCATTCTCCCCATCCACAGGTTAGGTTTGGTACATATTGTGTTTGGAGCAGGAGTGATTCCAGAGGCAAGTTAGAAAAATAACAACTAAGTTCAATAAGAATTTAATTACATCATGGGTAGGGGAGAGGGGAGGCAGAAAAGGAGCAATTCACTGAATGTTGTAAAAGTCATCCCTTTTCTTTGTATTCTTCCTCCCAATTCTTATTTCCTTTGATTCATACTCCCCCATCATCACCACCCCTCTGACCATCCCACCAAAATATCATTTAACAAAGCATCCAATGGCAATGAACCTCACCCTTGAGTGTCAATTTCCACAGTTGACCAGAATGCAAGCCACAGCACTGTTGTAACTAGCAACTATTCAATCCAGTTTTTTGACCTTTCATGAATATGACTATCTCTGGGAAGAACAATTAGCTGTCAGATTCCTGTGGCTAGCCTTCTGTTTACATGTCAGACAAACAACCTAATTGCTTTTATTTGTTTTGCTAAGCATTTGGGACTAGTTACAGGACAATTAATGAATGAATGAATCTAAGTTTGGATGTCATGAATTTGTTTGAATTTTATGTTTTGAAATTAAAACCAGAAGACCCAAACCTCGGCAATGCCTAGTATTAGGGCACAACAGTACTTAAAATAAACTAACATTTAGCATTTGGAATTTACACAAAATCAGGAAGAAAATATACCACCTTTCTAATTGTTCTTTCTAGTCATTGATATTATGTATTTTAGTATTGGACTGAGATTTGTAGCTTAATTCATATACTTAAAGTTAATAGTGATTAACCATGAAAACTAAAGAAATAGGTTCTAGTTCTTCCACAAACTATATAGGTGACAAAGGAGGCATCATTTAACTTCTTCAGGGCTATTCTTTCATCTATAAAATCAGTGAACTGCCTTAATGATCCTCAAATTTTAGAGGTGAAAGAAATATTTGAAAATCCTTTAGCCTAATTCCCTTATTTTACAGGTAAGAAAGCTTAGACCCAGAGAAGGGTAAGTTACATCATACCAAGAGACTAAACTTAAACAGCCAGGAAGTAGCAATCTGAAATTCATTGAAATTGTAATGTCCTATGTGATTCTTCCAAATCACAATTTTGCCTAGGAAAAAACTTTGCTTAGAAATCCTTGACAGTATTCATAAACCCACTTGTCATATTTTTATTGTGCTTTCTCTCAAAATTTGGAGTTGAATAATTCCAGCATACATCATTAGAATGGCCACTTAGTTCTGGCAATGATACTATTCATCTGTTGTTATAGTTCTATTGTGGCAAGAATTTTGATAGGTCACAAAGTCATCTAAGTCCTAATAAAATAGATCTCCAGATTGGCATCTTAGAATTGTAATTATTCTTAACACAAAAATCACCACGCAGTCAGATTTTTGTTCTCTTCAGACCAGTACTCTTTTTTTTTTATTCTAGATCCCAATGAACATGATTATCCTCCTTGACATCAATCTCAAAGATTGAAAATATCCTCTCTAATATACTAATTCCACTAACAACAGCATTATCCTTATGTTATCTCTTACACATAAATAAAAGATAATTCTATATCGCACCCTCTCTAGGCTTACTCATCCAATCTCCATTCACATTGTAGATTAGGTCCTCAGAAAGAAGTTGATTCCTTTCTCCTTAAAAATTCTGAAAGGTTGTGACTTCTAATGCTATCACTCAAGAACCAGTATCTGTTGTACTCCCCACTAGTATGGTTAACATCAATAAGTTTTTATAACAACATATTTACTGAGAAGACACATTAAGGTCAGAAGTTATGAAAACATCTCCCAAATTAGATGGCATGCTCTCCCCTTACATATACAAGGTATTCAGATACAGTATGATGATATTTAAAGTACTAAAATATTTATAGAGAATACATGTGACTTAGGTGTACCTTATAATTTCTAGGCTTAGTAAACATTTCTTCCTTTGTGAAATGCTATTGTAGTTTGCTTCTAGGTACGGTGTCACTGACAGATGAGTGGTTTCTTTGTTCATCTGACCTGGGTCCTTATAGTATGTGGTATCTCAGTTAAATTGTCAGCTGACAGCTGGTATGTGTCAAGTAGGTTACTTAGAAGCTATTTAGGCTCCTTATAAGACTAGGCTAATGCTGCTACTGGCCACTTATCAGTGGAATGGCTCTAAATTCCCTAATTGGTTATCTGGGCATTTCCCTATTAGGAGATAGGTAACTAGATATTAAGTTCTAGAATGTATATTAAGTAGAGTGCTATACTTGGAATCAGAAGGACAAAATTCCAAAGAAAGGATCCAAGACAAGTCCAAGGGACTTAAAATAAATAAGGCTATCCTAACCATCAAAACATTCTGGTACCAGCTAAGAAATAGAGAGGAGACACCTGCAATGGTAAATGACAAACCAAGAGATCCAAACTTAGGAGAATTCACTATTTGACAAAAATTGCTAAGAAAACTGGAAAACAGTAAGGCAGAAATTAGGCAAAGACCAACACCTCAATCTGATATCAAGATAAAGTCAAAATGGTTACATAATTTAGAATTAGTTACACCATAAGCAAATTAGGAGAGAATAAAATAGCTTATCTAATTAAATCTATAAATAAGGGAAGAATTTAGGTCAAAATAAGACATACAGAGCATTATAAGATATAAAATAGATAACTTTCACCACATTAAGTTTAAAAGTTCCCACACAAACAAAAGCAATAAAACCAATATTAAAAGGCAAACAATAAACTGGGAAAAATATTTCTAGATGTCTCTCACAAAGGCTTCATTTCCTAACTCTATAGACAAAAGAGTCAAATTTGTAAGAATACAAAGCATTTCCCAGCTGACAAATGGTGATGTCAGGCAATTCTCAGATGAAAAAAATTAAAACTATATTCAGTCATAAAAAATGCTGCAAATCACTATTCCTTAGAAAATACAAATTCATCCAACTCCAAGGTATAATCTTACACCCATCAGAATGGATAACCTGACAAAAAAGGGAAATGATAAATGTTAGTGGGGATGTGGAAAAATCAGGACATTAATATACTGCTGATGGAGCTGTGGACTGATACAATTATTCTGGAGAGCAATCTAAAACCATACCTAAAGGATTATGAAACTGTGCATAACTTTTGACCCAGTAATACCACTACTAGGTCTCTATCCTAAAGAGATTCAAGATAGGAGAAAAGAACCTAACTGAACAAAACTATTTACAGACGCTCTTTTTGTATTCACAAAGAACTGGAAACAGAAGAATATTATCAACAAGTCAAGAATCCAGGACAACTCCAAGAGATTCATTAAAAAAAAAAAAAGATATCTATTGCCATAGAAAGAATAGAGTCCCAGTGCAAACTGAAACATACTTTACTTTATTTCCTCCATGAATTTTTCTCTAGTGTAAGCTATATATGCCTTCTTTTACAACATAACAAACATGAAAATATATATTAAATGATAATATATGTACAACCTAAAAAAAAATGAAAAGGCTATCCACCACCACAGAAGGAACTGATGAAATCTGAATTCAGATTGAAGCACACCACTTTATTTTCTTCACTATTTCCTCCATGGACTTTTCTCTAGCATAAGGAATATGGAAAAGTGTATTGTATGACAACATATGCACAACCTATATCATATTATTTGCTGCCTTGGGGAGTGCGGAAGGAGGAAGTGTGGATCACAAAATGTCAGAAAAATATTACTATAATTGTATCTACATATAATCAGGAAAAATAAAAATCTTTTAAAATAAAAGGAAGAACCAAATTCAAATCCTGCCTCATCCCTTACTCACTATGTGACCCTGAGGAAGTAAATTAAATTCTCTTTCTTCATTTCCTTATTTTAAAAATGAGGGTAATATTAGCATCTACCTGATAGGGTTGTTGTAAAAATAAAAAAGATAACATATTTAAAGTGATTTGTAAGCCTCAAGGCTATATACATAAATCATCCTATATACATAAATTAATCAATCATCATCATTAGTATTATTAATATCATTATTCTTTTAACTAAGATCATAAAAGAAAGAGACCTCAAAGCACTCAGGGACTTAGTAGGAGAAACAAATTCCACTGAGAGGTAAATAGGAGACCTTATAGAAAGTACTGTATAAACTTTGGATAGAGATGGGGTTTGGACCTCATTTCAATGATATTAGAAACTCCCTGTTGAAAAAACTCCTTCTGCTAATACAGATCAAATTGGTAACTTCTCTACAACTTGTAGTCTTAAGAGAATTACCTGGGGGCATTGAAACATAAAACGATTTGTCCATGGCCATATAGCCATCATGTGTCTGATGTGAAATTTGAACCAGGTCTTCTTGGCTTAAGACCAGCTCTCTACTCCCCCTGCCACAATGTTTCTCATAAACTTCTTAATATTGCACAAATGTCACTATCCCATGCTCCCTTTCATAAATGTTTGAAAAACAAATAATAATCACCATCGTTTTTGTCATCAGCCAATACTTTTCCACAATGCAACAGTAGTCAGACTTTAAGCCCTCATAACTGGCATGACTTGATGGTGATTTGGTTCAGCTACTCATATCTACTTCAGTGGAACAGGTTATTTATTTATTGTTGAACTACATGGCTTCAAACTTTGAGATTCTTAAAGAGCAAGAGGATCCAGGCAACTCCTCACCAGAAGTATTGGCATAGCATACTCCATTTTCAGCTTGGTGTATCTCAATTATAGCCCACCCATTTGGTCTGAATTCCAGTGAGCAGTGAAATGTCAGTAGATTGCTGAGAGAATAGGAATCTCCCAGAAATATACTTTTAATCAGTGTCTATCTATGCATCCCAGGAGCAAATCGGGGAGCTAATCTCAACTGAGTGATTTGTTCACCAGGGGAATCCATCATTCAGTGATCTGTTCTCACTGATGAACTCTGGCCAAGTTAACTCTTATTGAAGAAGTAGCTCAAAAACTACTGTTATTCTACCCTATGTCAGTACTGGAAGAGACCAATATAGTGCGCTAGCCAGCCACTGTAACTACAACTCCCCCTAATCTGGCCAGATTGTTTCCTGGTAGTCCTTGGTCTCTACAATAACCCTGTTTTCCTGGATAGTAGTCTTTTTTTCAACTAAATTCCTACTGTAATAGAAGCATGCCTTCCTGTTAGGTAATTAAGAACAGGGTCCTCTTCATGGTTTTCTGGAAAATACATTAATTAATATTTGCCTTATAATTTCTACTGCGGGAACTTTAAAGATTCCAATGGTATTCATTATCTAGGAGTTGTCAGTGTCTTTATTATATTTTCAAAGATTGGCATCCTACTTTTAAATTTACTTCTACCTAAATCTTTTCTATTTCTTCATTTCTCCCTGATGATTTGCCAGTATCTGCCAATGCTTTTGTAATATTTGTTACTAATTCCCCAAACCCCCAACAGTTCATATCATGGGCCCAGGGATGGATGAAACCAGCTGGACCAGGGGTTTGATTGAACATATTGAACTGTTTTTTTGGATTGTGTTGGGGTTCAAGGAAACCCAAAACATATTTCCCAAAGAACTCTTTCTTTCCCTCAATTTAAAAATCATGTCTATTTTAAGGGAAATTTAATCCATATGTTACTAAATTCCTTACACTTACCTCATCAAAAATTTGGTTTTGTAAGAGTTATTTGATGTGCAACAAGCCTTGGGAATTATTTTATGAGATTTTTCTAGAAGACTTTTTGCTTGGAAACAGGAAGTCAAATTTTGCTAGGTGTAGATTGACTTAAGTACACACTTTGCCAAGTGTAAATTTACTGATATGCCCAAAGGCCTAAATTTTATTCAGAATTTAGGCTAAGTAAAGTTCAAGCGTATTCTGAACTTGGAGAAGTTATAATGTGATGATATTCATGCCTAAAAAAATGTTCATTCATAAAATACTTTTACCTCAAGATTCATAAAACAACACCTAGACACAACGAGCATAACATTTTAAAGATCAAGAAAAGTCTTCTTATTTATATTTTAATCCTACTTAATAATCTATTCAAATAGCTCATCTAATATTCCCAATGATACACTATATAAAAATTTTCCTTTTGTAGAATATTTACTTACATAATTTATGAGATTCTCATTCTTTCTCCTCTCCTACCTGACACTTGATCCAATAAAAACAAGAAAATTTTATACGCATACACACAAATGATTCTTTTAGACATTCAGACCCCTCAGAGAAACTATTGGAGTAATTCAAAACCATGGTTAAACTAATAAGAACTATTTGCTTGGGTAATATTTTAGTAGGCAGGTAGTTTTGATCACATATATTTTATAGGGATGAATAATCAAATACCTGGTGATATTAAAACTGTGATATAAAATATAAGGAAGTTATATTATACATATAAAATAAAATGATAAAATAAGACCACGAAAGATTATGGTACATCGTACATAAACTAAAGAAAGGAACATGTTCTTATTATTTTTCTTGAGTTCATTTTGAATATTGCCTTTTAATTTTTTAATGAAAATTTTTATTTGATGAATTAATTTAGAATATTTTTCCATAGTTATATGATTTATGTTCTTTCCCTCACCTCCTTCCCTGACCCCCATAGCCAATGTGCAATTCCACTGGGTTTTACATGTATCATTGATCAAGTCCTATTTCCATATTATTGATAATTGTACTAGGATAATAGTTTAGAGTCTACATCCCCAATCATATCCCCATGGACCTATGTGATCAAGCAGTTGTTTTTCTACTGTATTTCTACTCCCACAGTTCTTTCTATGGATTTGAATAGCGTTCTTTCTCATAAGTCCCTCAGAATTGTCCTGGATCATTGCATTGTTGCTAATAGGGAAGTCCATTACATTTGATTGTGCCACAGTGTATCAGTCTCTTCATACAATGTTCTCCTGGTTCTGCTCCTCTCACTCTGCATCAATTCTTGGAAGTCTTTCCAGTTCACACGGAATTCCTCCAGTTCATTATTCCTTTGAGAACAATAGTATTCCATCACCATCAGATACAACAATTTGTTTAGCCATTCCCCAATTGAAGGGCATCCCCTCATTTTCCAATTTTTTTGCCACCACAAACAGCAAGGCTATAAATATTTTTGAACAAGTCTTTTTCCCTATGATCTCTTTGGGGTATAAACACAGCAGTTTTATGGCTGGATCAAAGGGCAGTCAGTCTTTTATAGCCCTTTGGGCATAGTTCCAAATTGACATCCAGAATGGTTGGATCATGAATATTGCCTTTTCAGTGTGTATGCACCAGCTCTATCTGATGGTGTCCCCATACCATTAACTTCAAGAGTGTGTTGCAATATACTTTTTGTTTATCTTATCTAGATTCTGATGGACTCTTTGATATTTCTCAATCTTGCCAAACCTTGTCAATTAGGATGCAGAATATCTATTTTTCGAAGGGTTTATAAAATCTATGATAATAGTGGTGTATTTTATCTTAGTCTTTAATCGGTAATATATTTAAATTATATTACATACTAGCTTTGGGGACAATAACCCACTATTTGACAAAAACAGCTGGTAAATTTGAAAACAGTATGGGAGAGATTAGATTTAAAGGAACATTTTTCACACCCTATATCAAGATAAATTCAGAATGGGTAAGTGGCTTAAATATAAAGAAGGAAATTATAAGTAAATATCAACTAGTATACCTGTCAGATCTATGGGAAAGGAAAGAATTTAAGATAAAGCAAGATATAGAGAATATTACAAAATGTAAAATGAATAATTTTGGTTAAATTAAATTTAAAATGTTTTGTGCAAACAAAACCAATGCAACCAAAATTAGAAGGGAACCAACAAATTGGGAAAAAAATCTTTATAACAAAACTCTCTGACTATGGTATAGTTTACCGAATATATAAGGAATTAAGTCAAATTTACAAAAAATTCAGCCATTTTTCAATCAACAAATGGTCAAGGGATATGAATAGGCAGTTTTCACATGATGAAATCAAAACTATCAACAAGCACATGAAAAAGTATTCAAAATCTCTTATAAGTAGAGAATGCAAATCAAAGCAACTCTGAGGTACCACCTCACACCTAGCAATATGACAGCAAAGGAAAGTAATAAATGTTTGAGAAGATGTGACAACATTGGGACAGTAATGCATTGCTGGTGGAGTTGTGAATTGATCTAACCATTCTGGAGGGCAATTTGGAATTATGCCCAAAGGGCTTTAAAAGACTGACTGCCCTTTGATCCAGACATACTACTGCTGGGTTTGTACAAACATATTTATAGTCATGCTCTTTGTAGTGGCAAAAAACTGGAAAAGGAGGTGTCCATAGATTGGGGAATGACTGAACAAATTGTGGTATCTGGTGGTGATAGAATGTTATTGTGTTGAAAGGAATAATGAACTGGAGGAATTCCATGTGAACTAGGACAACCTCCAGGAGGGAGGAGGGGAGGGAAAGAACATGAATCATGTAATCATGGAAAAACATTCTAAATTAATTAATTAAATGAAAAATGAAAAATGAAAAAAAATATATTACAATACAAATTAGAAACTCTCAGCTTGATTCTCCCTTCATTCTTGAGAGGGCACCACACACATGTTGAATTTAAAAAGAAAAAAATCATCTCTTTACTGATTTTAGTTACTCCACTTTATCCAGGGAATGGGCTATGTAGGAACTAAAGTTCATACCATGATTGCTGACAGATGATTGCTTGATTAATTGATGGACATCCAAATTAAAATTACAACTAAAATTGTTCCAATATAATCTATAAAAATATAAATTCCCATTGTCATCCAATATCTAAGCTGTTGTTTGTCCTTCATTTCAAAGAGGACCAATGACTCTACAGAGGGATATCTTGACTTGAGCATGAATTGAATTTAAGTTAACCAGAGTTGCACAATGTCATTTGTTTCACTCTGTTCCAAAGTCATCTTTGAATTCCAGTGGCAAAACAAAAGTCTATAATGAACTACTTGGTACCCTGCACTTGTAGCCTTTCAATCCCCACAACCGAAGCCACTTAATTCCCATTTGTAGGCTCAATCCTGATGGAGACACTAGGATTAATCCAGCTCTTGCTGGGAAAATATAAAGATCACAAGAGCCATAAAAACCAAGCCCCCACCATTACTTTTATGAAACATTCCTTTCCAAGCTTCCTGTAATTGGCTCAATGTTTTGTCTTCCCATGACATAGTTATTGTTACCCTATTTTCCTGCATGTATTCCTAATTCCTCCAGGATTAAGCTTCTGCTATGGTCTCCCCAGACATCCAAGCAACTGAAGTCCCTATTCACAAATGCCATTGACTAAGAACAAATCCTCCTTTGGTGATGTACTTTGTTCAAAAGTCCATAGTTCCTTTTGTTGTCTCCTTTGAGTTCAGAGACTCTTAACCTTGGACACAAGAGATGGAGCATGATGGAGAGATATCAAGGGGTCCATAAATTTGGATGGAGGGAAAATACATCTTTATTACCAGTTGCTTCTAACTGGAATTTAGCATTTTCATCAATTATTTTAAAATATGATTCTGAGAAGGGGATCTATGTGCTTAAACAGATTGCAAGAGGAGTTTATGTCAAAAAAAGGCAAAAAATCTTTATACTAAACCTTCTCTGATTCAATTCAGTTCAATTCATCAAATATCAACTTCTGTATAAGGTATTTTGCTAGGCTTTGGAAATACAAAAACCTTTAAGAAAGTTATTTTCCAGCTTGTAAGTCTGGTTTCTGACTCTCAACCATCTCTTGTGAAGGATATTTTAACCTTGACTGAGTTCTAATTCTTATTATAAAGTTTGAACTGCCCCAATTATACCCTGTGAAGTTAATAAAGTAATGATGATTCTTCTCTCTCCTTCCCAGGAAAGAGGGAAGTTTTAACAACTGGTACAGGTCTGAGAAGCACTGTTGGGATAATACAAGTATGCATAAGGGACACAGAGTCCATTCATCCTTGGTAAAAAAAAAGATGTTTAAGCCAGATTTTTACTACTTTTGGTTCAGGTCGGACTAGATTATTTATTTGTTACATTAAAATATCCAGTTAACTTCATACCTTCCCCCTACCCCAATGTTAGAAAGGCATGATTTGACAAAAGATTATATATGTATATACATATAATTGTGTCTTATTTCTATTTATCAATTCTTTCTTTCAAGGTGGGCATGCAGAACTAATTCTTTAAATAGTATTACTGTTGCTGTATTTAATGTTCTCTTGGTTCTTCTTATTTCACTCTTCATAATTTTATATAGGTCTTTCCATAATTCCAAAATTAACCTGTTTTTCATTTCTTATGGTGCAGTAATATTCCATCACAATATACCACTGCAAGAATTGCAATGTAGTGTGTCAGAGTAAGGAATAAGATCACAAGTTCATAGAGTTAGAGCTGAATAGCTCTTTCAAGACCACTGGTTCCAGGTCCCTCATTTTATAGATGAGAAAAGTGAATAATAACAATGAACAGTTATAGAGAATTTAACATTTTGGGAAGCACTTTACTCATGTTATCGTCATAACAAACCTTTGATGTAGGTTCCACTGAAATTATTATTCTCATTTAAAAAATGAAGAGGGGGCAGCTGGGTAGCTCAGTGGATTGAGAGTCAGACCTAGAGACGGGAGGTCCTGGGTTCAAATCTGGCCTCAGACACTTCCCAGCTGTGTGACCCTGGGCAAGTCACTTGATCCCCATTGCCTAACCCTTACCACTCTTCTGCCTTGGAGCCAATACACAGTATTGACTCCATGACAGAAGGTAAGGGTTTAAAAAAAAATGGAGAAAATGAGGCTCAGGAAGATTAAATAACTTATCTATAGTTACCTAGCTAGTAAGTGTCCAAAGTGAGATATAAACTAAGTCTTCCTGGCTTCAAAGACAGCCACTTTATCAAATTTTGCATATAGCCTTTGGGACATATAGTAGCTAGTATGGTGTTTGGCGATTCTTTTTCCTCCCATTTCTCTTACTTTTAATATGCTAACAACAGATTTGAGTTGCTACAAGTGGGACCTAGTCATAAAGTAGGGTATGAACTATCTAACAAGGTAACACTTGGGGCCACATACCTCTTACTGAGGTGTATGAGACACTCAGGCAGGAATGTACTAGAGGCAGTTTGGTTTGTGAGAGCCATTTGTGGAATTATCAGTGCTAGCAATTATATCTTGGAAATTGGCAACCAGTTATAAATCGTGGCTTGATATTGATTCTGTTGATCGTTAAGGTTTAAGAAAGTGATGGAGAAAATGTTAATAATGCAGAATAAACACAAAAGTGTGACCCTAGTACATTCACCCCATTCCAGAGCTGCTTGTTAAACATTTACCAGTACACTTCCCAGATTTGTAATTTTTTACCAATTTCTGAGGCATAAATGTTTACACTGAAAATTTTTAACAATGGGCTCTAGCCAATCACTTCAAGCTAGCTCCAACACATTCCATTTTGGGGGTAGAATGTGTTTCTTTCCTCTAGCCTGTTTTTATATGAGTTATTCTAAGTTCCCCACACTAAACTACCATGGGATAACCCTATTGTTAAATAAAACTTTAGTTCTTGAGTCCTTATCCATTTACAATAATGACACTTGTAAATCTTAAACATTACCATTCAGTTATGATACTAATCATCATTATCATCATATTTATATATTATGACCAAAAAGACATCTAAATATTTTATAATTATAACTATTAAAATTACTACATAAACATATAAAACTATTCTTAGAAATAATAAAACAACATAGCAGTTATAATAGAGAAAATATAATCATATAAAATAAATAACTATATAAATCAAAACTATCAGTAAAATTTGGTTGTGTCATATAAATATAATAATACATACTCATTGAAGTGATAAATATATTAAAGCAAGTAAATTATCTTAAAGTAAGCAAAAATCTCAAAATAAATTACATTGAACATATATGAACATAGATAATACTCTATCAACAATTTACTCGGTATCTGTGGCAGAAAGTGAACACATACTTATAGTAATCTGGTGTGGAAACACCTGACAGGAAACTCTTGTGCTTAGGGTTAACTCACAACTTCAGGCTGTAGGCTTTAATATTAATGATCCATTCAGAAACATCTGTGTGCCCTTTTGCACACAAAATTGCTTCTCAGGTAATTGCTTGACTGTTGATCCCTCTCCATTCTAGAGCTAAAGAAATCTTCTCTACTTGACCAAAGTCTTTATAAGCTATTTCAATTAACCCTTGTTCTCAGAAGGGTGCTTGGAAAATGATAACTTTTAGTATGAATAGCAGTCCTCTTTTAGCTAAATAACTGCAAAGTTTAACAATGTTAGTCTCTCTGGGCTATAGAGATCAGCGAATCAAATTTCTATCTCGACTTTGTTAAGCAAAAAAAGAAAGAAAGAAAGATGTATATTTTATTTTCCACTCCGAGTCCTTCACTTTTCTACCAGGAAGTAGGTGACATGTTTAATCATTAAGTTTTATGTTATCAAGTAATGGAATTATAGTTGATAGACTAAAATTCTTAATTTTTTTCCTGGCTTTGTCTATCTTTAAAATAGTTGTTGTGTAAATTGCTCTCTTGGTTCTGTTCCCTTCACTTTTCATCAGCTGATACTGGTCTTCTCAGGTTTCTCTGAAATTATCTCCTTCATCATTTCTTACTGCACAATAGTATTCCTTCACATCGGTATACCATGACTTGTTCAGTTATTCCCCAATTTATGGGCATCCTATTAGATTCCTATAATCAGCCACCTTAAAAAAGCTATAAATATTCCTGTATATCCTTAATTAAAGTATATATTGTTTAGGACTAATCCCTCCCTTAATTGATCCTCCTAATTCCCCTTGCTCCCCTTTCCTCATATTTCTGTTGAGTGAAATCTATTTCTGTATCCAACTCTGTGTGTCTATAAGCATCACGCAATGGACCAGTGTAGATGAGAGTATGATTAAAACATCAGTTCTTCCCTACCTTGCTTGTATTGATGTCTACTTGTACATTTAATAATGAAAGATAAATTATCCTAACCTACCTTTTACTTCTCTAATTTCCCTAGTGCCCTCTTCCCATTTCTTTCCATTCTTCTCTTAAAATCATCAACATATGACAGAATCATTCCTACGCATTTTCTAATTTGTCACCCCTTTTTATCCCCGATTATAATAGGGTTTAGAGGACACTATATTTAAATGTATACAATTTAAACTTGCTTATTCTCTTATGATTATTAATTTGTGTTTACATTTTGATTTTTCTCTTAATTCCAGTGTTTGGGCTTCAAAGTTTCTGTGAAGCTATGATCTTCCCATCAGGAATGATTAGAAGTCTCCTATTTTGTTTAAAAATCCTATTTTCTCCTGTAGCATTATACTGAATTTTGCTGGGTAAGTTATTTGAGAATATTGTATTTAAAACTTTCAACTCCTTGATTATGGTGACTTCTAGATCATGCATTATCTTCATTGTGGCTTCATGGTACTTGAATTCCTTCATTCTAACTGTATGTATTGTTTTCTCTTTCACCTGAGAGCTCTGAATTTTGGTTATAATGGTCCTGGGCATTTTCATTTTGCAGGTTTGTTTTTTTCAAGAGGTGAATGGTGGATTCTTTTTATTTCTACTTTGCCTATGATTCTAAAAGATCTGAGCAGTCTTAAGATTCCTTAAAATATGATGTGTAATCTTTTTTTCTGGTCATGGATTTTAGGTAGTCCAGTGATTATTTAAACTTTTTTCTCTTGATCTATTTTCTAGTTTAATTATTTTTCATAGGAGATAACATATTTTCTCCTTCTTTAAAAAAAGGCTTCTGACTTTGTTCTAATTTTTCTTATTGTCTCATAGAGACTTTACTTTCTGTTTTGTCCATTCAGAGTTTTGTTGTTGTTTCATAAACAGAAACATTTTAAACTCTTACATGTCAATAACTTTCACAAACAAAAATAAGAAGAACATTTTGAAAAAATGTACCATGCCACTATTTGTAGAGTCATAAAGCTGGAATTAAAAAAAACTGCTAGAAATATGGTTTCTGATATGTGTCAATTATGTGACAATTCATAAGTTATTTGACTTCTTTGAGTCTTTTTCACTTGTAATTGGGGATAATTTCTTTAATTCATATAAAGATAAATTCTTTAATTCATAATTAATTCTTTAATTCATGATCAAATTAGATAATATAAATAAAGCACTTTGTAGCCCATAAAATTCTACATCTATGTCCATCATCATCCTAAGTAGAGTATGGATTAATTTGTTACTAAGGTTTTTCTTCCTTCTTTCCTTCCACAGTCCGTCCTTCCTTCCTTCCTTCCTTCCTTCCTTCCTTCCTTCCTTCCTTCCTTCCTTCCTTCCTTCCTTCCCTACTTCCTTCCACTATCTAGGAAGCCTCTTAATCATACTGTCCCTGTTCATCCCTTTAAACCTCATCCTATAAAATTTAAATGCAGAGTTACAGGATGGCAGGGTGGGGGTGGGGAGATAAATCTCTCACTTTCATTTTGCCTCAATATTTCTACATTTGGTTCTTCAAATTTCCATTGAATCTAGAAAACCGAAGTAATACATTTTCTACCCAATAGAATGCCCATTTCAGCTCAGGGTAGTGGGTGTGGAATTAAAGGGTCAGACAAGGGTAAGAGGCATATGTGTCCTCTGAGCTCCTGAAAACTTAATTTTATACTTGAAAAACATGTTATTGTACAGACCTGATATTATTGCTGTGAACATCAGTAGAAGGAACATCCTACTATAATTAAAATATTTCCAGGCCTCAGCTGATGGTCTACTTATTTTAGGTGATATTTGATACAACGAAATTCCAGTACAATGAATTAGCCCAGTAGCTTCTGTGATGTTTGTTGCAACAGACTTTGACCTATGTTCTTCCACTGTCTATTGCAATTAAGCTGCCTGTTTCTCATGTGATATTAAAAGCAGGATAATTGAGTATTTCCTGGCACCTCTGGCTTTTAAAGAAACCTCTACTTATTAGATCTATCCTTGTTATTTCCAAATCCACATTTCCATCCTTTCCATTCATTTCTCCTTGAACTCGGGTTGATAAAAGAACAGACAGTGGTCCCCCAAGTGATATGGCCTGAGCTTGCCTTGCTGTAGGTTCTGGGATATGCCGAACTAGTGAGTAATGTCTGGGAATGATTTGGCTGCCTTCCTCTTACTCAAGGACAATTTCACGTTCTCACAAGCTCTCAGAATGTTTTCCCTTCAGGAACAATGTCTGACACTGGAATTTCCTAAACCTGCTATTCTGTGGTGAGACAAATGTCTTCCCAAATAGGAAAAAGAGAAGCCAATTTTGCCCCTTGTTTTTCTGACTAGTTCTTTGTGTTGTGACCTTGTGTTTCCTAGACTTCTTCATTTCCCCAAAAAGATTGAGCAAAGTGGATGAACAATTTGACATTTTATGGAAATTACTAATATGTTCATGCCAGTTTTATTTCTTATATATTTTGATGGTCAAAGAACAAAAATTACAAGTCATTAAAAGGCTGGTGGAAAGACCCACAATGTGCATAAATGAATGGCAGCATATTAACAATGCCAGATGGGGGTAGGGGGGACAAGAGGTATCATCAAAGAGATGTACGACCAGAGAAGAAGAAGAAACGGGGACCAGTAATGTGATGAGAATGAAGAATTACAGGTAGCTCCTGTGCCCCATTAGCACTCATATAAAAAGATGCCCCTTGACTTCCACCCTTTCCAAACTGATCGCAGCCATTTGTAGAGGATTTAAGGAAGGACAGGAACAAAAGCCACACACAGGATGAGAAGGAATGGATGGGCTCTGATCTGTGTCACTCACATAAATACTCATGTCTATAAGATCACAGATCCATTGAATGACTGAAACAGTCAGGGTGAATCTAATCTTTCCCTGACACCTCACTGCTTTTCTCATTGACATCCCTTGCCACCAAGCACCTACAACACTGTGCTAGCTGCATTTTACAGACATGAAGACACACACACATATATATATACATATATTATGTACCTATAATATGTATACAACATACACATGTAATTTAAATGAATAAAATAATTTCATATGTAATATTACATGGTTTCTATACTATTGTATCTATTATATAGAATATATATATATAATAACTAGCATTTATATAGTACTTTGGGGCTTACAAAATACCTTATACATATTATTTCATTTCATCCTCATAACAACCTTGGGAAGTAGCTGCTATGAGGAAATTGAGGTTGAGAGAGGTTAAGTACTTATTCCATGTCACATCAAATAGTTAAATGCTATAAGAAAGATTTAAATTCAGATCTCCCTGATTCTTGATTTACTTCAGGTCTTCTTGACTAGTCCAGTATACTAATACTATTTTTCTCTTTCTCTCTCTCTCTCTCTCTCTCTCTCTCTCTCTCTCTCTCTCTCTCTCTCTCTCTCTCTCTCTCTCTCTCTCTCTCCCCCCCTCCCATTTCCCTCTCCCTTTCCCTCTGTCCTCTTCCTCCCTCCTTCTCTGCCTCCTCTCCCTCTCTTCCTCCCCTCTCTCTTCCTCTCCCTCTCTCTCTCTCTCTGTCTTTGTCTCTCTCTTTCTCTGTCCCTCTGCCTTCTCTGTCCATATTTATGTATCAACACTATATGGTAATATTATACATATACATGTATGTGTATATGTACCCTCTCTCTGTGTCTACTGTGTCTATCTCTGAGGATGCTAGTATATATAAACACTATATATAATATAATATATTTATGCGTGTGTGTGTGATATAATATAATATATTTACGTGTGTGTGTGTGTGTGTGTGTGTGTGTGTGTGTGTGTGTGTGTGTGTGTGGAGGCAAGACCATTGCAAAGTCCTACACTGGAAGTCAAGAAGACCTTAATTCAAATTCTGCTTCAATAATCTATTAGCTATATTATACTGGGCAAACCATGATCTCATTTCTTCATCTGAAAAACTGTCCCTTAGTTTCTTCATCTGTAAAATGAGGAGGATAATTTTAATAGCCCCCAAATCTCTTCCAAATGTAAATAATACTTGCCAATTTATCCCACTAGAGTGAAAACCAGTTGTTCCCTAGACAGATTAAGGACTGATGTGAAGATTTAGAAATGATTTTTGTTGAGTTGATGATTGAACCCAAGGGAGCCGATGGAATCAGCAAGCTAAATAACATAACGAATAACTGGAATTAGGGGGGGAAAGAATAGTAGTTAAGGTGCAAAAAAATCACAGGAGTCAAAATTCTGGAAAGTAATCCATCATAAATCTTGCATTCCACCTGTCTTTATGCAAATGGATAACATTTAAGTAATAGGTGAAAAGATCAAGAGACCTTAATGCAATGAGGCAAAATTTTAGGGACCCTGGGCTCCTGATTGGTGAGAGTTCTCCATATTCAGCCGTACCTAAATCCAAATAGCTGCTCTCTGGACACTTTCATGTCACATATTAATTCTTTCTCATCCCCACCCACTTCCTACCTCTAGCTCTGATTATAGTAATAATAAAATCAAGCATTCCAATCAATTACCCTATGGCTCCACTCACCATATCTATGACTTCTGAGAACAAAACACCCTTCCCTGGCCACCATTTCTCTATATGTGTTGTCTCCTATTGGAATGTAAGGTCTTTTAGGACAAAGACTGCATTAGTTTTTGTTTCCCCATCTCTAACATTTAACAAAGAGTAATAAACATTTTTTCATTATTCGTGCATTTATTTATTTATGCATTTATCTATAGTTATCACTGAGAATTAATCATGATAAAATTATTGACTAGAATATGACATCTTATTCAAAAGAAACAGTAGAATTAGGAGTAGGGAGAGAAGTTGCATTTAATTGAGTTACATAGCTATGTAAGGAAAACCAGTTACTTGAAGAGGAAAGTATGAAGGAGATCATTTTGGTGATCAATGGATATAGAAACAGGAACAATTTTGTTATTAGCATATGCTGCAGCTTGCCTAGACAGAAAAAGGAAATCAATGAGCTCAGGAAATGTATCACAAACCTGGCACAGAGTCATGATATAGCAGTGATAGGAAACTACTTATTCATAAAACTGCTGGAGCTCTTTCTCTGTTATTAGAGTAGCTAATAACTTCTTGAGTTACTTCAATGATAATTTCATCCATCCTTCAAATGGTGAAGGAAACAAGAGGAAATTTGACTCTGGATTTGATTATTACTAAAAAGAAAAGGTACTGGTTACTGCAGTGAAAATGATAGAAACCTTGATGTGAAGTCCACTCTTTTGTAGAGTTTGTGATATAAGAGAAGAATGCAGGACATAGTCTTCTCTGCAGACTAGATTTTAAGAGACATTTCAATGAGTTTATAAGAGGAATGGATAGAATAGCATAGACAAAATTTCAGTAAGGGAAGTCAGATCAGGAAAGAGAAAATTTTCAAAAATTAAACTGTGAAGACAAAAAGGTTAATTATTCCAAAGAAGAAAAACAAGAACTATATGGAAAGAATGTGGATGTACACCACTTAGATTTATAAAATATATTTGTTGTTGTTCAGTTATTACTGATCCTTTATGACTCCCTTTGGGTTTTTTGGGCAAAATAACTGGAGTGGCTTACCATTTCCTTCTCCATTTAATTTTATAGTTGAGGAAGCTGGGGTAAACATTGTTAAATGACTTACCCAGAGTCATATAGCTAGTAAGTGTCTGAGGCTATATTTGAACTCTTCTTCTTGACTTTAGGCCCAGTACTCCATCCACCATGTCACCTAGCTTACTCTCTAAAACACATTTACCAAAGATGAAATCAAGGACAAATAAAAGAAGATGAACATAAAATGATGGCATAGTCCTGTAAAAATAGTGTTGATAGTGTTAAATCTCATATTTTAGCAGAAGGTGGCCAAATGAGTCTAAAAGTAATAAGCAAAGCCTTTTGTTTAGGTCATATTAGAGGGGAAGATGAGGCTTAAAAATGGTGTAGGGTTGCTCATTGAATTTTATGGGATAATGATATTTAACAACAGAAAGGAGACAGAGTTGTTCAATTCTCATTTTAGTTCAATTTACTTTCCCAAGAATGATGTTTACAATGGAAATGACAATATAAATGGCTAACAAGAAAGTTTATATCCAATATAAACAAGGAAATAGAATTTTTGGTTTTCATTGAATATTTCAGATCACTCAGTCTCACTCAAGCATATCCTTAGAGAATTTTTTTTAAATGGCAGCTATTACTGCTGAGCAATACCTCATGATATACTTTTGGAAGATATGTAGAATGAAGACTAAATGATAATATAAATTTGATAGATTCCAAACTAGAATGACTAGATTAAAATATTAATTCCATAATTTGGCAGGAATTATACATTTGTGTACCTGTCCCAGAAATTAATGCTTGATCCTGCTTAGATAAAGTCATAGATGATATCATCACCAGATTTTTATGTTCACAAAGTGGGAAGGCTAACTAAAGGGAGAGAATAAGGATCCCAAAAAGAAAGGTCATTACAAATTGGAGCATTTAGGCTAACTGATAAAATAAAATAAAATAATAGTAAATGGAAAATCTTACACAGGTTTAAGAAATGTACAAGATACATATATAGGAATATACCAGCATAATGAAACAGAAAAAAGATCCAGTATGATGTGAAATGATCTTTGGCTGTATTGAGAAATATAGGAATAGAAAACGATGGCAGGAAGGAAATACTAATCTTACTACTCTGATCTTGTCAAGCTACAGCTATAGAACTGTGTTCAGCTCTAAGCATCATAGCCAAAGAAATTGAATCAAGTCCATAGGAGGTCGATCAGGATGGTAAAGGGTGCTTATGCTATGTAACCTATCACTCAATGGATCTGACAACAGTTAGCCAGGAGAAATGATGACTCAGAGTATATGATAGCAGTTATAAAGTATTTGAAAGACTTTCATGTGGAAAGAGGATTAGACTTTTCTGTTTGGTTCTAGAATGCATAATAATTACAAGCAATGAATGGAAGTTAAAGAGACACATTTATGCTTGCTATTATTCAGTCAACCAACTAGCATTTATCAGACACCTAAAATCTTTCAGTCTTTGTACCCAAGGTGCCTCATTCTGTTGAGGAGACATATTAAATTCACTTGCAGAATATAGGAGCAGAGGAAGAGCTGGATCTAAAATTTCATTGGTATAGGAAACTTCTGGGCAAGGTATTTTGGATTAACAATGTTACTCAGCATCTTCTCAACAACTTTTAAGTTGCTTAGAACAATGAGAGGTTAAATAAATGGCCAAGTTATGCAACCTTTATGTGTTAGGATCTGAAGCCAAATATTCCCCGTGCTAGTAACTCTTTATTTGTTATTCCAGCCTAGAGAAAATACACAAAATAAATACACAGTGATTTGAGGGAGACTGATATTAGAAGAATCAGGAGAGGTCTTTTGAAGGGGGTAGCACTAGAGTTTAACTTGGAAGGGAATTGATGCAAAGTGGAGTAAGCTGAATCATGTTTCTGCTCCCTATAAAGGAAGGCATTGGAAAGAGTTTGGTACTCTTGCTTCTAACCCTCCAATTAGAGAGAAAAGAAAGGTGAAGGAGGTGGTGTCAATTAAGGTCTGAGCTGGCAACATGGGATGAGTAATGAGATTGGAGATGAGATGATAAGCTTATCCTAAGAAGGGACAGCTTATTTCTTAGAAGTGAAACCAGAGAGGGCAACAGTTGTTATGTAGAAGAACTAGGAGTTTCAAGAAGCATCAATGAGAAAGGAGAGCATTCCAGGCAGGAGGGACAGTCTGGACAGGTGCAAAGAATCAGTGAATGTGTTAATTTTTATGGCTAGCAACATATATGTCAGTATGATTTCAGCATAGAGTGTTTATGGGGAAATAGTATGCAGTCAGCTTGGAAAGATTAGGGTTTCTGGAATATGAGTATCATGGTAACAGTTTGGAGTACTAACCAGAAAGGAAAGAGACTTGAGGAAGTAGGTCAAGGGAGCCTATTGCAATAGTATTGGTGAGGGGGGATGAGGATCTGCATTAAAGTGGTTGTAGTAAGTTGGGAAAAGAGGAAAGGTGCAAGAGATGTTGCGGATCAGGAACCAATAAGACTTGGATATGGGAAGTGAAAAACTAAAGAATCACAATCTTAGATTATAAAGCTAGGAAAATCAAATACTGACGGTATCCTTAATGGATGTTAGGAGCAAAGACAGCTAGCTAAATTCATGGAAGATATTAAGATGACTGAGAAAAAGATTGTGAAGCAAAAGAGAAGAAGAGAAGGTTCAGGGAAACACCTTGACCAAAATAACATAGGAGGGAAGTCATGAATAATGAATTTTCAAAACTAACCAAAAATAACTGCCTGACAGGGAGGGAGAGAATTATGTTGGAGCAGAGTAATGAAAATACAGAGAATAGAGAGTATGCAGGACAAGGTATTCAACTGTGTCAAGTGATATTGAGAAATAATAACTAACATTTCTAGAGTGTGGACTGTGTGTCAGGCACTGTGCCTAGTACTTTACTCTGTTCAGAAGCCAATGGCTGCTTGTGGAAAGTGGATGAGTTTCATCCTGTTCTGAAGGCTCTTACTTCAACCAGCTACTGTATCAACATACACTGCCAGAGGTTTCCCCTCCACTTATAACACTGAGGTATCAAAACTTGTCCAAAAATCAAGAGGCACCATTTGTCCCAAATGCAATGGCAGGCTTTGCAGTTATTGCTATATATGGATTATACAGATTGAAGAACATAGGGAATGCCAAAATTTCTGTCCACTGGATACACATGCACCTGAGAGCCCAAGTCTTTGTAATAGGAGCAATGACTGTTGGTATATTGTACTCTTTGTATCAGGAATAAAGGGCAAAATACAATTTTTAGGAAGAAAGATGCTATTTCATGCTGATGATATTTTGTAGAGCTGGATAGCTCACACTGAAATAATCTGTTTATGTTTAAAAATAAAGCCTGTAGGGGTATGTGGTTCTAAAAAGAAGTACATTAGACACAATCATAACATTTTAAATATTTGAAAAAAACATTTTTATGGAAGTTTTACTGTTTCCAACATGATTCAAAGTATACTTATTGATATGTGAGAATTCATCAGAGGAGCTGAGTTAGTACAGAATTAACAGACCATTGAAGTTTACTTGGATGAAAAGTTATATTCATATTCTGCAAATCTTACTTAAAATTAATCAATAAAAAATTAAAGGCTTAGGACTCAATTCATTTCTATTACTTTCAGATGGAGTATATTTGGGGATATACTAGAGGAAGTTGCTTTAAGACAACTCAGAAAGCACTTTCTTCTACCTCATCTTGTAGAACACTGCAAACTTCATTTCTAGGGTTGCTTGACTTTGATTAGGACCAAAAGAATCTCTATCAGAAAAACATGAAAGGAAATATAATAGCAAGACATCCTCCCTACTGTCCCCATAGGCAACTTGATTGTAATGAAGTTGAGCCTTGAAATGTTATTAGCCAGTATACTTTAAAATAGTATTTATAATAAAGTTAGTAAAATATAAGAATAATATAACAAATGGTGTGGATTATAGTTATGTATTTTTCAGCTATTAATATTGAAATTGTTAGTAAATGCCATCTGATTTAGAAATATATATTTGAAGTATTTTTCAGCAGTAAAGATAGAGAACTAGTGTGAGCAGCATTTTTCCTCTGCAAATCATGTACACCTGAAAATTATATTATAGTTCTTTCAAGTTAATAGTTTATTACATTATAAGTAGACTAAATCTTGAGCATTCTCCTTACACAAATGTAGATGTGTTAAAGTAATTCTTTGTTACACTTGTGGAATTCTGATGTTTAATTTGACTTTACAGTAACATCATAGTACAGATATTATGAAATGAAGTGAATAAATGAAAAAACTATCTCATTTTATCATGACAACCCTGAAAGATAGATGTCATTATCTTCATTTTACAGATGAAGAAGCTGAGACAAACAGAGATTCAATGACCTGCCCATGGTCAGCTAATAAGAATCCAAAGTTAAATTTGAACTTGGGTCTTCCTGACTCCAAGCCAGGAATTCCTCTAGGGTAGCTAGAAGATACAGTGGACAGACTACCATGCCAGTAGTCAGGAGGACCTGAGTTCAAATCCAGCCTCAGACACTTAGTGGCTTTGTGACCCTGGGCAAGTCACAACTCTATTTGCCTCCATTTCCCTATCTGTAAAATGAGAGGGAGAAGTCAATGGCAAACCACTCCAGTAACTTTGCCAAGTGAATCCCAAACGGAGTTGCAAAGAGTCAGACTAAAATGACTCAACAAAAACAATAGCAAAAATTTCATTACCTTCTCCAGCACAGATGTACTATTGACTGTTCTCACATTCAAGGAAAAACTTCTTTTTCACATAAATTGCTATCTAGCCACAGCTTTATATTGTGCTTATACACTTGACTTTTTAAACTAATTATAAAAAGAGCTATCAGCAAGAGTGCCCTTTCCCTCTTCTCCTGAAAGCCTAGATATCTCCACACCCCATCTTTTAAGACTAATCATATCATTTGGCAATCCTTCCCAACCACGAAACCATCTAAAACTTCATTGCAGTCATGGTAAATGTATTGAACCAAAAAGGATTGAGGATATTGGTCCAGGGAATGACAATATACTTTTCAAGATAATATAAATTCACTTTTGAGTCCAGTCATTCATCCTGTTATGATTCCACCTAACTATATTATCATCCCAAATGTGTTTTTCAATCTTCTCTGGGGAAAGCTATAGATATAGTATAACTGTATTATAGGAAGATGTTTAAGAATGTCTCAATCATATCTACACACATCATTAAGAGCTCTGTCAAATGTCTTGCTAAAATCTAGGTATATTATGTCTACAGAATTTCCTAGACTTATAATTCTAGTAACACAATCAAAAATGAGCATGAAGTCAATCTGGCATAACTTGTTCTTGGAATCTGAAAGGACTGTTATGGATAGGATTTGGAAAGAGAGAAGAGAAGAGTGTATATTAAGTAAGTGAAAGGACATTGACAAAAGCAGAAAAGCATATAGGATGTTTTCAGAGGATGATTCTTTTGAATGGAATGTGTCTAGTTCATATAGGAAAGTCATGGACTCTAAGGTTAGAAAAAATTTTCACATGGTGCTTAATAAATTCTCATTAAAATTAATTTTAAGGTAATTCAGAGCCAGTAAGCCTTGATTTCTAGACTAAAGAATATGAACTTAAATTAAGACATAGTTGAGATAATAAAATTTTTGAGCAGGATATAAATGGATTTATGTATTGTGCTTCCAACCCCCAATTCTTCTCTCTGGGTGTATGTATGTGCACATTTATGCTTTAGGTAAGTTTTTTTTTCTTTTTTGTAGCAATGTGAAGGTTGACTTGGAGTAGATAAAGCCTGGGGCAGGAACAAAATTTCATTTATTTTCATTACTCTGTCATTCTCAGAAAGATCTCAACTAGAGTACTTCTATTGAGAACACAAAAAGAGAATAAATATGAGATACCATAAAGAAGAATATTTGCATATGGTGGGCACTTGATAAAAATGGAGTAAAAAATGAATGAATATCATTGGATATAGTAATAGTTATGAGTGAGGACAGAATCAAAGAAGTTATGGTATAAGGTTCTCATATTACTGAAATAGGCCAATCCAGAGGAGCTTTTTTTTTTATTTTTATCTTTTCCTTTTTTAAAATTTAGAATATTTTTCCATGTTTACATGATTCATGGTTTTTCCCCTCTTCTCTCTCCCCTCCTGGAGCTGACAAGCAATCTGCTGGATTATACATGTATCATTGTTAAAAACCCATTTCCATGTTATTCATATTTTCAGTAGAGTGAACTTTTAATATCAAAACCCTAATCATATCCCCATTGAACTACATGATCAATAATATGGTTTTCTTCTGTGTTTCTGTTTCCATAGTTCTTTCTATGGATGTGGAGAGTCCCTCTGGATTGTCCTGGGTCATTGCATTGCTGCTAGTAGAGAAGTCCATTACATTCAATTGTGCCATACTGTATCAGTCTCTGTATATAATGTTCTCCTGTTTCTGTTCCTTTCACTCTGCATCAATTCCTGGAGGTAGTTCCAGTTCACATGGAATTCTTCCTGTCCTTTATTCCTTTCAGCACAATAGTATTCCATTACCAACATATACCACAGTTTGTTCAGTCATTCCCCAATCAATGGACTCCCTTTCATTTTTCCAACATTTTGCCACCACAAAGCACATGGCTATAAATATTTTTGTACAAGTCTTTTTCCTTATTATCTCTTTGGATAACCTAGCAGTGGTATGGCTGGGTTAAAGGGCAGGCATTCTTTAGAGTCTTTTGTGAATAGTTCCAAATTGCTCTCCAGAATAGTTGGACCAATTCATAACTCCACTAGCAGTGTATTAGTGTCCCAATTTTGCCACATCCCAAGAGGAGCTAATTTTGAAGGGATGTTTATCATTCCTCTGCTTATTTTTTTTTCATTCCATTCCTTCTTGATGTTTCTCTCTATAAGCACATAGTTGCCTTTTGATGGATCTGGATTTCCTACTATTATACCAAGTAAGCTTTTTTCCCCAACCCTAGTAAAGCTTAAAGCACTTGAATTTTCCAGCATCAATTTTCCTATTAAATCCTAGGTGTCTCCTAGTTTTTCCTAGATACATAAAATGAATGATAATTGTTTCATGAAGTTGAGGTTCAGTGACTCACCAAGAGTCATGCAGCTATTAAATGTCCAAGGTTAGATCTGAACCCAGTTTTCCTGATTCCAAGGCAAGTACTCTACTGTGATATCTAACTGCCAAGGTTTAGTAAAACTACTTTGTTCCACTAAACTTTATAATCTGTGAGATGTCATAGAAAACCAACTTCCTCTGAACTCCTCTATCTACCTGCCTTGGAGATCCTGAGACTTGAATTATATTATTTAACTAGGAAAAGTTTTTTTTTTCCTAACTCTTCCCTTCCATCTTGGAATCAATACTAAATATTGGTTCCATCAGATGAGTGGTAAGGGTTGGGCAACTGGGGTTAATGGTTTGACCCGGGTCACAGCGCTAGAAAGTGAGGGCAAATTAGAATCCAGGACCTCCCATCTCTAAGCCTGGCTCTCAATTCACTTAGCCACCTAACTGCCCTAATATGCTATTTTCAATTAGTGGTCTCATCTTTTCTCTCTTTAATTGAGGAAAGTAAAGGAAAAAGAAAATAAAAGTGGCATGTAATTATATTACATATGTAAAAATGGAGATTTTGATTTTGTTTATGTTTTTTGTTTTTTTTCTAATTGACTCACACCCCCCCATAACTCAAACATTGCATCCTGAGTTGAACTGGATGTTGTTTTTTTTAACACTCACTTCAGGAGGGATTGTATTTTAAATAAAAATATAAGATTTTGAAATTTATGTTCAAGAAAGATCTTCAAGGAAGACGCTTCCTAAATCCAGAGAATGAACTGCTGCAGAAAGATGCCAGAAAACCTACACTACATCAAGAAGATCAAGAATGAACTTTGGGTGTGGTTGATTGAACATTTATTTGAATGAATACTCCTTTGCCAAAAGGGGATTGCCCCCTAATTGGTTTTTGTCAATGCGCTCAGCAAATATTGGTTTGCTGTCTTTTTTCTATTTCCCTCTTTATCTAACTATTGTAACTTGTAATTTCCCCTTAGAAATTGAATATTATATACATCTGTAGTTAGAAGTGCTTCAGGACTACAAGATGATTATGTTAAATGATCAATGGGGAGACTAAGCTTCCAATGATCATCAGGAGGATTATGAAGATTGGATTTAGCTATCTCCTGATTTGTAACAATGAAAATGCTTATTCTAACAACATCAGGGATGTTTTGGGAACTTTACATTACTCCACTCTACTTTGTATACAAAATCTGGAATGTCTGTAACCATGCTTAAAGATTGAGTGTTTAGGAGGATGGCCTTTGATAGAGAAATTGACAAATCAGAAACAACTGACAGACCCCTGGGCTGGCCTAAGTCAAGCTTAGGCTACGATTGGTGCAGAGGAGATGCAGGAAAGGGAGGTAGAATCGTCTAGGTTTTTTTTTTTTCCCCCATGGGGCTTGTTGTCGGTCTCTTTCCCTGGAGAGGCAGTTCTGACTGGCAGCATGCTAAGAGTTTGGCATCTTGGCATGATGGCAGCTATTTGTCTGGGTTTTGGTGGTGAGTTTGCCCTTGAGCTAATTTAGGTTCAGGCATTTTGGCTGAGCCCTCTTGGAGTTCAGGCTGATTCCTCCTCCTTTACTCTCCAAAAACTTATCTTCCTAGAGCCTCTAATCTTCCCCCTGGCACAAGCCAGGTGGGAGAAATCCTACACCCTTTCCTTCTCCCTTCTTAATTTCCTTGCACTATATTAATTAAATCACCATAAATATCCAGCTGACTTGGGTATTTTTTTATTTGAGATATCCATGGTGACCAATAATTAATATAGTTTAGATCACAATGCTAAAATTATCCTTTACACATAAAAGCTAGATGAAGCCAACTGCAGTCCTAATAATTTCTAAAGTTGCTTTTTATATGCTGGACAGATAGGAGTAATATTAATTCTGCAATTATGATCTCTAAATTTAAGAGCAGAGATCTTTAATTTTTTTTTTTCTTTATATACCCAGCACTTAACATGGTGTATGGCACATGATATTTGTGCTAACCTGAGAGAGAAAGAGAGAGAGAGAGAGGGGGGAGGGGGGAAAGATTTGTTGAATATTGACCTACTGACTGACTACCATACTGGATATTTTATAAGTGTTTCATACCAAACAGTGTCCCAAATCAATTAAAACACTGCCTTAGAAACTGAAGGAAAATTTATTAATCTATAGGAAGATTTTTTTACGTATCACAGAATCAGCAAAAAATATATATGAGGAGGGAATGAGCAGACATTCACAATGAAATTCTATAATAGACTATATTTCCATAATCACAAAAGTGACTGAAAAGTGCAAAGAATACATGATTTCACACTGATTGCTATTTCTTGACACTAAAAGCACATTTGATTCAGTAGAACAAAATTCTGCTTTAAGGCCGTCTTCCAAAAAGGTATATCCCATGTGTATGTCAAAATCATACATGATTACTTGAGAGATGTCACAACAGAGGTAAATTTGTTTGACAAACTGTGGCATGGAGTGAGAAAGAGACCAAGGCCAGTAGTAGAAGATAAACTTTATTTTAAAACTAGTTCTTCCTCTGGACTTGTCTCCTTCAAGCACAGAGTTCAAAGAGAAGAGGGATTCCCTCTTCAGAGCAATGTTCCAGGCCTTGGCACAATCGGTACAATGTCATTCATAAACAGATGCACAGGGGACCTCAGATTCTACTCTTGCATTTTTACTCTATGCTGGACATTCTCCATGACCATGAGCAACACCTTTGGCAAATCTTCCTTTCCTTGTTTAATGCCTCACTTGATATTAATAATCACAAGGTTGTCAAACCACATTATCTCAGTTGTTTATATTTTTCAGGGAATCACTTATGATTTTGACATCTGCATTGGAATTATCTTCTTGACAGATAGTCTTTAAGGCAGTTTCACTCTATAAAATCGAATTTTCTTTGGTGGGCAAGAAATAGAACAAAAAAAAAAACCCCTTCTGTCTAATACACACAAAGGAAAATTCATATTGTTGAAGAACAGAATGAAATGTAGTTTTGTTGGACCCGTAGAGCACATATGGATAGATATGCCTTGGGTATATGCTGGGTATAGACAAGGAGCTATGTACAGAATCAAACAAGAGGAAGAGAGTGGAGAGGATTGCCTTTGGGAAATTATATAATTCTGTTAATGACTCCAAGCTTCTCCCTGAAACAAAGATGTATCTTCTGGGGATGTGTGACTATGAGTCATGGAACACTTCAAAATATAAAAAACTTAAGTTGACAATCACCCAAAGACAATGGAGAGAAGGAATTAATAGGCTGCAACATATCACAAATAAGGAACTGCACTGGAAAAACAGCTTAAGAAGATGTCAAAAAAAGATTATGATTGGAGAAAAAATTATGAGATAGTAATATGAGAATGAAAGATCACTGATAAATAGGCTATTTGTTCCCTCTAGTATCCACATAATGTCAAGAGGGCAAGAAGGCAATAGGCACATACATGGTATAGACCTCTTGTGATGAATTTATGGGAGAGCATGAAAGTGGCACAGAATGGGCAGGCATGGATGTGTTGCACTGGATTCATCAGAGAAACGACTGCCACTGAGAAAATTATAGAGCCATTGGAATATTAGAATAAGACTTCTGGAAAACAGTAAATTGTCAGGCAGATCAGCTATAGTGAAGGCTACTGAGAGGTATAGGGAAAAAGCACTGAATTTGAAGTCAGAAGATCAGGTTCTGATTCTTGGCTCTGCCATTTACTAATTTGTCTTTTTACAAGTCACAGAAAATGAGCTATGGTTTAGATAGATAGATAGATAGATAGATAGATAGATAGATAGATAGATAGATAGATAGGTATATAGATAAACAGAGACAGACAGACAGATAGATAGACAGACAGACAGAGAAAGACAGATAGATAGATAGATAGATAGATAGATAGATAGATAGATAGATAGATAAACAGAGACAGACAGACAGATAGATAGACAGACAGACAGACAGAGAAAGACAGACAGACAGATAGATAGATAGATAGATAGACAGACAGACAGACAGACAGATAGATCGATAGATAGATTGATGGATCGATAGATAGATAGATAGATAGATAGATAGATAGATAGATAGATAAAGATACCTATATTAACAAATAGGTACCCCAGCATATAATGGAGTGTGTGTGTATGTATGTGTATATGTACCCATATTTAGGTCTACATTTATCACAAATTCCTAGGGACATTTTCTATGATGTTAAAGAGCCTTGCTTTGATGAACATCAGTTTTTCATACTTGAGCCATATGACCAAGCTACTACTGTTAAAAAAAAAAAACAGCAATGTGTAGTCAATTGGGACATTCAATTCATTCTGACTATGCTTGTACCTTGGGCAGACATAACTTAAATGTTCTTGAAAGGAGGAAACCAATGCTTTTAAGAATTAAGAGCTAAATTCTACCACTAGGTTTATACACAGCTTCCATTGATTCAAAGTATTTAGGAAATGTTAGTCAGGATCTCACAGGTTTGCAAATCCTGTCCTTTTCTATTTTAGACCAAGTTTGTCCAACCCTCCCCCAATATCAACCGAAACCCCATGGCTCACAAGGAAAATAATATTAAAACATGGGGAAGGAGAATTTAAGCTTTTTTTTAAAGACATGGGTTCATTGAAAAAATACCAAGGAAACATAAACGCGTACTTATCCATTTCTTAGCATGGCTCCATGGAAAGTGGAGAATTTGGGTAATTATCGAGAAAAATCAGGTCAGAAAATCACTTTGGCCTATAATCTGAGAATTTTAAGCAGAGAAACTACAATGTTCAGTTACCTAGATCTGTGCTTTCCAAAGTGAGGGCCTACTACTCCTGAGGGGCCCTGATACATGGCATGATCTTCAACAAACAATCATATGGTAAAAAAGAGAGGTCACATTCCATCCTTCATATGATAGCAAGTGCAGGACTTACTGCCAAAACAATATTATCCGCTGCATCTTTTTTTACCATTTTCTCCCATTAACCTACTCTGACTAAACATGACTAAAAAGCAGCAATACCTGCTTGGGCATATGTGCTCTTTTTTTCTTAATAAAAATACACAATAAAAAAAAAATTAGAGATCACTGACCAGACATCATGGAAATGTTTTGCTTGTGTAGTTAAACAATACAAAACAAAATGTTTTCAATTCCATAGTATTTGCTCTGGAGGTATCAAATTTCCCCTAAAAGGTACTCACTGGGAGGCGCTGCTTCTTTACATTATTTAAAGGGAATCTTGTCTACATTTTCCTAACCCTTTGCAAAGCCAGATTTACAAGGCAATGTACTCTAAATGTCAGTAAGCAGCTGATAACTTAGAACAGGGATTGCTGACACTGGTACATTGACTTTCAATTTGGCTGCTTCCAACCAGTTATCTGTTGAAACACTTTATCCTTTTATGAGGGTGAATCCAGAGTGCACTGAGTAATGTATAATAAAATTAATTTGGAGGAGGGAGTAGAGAAGAACCGAGTTTAAAAAGAAAGTGTGGCTAGATAAGCCCAGTAAAAAATAAGCCTCAATGACTTCATTGTGAAGTAATGACTTCTTACCAAATAACTGTATTGTAGTTTTATCTTTCCAACCATGATTGTGTTAATGCTCTAAAATTAAATCTCTTGTGAAAGTTATCTGGAATTTCTCAACAAGTTTTTAAAGCGGTTTTATTTTTTCATTGGAGGTCATGCCTCAAGAATTTGTAGGAATTCCGCCTGGAAAGTCATAATCAGTGGAAACTGGCAGTCAAAGCTAATTTATATTACTCTTCCAGATAAAAATTCCTTCCGTCTTAGACCTACATTTCAAAAAAGATTATTATCACTCTGGAGAGAATACATCAGTGAAGAAAGAGGAGGAATGACCTCAGGGATCTCTACCGCATCTGTATAGTTATGTGTTTGATTCTTTTTCAGTCTCATAAAAAAAAAAAAATCCTTTCCCTTTGAAATGTTTCAGTGATTGGGAGGCAGAAAGTAATGAAGGTCCAATTTGAGAAGAACCATTAAAGAGAACCATCTTTATTTGCCTGCTTCTGTGCTCTCATCTACTTACTTGACTGCCTGGGGTGAGTGTGCAAGAGGGGATAAGGGCACCTACACAGGGGAATGAGGTTTGCTAAATATACTTTGAGGATGCAGGTTCTTTTTCATAATACAGTAGCAGTGTACCCTCAACCCCTTCACACTGAGTGATGGGGTTGGTACTGAAGCCCTGCATCTCATCCCACATTTTTGACATCTCTGCTCATCCAAAAAGGCTACTGGTGTTCAGAGAATTCAGTCAATCTTTGTTCCCAATGTGGACATTTGGAAATAGGGACTGGTATAGACAATTTAAGGATAATGATGGGGAATAGAACTCCCAGCTCAGGAAATTCAATCCATCAATGCAATTTGGTACCTTCTCTAAGAAAGTTGCCTAGAGCACTGAGGAGTCAAGTGAATTGCCCAAAGCCATATAAAAAATAGGTTTCAGAGATAGGAGCCTCTGATATCATCTTGTCTTTAAGGCCAGTTTTCTGTCCATTATCCTACTGCCTCTCAATAGACAATCTGAAGTTCTTTAAAATGTTTACTTAAGAGTTTAGGAAACAAAACGATTGAATTGTTTTATCTCAATGACTCTGACCCTAGAAGCAGCATAGGGTAGGGTATCCAGCAATCAAATGGGGGCAGGTCTTGAAGTCAGAAGACCCTAGATGAAGTCCTTCCTCTGAGCAGCCTATCTCTGTGACCCAGGCTCCCAAACTCAGTGTCATCTTCTACTCCTTGCTGATGCAGCTCACATATCCAAACTGTTAAGTTTTTCCACTTACACCTACCCAGCATCTCTCATAAACATCACCTTTTCTCAACTCAGACCATCACTACCCCTTTGATACAGGATCTCATCATTTTATACCTGGATATAGCAACAGCCTTCAGATTGGTCTCTTGGTATCACCTTAGTATCTCCAATATAAAATATAAAATGCTTTATTTGCCATTTAAATACCTCCATAATCCTGACCTCTTCCTACCTTTTCAGGCTTATATTATTCTCTCCTCTTTGATCTTCCCTATTTGTTCTTTATTGAGGATACCCCATGTCCCAATTCTAAGCCTTTTCAGTCAGTAATGCAAAGCTCTTATGAACATAGGAAACATTCTATTTACTAGAAATTCAATCATCTTTATTGAAATATTTCAACAAGTTTTTTTTAACTTAAATCTGCTAGTGTCAGGCATGCATTTCTTACACAATTCCAAAAAATCATATATTTGGTGCAAGACCATTGATAATCCTATGTGGTTTTCAGCGGGTAGGTAATTCTTTAACAGTGGAAACAGAAGACAGATTTGCTTCCAATCATGAGCTCATTCCTAAGGTCACCACTGAAAGCTGAAAGAGGAGTTAGGTCCAAAATAAACAACTGCTTGAACTATAAAGCATTTCTCTCAGAGGGTGCCCAGCTTTGTATGAAAGAATTCCACCTCAATCATGGAAGGGGATCTCTGACTTTTTCAACCTAAAAGAGGGCACTTCCAGTGTCTGTCCCTTGCACATTGACCTTTTCCCCAACCCCATATTCATCTCAAAGATCCTGGTACGAGGGACAAAACCATGTACTCATAATCTGGATCTTCATACTTCTGATGTTCTAGAGAGGTGAAAAAAGTCTACATTTAAACTATTGGTAGGAAAAAAAAAGTTGCTAACTCAGTTGGCTAGAAAAGTCATTATCTAAGCCAAAAAATTTAATTTGTTGTAACCTATGATTTCTTAGTAAATATTAACTAATGGCTGAAGTATGCATGGATTTACTTCCCTAGGCTCTTTGAACCCTTAAAATAATTTCTTCAAAAGGAAAAAAAGTCAGAGTAGATCTTTCTTTAAGTGGTTGATAAAAGCTTCCCTTTTGACTTCTCCCATTTGATTCAAAGCTGCTTTGGGGGATTTTTTTAAAAAATCATATTATAAGCTTTATTTGCCTAGCTGATCTATAATTCACTCTACAGGTGCTTAAGGGACCCCCAAAATCCTGACTAGCTGTGAGTCTATACCCCTTCTTGTCACCAACTCAAACCAAGCACTATATGTTGAAATGCATGCCATCTTCACCTCCTGTCTCAGTCATGTCTGCCAACTGGATGCCAAGCCCATCATCAGTAGTGAAGTGTCAAGCTTCAGGCATGGATCCTTGAGGACTCTGTAAAGGGTTTGGCCATGAAGGAGGAACTGCATGAAGAAAGTTGTACTTCTAGATGACCTAGAAGGCTGCTTCCATCTCTTAATCTGTGATCTAAGGACCTATGTTCCATTGACAGTCCACTCCAGAAGAAAATCGACTTCCTAGCCAAGGCAGCTGGTCCCATATGGAAACTTCTATTCTCAGGGGCTAGATTCTCAAAGGTTATCCCCTCTTTATGATTTTTCCATTCACAGCCCTTCTGCACTTTATCCTGCTCATCTCCTTCCATCCAGAAAGCAGACGGAATTCATTAACCTATGCCTCAGTCTTCACTCTTCACTGTCAGTTTCTAAATTCAATAGCATAGTCATCAAGATATGCTTTGGGAAAATATATTCCCTTCCATGATCCTGCTTTCTCCTCTCACTTCACTGTGTTTATTTATTTTTTCCCTAAATGCCAGACTCTACCATCCCTGTCTCTCCTATTGATGAAGGACATTGCCTCAGGGCTATCATTTGGAGGAGACTCTTGTTTAAATTATCACCTTCTCCTCCAGATCTTTCTTCCATATACATATGGGTCAAATCCTGTTAAAAACAAACTCCAAGGAGACCTGAGCACATTCCTTTTTTAAACTGAAATCCTGTTGTAGTGAATGTTTCAAAAAAGCCAAAAAAAAAAACTAGACCTTGGGATTCTTTCATTTATTTTTCATGTAGACTTGCTTTTAAGAGATATTTAGGATAAATTAATTTTATCCACAATTTTTTTTCTGTGAGGGGAGGAAAAACAGAAGGCTTAAGGCAAAATTAGGCATAAGAAAAAAAGTGAAGCTTGTTTTTTTGATTATTTGCTCTTCACAGGTATGTGACAAAAAAGGTCAACCTTTCAAGAATCAGAGCAAGTCTCATAACTAAAGCCTCAGTCCATAAACATTTCTTCCCTTCTTTGAATTTTTAAAAACTCTTACCATCTTTCTTAGAATCCATACTAAGTATCAGTTCCAAGAGCAGTAAGGCCTAGGCAATTGGGGTTAAGTGACTTGTCAAAGAATTCTTAGCTAGGAAGTGTTTGAGGACAGATTTGAACACAGAACCTCTTCTCTCTTTATCCACTGAGACATCTAGCTGTCTTTTTTATGTTATTGGATTTTTTTTTTCTTCCTGTGTCTCTGTAAACTGCTTTCTTACAAAGAGCTCAAAATGTTTTCACTTCTATTTTTCACATATCTTCATAGCATCCCTATAGGAGCAGGAATCTTATATGTGTGTATGTATCTATACATTTTTAGCTATCTATCTATCTGTTGATCTATCTGTCTATTCATCTATGTCAAGGCCTATAAAAGTTGGGCAATCGCTAATGGAGCAGGAATTATATATACATATAACATGTGTATATATTAGTATGCTATTATGTATACATATACTATAAAAATGTATACACATAAAAGTACATATAACTATTTTTATATACATGCATACACATATTCACATAAGATTTTATATTTTAAAGGGATCTTAGATAGCATCTAGTAAAACATCCTTGTTTTTTTTTTATGAGAGGTGAAACTAAGACAAAGAGAAATGAAGTGCTTGGCACAGCACCTGGCAAATAGTAAACACTTAATAAAAGTCTATTGGATTAGTTTTTATTGGATTGATGAAAAAAGATTTGTCTAAACTCGTCATGCCAATTGTTGCAGACTAGGACACCCAAGCACCCTATTGGTTCTGCATGTAGATGTTATCTACAGGAAGATAATAAGTGAAAGGGCCAAGATTCAGATCTGAGCCATTTGATTCTAAATCCATTGCTCTTTCATTGAGTAATGATGATTAATAACCACTAATTAATTTATGATGGCACAGGAGCAGAACTAATAGTATAAAATCATCGATTTAGATTTGGAAGAGACCTCAATAAGCCTTCTAATGCAATCCCCTCATAATACAAATAAGGAAATAAAAGTGTCCTAGAAGTTTGGTGACCTCTTCCTGGTCACCTTGTTCCACACCTTCCCCTTGTCCCTTGTGACCTTGAACAAGAGTCTCTTCCTATTTTAAGGGAGATTGAACTCTAAATCTTTTCCAGTTTAAATCTATGATGTTAAGTTCTTCTGACTATCTGTTTATTGGAAATTCAAATTAGTTTAATTAATAATTCTTGTGTTCTGGTCACATCATATATGGAACATACCAAGGTGCCTTAGCTATTTATATGCGCTAGGATGTATATAATGGGAGAGATATAATTATTGATTAAATGTTTCGTGTAAACCAAGTAGTAAAGACATTCTACAAAGACTGCTTTTGTGTTTGGTAATCAACCTTCTAAACACAAGTTCTGCTGGCTCTGAGCCATAGGAAACAACATGTTTTATTTCAGTGTGAATTTCCTGGTTTGATATTTAAATAAATAACATAAAATGTGACAGATGAGAAAAACAATGAGCACAATGAAATGAGTGCACTGAAGATGCCAAATTGAACAGAGGGGGAAGGGAAAAATGAAGAAAAGGAATATATCTTCAATTGTAAGTAAGAGATTCTGAAATTAGGACTTCACATTTTAGTTACCAGTGTGTTAAGATGTGGCTCTGGAGAAACAGACTTCTCATTTTTCCTTTTTCCCTTTCTTATCATTTCAGATTTAAACTTTTGTTTACAGGGAACTATCTCTGTCTTCTTCCCATATCCTAGTTCCTCCCATCCTCATTTTAATCTCTAAGCTCTGCTAGAGTCTGGCTTAGTCCAAAAATGACAAAATTATTTGCAGAACAGCTGTTCTCATTTCTGGGGGTGCCTATTCAAGGAGCCTCCCCTCCACCCATGAGGTAAATTAACAGCTAAAAGTCCTGGGGGAAAGCTGTGGCCTTGAAGCTATTGGGTTTAGGTCTTAACTAGCCATCTACACATCCTCATCATCATTAAATCCTAGAATGTGGGGATTTGCTCAGACCCAGGCCACAGCAGGGTCCTCTTTCTCTAGGTCTTCCTACCACCACTGGTTTAAGAACTTCTAACAAGTGTGATGATGCATGACTTCCTTCATCCACTGCTGATTCTATGAAGTTCAAAAGGAAGCCATTGATGTGTAAGGGCAAGTAATCAGTTCTATAATCATGATAAATGGTAGTAAGAGAAAGTAGTCAAGAGGAGAGCAAGTGAGAAATGTTTTGGCTGCACAGAGCAAAGGAGAATTTAATGGAAAGGGGTTTCTGAGAGATATCAGGAATTAATTTCCAGATTCCATGCTGCCTATTTGAAAAGAAAGAAATTGAAATAATTTATCCAATAAACAAGAATGTCTATCTCAACACAAACAAAGTTTAGAAGACTAAACACATAGAATGAACTGATTCCAATCAAAGACACTTCAAGAATACTCAAAGGACAGTTTCACTTTGCCATACATCAAATAATGAACCAACTGTCAACAAAACAAGAAAAGTGGGGCTAAACACTAGTTACACTAGTTGTTTTTCCTTTCTTTCTTTTCTGACACCCAACATTTCATGATTGAATGGAGTTGTGATCATGCATCCAAAGGAAAAATTGAGACAAGAGTAAATCCAGGCAATTCACTTGACTAGATTCAACCATCATAAAGAGAAATCTTTATGTACACTGGCAAAATTTCCTCCTGCCTACCCAAGCTATCTTGAATTTAACTTCATAAGTATTTCTATTCATTTGCTTCATATTCATTCTCTGTAAATCTATAGATGTACTTGCCTAAGTCTTTAGAATCCAACTTAGTCCCTCCCGAAGTTCTTTTTCCACTTAGGATATTTTATTGTTTGTATTTGTATCCCCAGTTCTTAACATAGGGCCTGGTATATGATAAACTTTTATTAAAAATTTTAATTGATAATTTCCTTCTGTGGAATGAGAAACAAGTACAAGAAGATAGAAAAAAGACCATTTTAGAAGCAACCACTGTCATTATTTCAATGTGATTCTAGTACCCTTTGTGCAATGATGTAAGAATAGTTTTCTCTACAGGGACTCTAGAGTATTACCAGTATATATATATATATATATATATATATATATACACAAATTTACATAGGTCCTCCTTTACTGTTCTTTTCTCTTCCCTATTATCCACTCCTACCCCCTTCACATACACTATGATAGACTTCCAAAACATTATGCACACATCCCACTTAGGAATGAGGTATATTATGTCTTAGGAATAAGGCATAGTTGGGGCAAAAAATTAAAAATCAAATTTATATATATGTAAATATATACACATATGTTTATATTTATACATATTTTCTACAACTCCTGTGTGAATCTTTTTCAGTGAAAATAAAATTCAAATCAAAGTAAAACAAAAAGACACACAACAAATTACTTCAATTGACAGTAAATGCAATATAGTCATTATTAAGACATGGGCCAAAGAAATCAAATTGAAATCAGGGTTTTTGAAGTTCCAACAAAAGAATGATCTGCCACTATTACTCTTGGTTACCAAAAGTTTATTATTATAGAAGAAACGAACAGTATTTGAATAGAAAGTATAGCACTTCAAAGGGTTAGGATTAAAATTCTTTGGAGACTGATTATTAATTTAAAATTATTTATTAGATAATGAAAATGAACTAGAGAGAGAAAAATCACATATTCACATGGACAAGCCCAGCTAATTTGAATCTACAACTCACTTCATGTCCCCCTTCACTCCTGCTGCTCCATAGCCAAGAGGCCCAATGTGAGCTGCCCACCAGACAAGTCTCCAGACCAAGAGACAACTTGATCTCTAACTTATAACCCTGGTGACATCATTCCTTCTGAGGCTTTCTGGTTAGATAGACTTGACCTCAGTCTGGGTCAGAGGCCAATCTTCTGGACCCCACACGCAAGCATCTTCCATGAGGCCTCTGGTGTCCTCCCATAGAATGCTTGCATGCCCAATCAAAGAGCTGGCCTAAGACCAATTGAAATGGATTTTCAAAACTTTCTTTTCTAAAAGGAGAGAGAGGTACAACTTTATATTAAAATCACACAAAAATTAAATCTCTCCATTGGAAGTTCAAATAACTTCTGTATTTCTCAATAGTATACATTTTGTATTATGTAATAACTATATAATAACCTGATTTCCCCAAACTAAAATGTCATAAAATTTAAAAATAACTAAATTTAATAATTATAAATGTTTGTCTCAAATTTTTAAAGTGAATATCCATTCATGATGAATTAATTCTTAACCAATTTTAAAAGAAAAGGCTATTGCAGTTGGCAAACTTTGTGCAAGCAAAAATAATAACATTTTAGGTATCAAAAATTAGAATCAAAAGGAGGAAGTTAAAACAAGCCATTATTTACAATTGGGACTCAGAAGTATAATTACTGATGGTAAAGATCACTAAGGATTTTTTTGTAAATATTTTAGCATGAAATCAAAGAAATTAAATCATCTTAAAAATGTACATGCAGAATATATTGACAAAACAAGAGATTTTTTTGTAGAGAAAGTAAGATGCAAAATTTAATTAAAAAAAACAGTATTTTTTCCCCAGGACTAGGTCTGTGACATCAAAAGGATTGCTACTTTGTATGAGAGCACTTCCAGAATTACTAAATATAAAAAAGTAGCCTTCATTTAATAGGAGAAACAGTGGGACAATCTCTAGCTCTTGATATGGGAAAAGGCATGCTGGGAGAATCATGTGCAAAGCAATTTTCAATAGTTTTACTTAGAATAGGAATAAAAATCGCCTCTACATTTGAAGACCTTTATGATTACTTCATGGAAAAACAACACATTCTTTTTCTCTTTGTAGGTAAAAAAAGGAGAAAGTAGTCACAAATTCTCATTTTATTAAGTTTGTGTGACTTAAAAAAATTGTTACTTTCTCTTCCTTCTAATCACCCTTTTTTGCAACCTTGGACTTTCACTTTACCTATCCAATAATTTTTCTAATCTCATAATTTCATTTTCTACAATGTCTCTACAAGACTCTTCTCAAGCACTACTTCCTTTAGGGGGCCTTTCCATATTTGTGGCCAGTACCTTCTTCTGCTCTAAGACTAGCTTCTATTTACTCTGTATTTTGCATTTAAAATTTTATGTGTACATTATCTTCCCCCCTTAGAACATATATTCTTTGAGGATAAGGACAGTTTTTGCTTTTTTTTCTTTGAATCCCCAGAACTTAGCTTAGTACCTGGCATATAGATAGATGGATTAAATGCTACCTTAAAAGAATGTTGAATATGATTGATTTTTTTAATTGAAAAGATACAATGTAGGAGAATTGTATTGAATTCAACTTTGATGTAACTCAATTGATATCAAGGTATAATATAGGTTTATAAAATAGTTTTTATTAATTATCCCTTGTGAAATTTGGACATACATCTTTCAAAAATAATCATTTATGTTGAGATATATGAGTAGCTATATGTAGTTTTTCAAGTTGTTTCAAGAATAATCTATTTTATTAAAAAAGAATCCATTACAAGAAAGACTCATCACAAATTATATGACAATATGGTGTCATAGTACAGGGTACTTCTATATTATTGTGTACCATGATGATTTTCTCATGCCAAATCCTACAAAAAGTGTTCAAAATAAAAAAAAACATAATAATGGACATTATAAACAAAATTGAAAATAATTAGCAACTAAATTTAATAAAAAAGTTTTTTCCTGAAACTATTCAGTGTATATGTTTTAAAAACTGAGTATTCTAAAAATCAATGTAATATCTTTAAATTCATACTTCATTCAGGGTATTTATGAAAAAAGTTGATAATAAATTAATAAAATTATATTATATATTTAAAATTATAATACTGCCCTGAAAATGAATAGACAAATAGAAGAAAGTAAATATCTATTTAACACTAATTTAATTGATCTATAGAAAATTTCTTATTTTATTTAAAGAACCTAGAAATTTTAAGTTAAAAATAAGGGAAGGAAGGAAGGAGGGAGGGAGGGAAGGAAAAAAATGTACTTACTTGTCTAGTATGCATAATTTCCTGATTAGAATTACAAGGGAAGAATTCACTATGAGCAAGAGGAAACTGAAGGAGAAGAGGTATGTGATGGCTGCTGGAATGAAAGTCTAGAAGAAATCCCAGTAGTCAGTATCAATGTGAACTTCTTCAAATTGCAGTTCTGAGGGTGAACTTACCAATGGAAGGAGAAAGTTGTAGGAGTGGAGGCTTCAGTTACAAAATAAATTGTGGCAAAATAATTCTTCAATTTAGAAAATAATTTGATATGACCACTCCAACAGTACATTCCCTCCCAATTTTGCATTCAATTTGTACCATATCATTTCATATCTAATTTAATAAAAAAGTTTTTTCCTGAAACTATTCAGTGTATATTTTTTTAAAACTGAGTATTCTAAAAATCAATGTAATATCTTTAAATTCATACTTCATTCAGGGTATTTATGAAAAAGTTGATAATAAATTAATAAAATTATATTATATATATTTAAAATTATAATTGTATTTGTTTTCATTATGCTTTCTACCTCCACCAGAGTCTTAGCACCAGGGAAAGTATCATATCTTTTCTTTCTTTTTTTATACTCTCCCTCTTCTCCAATATATAACAGTATTCCCTGTGCAGAATACAGTCTACGTATTAATTTACTATCAGACAATCTCTCCCTGAAAAGTCACAAATTATTTGGAATGGAGAGAAGAGAGAGTAAAAGAGACATTGCTTACTAGCTATGTGACTTTGGACAAGTGACTTAGTTTTTATATACCTCATGTTTCCCCATGTAAGATGAAAGGGTTAGACTAGGTAATCTCTAAAAATCTAATACCATATTAGCTAACTAGCTGAATGCAGGCAGAGAAAGCTAAGGGGCAACTAGCTAGTTGACACAGAGGATAGAATGCAGGGTCTGGAGCTGGGAAGACAGCTTTCTGAGTTCAAATCTAGCCTCAAACACTACTTACTAGATATGTGACCCAACTCTGGTTGTTTCAGTTTCCTCATCTTTAAAAATGAGCTGGAGAAAGAAAAGGCAAATCATTCCAATATCTTTATTAAGGAAACTCCCAGAGAAGTCATGAAGAATTGGACACTACAGAAAATCACTGAACAACAACAAAAAGAGAGAGCTAAACAATATCTGGTATCTGGCACTTACTAACCCTAATAAAACTGTGTAAGAATGATAAGCAGAAAAAACTTATTCCGTATTCTCCACTCTAGGCATAAGTCTTTCAGAAACATTTTTAATTGTCATTATTCTAATCCTAGCATTATTCATTGGAATTAGAATAATACCTAATTATTCTAATACATTTGATTAACTAGCTTCCCATCTATCTAACCAACTAAAAATGGCCTCTTTAGAGAAATTTTAGATTCCCTGAAAATTTTTTAATATCTAAGTCCAGTCATTTTTTGAATTGTTCTCTGTTCTAGAAGGCAATTTAAAAGTTGGGTACTGGGCCCCAAGGTGTTTGAATAGGACTCCTGAGTCACCAAACACTATCTGAATCAGTCAAGGGACTTCATGCCCTCAGATATCTCTCTGTGTCTAACATTAGACATTTTGATGTAACATTTATAGGATTCTTGCTCAAGGCATATTTCACAATATGAAAAAAAAAACAATGCAATGCAAAGTAAGATGAAATCTAATAATTTGCTTTACTACTCCATCACAATAATCACTTTATCTTGGAGAATCATTTTCCTAAAGCCATATTATCCTTGGATAATCACTCCCCAAGCTGATAAATGGAATAATCAAGAGACCTTTCCCCTCTTAGTTTCTGAGCTCCTTCAGGACAGGAACTATTTTGTTGCCTTCTTTTTATCTGCAGAATCCAAAGACAGGCAAAAACTTAGAATTTAACAAGCATGATTGACTGAATGACTAGTCAATACCCTAATCATTTCAGGAAAAGAGACATGTTATATTTCTCATTTGAAATCTTTTTAGCTCTCTTTGATACATGTAATTTTTTAAATACATTGTTTGATATTTTGGTTTAAGTAATAGGACTCTAGTATGGAGTCACTTAGGCTAGATAATGACCATAACTTGTAAGCTATGACAGATAGCTTGTACCTTTCTCCAAACTTGACTTATTCTGACCCTATGTCAAACATATAAACATAATTACTCCTGATTGGACCAAGGATATAGTAGCTATACAACAATACCTATTTCTAGGATTCTTGACTAAGGATTTGGGTCTTCATTCAATTTCTGGTCCAGATTAGGAAAGTCCTTAATCCAAATCTGGTATTGATAAGGGACTCAGAGATTTTCCCTATCACATCTGGGTTTTATTAGGACTGTACTCTCCCATATCTGGCATTGATTACCATCTTTAAGGTACAAAACTTCTCTGCTCAGATCTCCCTCTGAGCTTGTAGTCTCAGAAATTTTGCCACTGTACATTGTCATGTGAACAACTCTAATTCTTTGAGTCTGAATCTGTCTGTGCAGCCATATATTTTGCATTTGTCTTTGTTTTTATGTATTTGATAAATAACATAGTAATGCTCATATTTACTTCTCAAGAATAATTTTTCTGTAAGTTCTTAAACCCAGGTCTTTTTATAAAATATATTTTATTTTCCCTCATTACATGTAAAAATAAATTTTAACATTTTTTTTAAAAATTGAGTCCTACATTCTTTACTGCCCCACATGAGACAACAAGCAATTTGTCATAGATTTGTAAGATTTAAATTAGGTTTTACTCAATATGAGAGTTATAAAAGTGAGATTGTGGTCACCATTTATAAAATATTAGCTCTTACATCCAAAATGACTATTAACAGCTTTTATTTACAACAAGGTAGAGATTTTGAAAGTGGGAAATGCAGGAAGGAGACAGAACCTCGTCTAGCCTACTGGTCTAAGTGTTGATCCGGTGAAGTCCATCTCAGCCCCTGACAAGAGCTCCCTCAAATCCTGATCTCCACATGGAAGTCCCAGTGATGTCTTCAGTCAGAAGTCCACCAACTCGAGTCACTCACCCAGCAAGCCTCTCCAGCATAGAAAGCTCCAGTCAAGGACGAGACTAGGACAAAGTGACTGCTTTCATGGGTCTCCCTTCAGCCAGGCTCACCAATGCAGAATGAATCCAGGAAAAAGAGGTCTAGACCATTTGCGGTCTTGCCTTTTATACCCTTTTTATCCCATGTCACTTCCTGTCTCTCCCTCTTCACAGGAACCAATTACAGCCTTTCAATTTGCCTAGCACTAACCAAGGGGGACAGCAGTGCTTGTGGTCTTAAGGGTGTGAATTAGTAGGTGACTTGTGAGCTCTCTTACCTAGTGAACTACCAAGTGCTAAGTAAGGGCACTTCAAGTTCTTGATTTGATTAACTTAAAATAGACAAAGGGGAAGTTAATTCTATCTTCACAGATTTTATATGTGAAATCATCATGCAAAAGATTTTTTCATATTAATTCTTTTGTGGAAGAAAACTCAAACAAAAAAAAGAAGAAAGAATGTGAAATATATTTTGCCTTGATCTGGATTCAAACTCCATCAGTTCTTTCTCTGGAAGCAGCTGGTGTTTTTCATCAATTGTTCTTTAGGATTTTCTTAGCTCATTGTATTGCTGAGAATATTATTTATAGTTGTTCATTGTACAATATTGCTTTTATTGTGTACAATGTCCTCTTGGTTCTACTTACTTCATTCTATATCAATTCCTAGAAGTCTTTTCATGCTTTCCTGAAATTCTCCTGCTCATCATTTCTTATAACACAATAATATTCCATTACAATTATATACCACAACTTACTCAACAATTCCCCAATTGATGGGTATCTCTTTACTTTCCAATTCTTTGCCACCACAAAAAGAGCTGCTATAAATAATTTTGTACATATAGGTCTATTTCCTTTTTGATTTTTATGTCCTTGGTAGAGGAACCTAGGAAAAATATTTCTAAGTCAGAGTATGTATTTTTTTATAGCCCTTTGAACATAGATTCAAATTTCTCTCCAGAATGATTGAATCAGTTCATAATTTTCCTAACAGTGCATTGTTCTCTCAATTTTCCCATATCTCCTCCAACTTTTATAATGTAAAATGTTTCATTTTCTGTCATAAGAGCCAATCTAATAGGTGTGGGGTGGTACCCAAGAGTTGTTCTAATTTGCATTTCTTAAATAAATAGTGATTTAGAGAATTTTATAACATGATGAAAGCTTTAATTACTTTGTCTGAAAACTGCCAATTCATATCCTTGGACCATTTATCAACTGGGGAATGACTTGTATTAGTATACATTTGATTCATTTCTTAATATACTTGAGAAATGAAGCCTTTATTAAAATTGTTTAATGTTTTTGCCATTATGACTATTTGCCTCCCTTTTTATCCTACTCTTTCCTTTATTCCTCTTTATCCTCAAAAGTGTTTTTCTTCTGATCATGGCCTCTGTTACACCCTCAATTTATCCTCTTCTATCCTGCTCCTTCTTCTTCCTACTTTCCTGTAGGTTAAGATACATTTCTATAACCAACTGACTGGTTTTTACCCCATCCTAATTTTACCCCATCCTCCCACACCCTCTCCCAATTTATTCCTTTGTTTAATCCCTTGCTTTCATTTTCTTACATCATACCATCTTCTTCAATTCACACTCTTGCCCTTCATTTTTTTATACTCCTTATAACTGCCCTAATAATGAGAATGTTCTTAGGAATGACACATCATCTTCCTATGTAGTGATGTAAGCAATTTAAACCTATTGAATCTCTTGTAATTTCTCTTTCCTGTTTAACTTTTTATTATCTTCTTGATTCTTGTATTTGAGAGTTAAATTTGCTATTCATCTCTGGCCTTTTCATTAGGAATGTTTGAAATTCCTCTATTTCATTGAATACCCATTTCCCACCTGAAGGATTATATTCAGTTTTGCTGAGTAGGGTTTTATTTTTATTATAGTCCCAGCTCCTTTGCTATCTGAAAGTGCATATTCTAAACCATTTAATGTAGAAGTTGCTAAATACTGTGTTATCCTGGTTTGGGCTCCACAATATGTGTATTCTTTCTTTTTGATTTCTTGCAATTTTTTCTCCTTGAACTAGGAATTTTGTAATTTGGCTATTCTGTTCCTGGTAGTCTTTAATTTGAGATTTCTTTCAGGAAATGTTCAACAGATTCTTTCAATTTCTACTTTATCCTGTAGATCCAGATTATCAGAATAGTTTCACTTGAAAGTTTCTTGAAAGATGATATGTAGGTTCTTTGGTTTGTTTGTTAATCAGGGATTTCAGGTAATCCAATAATTCTTAAATTATTTCTCAATCTATTTTCCAGATCAGTTGATTTTCCAATGAGAACATTCATATTTTCTTCAATTTCTTCATTCTTTAGATGTTATTTCTTGATGTCTCATTGAGTCTTATCTTCCACTTGCCCAATTCTAATTTTTAGGGCATGGTTTTCTTGAGTGAGCTTTTATGTCTCTTTTTTTCTACTTGGAGAATTCTACTTTTTAAAAAAAAAGTTCTTTTTCTCAGTGAATTTTTGTGCATCTTTTCCCATGTAGCCAATTCTGCTTTTTTTAGAAGTTGCCTTCAGTATATTTTTGTGCCTCTATTATTAATTGATGATTTTCGTTATTTAAGGTATTTTATTCAATATTTTTGTGCCTCATTTACCAAGCTGTCTACTTTTTTTTCAAGATTTTACTACATCTTTTCCACACTGGAAACATGACCAGGGTTGCCTGCTCCCTTGAGACTGTAAGCTCTGGTGTGCTTCTCTTTACCCTGAGCTTGGGACCTGGGACTGGGACCTGCTTCTGAGTATATGAACAATGCAACAGAGTCCTGTACTCAGAGCCAGCAAAGGGATCCCTGTAACCACCTTCTGGCCAATTGTCAGAACCCTTTGCCATGGCTGAGATTTCTGGAAGCTATTACTGCTAATTCAGCTACCCCCAAGTCCTGTTAATGGCTTGGTGAGGTGGGACCTGCCTTAACCTACTGCTCCCCTCCTACCCCAGTGCAATAGATCTTTTGTGTTGAACTTTTAGGTTATCTTGGGCTGAAAAATTGTTTCACCTCATCCTTTGTAGGTTCTGTTGCTCCATATTTTGTTTTAAGGTGATATATCAAAGTTATTTGGATGGTAATTTGGTAAAGATCAAATGCCCCATGTACATCTATCATCTTCTCTGCCATCTTAGCTCCACCCCCATAAGCACTTGAACCCAAGTCTTTGCTCTAACTTGAGGCCTGAAGCCAAACAGAGTACACCCTAAATTCATGTTCCAGGGCCTTAGTTTTCTTTCTTCATATTTTTTTATATTTTTCTAAAAGAAAAGGGTAGAGAAGGATTGTGATATGGAAATCACTTTAAAAGACTGATATATATTAATTTAAGGTCGCCAAGGAATTCAGCTATGTAATTCCTAAATGAAAACTCAAGTCAGCAGTCAACCTTTTATGGAGTTTTTAATTACAAACAGGAGGAAGAAAGGTATTAGAGATAGAGAGAGAGAGAAGGAGAGAGAGAGAGAGAAAGAGAGAAAAAGGGAAGAGAAAGGAATAGGGCTTAATACCCCCTCTTCTTAGGCTGGGCCAAAGGCCCAAGCCCTTAGATAGCTGGGGCAAAGAAAAGAGATCAGTCCCTATCACTCACGTGACCAAAATGGAGAAACAGTCTCAGGGGCCTCCACCTCCAGCCTCCTTCAGAGCAAGCCCTCCTCTCAGATCTCTCCAGGAGCTCTTCCTCCAGGACCTCTCTCCTCTCAGACTCCTTCAGAGCAAAACCTCTCAGAGCAAAACCTCCTCCTCTTGTCCTCAGACCCCGCTATCTTTAAGGAAAAATCTAAGTCCCCTCCCCTCAGTTCTCACATCTACCAATCACTGTCGATGTCTCCCCTGTGCCAATGGTGGCTCTAGCTTAACCCAGGACCGCCCAGAGGTCTGTTTCCTTTGCACATGTCTGTTGAAGGTCATATTCTCAAATAATTAAATCTTGATCCTTTGCTGCAGCCCTTCCTAAATCCTGTTACTCTGACTGGGTGGAGATTGGAAGTTCCAAGACCTGGTTCTGTCATTCCAAGTATCTCTATTGTATCAATTCTAAAATCAATCATGACTCGAAGAACTTCCTGTTCTATGCTTAAGCATAGGTCAAAGCTCTTTCCATTGTTTAGCAAAAGGTTTCTGTCCTAAAGTAGTCTTAAGTAGGGAGGAGAAGGATCCTCCCATGCCAAGGAGTTTCACATTCCAATAGAGTTCTTACTATCAGTAGGAAATTTTTTCAAGTATGAAATTTCCCAATGGGGAATTTTCCAACATTCATAAGTCTAAGAAATTTTAAGGTTTACAGGATTAAGCCTAAGAGAAAAGGGGAAAAGGAGGGCTTGTTTTCTAATTAAGAACAATTACATTTCCCTTCCTTCAGGTATCCTAGAAGTCGATTTAAATTAAAGAACTATTCATTTTCAGTTGAACTAAAAATGAGATTTTAATGTGCTTCCACACAATGTACAGTGAATTGTGACCTATGGGAATCATAACATCACTTTATCATCTCTGGAGTCTCAGACTCTGCTGATGTGGACACAGAAGCTATATTAGCACTATACTTTGGGAAACCCAGTTGAGCCACAAGGAGAAGGTAGAATACACTCTGATCCTGGATAATTATACTGAAAAGTGGCATGTTTAAAGGGTACTTAGCTGGGGGCATTTGAGGAGAAGCAGGGTAATTACTGCTGACAGCAAATTATAAGACTGCCTTGGGGCAGTGCTGGGTAATCATTGAGAAGTGACCTGAGTAAGCCTTCCAAGCTCAGGGAAGCATGTGGCTGCTCTGTGTGGGTCTTCCAAGGAATGTCCTCTTACGTGGGCATTTACTATTTTCTTTCCCAGGGCACTGACTCATGGAAAGGAACCTGAGGTGGTGATTGCGGTGTGCCTATGTCTCTCTCCCCAGGCATCTTGCGTGCTGTGGTTATACTTGGTACCCTACTCATAGTAAGGATCAGTTTCCCAGAAGAGTGAGTCTGTAATGATAATGATTCAGTTACAGCCCAGGTTGCTTGACTAATTCAAGCAAGGAGGACCTAAGAGTATGTTTTTAAAAAAATCCTGATGCCAGTTTAAGGCCTTCATATTGCCATCTGAATCAGAGAAATGCTTGAGAAATGACTGAAAGAATAACAAACAATCAGAAAACCAACAACTTCTACAGAGAAGCCATTTTAAATTTGGGTGGTTGGATAGAAAGGTGTTTCTCTTATAAGTCAGATGAATTTTTAAAATAACTTTTGCAGTTTTACTTTTGCTGATTTTTCTCTTATAATTCAGGTGAATTTTTAAATAACTTTTGCTGATTTTTTTAATAATTAAGCATTGATATTTGTTATATAACACAGTCCTGTACAAATTTTGCTATTAAGGAAAATATAAGAAATGAGGATTTTGTATCACTAAAATAATAGTGCCTAGGATATAAGTATTCATATCTTTTCTCTACTCTTAATTAAAGATTTCTTGACTGATTGACTGGATTGTCAGTCAATAAGGATTGACTGAATCCTTAAGGAATTCAGATCTATGATGATAAGGTTTGCCTGCTGGTTTCCCTAAATTATCATCCCTAAGTATTTAATGCCTTTTCTTGGAAGCCTCTTTCTTGTCTTCTTTCATTTCTAACATATTATTGAATAAATATGGAATTTCAAGATTTTAGGGAGAATTTCACATATCCTTTGGCGTAGGGACCCAGAGAAATTAGCCTTTAAGGGAATCAATTATGATATGGGATTTCCTGAAGAAATGTTGATTCATCCTGCCAGTGAGAAAAGGACATCCAGTAATTAGCATGTCATTTAGTTGGGAAGAGAAGATGCAAATATGAAGTCTATGAAAATTTAATGAAATACAGGTAAAATTTCCCAGTATGGACCATTCAGATTAAAATGTAATTTGGAAGATTTAATAAAACAAATTAAAATATAATGCAACATAGATAATGTTAACTTATGGTTTTCTAACCACATCCAGCCTGCAAATCCATTTAATAATAATAGTTAAAATTTATATAGCACCTTCTATGACCTAGGCATTATGCTAAATACTTTATAATTTGAGGGAAATGAGAGGATTAGGACAGCAAGTGGTTAATTGTGGGAATTAAGTGATCCACACAAACTCCACCTTGTAACTTAATTCTGAAGCTAACTCAGTTCCTTTTCTATTCAATTATGGCTGTAGTCCAATTTTTGTCTTGTGAGAAAACTTTCTTCAATTGTGGGAATTGGGAGAAAACCTTACTGTATTGTTTAAACCTAGCCCTGCATGACTGGGAACCAGGATCACCCCTACCTATTGCTTAGAGATGCCTTGATTGTATACAGACACTTGGGAGGAATATCTCTTCTCTGAATTCAGGGAATTACACTTGTTTTCTCTCCCCCTCCCAATTTGAAAAGTCTTTAGTCTTTCATCCAATTCAAATATAGATTAATGTTGTATTGTTTCCACTTAACTAATTAACCTTATTTGGTTAATTGTTTTTAAGTGTATAAAAGTCTATCTCCTCCTGTATTGGGGTCTAATCCTAATCTGAAGAAGGGGCCTGGTCCTAATTTGTTAGGCAACCAGCATGCATTGCTCAATAAATAAAAATGCTTGGAAACTGGAACCTTTTTTTGGTCAGTCGTTTCATTTTTCATCCACCTCAAACTGTTGTCTCCTTCAATGCTTACAAGCACCCTGGAATATAGGTGCTATTATTATCCTTATTTTATAGATGAGAAAATAAAACAAATAAAGTTAAGTGACTTGCTCAGGATCACACAGCTAGTGAGATCTGAGGCTAAAATTGAACTCATGTTTTTTCTGATTCCAGGGACAGCTAGGTGGCACAGTACATAGAGTGCCAGGCCAAGAATTAGAGAAGTCTAAATTAAAATTTGTCCTCAGACTTACTAGCTATGTGATCCTCAGCAAGTCACTTTGCCCTCTTTGCCTCAGTTTCCTCATATGCAAGATGAGTTGGAGAAGGCAATGACAAGCCACTCCAGAATCTTTGCCAAGAAAATCCCAAATAGGACAGGGAGAGTCAGACACAACAGAACAACAACTTCCTCACTCCAGGTCCAGTGCTCTCTTCACTTTACTACCTACCTGTCCACAATTTGTCAAATTATTTGAGTTTGACACCATTAATCTACAACACTAAATAGCAAAATGACTTGTCCAGGATCACATAGTCACTGTATTATCAAAAAAATTGAAATCAGATCTTGTCTGCTTCAAGGCCAACCACCTAACCACTGCATGATCCTGTTACACAGTTTTCATTTCAGTGACTTTAACTGCCTGGCTCTGAGAATGTGAGAGCAGCCATACTATCAAAAATCTACATTCACATCTTTCTATTTGACATGTTGGAGGGCAAATGGTTTTTGACGCATTTACCTAGCCACTTTTCAATTCCAATTTTGCAAGTGCTTTGTAGACTGCTTTGAATTAGTGTATTGTCAGATACATTAATGGTACCTTAATTGATTATGTATCAATTGATTATCAATATTCTGTAACTGACATTTCTCATATATATGTATGAGAAAGAGAGAGAGAGAGAGAGAGAGAGAGAGAGAGAGAGAGAGAGAGAGAGAGAGAGAGAGAGAGAGATCTAAAATCTCATTTGATCCTTACAATATCCCTGGAAAGAAGGTATTTTTATTATCTCTATATTACAGATGAGGATGAGAGATGTTAAAAAGATTGTTAAGGATTACAAACCTAGGCTGTCTCTGGTTGCAGATTTGAACTCAGGGCTCTCTCTTTTATATGTCTCTGTTCTATTAATGATAACATCTAACTGCCTCAACTGGGAAAGAATCTGAGTTATTGGGCAATTTGGAAGAGTGAAATATTATTTTAAAATCCACACAAATAAAGTACTACTAGACTGTAAACTCTAAGCCCCATGAGGCCAGAATATATCTTAATTATCAAACTCTTGAAATATTTGGTATAGTGTAGTATACATATTGAGCAGTTTTCAAATGGTTATTGAGTGAAAGAATATAAACTTCAAAATTTATATGAAAATAAACATGTAGATCAATCTGATAGCTTACTTTGTCTACCTTTTTTCCCCCAGAACAAATGTTTTCTACCATTTCCCTGATCAATGGCTTTGCAAATCATCTACCTCATCCCATTCCATCCCACCCCTGACCATGGAATGTACTCTTTTTAAAGGCTGCATACCAAAAGGCTGAGAAGCTACTCACCAGGCCTTGTTTGGGGTAGCCTCCCCACCTCTTTACATAATGATATACATCTGCTTCACTGAGACAGGTGAGACTCCCCACTGGCATTCCTACAGATTAAATTGCCAAGCAAATGAAGCCTTGAAGGCTGTAAGTCAGAAGAGACTTCCCTGGAGCAGAGAAGGCATGATGTCTCCAGAAGAACCCAGCAGGATGTCATCACACCCAGGGTGAGTTGTTTCCTTATAAAATGGTTCAATAAAGTCAAATGTACTAACTCAAGATGCCCTTCCCTTCTGCCTTTTATTTAAAGACCATTATTTTTAGGGGGAAAGGGAAGGTCAGAGTCAAACCCCAAGCCAGGGTATTCGCTTTTTTTCTTCCTCTCAGTAGTTGGCTGATTAGTGTGTCCAAATGAATTGAACCCAATGGTTTTTCCTGGTGTGACACTTGTGGTCTTCTACTAGTGTATTTTTTCCCTAGACTAAACATATACTGTATTCCAACATGTGGTGATGAAGAATTTGTTAAAATGCTTCCAATAACTGTGAAAAACAAATAAAAATAATGATTCCCCCCACCTCCTGCCCACCAGCTGCTCCCCACACACCCACACATACACATACACACCCTGTCTGAACATCTGTATACAGGATAGGCAGTTTCTTGGTTTGGGGGAAGGGTAGAAATAGTGTTCTCATCCCCTGATTAAAAGTTATTCTCCAAATCAAATGAGCTGTTATGAAGTGAATGGGACCAAATTTCTTTTGACCACGTTTCTTCATAACACAGTGGGGATAATGAAAAACTCCCTTTAAAACAATAAATTTTTTGAATGGGTTTATGGTGGCTTCCTGGTGGGAGTCAGCTGACATAGTCTGTCTACATGATGCCAAAATATCCAGTCTATATTGCCAAGGTAGGGAGGATAGGAGAGATGGTGTGGGTCAGGGAATCAGTCAATCCAGATTTTGAGATCACTGCCCAATTTCTTCTAATTTTGATCCAAAAATTGGGTATGCATCAAAATGGGGGCATGCCTAAACTTTCTCCTCTCACCTTCTTTATTTTTAAGAGATGATTTGGAGAAATATTCCCCAAAATGTGGGTGAGGGGAAGAACACCCTTTCTTACATCACAGATTTCATTCTCACTCAAAAAGTCTCCACCTGAAGGGAGAATAAAATCCTTTCCTGTGGAAAAAATGTCTCCTGGGCTTCAGAGTTCACTTTACAATCAAAAATATGGTTATAATAGGAGGCAATGCTACGATTAAACAAATATCCTTTAAAGAATCATTCAACTTGTCAAACCTGGCTTGTTAAATGAGGCTGGAGCCATTATCCTTGTAACAAACTTGATCTTAACCTTGGATAACAAACTGCAGTTTTATAGGTCCTTCCAATGACCTCATTGTTATAACAAATGAGTACATCAAGTTTCCTTATCCATCAGGAAAGTCCTACACTCTGTGTGTCAGATGACTCAAAAAACACACAAACTTCTCCCTGTGTTGAAAGATCACCAGGGTTCTGGAGTTTCTCCATCCAGCATCCCTCTCAGCTACATGTCAAAGCAATATCTCTCCAGAGCTCTTTGCTAACCTGTTAAGGGATAGAAATGGGGTGACTGTCTGCCATCTTACTCAGCTTATCTTGGACATCATCCTCTGCTGCCAAGAAATGAAACACATTCTTCCCTCTTAGCTAAGGGCATCCTATCCTATCACACAAGGATCCAATATGCCACCCCCTCCTTGAAAAATCTTCTCTCTATCCACTCTATATTCTTTTCCCCCTCAGAATACATCCTTTATTAAGCAGAAAATGGCACAATGATCAAGAAATAATCTAATTTTCTGATTAGGCAGCTGTTGAGAGAGAGAAGAAAAAAATAGATTTATCCTTTGCTTCTAGGGTCATACTGGGAAAATGGAAGCTAATTGGGAGTAACTCCAACTCTGAATTATCAGACTGACTAGCTATTCATTCTCTATATGTTTTATGCCTAATGGCAGGGTACAGAATGGGTGAGGGCCTGGTGTTATTTTTTTTTTACTTGTCTAATGAATACATCAATAAGATGTTTGTTGAATTCTTTTTATCCAGGATTATTGATGTGTTATAATAGAAAGGGGGACAACTAGGTGGCACAGAAGATAAGAGTCCTGGGACTAGAGTCAGAAGGAGTCATCTTTCTAAATTCAAATTTGGCCTTACACAATTATTAGCTGTGTGACCCCAGGCAAGTCATTTAACCTTGTTTGCTTTTGTGTAAAATGAACTGGAGAAGGAAATAGCAAGCTATTTTAGTATCTTTGCTAAGAAAATACCACATTAAAAAAAATGCCACATAGGGTCAGGAAGAGTTGGAGAAAACTAAAATGAATCAGCAACAACAATAAGATTGTAGAAATAGTAAAAGATTAGCGATCCCAATTTTTGGTTCTAACAAAGCAATCCTTTCACATTTCCTTAATTGATTCACTACCCCACTTACTTAAGTAGCTGTTCAAAATTTTTCATCCGTTCTGAAACTTCTGGTGGCTTCCTCTCCTTCTTCTCTTTCAGTTAAGAATTTTTCTTTATAATTCTTTTTTAAATAAGTTTAATTAATAAATTAATTTAGAATATTTTTCCATAGTTAGATGAATCATGTTCTTTCCCTCCCCATCTCTAACCCCTATCCCCTAGCTAATGAGCAATTCCACTGGGTTTTACATGTGTCAAAATTTACAAGATTTACAAAATTTACAAGACCTATTTCCATATTATTAGTATTTGCACTAGGGAGATCATTTAGTATCTACATCCCCAATCATATCCCCATCAACCCATGTGAACAAGAAAATGGTTTTTCTTCTTTGTTTCTGCTCCCACAGTTCTTTCTCTGGATGTGGATAGCATTCTTTCTCATAAGTCCCTCAGAATTGTCATGGATCATTGCATTGCTGTCAGTAGAGGAGCCCATTGAATTCAATTGTGTTACAGTGTATTCATCTCTGTGTATAATGTTCTCCTGGTTCTGCTCCTTTCACTCTGCATCAATTCCTGGAGGTCATTCCAGTTCACATGGAATTCCTCCAGTTCATCCTTCCTTTTGAGTATTCCATCACCAACAGATGCCACAATTTGTTCAGCCATTCCCCAATTGAAGGACATCTCCCCATTTTCCAATTTTTGCCACCACAAAGAATGCAATCATAAATATTTTTGTACAGATCTTTTTTCCTTATTATCTCTTTGGAATATAAATCCAGCACTGGTATGGCTGGATCAAAGGGCAGGCAGTCTTTTAATGCCGTTTGGGCATAGTTACAAATTGCCTTCCAGAATGGTTGGATCAATTCACAACTCCATCAGCAGTGCATTTTGCTTCATATTTCGCAGAAAAATAATTGAAGTAATTGACTGAGGACTCTCTTTTCTCCCCTCCTCATTTTGCATCACTTTGATGTTTTCTGTTTCTATTTCTATCTTCACCATGTGTCACATGAAGAGGTAGCCCTTCTCCTCCCAAAGCAAAGTCTTCCACAAGCACAAATAATTCCATTCCATCCTGTGTTCTCCAGGAAGCAAATTTTTTCCTCTGTCGTTTTCAAACTATCACTTACCTTCGGTCTCTATTTGGTAGTTATTTCTTTACAAACTTACTGGTGCCCACAAATATATCCATGTCTCCCCCATCTTCAAAAAACCCTCACTTGATCTGTATTTCTACACTAGCTCATCCTACAGCTCTCCTGTTTTGTTTTGTTTTTGTGGTTATATTCTTTGAGAAGGCTAAGTACAATCAATGTCTCTTCCCTCTTCTAACTCTCTACAGTCTGGCTTCTGACCTCATCTTTCAACTAAAACTCCTTTCTCCAAAGTTGTCAATGTCCTCTTTTTATATAATTTTTATTTTTCTTATTTTTTTCATGTCAATACAATTTTAATAATCTTTTTCTGACTTTTGTGATCCATATTCTTTCTCTCTCTCCTACCCATCTCCCTTCCCCAGGGTGACATATATAGATTGTTCATGTGTTACCATACAATACATATTTCCATCACATCATGAAATAAGACAATAATATTGCTTATTCTGGAAAAAAATTCATGGAGGAAATAAAGTGAAGAATGGTATGCTTTGATCTGCATCATGAATCTCTTGGAATTGTTCTGAATTGTTGAATTCCTGGTAATAGTTAATTTATTCATAGTTGGTCATCATACATTATTGCTTAATAGCCAAATCTAATTGTCTTTTTTTAATCTTCATCCTGCTTGACCTCTCTATAGTCTTTGACATAGTCAATCAACCAACCTCTTCTCCTTGAAATTCTCTTCTCTCTAGGTTTCTTTGACACTAATTTCTCCTAGTTCTCCTCCTACCTGTCTGATCACTTCTTTTCAATCTCCTTTGCTGGATTTTTAGCCAAGTCATGTATACAAATTTTGGATATCTCCCAAACCTCCATTGGTGCTCTCTTCTTTTTTTTTAATATCTTTTCTCTTGAGGATCTCTTCAACTCGAATGGATTCATATCATCTCTACACATATGATTCTCATATCTATATGTCCACCCCTAACCTCTCTTGACCTCTAGTCTCATATCTCTCACTTGCCTATATTAAACTATCTCATAAACAACTTAAATTCAGTATGTCTAAAACTGAACTCATCTTTCCCTTCCAAACCCATGCTTCTTTTAAACTTCCCTATTACTGTAAAAGGTACCATCAACCTCCTAGTTATCCAGACTCACAACTGAGTCATCTCCAACACTTCACTCTATATACAATATATTGGCAAGTTCCATTGATTCTACCTTTCACTTTCATAATACAAAACATCTATTTTGTATCCCCCCTACTCTCCTCTAAAACTGTTACCTCCTGTTGCTGGTCCTAGTCACTTTAGGCCTCTTCCAATAGTGTAAGTGGAAAAAAGGGTTAATTATATAAAAAGGTTGAACTGGGTTATATTTAAAATAGGGTTGCCAGGAATTTAATTTATTCCAAAGAGATATATTTACAAACTAGAGAAAGAGTGAAGTTAGAAAATTAGAGAAAGGATAGGGTAAGATATCTAGCCTAAGCACTAAGTAATTTACTCTGACTACTGGCTCAGCCCAGGCAGGGGCTTTAACCAGAAAGGACTCAGCCCTGGCTTTAACCAGAAAGGACTCAGCCCTTGTAGCTGAGGACCTGGGGATGTCTCTCTCAAGAGGATAGGTCTCTACTAGTCTCTTCAAAAAAAAAACAGGAAGGAGTCAGCTTTTTCACTGACCACGTGTCAGTCCAAAGGAAGAAATTTATGGACAGTCTCACCAGGAACAGGGTCTCAGATCTAGTCAACAGATTCTTCTCCAGTCTCAACTCCAAAAGATGAAGAACTGTATGTCACAGGAAGTTCAACTCCAAGTAGACCTCCTCAGGAAGTTATAACTTCCTTTTAAAGACACTTTCTTTTGCATTGCTTCCTGTGCCTTCCCCTAATTTTACTACCATTCACAGTTGAAGCTTTGCTTTAGGACTGCCCAGGGGCAATCAGTTTAATTCTGATTAGTTACCCACTATTACACAGGTGGGTCACATATCTCCCCCCATCCAAGTGTGAATGGGTTGTTTACACCTTTGGTAATTAAATCTAAAAGTGAGCAGATCTCCCCACTCAACTTTTAAGTAGGGTGCTTACCATTTTGGTGATTTAATCTAAAAATGGGTAGGGGAGTTAATTTAATTTTCACAATCATGGGAGAGTAAATTAATTTCACTTTCACAATCAGGGGAGAGTTAAATTTAATCTTCACAAGAGCCAATTGTTTGATCTTCTGACTGAAGTCTCTCTATACTTCAATCCATTCTCCCCCCAACTGTCAATCAATCTTCTTAAAATATATTTCCCCATGGTACCCCCTATTTAATAAGTTTCATTCCCTATAACCTACAGATTGAAATATAAAATCTTCTCTTCAGTTTTTTATAGTCCTCCATTTCTGGTCTCTTTCTCTCTTTTCAGTTTTTTTCTCCATATTATCACCATCCATGTACTCTGCAATTCAGTGACAGCTGTTCCTTGAATTAGACACTCCATCTTCTGACACTGAATATTTTCATTGACTGTCCCCATGCCTAGAGCTCTTTCCTTCCATCTCTCCATATCCCTGCTTCCCTGACTTCCTACAAGTCTCATCTAAAGTCTCACCTTCTTCAAGAAAACTTTTCTGATCCTTAACCTTATTGCCTTCTATGAGATTATCCTGTATATATTTCATTTGTACATACTTGTTTAAATATGGTCTCTCCCATTAGAATGTGAGCTCTTTGACAGCAGAGACTGTCTTATCCCCAGGGATTAGCAAAGTGCCTTGCACATAAGAGGAGGTTAATAAGTGTTTCTTGACTTGATTTATGATTCTCATGATTCTATGATTCTATGTAACCCTAGGCAAGTCACTTTGTGAGTGTGTTGAGTCTCATTATGAATCTCAATTTTCCTCACTGCAAAAAGTGAATAACATTATTTATACAAGGTTATTGTGAAAATGGAACTCATTTCAACAAACATTTGTTAAGCATCAGTTATGTGTAAGGCTCTGTGCTAGAAAAGACGATAATGGCTCTGTAGGCATTTTGCAAAATATCAGGATGACCTTACTCTTTTTCTGAGTTAAAGTAATGGATGACCAGATTTAGATGTTGGGGTAGTATTTCACCTTTGCATACTTTGACTCTCTATGAATTTCTACAACCCCATATTAGATGGAAAACAAACTATTTAATCATCTCCCTGAAGATAATGTAATGAGAGAAACCTAGAACATAGGCTAGCAGGGGAAAACAATCAACTAATAAGGAAAAAAAATCATTCAGCAAAGGTTTTTGCCAATCTGCAAAATGTCCACCAAATCTTCCAATAGTGACCTATGTCATGTTGCTGACCCAAGGAAGAATAACAATAACTTCTATTGCACAAGAGAATCTTAAGGTTTAAAAAGTCATTGACAAGCATTATCTCATTTTCTCATCAGAATAATTCATTTATTAAATGTAATTCTTCCCCCTCCCATCAATTAATTAATTAATTAAAGTAGAACTATGAGAATAACCTCTATTTTAACCATTAGAAAACTAAGGCTCAGAGAAATTAGGTGATTTGCCCTGTCAATCTGACACAAACTATCTGAGTGGCCCTGGAAAGTCATTTAATCTCCCATGGCACTAAACAATTCTCTGAGACAGGAAGTGTCAAAGAATGTGCTAATATGTATTGACAAAAGGAATTTACTCACCTGAGAGTTCCCTAGATCAATGACATCATAGGTTCTCTCTCTCCCTCCCTCCCTCCCTTCTCTCTCTCTCTCTCTCTCTCTCTCTCTCTCTCTCTCTCTCTCTCTCTCTCTCTCTCTCTCTCTCTCTCTCTCTCTCTCTCTCTCTCTCCCTCCCTCCCTCCCTCCTTCCCTCCCTTCCTTTACACAGTAAGTCAGGGTCAGAAGCAGAAGACTGAAGTCCAAGATCAAGTTAGACAGGCTCTGAGAAGACCACCTCATCCAACTGTGCTCTTTGTAGAAATCTCCTCTTTAACATCCCAATGAATGGTCATCCAGCCTTGACTTGAAGGGCCCCCCAAAGTGAAAACCCCTCTTACCCAAAGCAGCCAGTTCTACTTTTGGACTGTTCTAGTGGTTAGGAAGTTTTTCCTTACATTGAGCCAGAATCACTTTCTTTCCAACTCTCAGCCCACATTTCTCCTGACTCCAAGCCCAGCATTTCCCTCACTGTCATACCGCCTTCTACTAGTGCTAAAGGTCCCACATTATTTAAATGATCATTTCTCTAAATCTTGTTTTCTCTTTAGTCTATAAACTTTCATTAATTGGCAAGACATTGGTGAATAACAACAATAACAATAATAAAGCCCCTGATGATGTGCAAAGTGTTTTATGTAAATTAGTTCATTTGAGTTCAAATCTTCCCTCAGAAACTTGCCAGCTTTGTGTCCTTGGGCAAGTCTTACAGTAACTCTATAAGGTAAGTCGTGCAGTATTATGACTATTTATGTATGAAGAAATGTAAGTTGAAAAAAGGTTACTGAAATAACCAAATCAATCTATAGATAGATAGATAGATAGATAGATAGATAGATAGATAGATAGATAGATAGATCTTATTACTGATGCCAGTAGTGCTGTAGATAGAGTGCTATAGTAGAAGTCAGCAAGGTCTGAGTTTGAGTTCTGCCCAGAAACTAAATAGATTTATGATCCATGGCAAGTCACTTAAACTCTAAACCTTAAGTCTCTTCAACTGTAAATAGAAATAATAATATCTACTTCTCAGTCTTGTTATTGAGGATCAAATGAGGTGATATATGTAAGATGCTTTGCAAACCTTGACATGCTAAAAAAAGATATCTTTAATTGTCATAGGATATCATCATCATATCATAGGTTTGAAATTAGAAGATCATCTATTCCTACTCCATCATTTTGCCACTAAGGGAATGGAGGTGAAGAAACATGAAGTGCTTAGCTCAATCAGACAATAAAGGTTTATGAAGTGTTTACTATTTACCTAGCACAACTCACATTTATGCAATGCTTCAAACATTTGAAAAGCCCTTTATGCATTAGCTCCCAGCTGCATCTACACCACAAACTCTGGAAGGAGGTGCTCTTATAATCACCATTTTAGAGATAACTAACTTTATGGATAAATTCTCTTCTTCCCCCTGACTTACTGTTATTCTTGATCTTGCTTTAATGACAATAGTAAAATGAGAGCTAGCTTTTAAATAGGACTTTAAGGTTTGCAAATTTCTTTGCAAAAAATCCTCATTTTTTCCTTATACCACAACACTGGGAGGAAGATATTATCACCCTATTTTGTAGATGAAGAAACTGTGGTTAAAATGACTTGCCCAGGGACACAGTGCTGGCAAAGTTTCTGAGGGAAAATTTGAACTCAAGTTCTGATAACTACAGATCCAGGGTTCTAAGCTATCTGGATGTCTAAATTGCTTTGACAATTTGATTTTTATCATTATCATTATCATTAACATTGCTGACTTTTTCTGTTTGCTGTAATTACAAAGAGTAGGAACCATACCTCTTACAAGGAAGGCTTTATTTGTCTGAGTATCTTTTATGGTGTCTGCCCTCCATGTCAGTCTATCCCTGTGTCTCCTTCTTCTTCCTCTCTCAATCTCTCCATCTCTACTTCTCTGCATCCTTTAGTCTGTTTCTGTCTCTACTCTCTTGTCTTTCTTTGTCTATCTGTGTATGTTTCCCTGTACATGCATACACACACCCGTTGCTATATATAATCAAGGAAACCCTTCTGCCACGCTCCATTTAAGACAACACCATGATGATTCAGTGCATTTTCTCAGCTTTAGGTGAAAGGAGCTGTTAAAATGTAACATAATAGACAGATGTCCTCATCCCAGATCTCTCAACAGAGAAGTTATAGAGTAAAGGAGCGTGACTCTTGTAAAGTTAATTATTCCAAATGGGAATTACGTCTAATTAAGTGGGGGTTGAAACCTTTGCCTTGGGTATTCTGATCACTGTCCTTTGGTAATATCAAAAATCTCCATTTCCAAGGTACTAATGGCCTTTGCAGATGTTAAGCTCTGAAGCCCCCAATCCCAGCCATCAAGGATTTCCTAGCGCACAGTCACCCATCATGGGTCATTGTCCCCAGTGAGACAGTTTACCCAGCACTAGGTATATATCATGAGGACAATTTCTTTAGTCATTCTTGTAGCTTGGCACTAATTTGGATATAAGCCATCCAGCACAAAGCAGATGGTGAGGACAGATAGCCAGGTCAGGACATCTCCATTGCAATAGCTCAATGCTTGTAATTCTTTATAATGAAGGCTGGCATGTCCTGTGTAAGCTCTGTAGGGGTTTTCTCTCCCAGGCTCCTGCTCCCTATTCCTGCTGCAAACTGAGCTATCTAGGCATCACACAAAAGTGGAGTTGTGCAAGATTTCCCATCTAATATGCAATGTGAGCCTCACTCAAGGCAAAATCAATCTTTATTTGTCATTTGCCCTGGAGGCCCAGAAGACCATATCATTACATGTGAGCAAATATGGTAATTTACACATAGGATCCCCAGGGACAAGAAGCTGTGCCGCTTGCCCTAACTTGGAAGTGACCTTTCAGAGTTTTCCATTAAGACACTATAGTTTGGTTTTTTTGTTTTCTTGAGGTTTAGGGGGGTGGGGGAGTTGGTCAATTTATCCTCTGGCTGACTTGAATCCATGGATTAGACAATGGATGCTTTTATGTAGCTAACATTCCTGGATTGTAAATCTATTTAAAAAAAAAAAGGAGGCCACAGCAAATGTAAAAATTGATTTCTGCTGTTTTCTCTTACTTCCAAATAATACCATAGGTACCACTGCTGCCTCACAGAGCAAGCAGCTCATAATTTAACAGACATGAAGCTATTATGTCCTCATTTCTTAGAGAAATGAATTAGCAACTTTTCTCCAAGTCACAGAAAGTAGTCACCAAAATAACTTGACCCAATGGTGCTTCCAATTAATGTCGTGTTTCAGTGTGTGAGGAGCTGAAAGATAAAACTACCATGTAGTAGGGGACTTGAGAAAGAAATCACCCAGTTCCTAAAGGGAGAGAGGGGAGGGGCTGAGATGGGCAGTGTGTATTTTGTCTATCTTATCTTATTGATGTCTCCAAAAAATTATCTGAGGATTATTTATCTCTGTTAGACTAGGCAAAAGGCCCCAGACAATTTACCTTCCTTACCTTCAATGACTGATCCTTTGAAAGGAAATTCTTAGGTTACCTTCTTTGGCTCCATTAAAAGTTTAAAATAAAGAGTAATATTATTTCATTTCAGCCATGTTTAACTGAAGAATTGTTTCAGGGTCAAAAGTGAAGCTTAAGTCAAGAGTCCTTAGCCTTATGAACAGGGCTATTAATGATCTAGGATAAAAGGTGTACCTTGGTTCACCTCAAGGTAAAACAGGTAATATATTATCAGTCTACATGACAGGAACTTTATTAAAATTTAGGAAAGATTTACACATTGGCTTAGGGAGGACATGTGCTCTCAAATATATTTCAGCATTTTCAGTTACTTTGGGAAATCTACTTACAATGTGACTAGAAAAAACATTAAGAAATATTGGGATTATGGCATAAAAGCTTTTAGGGGGAGAAGAAGGTGATTTTATTAATGTAACTCATTGCATGTAAACTTTCTTCATCTGTGCCTATTTAAAACATGTTTTCAACTTTCACTGAGGCATATATAAATTTTATCTTCTCTATCCAGAGATAGGATCTATCTATCCCTTTATATTTTATTTCATATATTGCTTATAAAACTTAGTACTGCATCAGGAATATAAAAGATCCTTGACAATTAATTCAAGAAAAGAAATGCATATTTTTTAAAAGATCTTCCAAACTGGCATTGTAATTCCATTGCTAGAGTAGAAAATGAAAGGTAATACTGGAAATTGTCCATTAGTTCTTGGACATTTTAAAATTCTTGGTTTGGAAAATTCTGTTAAAGAAATGGACTTATTTTGGAGAAAAGAACTACCCTAGAAGTCAGGAAGACTTGCTTTTCATACAGACTGACCTCTGTGATCCTTCTTAGTGCCATTAACCAATTCTGTAATAGTTTAAAGTGTGGAAGCAGAGCCAAACTAATCTACAATGGCAAAGGAAGTCATTGAAAGACTCCTTAGACCAATGAAATTGCAGGTCTAGTAAAAAAAAAATAAAGTTTGTTTTTGCAATCAGACTCACACACTCACATACAAAAATGAATATATTCTGTGCTTTTATATCAAGAGTGGTCAAAGAAACCCCTGATCTGAAGTGCTTTAGGCACCTTCCACGGAAATGACCAAGCATTCTGGTTTCTATCTAAGGGGCATGCTAAATGGTCTTTTACTGAAGAAGAGACCAGGGCACATGTTGATTCCCATGGAAATGTCTTTATCTAGTAAGTCAGGAAAATTCTTAATGACCTCTCTTGTCATTTTTTTTTTCATTCTAAGTGTAATCTTATGTGTAAGTCCTATTCATTTCAATGAAGATCCTCAAAGAAATCTGAGGGTTAGGTGGTTGTGTAGGATTTTTTGTTTGTTTTTTTGCCTTTAAGCCAATCAGTAACCCTCATCAAAAGTTTAATGAAATGATCCTGAGGGATGGGGGAAGGAGGAACACAAGTGAAACAGAAAATTGGCCCTTTCCCTCAAGGAAATAATGATATATTTGGTAAGATGGAGCATGCATAGATGAAAATGTCTCTGGAATGCTTAAACAGCAGTTTATCAATATTCATTCATGGAGAGAATACAAACCAAGAGCTGGTTTGTATTGTTCCTAAGGGAATTAGGACTAGTGGCTAAAAGTGGGAAAAACTCCAGAGCATGATTCTTCTGAGTCATCCAGTCCCTTCCTGCCAGCATACAAGACCTTTATCAGGTACCTAACAAAAACCAATATATCAAAGCAAGTAAACTTTTATTAGTTTCTTTGGTGCTCGAGGAAAAAGTGATATTACAACAAGGTTTCCCATTATGAATAAATTAAGGTATTAGAACAAAAAAGATGCTGGCAGTTATATGACATCATACAACTGACACAAGAAGGATACCACTAATTTACTATTGTGTCAGATATGTTAAGGCCCCTGTCAAGGATTTTACAAAAATATTTAGCTTTTTCTGAGCAATTATTTAACTTTCTTCTTGTAAAAAAAATAATCTTTTGATGTAAGAAATGTGAAGTAAATGATTTGAAGAAATGGTATAAAAAGAGCAATTTTTTAAAACTTTCACAGGCCTGGCTTATGTATCTCACCTATCTCAGCATCTTATTCTTCCCTGGTACCCTCTCACTTAGTTACTCTCGTGTTCAAAGCTCCCTGAATCCCTGATAAATTACTATCAACATAGGAACAGAATATCTGTGTCTCTCCCCACCCCCACCTTGCCACAGAACTTTCCCATATTCCACGGGAGATTTTTTTTTTTTGAGGCTGGAAGAGAAGATGGCTTAGTGGGAACATTGCCGTATTGTTGAAGTTCTACAGTTTAAAAGGCAATTCTTATTTCAGTTTTTCCCTAATGAGCAGTATATTGATGGCTCCCAAAGTGTTGTCTGGGGTGCCCTGGAGACCTCAGACACACTTTCAGCAGGTCTTCAAAGTCAAAACTTTCTTCATAATAATGCTAAGATGCTTTCTCTTTCTAATGCAGAGCGCACCAATATACATATGTGCACATATGTGTATATATGCATATGCATATATACACATATACACACAAGCAAAAGCTCTTTGGGACTGAAGTCTTCAATAATTTTTAAGAATACATAAAGGAGACTCTCAGACCAAAAATTTCAAATACTTTTGATTTATTATATTCCCAGTGAAACTTTCTATCTCCAATGATATACTGATTTGAGGGTGGAACTCATGATATATGGACTCTCCATCACCAGGTACAAATCACTTATGATTTAGGAAGGGAATTACAAAGGAACAGGCACTTAGTAAGCGTCTACTATGTGCCAGAAACTAAGCTGAGCTCCTTTTCCAAATATTTGACCCCCACAACAATAGTGTGAGATAAATGCTCTAATTATTCCAATTTTGCAGGTGAGGAAACTGAGATAGACAGGTTATGTGACTTGCCCAGGTCGCACCACCCAGAAGTTTCTGAGACAGAATTTGTATGTAAGTCTCTCTGACTCCAGATCCCAGCGCTCCATCCACTATACCTCTTAACTGCAAAAAAAGTAGTTAAATCATGGGGAAGTTTCCTGACATATATAGTAGTTAACTTATTTGCTCAGTGTCATATATTTAGCATCAAAAGCCTGAATTAAACCCAGAACCATCTTAACTTCAAGCCTAGAACTCTGTCCACTATGCTATGGTTCCTCTACAGAATAACCTTATTAAAGACTAGTTTTACCTTAAAAAAAGAAAGTTTTTTTGATCCATAAAGAAGGGGTTGGTGGAGAAAGGACATTGGTTAAGGATCATTCAAAGAGAACTAAGAAAACTTAATTGGCCTCCTCTTAGAAAATAAAGCAAAGGATGTTTTTAAAGACCTACGAAATGTTCCTTGGAGCTCTAGAATTTAAACACCTAGCAAATAAAATACTCTGAAATGTTCCTTCTTGTTTTGTTCTGAAATGGAAATAAGTGATAGATCTTCATTCCCATGTAATGATGAAAAACTTAAAACCTCATAAAAACAGGGGATCATGGGCTCACCTTGAGGTTTTATCAAAATTTCCAAGTTAGGTCCATTTGTGTTCATAGGATTTAAAACTAGCAGTAACTTTAGAGATAATGTAGTCCAAACCTTTGAACTCACAGATGAGGAAACAAAGGTCCAAGAGCTGGAGATGAGTTCTCCAAGACTCCAAGTTTCCTATCAGAGTTTGTTTACTTTACTACTCTTCTAGCCTGATATTCCCTTCTCTAGTTCTGACCTTGAAACTAAACCTGATAAAACTCCTCTCTCTCCTAACAAATTCCCTTCCAAATCCTGCCCCAACTACTGATTTCCACCTGCAGACCTTTGCTTTTAATGCCTTTCATGTTTAGAATTCTTTACCTGATTCACTTAATTGATCTAAATCTACTCATTCTTCAAAACCAAACCCATATCCGTCACTTGCATCTTCTAGAAAGTCATCACTGAAACAATATCCCACTCCGGTATTTCTCCTCATAGCACTCTATTTTATTCCTTGTAACAAAAAAAATAATTTAATTATATACTATCTTAGGTTATTATAACATAAATTAACATATAGGAAAGGATCTATACAACTCTTTATCATATTTCCATTTTTGAGGGGGGAAGAAACCTTTAATTTATGATTTTCAAAAGTTTATTACAGAATTATTTTCCAATATGACACCTCCTCCATCAAATCATTCCTTATAACAAAACTGAATTTAAGAAAAGCCCAACTGGCAAAGCATATGCAACTGAGTGAATATACAACATTCTTCATTGTTAACCCACTATCTCTCTCCCAAGATAAAGCAGCACATGTTTCTTATTTTCTCTGGGACTAAGGTTGGTCATTGAAATTATTATATGAGGTCAGTGGCATTTTAATGTTGGTTTCATTTATATTGTGAGAGTCAGTATAAGTAGAGAGCTAGCCTCAAAGCCACAATGACCTGGGTTCACATACTGCCTCTGACATATTGACTGTGGGACCCTAGCCAACTCACTTGACCTCTCGGTGTACTAGGAAATTTTCTAAGATTCTAAGTGATTGAGATGGTTCTAACCTAAATTAGTTGAGGGAGTTTCCTCACTGGGGAATTTCATATGTTATTGAAATGGCAGGTCTACCTGTATCGCTATATTTTTCTCTTTAGTCTCCTGGTTTTACATAATGTCATACAAGTTAATTAAATTTAATAAACATTTATTAAATTACTATTATGCCCCTAGAAATATACTAAGTACTAGGGATACAAAGAAAAATTTTAATTATCTTTGTCCTCAACAGGCTTAAAACCTACTAGAATAATAATACTGGATAATCATAGGAACATAAATTTAAAGCTTGCATTTAGGTCTAGAAATATCAAATGACTTACCTAGTGTCACAAAGGTAGTAAGTAACAGATCTGGGATTTAAATCTAAGTGTTCTGACTATAAACCTAATGTTTATTCATCATGTGTGTTCCATTGAGGGGGGGGGGCTCATTTGATATAAATGATTAAAAGGTATTGAAATTAACTTCTGTTGTCCTAATTCTTCAAGAAATCTTGTATAACTTTGACATATGCATGGGGCACAACTCTTTGGTATATAGCTTTTGTGGAAGGGAATTTTTTATCTTAACTTAATCAATCAAGCACTTGGAGTGCTCTACCCTTTTAATGTATTCATTCAAGAACTTGAGAATCCTTTTGCTAAAAGTTCACACCCTCAGAGGAAAGAAGGTAGATCCCATAAGCACTGCAGTGTCAAGTAAATTAAGAAACCCTGATTGGTTACTGAGATGTGATAAACCAGTCCACAGTGAAAGGAAGTAGAAACCAGAGAGACAGGAAGTGACATGGACAAAACTACTTATAAAAGCCAGCTGAGGGTATTCTGACTCATTCTGCTGCCTTGTTGGCTCTTGCTAAAAAAGGATTTCTTCTTTGGAGGGATTCTGCTTTAGAGGGATTCTGCTGCTGGGTGTTTCTATTTTGGAGATTCTGCATTGGTCACCTAAGGAGTTTGGCTTCAGTGACTCACTTGGGTTGAGGGGACCCTGGCCAGAGACCCTGGCCTTTTTGACTCTTCTCCTGTCTTCAGAGGGATGTTCTCTTGGGTGAGGCATTCAGATCTGGTCTTAGTTAATTTAGCTAGGCAATATCTTTTATCTCCTTTCTACATTTCACCCTTTACTATCTCTACCTTGATGCAATAAACCTACTAAAGCGACTAACAACCTTTTGACTTAAGAGTTATTTTTTTTAAACCCTCACCTTCTGTCTTAGAATCAATACTAGGTATTAGTTCCAAGGCAGAAGAGTGGTAAGGGCTAGGCAATGGGGGTCAAGTCACTTGCCCAGGGTCACACAGCTAGGAAGTGTCTTAGGCCAGATTTGAACCTAGGACCTCCCATCCCTGGGCATGGCTCTCAATCCACTGAGCCACCAAGCTGCCCCCTTAATTTAGAGTTAATTATTACAATTGGCGACCACAACAAATTTTTAAATTCTTATTTTGGTCAAACCCATTTTAATCATTACCCTTTTAAAATGAAAATTTCTTCCACCAAATGGGACTTTTATTTACTTAGCAAATAATCACTATGAGTTCTTGTGTTACCTACATCTTTTAGTCAATTGTTTTATGATAAGTGTGATTTACTATGAAATGTTGCTAACAAAAGTCTATCAATTCACTTATCAAAGATGCATTTGATACATGTCTATTTTTCTTATTCATTTTAAAAATAGGTAAATAGCAATTGATTGTACCTTTTTATTGTAATAATAAGATATTGAGGTTACTTTTTATTTTGGATGGTGAAAAGAGTTTGCTAATTTTGTTTTGAGTACTGAAAGGGTTAAAGTTTATGGCTGAGAAGTGAAAAATTTCCTGAGCTCTTTGGTCATTCAGGCCTTTCACACCACCAAAGAAATACTCCATGAGCTACTAAACAAAATAAAAATATATCAACCAGAAATAAGACATTATTATTTATTTCTTTTGGATTTAGGGTAAAATTGCTGAGTTCTTTTTTTTGTCTTTACAATATTATTTTAACTATAAATTGTTCCCCTGGTTATGGTCACTACACTTTTCATTAGTTCACACAAGTCTTTCTGGGTTTCTCTGAAACCATAGCTTTCATTAATTTTTATGGCACAATAGTATTATTCAATTATATTTATATGTCACATTTTATTTAGACCTTTCCCAAATAATGAGCACCCCCTTAATTTCCAGTTTTTGCCACTACATAAAAAGTGGCTACAAATAGTTTTATGCACAGGAGTGAATAAACACTTTTAGGAAAACTGTTCTCAGAGAACAGCTTACTTCCTCATCTCAGAAACAGTCATCTTAATTGTTAGGGTTGTGTGTCTGTATGTAGAAAGAAACAGACACAGACACAGACTTAAGGATTTGAGGTGTACACTCCCCACTTCATCTGCATGTTTCCCCCTCTATCAAACCAAAGGATGAGACAATTTTATATCAAGAGTAGTGCTGAAACATAGTAAAGGTTAATAAATGTTCATATTGAAATTGAATTGGATAATAACCAATTCTGAAATAAGAAATGGGAATTTTGATTCTATGGGAATCAAAAACCAAGAAACGGGCAGACTGAATTCCACATCTCCCTGACTCATATATTTAGACAAAAAAACATTAACTATGCATCATAGTTAAATTATGATGTTTGACCTGGTGGCAAAGCATTGAACACACTCTTCTAAGTGCAGCTACTGAAATGTCTTCAGTCATATTTATGCATATTTAAGATATTACTCAGATTTTTTTAGTCCCTGAATATTTACCCCTCTTGAGTGAGAAAACTGAAGTGACTATTTTTCTCTTATGTTGTGCATTAGCACACTATTTCCACTACCTGTGAAGTCTGTAAACTGAATCATTTAAAAAGAATTAGTCACTATGTGGAGTATTTCTTTTCTTTTTTTTTTAAGTATATGGCTCCATTCCCTATATTGCAGTTGCTCTAAAGCATTTTCTTTTTCAACAGTAATTTTAAAAAAAGCTGAGAAATATACAGTATATAACTGAAAACATCTTGTTTTGACTCAGATTTCCTCCCTTTTACCCCTAACTAGTCCTGAGGAGTCCCCCTAGGATATAGAAAGATAATTCTTTCTGCCTCAGTTGCTACCTACCAAAATTTCAAGCTTTTCTGTTGCTCATCTTGATCTACCCATCATCACTTCTCCCTATCATTCAGGTGAGGATACATCTCAGCTCTGAATCTCTCTGTGTATCTGTCTGTGTGTCTCTGTTTTGTTTGTCTGTCTACACCCATACCTCATGTGCTGACCATTTTCTCCTTCCAGTGAGTCTTGAGGAAGTTAGTCAAAACAACAGTCTAGTCACCACCTATTTTAAAATTTTAACAGAGTTCAATTAAGAATGGAACTTAACTACAGGAAGAAGAATTTTAGGCAACCAGCCCAAAGAAGTATGTCTCCAGATAAGTTGGACTATGAAGGTACACTCCTTGAGTGTAGGAACCATAATGCCTTCTAAATCTGAAGGACTTTCGCCCACCTTTGTCATTTGGGATAGTCTTAGTCCTCATTCAGTACAGGTGTGTTGAATAAATGAATGAAGAAATGCATTGTGGGATCTTCCCTTTAAATCTTTAAGAATGAGAAAAATATATTAGGGTTAGTAAATCAATAAACTTTTATTAAGCATCTACTATGGGCTAAGTCCTGAGGATATAAAAAATCAAAAAAAAAACAAAACAATCCCTTCCCTCAAGGAGATTACATTCTATCTGTATGTGGGCTCATTTAGGTATGCATATAAGTATATATATAGATTAAACAAAAAATAACACAAGGTAATTAGGGAGGGAGCGTACTAGCCGTTGGTGGGAAGGGGGTGGCAGGTGGCTCAATCCAGGGTTCATGTAGAAAGTAGTGCTTGAGGTGAGTCCTGAAGGGAATGATATTCTAAGAACTAGAGAGGAAGAGGTGGTAGGTGTGAGTCATGGAGACCTTGTACTGCAAAGCCAAAGAAATGGCAGATGGCATGGTGTGGGTGAGTGAGTAATAACGAAAAATCCAGTTTGGGGCTACACTGTAGCATGTAGGGATGGAAATAATATATAACAAGACTGACTGACCTTATGGCTCAGTCATGTCTGATTCCTCTTGACCCCCACTGTTGTCAGAGTGAATTGAATCTATCTGTGGGGTTTTCTTGGCAAAGATACTGGGGTGGTTTGCCATTTCCTTCTCCAGTATATTAAAGCAAACAGAGGTAAAGTGACCTGCCTGGGTTCACACAACTAATGTGTCTGAGACTGGACTAAAACACAGAGGTCTTCCTGACACCAAACCCAATGCTCCCTATCCACTGAGCAATCCAGCTGTCTCCATAGGGACCTCAGAGGCCATTTAATCCAAACTTTCATGTTTTTTTGTTGTTCAGTTGTTTTCAGTTGTGTCTAACTCTTTGTGACTCCATTTGGGTTTTCTTGGAAAACATACAGGAATGGTTTGGCACTTCCTTTTCCAGCTCATTTTACAGATGAGGAAACTGAGGCAAACAGGGTTAAGGGACCTGTCCAAGGTCACACAGATAAGATACTGGAGTGGTTTGCCATTTTCTTTTCCAGCTCATTTTATGGATGAGGAAACTGAGGCAAAGGGGACTTGCCCAGGGTCAAATAATGAGTATCAAAGGTGGGATTTTAACACAAGAAAGAATCACTCTTATTCCCAATATATAACACCTTCTTCCCTAGGGTAGTTTAGACACCCCTTTTCCCCTTGAACCAGAGGTCTCAACCAATTTTTTCAAACTTCTTTTTTGGCCTGGGCATTCTATGAATCCCACCCTCCATTTGGTTAAGAATTGTCCTTTGTGTTCTGCTGCTTAGCTGATAGCTAGGTATGTCTTATCTACATCTCCCAACTCACTTTGGTTTGGCAAAGCCTCTGCTGACTGGGGTTTTGTCCAGCCCTGATCTATTTAATCCCTGTAGTTGGAATTGATACAGGTGCTGGCTGAGTCTAGTGAGTTATTGTGTTGTTGTTATTGACTTTGGCCAGAGTTTCAGGGTTATTAACTACTTGGAAAAGTGGCCCAAGTTTATATGATGGGTTCATTTAAAACATCTAAAATATAAACAAATGAGTAATATTTTGCCGTGGGGAATGGATGAGTGGTCATACTTGAACTGATCTCATGTTCTCTTGACTCACTGATTGTGTCACTGGAGAAGGTTTTCCCTGGGGTTTGGGTGAATACAGAAGCTAAATTCATGCCCTGGTAAAAAGGCTAGAATTTAGGAATGCTGGGAGGGAATCCACACAGCTGAGTTGCAGGTTTCCTAAAACTTTCACTATTTCATAATTTTTCATTTTCAACACTTTTATCCATAAATTTAATTTGATACTTCTTGACTTTTTGTGGGTGATTTCATCAGTGTCGGGAACTCCCTGGCATGGAAACAAACTCCTTTCACGAAGCTCAGAAACTCCTCTGTAACTTCTAGTCTTAGTGAGAGTTTCCTGGAGCATTAAAAGGTTAAGTGGCTTACCCCTGGACACAAAACTAGTAATCAATCAGTGGCAGAACCTGAACCCAGGTCCTCCTGATCCCAAAGCCAGATATTTATCTACCATGCCACCCTGCTTCTTTTTTTTGTTGACATTGTGTGTGTGTGTGTGTGTGTGTGTGTGTGTGTGTGTGTGTGTGTGTGTGTGTGGATGAATGTATGTCTGGTCCCATGATTACCCAGAAGCTTATAGTCTTAGGGAACACCTATGGGCATTCAGAGCTGAAATGACTTGCCCAGGGTGGGAAAAACTGTTTGTCAGAGAGAAGATTTGAAGAATTTGGTCTTCCCAACTCTGAATCAGGTTTTCTACCCTCTGTGAAGTTTGACATAAAATTGTAAACAACTGATGGATCAAATCTCTATATTAATTCAGTTGAACCTACCATACAGCTGTGGCTGGATCCAGGATCCATCAACACCTGTTTTTTGATTGATCTGTTGGGTATAATGTCCTGTCATGGATATCTACCTCTTTAATGGGGTAAAACATTACCGTAAAATACCCCCCAAAAATCGTTAGCTGAAAAGATAGGGTAAGAGTCAATACAAGCCCCACCATTATACTCTGGGCTATCACTCTAAACACTCTTTCCCTTCTCTCTGAAAGTCTACCATAAATAAACATCCCTCATTTAAGAAATGTAGGAGTCAATGTGAACTGGTGACTTTAACATAAACCTTTAATACAAAGAAAACTATTAAAGGAAAAAAATTAATATACACAAACCAACTAATAAATAATTTTTAAAAGGTGCACAAAAAACCCTACCAATTCCTCCGAAAGGCAAATTCGTAAAGCAATGTGTGTAAGGCACTGAAATCATAATTGGCACTACTGTTTTGGCTCTATGACTAGTTTGACATCAGGGACTTATTTTCCAGTCTTTCCTCAGAGTCCCTACAATCCCGTGCTCCAGTAGACTCTAAATTGAAGGGCTCATGCAATAAATGTGCTCCCTCCTGAGCCCTCAAAGGCACTATAAAATGCAAAAGAAAACAGTAGAAGGCATTGAAGTGGTTCACACCAGGACCTTTTAAAACCCCAAGAGAAGAAAAGACCAACTGAACAATCTGAGATTCATAGACTGCTCTCGTCTGGCCTCTCCTACCCCCATCACTTCACCATCCAGTTATCAGAACACAGTTTCAAGTTGTGAAAGGTAGGAAAGACTTCAGCGATAAGAAAGGCACCTTTCCAAAAGCAGCTTCTAGGATACAAAGGTTTTATGTGTTGTCTTTCCCAACTAGACTGTCAATTCCTTAGGAATAGGAATCTCACTGTCTCACTTTTTCTATTTGTATCTCTAGCTCAGCACCGTGTACTTTGCAAACACTTAATCAACTTTTTTCACTTAGTCATTTATTCATTCATCTATCCATGCATCCATTCAACTATTCATTCAAGCTTTTAAGTAAATTGGGAAGGAGTATCCTGGTTATACTTTGGGATTAAGTGTGTCCATTTAGGTATCAGAAAGTGAACTTTTCAATCAGATTCCAAAATAAAGCTATTAATTGTGATAATATTCCAGTGAGTGCTTCACAGGTGAACAAAAACAAAACAAAATGAAAATTCAATCTTTTCTGCCTCTAGCCAGAAAAGGCCTTGTGAAATCAGTCTTTCATATTTGAATATTTTTCTTATTTATATATTTATTATTATGATTTATTCATACTTTTATTATTTCACCCTGACAAAAAGTTCTCTCTGCAATATGCCCAGGGAAAAGATGATGTGCCTAATCTGACATGTGCTCTAAAAAATACAGCTGTTTTCTTTTTATCTTTTATATCCTCTCCAGTAATAAAGATTATTCCACTAGAACTGAATGGAGCGATTGAAAATATGTGAAGTAGATCAAAATCTCCTTGGCATTAGAGCTATAGCAGTTACAATGATTTCTAAAAGCTTATGTGTAATAGAATTCGAAGACCCATATTCACATGGCCTCTTTCCCATGCAAAACTGTATTTCTAACACAAGGAAAAAAGAATGTAACCTCACAGTCTATTAAAGGCAGAAAATGTTTGATAAATTCACTATGTCCATGTTCAGAGATATATTCTTCTTACCCTTTCTTAACCTGATTCAATATTATTATGTAGGAATGTGATGCCAACCAAATCAGACCTACTTCAATTCACTGGATTCTGCAGTTGAAAGAAGATTTCCTTGGTAAGAACTTTGAGTTCTCCATAATCTCTTTTATACTAAAGTCAATGGGGAAGACTAACTACAGAACAACTTCTTCTATCCAACAAGATGCATCCCTTCCACTTTATAAAATCTCCATGACTAATACCCGCTCAACAACAAAAAGAGTGTGAAATGACACAGAGAATAGTGAAGTGAATTTGAAACAGTATTGAATCTGGAGTCAGAGGACCTGTGTTCTTATCTTTTCTCTCTTCCACTTACTGCTTGTGGGACCTAGAGCACTTCATCTTTGTGGAATTCAGTTTCTTCAAATATATATATATATATATATATATATATATACATATATATACATACATACATACATAGATAACATATGATTCATATATGTATATAGACAGATAGTGTGTGTAATATAACAAAGGTTGTATATATATACATATATATATATATGACCTGGGTACTATGGAATTTTGCTTTGCTGGACTTGCATAGTTGCAAAGGATTTTGTTTCTCTTGGTTTCTCAGTGGGTGGGAATGGGAGTGACAGGAAGGAGAGAATTATAAATTCAAAATAAAGTAAAATTGAATTTTTTAAAAGGAAGGAAAAGAAAAGAAGAAAAATAATAATGAGACAGCTGGACTAGTTTACCCCTAAAATCTCTTCCAGCTCTAACTGTCTAAATCTAACAGACTACTTTGAATCCCACAACAATCCTCTGAAATTTATTTTCTCTGTAAACATTTTAAAATAAATTTTCTGGATTTTTTATCTTGGTGATGACTACTCATTAACCCACCTACCCACTCTTGAAGCAGAAGTTTTTCCTCAAAAGAAAGAAGCACAGACAAGCTAAAGAAAGAAATAAAGCAGTATATTGCCCCATTTTAGACTGCTACCTCTAGTCCAAAGGTGTACTAGAAAAAAATTTAAGTTAACTTGTTAATATTTTCTCCATCATTTTACCCAAAAAAGAAAGAAAAAAGAAAAGAAAAACTCAAGCCCTGATTTATAGCTTTAAAAAATTATTCTGAGATTTAGAAGCTAATTCTAAAAAATTAATTAATTGCTTTTTTAATTAACCAATTCTTAACCACAAGTTTGATTTGGCTTTAGCATACCCTTATTCTAGGCTTAATATACTACAATCGGGGTGTATGGGGTGCTCAGGGAGGAGTAGTATCTCTGGTATGGAGGGCTTGTCGTGCCCTCCTAGGGCAGCTCTCCAACCTCTGACCCCCACCTGACACCCAGCTCTCACTTGTGGCTCCTTGTAGCTGCTAGCATGCGGCACCGGCCACACCCCGGGCAACGACATCCACAGGCTGGCTAAACCTTGTGAGGGTAGCCATTGGGTCGTTGTGGACCCCTGGTGAACTAGGGCTTTGCTCACCCAGCATGTGAAGACTGTTTTGGCTGAACAGGCAGAAGAAACCAATAAGAAGGTTCAACGGCTGAGATGGCAACACAGCAAGGCACTGTGGAGTGCTTAGGGCGTGTTGGAGCACAAAAGACAACATGGCCATCCAATGCAGCTGAGGAAGTCTCCAGGTGTAATGACTTTTCGTGCCACTGGACCCAGGCTTCCAACGCCGAGAGAGTGGGACTGTCTCTGTGCATCGACTTTCCCACTTAAATCTCCTTCACGCACAAGTGTTTTTGTGCACACTCATCTACATCACTGATGAAAGTGCACAAAGACAGTCATCATCCTCTGTTACTGAGAGACTACTACTATATATTACAATCCTTTTTGAAGTCCTGACTGGTCACTACTTTGATCAGAATTCTGAGTTATTTCTAAAATAGTTCCTCTCACAGTATAATTACAATCATTATAAAAATATTATTATCCTGCTTTTGCTCTTTCAGTCTGCAACAGTTTATGTAAGTCTTTTTGAAATCTCTAAATCCATTATATTAATAATTTTAATTATAATAAAATTACATTTATATGCCATAATTTGTTAGCTCATTCCTTAATTGGGTAGGCACCTGTTTTGTTTTGAATTATTTATGACATCAAGAATAGCTGATATACATATCTTTGTACATAAAGTTGATTCTAATTATTCATAGATTCCATATTTGTGAATTTGCCAAAAAATTTTAATAACTCCCAAATCAATACTTGGAGCCCTTTCATGGTCATTTGAGAACATATGCAGAGAGGCAAAAAATTTTAATCGCCTGACTGACACATTTCCAGCTGAGGTTTGAACAATGCCCAGGATGCCTGGGAGAAAAGTACTGCAAAAATCTAGCAAATCAATAATGCTATATTTCATTAGCTCTGTAGTCACAAAGCCTGTGTTAAAATCCCACCTCTCTTGCTTAATACCTGGTGATTTTTGCAAGTTGCTTCCTCTTCCCAGGTCTCAGTTTCATCATCTGTTAAAAGAGAGGATCGAATTATATAGTTTCTGAGATGCCCTCAAGGTCTTCATGTATGATTCTATTAGTGACTTACTACTTGAATACTTCCACTGTGAGTGCCTTAGTAGAAATATTCTCGTGAACTTCTCTGGCCAATTTGATGATGATGAACTTCTCCAAACTTGGCCATGCTTGCCTTCAGGCAAAAAACATAAAGTGTGAGAGGTCTTATCTTGCACTCACTCAAGTCATCTCCATTACACAACAATCCATTGGTGTAGGATTCCAGTGGATAATTCAAGGTACACCAGCTTTTTATTCTTAAAGAACTCTAATCTTTAAAATATACAGTTAGGAGAATTGGACAACCTTCTTATTCCCCAGAGAGATCTCATTTTATTGGTACTGGATCAAAATAGAGTTTGTAAGGACAAATAAATGAATCAATACTCTGGGAATTGTCAGAGGATTTAAGTTTCCCGCGATGTTAAATTAAAATTTCTCTTGAATTTTTAAAATGTCAAAATAATGATTCAAGGATAGGAAATGAATCAAAGCATCAAAGTTTTAGGCAGATTTCCCTTATTTGCACAGTCCATAATGTCCATCCCCAATAAAAAGAAAAGTCTTGAATATCTTAATGCCTTACCTTGCTGGAGTGAAGCAAATGGAATAAAAACACTGGTTATCAAGTGAAAAGCTATACAAATCATAAAATATAATAGCACTTTTGACAAGATCATACTAACACTCAATAACTTGCTAAAGAGAAGCCCTACAAAAGCCATGATAAGAAAGAGAGCAGCCAGATTTATCTTTAAAGGCATGATTAATCTACATTTCTACATTCTTGGGCTAGGAGGCAATATTTCAGATAACTGTAATTATAAAACTTCCAAAGATCCCTTTGGTCACAGTGAAGAGGTAGGGCTCCCTTTAAAGAACTCATGGTTAACACAAGTTTCTAGAGGTAGGAATAGAAAAACCCTTTTCTCCTCCAAATTAGTGGTTTCCATAGCTACATAGCACCACAAGAAGAGTGTTGAGAAAAGGATAGAGCCATTCTCTAACACCCTATCCAAAAGTAATTTCCAGGAATTAATAGATAAAGCCCTGGACCTTGAGTTAGAAGGCTTATTGTCACCTTCAGTCTCATACATATAATAACTATGAACATAGACAAGTCTTTTAATATTTCTCTCTAGGTCTCAGTTATTTCACCTTTAAGCCTGTAAGATGGAGAGAATACTACTTTGATTGCCTACCCACAGGGCTGTTGTAAGGAAATTTCTCTGCCAATTTAAACAATAGAACAGTGAGTTATTAACCACCTTACAAATGCTCAGTTTAGAACAAAAATTCAAGTCAACAAGTATTTATTAAGATGATCAGGTAATAAAACAGTTGAAATAAGCAGACTGTATATGTCTATATCACACATTTATTGACTTGAGTTTCTTTATTTTTTCTTTTGCATACCCATCAGCATTGACATTTTATTCTTCTTAGGTAGAAAAATCAAGGAATGAAAAGCCAAAGAAAATGACCTGTCTCACAAACATCTGATTGTGGAAAAAAAAACACTTAGGTCATTACCTTAAAAATGAAGTTAAGTGTAATTTGGATTTTAAAATCTGAGACTCCCATCTTGGAGAAAACCAGGTGTTGCAAACGTATTCTTTTGCATAAGTCCATAAAAAAAGTCTGATTACTGAGTGTGTCAGAGCCCAGTGATTCATTATTAAGTGATATGTTTTCAAAAAGCAGCACAAAGAGATTTTTAACACTGAATTTGTCTGAGACTTTATATACATCAAACAGATGCTTTTCACTTGGAGCATTTGACTTTTAAACTTCAGTGTTTCATATGTTAAGTGATTGGAAACTTGGGAACCATGAAGTAATACTCCTCTCTGATTTGGAAAATTTGACTCTTTAACAATGAAACCTTAGATGTGTATTAAGAAATACTTTGAAAAGTGGTAGTTCTGGTATATAGGACTGGTATTCTCTTTACAAAGAGAATTTGGTTCAACAATATTCCTTTTTTAGAAAAAGAATCCTAAAAGTTGTTTTTGATGTTAAGACCTTTTCCCCCTTCTTAGTTAACCTTTGTAAATCTTTATTTTCCCTTAAATCCCCCTTGGCTTCCATACACTTCTCATAGATTTCTTCATAAGATTTGGATAGAGTCCATATGACTGACTCAAGCTCTGTGAAAAAATTCTAGCATTGGTCTCTTGATTTGCTATTAAAAAAAAAAAAACTTTCATAAACCAAGAAGTAAATGCTATGTATCTAGATAGATAGATAGATAGATAGATAGATCTTTTATCAAATGCTCAGAAGGTCTGTTTCTGTAACTTCTGACCCATTCTTAGTTGTAAAGCATTACCACTATTTTTAATACTTTTGTACATTTTTAAATTCAGTTTAAATGAGCTGGTTATATAGCACTTTGCTGGTTTTATTAGTTATAAGTCATTTTATAAACCACAAATAGCACTGGAAGAAAGCAAAAATCAGCCCATTTTATGAGACTATTCAGTATTTGGTTCAATTGATTGACTAATTGAAGCAGGATAATAATGGAAAGAGTATTTTTCCTTTTATTTCATAATATAAAGTGAGCTTCTCTCATAGTTCAATTCTTCATGGATAAAGAGAACAAACAATGTTCTTATCAATTACATCTGAGCAAGCTTGTGAGAATCAGATCGATAATAGAAGTTTCTCTCGTTAATTGCTTCATCAATGGTGAAGTTGGGTGGCTAAATAGACACTGTTCTCTGTCTCAAGTCAGGAAGACCTATGTTCAATTTTTGCCTCTGATACTTATTAGCTTCTTGATAGTGGTCAAGTCATTTAGCTGCTCTATGCCTCATTTGTAAAAGGAGGATTACAATTGCACTTACTTATGAGATCTGAGGATAAAATGAGATACTATTTGTAAAGTGTTTTACAAATCTTAAAGTGGAATACAAATTTTAGCTATTATTATCCAACTCTTGAAAGATGAAATTATCTTAAGACAAGTAAAAAAATTATTAGTAGCTCTGTCTGGGCAGAGAGAATATCCAGTAAAATATATGGATTAAATGAAGATTCCATTTCTCTGACTCTAAGATAAGTCTATGATCTGTTTCTCAATCTCCTCATCTCTTTCTGTCTAGGTGGTTTGTAGTAATGATAGCACTACTTTTGTTCTGGCTCTGTTAATTTTTGCCAAATACTCTACTCCACTTCCCACACTCTGTTTTCTAGTTTCCTTAAATGAGTAGGCCTTGATATAAAATTCTATTTGGCAGCACTGTCTAATTTTCTGCTCCTGGGCAATACCTGGCCAGTCATATTCCATACATGTGTGTATGGATGTGTTCCCCATCAGGGCAATTTGTATTGAAATTGCCAAGGTCAAACCCACCTTCTTGTATTAAGAATTCTAGTTTTTCTTTCTGTTACACATACTTTGTATATAGATATTTGAGGACACAAATTTTATTATTGACTTTTCCTTCCTTCCTTCCTTCCTTCCTTCCTTCCTTCCTTCCTTCCTTCCTTCCTTCCTTCCTTCCTTCCTTCCTTCCTTTCTTCCTTCCTCTCTCTCTCTCCTTACCCCTTATGGTTTTGAAATCCAATTGTAAATATGCTGGAATGTGTGATTGCATATAGAATTGGTTTAGTAACTCCGTATTTTTCAAGTTAAAAATAAACTGAGACTGTTATTCTTACCTTATTATTATGATTTATAAGATTTCTCTCTCTCCCTCCCTCCCTGCCTACCTCCTCTCTCTCTCTTTCTCTCTCTCTCTCTCTCTCTCTCTCTCTCTCTCTCTCTCTCTCTCTCTCTCTCTCTCTCCCTTTCTCTCTCTCTCCCTCCTCTCTCTCTCTCTCTCTCTCTCTCTCTCTCTCTCTCTCTCTCTCTCTCTCTCTCTCTCTCTTCCTCTCTCTCTCTTCCTCTCTCTCTCTTTCTCTCTCTCTCTCTCTCTCTCTCTCTCTCTCTCTCTCTCTCTCTCTCTCTCTCTCTCTCTCTCTCTCTCTCTCTCTCTCTCTCTCTCTCTCTCTCTCTCTCTCTCTCTCTCTCTCTCTCTCTCTCTCTCTCTCTCTCTCTCTCTCTCTCTCTCTGTCTCTCCCCCCCCGCCCCCCTCTCGCTCTCTCTCTCTCCCTCTCTCTCTTTCTTGGAGTGAGGAAGACTGGAGTTCATATTCAGTCTCAGATATTTACTAGTTTTGCAACCCTGGACAATTCACCTAAACACTCTCTCAGTTTTCTCTTCTACAAAATAAGTAATATAAATTCAATGACATACCCCAACCCTAAATTAATCATCTTCTGATCTCAGATATTTTAGTATTCATTTCTCTGACTCTTTGGATTTTTGTATACTTTTTCCCAAGTAGTTGTTTATAGTTTTTGTTTCTTACTTCAGTAATTGCCTGTTTATTGGGTGTGAAATATTGCTCTATACCTAACTTTTGTCATACTATTTTCCAATTTTCCAAGCAGTTTTTGTCACATACTGAATTCTTATCCCAAAAGCTAGGATCTTTGACTTTATCAAACACTAGATTTCTAAGATCATTTACCCTTAATCTATTCCATTGATATACCATTCTATTTCTTGGCCAATAGAAAATTGTTTTGATGATTACTGCTTTATAATGCAGTTTAAGCTGTCGTACTGCTAGACCTTCATTCTTCATGTGTGTTTTTTCCATTAATTCCCTTGAAAATCTTGATCTTTTGTTCTTCAAAGCCCATTATTTCTATATAGCTCAAATATGTATTTTTTTCTTCATCCAGAACTATGATTTCATTGACTGGAAGCTCCCAGTTAGATAAGTATCTCTACCATTTCAGATCAGTCTTTGAGAACAGGCTGGACCATTGAGAGGGGAAATGAATTGCTCAAAATTTAAACGAGAAGTTTGAGTAAGAGTCCAAATATAAATGTCTTTTCCTTACTGCAAAGCCCACTCCCTAATTACTCTAGCATGCTACCTATTATTTTTATCTAATTCTATGAAGTACCACAATATTTTGATTGTTATAACAATCAGATCTCAAGAATACTTTCTGCAATATTTGTATATTTTATCAGACTTTTGTATCTATTTTTATACTTTTATATGATGTGATTTTTATTGCTTTGATTATTGTTGTGACTTATTGGTCCATTTTCTTAATATTAAATCACTTTTAGTTCCCATAAATGTAATAGTAAGTGAGTCAAGTCAGGGAACAATTAGGTAATTAAGTGAATTGTGACCTGGGCCTTGAGATGGGAGGTCCTAGGCACAAATATGGCCTTAGACATATTTTTATTTTGTCTCTAGGCATGTCACTTAATCCTCATTGCCCAGCCCTTACCACTCTTCTGCCTTGGAACAGATATATATTATTGATTCTAAGATGGAAGGTAAGGATATTTTTAAAATAGTCAGTGAATCAATGCATTCATCAAGAACTTTCTTTGTCCCAGGCACTGTGCCAAGCCCTGGAAATGCAAATAAAATAAGTTAAAGGGCTTCCATGCTCATGGAAGAAGACATCACATAAAAAGAAGCTGAAAAGTGGAAGGAACAGAGAAACCTCAGTTCATGAAGGAAAAAATCATCAGTAGTACAGCCTAGAGAGGAAAAAGATGTGGCTGGCCAGGGTACCCTCTTTAAATGGAGAAGTCATTGAATCAAAGGGATATGCTGCAGGTGCACGTGGCTCTTCCTCTGTATGGAGTCCAGGGCTAGAGTGAGTTTCCAGTATGAAAGATTTGGAGACCATGATAAAGAGAATATAATACTGTATTCAATTACCCAATATTTTATATCATTCATGTCATATAAAAGTCATTTGAAGCATTTAGGCATATTTAGTTTGAAGAACAGATGAATCTCGTTGGGTGTAATAAATATCTTTAAGTATCTGAAAAGATTGCCCTAGGAAAACAAAAATAGATGACTTATAGTTGGCCCCAGAGAACAAAACAAGGACAATAAAGGTGTACTTTCAAAGAGGCAATTTTAGACTTTCTAAAAATTGTAATTGTCCCAAAATTGAAATATGATGCCTTCTAATAGACTTCTCACTAGAGATCTTCAAGAAAACTTGAATAACTAACTGCCAGGTTTCTAAGAGGAAATTATGTTTGAGGTATAGGCTGGAAATGAAGGTCTCCAAGACCCTTTTTTATTCTGATCTTCTATGATACTGTGAATGAATGTTCATTGTGATATTGCTTATAGTTCACTTTTTCTCCCTTAGCCTCTCTAGCTTGGTTATTAGGACCATATTTATTTCATAGAAAGAAGTATCTATATTTCTCATAATTTATATAACAAAGGGATTTTTAAAAAAAACTTGTTTGAAATTCACTTGTGAATTTGTCTGGTTTAGACATTTCAGTAATAACATGTTTTTCTCTTTCTTGAGTGACTTGATTTGGATTATAGATTTCTGTTTTGCAAATGTAGACAATTCATATTTTGGTATTTATTTATAGATTTTATTTAAATTTTCATATATTGTTCATATTCATAGATATCATTTAGATTGTTGGTAAGTAGATAAAAATAGTAGATCCTTTTAGGTTTTTATACAGTAGTTATTTCCTCTTCATTATGTCAATGTAATTTATACTTTGGTATATGATTGGCAATTTTAGTGTATGGTTTTCATTCAATTTATGATTCACAGAATCTCTATAAGTCTATCTAATCAAACTTATACCTGAACAAGAATACCTTTTAGGAAACTCCTGAGGAATCATTATCCATCCAGGTTTTGCTTGAAGACATCTAATGTAGGAAAAACTCATCAGGTCCAAAGCCAGGTATTTAGCAACAAAAGTAATTATTATATTTATTATATTATTATAATTATATAGTATATATCTTACAATATATTAAGTATATGTCTAATTATTTTTTAAAAGCTGAATTCAACTGCTACCCATAGCAACTACTTTGGTCCTCTGGAGGTAAGAGGAACAGGTCTGTTCCCTCTTCCATATCATAGTCTTTTAAACTGAAGATGGCTATCCAATACCTGCTGAGAATTTTCTTTTTCAGGATAAATTTTCCCTTTTCCTTTGACTGGTCTTTGAATGCCATGAACTAAATAACTTTCACCATTCTGTGTGTCATTCTCTATTAGCTCTCAAATTTCTCAATAGTCCTTTTAAAACATGGCATTCAATCTGACAAAGGCACAATATAGCTGCATTATTACCTTCTAAGTGTCCTGATTCTTTTAATGCAGTCTAATTGACCTAATTAGATGCAATATCACAATATGGAGTCTGCATTCCACAAAATCTCAGTTAAAAAAAACAAACAAATAAAATGAAACTGTTATCTAGTCATTCTATCTTAGACCTGAAAAACAAGTATAAAAGTTTATGTTTATGTCAATTAAATTTGATCTTATTAAACTAGTCTGTCAATCATTCTAGTCTGTCAAGAACTTTTGGAATCTTTATTCTTTCATCTGTCTTGTTAGTTATTGCTCTCCCCAGCCTTGAGCAATTTTCAGATTTAATATGCATGTCATCATTAGTTTTATCCAAGTAACTGATAAAAATGTTAGACAGCACTGGTCCAATCATAAACCTCAGGGGCATTCTGCTGATGGGAATCTGCCAAGCTGATGTCAAATCATTAAATTGCTCAATGGGTCCAAATAATCATTTCCAAGTTCATCTAAATGTACAATCACATGGCCGACAGTATTTCAGCTTTGCCATACAAGTAGAATGAAATGCTTTTTAAATTTTTTTCCTTAAGTGAAGAAAAGTTAGATGTCGACAACATTTGAACTGTAACGTTTTCTACATATCTACATATAGATAAAGTTAAATTTGGAATAGCTTATTCTTCATGAACAAATACTGATTCTTCCTCTTTTAGATACTGTAGATCCTAAACATTCACTCTTTGAACTTTTGCAACATATGTTGATTTTATTAGTAACCTCATTATCACTTTCTATGAAGATTGAGAAAAGAATTGAGTCCCTGTGCAAGTTTGTGGATAAATTGGTATCCTATTAGCTATTTCACTAGCGTTGTTCACATTATATTTTAGGGTAAAGAACTTCATTTATTCCCTTTTTTCACTGATTACCTTTAAAACTCAAGTTTTGTACTAAAATCCTCCCCCTCCCCAAAGCACAACACAAGTTGGGCTCTAAATCAAAGCATGCAAAATCAGTGATGGGGCTCAGTGAGAAAATAAAAGTGTTAAATAAACTTTGTGTCAGAATGTAATGTTAGCCTAAATAAGCCATCTGGCTATAGATATCAAGGTTATCATTTCCATCATCACTATAAGTTTCAGGGTAAAACATCAACTAGCCTCTGCTATGTTCCCATACTCCAAAACCCTTAAGGATCTCAAACAGCACATAAAGCAGAGGTTGCCAACAGATTAGTTCAAACTGGTTCATCCTTCATGATTTCAAATGCCCCACCAACAATGAAAGGCAGTGTACTGGAGGTCATGTTGAGGTCTTGTCTTCTAAGTCCTAGCTACCTTTCCCTTGCTTTCAGAAGGTGGTCAAATCAGAGAGGTTTACAGCAGTATATTATGTAGTACAATCCCCTCATACCACCATATCACCGAATAGTGGAAGGTAATATTCAGGTTTAAATGTTTAGTTTTTAAAATTTTATTTGCTGTGCAATGTTTATGGTACGGTAGATTTCATGTGTTGTGAAAAAAGTGAATATTGTCTAAAAATCAGTCTTTTAATAGATAATAATAAATGAGTAATTAGACCTTTGTCAGAGGTTTTTTTTATGAAAATTGGTTCCCAGTTTGTTGCTTCCCTTCTAATTTTGGTTTCATTGGTTTTGTTTGTACAAAAACTTTTTAATTTGATGTAATCAAAATTATTGATTTTATATTTTGTGATTTTTTCTAACTCTTGCTTGGTTTTAAAACCTTTCCTTTCCCAAAGAAATGGCATATATACTATTTTGTGTTCACCTAATTTATTTATAGTTTCCTTCTTTATATTCAAGTCATTCACCCATTCTGAGTTTATCTTGGTGTAGGGTATGAGATGTTGATCCAAACCTAATCTCTCCCATACAGTCTTCTAATTTTTCCAGCAATTTTTATCAAATAGTGTATTTTGTTTCCAAAAGCTGGGACATTTGGGCTTATCATTGACTGTCTTGCTGAGGTCACTTTCCCCATGTCTATTCCACTGATCCTGCTTTTTGTCTCTTAGCCAGTACCATATTGTTTTGATAACCACTGCTTCATAATATAGTTTGAGGTCTGGAACTGCAAAGTAACCTTCCATCGCATTTTTTTTTTCATTATTTCCCTAGATATCCTTGATCTTTTATTCTTCCAAATTAACTTTATTATGTTTTTTTTCTAATTCAGTAAAAAAGTTTTTTTGGTAGTTCAATGGGTATGGTACTAAATAAGTAAATTAATTTGGGTAGGATTGTAATTTTTATTATGTTATCTCATCCTACCCATGAACAATCAATGTTTTTCCAATTGTTTAGATATAGTTTTAATTGTGTGGAGAGGGTTTTGTAGTGGTGTTCATAAAGTTCCTGTGTTTGTCATGGCAGATAGATTGCTATGTATTTTATATTGCCTAGGGTGATTTTAAATGGAATTTCTCTTTCTAATTCTTGCTGCTGAGATGTGTTGGAAATATATAGAAATGCTGATGACTTATGTGGGTTTATTTTGTATCCTGCAAATTTACTAAACTTGTTGATTATTTACACTAGATTTTTAGTTGATTCTCTAGGATTCTCTAAGTAGACCATCATATCATCTGCAAAGAGTGAAAGCTTGGTCTCCTCATTGCCTATTTTAAAACCTTCAATTTCTTTTTCTTCTCTAATCATTACAGCTAATGTTTCTAGTACAATGTTAAATAATACAGGCATCCTTGTTTCACTCCTGATCTTATTGGGAAGGCTTCTAGTTTATCCCCATTGCTGATGATGTTTGCTGATGGTTTTCAATATATACTGTTTATTAATTTTAGGAAACACTCTTCTATTCCTAGGCTTTCTAGTGTTTTCAGTAGGAATGAGGGTTGTATTTTGTCAAAGGCTTTTTCTGCTTCTATTGAGATAATTATGTAATTTTTGTTGGTTTGTTTGTTGAAATGGTCAATTATGTGTATTTTTTTCTAATATTGAACCATCTTTGCATTCCTAGTATAAATCCTACCTGGTTATAATGAATAATCCTCATGATCACTTGATGGATTCTTTTTGCCAGTATTCTATTAAAGATTTTTGCATGTATGTTCATTTTTATGTTATTTTCTTTCTCTGTTTTTGACCTGCCTGGCTTTGGAATAAGTAACATATTTGTTTCGTAAAAGGAATTTGGTAAAACTCTTTCTTTGCTTATTCTGTCAAATAGTTTGTATAACATTAGGATTAGTTGTTCTTTGAATGTTTGATAGAATTCATTTGTGAATCCATCTGGTCCTGGGGATTATTCTTAGGGAGTTCTTTTATGGCTTGTTCAATTTCTTTTTCTGATATAGGGTTGTTTAGGTATTCTATTCTTTGTCTGTTCGTCTAGGCAATTTATATTTTTGTAAATATTCATCCATATTACCTAGATTGCCATATTTATTGCCATATAATTCAGCATAGTCATTTTTAATGATTGCCTTAATTTTCCTCTTCATTAGAGGTAAGGTCTCCCTTTTCATCTTGGATACTGTTAATTTGGTTTTCTTCTTTCCTTTTTTAAATTAGATTTACCAAGGACTGTCTATTTTATTTGTTTTTTTTTCAAAGTAACAGCTTCTATTCATTTATTAAATCAATAGTTCTTTGACTTTCTTTTTTTTTTCATTTCTCCTTTGATTTTTAGGATCACTAATTTAGTTTTCATCTGAAGATTTTTAATTTGTTCACTTTCTAGTTTTTAATTTGCATATCCAATTCATTGATCTCTGCCCTCCCTAATTTGTTAATATATGAACTCAAGGATATAAATTTGCCCCTGAGTACTGCTTTGGCTGCATCCCATTAATTTTGAAAGTATGTCTCTTCATTGTCATTTTCTTCAGTGAAATTACTAATTGTTTCTATGATTTGTTCTTTAACTAACCAATTTTGGAGAATCATATTGTTTAATTTTCAATTAATTTTTATTTGCCTCTCCATGTACCCTTACTAATTATTATTTTCATTGCATTGTGATTTGAGAAGGTTGGATTTGTTATTTATGCTTTTTTGCACTTGTTTGCAATATTTTTATGCCCTAGTACATGTTCAATCTTTGTGAATGTACCATGTGCTGGTGAAAAGAAGGTTTATTCCTTTTTGTCCCTATTTATTTTTCTCCACATATCTACTAACTATAATTTTTCTGATATCATTCACTTCTCTTATCTCTTTTATTTATTTATTTTTTGGTTTCATTTATCTAGTTCAGATAGAGGAAAGTTCAGGTCTCCCACTACTATAGTTTTTCTATCTGTTTCATCCTTGAGCTCCACTACTTTCTCCTTTAGAAATTTGGATGCTATGCCATTTGGTGCATACATGTTGAGTACTGATATTTCCTCATTGTCTATACTACCTTTTATCAGGGTGTAATTACTTTCCCTACCTCTTTTGACTAGATCTATTTTTACTTTGGCTTTGTCAGATGTCATGATTGAGACTCCTGCCTTCTTTTTATCAGTTGATGCCCAATAGATTTGGGCATCCTCTTACTTTTACCCTATGTGTGTCTACCTTCCATATGTGTTTTTCTTGGAGACAGTATATGGTAAGGATTTGGTTTCTAATACACTCTGCTATTCCCTTGCATTTTTATGGGTTAGTTCATTCCATTCACATTCAGAGTTATGATTACCAGCTGTGTATTTCCCAGCATTTTGATTTCCACTCCTAGTCCTGCCCTTTCTTCTTTCTCTTTTTCCTTCTATGCCAATATTTTTCTTTAATCAGTCCCCTAATTCTCACCCTTATTTTACTTCCCTTTCTACCCCGCTCCCTTCTTATTCCCCTCTTATTTTCTTTACAGTCTTTTTAAACTACCCCACCACCCTCTCCCTCCCTTGTATTGCTTTCCTCCCCACCAGTCTGTTTGTTCCCCTTTTACTTCCCTATAGAGCGCAAATCAATTCTCTGTCCCAATGTATTTGATTGTTCTTCCCTCTTTGAGTCAATTTCAATGCATGTAAGAATTGAGTATTTCGAGGGGGATATGATTAGGGATATAGACTCTAAATGATCATCCTAGTGCAAACATCAACAACATGGAAATAGGTTCTGATCAAGGACACATGTAATACCCAGTGGAATTGCACGTGAGCTACAAGAAGGATGGGTGAAGATGAGAAAGGAAAAGAATATGATTCTTGTAACCAAAGAATAACATTCTAAATTGACAAAATAAATTAAAATATTTTAAAAAGAATTGAGTATTTCCTATCTCCAACCTCTTTACCCTTCCAGTGTATTGGTGTTCTCCCCCCTCCCACCATGAGTTTCTTTGTGACATATAAATTTACCCTAGTTTTCCCATTTCCCTTAGTATTAACCTCTTTTAAAACTCTAGTTGTGTATATATATATATATATGTATATATAATACATATGTATATGCACATATATATTCATGCATACATATATCTATATACATATTTATGTCTTGGAATATCATCCTATACAGTTTGTCACTGTTGCCTCTAAGTATAATTCTTCTAGCTAACCTGGTGATAATAACAATTTTTAAGAGCTACCAATATCCTCTTTTTTTATAGGGATACATATTTTAACTTATTGGGACCCTGAAAAAAGGGGGTTTTGTTTTGTTTTTCTTTTTCCCCCTTTCTTAATTACTTTTTGATGATTCTCTTGGGGTCTGTGTTTGGGCATCAAATTTTCTGTTCAAGTCTGGTCTTTTCTTTATAAATGCTTGAAATTTTTCTATTTTTATTAAATGACCATACTTTCCTCTTTAAGAATATAGTCAGTTTTGCTGGGTAGTTGATTCTTGGTTGTAGACCTAGTTCTCCTGCTTTCCGGAATATCATATTTCATGCTTTTTAGTTCTTCAGTATAGATAAAGCCAGACCCTGTGTTATCCTAACTTTAGTTCTATGGTATCTGAATGACTTCTTCTTGGCATCTTGTAATATCTTTTCTTTGGTCTGATAGTTCTTGAATTTGGCTATAACATTCCTGGGTGTTGTCAGTTGGGGATTAAGTACAGGAGGTGATCTATGGATTCTTTCAATCTCCACTTTTCCCTCTTGTTCTAGAATGTTGGAGCAGTTTTCTTGGATAATTTCCTGTAGGATGATGTCCAGGATTTTTCTTTTGTCATGGTCTTCTGGTAGACAAATGATTCTTAAGTTGTCTCTCCTGGAATGATTATCTAAATCTTCTGTTTTGTGAAAGAGGTACTTCATATTTTCCCCAATTTTTTAATTCTTTTGGTTTTTGTTTTATAGTTTCTGCTGCCTTGTGAAGTCACTTGCTTCTAATTGTTGTATTCTGGTTTTTAAAGACTGAATTTCATCCCTGGCTTTTTGGTCATCCTTCTTTTGGTCTGATTTTCCTTGGAGGCCATCTTTCATCTTTGCCTCATCTCTGATTAATTTTGGCTTTCAAGACACTATTTTCTGTTTCCAGATGACTTATCTTGAATTTTAAGTTCTTTTCCCAATTGTACTCAACCTCTCTTAATTGTGTTTTGAATTCTGTTTTGAGTTCTTCCAAAGCCTGTGTCCAATTTGTTTGAGTTTCTGTGTTTTTGCTTGGTGTTCCTACATCCTCCTCTGTTACATTTGCTCTTTGTTCAATGCCTGAATAGAAACTTTCAATTGTAATTTCTTTTTTCTTTTTCTGTTGTTTGTTTATATTTGTCCCTTCTCCCCCCCCCCCCTGTAGTTGCCTGTACTCTTGATCCTCTCATTGTGTGCTAAATCTGTGCAATTGATCAAGACATAGCAATTGAAGGAACAATCTAAGAATCATTAATACTTATTTCCATATTATATAAATGATAAAAAAAATTCCCTGGAAATCCTGGGAGCAAAGGGCAAAGAATCCACAGGACTACTGGAACCTATGAGACATTATTAGGAAGATACTTCAAATTTATTTCACTTAGAACTATGTTTGTCAAGCTCCAATACTTCAAGGTCAAAGAGAAAATAATGAAAGCATGCTGGAAGAGAAAGATAACATGTCAAGTAATTCTAGTCAGAATCACAAAATTACTTTAATCTATCAAAGCATGAAAGAAAAATTGAAATGTGATATAATGAAAATAAAAGAAATTTTCACTTAATAATAACATATACTACAAAGTAAAGGTTACTTGTAAAGGAGAGAAGTCATAATTGCTGACTTCAAAGCTTTTGTTTAGAGAAAAAATGTATTTGGGTAGTCTTCAAAGTGAAAAAGTACCTTCAGAATGAAAAGCACATTCATAAGGTAAATACATTCGAATATTTTGAAGGAATTTTGTGATAATCCATAGCTTAAATAATGAAAAAGAGACCAAAGTTCCCTGGGAGTGCCATCTTGTCTAGGAATTTTTTTATAACCATCTCTGTGCTTGGTTTTTAAAAACATTTTACCCCTTCTCAGAAAAAGAAATTGAATAAATCATCAATTAACTCCCTAAGAAAAAATTCCCAGGGCCAGATGGATTCACAAGTGAATTCTAAAACAATTAATCCCAATACTAAATAACCTATTTTGGGAAAATAGCCAGGGAAGTAATTCAACCAAATTCTTTTAATAACACAAATATGGTACTATTACATAAGGTAGGAAGAACAAATACAAGGAAAGAAAAATACAGGCCAACTTCCTTAAAGAATATAGATGCGAAATTTTTAAATAAAATGCTAGAGAGGAGATCACAAGGATCATTCACTATGACCAGGTGGGATTTATACCTGGAATGCAGGGCTGGTTTAATATTAGGAAAACTATCTACATAATTGACCATATCAATAACCAGACTAATAGAAATCACATCATTTTCTCAATAGATAAAGAAAAAGTCTTTGGCAAACTATAGTATCTATTCCTTTTAAAAACAATAGAAAACATAGCAATAAATGGGCCATTTCATAAAATGATAAGTAGCATCTACCTAAAACCATCAGCAAGAATCATTTGAAAAAGGCAAGTTCCCAATAAGAAAAGAAGTGAAGCAAAGATGCCATTATCTCAATTATTATTTAATATTGTGCTAGAAGTTCAATCTTTAGCAATAAGAAAAGAAAAAGAAATTGAAGGAATTAAAGTTGGCAATGAAAAAGCCAAACTATCACTCTTTACAAATGATATAATGATATAATTAGAGAATCAACTAAAAAAAAAGTAGTTGAAATAATTAGTAACTTCAGTAAAGTTGCAGGATACAAAATAAATCCATATACATCATCAGCATTTCTATATATTACCAACAAAAGAGATAAAAAGAGAAATTCCATATAAAATAAGTCTAGATCCACATTGGTGAACCTTTTCAAGATCATGTGCCCAAATTGCAACTTCAAGCTGCCTATGAGCCCCAACTTTTAAACCACATTACCCAAGATAGCAGAGGGAAGAAGTTCTCCCATTGGGCAGCTGGACAGAGGGACAGAGCATGCAAAAAAAATGTCCTCAAGCTCTATGGAGAGAGGGAGAAAAGGAGCCCCCTCCATCTCTCAGGGGCATGCATGCCACACCTTCTATAGCACAGCTCTAGACAATATACAATACCTGGAAATCTAGTTGCCAAGACTAAAACAAGAATTATACAAACATAATTATAAAACACTTCACACAAATAATGTCAGATTTAAACACCTGGGAAAATATTCATTGCTCATGTGTAGGACAAGCTAATACAATAAAAATGACAGTTCTACCTAAATTAATTTACTTATTCAGTGCTATACCAATCAAAATACCATATAATTATTTTATAGAATTGGAAGAAATAATAACAAAATTGATCTAGAAGAACAAAAATTCAAGGGGAGTAATGAAAAAAAAAGTGAAACAAGGTGATCTAGCAGTTTCAGATCTCAAACTCTACTGTAAAGCAGTAATCATCAAAATAGTCTGATACTGGCTAAGAAATAGAAGGGTAGTCAATGGAATAGATTAGATATACAATATAGAGGAGTAAATGACCCTAGCAACCCAATGTTTGATAAACCCAAAGACCACAGCTTTTAGGATTAGAATGCACTATTTAAGAAAAACTGCTCAGAAAATTGGAAAATAGTATGACAGAAAATAGGTATAGATAAATATATCACTCCCTATATCAAGATAAGATCAAAATGGGTGTATAATTTAGATATAGTGATACCATAAGTAAATTAGGGGAACATAAAATTGTTTATCTGTCAGATCTATGGAGAAAAAGAACAATTTATGACCAGATGACATAAAGAACATTATAATATATAAAGTGAATAATGTTAGTTACATTAAATTAAAAAAGCTTTTGTAGAAATAAAACCAATGTAACCAAGATTAGAAGGGAAACAACAAACTAGGAAAACATTTTTATAACAAATTTTCATGAGAGAGGTCTAATTCCTTAAATCTAAGAGAACCAAGTTAAATTTTCAAAAATACAAGCTATTCCCCAATTGACAAATGGTTAGAGTATATGTACAAGCAATTTTCAGATAAAGAAATCAAAATTATCAATAATCATATTAAAAATATTATAAATCACTCTTGATTAGAGAAATGCAAATTAAAACACCAATGGGGTACCATATCACACATATTGAATTGGCTAATATGACAGTAAAGTTGAGTTATAAATATTGGAGGGGATATGGCAAAACTGGGACACTAATGTCTTGATGGTGGAGTTATAAACTAATTCAACCATTCTAGAGGGTAATTAGGAACTATGCCCAAAGGGCCATAAAATTGAGCATACCTTTGACCCTATAATCCCACTACTGGATGTATGTCTCAAAGAGATCATAAAAAGGAGGGGAAAGGATCTTCTTATACAACAATTATTTATAGCAGCTCTTTTTGTGGTGGCAAAGCATTGAGAATTGAAGGAATGCCCATTATTTGGGAAATGGCTGAACAAAATTATAGTACATATTGATGGTGGAATACTATTATTCCATAAGAAATGATGTATAGGATGATATCAGAAAAAATCTGGAAAGATCTAAATGAACTGATGCAGAGTGAAATAAGCAGAACTGAGAGAACATTGTACACAGTAATAGCAACATTGTACAATGATCCACTGTAAAAACTTGGCTACTCAGCAATGCAATGATCTGGGACAATTCTGAAAGACATGATATGGAATACTATCCATCACCAGAAAAAGAACTGTTGGAGTTGAATGGCTTTGGATCAAAGCATACTATCTTTCACATCAGTGTAATTATTTTGTATCAGTAAGCTTCTACAACAATGACCAACATGGAAATGTGTTTTGCATACACGTATGGCCCAGATCAAATTGCTCACCATATCTGAGTGGTGTAATAGGGGATTATTTAAGTAGAATGATAATTTAAGATCAGATCTGCCAATCTCCTCCCTTCCTCCCTCTTTCCTCACTTTACCCTCCCTGGTTTACCTCCTTCCTTGTCCCTTCTCCATTCCTCCCTCCTCCTTCCCATCGATTCTTCTGTTGGTCTCTCTAAATATGATGTATCAAATGAATCACTCCTCTTCTATAAGATTAAGAAAGGGGTTTATTTGAGAGAAAGGGAAAAATAAGAAGATGGAGGGAAAGAGGGTTTGAGGTTTCCCTAATACTAGAATAATTCCTAGGTTGGAGAATGGTGGAATATAGTTCAGATATGGGAAAATTGGTTAACAGGTCTTGAAATTCAGTCACTGTAGTACAGCAGAGATAAACCAGAGAGTTCAGGACTTTTGCCCTTCTTCTTTTCTGTCCCCAAGCAAAGAGACCAAGATTTTCAATTTCCCAGATCCTTCTCAATAGTCTTTCCTGGTCACCATTCCAATTAGCATGTTCTCCTTGAGTCTCAGTTCAGCAGTCCCAGCTACCTCCAGCTCTATTGCAGACTTTTCCTATTTACTCTCCTCCACAGTGGGAGGAGGAAAAAAGAGGTAGGGAGACAGTTTTGATTATTTAATTTTAGAAAACTTATGTTGAAAGTTATTACATATAAGTGTTAAAATAAAATATGTTTGAATTAATTGTAAGAATTATTTTTTTTTAATTTCCATGGTTTCTAATGGAAAAATGAGAGACGAGTAGAAGAAAAGATCATTTATTTTGAAATCAGGCACCACTGGAAGAAATCATTTAAATATATAAGCTGGAAAATGACATGTGAGGTAATTTTATAATTCTCATCCACATCTAGGGCATTGAAAGGAATTTATATATAAAGAATAATGTCAGTATGCACTAGTGTGTCATCTTAGCTATAATGCGGTGTTGGTAAATATAAAGCCTGAAGTTAAACAAAGTATAACTACAGAGCAATGATTAACAAAAGGCAGAATGGAACAAAGATACTTTTCCCTTTACTGTGCTTTATACCTCAATCTCTTTTTTTCTTTTTTATCACATACTTGGCATTTTTAAAAAGTATATCACATACTTTTTATCACATACTTGGCATTTTTAACACTGTCAAATAAAAGTGGAAGCATCTTTGTTTATTCCTAATCTTATTTACAAAAGTATCTAATGTTTCTGTTCCCAGGGGCAGCTCTTGGATTTAAGTGGCTATTTTTATCTTATTAAAGAAAATAATTTTTATGTTATGTTTTTAAACATAAAAAATTTCTATATTTTAACAAAATTTTCTTCTTTTTCATAATCATGCATTTTATTATTTGTATAAATAACTGTTTATCATTTTATTAATGTTAAATTATCCTTGAATTTTTTATATGAGTTCAGCCTTGTCTTGAGGAAAAATTAAATCATATTTCTCTACTAAAGCTTCTCTGTTAATATTTGATTTATTATTTTAAAATCAATATTTAATAGTTATATTAATTTTTAGCTTTCATTTTCTTCTATAATTTTTCTCTGGCAAAATGATCGGCCACATGTTATTTCTGCCTTCCTGTCCCTACCCCAGAGAATGGGTCTAGTCTGTTACTGTCTCATTCAACCCCTTGGCTGGTAACATTGTCAGGTATAGGTCCTGAGGCTCCTTTTAGATATATTGTATATTTCTTACATAAACTACATAACTACCAAAAATAGGCCCAAAACTATGCGAACAAAAGAATGCTTAGCAAAAGAATATATAAAAGAATACCTATTCAGTCACTCTTTGGTATATATTTCAAGTTCATTTCCTATCAGGAGAGAGAGTTCAAAGCTTAATATTATACAATCCTTTCTTCTGTTCATGGTCACAGTCAAAAAATTTCTGCCACTAGACTTAAGGAATTAATAGTAAGGGACTTCATGATTTCAGTGACAAAATTTTGAAACAAAATACTTCATATTATAATAAGACATTAGAGGAGATCATCATAGGTTTTTATTTTTTTAATCCTTATCTTCTCTCTTAGAATCAATATCAATTCCAAGGCAGAAGAGAGGTAAGGGATAAGCAACGGAAGTTAAATCACTTGCCTAGGGTTGTACAGCTAGGATGTGTCCGAGTCCAGATCTGAGCCCAGGACTTCTTGTTTCTAGGACTGGCTCTCAATCCACTGAGGCAACCAGCTACTCCCACTTCATAGATAGACTCAACATTACCTCTTGCTATATTATAGTTAAAATGTTTAGAAATGATTTTTAAAGACTATAAAGAATCTCAAGAATTCTATAGGAAAAAAATAAAATAGTTTACAGTTTAGTCTATTATATTAATTTTTATTTGTCAGATGATTATATCATATTATATTACATTGTTAGTTACTGTGTAATATATACAATACTGTATATATATATATATATATTATTCAGTAACTAAAATGTAATGTAATAAATTGTTGTATTAATATTATGTTATTAATAATATACAATTATATTATATATTATATATAACATACAAATGATCATTTTAACAACTACTTTCATCATTTTAATCACTCATTTGATCAATTAAGATTCATTTTCAGGCACTTGGGTTACAAATGTAAAATGTGAGAGTTCCTGTCCTCAAGGTAGTATATCCTTTGGGGGTGTTGGAGGGAAGGGCATTAGGGATAGGAGTCACAATATGTTCTCAGATAAATAAATATAAGAGAAAGACAACATAAATGCAAAATGATTTTAAAGGTGAACCACTAAGAAATTTAAGGAAGTTCTTTTTGAGGAGATGACACTTGAGAAAAATCCTGAAGATAGCTAAGGGCTCCAAGAGGCAGAGGTGAGGAGGGGATCAAATTCCAGGTACAGGGGACAAATTATGCTGTAAAACCCTAAAAACAGAAATGGAATGTCATGTGTAGGGAAAATTAAGTTAACCTATTTGCCTGGAATATAGAAAACATGAAGAAGACTAATGAGTAATTACTCTGGAAAGATAAAATTTAAGCAAATACTTCTTTATTACATATAAAGTTAATGTATTCAAATATATTATATATGTGTATCTTTGTGTATGTATGCATATATGTATAATTCTTTATTTTTTTTACCTCTCTTCAGGTTAGAGATCTGTGGGAAATTCCTGCAGTGTAAGAAGGCAGGCTGTAGCATTATTTCCAGTGGTAACTTGAATTTAAGTGGTATTAAACATATCCAGGAAATGTAATAAAATAGATAATCTGTGTGACTATATCTGGTTGTGGTGACTGGGTACTCTAGCAGGCTAGAGAGCTACTAGTATGGGGACACTTGAGGGCTGCCTAATTAAAATGGAGATAGGTGAGAGATAGAGAGATGCTGCTACAAGGGAATGCTCTGGGGTTTGCCTACTGATCACTATTTGATGGTTAATGGATCAATATTTTCCTAACCTCCTCTTCCCTTCACTCCCTCCCTTCTTCCACCCTCTCCCTCCCAGTTTCTTCTGAAGCTTGTGGCTTCACCCCTCTCCTTCCCCCTCCCAGTAGACTATGATATTTAGGAGGAAAAGTTCCTTTTCTTTTCTCAGGTAAGGGGTTTATTGGGATAACAGGACAAGGAAATTGAGGTGAGAGGGATGAGGGTTTCCCTAATCTAAAATGAGGGTTTGAGAAGTCACAGCTGTGACAGGGGGACAGTCAGAGAGATGGAGAATAACTATTAAGTCTTCTTTTCTTCTTTCAATTCACAAAGCCACCAAGGTCTCTCAGCCTAACTCCAGAAGCACCCCCCCCCACCTTCCCCCAGGGTTCTTCAGCCTGGGACAGAAGCTAATAGGATCAGTTCAGCTTCTTCCCCCTTCAGCCAGGCTTGCCTCCCTTGGTCAGGAACCCAGAGCCAAAATCCCAGTTTTTCTCTCCTTTCTTGGTCAGTCAACCCCAGAGAGCCAAAGTCTCCTCAGTTCATCTCCCCTGGCCACCTCCAACTGCCTCCTCCTGGGAACATTCCATTTGGATTCTTCTCCTTGATTGACAGACAGGTCCTTCACCTTGGTCTGCATGTCTGGGTTGTCCTGCAAATCCTCTCTCTCTTCATGTCTCTTCCACAGAAATGTACAACTAACAAAGGATAGAGGCACACTATGGAGCAAAATTGAGGAATAACAAATGGACACAGTGTATTTCATGGATATGCTATTATTCCTGAAATGTTAAAAGGCCTAGAACTCCTGTACAAATGTATTCAATGGAAGCTCTATAGAAATCTCAATATAAAAATTATATGTGATTAGGTGTCAATAGGTTGGAGAGAGTATGCCAGGGTTTTATGTTACTATTTTGAGAGGGAAAATTACAAAGATTATAGATGCCCAGAAACTTCTCACTCTAAAATCTTTTTCCCAGGTTGTCCATTTTATAGTAATATTGGCAAAAACAAGTTGTATTCTACTAAATGATATTTTTTAGCAAAATAGTTTTTATTTCAAGTTATTGGGCTCATAAACTAAATAATAGTAAATCTTCACATCAGCTATTAATAAAGACTTGCTGAATTAATGTAGATATAGTTTTAATTATTGACTTAAATCAAAATCCCTAAAATCAAATCCCTAAAAATCAACAGGAACACTAAGCAATATCTTAGGATAGGAACATTAGTTAAATTGTTATTATTTCTAAAGTTCCATTTGAAGTTCCAGGGGTGGAGCCAAGATGGTGGAGTAACTTTCAGCAGCTCTGTGCCACCATGAGAATCCTCTCCAACCAGAATTAAAATATCACCACAAAACAAATATAGGAGTGAAAGAACCAACATGGAGACAGAGTGAAACAACTTTCAAGAAAATAAAAACACAAAAGGTAGGCAACAAACATCCAGGGCACTGGGGTAAGAGGAGAGTAGACCCAGCAAGAGGCTGTAGCAAGAAGGGAAGAACAAGCCAAGAGTGAGTCACACACCCGCACTGCACAAGCACTGTCCAAGGTTTGGGAACCTATACCCGAGCCAATATCCAGACCCTGCCTGAGCAAACATAGGTACAAGCCAACCCATACTCCTTGAAATTTCAAACCTGTGTAGAAGTCCAGGGAATTCTATTCTGGGCTTGGGACAAGGACTTAATTCACACTTTCAGGTGGATGATAACACTAAGTACTGATCTTTTTGCCTAAAGCTCAGGGAAGAGCTCCAAGACAGGACAATCAAGGGTGGTCTGATTGGATAAATTGCCCAGTGATATCAAAACCTTGAGCCTATAACTGAGGCTAGAATTTTTCCAGCCCCTGAACTGACCAAGATCAGAGTGATTTCAAAAGGTTACACCTAAGCCTGAGGCAAGTCTTTAAACCATCAGCATCTTACCAGTCAATGGAATCAGCAGGGAGATGGGTTCTCATAGCTCTCAGCCCTCAGACCATCACATCATCCACCCAAGCCTACCAATATTTTGATAGGAAAATTGAGGAAACAACAAAAAAAGCACGTAACAGTAAAGAATTTTTATGGAGACAAAGAGCAGAGTACAGACACAGAAGGGGACGGTGAAAGCAAAGGAAACACATGCAAAATTCAAAAGAAAAATATAGATTAGACATAAATTATGGAAGAATTCAAAAATGGCTTCATAAAACAATTAGGAAAGGCAGAGGAAAAGTGGGAAAGAAAAATGAAAGTGATGCAAGGAGAAAGGAAAATGATTCAAGGAGAAAGGAAAGTGATTCAAGAAGAAATAAAAGTAATGCAAGAAGAAATGAGCCAATTGAAAAAGTAGAATCAAAAACTGATAAAGGAAAACCAGGCCTTAAAAATCAGAATTGACCATCTAGAAACTAATAATTACACGAGAAATCAAGAAATAATAAAATATAATCAAAGGAAAGAAAAAAACAGAGGAAAATATGAAATATCTCATTTACAAAACAATTGACCTTGAAAGCAGATTAGTAGAAACAATTTGAAAATTATTGGACTATCTGTAAGTGATGATGAAGAAAAAATCCTGCATATCATATTACAAGAAATTATCAAAGATAACTGCCCAGATGTCCTCAAACAAGAAAGTGAAATTGAAATTTAAAGAATTCTTAGATCACCTCCAGAAAGAAATCCTCAAATGATAACTTCCAGAAATATAATAGCTAATTTTAAGCATCCAGGAAGAAACTATTCAAATGCCAGGGTCACATAGGACCTAGTGGCCTCTACATTAAAGGATTGAAAGGAATGGAAATGATACTTAGTAAGGCAAAAGACTTGGGGTTACAACCCAGAGTCACCTATCCAGCAAACTGAGTATATTCTTTCAGGGGAAAAATGGACATTCAGTAAGATGGAAGATTTCCAAGCATTCCTGAGAAATGAGCCAGACCTAAACAAAAAATATGAAGTTTAAAATTGAGACACAAGAGAAGCCCAAAAAGGAATAATGAACTGGAAGAATTCCATGTGAACTGGACCAACTTTCAGGAATTGAAACTGAGTGAAATGAGTAGAAATAGGAGAACATTGTACACAGAGACTGATACATTATGGCACAATCAAATGTAACAGACATTTCTACTAGCAGCAATGCAATGACCCAGGACAATCCAGAGGAACTTATGAGAAAGAACACTATTCATATACAGAGAAAGAACTGTGGGAGTTGAAACACAGAAGAAAAACATATGATTGATCATGTGCTTCAATAGGGTCATGATTAGGGTTTTGATGTTAAAGGATCATTCTACTGCAAATATGAATAATATGGAAATAGATTTTGAACAAAAATACATGTATAACCCAGTGGAACTGCTTGTCTGCTCTGGGAGGGGGGAGAGAAGCAGAGAGAATCATTAATCTTGTAACCATGGAAAAACATTCTAAATAAAAAATTAAAAAACTATAAAATAAAGTTCCATTTGATTCAGTAATACTATTAAAAGCCTTTGTTTAAAGCACTGTGCTAGGTATTAAGGATTCTGAAGAAAGAAAAAAGAATTCCTGCTTTTAAGGATCTTATATTCAGGTATAGATTTAAGTGTCTTATATTCTAACATACATACATAAAAAGTAAATGCAAAATAATATGAGGAGGGAGAGAGTTCAAGCAACTAGGATGACCAAGAAAGACTTCCCATTGCAGGGGTACCTGAGCTGAGCCTTGAAGAAAGCTAAGATTTTAAGAGGTAAATGTGAGTTGTGAGGACATTTAAGGTATGGACACAGCCTGTGCAAACATGGAAGTGAGAGCTGAGAAGTTAAATTCAAGGAAGTGAAGAGTATGCCCAGTCCACTGAAACACAATAATATGAAATAAGTATGGAGGCAGGGTGGGAGTCAGATTGACTTTAAATCCTTAGATGAGGAATTAGATTAAGAAGTGATTCATAAGTATTTATGATGCATGTTTTAGAATTTTTCTTTAATAATTCATTCTTTGATTTTTGTACTTGACTGCTTCAAATTGGAATGACTTGGAGTCAGGAAGATCTGAATTCAAATCTACCCTCATACATCTACTAGCTCTATGACACTGGACAAGTCAATTGGCCTAAGTTTTAGTTTACTTTTGTAAACTAAATTAAACTAAACTAATTAGGATAATAATAATTTCACAGTGGTGTTGTTAGGATGAATTGAAGTAATATGAGAAGGATGTTGTTCACATGATATAGATTACAAAATATCAGAAAATGAATATTAAGAAATTGTATTGATATAATCTGGAAAATGTTTATAATTAAAAAAGATTATTATAGTTATTTTTTCTCTGCTAAATTGATAGTATGTTTTGGGATGACACAAGCACAGCCATATCCATTAGGCCCTGTTCACAATACCTAGAACTTTCAATGTCAAAGAGACTCAGTGAATGAAATGACTAATAAACAACTTTGAAAGCCACTGGATTTGTAGAATAAACTATTGTAAGAAAAGGTCTAATTCCTAAAAGATCATACCATATGATCAAGCAAATTAAGGGGCAGCCTGACAGCAAATAAATAGATGGCCTTGAAGCTTCTTACACAGGCTAGCTTCTTGATCTTGGGCAAAGAACTTTTCCTATTATCTCCCTACTCGACTCTGTAAGACCATAAGTTTCAGAAGAGTGGCAAATCTGTATTGATAGAGGGAATTTCCTTTCCAGGAGTTCCCTGCATTAAAGAAACCACAGATCTATATTTAAAAACATACTAATGCTGCTATGTATAATAGTGTCATATAATCCAATAAAAATTGGTAAAGAAAAACTGTGTTGATTAGAAACTCCTCCCAGGGCCTTTATCCTCCAAAGAAAAGTCTTATCTTGTCACATATAACATGAAAAAGAAGAATATAGCATTGCCTAAAAGAATATTGTATTGCTATATGGACATGGTCTAGATATATGTGAGTACATAACTTCAATGAGAGCACATGGGAGCTAGGGACTGAGCTTATTCTTTTAAAAAAATTAATGTCCATATGTTTGTTTGGCTAAAAACCAAATTTCATTACATGGTCCTATTATTATACTGCACAACAATTTTATTTACAGGCCTTTCACATAAAGACTAATTTATTTGATAGTAAGCTGCTAATGCTTATTTAAGCTCACCATAATGAAAACAATATTTGCAGAGGTATGAATGGATGCTGAACCTTAAAACCATGTGTTTGGGCTTTGATCCAAGAAGGGGTACTTTGGAATGTCAACTTATCTTTGCAGGTCCCAACACAGCACATGCCAAAAAGTCAGGAACATTATTATATATTGGGGATTGGTATATAAAGCAGACATGGTAGACCTAATCTCCATAATGGCACTGAGAAGCCTTACGGTTCCCAGTGAGACATACATTCTAATTCTAAGTCTCGTTTCATGAATAATTCTAAAATAAAACAAGGGTATTTTGTATAGCACATAGCACATAATCACGAACATTAGAAGCAGCTACCTTGACGATTATGATACTCTGCAGAAACTACTTTGGCCAATGTCATACACTTCTAGTGTGAACATTAAAAGCCCTGTCTCCGTTATTAAAGACAAATGCACAAACACTATTAAATTCCCCTGTGGTAATACCAAGTCAGATCTAGCTTTGATTCTTCATGCTGATACATATGTGGTTGGATTGTATCATGCAAACAATACCAGGGCTTGACAATTTCCCTTTATAATTCAGCAAGGTCTGGTAGTAATCAAAAATATTTCTGTATCACTTTTAGAAAGTTTATGTACTTGGTGGGAAAAAACTCTGCCATTTCAAGAAAGTCACCATAATGTTTTAAATGTTTACATTTTTGTTTACAGAAGTGTCTACTTGAAAAACACATTGGTAAGGGCTCCAAAAGTGTGATTTAATGATACCATTATTGCAAGATCTGCACACTGCCTGATCAGTTTTCTGTATATAAATGTAGTTCGCCATTCCTAATAATCTTATAAGAATATCTTAATCTTTTCCCTTCATCCCTAAAGCTCTCCCTGCCTCTTGCCTAAAAGTAAAAAATAATTATAGACAGAGATGAGATCTTGGACTGCACAATTTAAGCAAAAATTTATACAATGCAAATGTTGGAAATAATTTTTCTGCACATTAAGTGGCCATGATAATTTAACATATCCTTGTTATGTTTTTCAAGTACTGGGTTAATAGAACAAATAATTTAGTTCTTGGACACCCTAACTACACAGTAAGAAGCCAAAGGAAAGATAAAACTGGAGTGTGAAATAAATACACGGCACCCTGGACTTGAAGTTAGAAAGACAAGGGTTCACCTTCCATTTCAGATACTTATTTGAACGAATTTAGGCAAATCAATTCGTAATCAGCATGCCTCAGTTTCATTCTATATAAATTGAGTGGTTAGTCTTGTTGACTTCCTATGTCCCTTCCATCTCAAAATCAATGATCCTATAATAATTTAGGATAGATATGTGTGTGGGTGAAATATATGTTCGGTTGTTCAGTCATATCAGACTCTATGACTCTACTTGAGGTGTTCTTGGCAAAGATACTTAAGTGGTTTGCCATTTCCTTCTCCAGCTCATTTTATAGAAGATAGAAGGAAAACAGGTCTAAAGTGAAGATATTGCAATAATTATATCATTAAATGACACTTTATTTTTATTTTTTTTAGAAAAACTCATGCCTTCCATCTTAGAATCAATACTATGTGTTGGTTCTAAGGCAGAAGAGTGGTAAGGGCTTGGCAATGGGGATTTAGTGACATGCCCAGGGTCACACAGCTGGGAAGTGTCTAAGGTCACATTTGAACCCAGGACCTCCCATCTCTAGAACAGTTTCTTAATCCATTCAACTGCCCCCAAACTCAAAAGTTTAGAGCCCTTACCAATGTGTTTATCAAGTAGATGTTTCTGTTAACAAACATTAATAAAAACATAAACACCTGAAACATGATTACAACTTTCTTGAAATGACAGGTTTTTTTCTTCCCATCTAGAATGAAAACTTCCTAAAACTGACACAGAAGTATCTTTGATTACTACCAGAGTCAAACAAATAATAAGTGTTTGAGGGCAGATTTATACTCAGATCTTCCTGACTCCTTGATTTTAGGCTTAGCACTCCATCCACTGTACCACCTAGCTGCTCTAATTTCAACTAGTTCCATGAACTGCACAATTGCGCTCGCTCTCTCTCTCTCTCTCTCTCTCTCTCTCTCTCTCTCTCTCTCTCTCTCTCTCTCTCTCTCTCTTCTCTCTCTCTCTCTCTCTCTCTCTCTCTCTCTCTCTCTCTCTCTCTCTCTCTCTCTTTTTCTCTCTCTCTCTCTCTCTGTCGTATATATGTATAATTGACGATTGATAATTAAATCAGCATGGAAAATTTACAACTTTAAGAAATTGAATGAAAGATGCAATATTTCAAGAAAAATTTACCATAAAAATGTTATAGTAAAAATCTAAGTGGTTATTCAAGAACCTTTATTTCACTAAAGTGAGCAAAGGAATATAGAAACTGTGAAGAGTAAGGTTATCCAATCAATTAGCAACATGCTAACAATTTTCTTTTAATTTAATTTCTTCTTGAAAACCATTAATAATTTTTTTAAATCTAGTAAAATATCTATAAATAGATAACATTTTAAATTATAGATGATTCAGTGCATACACAGTGCCTGGCAGATAGTAGATGCTTATTAATATTTATTGACTGGCTTTGTAAATTTGAATTATTCTTCATGTACTTATTACTTCAAAATTCCTTAAACTTAGAGCTACAGCACTATTGTCTGTTTTGAAAAGGGTATTAGTAATTGGGCAAATTGCCTGATTAATATTTGTATTTTAGAGGTACATGTACTGGTCAACTCCTTCCAAGGGATAAAAAAGTGGGACTAAGTTAGGTTAAGAATTAATTTTTAAATGTAGAGAATATCAGTCATCTGGCATAAAACTGAAAGGCTTAATACTCTCAAATATTGCCTGTTCCCCCAAAATGGGCTCCACTTCTCAGATGTGATCTCTTGGAAAAGAAAAATTATTATGAGACATATGTTGAAAAAACAGTACCAACTACAAGTAATAGCCAGGTTTTGTTGGGAAAAACAAACTATGTTGACCAGAATATGATAAATCTATATATCTCCTTCAGGAGGTCTTTCCTTGCAGCTATTAATGTTTTATTTTCAGATTATTTTCAGATTACTTTTCATGTGCTCTGAGTATATCTAGTATGTCCTTTTTTTTTTACATTTTTGTCTTCTCATTTAGAAAGTAAGTTGCTTGAGGGCAGGGGTTGATTTTACTTTTCCTTCTATCCCCAGTGTTTAATACATTGCCTAACATATACTAAGTGCCTAATAAGTGTTGCAGTTATATAATCACTAAAATCTAAGTGAGTTTAAGATAATCTTTTGTAGTTGGTAGAGAAATGTAGCTCTCTGAAGGAGGAAGAATTGTAAAACCTCCATAACTTTGAGGTATAAACACTGATACATGGCAACAAAGAATCTCAAGCATTTGAGATGATCAAGATGCCTTTACATTCCTAAAAATTATTATCTATCCCAAAGGGTTTTGCTTATATATATGAAGTGACATTTGAAATATTAGAAATCAAAAATGTTAAATTTGAAAATGTCAATTTATGTAAAACTAACAATAAACTCATTGCACACTAACAAATAATTCATTTATTTAAAAATGTATTAAAAACATTTTAAAAGCAAAAATTAGTGAGGGGAATGGCATTGTTTTACATATTTTTATAAGTCTCTTTAATGTCTAACTTAATAGAAGACACCTGCATTCATATAATGTGTTTCTCCATTCAATTTGTTGAAATAAGTTGATTTGTGATGGGTTGCTTTGGTTGAAGTATAAGAAGAAATACAAACTTCATAGGGATAGGTAATTGGAAAAGGGAGTAGTATTTTAATTGGAAAATTATGTTTTAGTATTATTATAATCATAATTCTAACCTCTCAGACTCCCTGAAAGGAACCGCCAAGCAACTGTGGTCTGTACTTTGAGAACTGGTGTGTTACAGTTCTAGCAAGGAAAAATTGATAGTCTTCACATGTATGAATTATGGGATTGCTCTTCTTTTCATCCATATTTATACACACATACCTGACAATATCAGAAATGCCATTTTCATATAGAGAGAGCAATATAAATACCTAACAGATTCAATTTTATTAGATTCTTAGATTTGGGGAGCCAAAATGTTTAATTCCTAATGAGCATGATACTTGATCAATAGATTATTATGCTATAATATATGTATACATGTTGTATATATTATATATGAATATATACATATAGGTTTATACATCATAGACTAAATGTCTAAATGAAGGGAAAGCACAAGATATAAAGCATTTATATTTATAATTATTTAATTTAATAATTATTTAATTATTTAAAATATGTATAAAGTATTTAACATTGTTGTTATTTGTCCTTTGTTTTCAAAGAGGCCCTGGTTGGTGTCTTGACTAGTACCTTGTGGTGATTTGGATTTAAATGAGGCAGAGTTGTACAAATTCATCAACCTTAATGAGCAAAATCAGCAGCCTCATTTTCTCTTCCAGACTTATTGAAGTCCAGTGGCAGGACAAAAGTCAAGATGACTGTCAGTGGTACAGGATGCACTGGGATAACCTTGGCACTTTTGATGTCTGACAAAGCTCTAAGTGCTCTTAAAGTGCCTACTTCAGTTGCCTTCATGACTGGTGTAACAAATTGCTCTCATATGCCCATTCCAAACAAGGGAAATCCTAAAATGCTTGAGACCACTAACTGGTTTGAGGACTGTTAGCCTCAATCTGGTTTAGCCTGTCTGCTGGGACAGTTTTAGTATAGAGTGGCCACTGATTATACTTGTAATACTTAAAGGAATTGGAGGGATTGATGAGGGTACAGGGGATAAATGAGGGTAACAGGGAATTGAGGGGTTGAAGGGAGAGAGGGAATATGGCTGCTGGTGAGGTAAAAGGAGAGAGATACCCCCTCCTGAGTGACTATCTTTGAAAATTGAGGTACCTGAGAAATGGGCCACCTATGATAGCCTGAGGGAATGTCTCCTGTATTGATTGATGTTGAAGATACCCCAGAGCAGGTAAGCATGGACCCCCCTGAAGGATAAGCCTCCCCCCAGACCAAGGTTGCCCAGCAGGGGTCCGATGAGAACCATTTGTGTTGAATGGCTGCTGTTAGGTTCTGCTCCCTCTATGTCCCCCTGAAATGATAGTCCTCTTATCTTACTGAGGTTATTTAAATAAAGATGGATTTAATAACAAGTTTGGATTGGGGAGGTATCAGGGAAGAGGGAATTGGGATTTCCCTAGATTAGGTTTGATTCTCTCTCAGCTTTTGAGCTGAGGCCAGGCCTCGCAGGCTGGTGGAGAGTTTCTTTTATCCCTGTCTAAGTTAAGCTATACTAGTTTTCTTAAGTTCAAAGTCTTAGCAGTAGACAGCAAGAGGAAGAAAAGGTTCTGACCTTTAATAGCTGGTTGGGCCTGTCTCTTCAGGCTAACGCCCCTAAAGACTTACCTTACAGTTCAAACTTCTCCCCTTCAATCAATTTGTTTGATGACACGATCATAGGAATCCAGGTAGAGCACACAGTTGGGAAAGATCCAGGAATAGAGGAACTTCTATCCAGAGACAGGGAGAGAAGCTCCTTCCAGTCAGAAGGCCAGGAAAGAGAGAGTCAGGAAACCAACTGTCACTCCAAGTACCCCTCTCCCCACCAACTGTCATTCTTGCAAATATCTTCTCTTTAACATACCAACCCCTGTTTGTTCCACCTGAGTGGCAGACAGTCCAGAACTTGCTTCAGTTTTCCTTCCCAAATACTAAAGCTTCTTGGAGGCACAGGTGATAATATCTGCCATACATCATTCATGTAGTATCACAAAGTTTTCTTCTGCTATGCTTTTTTAACTGAATTTGAGATTTCATCAGTGGAGGGAGCATTCTGTTAGAAAAATTCCTTTATCAAAACAGATGGACACAGTTTCTGCAACTTGTAATCAGAGAGGTGCTTCAGGGAGTTGAAACAAGTCATTTCCCTAAGGTCTCACAGCCAGTGTCTATCAGAGGTAGTATTTGAACTCAGGTTTTCTTGATTCAAAAGCTAACTCTCCATGCACTATACCAAGATCCTTCCAACAGCTTTGAAAGGTTTTTTTTCAATTGTTTGCAACTATTCTGTGTTTTTCTTTCTTTTTTCTCTTTTAACATATTTCAAAAGATTCTTTCCCTGTTTGTAGTCATCTGGATCTCATCTCCATGCATGCAAGACATTCACTCACTTGGCTCTCTTTCCATCTGCACAAGATTGTTAAATGGTCTTAAATATGATTTACTTTAAATTCCAATTGTTTTTATATACCAGAAAGTGGGATTAATATAAAAGCAGGACTTTATATTTTAGAGATATGTCCAACTTATGTTAGCTGTCTTTTTTTAGTGGGCTGATTAGCTGTTTTCCAGTATCCGTGTAATTGGATATTGATATCTAATTCTGAAGCAGGCATACAGTTGCCATGACCTCCAAATAGCTCCTCCAAGTAGCCAAGCAATTCCTTGGGTAGGTGACTGGGGGATTTTGTGAGACAAAAGTGGCTAGAATTGACACTGAAGAGATGGCTGGAGATGCAAAGAAAAATTTGTACTTCTTGTGATAGCATTTGTAGATGTTTTAAATAGACATCATTCACTTTGAATATTTTCATATTGATATTGATATTTTCTCCACTTTTAGAAACACAAACCTTCAGATTGGATTAAAATGTAATTCTATCCAAACATTATCATTTGAAAAGGTCCCAGAAAGAATATGAAATAAAAACAGAGGCAGAATGGCTGAATTGTAGGGTTCAATATTGGATTTTACATTTTCCTTAAATTTATCATCATAATTCTGGTATTATTAAAATGCTAAAGTATTAATGAATTTCAATATTTTAAATTTGAAGTTAGAAATTATAAGGCATTGTATTTATTAAACTATCAATTAAAAATTTAAAGTACTATTTAATTCTAGTGTTTTAAATAAAAATGTACAGTGAAATGAGACTAACAAATATAAAAACATGTGATTTATTCTTTGGTATTAAACAATTGAAAATATTTCTTAATCAAATAACATATAAATTGAATTTAATCATTTTTCCTCTAGCCACTTAAATTATAATAATAAATTACTTAAATCCACATTATTATGGTTAAAAATATTGTTATTCATCTGCTTCTCACACACAAAAAAAAAACCCAATACCCAAGACTGGTAGTGTATTATTATACCTATTCCATAGATGTAGAAATTGAGGTGAAGAAATGTTTGAAACGTCCCAAATTACAAAACTAATAAGTGATGGAGTTGGGCTTGGGAACCAAGTCTTTACATTCTGACTTATTACTCTATTCAGAGCTGCTGTGGCAAGTCAATTTAATTTTTTATCAACCACATATTCTTTGTAAGCTACTGTGCTAGGCACTGGGAATACAAAGAGAAAAAAAAATATTGCTATCCCTTAAGAAATTACAGAAGTATAGTAAGACATATAGGCCAAGGAAGTGTCTAAAACAGGGGAGGGAATTACTTCTAGAAAGAAGTGGAAAGGTTTAAGCTAGAAATCACTTCTAGCTGGAGGAGAGTAAGGGAAGATTTAATGGAAAATCTGTAACCTGAGTTAGGTGACAAGAATCAAGGAATAGAGAATTTATCCATATATAATGCAGGAAAGTAAAAAAGGAAAGCAGAATAAAATCAAGGAATTTTTTAATTTCAATTTTCTTTTCAAGTCTGAATTCTTTCCCTTCCATCTCCTCCTCTTCCACTCACTGAGAAAGCAAGAAAAAAAAAATAAAGACCTATTACAAATATGTATAGCCAAGCAAGCCATATCCAAAGAGGGAAAAGGGGGATGGGGGAAGCTAAATAGTGTATTATTTAGAATGTGTATCCCAAACTACATCTCCCATAATTCCCTTTTCCCTTTCTTGGTGTGCATAATTTTATGTGGATTGAGGTTTTTAGCTTTGGTTTTGACCATGTGAGCTCTCTCTATGGCTGGACCAGCATGGAAGAAGGGAGTAGCTGACTCGGTTTCTTTGGCTTTGATTTTCCCTTTGCTCTTAGTTGATTTTAATAAATAGTATTAAATATAATGCTTGGAGTATTGCATATTAATTTTAGTCTTTACAAGAGTAATTCAAACTGTAATGAGTTCATCATTTCTCTATTTGGGAGTAGACAGCATGTTTTAGACTAAGTCCTTTGGGTTTGTGGTTGGTTATTGTTCACAGTTCCTGCTACTTAACTTTGTATCAGTTCATTTATATCTTCCCAGGTTTTTCTTAAACTATCTTGCCCATCATTTAAACTATCCTGCCCATCAGAAGTACTTAATCACATTTATGTGCCATAACTTATTTAGCCAATCCCTAATTGGTGAGAATCTCCTTATTTTCCATCTTTGCCACCACAAAAAGTGAAATAAATATTTTGCATAGATAGCATGTGGTGTGAGATGTTTTTTAATGCTCATTTCTGTCATCTACTTATGAGTTTTCCTAAGAGTTTTTACTGAATAGGGAATTCTTATCCTAATATCTGGGATCTTTGGGTTTAATCAAACATCAGTCTTCTCATTTGCCTCAGTTTTTGTGTACTTAATCTCTTCCACTGATTAACCTCTCTATTTCTTCCCCAGTGCCAAATTGTTTTGAAAATTATAGCTTTATAGTAAAATCTGAGATTTGGTACTACTAGGTCTCTGCCATTTTTTCCATTAATTACCTTAATATTTTTAACTCTTATTTCCTCTTGATGAATTATAATTTTTCTATCTCTTTAAGTAATCCTACAGTAGTTTGACTGGTAAGTCCCTAAATATTATAATTTTGATTAGCTTAGTCTACTTATGAGTCATTAATATTTAGGTCTGTACTTACAGAAAGTGTTTTGTAACTGTTCTTATAGTTCTTCTGCATGTCTTAAAAGTAGACTTCCAAACATTTTAAACTATCTATAGTTATTTTAAATAGAATTTTTTTACCTCTTCCAGCTGGATTATGTTGTTGACATACAAAAATGCTGATGATTTTTGTATGTGTTTGATATTGTGTAACTTTGCTGAAGCTGTTGTTTCAATTAGTTTTAAGTTGATTTTCAACAATTCTTCAAGAAAAACCATAGCATCTGCAAAAAGGAGGTTTTTTCCCTCTTTTCCAATGTTTTTTCTTTCATTTTTTTCTTATCTTATTGTTATAGCTAGAATATCAAGGACATTATTAAATAGTAATGGTGATGATAAACACTCTTGCTTCACCCCTGATCTTACTGGAAAGGCTTCCAACTTATTCTCATTAAGATAATGCTTACTCTTGGTATTAGATTACTTATCATTTTACTTTGCTCCCCCCTTTCACCAAATCTTCTTAATGCCCCAATCTTTCTTTATATATGATTCTTCTAACTACTCTTATGATGCATACAATTTTTGAGAGTTACACAATACATTTTCCCCACATATTAATATATATAATTTGATGTAAATGTAGTCCATATAGAAGAGAGTTTGACTTAAATAAAAAGATAAGATTTATCTCCTTTTCCCTTTCTTTCATATTTACCTTTTCATGTTTCTCTTGCTTTCTGTGATTGGATATCAAATTTTCCACTAATCTGTTCTTTTCTTAGCAAATGCTTGGAAATCTTCTATTTTGTTGAATGCTCATATTTTCCCTTGGAGTATATAGTCAGTTTTGCTGGGTAGTTGATTCTTGGTTGGAGACCCAGCTCTCTTGCCCTTCTAAATATCGTGTTCCATGCTTTGTGGTCTCTTAGTGTGTTAGCCGCTAAGTCATGTGTGATCCTTATGGGAGCCCCCCATATTTGAAGTTCCTCTTCTTGGCTTCTTGTAGGATTTTCTCCTTTGCTTGGAAGCTCTTGAATTTGGCGATTACATTCCTGGGGGTTGTCTTTTGGGGATTTAGTATAGAAGGTGTTCTATGAACCCTTTCTATTTCTATTTTGCCCCCTTGCTCCAGAACATGTGGGCAATTTTCTTCTATAATCTCCTGTAGTATAGCATTGAGGTTTTGTTTTTTTATCTCTGGTTTTTCGGGCAGACTGATAATGCTCACTTTGTCTCTTCTTCCTCTGTTTTCCTGATCTGTGACCTTTTCAGTGAGATATTTTATGTTTTCTTCTAATTCATTAATTTTTTGGCTTTGCTTTATTAATTCTTGCTGTTTTGCAAGCTCACTATCTTCCATTTGCTTAATTCTGGTCTTTAGGGACTGGTTTTGCTTTTCAGCTTTGTCTGCCCTTCTATTATATGCTTCCAGGTCTTTCCCCAATTGTGAAGTCTTGTCTATCAGACTGCTGATCTCTTTCTCCCATTTTTCTTTCCAGAAGGTTTCCATCTTTTGGGTAAGCTCCAATTTGAGTTCTTCCAGAGCTTGTGGATAGTTTCCATTTTGGGAGGCATGTTCTGATTTTTTTTTGGATTTCATCCTCTTTCTCTTCTTTTCCTTGGGTACTCCCACCATAAAAGTTTTCAATAGTCACTTTTTCCCCTTTCTTCTTGGAGGCTTGATTTTGGGCCATCTAAGCCATCCCTTTGGTGGTTTTATTTCCCTTTCCTTTTTGGTCTGGGGTCTGGGTGGTATGGGCAGGTTTTCTGTGAATTTAGGTTGCCTCAGACTAGTTCTTCCCAGCCTCCAAGGTTTCTTAGAGCTCAGGCCCCTGTGCTCAGCTCAACCACCCCTGTGTTCAGCGTTGTGACCCCTTTGCTCAGCATGGCCGCCCCTGTGCTCAGCACAACCTCTCCTGTGATCAGTGCAGGATTCTCCTGTGAAACTGTCCTGAGAGGTCATTTCCTAGCAGTCTTTAGATCCCAAGGACCCTGATGTGCCCCCCGCCCCCCCAGACAGAGACGTTCCTCACTCACTCACTCACTGTCCCAGTGAGTGCTCTGATACCTTAGTCTGGTTTGGTGGGAGAGGTGGGGTGGGGGGAAGGGCAGCTCAGTTCATGTTTTTAGGCAAGATTTTCCTCCTTCTTATAGTGTGGAAATGTTCAAACCCCATGTACCTTTGTTTCTGTAGGGTACTGAAGAGTCCCTCCATTCTTCCAAAGGTGATTTTTATGCTCTTTTGAGGTAGTCTATTTCGTTCGGTGCCGGGGAGAGGAAGCGATTCGCGTCTAGATTGCAGCCATGTTTACCCGGAAGTCAATTACTTATCATTTTAAAGACTTTTCAATATATTATGATGCTTTCTGGGATTTTTAGCAGGAATTTGTATTTTTTTAAAAAGTTATTGCATCTACCAAAATAATTATGATTTGTATTGTTTTTGTTATTAATATTTATAGTTTTTATAATATGAAACCAGTCCTGTATTCCTAGCATAAAACCCGCATGGTGATAATATGTCAAATTGGTGATATTTTGGCAATATTTTAATTTTTGCATTGATATTAACTAAGAATACTGTTCTATAGTTTTCTTTCTCTGTTTCGACTCCTCCTGATTGAAGCATCAAGACCACATTTCTGTTGTAGAAGGAATCTGATAGAACTTCCTTTCATCTGCTTTTTTTTTTCAGTTTATGTATCATTGGAATTAATTGTTCTTAAAATGCTTGTTAAGTACATCTGGTCCTAGGTTTCAAAGAATGGTTAATAATCCAGTTTCACTTGTACAAACGTAAGTAATGTGAAATGACTAGGAAAGTAACATGAAATCTAATTGTAGAGTGCCTTAAGTATTAGTCTAGAGATTGTATTGTATTTTGGTTTTGTTTTTCTGTAGACAGTGGTAAACCTATGAATGTCTTTGAGGAGGTGAGCGACACATTCATATCTAACATCAAAAATATTTCTTTAGCAGGATTAATAAGGGAAGACCAGTTCGAAGGCTATTAATTACAAGAGCTTTAGCAAGAGATCATGGGCATGAAGTAAGGTGTTGGCAAAAGGAATGGGTGAGATAGCCAACAAAACTTTAACTTTGTCAATACTTTCTCTGGTTACATTTTAACATACCTGTCAATAATGTGTATAAAGAGGGGTTTTCTTCTTAAATAAATATGCCTGAAAGGCTTGAGTGATCTACCCAGGATCAAAATAGTAGTTTCACAGAGCTGGAATAATTTGCATAAATGTTTGTTGAACTGAAGAACAATTAACAAATTCTTGGACTGATTTAAATTCATCTTCTCCTCCCATGTTTTAATTAAAAGTTTCTGCCTTGATCAAAGTTGTTCCTTTAATAGGTTATCCTGGATCTCTTATGGGATACATAAGAGTTATATTCAAGCACACATTTACTTAAAGAAAGCAATAATCAAAACAAGTCTTTAATTTGTCTAGGAAATAGAAGAAATGGAAATTTTAATATATAATTGTGATTTTGCTAATGTTTTTCCTTCAGGTTTCCCTAATCCTTCTGTGATAGTCATAAGATGCTAATGTAGAACTATCTAACAGTATATATACAACATTCTATATAAGCAATTTGAGGACAATTTTCCTACTTAATTGGTATTTTCTCCCTAGTCAAAAGAGAGTAATTTGCTTATGACTATTTAAATTATGTTCAAACACCTCAGAATTTTTTAGTTAGGTATTTTTTATACTTGTAGAAAACAATACCATTTATCATTATGATTATTGCTACTACTACCTGATAAACAATAAAATTATTATTACTATTGTCCTAATATAACACTATGCCCTAGATCAGGGATTCTTAAATGTTTTTCATGTCATGCACCCCCTTCCTTCCCACTCCATGACAGTCAAGTGAAGCCTTTACTTCTTAGAATGTTTTAAGTGAATGAAATAAAATGCACATGATTACAAAGGAAACCAATTATGGTGAGTCACCATATCATTAAAAAATTCAACCTCCAAATCCATAGAATCAAAGTTAAGAACCCCTAGAATGTTGTTAGAACTTCTGCTCTAGGGCCCTGATCTGCAGATTGGTGACAGACTCTTACACCCATCTCTCCTCCTTGTAAAGGATAATTTCAGTGTTGTGACCTAAACTATATTAATTATTGGTCGCCATGGATATCCCAAATAATTTTTTAAAAATCTATCCAAGTGAATCTGGAAATTTATGGTGATTTAATAAATATAGTGGAAAGAAATTTAAGAAGAAGGGAGAAGGAAAGGGTGTAGGATTTCTCCTGCCTGGCTTCTGCTGGGCAGGAAGATTAGAGGCTATAGAAGGTAAGGTTTTGGAGAGTAAAAGAGGAAGGAATCAGCCTGAACTCCAAGAGGGCTCAGCCAAAATGCCTGAACCTGAATTAGCCCAAAAGCAAACTCACCACCAAAACCCAAACAAAAAGCTGCCACCATGCCAAGATGTAAGAACACTTAGCATGCTGCCAGCCAGAAATGCCTCTCAGGGAAAAGAGCCCGAATAGAGGAAGTGACAAGCCCTATATAGACGGTTTTACATCACTTTCCTGTGTCTCATCTGTACCAATGTTAGCTTAGCTTAACTGAGGACAGCCCAAGGGTTTGTCCACTGTTTCTGCACATGTCTGTTGAAAGCCATCTTCTCAGATAATTAATCCTTGAGTATAGTGCAGACATTCCTGACCTTGTTAAATAGAGTAGAGAAATGTAGAGTTCCCAAGACTTGATTCTGTTAGACCAAGCATCTCCATCTTTATGGAGATTTCTTTATGGAATCTTTCTCTCCAATTTTTATAGATGTTGGAGTAAACAATATTTGGAATGGTCCTCCCCATGAAGGTTGAGTTGCTCCAGTATGCTGGAAATTCATAATATACACCTTGTCTCCTGGGTTCAGGTCATGAAGTGAAAAGTCTAGTGGTTCAGCTTGTACTGCAGCTCTGGATTCATGGAGTTCACACAGTTTGTGCTGTAATTTCTGTATATAGGAAGCAATAGTAGTATCACCCCCTAATAGTGATTTATATGCAGGGGAAAAAGGCTTAGCCTGTATAGGTGGATGTCCAAAAAGCATCTCAAATGGTGAGATGTGTAGCTCTCCTCTAGTCCTGGGAGAATTTCAGGCCATTTTAAGTGTGTCTCAGTGCATAATTTGCCAATCATAGTTTTAAGTTCTTTATTCATTCTTTCAACTTGGCCTGAGCTCTGGCAATGATATGGAACATGGAATTTGGGAGTTATCCCTAAGCAAGAATATATTTGATTTAAGACAGAATCAGTAAAATGACTCCCTCTATCTGAATCAATACGTGCTGTCAGGCCAAAGTGAGGAATAATTTTTTCTAAAAGCACCTTAGCAACAAAAGCCACTGTGACTCAGGTCACAGGAAATGCTTCCAGCCATCTGGTCAGTTGATCTACTATGACTAGACAAAATTTAAAATGTTCAGTCTTTGGCATTGTTATGAAATCTATCTGTAGGTGCTCAAAAGGTCTGTAAGCCAGAGGACATCCACCAAAGACTTTGACACGAATGGCATGTTGGTTATATGCTTGGTAGGTAGAACAGGCTGTACATACTTTAGAGGCTATAGTAGTTTTACCAGAGGCTATTAATACACTCTTAACAGAGTCCACGATGCCCTGGGTGCCAAATTGACCATTTTTATGAACAGATTGGCAAATTTGGTGATAGAAACTTCTAGGGAGCAGGGGTTTTCCTTCAGATGACACCCACACTCCATTAATCTGTTTTGCTTTGAATTTTTGCTTCCATTTTTCCACTTCCTTTTCATTATAGGAAAGTGATAAATTTAAGTCATCAGTGGTTGTTAATGTTAAAATTAATTCAGGCCCTTCTATGGCTGCTAGCTTTGCAGCAGCATCTGCTCGGTCATTTCAACTAGAGACAAGGTCAGTGCCACCTGTATGGGCAGAGCAGTAAGCTACAGCTAGGGCTTCAGGCAGCTGGAGAGCAGAAAGAACTTCATTAATAATTTCTGCATTAGCTATATATTTTCCAGCTGAGGTTAAAAGTCCTCTTTGGAGCCATAGCATCCCGACCAAATGACAAATGCCAAAAGCATATCTAGAATCTGTATAAATTGTTGCCCTTTTATCTTTGGCAATTATACAGGCATGTTTCAGAGCTATGAGTTCTGCCCCTTTAGTGCTAATATTAGAGGGCAGCAAAGCTGACAACTCAGTGTCAAATTCTGTGACTACAACAGCTCCAGTGTAGCATATGCAATCCCTCATAAAAGAGGAACCATCAGTAAATAAGATCAGATCTGGATTGTCTAAGGGAGTGTGCAAGAGATTATCTTGAGGCTTTTCTGCTATGAACACTAGTGTTTCACAACTGTGTAATGGTTCTCCTGAAGTTGGTAAATCTGGAAGCAAGGTGACAGGGTTAAGGGTTGTACAGCATTTCAAGGTAATGTTTTCGCTATTTAACAAGGTTATTTCATACCTTGTAATTCGCTCATCCAAGAATGCCTGTGTTCTATGCCTTAGCAATAATGCTTCTACCTCATGTGGGCACATAATTGTTAATTATGTTATATGTAATATATGTAATAATTGTTAATGGGTATCCCAATACTAGATCAACAGTTTTTGTCACTAGTAAGGCTGTAGCAGCTTCTCCTCTAAGACATGGTGGTGTTCCCCTGATGCTACTGGGTCCAGTTGGGCAGAATAATAAGCAATTGGGGGTGGAGGAGACCCCAAAGTCTGAATTAAAACACCTGAAGCTACCCCTCTTCTCTCATGTACATACAAAGTAAATGGCTTGTTGTAATGTGGGATGCTTAGAGTGTGGGGCAGACAGGATAACCTGTTTTAGATTTGATAGAGCTGACAGGTGTTCTGGCTCTAATTTGAGGGGTTCAGGGACTGAATCCCTTGTTAGTGTTATAAGGAGTTTATTAATTTCCTCATAGCAAGGAATCCATTGTCTACAAAACCCTGTTGCTCCTAAAATTACTCTCAACTGTTTCTTAGTTGTAGGAGTGCTTAAATTTTGAATATTTTCAATTCATTTGGGAGAAATAGAGTGGGCACCCACAGTCAGGATGAACCCCAAATATTCTACTTTAGGGAGACACCACTGAACTTTACCCTTTTAGATCTTATGTCCTCTTTTGTGCAATTCCAAAAGAAAGTGTTTACTATCTCCCTGATATGCTTCTGCATCTGTTGAAGCCAAGAGTAGATCATCTATGAATTTGATTAATTTGCTATTTTTAAATGTTATATTATCTGTGTCTTGGCTCAAAATTTGTGCAAATAAACTCAGGCTTTCCACGTAGCCCTCTGGCAGATGACTCCATGTATAATGAGAGCCCTTCCAGTTGAAAGCAAAGATATGTCTGGAGTTCTCATGTATGGGTATGGAAAAGAAGGCTGAGCACAAGTCTACTACTGTAAAGTATGTAGCTATGCTAGGAATAGAAGAAATAATCGTATGTATGTTGGAAACTATGGAGTGTGTCTTTATAATGTTGTTGTTCACAGCCCTCAGTTACTGTACAAATCTATAGATATGCTTGCCAATGGGCCCCCTTTTGGATTTTTTAACAGGCAGGATGGGCGTGTTGTATTCAGATTTACAAGGGATTATTATTCCCTGATCAATTAATGAGTTTATTACTGAGGTAATACCCTCAATTGCCTCTTTTGAGAGGGGATAATGAGGAATGGAAGGAGGTGGGCTAGATTTAGTTTTTATCTACCCAGGAACAGCCGACTTAAGTAAGCCTACATCAGAAGAAGATGTGGCCCAAAGAGACTCTGGTTTATCTTCAGGTATTACAAAGGTGGGAAGCTCTTTCCCCTCCTCACTCTCTCAGAGAATTACAGGGAGTAAATTTAAAGATTCCTCAGGTACTTCCAATGATAAGGAACCATCTGGGGAACAGTTATTGTGGCTCTGAGTTTGCATAGAATGTCCCTCCCCAGTAAATTTAAAAAAGGGAGTCAGACATCAAAAGGAAGGAATGTTGTACCTCTAGGGGTCCTACAGACACCATTCTAGGGGAAAGTTTTTTAACCCTTTGGCATATTCCTGACACTCCCATTACATTCTCTGAGCCAAACCTGGTAGCTCCAGTGTCTAAAAGACAATCATAATAGGTGTTACTCACCTTTAAGGTAACATGGGGTTCATTAGTATGGGGGGGGGAGTGGATAGGGACAACAAGTAGTAGGACATCAGGGTCTGGAAAAACAAATGTATCCTCTGATTCCTGTGTCCCAGCCCCATGCCCCCAGACACCTTCATTGTATTTGGGAAGTTCCTTGGGCACCCTCCTGAAGGGCACCCCGCCTAAGGGACATTAGCACCCCGAGTATTTTTTGGACGAGCACCATTTAAGTTATATTGTTGGGGAGTTATTTGGTTTCAGTTATCATTTTCCCAATATCTATTCCTATAGTTATCATTCCTAAAGTTCTGGTTTCCATTATCATTATTATAGTTATTTCTATAATAATCACTTTCATAGTTGTTTATTAAACTGCTTATTCCTTCTTATAACATTGAGTAAAGTTCTACACTCTCATTTTGTGGCCCTTCTTCTTACAGAATTGGCAGGTAATGGATCAATAATTAGACTCCTGGAGATGGGCAAGTGTCATTGGTTGAGTATCATGCCCACTTTCCAATTTAGCCATCTTATCTTTTATTTTCCTTTTAAACATTATTTTGTTTGGTCATTTTCATACATTATTCATTGGGGAAAAAAAGATCATTTTCTTTTCCTCCCCCCTCCCGCCATCCCTCCAAGAGCCAAAGGGTGATTCCACTGGGTATGACATGTGTCCTTGATCCAAACCCATTTCCATGTTGTTAGTATTTGCATTAGGGTATTCATTTAGAGTCTCTCCTCAATCATATCCCCTCAACCCTGGTAGTCAAGTAGTTGCCTTACCTCGGTGTTTTTACTCCCACAGTTTGTCCTCTGCTCGTGGATAGTGTTTTTTTCTCATAGATCCCTGCAGATTGTTCAGGGATACTCCATTGACACTAATGGAGAAGTCCATTACGTTCGATTGTACCACAGTGTATCAGTCTCTGTGTACAATATTCTCCTTGTTCTGCTTCTTTCGCTTTGCATCACTTCCTGGAGGTGGTTCCAATCTCCATGGAATTCCTCCACTTTATTATTCCTTTTAGCACAATTGTATTCCATCACCAACATATACCACAATTTGTTCAGCCATTCCCCAATTCAAGGGCATCCCCTCATTTTCCAATTTTTTGCCACCACAAAGAGCACAGCTATGAATATTCTTGTTCAAGTCTTTTTCCTTATTATTTCTTTGGGGTACAAACCCAGCAGTGCTATGACTGGGTCAAAGGGCAGACAGTCTTTTAGTGCCCTTTGGGCATAGTTCCAACTTGCCCTCCAGAATGCTTGGATCAATTCACAACTCCACCAGCAATACATTAATGTCCCAACTTTGCCACTTCCCCTCCAGCATTCATTATTTTCCTTTGCTGTCATATTAGCCAATCTGCTAGATGTGAGGTGATACCTCAGAGTTGTCTTGTTTTGCATCTCTCTGATTATAAGAGATTTAGAACACTTTTTCATGTGCTTATTAATGATTTTGATTTCTTTAACTGAAAATTGCCTATTCATGCCCCTTGCCTATTTTTCAATTGGAGAATGGCTTGATTTTTTTTTGTACAATTGGTTTAGCTCTTTATAAAATTGAGTAATTAGACCTTTGTCAGAGGTTTTTGTAATGAAGATTCTTTCCCAATTTGTTGCTTCCCTTCTAATTTTGGATGCATTTATTTTGTTTGTACAAAAGCTTTTTAATTTGATGTAATCAAAATTATTGATTTTACATTTTGTGATTTTTTTCTAGCTCTTGCTTGGTTTTAAAGTCTTTCCTTTCCCAAAGATCTGACAAGTATACTATTCTGTGTTCTCCTAATTTGCTTATAGTTTCCTTCATTATATTCAGGTCATTTACCCATTCTGAGTTTATCTTGGTGTAGAGTGTAAGATGTTGAGACAAACCTAATCTCTCCCATACTGTCTTCCAATTTTCCCAGATTTTTATCAAAAAAGTGTGTTTTGGTCCCAAAAACTGGGATCTTTGGGTTTATCATAGATTGTCTTGCTGAGGTCATTTACCCCAAGTCTACTCCACTGATCTTCCTTTCAATCTCCTAGCCAGTATGAAATTATATTGATAATCACTGCTTTATAGTATAGTTTGAGATCTGGGACTGCAAGTCCTCTTTCCTTTGCATTTTTTTTCATGATTTCCCTGGATATCCTTGATCTTTTGTTCTTTCAAATAAACTTTGTAATGTTTTTTTTTTTTTCTGTGTCAGTAAAGAAGTTTTTTTGGTAGTTCAATGGGTATGGCACTAAATAGATATATAAGTTTGGGTAGGATGGTCATTTTTATTATGTTAGCTCATCCCACCCATGAGCAATCAATGTTTTTCCAATTGTTTAAATCTAGTTTTAATTGTGTGGAGAGTGTTTTGTAGTTGTGTTCATATAGTTCCTGTGTTTGTCTCAGCAGATAGATTCCTAAGTATTTTATATTGTCTAGGATGATTTTAAATGGAATTTTTCTTTCTTATTCTTGCTGCTGAAATGGGTTGGATACATATAGAAATGCTGATGACTTATGTGGGTTTATTTTGTATCCTTTACCTTTGCTAAAGTTGTTGATTATTTCGACTACCTTTTTGGTTGATTCTCTAGGATTCTTTAAGTAAACCATCATATCATCCGCAAAGAATGATAGCTTGGTCTCCTCATTGCCAATTTTAATACCTTCAATTTCTTTTTCTTCTCTAATTGCTGCTGCTAGTGTTTCTAGTACAATGTTAAATAATAGAGGTGATAATGGGCATACTTGTTTTACTCCTGATCTTGGGAAGGCTTCTACTTTATCCCCATTGCAGATGATGCTTGCTGATGGTTTTAGATAGATACTGTTTATTATTTTTAGGAAAGGACCTTCTTCTTCCTATACTTTCTAGTGTTTTCAATAGGAATGGGTGTTGTATTTTATCAAAGGCTTTATCTGCATCTATTGAGATAATCATGTGATTTTTGTCAGTTTGCTTGTTAATATGGTCAGCTATGTGGATGGTTTTCCTAATATTGAAACATCCTTGTATTCCTTGTATGAATCCTGCCTGGTCATAGTGGATAACCCTTGTGATGACTTGCTGGAGTCTTTTTGCTAGTATCCTATTTAAGATGTTTGCATCTACATTCATTAGGGAGATTTGTCTATAGTTTTCTTTCTCTGTTTTTGGCCTCCCTGGCTTTGGGATCAGTACCATGTTTGTGTCGTGAAATGAATTTGGTAGAACTCCTTCTTGGCTTATTCTGTCAGATAGTTTGTATAATATTGGGATTAGTTGTTCTTTGAATATTTGATAGAATTCATTTGTGAATCTATCTGGACCTGAGGATTTTTTCTTAGGGATTTCTTTGATGGCTTGTTCAATTTCTTTTTTCTGATATGGGGTTGGTTAGGTAATTTATTTCTTCCTCTGTTAGTCTAAGCAATTTTTATTTTTGTAAGTATTCATCCATATCACCTCAATTGCAATATTTGTTGCCATATAATTGGGCATAGTCGTTTTTAATGATTGTCTTAATTTCCTCTTCATTAGAGGTGAGTTCTCCCTTTTCATCTTGGATACTGTCAATTGTTTTTTCCTTTTTTTTTAATTAGACTGACTAGTGCTTTGCCTATTTTATTTGTTTTTTCAAAGTATCAGTTTCTAGTCTTATTTATTAAATCAACAGTTCTTTGACTCAATTTTATTAATTTCTACTTTGATTTTTAGGATCTCTAATTTAATCAGCTTCTGAGGATTTTTAATTTGTTTGCTTTCTAGTTTTTTTTTTTAAATTTGCATGTCCAATTCATTGACTTCTGCCCTTCTTAATTTGTTAATATATGAACTCAAGGATATAAATTTCCCCCTGAGTACTGCTTTGCCTGCATTCCATAAGTTTTGAAAGGATGTCTCACCATTGTCATTTTCTTCAATGAAGTTATTGTTTCTAGGATTTGTTCTTTAACCAGTTTTGGAGAACCATATTCTTTAATTTCCAATTAATTTTTTATTTGCCTCTCCATGTACCCTTACTAATTGTTATTTTCATTGCATTTTGGTCTGAAAAGGTTGCATTTATTATTTCTGCTCTTTTGCACTTGTTTGCAATGTTTTTATGCCCTAATACATGGTCAGTTTTTGTGAATGTACCATGTGCTGCTGAAAAGAAGGTGTATTCCTTTTTGTCCCTATTTATTTTTTTCACATGTCTACTAACTCTAATTTTTCTAAGATTTCATTCACTTCTCTTACCTCTTTCTTATTTATTTATTGGTTTGATTTATCTAGTTCAGATAGAGGAAGGTTCGGGTCTTCCACTACTATAATTTTTCTATCTATTTCATCCTTGAGCTCTAGTTTCTCCTTTAGAAATTTGGATGCTATGCCATTTGGTGCATATATATTGAGTACAGATATTTCCTCATTGTCTATACTGCCTTTTATCAGGATGTAATTACCTTCCCTATCTCTTTTAACTAGATTTATTTTTACTTTGGCTTTGTGAGATATCATGATTGTGACTCCTGCCTTTTTGTTTTAATCAGTTGATGCCCAATAGATTTGGCTCCATCCTCTTACTTTTACCCTATGTGTGTCTACCTTCCTCACGTGTGTTTCTTGCAGACAGCATATGGTAGGGTTTGGGATTGTAATCCACTCTGCTATTTGCTTGCATTTTATGGTTGAGTTCATTCCATTCACATTCAGAGTTATGATTACTAGCTGTGTATTTCCCAGCATTTTGATTTCTACTCCTGTTCCTGCCTTTTCTTCTTTCACTATTTCCTTCTACACCAGTTTGTTTTTAATCAGTCCCCCTAGTTCCCACCCTTATTTTACTTCCCTTTCTACCATCCTCCCTTCTTATTTCCCCCCTTATTTTCACTGTAGTCTTCCTAAAATTACCCCCCCACACACACACACTCTCCCTCCCTTGTACTGCTTCCCTCCCCACCAGTCCTTTTGTTACCCTTATATTCCCCTATAGGGTGCAAACCTATTCTCTGCCCCAAAGAATTGGATTGTTCTTCCCTCTTTGGGTAAGTTTCAAAGCATGTAAGAGTTGAATATTTCCTATCTCTGACCTCTTTACCCTTCCAGTGTATTGATGTTTTCCATCCTCCCACCATGAGCTTCTTTGTGACATATAAATTTACCCCCATTTGTTTCTTTTCCCATTTCTTTTAGTATTAACTTCTTTTTTAACCTCTAGTTATATATGTGTATATATATATACATATATACACACACGTATATGTATTTATGTATGCATATATCTATATACCTATTTATATCTTGTCCTTTCATCCTATACAGTTTGTCACTGTTCCCTCTAAGTGATAACAACAGTTTTTTAGAGTTACCAATGACTTTTCTTATAGGGATACATATCATTTTAACTTATTGAGTCTCTTAAAAAATTTTTTTGCATGTTATTTTGTTTCGTTTTTATTTTTCCCCCCTCTTTTTAAATTCTCTTTTGATGATTCTCTTGAGTTCAGTGCTTGGATATCAAATTTTCTGTTCAGGTCTGGTCTTTTCTTCACAAATTCTTGGAAATCTTCTATTTTGTTGAATGACTATAATTTCCCCTGCAAGAATATAGTCAGTTTTGCTGGGCAGTTGATTCTTGGTTGTAGACCTAGTTCCCTTGCTTTCTAGAATATCGTATTCCATGCCTTTTTGTCCTTCAGTGTGGATGCAGCCAGATCCTGTGTTATCCTCACTGTGGTTCCAAGGTATCTAAATGACTTCTTCTTGGCATCTTGTCATATCTTTTCTTTGGTCTGATAGTTCTTGAATTTGGTTATAACATTCCTGGGTGTTGTCAGTTGGGGATTAAGTACAGGAGATGATCTATGGATTCTTTCAATCTCCACTTTTCCCTCTTGTTCTAGGAATATTGGTGCAGTTTTCTTGAATAATTTCCTGTAGTATTATGTTCAGGCTTTTTCCTTTGTCATGGACTTCTGGTAAACCAATGATTCTTACATTGCTTCTCCTTGAACGATTTTCTAAGTCCTCTGTTTTGTGAATGAGATGCTTCATATTTTCCTCAATTTTTTCATTCTTTTGGTTTTGTTTTATAGTGTCCTGCTGCCTTGTGAGGTCACTTAATGCCGGTTGTTATATTCTGGTTCTTAAAGACTGGGTTTCTCCCCTGGCTTTTTAGTCGTCCTTTTCCTTCTGTTCTGATTTTCTTTGGAGGTCATCTTTCATCTTCTTCACCTAATCTTTCACCTCCTTTGCCTCATTTTCCAGCTGGTTGATTTTGGCTTTCAAAGTACTATTTTCTGTTTCCAAATGACTTATCTGAGTTTTTAAGTTATTTTCCCAGTTGTCTTCAGCCTCTATTGTGTTTTGAATTGCATTTTGAGGTCTTCCATAGCCTATATCCAATTCATTGGGCTTTTTGATTTATCGTTTGCTGATCCCTCCCTCTCTGTTCTGTTGGCTGTGTAGAAGGTGTTTATTGTAATTTCTTTCTTCTTTTTCTGCTGTTTGCTCATATTTCCCCTTCTTTGCTCCCCGTATTTGTCTGTGCTCTTGCTCCTCTCTTTTTTTTGGCTTTGGGGCTTTCTGTCAGTCTCACTTTTTGGAGCATTGTCAGATCTCTCAGGGAAGTCTATGGGCGAGGAGTTTGAGATTCCCTGTCCTCTGGAGGCTTTTGATGGGATTAATTTCAGCTGGGTTGGACTGTATGTGCTCTGAGGCCGAAAACTTCTGGAAGGCTTGAGCCAAATGGAAGGTCTCAGCCACCGAGGCTCTCTCCAGTTCTCTCCAGCTGCTTCCCCGCCATCTATGTTTGATGCTCTGATCCTGGCACAGCCCTGCCCACACGCTACACCCTCTAGTCCAGTGCCTTTGCCCACCCAGAGGTTCCTGTCCTTGCTGGAGGCTCAGCACTCTGGGGGGGCAGGGGTCCTGGCCTCCCTGAGCTCTGAGGACTCCCGATGGTATTAACTTCAGCTAGGTTGGGCTAGATGTATCCCGAGGCAAAAACCTCCTTAAGGTTTGTGAATCTTAAAATTTCTCAGACTTGTGAATCTTAAAAATTCTGACCCTACTTCAGAACACTTGGTTAAGACCATTCCCCATTTTAAACAATGAAGGGACTTAGTCAGGAATGTGAGAACTCTACTCTACTTATACTTAAGCATACTTTATGGGAATATAAATGTGTAAACTCTTTACCAAACAATGAAAAAGTACTTAACTCATACTTATAGTGCAGCAAAAGCCTTAAGCTAAGTTTTTAGGAAGGTGCTAAGTACCTATGAAGGTCAGGCAACTTGCAAACTTGTAAGGGACAAGCCTTGTAAGGTTTTAGTCCACTCAGGTGTGGATTACTCAAAAGTTTAGTCTACCCAGGTGTGAATTAAGAATGGTCTGTCCTTTGGAAAACATCTACTGTGATTGGTAGATGTGAGAACTTTGGGGAGGTGACATAGGAGAAAATTCTCTTTAAAAGGAGGTAAGAAAAGGCCCCTGGAAATTCAGTTTTCCAAAGCTAAATTGGAGCTCGGACTAGTTGGAGTAGCAGGATCTCTCCGAACACCAGAATCTTTCTTGGGACAGATCTTGTGGTCAGTGATTAAAGACTGACTGATCTATCTGTTAGGGCTTGGGCCTAGGCTGGCCTAGGCTGGCCTGGGCTGGCCTAAGCCTTTTCTCATTGTTTCCTCTTACTCTCTCTCTTTCATTAATTCCTTATTTGTATTAATTAAAATCTACATAAAAACCCAGCTGACTTGGGTATATTTCATATTTGGGAATTTTTCCCTGGAGACCACTTTATATTTAACTCAAGACAATGTCTTGAAACCATATTTCCATGGTCACATTTTAAGGCAACAGACTCTTTTATCTATAACAGTTTATACCTCCACTCTTTTAAATGTTACAGGCTGGAGCCAAATTGAAGGACCCAGCTTCCCAGGCTGCCAGCTCTTCGATCTCTCTCTGGCTGACTCCCTGCCGCCTGTTTTGGATGCTCTGAGCCTGGCACAGCAATGCCCACAAGGTACACTCTCTAGACCAGCACCTTTGCATGCCCAGAGGTTCCCGCTGCTTCTGGGGGCTCAGAGCTCTTGGTGGGGGTGGGGGGTCCTGGGACCTTCCTTCTGCCTTTCCCTTAAACCCAAATATTCTCGAATTCCGGCTTTTGGGGGGCGTACCTTTTGGATTGAGTCCAGCAGGAGGTTTCCTTGGCTCTGTCTTATTAGGTTTGATTTTCAGTCTCCTAGGAACATTCAGTTTGTGATCAGTAAGGAAGGGTTTTCAGAGGTCTGAACTTCTACTGCTTCTAAGCCACCATCTTCTCCATCTTATCTTTTAAACATCTCAATTCTTTCTTTATTTCCTCCATGACATCATTATTTTCTTCCTCCTTTTCTTTGTTTCCCTTTGAAACATATAAAGCTGTTTTCTGCAATTCTTCAAGGTCCATCTCTGGCCATCTTGGGCAATGTATTCTAAAACAATCCCTAATCACTTTACAAGAGTTATTGACAAAGATTCTTCTAACTTGTCTTATGTCATTTTCTTTAGATAGGTCAAAATCCAGGTATCTACCCCCAAACTCAAGTATTCTGTCCATGAATCTGGAGGGTGTCTCTTCCTCATTTTGCTTAATTTTTTCAAATTCTGTCCACTTATCTGTACTGTCTGCACACTCCCTCATTGCCATTAGGATGGCCTCTCTACAACGGTATAGTTGTAAAAGATCCTCAGAGTCGTTATAGTTCCATTCAGGATCCTGAGATGACCAATGTGCTGCATTGTGCCCCTAGGTTTTATTGTCATGAGCAATTATTTTATTTTTCTCATGTTCATTTAAAAAAGTCTGTAGCAAGTTTTCAATGTCCTTGTAAGATGTATTATACTGAAAAAATATGTCTGTCATCTTTTTTGTTACTAGAAAGGGATCTTGTTCATATATGGGGATATTTTGTGTAAATTCATTTATTTCTTGGGGAGTAAACGGTATATTGTGTCTTAAAGTCACCACATCTCTGTTCCATCCTATTTCAGGTACTTCTCTTAGAGGAAACAGACCTCTAATTGAATTTGGTACCTGTGGGTCAGTTTGACTAAGATGAGTTTCTTTAGAATGAAGAGATTTCCTTTGGGCTGGGATTTGGTTTTGTGTAGAAGAAACATGAGAAGCTGGGATTGCAGGGGAAGGGTATTGAGGATTAAGTTCAGCCAAGATTTGCAGACCCATGAGAGAAACAGTCTGTTAGCTGACCTATAGGGAAAGTGTTTGCCATCTCTATTTCGGGGAAGGAAATTTCCTCATTTAGAGGTTCAGAAATAGGTCTGTCATATCCAAACCTGTTTCTGGTGGGGAGGATGTTTGCCAACTGATCCTGTAAGAAACATTTTAGATTGTCCAATTGGGCTTGCATATTCTCCTGCATTTTAGCCTCAAATTTTTAAAATATTTTCTGTTTTATATTGCATGATTTTTGTTTTCCTGTGTTTTATCTTCAGAATTTTGCATAATTTTTTGTATTTTAGCTTCAGATTCTTGCATAATTTCTTGTATTTTAGCTTCGTAATTTTGCGTGTTTTTCTGAATTTCACCTTCAAATAATTGTTTTGTTAGCATCTCGAAACACAGTACTGAGGAGTATAAAATGACATTACCTAATAATATAAAAAATTGGAGGTATGCTGAATTCCTCAATGTCCCTAATTCTTCAACCACCATATATAAATGTTGAAGAATGTAGTATTAATTTTTATATGTGTATATTTTGTAATTATTTTTTCTAATGGGTTTCACAAAACAGGTAAGGAGCAGGACAAGGCCAAAACTTTCTTTAGGTCCCCTTCACTCCTAATTAAGAGTAATAGAGGCAGTTGTTCCCTGAGGGAAAGGGGATTTGTAGCTAAACAGCTTTCCCAGTCCTGCTGCTTTGGATTTAAAAAAAAAAAAGAAAAACAGCTGTATTCTTTCTAATTTAAGGAGGGAAAAAAAAAACATATTTACTTACCTCTACAGCTGATCAAAATAAGCTATTAAAAGCTGAACTTAGGGATAGTCACAGTAGAGAAAAGGTTTAGGAAAGTTAAGAAGATTGAGGGTATTTTTGTCACAACCAATGTGGTCAGTCAAAACTGTAAAGGATAATTTTAGTGTTGTGACCTAAACTATATTAATGATTTATCCCAAAATCCCAAATAATAAAAAAAACTTACCCAAGTGAGTCTGGAAATTTATGGTGATTTAATTAACATAGTGGAAAGAAATTTAAGAAGAAGGGAGAAGGAAAGAGTGTGGGATTTCTCGCAGTAAGATTAGAGGCTCTAGAACAGTGGTTCTCAACCTTTCTAATGCTGTGACCCCTCAATACAATTCCTCATGTTGCAGTGACCCCAAATCAAAAAATTATTTTGGTGGCTACTTCAAAACTGTAATTTTGCTACAGTTATGATTCGGAATGTAAATACCTGATATGCATTATGTATTCTCATTGCTACAAATTGAGAATCGCTGCTCTAGAAGGTAAGGTTTTGGAGAGTAAAAGAGGAAGGAATCAGCCTGAACTCCAAGAGGGCTCAGCCAAGATCCCTGAACCTGAATTAGCTCAAGGGCAAACTCACTGCCAAAACCCAGACAAATAGCTGCCATCATGCCAAGATGTCAGAACATTTAGCATGCTGCCAGCCAGAGATGCCACTCCGGAAAAAGAGGCCAAAGGGAGGAAGTGACAAGCCCTATATAGACGGTTTTACGTCACTTTCCTGCGTCTCATCTGTACCAATGTTAGCTTAGCTTAACTTAGGACAGCCCAGGGATCTGTCCGCTATTTCTGCACATGTCTATTGAAGGCAATCTTCTCAGATAATTAAATCCTTGAGTATGGTGCAGATATTCCTGACCTTGTTAAACTAAGTAGGGTGGAGAAATGTAGAGTTCCCAAGACTTGATTCTGTTAGACCAAGTATCTCCATTGTTACTAATCAGGAAATAGCTAAATCAGATCTTCTAAAGTACAGTCTGAGTAGGGTGAAGTAGTTTTAAAATTCGCATCCTCCAACCTATCTGGTTCTGGAACAATGGTCATGTCAATTGAGCCACTGTTTTGGAATGGGATGTGTCAACCTATTTTCCTCTTGGCCTCAGTCACAAAACATGTAGCTTTCTGGACCAAAATGCCTCTCAGTGGCTACCACTCCCTGGCGTATGTTGTCCCCAATATTTGAATTTAGTGTGGAAGCATATATTTTTAAAAAGAATTCCTTTACTGCTAAAACAGAAAATATTAAAAAGTGATTTTTCTCTGTTCTAAATAGCCCATCCTAAAATCTTCTGAAAGACACTTTAGAAAGATGGATGACAAAAGGGAAATAAAAAAAGAAAAGGGGATGCATTTTTTAAGGAAATGGATTGATGGTGCTATCAAACCTTTTAACAAAGTAACTTTTCTTTACATCATTACATTCCCCACCCCAATTGGGAAGCATCAACTCAATTTCTAATTCATTGCTAATAAAAAAAAAGTTGCTAACATTTTTATATAGATGGGTACTTTTTCTCTTTGATCTCTGGGGATTAGAGCTAGAAGCAGTATGACTGGGTCAATGGATATGCATAGTTTAAAAGCTTTAGGAGAATAGTTACAAATTATTTTCCAGAATGATTGAAGTAGTCCACAGTTCCACCAACAGCACTTAGAGGTGACTGTGAGATCATTCTCCAAGTGAAACACTGTCAATAATTTTTTATGCTTTCTTAAAGAAAAAATTATGTAATATATGAATATATGTTTTACTTGAATATATGTTTAACTCTAAGTGATTAGGAATTTTAATATATAGAGTTATTAATACTTACAGGTTTCTCTACTTGATTAATATTTGATGAATAAGGATGGGGTCTTTGAATTTAGTTGAGAGATCCTGAAATTATATTCAAGAGGCTAGTCTGCCCTAAAATATGAGAGGATGAGATTAAATAGGAGAGTGACTAAAGTGAGGCTAGAGGGATAACCTTATTATAAATAGGAATAATTAATCTCAGCCCATCTTCTCCCTTCTAGCCCTAGACTATACAACTTGCACAAAGGAATATGGTAATGATCTTGTAAGATAATTATATGAAAGTATATAACTCTATAAACTATAGTTACAAGAGTAAAGTTATAGAGTTTAAATTATGAGGAATTATTATGAAGTTGCTATTGAAGAAGGGAAAATATAAAAAGCACAAAAGCCAACACAAAGAATGATTAGAGAAATCACTAAACAGTATTAGTTTTAATAGCTTAATTATTTATCAGCAATTATACAACATTTTGACATCAAACTTCACTTTTCATGATAAGGACATTACATACTATTACTACTTAAAATACTTGTTTTATTCACTTGTTTTTTTTCCATTTCTCTTGGTAGTTTCTCAAGGATCCAAGATTTTAATTTCTCTAGCTCACTTTTGCTTAGCTCATGAAAAAGATTTGTAAAACTATGAAATGTTGTGTTCACGCCCAGTGATTTCAAAATTGAATTTGTCTCTTCACCCCATGAATGAAGAACTAACTCATCAGTAGTGCCATGACACTGAAATAATTCAGGGAGTGTATCTTCATTCTTCTTTAGAGCCTAGTGAAAAATAAAAATAAAAAGTTCTTTGTCAATGATGTAACTATTAGCCACTAACAGGCAAAAATGTCATAAAATTGAAGAGTTGGCATAAAGTTCTCATATTCTTAAAGACACATTAATGAAGGGGTAGCTAGGTAGCACACTGGATAACATGCCTGTCCTGGAGTCAAGAGGACCTGGGCTCAAATCTGGCTGCAGACACTTCTTAATTGGGTGACCTAGGGCAAATACCTTAACCCTAACTGCTGAATCCTTGCTGTGATCTTATCCTAGAATTGATACTAAGACAGTAGTCAAGGGTTTTAATAAATAAACAAATGAATAAATAAATGAATGAATAAAGCTAATCACTGGGAGAGAGGAGGAAGACAATCAGTTTCAAGTTATTCAAAAGAGGTCCAGAACCCAGGCTTAGCTGAGAGGTTGGCTGAGCACCTAGAGGCTATATAAATGGCTTGCGGGCTCTTTATTATTGGAATTGGACTAACATGAGATAGGCTATAGTATCTCCTCCAGGGGAGAGAACCATTGTCTCTTTTACCTAAAGAGGGAGGACAAGAAACTGTCTGACCAAAGTATAGGATAGGAAAGAGGAAGATGGGCAGGATATGGGAGTTTATATGCCAGAATGAATCCCTAAGCCTCCTCTACAGTATGTACTCGATAAAGACATGTCTACTAATGAATCATCCTGTCAAAACACATCCTACTTTAATAGAACAAAAATTGCTATCATACAAAAAGTATTAGAGAGGACTTGTCAAGGGCAGCTGGGTGGCTCAGTGGATTGAGAGCCAGGCCTAGAGACAGGAGGTCTTAGGTTTGAATTGTTTGAATCTGGTTTCAAACACATCCCAACTATATGACTACCTAGTCCTTACTCCTCTTCTGCCTTTAAATACAGTACTGATTCTAAGATGGAATGCAAGGTTTAAAAAAAAAAAAGGAAACGACTTGTCACTGGCTTATTCATGATAAACTGTACAAAATGTGACATGCCACTTTGCCATGCATAATATATGCTACATAAACATTGCCACAGAGAGTATTTTTGTGGTTGTTTGGTCATTTCAGTAATGCAAGACACATGTGATTCCATTGGAGTTTTCTTAAAAGATAATGGAAAAGCTTGCCATTTTCTTTTCCAGCTCATTTTACAAATGAGTAAACTGAGGTAATCAGGGTTAAGTGACTTGCCCATGTTCACACAACTAGTAAATATCTAAGGTCACATCAGAACTCAGATATTCCTGACTTCGAGTCTAGTTCTCTATTCATTGTTCCACCCAGCTGCTTATTGCCATATAAGAGTATATAGGGATTTAAAAATCTTTTCCCTCAAATGTCTCACTTAATAATCTTTTTTAGTATTTTTCATTATCAATCAATCAACTTCATTCTTTTTGTCATTAATCCCCAGAAAAATGCTATATGGATTATTATTATTAAATTATCATTTTCTTTTTAGTTGTAAATTATGTATACTATACAAAGTATTTTTTTACATCTATAACTTACCTGATAAACAGCAGATGTTTTATTGAGAAAACTAGAAAGTACAAATACTCCAGCCAGATCACGATGCTTCCTAAATGCTAAATGCAATGCCATGCATCCCCCCATTGAAAATCCTCCTAAAGGAAACAAAGCATATTAGGCTTAAGCAGTTATCAAATCAACAATCCTAATAACTTATAGAAAATATTAGCAAAGTGTCCACACCTTCCTATCTCTATACCTATATCTATATATATATGTATGCATGCTTAAAGGGGACTATAGTTAAAACATATCTCAAAATTCAATGCATGGCTTAGTAAAATATTATTAAATAGAAGTTAAACTGTTACAGGGAACATCACTTTACAAAATTAAATAGTGACTTTTCTGTTAATTGTCTGAGTCTTTCATAAAAGAAAAAATCATTAAGAAAACTCTGTTCTGTTTTCTTTTTTGTGCTTCAGGCAGGCACTATTTAGTAAAATGGAACTAGAAAGAATATATCATTAGAATAGTTGAATAGGCTGAGATTCTCCTCTGTTGTTAAAGAAACAGCCAGATGTAGGGTAAATTTCATCTAACATTGCCAAAGTATTCTCTAAGGATAAAATCTAAGAAGAGAAAGGCTATTTATCTCAAAGCCAAGTTAATTCTTATTCTTTTGTTAAATGTCCAACCAATATTCTAATGAGATTCATCTGAGAGATAACTACATTTATTTTCTCAGCCAAATTAGAACTATTATTCACTTAATTTTCAAAACTAAAATGAAAATGATGCCATATATCACTTATGTCATAAAGATTGTTAAAAATAAAATTTCTAACAGAATATTATTTTAATGATAAATGCTATTAAATAAAAAAGAAAAGGAGATTAAACACAAAACTAAAAATATTACTTAAGTAATTAAAATTAGGACAAAAATTCAAATTCAAATTTCTCCATGCTTCATATCTATCTTGCAGTTAGTATGAACAGCCCAAAACTCAAGCATCAAGCATCTATTAAGCACTTGCTATGTGCCAGATAATAAATAGCACTGCGGAAATAAAGACAAAAATGAAATAATACTTGACCTCAAAGAGCAGATGATGCAATAAGTATATCAAAAACTATACATTAAAAGGCATGAGGAAATTTCTAGATTGTTAGAAATTCATCTGCAATCCTTCTTTGCCAACTAGGGTATATCACATAATAACAACAAAACCTTTGTTACACAATTGTGATTAAATAAAATCAACCATATGGAAGAATTATAAGACTAAAAAAGAAATCCTACTGATGTCAAAAGAAATACCTTTTGACCCTGGTTCAGTCTGTGTCACCAACTGCCTACTTTAACATTTCAAAATGGAAAATTAGAAGACATCTCAATGTCATCCTGTCTAGAACTGAACTCATTTATCTTTCCACTCAATCCTATTACCCTTCTAATTTCAATTGCAACACATTTTCCTTTCAATTTAAGTCTATAATTTCAGCATTATTGACCCCTTACTCTCCCCTCTTTCTATATGTCCAAACAGCTGCCAGATCATTCTATTCTTACCTCACATCCATTGAATCTAAGCCCTTACACTACTCACACATTCAGGCTGCCACTGTCTCTTAGCTTAGATTATTACAACAGTCTCCAAATTGTTCTTTCTACAAATCAACTGTCTTCCCACTGTATTCCAAGATTTCCTCAAGAGTGGTTCAACCAAGTAATTCTAAAATATAAACTCCTCTTTTTAGCTTAAGAAAATATAAACCCTTACCTTCCTTCTTAGAATGAATACTAAGCATTGTTTCTAAAGCAGAATTGCTGCAAGACCTAGGCAATCAGGGTTAAGTGAATTGCCCAAGGTCACATAGGTAGGAGTGTCTAAGGCCAGACTTGAACTTAGTATTTCCCATGTCTAGGCCTTATTCTATCCAACAAGCCACCTAGCTGATTCCTCTGTTTAGCTTTTAAAACCTTTCACAACATAGCCCCAAGCCACCTTTCCAGGCTCAATGGACAGGCTCATCACTCTACAATTCTCTGTTTGCCACATCCTATCTTAGGTCTGGCCATGCTCTATGGTTGGAATGCACACTCCTTTGGAATGCTCCTTAACAAATTTCTCTCTTCCTTCAAGACACAACTCAAGAATTTTCTTTTATGTGAAGCTTTTTCTGATCTCCCCAAATGCTTATGCCTCTTCCCTCCTAAATGACCCTTATTATTAATCAACTAAATAATTATTTCAAGTTATTCTCTTCATATTTATTCTATGTATGATTATATATATATATATATATATATATATATATACTTGTTTCCCCAGCACCATAAAAGAAGTTTGTGCTATTGTGTTTGCATCATCAGAACCTAACTCAAAACCTGGTACAAAGTAGGTGTTTAACAAATAAGATTAATGTAATGGAATATTATAATGCATAAAATATGAAGTTTACAAGGAAACATGGAATGATATGTTGCTAATGACTTCTCCTTTCAGATAATTTTGACATACTATATTTGAGGGAAGCTTTTTTTGTCATTTGTTTTTACTTTGATATTCTCAGTGCTTAACATAGTGCCTGGCACTGTGAATCTTAAAACTACTCAAACTCTACTTTAGAAGATTTGATTAAGCTATTCCCCATTTTTAACAATGGAGGTACTTGATCAGGAATGTATTGAGAACTTTTAAAATTACTCCACCCTACTCAGACAGTGCCTTAGGGGAAGTTAAAGTTGCAAACTCCTGATTGAACAATGAAAATTCCCTTCCTGGTCTCTAAAACTGTGAATGTTAAAAAGTTTGGCCAAAACCTTTACAGTAGTTTGGCCTTTACAGTTTTTAACATTCACACACATACTAAGCATTTAATAAATAAGTTATTGATGCAAAGCAAAAGCAGCAGAATGAGACATATATAAACTTGAACTGAATACAGCATTCCAGATATGGTCTTATTAGCACAGAGTAAAGCTTATTTATTCATGGGAAGAGTGAGTCCTAGAGAGGATAAGTGACTTGCCTAATATCACCTAAGTATACTGTGATGGAGCTGGAATTTGAATTCAGGTTCTTTCATTCTAAATCTGAAACTCTGTTGTTACCCTTACTATATATATAATAAAAAAAGAATTATTATCTAAATTTATTTTTTATATTTATATCTATTGAAATAAAGATACTTGGTTCTTTTTCTCACAACTCTCTTTTTAATTTTGTCATTTTTATTGTCATTATCTTATCCATTTCTTATGGTCATATTCAGGTTTTTATAAAAACCACATTTCAAGAAAAAAAATGGCTGATATGTAATACTTTACTTCTTGCCAAACTTTTAAAATATATTATTAAAATGCATTTTAATAATTCTTTAATATTTCAGTTCCTCAATAGATTCTAGAATCAGAAAGAGCCCCAGAAATCTAGTTCAACTTCCTTATTTTATAGTTGAAGAAACTAAAACTCAAGAAGGTTAAGCAAATGGTCCAAGGTTATATGGGTACTATAGACTGCAGGTGGGATTTGACCTGAAGTCCTCGAAGTCCAAAAATTAGATCTTTTTAAGGTATGAAATTATCTCCTCTGGATATTAAATGATGTTCAGTAAATGTAAGTAAGAGCTTATCTCAAATATGCCTGGGTAACACCTAGTGTAAACCAAGTAAATGCAAGTTTAAATGTTATATGATTAAAAAAAAACTGCAATGACTCAGGAAGAATGGAGTGAATATGTATATGAAATGAAGCATCTTTAATCATTCTGTCTACTGTGAACAGTTTCCAAAAATACATTGTGGTGAAATCTAGAAAATACTTATATGGATTAAGTATCTCTCAAAGCTTTATTTTTCTGCTTATTTTAAGAGCAAATTCATTGTAACAATAACTTCTCTATTAAAACAACAGGTATCCTTAACAAACAATCAAACTCCTTTACAAAGTAGATTCTCCAAGCAAAATTTCAATAAATAGAAGTTATATTAATGGCAAATAATTTATTACAAATTAACAGAAAGAAGAATGTGTCCTTTGATTTTGGCAGGGCCATAATCACTGTAATAACTTGAGTTGTGGTGCCCCTTGCATCAATTTCTGGCAGACATTTTGGATGTTGTTCAATAGTTACCTATACAGTAGTAAACATTTAAAATGTTATTAGAATATTTGGTTTCCATTTTCTTTACTATGCATCCCCTTCATCCAAGTCCTCTTTGTTTTAATGAATTTTTCATATTTATCATTCTTTATTGCATAATAATATTCTATTACACTCACGTGCATGTGTTCATCCATTCCCTACACGATAGGCACTTATTTCATTTCAAAATTTTTGTCACTGCAAATAATAGGGCTATGAACAATTTTGTTGATAAGGTCTTTTCCTACTAATAATAACTTAAGTTATAATTCCAGTAGTAGTTACTTTGGGACAAAGGGACAATTTAGTAACTTTATAGAGCATAATTAAAATTATTTTTCATGATGGTAGAATTAATTCAGTCCCATCAATATGCAAGCCTGTTATCTAATAATAGCCTCTCCAGATTCAAATCTTCCTGACTCCAAATATGGAACATCTAAATTACATTATTTGTGTCTCCTCTAAACAACATGTAAACCTTGAGCTATATTTTGACTTTTTGATGTTATATGGAATTGCTAGGTTCTTTTGTTTATTCAATTTACATTTCAAAAGTCCTGATGCTTTTTGGATTTCCTGGAAGAAATGAGTGAAAGTTTATTGAAGGTCCATCTTTCTAAATATAGGAATATGTTTAACTGTGCAGAATATATTATCCTGTGGTGGATGCTATTTTCCTTTATTTTTTAGTGTCTAATCTGCCGCCATGCTTACCCGGAAGTCTACTATGATTAATTTTTATCAGTTACAAAGCTTTCCTTAAAGTAATGAAGAACAAATTAAATAGCTGGAGGACTATTTAGTGTCTTTGGCTGGGTTATGCCAAGATAATAAAACAATAATATTACCAAAGTTAATTTACACTTTTAATGCGATATAAATCAAATTACTGAACAAAAATTGATGAAATAACAAAATTCATTTGGAAAAACCAAAGCTCTAGAATATCAGATAAAATGAAAAGAGAATACAAAGAGTAAGTATTTTAATCAAGGCTAGGTTATTGCTAGATTATCTTCATTTCCTTTTTTTTTTGACAGAATTAGAGAATGAGTAGAATACTTTAAATACAGTTTGTAGAAATTTTAGCAAAGATCAGTGTCTCATACAATTTTTGTAAAGAAGATAGATGTGAATTGAATGATACATAATTAGATCAATTCAGAACTTAGTGGATAGCCAGTGAGCAAAGAATATGTTAATGAGGGGGGTCTTCAATGAAATTTCTTAGGAATCTTGACTTAGTCCTAGGCTAGTTAACATTTTTAGAAAGGACTTGGAAAACAGAATGGATGGCACACTCATCAAATTTGTAAATCACTCAAAGAAGGGAGAGATAGTGTAACGCATTAGATGACAGGATCCAGAAAGATTCTGATAAGCTAGAACATGAGGCTGAGTGTATTAAGTTGAAATTCTATAGGGATAAATGTGGTCTCATTCTTAAAAACAAAATAAAATTCACAAATACAATTGGCCAATGGTTTGTCTGAAGAAGTTTTGGGGGATTTAATGAAATACAAACATAACAAAAGTCATAAGTGTGATAAAGTAGCCAAAAAAAAGCTAATATAATCTTATCATGAGAGGATTATTTGAAGGAAATGGAGATATTTAGCCTGATGGGAAAACTCAGAGGAATCATTTAATAATAGTCTTTAATTTGAAGGGCTTCCAGTGTGGAAAGGTCCTTTTCTATTTGAATTCTAGGGTCTCAGAGACTAATACGGTCTAATCTACTCATTTTTACAGATAAGGAAACTAAAGCAAATGATTTTTCCAAAGATACTATGTTTCAGGGATGGGATCTGAAGCCAGGGCTTCCTGATTCTGAGGCAAATATTTCATCCAGTATTCCCAAACTGGGGCATATGTGCCCTAGGGAGTATAAGATACTAGTCAAAGAGGTATTATGGGATTTAATAATTATTTAAATATAATGGTAATGTTCATGAAAAAAAATTATAGATTGGAGAGAAATTTATGAGAAGGCACAAGAATAGGAGAAGGAATGAATTATTGTAGTTTCTAAAAAATTTTAAGGAAAATTTGTAAGTAAAAGTAATAATTAATAACCAATATCAAATAAATAAAGGTGAATATTTTCATACTGAGTTAGGAAAAAAATCAATTAACAATAATCTAGTACAAGAAAAGTTAACTGATCTCAATAACCAGATACTCTGAATTGATTTCAAATCCATGAAATGACAATATTTTAGGGATTTACTAGGAGAAGCACATCCCATTCTTACTAATGTACTTTTTAAAAAACTTTTTATTTACTTTTATTTACAACTAATTTCTAAGAATTGGGATTTTTAATCATGTTCTTAATCAAATTAAAAGCAAAAAGTAAATCTAGAATAACAGTACAGGATGACAAGAAACAAAATCAAATATCTCAGTAAGTTATCTTTGTTCTGATAAACATTTAACAATTTTTAATAGTGTAAGGTAAGTTTTAATAGCATAAAGTACCAGCCATTTTATATATGGACATTTAATTTGCTGAAAGAGGCAGAAAATTCCCCTCTTGACAGTGTGAAGGTAGGCTGGATATGAAAGGATCAGACTAGAGAGAAAGAAAAGGGCTGTGGTTATTATGATAGATAACACAACTGTGGTTAAGTCTATCAGTGTAACATTTTTACTATTATAGGCTATTATGCCTAAGCTATAATAGTATTAAAAAGTCATGAATGAAAAGTTAATCTTTTTTAGATCTTATGGATATATGTATGGTAAACTCTCTAATATATTTCTTTTCTAATTTCACACTGAATAGGGGATAAAGGAAAGTTAAGTACTTCTGAACTATACAATATTGCTCCCATCTAAATATCCACATAGACCAAAATATCTATAGCATAATTTTTTAAGCAACAAAGTTGCCCACTGATTGGAGAATGGCTAAACAAGGTATGGTACATGCATGCAATATACTACTACTGCATCTTATAATAAGTATTATCCCCGCCAAAGCATGAAAAGGTTTAGATGGATGGATCCAAAGTAAAATAAAGAGAATAGGGAAACAAGAAAAAAGGAACAAGGCACCATTAGAAATAGGAGGCAGCATATGCTGGGCAAGTCAAATCACCACCAGGACCACTATTTTCTCCCAAATTCTAATAGAGACAGCTCAGAACCATTAATCCAAGAGCCCTGGAATAGCAATGTCTTCCAAACTACCAGATCTTCTTCCAGCTCAGTCCCTGAAGCCCATACTGAAAAGGGAAGTCCTGAGGAGAAGAGGCCCACCTTTCTCATCACCACCAGAGACACCTGCTAATCAACTGCCACCAAAAGGTACAAGAACCCATCACTCATAGCCATCATCAAGGGAAGCAATTCCCATGGAGAGAGAGTCAGCCATCCCCAACAATTGCCATTCACAGGACAGACAAGTGAGACTAGTTAAAGTACCCATAGGGAGACACAGGAGGCAGGGAATGCCAGGAAAGTGTCTTCCCCCCATCCCACTACTTTGATCACCTGATGCCTTAAGACCCTCATGGAGAGCCCCAGACTCTGAACCTAACACGGTATAATATGCTTCCAGCCTTGTGCCCTCAGCCATAATCCAGGGAAGAAAAACCTTTGGAGACAGAGTTTTTGACAACTACTCCTACATGTGCTATAGGCATAGTTCTTACTCACCAAAGTCGTTGGGACTACCAAATGGTACAGCACCAGAAACTAATAAGATTTTATCAGTGGAAATATTATTAACAAAGAGATATTCCATCTGCTTTGCTGCTGCACCCTAAGTTCTGAGATCTTTCGGTTTGATTTGCTACTTTTCTTACTAGATCATAAACCTCTTGAGAGGAAGGATTGTCTTATTTTTCTATTTGTATCCTTCCTGCTTAATAAATGAATCATTCTTCATTCACTCATTTAATATTTCCAATAATTTTTTAAAATGGAAATGGAAAAAGCAACAAAATAATCAAAGCCTAACACTATTTAATCATGTTGAACAAGCTTAAAAAAAGACTTGTAAGAATGTACCTCTATTCCTTCTTTGCAAAAAATGTAGGATTATGGCTATAGAATGCTATATATAATATTGGGCTTGGCTGATGTCTGTTATAAAATACTAGGAAATAATCTTCTGAGCAAATCTGACTTTATTCTGGAAGTACAAATTAAGTCATTGTCTCCAGACATACCCAGCACACAAGCTCTTCAGCTGACAAGTATTATACTTCATGCAAAAGAGCCAGTTAAACAAATCCTGCTGCACCAGAGGTAGAGTGAGTCAATTACATCTCTAGTCCATTGAAAGAGCAATATTAACTTTGTTTCCCTGAAGGCAAGGTAGCTATAATTTCCACTGAAAGAGATCCAGCAGTTCAATTTCCTTTTTCAAGATCAGATTTGTTTTATCTTTTTTCTATGGATAGATTATTTAGCCTCTTTTCCATATATGGTGATAGAAAGACAGCCAAGTTTATTCTGTAGCCAAATGAGATATCATAAATCCAAAGACTCAGAAATATCTGGACATATTCCAAGATTCTGAAGGCACATGCAAATTCCCTTTGACAGAGCTATATTGGAAGGGGCTACATTTTAAACATTTTAATCACACTCTGAATATTAATCATTGATTCTCTTACATAGTTATTCAATCGATAATTGAATTATTACTTACAATTCATCACTAAAATGCTAAATATCTAATGAGATAACATGCAGAAGATTTAAAGTTATAAGGAGGCATTAAACATTGAATACTGAAGTTGCTTAAGTTATTCTTTATAATATCAATCTCCCTTGAATTATAGTCATCTATGGAGATTATCAAATCCTGTTCTAGGTAACTGAGTGAATGGCACATAGTACAAGTTTAATAAAAATGTTAAATTTAATTGAACTGAATGAGACCTATATTATTGATGCTTATACTGCCCTCACAGAATAAAACACAATACTTTCTTGCACATAGTATATGCTAAAAAATACTTGAATGATGACACATGTTAAACCCAGTGGAATTGCACATCAGATATGGGAAGGGGGAAAGGGAGGGAAAGAATATGAGTCTTGTAACTATGAAAAAATATTCTAAATCATCTAATTAAATAACATTTTTTAAAATGCTTCCATATAATACCTAAAATGAAATTACTATCTATACTGAACTGAGAACATTATTACCATTAGGTTAATACGTGGAGAAATTTTCAAGAAATGTACAACATAAAACTGAGTATTATTTTGTACTTTAATCATTCTGGTACCTCTACTTTTCAGTGACTTGATTGAAGAAAAATCTCTAGGGGGCAGCTGGGTGGCTCAGTGAATTGAGAGCCAGGCCTAGAGACAGGAGGTCCTAGGTTCAAATCTGGCCTCAGACACTTCCCAGCTGTGTGACCCTGGGCAAGTCACTTAACCCCCATTGCCTAGCCCTTACTGCTCTTTTGCCCTGGATCCAATACACAGTATTGACCCCCAGACAGAAGGTAAAGGCTTAAAAAAAAAGGAAAAAAAAAGAAGAATCTCTAAATAAATTCCCTCAAGCATCTTAGCAAATATTCTAATTCCTTAGTATCTCAATGAAAATAATGTTTAAGGACCCCTACAAACTTGTCTCAAAGATGTTTTTTGTTTTAAATCTTACTTGAATCAAGAATAAGGACATTCTTCTCCTTATGATTAAATTTTATTGCAAATTTCTTTAGAATCAAGCTTAAAAACACTTTACTAAGTACATTCCTTTCCCTGTCACAGTTTTCTTTTTTTAATTTGAAAAGAGAGAAATATAATAATTTAGGTTTTTTATATCAATAAAGAAATATGACCTAACAAAATTATTTCAGCAACATCAAATTAAGAATAAAAAATGCTCATCAGTTTTAACATGAACATGCCTAAATTTCATAAGTGTAGGCTACTAGTTCTGAATAGCCTTGGGTTTTAACAAATTTTAGATGTATTCTCTTCTGTATTTTAATTCCTTTTAATGACTACAATCATCACTTTTGCACTTGTTAAGATAACTGCTCAGAGAAAGTAGGTGAATTTCTCCCAGAAGTCTGAAATGTATAATCTATTAGTTGATGACCAACTGAGATTATTTGTATTTTAAAACAAAAATTATTTTAAAAATACATTTAATTTTATCACCTCAATATATATACATTATTAATATTACATGAAAGTAAAATATTTCTAGAAATAAATTGAAAACACCAGACATATATAGTTTAACATAACTTCTATGTGATTCCTATTAATAAAAACACACAAGTTACTTAAATAGAATATCCAAATATAGCTCGATGTATATATTTGGATATATATTATATATACCTATATATATTATTGACACTAAAATTTCTTACCAACTAGTATCCTATTCTTCTTTATGCCATTTTTTACTTCTTCATCAATTAAATTTGCAAGTACTTGGCACATTGAGTCAATAGATTCAAGGTGTTCTGGACAATCATTTGATATTTTATATCTGTCAAACCACACATTGGAGAGCCCTCCATTCATCGGTGTATATGGCCTATAAGAGATTAATGTAAAGAGATCTTTAATTAAGTATATCAAAGATAAAAGTTTGAAATGAATTTTGAAGAAAATGAGAACAATCTCAAATTCCTTTTTTTGAGTTTCCAAAATGGGGAACAAATTTTTCAGTATTCAGAAATTAAGTAGACCTACAAAAATTCTACTAACAAGTACATAAATCCCATTTTCATTTTCCCCTCCCCTATTCTCACTCAAATCTATCCATCTCTCACATACAGCCCTTTTCCTCCTCTGATAATGTAACCACAGTAGTGTAGGCCCTCCCCATCTCACATGGACTACTGTAATAGCCTACTTGTGGGTCGGCCTGCCTCCAGCATCTCCCTATTCCAGTCCACTCTCCACTGAGCTATCAAAATGCAAAGGAGCTCTATTTCCCTACTCTAGTCATTTTTTTAAACCCTTACCTTCCATCTTGGAGTCAATACTGTGTATTGGTTACAAGGCAGAAGAGTGGTAAGGGCTAGGCAATGGGGGTTAAATGACTTGCCCAGGGTCACACAGCTGGGAAGTGTCTGAGGTTATATTTGAACCTAGGACCTCCCGTCTCTAGGCCTGACTCTCAATCCACTGAGCCACCCAGCTGCCCCCTTCCAGTCATTTTTATTGGCTGTCTCCTATGCCTGGAACACTTTCCTTCCTGCCTCCTGGCTTCCCAGTATTCTTTCAAGTCCCAGCTAAATTCTTTCGTTCTTTGGAAGGAAGAATTTTTCTAGTCTCCCTTAATTCTAGTTCCTTCTTTCTACTAATTATTTCCAATTTTCACCTATCAGTAAATTTTTATATATAGTAGTTTGCAAATTGCTCTTTTCCATTAGTCTGTGAACTCCTCACAGAACAGGGACTGCTGTCTTTTATCTTTCTTTGTTTTCCCAGCACTTAGCACAGTGTCTAACACATGGAAAGTAGGTGTATAACAAAACAAATATTCATTGACTGCCTCCTTCTACCAATGGCTTTGAGCAGCCATCTTTTGTTTCTCTCCTGGCTCTGCTTCTGTCTCCAACTTTACCACTATGCATGCTCCTGACTGGGTACTTTCCCACTTCCCTAGTCCCTACTTTTCAGTTAACTTTTATGTGTCATCTTACCATATTGGAATATAACCTCCTGGAGAACATAGGCTTTTATTTTTACTTTCATTTATTTCCTATCACACAGAATAAGCACTAGATAAATACTTCTTGACTTGACATGCTTCAGGAAAATAAATTTAGCAGCAATGTGGAGCACTGGTTGAAAATAAGAGACTCTGGAGGAAATGAGACAACTTTGGAATGTACTTCACTAATCGAAATTGATTCTGAATTGACAGGTGTAGAAAGAGTACTGGGTCCAGAGGACCTACATTCAAATTCAAGCTCTGCTACTTATTACCTTCTACCCTTATACAAGCCACTTAAAACATTCTGGAACTCAGTTACATCTGCAAAACTAAGGGGAGGGGCTATCTAACCTTTAAAATTCCTTCCCCTCTTACGTCTATGATTCTAGTAAAGAATATTTTTTTTTATAAATTGGATGAAAAGAAACCTGAATACCTCCAAAGATTCCCTATTTTGTAATAGTATCTAAATTCAATACTAAATACATTATTCTGAAGTCAATATTGTGATCTTAAGTGGATCAAAATACAAAATACCTAAAATTTCCATTATATGGACCATAAATTATATTCCGAACAAAGCCTATATTCTGATAAATTAAAAACAGATTAAAATAATTGTCAGCATTCAGTGAACCAATGCTAAATCTGCCTGGAAAAAAAAGTCTTCAGTAAAAATGTATTTTAAAATGTATTTTTATTTGCTGCATGAATAAAAGCACTACTAGAGTTTTTAAAATATAAGATAAGCAAATAACACTATTTTAAATTGGAAGTGAATCTTTAAAGGAATATTAGAGAAGTGTTCCAAATGTTTCACCAAAAATATTAATAAATTAATACATCTGATTAAAAGTAATTTCTGATAAATAAGAGTGTATTTACATATTATATTTAGAAAACAAAACATGTCCTGGGATCCAAATATAAACAAACAAATAAACCTTATCAAAACTAATATAATATTCCATACTGGATATTCAAAGGGATTATTCAGATTGAAGAGCTTAGAAAAAACCCTTGTTCCAAACAAAAACACGAAGGATATCACAGCAGAATGCTCAGAGGCTCTACCAGGGAGTCAAAAATAATATATAATGAATAAGTAGTAGACTGACATACTAGATTTAAAATATTCAAATTTTATTTTCATTTAGATAGATCTTATTGCTCATGACTCAATGCTGAAGGCTGTGTTAAAAGAACTATAACACATAACTGTAGTTCCAGAACTGAGAACTATGAACACTAAATAGCATGAAAATTTTATCTTTGAGGCCATTGATAAAACTACTGATCCAAATGTACCCAATGACAAAGATTATTTGGTAGAGTGATAGTACTAGAATAAGAACTAGAAAAGAAGTGTTAATGAGGGCCCTGATTATTAGTCATATTCTCTTTTCTATAACAATGTTTCTATTATTGTGTATAACTGATGCCAATAAGATTGCTACCATCTTCCTCCTATACCATCTTTATATTTCTAGAATCTTGCTGTTGAATTTTAGGACTAGTAATTTTGCTTCAGCAGCCCCAATCTCTGAGATATAAATTTAAAAAACAGATGGCAATTAATCTGCTTAAAGTGACAATAAAAACGGAAACAGGTGCTTTCTAAATAGAAAGTGTCATTAACAAAAACAAGGCAAAGATTTTCTTAAACTGTCACTTTAATGACAGCAGATGCTGAATCACACTGAATTCATGATGCTGTTTTAAAAGCTTAAAATAAAATGTTATTTTTTATCTTTCCCCTACTTCATGTCTCATTTTATTCTGCTACTTCTCCAAGTGTTTATTTCTCTGTCAAAGCACTTAAATTTTAAGGATGATATCATAGCCTAAAATGTGAATCATGATTGGAACTCAGCCACACACACACACACACACACACACACACACACACACACACACACACACACACACACTTCTGCCTTTTTTCAATGCTTATGAATTTAATTCATTGTTATGAATTAATAAAAAGGTGTCCATGCTGATGTAATACAAATGTTAATATTTTTAATAAAATGGTGGCTTTCTTTCCCTTTCAAATACTTGAAAGAATTAAGGTTTTTAAAAGATGTTTGGAATAAGGACATCCATGCTTCCACCTTTGCCATTTTAAGAAGAATGACTGTTTTTGTTTAATCTAAATCACTGTTAGTATGACAAAAATATTCAAAAATAATTAATTTTCCTAAAACTTAACTGCAACTTTTTCATGAAACACAATTTTTGTATAACAATTTAACAAGCTGATACAATTATTTTAGTTCATCTGATTATTAGATAAATTATTTTATTAGCTTTTACCAGTTAATATTACCATGGTAAACAAATATGTTTGGCATAGATCCACATGAACATATCCAAGAAAAAAAATTTATACAATTAAACTATACCTATGGTGTTAAGATGATGTGGTATTAGAATGATACTTACAAAGCAAGGAAAGAAAACTGAAAATTCAGTTTCAAATGATATATTTAATCCTCTCTATAAATCACATAACCCAATGGTCATTCAATGGCAGTTTTACCTATAATGATAACCACTTAGGTCAGTAAATAGGTCTTCTGTGAATTTAATATAAATATACCCCCTATTCCATTTGAAAACTCATTTTGGTAGGTGTCAGTTCCACCCTTTGATTGGGCATACACTTACTATGAGAGGAAGCCAGAAGCCTCATGGCCCTCTGGTAACTGGGAAGAGGCTGGCCCTTGTCTTATATGACTGTGGATGTCAGAAAGACTGGGATCTGTCCTGGACTGAGATCAAGTCTGTCCAACCAGATAGACCCAGGAGTGATGTCAATGGCTTTATAAGAAAGGGGTTTGAGGAACCAAGGAATTCTATTGGGGATTTAGGTTCTTGTCCCACTTGGGCTGCTTTTGGCAGGCAAAAGGAAACAAGTGTGGCAAACAGGTTAGGTGTGACCAGATGATCATGTTATTTTTGCTCTCTCTTTTCCTAATAAATAATTATGAATTAATATACAGTCTCCAGAGAATTTTAATCAAAATAGTCTGGGACTTAACCTTAATTGTTTGCTTCAAAGATTTTTAGAAAAACTTAAAAATTATCTCTAAATGAACTAATAATTAAATTTGTCCTGGTAATTACTTGATGCTATTGGAGAAAATTTTTGAAATAGTAAAAATAATTTGAATAAACCCATTTTACTATGAACTTAAAACCACAACAAAAACATATAGACATACAACAATTGTCTTTGCTAACTTTTCCTTTGTGCTACCACCTGAAATCTCTTCTCCCTAGTAATGTCAAACTTTTTAAAAGAATGGTCCGCACCATAAACATCAAACTCAAATAGGAAATCTTCCTGCTGGAAGCACAGCAACTTGGTCTTTGGAGTATTGTTCAATGCATGGAAAACCTCTTGTACTATACTATATTTGTTTTTATACCACTCATTGATTCCTGAATTCCTTAAAATTTTGCTTCCAATTGCATTTTCTCAATTTCTGTCTTTGACTTTTCTGCAGTATATGATAGTACAGACCACTCCTTTCTTATCAAAGCATGTCTTGTGGGCACTATTGTTCCTTTCCTAGCACCTTGTTATTAGCCACTTTAATACAAAGATTCCCAAAAGTTCTTTCTTTACCTTCCTCATCTTCCATAGCTACTTCTTTAGCAATCTCATTCAATGACTTAATAAAGATAGCTCCCCAAATTCTAGCCAGGACATGATTATTTCTGATGGGTTCCAGACTAACAATTTGCAATGCCTACTAGAATTTTTCAACTGGATTTCCAATCAGCACTTAAATTCAATGTCTAAAAAAAATTTTTTTCATCCAAAAAACCTTACTTTCCCCCCCTGATTTGTTTCAGTAAATAATATCATCCATCATTCTCTGTGTCACATATGCACAAAAACTTTGAAGTAATCTTTTGACCCTTAATTCTTTTTCCTCATTCTCACTGTCCAAATCAGTTCCCAAATCTTATATTTCAAGTCTCATTGCAATCACCCTAAGTCAAGTTTTCACTTAACATGTCTAACCTCAACTACTGCAAAAAGTCTTATGTCTTCCTGCTTTCAGTTTCTATCCTTTTCAATAAAACTACATACATGCATATATGTTTAAATTAGTTTTTCCTAAAGATTTACTCTAATCATAACACTTCTCAGAACTTTTAATGGGTCTCTATTGAATAGTAACAATAAAACATATTAATTATTCTGGAATTAAAAAGCCTTCTAAAAATCTCATTCAAAATTACCTTTCCAGTTTTATTTCAAATTACTGTTGTTTACATAATCTAATTCTAGGGGACAGTTGGGTGGTTCAGTGGATTGAGAACCAGACCTAGAGACTGGCCACAGACACTTCCTAGCTTTGTGACCCTGGGCAAGTCACTTGACTCCCATTGCCTAGCCCTTACCACTCTTCTGCCTTGGAACCAATACACAGTATTGATTCTAAGATGGAAGGTAAGGGTTTAAAAAAAATCTAATTCTAGACAAATTACATTACCTACTACATCCTGTTCATTTGGTGATTTCCTTCCATTTCTATGCCTTTCCTTATATCACCCCATCATGACTAGAAAAGACCACTTTTCCTTCCCATCCACACCTGTTTCTGCTCCCATCTGTGCCTGTTAAAATCCTTTGTCCTATAAGTACCAACTCAGGTGCTACCTCTACCATGAAGTACTATCTGATCCTTCCTGCTTAAAATGATGTCGCTTTCCCCAAATTTCTTATAGTACTTTGTCTGGACCTCTCAGCACATATCACATTCTTCCTTGTACTGCTGTTATTTATAACCTGTCTTCCATTAACCAAGTTGTTTTTTTGATTTTGGATTTTTGGATTTTTGGATTTTTGATCCAGGGCAGAAATGACAAAGGGGAAGGGAAGAGATTTAGTTCAGTCATAGGGAACGGGATGAGAAAAAGCATAAATATGCAAGATGTTTCAATGAGATATGGGAACAGATAATAGTCTTGCTTAAGTTTTCTTAAGTATGACATGTTTAAAGAGAATTCCATGAAATAAGTTCAGAGGTAATTTGGAAGAAATATTAGGCTAAAGGGTTTGATAATGAGGCATCAGAAGGTTTTTATGTAGAGAAGTTAATTGATAAGAGCTGTTTACTCAGTCCAATTCAACAAACATTTATTAAGTAACTACAAGTATGTAAGCTGCTATTTTAGACACTAGGGGTATAAAGATAAAATAACTCAGATAATACTCTTTAGGTAATAAGAAGGCTAAAACATGTACATATATATCTTTGTGGGCATGGACATAAAAACTTAGATGGATTCAGTAAGTTTATTTAATGAATTGAAGCAGCAGTGATTAAGGTTTCTTGTCATTCTTGAATGAATTCTCTCATGGAGTACAAGCAGTCTCTGTCCTTGGCTTTAGTCCAGTCAACATCAATATGGTGGCTTTGAGGATATGATCATCAGTCTATGGATGATAGGTGTGATTGCAAACAAAATATATTACAAAGTGAGGATCCAAATGGTTTCAAAAGGATATAACTGTGGACTGAATCTAATAAAATTGAATTTAAGAAAGATAAATAAATGTCAAGTCCCATACTTGGGTTAAAAAAAGTTAACCACAAGTTTCAAACAATATAGCATGTGAAAATGAACCAAAAAGAATTTGGAAGACAAAAGTTTCAATGAATGAAGAAGATGTATGGCAAATTATAGACAAAAAAAATCCAGCAATCTTAGAATTTATTAGGAAAAACAGAGTTTTCTTGAATGAAGTTTGTTGTATCCTATAACAGTCAGAGAAATATCATTTTCTCTTTCAGGTATCATATTTTGGGAAAGTAAATGACAAACAAGCACATTCCACAAAACATATGTGGATGGTGAAAGAACTAAAAAATAAAGCTATTTTAAGCATTTGAAGAGTGTTTTAGGGAAGGACTAGACTTGTTTTGCTCTCAGAAGGAACAACTGGGAGTAATGAGTAGAAGTTTCAATGTGACAAGTATAAGAATCAGTACTGAAATATTTCTAGTAATTAGAATTGTCCAAAAACAAATGAATTGCCTTTGAACGTAGTAATAATTATTGCAAGAGGATGTTGTATGAAAATTCAAAATACTATTGGAAAGGTGATACTTATTCAATCATTGGTTGAATGAAATGATCTCAGAGGTCTCTTTCAGATCTTAGACTCTAAGAGATATATAGAAAGTATCAGATGCAATAGATTGACGAGGTCAAATCTACTTGATTTATAACTGGTCAGATGTAAGTAAAATAGAATGTCTAAAATTAACACCAATTTTTTTGAATTTGTGAACCTGGATGAATCTGATGGCACAAATAAAAAGGAGAACTGGGATTTGGGAAAAAAGTAATTAATGTGAAATTAGATGAATTTGAGATGTAGGAGGATATCCAATTCAGACCAAAATGCAGTTCAACAACTGGAAAATAGGTTAAAGCTTGAGATACAAAGTTGGGAGTTACCTGCACAGAAGTAAGAGCCCTAACTAGTATGGGGAAATAGGGACTTTTCCTTTGTATTGACATGAAAGTGCTTTACTTCCCCCATGTGATAAGGAAAGGGTCTAAACAGGCAAGAGAAAGGATTTTTCACAGAGATCAGTGTACTGGACTTACCGCATGCCATGGAATGGTATAAACTGAGTTCTGGAATATGAGGGAAAAGTAGAAAAGGGGACACAGAGAGATGCTAGGGGTTTTTGATTTCCTGTTTCTGGGAGAACCTGAGGTGATAACTTCTTGCTGCTTAGGACCTTTATCAAGTGAAGGAGAGGGTTTGTTTCCTATTCCCTTGAAGCCAGAGCCACCAGCTCTGGTATCCCATGTGAAGACATTGGTCATACCTTGCCATCTATCATGTTCTAGTCTCCTAAGAGATTGTTTCCAGCTGCTCTGAGCTCTGTCTGGCCAGCCAGTGAAGGAAGTCCAGCAGGCCTACAGCCATCTGGGGCCTAACCGGCCAAGGTTAATCCCTGAGATAAAGGGTCATCCTACCTGATCTAAAGAACTATATGCCTTCCCAAACTTTATTCGGGAGGATTTCAGTCAGGTAGTTAGACAGCTGGGGATTTTTAGATAGTGAAGGGATCTAAGAAGCTAGAAGAAACAAAGACATCCCTTTGCAGGAACTGTAGAATGGAAGGAAGTAGAGCTAGAATTTTTTAGAGCAAGGCATCCTACTCACTAATCCTCCCATCCTTACCATAGTTAAAATAAAACCCTGTCTTTGTTTCTTAAACTGGTCTGGAGTCAGATAAGCACACTGGGTCTGTGGGGAGGCCTACCTCACTGTGGGTTATCATGAAACCAGCAAACCTTGATATCTCACTTCTTTTTTTTTTTTTAATCCTTACCTTCTGTCTTGGAGTCAATACTGTGTATTGGCTCCAAGGCAGAAGAGTGGTAAGGGTTAGGCAATGGGGGTCAAGTGACTTGCCCAGGGTCACACAGCTGGGAAGTATCTGAGGCCAGATTTGAACCTAGGACCTCCCGTCTCTAGGCCTGACTCTCAATCCACTGAGCCACCCAGCTGCCCCCGATATCTCACTTCTACAAAACAAACATCAAGATATTTGCAATATTTCACCCAAGATGTTTTCTTCCAAGTGGAGGTTAGGGGTTGTGGGCATTCTTTCTCAGACCTTGACTTACTGTCTTTGGCTATACCTGGATCACCCATTATGGCTAACTTCCCCCCCACCTAAAGAGGCAAAGTTAGAGTATCTGTGGATTGGAACAATACCTGTCCTGCTATAGTTTGTTTATGTATACATTATCCTCACCTATGTTTGTTCCAGATTATAGTTAAATTCTGAGAACATTATTGACATCATTTATAATACTGAGAGCAACCTATAGTGTTGCTGTAGTACTATCATATTTTGTTAGCTAGAGAAGATTTCTGTTTGAAGTTTTACTTGGTCAAAAAATTTAATTCCATTCAGCTAGATTTTTAAAACTATAATCTTTCGCTGTTTGTTAGTAAATGAAAAAAAAGTCATTCTTTACATCTAAAAGAATGATTAAGACAAATCCTCAGTGCAGCTTTCTCTTAATTTATATAATTTAACTATTGTGATGGTTCACTAGTGTTTAAAGTAAATAATGCCTACTTAAAACTTATTTTTAAGACAGAGAATAACAACTCCTTTCCCCCTACTAAACTACTTTCCTACCCTGGAATGACATTTATTACCAAATAATAAACTTTTCAAGATGAGACTTATTCTGGAAACATTGACCATAGTATACTGGTAAAATAATTAACACTCTAGTTTAACAATTCAAGTCAGCAGCAATAGTTAGTGCATTAGATATGTGTCAAGAGAAACTCAAAGAAATAGGAACTAAAAAATGTGCTCAGAGAACCTGCATTATTTGTTTAGGCCTTGGCATTTTAAAATTAATTTGCAACATGAAATACCAAAAGAGTGACAAAGAAAATCATTCCTAATTTACATTTATGATTTGGGGAAAGACATTATCCAAAGTTCAGAGAAGGTAGTATTTTCTATATTAGTGGTTTCTACTCAAGGGTCAGTGAGAAAAAAACACATCTTGAAATCTGAGCATTATATGTTGTAACAATACAATACCAACCAAGCCAAATGAAGTGAGTATCAGATAACTTTCAACACCTAAAAGAAGTGTGGAAATCAAATATTTAAAATATCATGCATATTTTGAAAGGTTTAGTCAAAAATGGATAGTTAGAAAAAAATTTTATCAAGAGATATATAAGTATTCTCCTAATATATTGTTATTCTCAAATAGCATATTGCTTGGCCATTTTCCAACCAAAGAAAATCAATAGGGGGCATCACCAAGATGTGAAGTAGTAGAAAATAAATTTTGTTTCAGAGCTATAAGCATGTCAAATACACCCATTAGAGGATCAAGACCTCAATGACTGATATGTGGACAGTAACAAGATAACACAAGTAACTCAAAGAACTCTTTTTTTAGGAGTTTTAATTAAGAGCAAAGGCTTTATGAAAATTGGGTTGCAGGGAGTATTCTGTTGATATCCTGCCTATTAAAGGGTCCTTTCCCCTCCTCTATCTATGAACCTAGAACATATTGAGACATTCCTCTGAATAAAATGACTATAGCAGGGTGAAAGCAAAGACTGGCCTAAGAGCATGAGTTCTCAACCTATCAGTAGATAGACTTCAAGTGCTTTGTAAACTTTGATGGGACATCATTTTACACCTTTATTTTTACTAATATTTAGTTTCATTTCTAATCCTATATATTTTATTTTATGCATTTAAAAATATAACTGAAAGAGAGGGTTTACAGATTTCACTAGACTGCCAAATGGGTCCAAGACCCAAAGGTTAAAGTTTTGTCTTAAAGAAAGTACATTCTATCAACTATAACTAAAACCTGGGGAGTTACACAAGCATGGCACTAATATGGACCTTGAATCTTAGAGGGAATCTTATGGCAATAGGACCACCAAGAAAGTTGGGCTTTTCCCTTATTTGTCTAGCTGATGCCAATTTAGGGCAAAAGGTCAAAGGGAATACAAAAGCTACCCAGAGCTGAGCCAAGGCAATAAAGAGAAGATAAATTTGCTCAAGGTACATAATGATAGTAGCAGTTCATCTTTATATTGTATTTCATAAAGTAATTTAGACTATGATCTCATTTAATTCACAACTTGTTACAAAAGGCCTGAAGCAGTTACTATTAAAAAGAAAGTGAGACTCATAAAAGTTCCTGGTGGCTCATTAGACAGTGCTGGCCTTGGAAGTCAGAAATCTGACTTCAAATACACCTTAGGTATCTCATGGGTACATATATATGAATATATATATATATATATATATATATATGTATGTACATATATATATATTTTTATATATCCATGTGAAAGTTTAAGGAGTCTTAAGTCCATCAAATAATGAAGACAACACCTCAACAAGCAGTTATTAAGTGCCTAATATGTATCAGGCCCTATACTGTTTATCATATTTGCTGTTACCACAATTTTTCATTTTTGGCAGAGTTGAAAGGATATGATATATGTCCTTCTAGGCATGGATGTCATTATGTTATTCTGCCAGCATCAATACTAATGATGACCCAAAAGTCACCTACTTGGGGAAAGTGAATTTTTTCTTAAATACTAAACTAAGCATTTGAATGTAATACAGTATGCCATTGGGAATATTTCTCTATGTTATTTTTCTAATAAAATGCTACTAAACAATCTTTTTTTTTTTAAACTAGTAAACAATCTTAGAATTCTGAATTAGTAGCATTTTCTTACTCAAAGTTTTTGCACTTAGGCATGGTATTCAAGCCTCACCTAACCCTACCAATGTACTTCAATAACAGCACTGATACATTCTTGGTACTAGTTATATCTTAAGTTAAGACATGCCTGCTTTATTTGGCCTCAAAGCAAAGTCCTAGGATTGGGAATTTCCAGGAAATTGGTTCTTGGGAAACTGATAGAAGTAAAAGCTTTATTATTATGTGGCACAGCAAGCAGACAAATAAAAGCACCCATGCATACATATACCTCACCCCCACCCCACCCCATACCCTCTATGGCAATATAAACAGACAGAGGTTGTCCCTAAAGATATAAGAAAATCACTTACTAACGGGGGGAGGGAAATGTGTCAGAGAAGAAACATGCCCAAAGTTGGAGTTCAGATGGCAAAATTATATACTCTACCAATGGGTTTGGTTGAAAACAGGTAATTGGTGCCAGATGTGGGAAGGGGCATTCCTAATTAGACCCAGATGTGGTAGAGAAGATCTTGGGGTCACTTATTGGTACCAGGTTTCAGTGAAGTTTGGGTAGGAGGAGTTTATTTATTGGGAGTCAAACTAAGTAAAGGATCTAATGTTAACTATCTAAGACAGCAGAAGAGATGACTGGCTCAGAATTCTGTAGTTTCATCCATCAAAAGATGTGAGCCTTATATGCCTGACAAAGTTAACAATAGAAAAGTATAAATGGTCTTTTTTTCTTAAAAACCCTTACCTTCTGGCTTAAAATCAATACATGAGAAGTAAGGACTAGGCATCTGGGGTTAAGTAACTTGTCCAGAGTCACACATCTAAGAAGTGTATGGTCTGTCTTTTCCTATATATTTCTATAGACATTAGGTCCTCTTAGCCTAGGTGACTACATTTTGAAGTCCTATGTTACAACTTTAACATCAAACAAGAAAATATGCAATTATCACAATGCCCCAAATTCTTAAGTCAAAATCTCTTTGGATCACAGTAGGTTAACAAACCTTTCTAAGGTTATATCTAATGCAAATTGAATGCTGGAGATCAAATTCCTTGCTCCAAGTCACTTATAAAAGTGTTAAAGAGAACAAGGCCCAAACAGAGATCTCTGAGACACTCTACTGGAGGGATTATCGCTGGCCAAACTGACACTGAATCCTTGACAACCCTTCTCTGAGTCTACTCATGCAGTCAGTCCTGATTCCATCTAGCCCAAATGTCTTTAGCTTTTTCAAGTTAAGCATTAGCTGATCTGACAATTTATCAGTGGCTACTTCTTCTTTTTTTTTTTTGAGGGAGGGAGTTATATTTATTTATTCATTTTTGGGAAATTTTATTTAATTAGTCAATTTAGAACATTATTCCTTGGTTACAAGAATCACATTCTTTCCCTCTCTCTCCTCACCCCTTCCAGAAGCCAATGCATAATTCCAATCAGTGGGTACTTCTTAAAAAATTAAATATAATATATATTTTGGTTGTAACCTATTATGAAAGTGGAAGGAAAACATCTGCCCAAACACTTATAAACATTAAAAATTATTAAAGACTATCTTAAAAGTCAGACACTGAAAATAATTTGCTAGAAAAGTAAATGTAAAATTATGCAGATTTGTAACTGAATTTCTAATAGTCAATGGTAGAATTGGGAAGGATCTCAGAGATCATCTAGTTCAATTCTCTTATTTTATGGCTAAGGAAGTGAAGGAGGATCAGAGAGATAAGCGTTTTGCCAAAAGTCAAAGAATTCTAACTCATAGTTCTATGTTCTTTTCATTATACTCATTTGACTGAATCAAAAAGGCAAAAAGTGACAGAAAAACTAGTTACTATGAAGAAAAGAAATTGCTTAATTCAATAATCTGCAGTAAACCCTAATAATACCAATAGTATGAGTAGCCTTAAATTTCTCTCTGCACTTAGAAATGGACAACCCATTCATCTCTAGGTAATTACACAATTCTGAAATGGGCCATTTTCTGAATATGGCCCCTACCATATACTCATAAACTAAAAGGAAAAAAAAAACCAAGAAATAGGTAATTAACATTTTGCTCCATAAAATGTTATAAAAAAATTTACCTAGATATACATATAACATATAACATTCATTGAACCTGACAGCATGAAACTAAGAGGATATGTATGACTTGGCTAATTGTGGGAGTTTTGCTTTGCTTGACTATACATATTTACAACAAGTTTTATTTTTCTTGATTTCTCAATGGATGAAGAAGTCGGAGTACAGAAGGAGAAAGTTAGGAACTGAAAATAAAATAACACCAAATTAAAAAAAAAGATTATGACCAATATCAACATACCTAGTTTACTTAAAAAGTAGAAGCTACAGTAATACCAATATTAAAATTCATATTAATATCTATCATAGAGGTTTAAGGTTTGCAAAATATTTTATATACATTATCTCATTTGATTATCCTTTTGGTGTCTAATACTAAAGAGCAGTATGAAGACTAAGAAGTAAAAGGAATGCTTAATATTATTATTGCACTTTCCACTTAATTTTAAATGGTTATTATTAAATGTGAGAAAGGAGATAAGATGGTAAGGCCAAGTCAATCTTATCAACCCTTAACCTACAGTATCTTATTTCTTAATCAACAGAAAGTTGATTTGTATTTAAAAGATAAATATTTTTAGTCTTGGTATTTTAGATTTTATAAAAAGCTGACATAGCTAATTGTTTTTTAAATGTTCCATAAGAGAGATCTGAAAACAAAACTTGATAAAGCCTATATTATTTCTAAAAGAAAAGCTATTTCACAGCTTGGGACATAAGATGAATGCTGAAATACATTTTCAAACATGATTAAAATACTGAAATAAGCATTATTCTCTATTTTGTTGTTGATAATGTTTAGAAGAGCCATTATGAAACTTAAATTACTGATGTTTTAGGTTCATTTTTAATAATTTGTTATATAACCTATTATTATATTTCTACCAAAATATTTGATTACTATTATAAAAAAGAGACTGGTGAAATATACCAGGCCTTTAAAAATGTGTAACTTGCTGTATATTTGAACATTTTAATATTCTAACTTAGGTCAATACAAGCTTCTGGTGTTTAGGTTTCAGCCAATAAGCATAACTTTACAAACTTACGTTGTTTGTATATTGGTACCAAACTGTGGCAGGCATTATAGTACTTAAATGCATCTGTTTTATTTCACTGTTTCATTTAATGGTTCTTATCAGGCACAGGGGCCTGAAATGTAATATTCCATAATGTAGTTCACTGCTTATGGTAAAAAAAAAAAACAAATGAAGTTCAGGTATTTTTCTTTTGATACACCATTTCATAAAAAGAGCATACTGTAATATTAAGAAAAGCTCTAGTGTTGAGGGATATATGACTACAAATTGCTATATTTTTTATTTAAAGGGAAAATTTCCATATTTTAATTTTTATGTATGTTTCAAGGAGTCCAATACAGTCCAATTCTGTACTACCAATACAGAAAAAAGAACCAGTTTATTAAAATGTACTACTTAATTTTACATATTTGTTTCTTTGACTATGCCATATATTTGTGACTTTCTAAATAAAAATATCCTCATTTTCCTAAAAACTTCAATATAAGAAACCAATTTTGCCTGAAATATTTTTAAATGCAACAAATTTAGCTATCACACTTAAGTTTGGCACAAAAAGTATTAGTAAAACTTCTTAGAAATAAAAAGTGAATATTTAATCAAATAGTTAATAAATTTAACATTTCTGAGTGCTTAATCCCAGAACTAACCAGCCATTCCCTAAGGAAAGGAAGCAAAAAACTCAAAGGGTAAGGAAAAGCAGCTAGTAGGAACTCCTTTCTGGGGAAATGAAAAAAAGTTTACTGTTTCTGACCAAAAGTATTTAGGTCTTAAAATAAAAGTAGCCTAGTGCTTAAAAAGTTAGCTTTAGGGCTAACCTTTATTTCAATGTGAATAACACTATTTTGGATTGATTAATTAAGATATAAAATTCAAAGATTTTACTATTCATAGCTTCATCTGTTCATTTAGTTATTTTCTTAAAGAATCTGTTAAATGAAAATAATTATACTCAAAAGAAAATATCACACATTGATTTGGAACTGGAAAACACCTTCAAAGCCACTTTAGAAAGTTCAACTCCCTCATTTTATAGATGAGGAAACAGAGGCCCAGAGAGCATATGTGAATTGCTCAAGATCACACAGCTAGGGTATACCTGAGAAGTGATTGAAACTCAAGACTTTCTAACTCCAAGTCCAGTATTCTATCTAGTATACAACCTGCCAGCCCATTAATACAGCACAAAGGGTGCCAGAGTTGTGAGTTAAGAAATTCAAGTTAAAATCACTGGCACTAAATAGCCATGTGGGTCATTTCCCTCTCTAAGCTTTAGCTCTTATCCTTAAAATAGGAATAAGAATACTTATAATATCTACCTTAATGTGCTTATAAATATATTATCATTGTTAGGGGGAAAATTGATAGTTGGTAATTCAATCTTTAACCTATTTGAAAACTGGAAGGATGCAAAGTTACATGATATGTAGGCAAAAAAAAATATGATTTGTGATAGGGGAATAAGATTAAAATGTATCTTAAGAGTATTTAAAATCCTCAGATAACTAAATTGGAAATCCTAAAAATTAAAGGAGAAATTAATAAAATTAAAAGTAAAAGAACTATTGAATTAATAAATAAGACTAGGAGCTGGTACTTTGAAAAAAATTGTTAAAATAGATTAAGCTAATGATAAAAAAAGAAAGAGAAGCAAATTAACAGTATCAAAGATGAAAAAATAATAAATAAGACTAGGAGCTGGTACTTTGAAAAAAATTGTTAAAATAGATTAAGCTAATGATAAAAAAAGAAAGAGAAGCAAATTAACAGTATCAAAGATGAAAAGAATGATCTCACCTCTAATGAAAAGCAAATTAAATTAATTATGATGGACTATTTTGCAAAATTATGTGGCAATAAATATGACAATCTAGGTGAAATGGGTGAATATTTACAAAAATATAAAATGCCTAGATTAACAAAAGAAGAAACAGAATACTTAAACAATCCCATCTCAGAAAAGGAAATTGAACAAGTCACCAAGGAACTCCTAAGAAAAAATCCCTAGGGCCAGATGGATTCACAAGAGAACTCTATCAAACATTTAAAGAACAACTAATCCCAATACTATTCAAATCATTTGACAAAATAAGCAAAGAAGGAGTCTTACCAAATTCTTTTTATGAAACAAATATGGTACTGATTCCAAAGCCAGGCAGACCAAAACCAGAGAAGGAAAACTACAGACCAATCACCTTAATGAACATCTATACAAAAATCTTAAATAGAATACTAGTAAAAAGACTACAGCAAGTTAATACAAGAAACAGGTGGGATTTATGTCAGGAAAGCAAAGATGGATTAATATTAAGAAAACCATCCACATAACTGACCATATCAATAATCAAACCAACAGAAATCACATAATTATCTCAATAGATACAGAAAAAGCCTTTTACAAAATATAACACCCATGCCTATTGAAACCGCTAGCAAGTGGGGACCTAGCAGTACTAGACCTTAAAGAGTACTATAAAGCAGTGAGCATCAAAACAATATGGTATTGGTTAAGAGAGAGAAGGGAGGATCAGTAGAACAGACTTGGGGTAAATGACCTCAACAAGACAGTCTATGATAAACCCAAAGATCCCAGCTTTCAGGACTGTAAAAATAGAGATTTGAATCCCAGACTTCAATCCCCAGAAGTCCTTGGCACTTCCCAGAATGCCTTATAATATCACACGAGAGTCCTCACCTGGGCCGAGATCAAAATTTGTTATTTAAACTGGCTGTAATGCCTACTTCTCTGCTCTTCCTCTACTCAGAGATTGCAACAAGATGTAAGTGAATTGTGAATGGGCTAATCAGCCTTAGGAACATGCTTTTTTATTTTGTATTTTCTTATTTCCTTGATTTCTAATAATCTTAATAAACCTCATAAAATTATAATACTATCAGTAGAGACTAAATGTAACTTTTACAGAACAAAAATCCACTATTTGACAAAAACTGCTGGGAAAATTGAAAAATATTATCGGAGAGATTAGGTTTAGATCAACATCTCACACCCTACACCAAAATAAACTCAGAATGGGTGAATGACTTGAATATAAAGAATGAAACTATAAATAAATTAGATGAACAAAGACTAGTATACTTGTCAGATCTTTGGGAAAGGAAAGATTTTAAGACCAAGCAAGAGTTAGAAAAAATTAAAAAATTTAAATGAATTTTGATTACATCAAATTAAAAAAGGTTTTGTACAAACAAAACCAATGCAACTATAATTAGAAGGGAAGCAACAAATTGGGGGGAAAATCTTCATAACAAAAACTTTTGACAAAGGTCTAATTATTCAAATTTATAAAGAGCTAAATCAATTGTACAAAAAAATCAAGCCATTCTCCAATTGACAAATGGGCTAGGGACATGAATAGGCAATTTTCAGTCAAAGAAATCAAAACTATTAATAAGCACATGAAAAAGTGTTCTAAATCTCTTATAATCAAAGAGATGCAGATCAAAACAACTCTGAGGTATCACCTCACACCTAGCAGATTGGCTAACATGACAGCAAAGGAAAGTAATGAATGTTGGAGGGGATGTGGCAAAATTGGGACATTAATGCATTGCTGGTGAAGTTGCGAATTGATCCAGCCATTCTGGATGGCAATTTGGAACTATGCCCAAAGGGCGATAAAAAACTGCCTGCCCTTTGATCCAGCCATAGCACTGCTGGGTTTGTACCCCAAAGAGATAATAAGGAAAAAGACATGTACAAAAATATTCATAGGGGGCAGCTGGGTAGCTCAGTGGATTGAGAGCCAGGCCTAGAGATGGGAGGTCCTAGGTTCAAATCTGGCCTCAGCCACTTCCTAGCTGTGTGACCCTGGGCAAGTCACTTGACCCCCATTGCCTAGCCCTTACCACTCTTCTGCCTTGGAGCCAATACACAGTATTGACTCCAAGACGGAAGGTAAGGGTTTAAAAAATAAATATATTCATAGCTGCTCTCTTTGTGGTGGCAAAGAATTGGAAAATGAGGGGATGCTCTTCAGTTATCTGATGGTGATGGAATACTATTGTGCTAAAAGAAATAATGAACTGAAGGAATTCCATATCAAGTGGAAAGACCTCCAGGAATTGATGCAGAGCGAAAGAAGCAGAACCAGGATAATATTATATACAAAGATGGATACACTATGGTACAATCAATTGTAATAGACTTCTCTACTAGCAGCAATGCAAGAAAAACAACTGCTTGATCACATGAGTCGATGGAGATATGATTGGGGATGTACTCTTAATGATCACTCTGGTGCAAATATCAATAATATGGAAATAGATCTTGATTAATGACCCATGTAAAACCCAGTGGAATTGCTCATTGGCTACAGGAGGGGGGTGGAAGGAGGGGAGGAAAAGAACATGAATCACATAACCATGGAAAATTTTTCTTAATTAATCAATTAAATAATTTTTTTTAAAAACACTGGAAAGTATAGGAACAGAAGGGCTATTCCTCAAAATAATAAACAGTATATATTTAAAACCATCAGCAAGTATCATCTGCAATGGGGATAAATTATAATCCTTCCCAATAAGATCAGAAATGAAGCAAGGATGTCCATTATCACTTCTATTATTTAATACTATACTAGAAATGCTAGAAGTAGAAATTAAAGAAGAAAAAGAAATTGAAGGTATTAAAGTAGGCAATGAGGAAACTAAACTGTCACTCTGCAGATGATATGATGGCATACTTAAAGAATCCTAGAAAACCAACTAAAAGGCTAGTGGGAATAATTAACAACATTAGCAAAGTTGCAGGGTACAAGATAAACCCACATAAATCATCAGAATTTCTATGTATTTCAAACAAAACTCAGCAGCAGGAGTTAGAAAAAGAAACTCCACTTAAAATCACACAAGACAATAAACAATATTTAGAAATCTATCTGCCAAGACAAACACAGGAATTATATGAACACAACCACAAAAGACTTTTCACAACATTAAAAATAAATCTAAATAATTGGAAAAAACATTAATTGATCATGGGTAGAATGAGCTAACATAGTAAAAATCCTACCCAAATTAATCTACTTATGCAATGCCATACCCATTGAACTACCAAAAAACTTTTTTATAGAATTACAAAAATTATAACAAAGTTCATCTGGAAGAACAAAAGATCAAAAATATCAAGGGTAATAATGAAAAAAAATGTGAAGGATGGGGGCCTAGCAGTACCAGATCTTAAACTGTACAATAAAGCAGCAGTCATCAAAACAATATGGTACTGCGTAAGGGACAGAAGGGTGGAACAATGGAATAGACTAGATAGAGATAAATAACCTCAGCAAGCTAGTGTTTGATAAACCCAAAGATACCAGCTTGTGGGTCAAGAACTCACTGTTTGACAAAAACTGCTGGGAAAATTGGAAAACAGTGTAGGAAAAATTAGGTTTAGATCAACATCTTAAATACTATACCAAGATAAATTCAAAATGGGTAAGTGACTTATAGATAAAAAGTGAAATCATAAATAAGTTAGGTGAATATAGAATAGTATACCTGTCAGGTCTGTGGGAAAGGAAGGAGTTTAAAACCAACCAAGAGATAGAGAACATTACAAAATGTAAAGTAAATGACTTTGATTATATAAAATTAAAAATTTTTGTACAAACAAAACCAATGCAAACAAAATTAGAAGAAAAGCAACAAACATTTTTATAACAAATCTCTCCGACAAAGGTTAAATTTCCCAAATATATAGGGAACTAAGTCAAATTTACAAAAACCAAAGCATTTCCCAATTGGCAAATGGGCAAGGGACATGAATAGGCAGTTTTCACATCCAGAAATCAAAACTATCAATAAGCACATAAAAGGTGTTCTAAATCCCTCATGATTAGAGAAATGCAAATCAAAACAACACCTTAAACCTATCAGACTGGACAATATGGCAGCAAAGAAAAGTGATAAATGTTGGAGGAGATGTGGCAAAATTGAGACACTAATATACTGCTAGTAGAGTTGTGAATTAGTCCAACCATTCTGGAGGGCAACTTGGAATTTTGCACAAAAGACTTTAAAAGAATGTTTGCCCTTTGATCCAGCCATACCACTGCTAGATTTGTATTCCAAAGAGATAATAAGGAAAAAAAGACTTGTACAAAAATATTTATAGCTATTGCTGCTATATGAATTTTTGTGGTAGCAAAAAATTGGAAAATGAGGCTGTATCCATTAATTGGGGAATGGCTGAACATATTGTGGTATCTTTGGGGATTCCTTCCTAAAAGGTAGCAGGTAGATCTAAACAAAGTACTACAGATATAGTCTAACCATGGCAGATTTCAGAGGGATTATTAGCTCCTTATTTTTAGAAGCTGTTCCTCTTTAAAGACCAAGATTTTGTTAGTTTAACTAGTTAGTTAGTTAGAGAAAGCTGCTCTCTCATACTACTGACATATATTGCATCCTTCAAATTGCCCAAATCTTCAGACAAACTGCTGACTAACCATTAATGATCCACATTATACTTACAAAATTGAATTTTTGGACCCAAGTAATATTTTATCTTTATCGCTTAAATTTAATTTTATTAGATTCATCCCAATTTTCCAATCAAGATTATTTTGGATCCTGACTCTGTCATTAAGAGTCATCTCAGGCAAGGGACATGAATAGGCAATTTTCAGATAAAGAAATCAAAACTATTAATAAGCACATGAAAAAGTGTTCTAAATCTCTTATAATCAGAGAGATGCAAATCAAAACAACTCTGAGGTATCACCTCACACCTAGCAGATTGGCTAAAATGACAGCAATGGAAAGTAATGAATGCTGGAGGGGATGTGGCAAAATTGGGATATTAATTCATTGCTGGTGAAGTTGTAAATTGATCCAACCATTCTAGAGGGCAATTTGGAACTATGCCCAAAGGGTGATAAAAGACTGTCTACCCTTTGATCCAGCCATAGCACTGCTGGATTTTTAGCCCAAAGAGATAATAAGGAAAAAGACTTGTACAAGAATATTCATAGCTGCGCTCTTTGTGGTGGCCAAAAATTGGAAAACGAGGGGATGCTCTTCAATTGGGGAATGGCTGAACAAATTGTGGTATATGTTGGTGATGGAATACTATTGTGCTAAAAGGAATAATAAAGTCGAGGAATTCCATGGAGACTGGAACAACCTCCAGGAAGTGATGCAGAGTAAAAGAAGCAGAACCAGGAGAACATTGTACACAGAGACTGATACACTGTGTTTCAATCGAACATAATGGACTTCTCCAATAGTGTCAATGCAATGTCCCTGAACAATCTGCAAGGATCTAGGAGAAAAAACACTATCCACAAGCAAAGGACAAACTGTGGAGTAAAATCACCTAGAAAAGGCAACTGCTTGACTACAGGGGTTGAGGGGATATGGTTGAGGAGAGACTCTAAATGAACACCCTAATGCAAATACCAAAACATGGAACTGTGTTCGAATCAAGGACACACGTGATACCCAGTGGAATCACGCATCGCCTATGGGAGGGGTGGTGGGAGGGAGGGGAGGAAAAGAAAATGATCTTTGTTTCCAATGAATAATGTTTGAAAATGACCAAAAAAAAAGGAAGTCTTCTAGCAAAAGTTGAATGAACTTATCCAGGATGTTGTAGAGGGGATTCTTATTCAGGTATGATTTGGATAATATGGATTCTAAGATCCCTTCCAACTCTGGAATTGCATGAATGGCCTCTTTAAATATAATTTTTAAAAATTTCCCTGAAATCTTAGCCTTTACTTGAAAAACTTGTTAAAACTTATCCAATTCTACCATTGGGTTTTAGTCATGAATGAAAAAAGGGTCTATTATGTTCTAACTGTGATTGACATATTAAAATCCTGTTTGGGGTTTCATCTTAATACAAAAGATTAAATTTATTCACATGACAAAAAAAAGTCTAGAAATAGTATTGAAGTAAGAATTCCTTTGGAGGAAAAAATTACTTGCCTAAAATGATTTAAAATAATGAAACAAGATTAAAGATTATAAGAGGTCCTCCCTAACTTTGGGGTTCAATTTAAGTAGTTAAAATTTAATTTAAAATGACTCATTTATTAAAAAGTCAAAGCACAATGAATGAATTTTAATATATTTCAACATCATTACTATAAGCATTTTATGTTATAAAAGTTATATTGGTCAATGAGTCTAGTAAATACATACCTCAAAGGAGCTGTTGGATAAATAATTTTAATGTGTTGAAAGACTAGATCTTGATTTAAAACGTGCTTGATCCATTCTCTGAATCTTTGGCCAGAATCACCTGAGAATACAGGAAGTTAAAGATTTTAAATATACAGGCTAGAAACCAAAATTGTTCCACTGAAATTGATAAATATTAGTTGAGCATAAATTTCACTACTAAATTTATTTGTGGCATACTTTAGAAAATCGATTATACTTAGAGCAATCATAACAATATTCTCATTATAAGCGATACATAACCAACATTCAATAAGCAGAAAAATATGACAATTAGGTATTTTTATATTATTCAAAAAAATTTACAAGATTTTTATGCTATATCCCTGGAAGCAAAACAATATGAAGAAACAGAACTGCTAGTCTTAATTAACAATAAGCCAAAAATACTTTTGACTTTTATTCATGGCTTTAACACCAGTTCCTGGGGGTTGGGATTTGATAATGAGGTTTTGGATTTTCTGATATCTTAAATTTATCTTAGGAAACACATTAAAAGAAAATTTCTCTAAAATTATAAACTTAAAAAATTATATTAAGACATTGCTTGGTTTCATTATATGACTACCTCTACAAAATAGCTCTATGATACATTTTGATTTATTTACCTTGAAAAATCTAAATTTTATTTTAATAAAATTTCATGTCCTATAAAGCAACAAATACCCTGAGGTATGAAAAAAAATCAGATGGGAATTACTCTTATTATTCTGACAACTTAGTATATATTTGAAAATAGAGTCTAGACATTAATTTCCTGTTGGTAAAATCAAGAGGGAGAATTGGGAATAGGTGGGGAAATACTGTACTCTGTAACCATCTCAGCAGATGGGCAAAACCAGTTTGAGGCTAACTGACAGGCCTCAAAACCATTTGATGAGTTAGGGGGATGTCTACTCCAAGCATGTGTAGACTTCCCCTAGCAGAATGGACAAATAAGAACAATTTGTTCCAAGTGCCATGAGGGTAGCTGGAGCAGGTACTATAGAGAGCTTATAGCTTGGTCAAGCATGGAAAACACCAAAGTCATTCACTGCTTCATGGATCATCATCAGTCATTCTGACTTTTGTCTTACCATTGGACTTTGATGACTCTCAAAGGAGAATGAGGTTGACAACTTTGTACAATTCTACTTCACTTAAATCCAATTCATGCTTGAGTCAAGATATTACCTTGTGATATCACAGGTCCTTTTTGAAACAAAGGATGAACAACAAGATGTAACAAATGATCATTTCAACTCTTCTTTAAGACTTTCTCTGAGACAGAGATATTCACCATGGCCATCTCACTTCTGGAAAAACTCTGTTAGAAAGTTCTTTGTATTTGTTTCCCTTAACATCAAGCCTCAATGTAACTCTCTGCAACTTCACTCCACTTCTCCTGGTTCTTTCCTCTGTGACTAAATAGAACAAGTCCAATCCTTCTTCCATGTGACAGACCTTCATCTACTTGAAGATAGTTGTAATAAAATTATCATCAAAGAATTAGAGCTGAAAGGGTTCTTGGGTATCTAGTATAACCTTTTATTTTACAGATAAGGAAAATGAAGCCCAGGCATGAAGTGGCCCCAACTCCATAGTCTCTGGCTTCATGATGTGAAGGAGAGAATTTGCAAGGCATGCATGCAAGGCAGAAAGCAGAGGACCGAAGCTGTCAGTCAAAATGAAGATTCCTTTTGGAATGTGACTGGGAGACAGTTGGAGGCAAGCCAAGGGCTGAACTGGGCTGAAGGGGGCTTTTGGCTTTGGGGCTTCTGGGCTTTTGACTTCTGACAGAGGGAGAGAATAAGCTATTTGTATCTCTGGGACAGGTCTGGCTGATTGGCAGAAGAAGAAGAAAGACAGTTGTCCTCATATCTCTCTGACTGACTCTGTGACACAATTGTGATAGAATTGCCATACCCTCAATATCCTCCTAACCCTCATTTTAGAGAATAGGGAAATCCTACCCCTCTTACCTCCATCCTTTCCTGCCTTCCCCAATAAACCCTTACTTGAGTTGAAAAAGAGAAAAGAGTATTTTCTCTAAAGCATCATAGTTCACACTGAGTGAAACTGAAGAAAGGGGAGAGGGGAAGCTGAAAGGCTTCTAAAGAGGGGAGGAAGGGTGATTGAAAGGGGGAGGAAGAGAGACATAAAGGGAGGAGATTAGACAAACTTGATCCATTAGTTATCTAATAAACCATCAAATAGACACCCTCAAATATCTATCTATTACAACATGACTCAGGCTTTCATTCCCCAAGTCCTCTGACTCCAGCTCCCCTGCTCCGGAGCTCTGTCTAGCATACCATGTTGCCAGCTTCTGAGCATAGACCTTAAAATCTTCTCTTCCTTAGATTAAATATGCTCAGATGTCAACTAATTCTATCATCCAGTGTTCTAACTTATTCCTCTTAACTTTATATGAAAATGTAATGAGTATTACATCTATGCCTATACCCAAATTATTGATGAGAAATGTTAAATAGTAAAGGATCAAGTACAGATCCCTGAGGAGTTCACTACAGAATGCCCATGGGTGCCAATAAAATATTAACTTTCATCATGGAGTTTGAGCCATCCAACTAGTTGTGAATCCATCTGGTTGTATTATCATCTAATCCATATCTCATTGGGTTCTTCTTAATAACAGTATATCTATCAGAAACTTTTGACAAAATTTGGGAAGGAGGAAAGGTACAGTAAAAGCTTTTATTAGGCAAATACTATGTGTTGGCTACTGAGCTAAGCACTTTACAAAGATTGTCATTTGATATAACAACTCTGTAAGGTAGGTACTATTATTACCACCATTTAGTTGAGAAAACTGAGGTAGGTCACAGCTACTAAGTATCTAAAGCCAGATTTAAATTCAGGTTTTCCTGAATCTGAGCCCAGAACCCTATCCTCTGTGTCATTTAGCTGCCACACAGGTAAACTATAACCCCAGAATTCCCTTCATCTACTAGGGAAGAAGGGAGACAGGAAGGAGGCAGGAAAGGAAGGCAAGAAGGCAAGAAGGAAAGAAAGAAGGAAGGAAGGGAAGGAGGGATGGAGGGAGGAAGGAAGAAAAGAAGGATGTTAGTTGGCATGACCTCTTCTGGATAAAACCATTAGTGTTTTGGTTTCTAGACCAACCATCTTTTTAACAATGTGTAAATTTTCCTAGGAATAAAAGTCTAATTCACTGACAAAAAACAGAGTTTTTGATCTTTTTGCCTTTTTGAAAATCAGGCCTTGGCCTTCCTGTAATCTACTGGTATCTCTCCCATATTCCTTGCTTATTGTAGATAGCTATCCTCTAGTCGTTTTTGTACTGTCTTTTCTAGTCATGTAAAGGTCATTCTTCTTGGCAGGAAAAAAAAAAAACAGAAGCAAATTAAGAATTGAATAGCTCTTCATGCTCTCTGTTGATAAATATTGACAATTATTACTATCCTTTCTATCCCAAAGGCCATTTTCTATCTTTGGTCTTTCCAATTAAAAACAAACAAGTAAAAAAGGTACATCTTTTTGGTGTTCTCAGGCATCTCTTCTCAACCTCTTCCCATTGGGAGCTGTAGAATTCCTGATATAATTTTAAATGACTAGGTCATGCTCTTCTAGTCATACTTGGCTACTTTGCTTTACTTCCTTCTTATTTATACTTCTTTTAAAAATCTAAGTTGGTTGATGAGTTCCCTGCTCCATATTGGTCTCGTCAAACAAATCTCAATTTTTTTTCATTCCAATTGTTCCCTTTTGTCTTTAGAATTCCATTCTTGGGCATTTCTCATCCCCTTGGGTTGACTTTCCCTTGAAGCATTTAGTCTATTGACTATGAATTCTATGAAATGTTTTTTCAGAATCCAAGGATACAAAACAAATTATACCTAGATTTCCTCCTCTATCCAGAACTCTAGGAGACAATAATAACTTTCCCTCAGGAATTTCATCATTTCTTCTTCACCAAATATTTTCTAATTATTAGAGAAAATAAAGGGTCCAGATTAGAATTTCCCTTTGTTGAATCTTCCATTTCTTTAAAGATAAAATTATAATTAAAGCATGTCAATAGCTTTTTAGCTGCTTGGCCACTGGCCAAAAGAGAACTCTAGCAGATGTCTCAATGACTGAAACTTCCCACTACTACTTTATCATTCTTCTATACCAGATTTGTGAAGTTTCCTAAACTCATCTACTCTTTCTTTCTATCTAGGTGGATTTTAGAATACTAAAATGACAAAATCACTTGTCTCTCCTGTCACTAAATTTCACCCACCTATTGTCATGATTACGCACTCTGGTTCCTAAATTTTCTGATGAGTATATTTTCTTAATGAATAATCCTACACTATATCCTACCTCCTTAACCTATCCTGTTTTTTGAATGAAGAACATTCATCCAGTCATAATTCAATCAGAGCTCTTATTTTACCAAGTTTCAGTGAAACAAATGAGGACAAATTTACCTCCTTGCATTAAAACCTTAAGTTCCTCATTTGTTGTCTCAAATTTGGGCATTGTGTAAAGCTATCTGAGATCATGGTTTTTACTAATGTCTCTCTTCTTGGATTTTTCAAGATATGTATCTACTGAGTTTCTCAGCTGCTAATTTGTATTCTTTATAGCTAATCTCAATGGTGCCTAATTTGAGGGTGATCCACACAAGTCTTCTTTCTCACCTATTCTTTTTTAATTTAAACCCTTTTTGATAGTATTTTCAATACACCTAACAGATATATTCTAAGATTCATGAAGTTAATCCCCCTGATCCAGAAATCTCATTTTCAGAAGTTTTAGCCAGCTGCTATTCACTTTTTTCTTCATTCCTTCCTTCCTTTTTCTTTCTCTTTTTCTCACTTTTTTCTTTTTCTTTCTTCTCTCTCTCTCCCCTTCCTTCCTTTTGTTCCTTTTTTTCCTTTTTTAATTCCTTTCATTCAAAAGTCAATGGGGGGGGGGGGGAGGCAGCTCATAGATCAGTGGATTGAGAGTCAGGCCTAGAGATAGGAGGTCCTAGGTTTAAATCTGGCCTCACACTTCCCAGCTGTGTGACCCTGGGCAAGTCACTTAACCCCCATTGCCTAGCCCTTACTACTCTTCTGCCTTGGAACCAATACACAGTATTGATTCCAAGACAGAAGGTAAGGGTTTAAAAAAATATCAATTGTGGGGAAAATGCAATTTTTTAAAAGGTGCCACTATGGTTTTCCAAGACTTTGAAATCATTGGCAATACCTTTAAATTATTTAAGGCAGTGTTAATGGTGTGCATGTGAAACAAAGAAGTGTATGGTCATTCATTTTGATGAATCCTGGACGGTTCTGTATTTTCATAAAATCCAAGATTTAAAATTTTTGTTTGAGAAAGATCTTCAGGGAAGAAGCTTGCTAACTCCTAAAATTCAGAGAATGAACTATTTGCAGAAAAATACCTAAAACCTTACACTACATCAGGAAGATCCAGAATGAACCTTAGGGTGCGGTTGATTGAACATTTATTTTGAATGTACACTCTTATGCCAAAAGGGGACTGGCCCCTAATTGGTTTTTGTCAATGAGTCCAACAAAACATTGGTTTTGCTGTCTCTCTCTCTCTTCTATTTCCCTCTTATCTCTTAACTATTGTAGTTTTCTCTTAGAAGGTAAAATTTTGTATGCACCTGCAGTTAAAAAATTTAGAGGTTCAGGATGATTATGTTTAGTGATCAATTGGGGAGTCTAGTCCCCCAATCATCATCAGGGGGGATTGTGAAGTTTAGATTCTCTCCATTTTGCTTAGTCTAGCACCCAGGAATGTATACACCCACACTTAAGGATTAAGTGTCGAGGAAGAATGCCAATGACTGGCATGTGCTAGCAAGTGACAAATCAGAAACAACTGACTGACCCCTGGCCTGTCCTAAGCCAAGCTTAAGCCACCATTGGCACATGTGAGACACAGGAAATGATGTAAAGAACTGCCTTTATATTTAGTGTCACTTCCTGTGGGGAGGGACCTTTGGTGGAGTTGACCCTGGAATTTGAGCCTGGAGGAGCTCCCTCAGATAGCTTCCTTGAGACATTCACGTTATGAGTGATAAGACTGACTCCCCTTTCCCTTGGCTTTCTGGGGAGACCTCTTTGACCAAGGCCTCTGAACTCCTGCCTGGCTCAGCCTGGGCTGGAACAGTTTAAATTCCTTTCCTCTCTTTCTTTCATTCTTAATTTCTTCCTTCCATTATAAATAAACCACCATAAAATTCCATTCTGACTTGAGTGTTTCATTTGGATTTAGAAATTAAATCCCTGGTGAATAACTAATTTTATATTCAGTCGCCACCCTAAATTTACCATTAATAGTTCTTCATTATGCCTTATGCTCCTGGAAGACAATAGGGTTTCATTAAATAAGATGCTATCTATAAAGTGCTTAGTATAGTACCTGAAATTTATATAAATGATTATTCCCTTTCCTAGACTGGCTACTGCTATTTTATGATCAACAAATAGCTACCTCTGAATCCCTGAACAAGGAAGGAATCACCAACTTACTAATTCTCTTCTACTACCTGTGTAAATGAATTATCCGCCTTTGTTTAATTTAACTTAATCAATCAAGAACTTGGAGTGTTCCTCCTTTCACACAGTCAAAAACTTGAAGAACTTTTTACTAGAAAAGGAAGTTCACACCCTCAAAGACCAGGAGTGGATCCCATAAGCACTGTTCCCCACTCCCACCTTTGGGCAGTGCTAGGCAAATTAAGAGACTATATGATTGGTTCCTGAGATGTGATAGACCAGCCCTTTTGAAGTAGAAACCAGAGAGACAGGAGGTGACATGGGAAAAGGGCTATAAAAGGCAAGACCAGAGAACTGAACTGGCACTTCTCCATTAGAGATTCTGCATTGGTGATTCTGCCTTAAGGACTTTTGCTGAAAAAGGGATTCTGCATTTGTGCCTCGAGGAATTTGGCTTTGGTAACACGCTTGGGTTGAGACCCTCTCATAGGCTGGTGAGATTCACATTTGGATTCCTACTGGCAGTCTGGAGGCATTAGGTTCTGTACTTAGTGTATTTAGTTAGGCAATATTTTCTGCCTTCTTCATATATTTCCCTCTTTACTATCTCTACTTTGCTGTAATAAAGCTACTAAATCTACTAATAGCCTCATAAAATGGTGACCAAAACAACTTTTTATAACTCTCAGTTTGACCAAAACCAATTTTAACTCTTACACACCCCTTCCTGAATTATTTCTAACCTGAAAGATTCTGTGGCTCTATTACCTCATTTTATGCAAGTCTTATTCATAAAAATAGAGAGGTTTATGATTATAATTAAGGATCAGATCACCATAAATTAAAGAAGAATTATCCTTTAAGGAGCTTTGTACTTATTAATATGAACTATACAAGGAAACAGAAGAAACACATGTAAAGTATCACTGCAGGCTGTAAAAAGTTAGCACCTATTATATACATATAAATGTGTGTAGATATATATACCTTTTTATATCCATATATATTAGAAACTTGTTAGCTTTCAAAAATTAATGGTTGATAGATTTCCATACAAATAAATCTAAACTATAAGAAATTAATAATCTGCACTAGAATAAAATTGCTATCAGAGATTGAATTGTTGCCAATATTTACATATAGTGTAAAAATGGACCCAAAGGTTGTTATAATAAAAAGAGTTTAGTTCATTGGATAAAGTGGTATACCAGTGAGGTATTGGGTGGTTTGTGGGAGCAGGAACAGGGTGTGATGGAAAGTCTATGTTAGAGAAGGAATGGCAGTTCCTTCTCTCTCACTCAAGTGATAACATCAAGTTATCACTTGATGCTCCTTAAGGAAATGCCTGGGGTGGGTTTGATGTCACTCTCCCCAGTCAGCCCTACTTGTAGATGTTTTCTATGCCTCTTCCTCAATGAGGATTTAGTGGCAGGCCTTCATCAAGGCCTTACCACAGTGAGAATGATCACAGGTGCCCTTTGTGAGACCAGTCCATAATTTTTGAGGTAACTCTTCCTAACACAAATATCTGACTGCTACAAAGGGGTTTAATATTGGGACTTAGGTGAACTGGATGAGGGGAGAGGGAATAGGTGGCCCTGCCAAGATCCTATGTGGTCCATAATCTGATGGGCCTATAACAGTGCTCAAAAAATGTCTCTGCCTCTTCCCACCTAAATAGTCCCTTTCTATAACTTAATCATTAGTTTATCCTAAGAGAAATATGTAGAAAATAGTTCAGGGAGGCAGGAAGGGTCAAGGGAGTTGTGCCCTCCTTTGAGAGTCAAAAAAAGCCCCACCTTAGGGGACTGAGATGTTTTTCTTCCAGTTGAGGGAAGTAATAGTTGTATATTTGGTGGGAGATCAGGAACAAGCTTGGAGAAAGAAGCAGGGTCTTCTCGGGTGGCTTCAATGATCCTTCAGCCCCCCAAAACTGAACTTCACAGCTTCAGGTCACAAGTCAGAAGACCTAGAAGTTCCTCAGAATCCCCTCAGAACCATTTGTCCTCCCAGAAGTCTTTGCTCCTCAACTGCCACTCAATTTCTTTCAGTCCTCATCCCAGAATTCCAAATCTCCCTGCCCACATCCTTAAAATAGCAATTATCTATAAAAATTTAAGAATAGCATCTTTAATAGATGTCACTATGCCAAACACTCAGTCTTCAAGTTATGTGGAATTTTAATAGTATAGCAATCTAGTAGAAAAAGTCAAGATCATATGGAAATATTCTTCTCATCATATCTGTTCCTGGAGTTGGCCTAAAGATATGTTCAGTGAATTTAAAGAAGATGGGCTTATTATATGACAATATTTTTATTTAATCTACTGACCTAATTCTGAAGAGAAGAATAAACTAGTAACTTATATTAAGACTATTTCTAGGGGCAGCTGGGTGGCTCAATGGATTGAGAGCCAGGCATAGAGATGGGAGGTCCTAGGTTCAAATCTGACCTCAAACACTTCCCAGCTGCGTGACCCTGGGCAAGTCACTTAACCCCTATTGCCTAGTCCTTACCACTCTTTTGCCTTGACTTCAAGCTGGAAGGTAAGGGTTAAAAAAAAAAAAGACTATATATAAACTCCACTGAAAAGAAGATCACTACTATGACTATTATGAAATATAATGATTACTTTATATGTATATATAACTTTAAAAACAGAGAATATGATTTCAAGTCCTGACTTGGCAACTGGTAACGAATGCTAATGAGCAAAAAATAGAATAAAACAGCATTGATTAAAACAATTTGCTTTTTCATGATTTGTTCTTTTAGTTTCATTCCAAATAAAATGAAGAACAAACTGTACAGTACTTAAACTATTTGTGGAGTCACCCTCCAGCCACAATTTCCTCTTTCTACTCAAAATTATTTCCTTAAAGAATTAAAGTTAATACTTTAAAAGACACAAAAGATTCATTAAATTTCCTTATATTCATATATTCCAAAATCCTGCTAGCACAAAAAACAATAAAAGGACAAAATAAAATCAGCTGACTGAAGTAAACAAATTCTTAGTGAAATTTATTGTTTTCCATTTAAGAAAAGTTAAACATGCAATTATTTTCCTGTCACATTAAGGGGTTCTAATTCTGTTTTTAATGCATGCCTCAGTGGTAAAAAAAAAAAAAGGCTCAAATTAACATGGGCCAAACCTTATCTTCCACCTGTTTTCCTGCAGATGACAAGTGAAGTTTAGTATCTGGTTCCTTTCAAGTTTTTAACTAGCAAAAACATATCTTTGAAAATCTTTTACACTTTGGAAAGAAAAGCAAAATGCTACAAAGAGATGTTTATACATCCTCAAATTCCACCTGCGAAGAATTATTCTCCATCACAAAACAGTAAAATAAAATACTGTTATAATGGCTCATTTTTACACAAATTCATATACAATATGAGCCAAACATTTGCACTTCAAATCTAACTACATATAATAAAATTTTAATTTGGCTAGTCTCCAAGATGGATGTCAGTCTTGTCCCTACAACAGCAGCATTATTCAATTCAACAAGTTGGGAATTGGAATCTAATATAAAAGGGTTCTGCTACTTGCATTTTGAAAGAAATCTTTGGAAAATTTCCTGCATCAGTAAAAAAAAAATATTAGAAACCAAGAATAAATTACAAGGCATTTGAATAAAAGTAAACAAGACTTGGGGTTCTCTTAAAAATAAAATCATTTATGAAATCAAACATGATCATTCTGGATTTTCTAGGCACTTAGGGTATGAGATTTTTACCTTTTACCATTTTATAAGCCTAAAATATTGGAGCAATTTTTGGCCCCACCCTCTTCTTTTGTTCCCTCTTCCAGTCACAAAATCCTATGGATTCTTTCTTCCTAAAATGGTTCATTTCATCCTTCCTATTTGTGACACCACCTAGTTTATGCTCCTATAATCTCAAGAACTTCAATAGCCTACCTGCAATTTCCTCTTTTAAATCTTTCCCTATTACCTTTCCCCAAACCCTAATTCATTCCACATGTCCCATAAAAACTAATCTTCCTACATCCCTTATCATTCTTCCACTGAAAAATTTTCAATGGAACCCTTTACTTTTAGGATAATGGCTAAAACTCCTTAAATCTATAGTTCAAGGCACAATCTGAACTCTACTACAGGAAGCAATATGTAGTGTTATGAACAAATGAATATTGGGTTTGGAGTCACTTCAAGACCCAGGGCCTCCCTGTAAAAGAAAGAGGGTTAGACTAAATGATTATATTATATTAAATGACATGGTCTGACTAAATTCAAGGTATATAATTTTTTTTTAATTTTATGATACTTTGATGTTTAAGATTCAGAGTAAATCCTAGTTTCTCTGAAACGTGGGCTTAAGTCATCTCTCTGATTTCTTAACTATGACAATTATTATTCATTCATTTGCTAATCACATACCTGTACCAGACAAACTTAATATTTTTCACAAACAAGGGAAACTGCTTCCTTTGCTCCTCTAGAATGCTTTGTAACCTAATTAGGGTCAAAATCAGGAACAGAATCCATGTCTTCCAATTCTAAACCCAGTACTCAACCCACTGTCAGGTTTCTTTCTAATGAAGATGTAATATATCATAAAACAACAATTCATTGTTATCTTCAAAGGTAATAACTTGATAGCGAATAATAACCTTTAAGTTCATTTTTCCCCATCTAGACTATAATTATCTTTCAAAGGCAGTCTGAATATGCAGAATCTTCAGAACTGGGTTCCAAACCTTGGATGGATCAATTAATCTCTCTGGGCTTCAGTTTTTTCATCTGTGAAAATAATTTTAAGTCATTTCCAGATGTCAGTCTCTAACTTATATTTTGTGTAAATGCCAATAGATAATAGATCACATTTATAAAGTGCTTCATGATTTATTTACAAGGAATTCTGCTAATAAGAAAATCACAGGTTTATGTATTCAGAGCTTAAAGGTATAGTCATCTAATTCAACCTTTTATTTTACAAAGGAGGAAAATGAGGAATAGAGCAAGAGTCTTGGCCTCAGAACACATTTAAATACAAGTAAAGTTCAGGACTTAAAAAAATCCTCATTTTTTACTCCTAGTTCAGTCTTTTTCATTGTACAATGCAGCTTCTCTGAGGCAGTGGAAAATTTAAGTATTTAACTCTGAAAGGGAAATGCAAATGTTGTAAGGGCAATAGTGCCATCAGTTTAGAACTTTTTATCAGAAGTGGTAAGTTAAAGTTGCTAATGGAAGAAAGGCAGTATTAATCAATCATTAACTAACCAACATTTATTAATGTCTGCTATGAGTCAGTTACTGTGATAAGCTCTTGGAATACAAAAAGAGGCAGTCTTATCATTGTCCTCAAAGGAAGAAGTGATCTGGCTCTTAAGCCAGAAAGAGAACAAGGAGAAGAAACTCCTTCTACCACTGTCCCCATGGGAAATCCTCTGCAGCTTAAATCCCAAATGAATTGCTAAGGTGCACAGTAGATAGCGTACCTCGCTGGCAGTCGGGAAGACCACGAGTTCAAAGACTTCGACATTTAACAGCTTGAAGACTAGGCAAATCTTTTAACCTCAAATTCCTCAATTGTAAAATGGGGTTAACGCCTACCTCCCAGGGTTATGAGATACGCAAAACGGTATATAAATACCAGGTATTATTATTATTATCCTAAGTGATTTGCACAGGTCATAGCCACACAGATAAGCGTATTTTTGGCATTTTCCTAATTTTATTGCCAGGACTATGGACTACGCCACAGTATTGCAGGAGAGTCAACGGATACAGGAAGGATCTATTTAGTACCCGTGCTGAACTTAGGCAAGTCACTAGGAGTCTGTTTCCTCAATTATAAAATGAAGAAAGGGGGTGTGTGTGGTGATGGAGGGGTGGGGGAATGGGGGGGAAACAGCCTCTCTAAATCTAAGATCCAAGAATCCAAAGTCCTCCAGGGTTAGGACTCAAGACAAATGGGAGTGGGTCGGATACGTGGAAGACGAATGAGAAGAGAGGTAGGAAGGGGATAGGGGAGGGTCCAGGCGTTCTGAGCCTGCGCGGCTGAGACCGGCACGCGCCTCTCCCGCCACCGCCCAGTCCGGAAGGCCCCGAGCCTCTCAAGCCTGAAAGGGGAAGGGATCTTCAGGAGGGGGGAAGGTCCATCCCCTCTACCCACGCCGCAAAAAACCGAAGCATAAATCTGTAATCCACCTGAACCGTGAAGCATGATCAGAGAGGCGGTATGTTGCCCTGTGGGGGACACCACGAATTGCCGCAGCCGCGCAGAGGTACCCGTTACCGCTGCCATGACGCCCAACCTCTTCTGTATCTCGCTCCTCCTTGGCCTTTCCAAAACCCAGCTCACGTCTGCCTACGGGCTCGCGCACGCTCTGGATCTGGCTGTGTTCCCGAAATCGGGGACGCGCGCCCTCTCCTGAGCAAACCAAGGGATTTAAAGCTCACTTTTAGTCCTCCAAGGTCAACCTTTATTTTGCATAGGTTAAGAGGTCACACAAGTAGGATAATGCCAGTTCCCGTGTTTGAAATGAACATTTCGAGTAAACGTATTAGAGAATAAGTAATATAAATAATATATAAGAAAACGAAGGGCACGGATTAGGACGGTGGATGGACCGGGGGGGGGGGGGGGGGGGGGGGGTCCACGAGGAAAACCCCTTCTCACTGACCTACTGGTTCCCCCTGGCAATTCACCTAAATCTTCTGACCCTATTTCTATGGCTCTAAAATGAAGAGTTGAACTCAACAATCTCTACGGTGGCTCTAAATCAATGGCCTCATAGGCATAAAATGGAAAACGTGATAGGCAAGAAATAGGCATTCCCTGGAAAAGGAAGTAAGGAGGAAAATGGGGGGAATTATTTCACATAAAAGAGGTATAAAAAGAATTGTCTCTCCCCATATATAACATACATATGTAAATATATATTCAATTGGTAATAGAAATTTGTGTTCCTCAACCAGGAAGTAGGAGAAGGGGATAAGAAAAGGAGGCATTAAAAGGGAGGGCAAGTAAAAAGGCAGTAGTCAGAAGGGAAACAGACTTTTAGAGAAAGGACGAAATACAAAGAAAGAAAGAAAGAAAAATATAAGAAAATAGGATGGAGAAAGATGCAGTTAGTGATCATGAATGTGAATGTCATGAACTAAACTATAAAACAAGTGAATAGCAGAATGAATTAGAAACCAGTATACAATAATAATTCAGTAAATCAATAAAACAATAAATAAGACTAGTATCTGATTTTATTTTTAAAAAACAGTAAATTAATAAACTAACAAAATTGATTTTATAAAAAATAAACTTGATAAATTCAATTTAAAGAAGGAAACCATATTATCAAAAATGAAAAGTATGAATACACCATTAATAAAGATGAAAGGCAATTATTAGGAGTCATTTTGCCCAATTATATTTTAGTAAAAACTGATATTTCTATAAAATTGAAATTGTACAGATTAACAGAAGAAATAGGATACTTAAATAACCCTTTCTTAAATTTTAAAAAAATTGAATGTCATTAATGAACACCCTAAAGCAAAAATTCCCAGAAACAGAAGGATTTACAAATGAATTCTGCCAAATATTTAAGGAACAATTCTAATACTATATAAACTATTTGAAAAAATAGGAAAAGGAATTCTACCAAATTCCTGGAGGAAAAGCAAAAACAGAAAGCTACTAAACAATTTCCTTAATGAATATTGATGCAAAAAATCAAATAAAATATTAACAAGGAGATTATAACAGTATATCATGAACATCATATATTATGACCAAGTGGGATTTATTCTGGGAATGCATGGCTGACTTAATATTAAGAAAACATCAGTATAATTGAACATATCAATAAGAAAAATAACAAAAATCATATTATTATCTCAGTATATGTAGAAAAAACATTTGACAAAATACAGTACTTATTTAAAAACACTAGAAAGCATAGGAATCAATGGAACCTTTCTTAAAATGACAAGAAGTATCTACCTAAAAGCAAGAGCAAGCATTATCTGTAGAGGAGAAGGGGAAGCTGGGTAGCTTAGTGGATTAAGAGCCAGGTCTAGAGACAGAAAATTCTAGGTATCTGATCTGAGATACTTCCCAGCTGTATGACCCTAGGCAAATCACTTAACCTCCATTGCCTTGCCATTACCGCTCTTCTGCCTTAAAACCAATACAAAAATTAAAAAAAATTGATCATAAGGCATAAGGTAAGAGTTTATTAAAAAAAATAAATCAGGAGAGAAACAAAGATATCTGTTATCTCCACTATTATTCAATGTTATACTAGAAATGCTATCTATAGCAATAAGACAAAAAAACAAAAATGAAAGAATTAGAATAGGCAATGAGGAAATGTCACTTTGCAGATGATACGAGGATATACTAAGAGAGGCCTACAGAAAAAGAATACCTAGTTAAAACAATTTACAACTTCAGCAAAGATGCAGAATATAAAATAAAGCATCCGGATTTCTAGTTACCAACAATACTCAGCAGGAAGAGAGAGAAAAATTCCATTTAAAAGCAAACCCTGGGATTATATGAACATAATTACAAAAACACTTTCCACACAAAATAAATATTTTAAAAATATTAATTGCTCATGTGTAGGCTGAGTTGATAATGTTAATGTAACAATTCCACTTAAATTAATTTATTTATTCAGTGACATACCAATCAAATCATCAAAGAATTATTTTATAAAGTTAGGGGAAAAAAGGAACAAAATTCATCTGGAGGAATAAAGGGTCAAGAATATCAAAGGAATGAATGAAAGAAATGTGCACCAAGGAAGCCTAACAATTCCAAATTTTAAACCATATTATAAAATGGTAATCACCAAAACAATCTGATACTGGCTAACAAAATCAATGAAATTGAACTAGTAAATATTAAAGAGTAATAAATCATCATAGTAATTAAGTTTCTGATAAATTCAAAGATATAAGCTGGGGTGGGGGGGCAATAAAAATTCACCATTTGACAAAAATTGCTAAAAAGCTGGAAAACTGTTTGATAGAAACTAGGCCCAGACCAACATCTCATACCAAACACGTAACATAAAGTCAAAATGAATAAATGATTTAGACATTAAGGTTATCATAAGTAAAATCAGAGAATCATGTGGAAATGTACCTTTCAGCTAAGGATAAGGGAAGAATTTATGACCAAATAAAAGATAGAGAAGATCCTAGAGAGTAAAATGGATCATTTAAATTCCATGATATTAAAAACTTTTCCCACAAATACAACTAATGCAGCCCAAAATAAGAAAAACAGGAAAATGGAGGAAATATATTTACTTCAAATTTCTCTGATAAAGTCTTCATTTCTCAAATATGTAGGAATCTGAAGCAAATTAGTAATTGTCCAATTAATGAAATAGTTAAAGGATATGAACATGCAATTTTCAGAAGAACAAATCAAAGCTATCAATAGTCATATTAAAAAAATGATCTAAATTACTGCTATTTAAAGAAATGCAAATTAGGAGAACTCTGAGATAGTCCCTCACATCTATCAAGATTGAATAACATGACAGAAAAGGAAAATAACAAATGCTAGAAAGGATGTAGAAAAATTGAGACACAAATGCACTATTGGTTAACTTATGAACCAGTCCAATTATTCTGAAGAACAATTTGAAACTGTGCCCAAAGGACCATAAAACTGTTCATACCCTTTGACCCAGTAATACCACTGCTTGGTCTAAATCCCAAAAAGATCAAAGAAAAGGGAAAAGGAGTTTTTTGAGCAAAAATATTGTAGGGGGGAAAAGGGGTTATTTTTTTTAAAGGATTGGATTGGATTATTTAAGAGTGTGGTCACCAGGAATTTATTCCAAAGAGATTTATTTAGAATTTATTTACAAAATGTAGAAAGAGTGAAGTAAGAAAATCAGAGAGAGGATAGGGTAAGATATCTAGCTTAAGCACTAAGTAACTTATTCCTGGCCCCGGCCAAGGAAAGTTAATCTTTAGGCCTCTGCAAAGCCAAGGACCTGGGGAAGTCTCTTCAGAAAAATCCAGCAGTTAAGAGTCAGCTTTTTTCATTCACCATATGTCAGTTCAAAGGAAGAGATTTTAGAAAAGCATCACCAGGAAACAGGGTCTCAGGTTCAGTCAGCACATTCTTCACCAGTCTTTACTTCAAAGAATGAAGAACTGCCAATAGAACTCTATTCAGGAAGTCGTCACTCCCTTTTAAATATACTTTCTCTTATGTCACTTCCTGTGCCTTTCCCTAATTCTACATCTACCAATCACAGTTGAAGTCCTGCTTTAGGACTGCCCAGGAGGCAGTCAGTCAATTCTGATTAATCACCCACTCTCCCACATGTGGGTCACAGACCTCCCTCACTCAAGTGTGAATGGGTTGTTTATACCTTTGGTGATTAAATCTAACAATGGGCAGATCTTCCTACTCATCTTTTAAGTAGAGTGTTTACACTTTTGGTGATTAAGTTTAAAAATAGGCAGGGGTTACAATTTAATCTTCACAATTAGGGAGAGTTAATTATTTTCATTTTCATAATCAGGGGAGAGTTAAATTTAATCTTCACAATATTTATAGCAATATAACAATATTTGTGTTACCAAAGAATTAAAAATGAAGGGGATACCCATCAATTGTAGGATGGCTGAAATATTTATGGTATATGATTATGATACAATACTATTTTGGGGATACTCATCTGTATTTTCAGAGAGAGTGTGGACACAAGGAAAGCCTAAGTCTAACAATGTTAAACACAGTAACCTCAAGTATTCACACTAGATTCAAAACCTTTGCATTGGCCTAGAAGTGTATCAATTCATCCTGGATTGGGTTTTCTTTGGCCCTGTGCAATGGCTCTTTTGTGTATATCTTGTCCTGGAATCAGACAGAATCATTAAGCAAAGTCCCATAATTTTTTAAATAATTAGTTGCATCATTTTTATAGTCTCTAGCTCTTTGGGCATGTATTGACAAATGCATTTTAAACTTATAGTACTGAAAAGTCAAAAAGTTAAAGAAAATATTAATACTGGTGATATGTGCTTCAAATATAAAAAAGAGAGAAAAAATAAAAAAACTGAAATAGTATATTGCACATGCAAGAAAAATAAAAGAGTTTTAAAAATAAAAATGTAGCTTATAATCATTGACACTCTGTGTCAGCTAAGAAAATATAGAATGCAAGGCTTTCTCACCAAAAATTAGCTCCAAATATAGAATGCAAGGCTTTCTCACCAAAAATGAGCTCCATTTCCTCTTCATATCTGGCCATGATCCACTGTGTGTATGAGCAAATGAATTGAGCAGTAGTACAAATCTGTAGTTATCAATATCCCCCAAATTCTCAATAGCCCAATTAATTACAATAGCAAAAAACACACTATCATATTTCACATAAGTTGCTATATGGCATTTTTAAAAGCCTATGAATTGATGGATATTTGTCATAAGTTTTTACAATCATAGCAAATCTTTCAACCTTGGTAATAAACATATTTTTAAACAAAGTAAAACTTATTTTGGGTTTAGAACATCACCAAGAAATCTAGATATCATTCTGGTGGAAGTAAAGTAGTGAGCTGAAGAGTTATAAATGAGAGGTGCTCCTTTTTTGGAGGCTTTTTAGGGGTACAAATGCCCTGAGATTAACTGCCCCAACTTCCATTCACATATTTAGAAATGTGGGAAAGTTGGGGGTTATAAAATGTATTTAACTTCAGCTACTAGAATGGGCCTTACCTTGTGGTAGGGGCAGGCAAAAATGACCAGAGATTGTTAAAAAAAATTTCTAAAAATCATGTTTAAAAAAAAAAAAACACCTTAAAATCAATTGAAATATTTAGCACATTAAATTTTCCAAAGGTTGTTATAGCAATTGTAACGAGTTCTGAAATCCATCTATCCTCTATGTGACAATTTACCAAGGCAAAAATAGAAAGGCTGTTTTCATATATGGGCTTAATTACAATGATATTTGTTCAATATGGTTATGGGGGGAAAGCAACAGAATTAAACAGTAGTTAAAACGCAGTACATTAAAATGATTCAGTGTAACAGATATTGAATGCAGTAATATATGAATTTAAAATCACAAAGTTAAACCTTAAATAAAGCAAATAGTAAAATGCAATAGAATACAGAGATTTAAAAAAACCATTGGAGTCTGAAATGCCTTAAAAATATAACCTCTAGTCTCTTTAAAATTCCTTGGGTTTCTTATCCATTTAGATGTCTATTGTCAGAAGGCAGAAAATTGGTAAGGGCTAGGCAATGGGGGTTAAGGGACCCATCCAGGGCCCCACAGTTGGGAAGTATTTGAGGCCAGATTTTAACGAAGTACCTCCTGTCTCTAGGCCTGACTCTCAGTTCGCTGAGCCACCCAGCTGCCCCTCCAAAGTTAAAGTTGTGTGGAGCTGAATTTTTTTTCTGGCACGCAGTTGAAATCAATGAAATTACCAGAACAGTCAAAAGGTATCCTTTTAAATACCCATTGCTTTTAAGTTCCTGTTTGGAAAAGTCTGTTTCTTCTCTCCATTTTTTCTCTCTCCTCCTACAATCCTCCGGCAATACCCCCGTTTTTACCAGTTAGTAGAAATGAGTCTTGCTCCAAGGCTAGAGTTTTGCTGGGGCCGGCAGGCAGGTCACCACCAGGTGTTCAAGATCTTGGTTGAATCAGGTGGGACAGGTGATCAAAAGACCAGGTGCAGCAGCTGCTAGAGAAACAGGCAGGCAGAACAAAGCAACTGGGAACCAGGTGAGCGGCAAACAGCAAACAGGTCTGGAGCGGAGGCTGCAGGCAGGAACTCATGCAGGCAGGGAGAAGCGGCCAAGCCGGTGGGAGGGAAGGGCTCAAGAAAGTCCAAAGCGGATGGCTGCCGGCAGGAGCGGATCAAGATGGTTTTCTAAAAAAGCATCTTGGAGAAATGTAGCTTAAAAAAATTTCTAGGCACTAGCTATTAAAAGCTGAAGTTAGTAGAGAAAAGAATCAAAAAAGAATCAGACGATTGAGATATTTTGTTTTCCCGAAGAGGTTACGCCAAACTGTAAAGATTAAAATTTGGGAAACTGAGGCAGGTAGAATTTAGTTTCTCTCTGCAAGGAGTATTATGTTTTTTAGTTTTATTTAAGATAAGGATTAAAGAAAATACAGAATAAGAAAGCATATGTCTAGGCCCAGAGAGGCCTAGACAACCTCACTTACATCATGAAAGAAGTGGAAGTAGGAAAAGAGACCTCAGTAGGCGGAGAACTACTTTAAATAATAATTTGTTATCTCACCCAGGTGAGAGTTCAGTGTGATTACAAAGCATTCTGGGAAGTGAGCAAGGACTTCTGGGGACTGGAGACCTGGATTCAAGTCTCCATTTTTACATTGTAGAGGTTTGCTGAAGACCTGCTGTGTTTGAGTCTATGTGTCCATACCATCATCTGATAAGTATGAATGATATAATCCCAACACCTTCTCAGTCAATGATCAATTGGAAGATATTGTTGGTGGATACTAGAATAATTATTATTATAATGAATGTAATGAGGTATTTGAAGAATCAAAATATGTAAGGGTCTGAATGTATATATCAGTGGGAGAATTCTAGAAATTGATCTTGAATGGCTCTCTATTGCTTCTAGGATAAAATATAAATTCCTGTGTTTAGCTTTTAAAGCTCCATGCAACTTGGCTGAAACCTTTCTTCACAACTCAGTGGAACGTTCTATTCTGTGATCCTTTGAAACTCGCCTTCTTTCCATTTCTGACATAGACTCTCTACATACCAACTCTATGTTTTTGCTCCTGCATTTTTGTGTATAGTAAGTGATTAACAAATGATTTTTTATTCACACATAATATAGTGCTTATGATAAGCATTTTCAAAAAGACCATGATAAAAAATAATTGTATCGTATGAATTAACCCCTATTAGAAGGGGATAAAAAGGAAGAGAAATTATACAAAAAAAAAATCTGATAGCTAAATCAATATATATTTTAATAGTGAATTTGGCTTAAAAATGAAATTGGGAAAGATGACACAAATATATATTGGAAAATATGGTTCAGAGCCCAAAAGTTTATTGACTATAAAGAAAACCTTAACCTACATATTCTACAGCATGCAAAGGCAACCATAGCCCTAACTAGTAGGTCAATCCCCCTAAACAAGAGCTACCCCAGTTTCAGAGTAATCCCTAGTCTATATACTCCAAGCCATATTTAGTTTATTATACCTTACTGATCTGTTTACCTTTCAATTGTCAACTAAAAAACAAAATTAGTTCAAAGTAAGAGTGTGTGATGGGACAACTCTCTATTAGGGTTTCCCTTTTCATCACCTCATCTACATTCAGGTTGGGCAAGTTTTTTATCTGAAATGTGAAAAAGCAGCCCCTTGGACTTGATCATCCTGAAGTCTGAGATTCAAGCTATATTCCTTTGACACAGCTTCCTAGTGGCCTCTGGCTAAACCTAAATGGCTTTCTGGAAACCACAGTGCATAAAACGACCCATCAATGTAGAGTCAAGACCTTTCAGACTTGGGAAGATATTCCCAAACCATTCCATTTGAGTCAACCTTGCCCTGATTGTTGACCAGGTATCTGGAGGTGAGAGGAGCTTCATCTACCTAAGCTAAGTGCTGAGCTGTCCTTGGTGAATATACATTCAGTATGGCTAAGCAAACCCCCCTTCATTAATTAGTGTTTCATTTTATTCTGAACCTAAACTAACAGAACTGGAACGTGTTAGATCCACTAGGTACAAAAGATAATGACCTAGTAAGAAAAGAAGTAACAAAGCATCTCCCTAAAACCTGGCCACTTAGACATCTAGCTTTCCTGGGGAGAATAAACACATTAAAACAGATTAGTACACATGTGACCTAGGCCCAACAATTAGTCAGATAACATCTAGTAAGTACCCACTATGTACCAAGTTTTGTGTTAAGCATTTCGGGTTAAAAAAAAAAAAGCAGAAGACAATCCCTTACCTGAAGAAGCTCACGATCTAATAAGGGATACAACAAGCAAACAAATATGTACAAACAGGATGTATATATATATATATATATATATATATATATATATATATAGTATAAAAGGGAAATAATTATTAGCAGACGGAAGGCACTAGAATTCAGCGAGGTTAGAAAAATCTTCCTATAGAAGCTGGAGTTTTATTTGTGACTTTTAAGAAGCCAAGGATGCCAAATGACAGAGATGAGGAGGGAGAGTTTTCCAGGTATAAGGGGCAACCAGAGAACATAACTGGAACTGTGAGAGAAAGTCGTGTTCCTGGAACAGACAGGAGGCTATCATCACTGAATCCAAGAGTATGTGATACAGAATAAGATGTAAGAATGCAAAGGTGGGAGGGGAAAAGGTTATGAAGGATTTCAAATGCCAAACAGAGGATTTTGTATTTGAACCTGGATGTGATAATGAGCCATTGGACTTTATTAGGGCAGGGCAGGATAGGTAGATTTGAGAATCATCAGCATAGAGATGGTAACTAAATCTGTGGGACTTGTATGATAAACATGTAGGCATATTCTAATGTTGCAAAATATCTAGCCTTCAGACTGTTCCTGCTGATCTTGTTCTTATAGTCTCCACAGGATGTTGCTAGATAATGTTCCACTGGACATTGCCTAGCTATAGTCTTTATTGCCTCAAAATTCTTGCTCAGCTAAAAATCCATGACTAGGGAATTTCTGTGGACTAACTTTCCTTTTCCAAGGGTACCGAGATATCAGAAAATCTTCTTTATAGAGGACCCGGTGAATGGAATTTTTAAATTTAAGAGCTTGGACTTGGAATTACTCATGAGTTAATCCTTTAAAACTGACCTCTGTATTGATATATACAAGTATATTTGTAATTTCACTACCTACTTCACTGGACTTTTTTGAGTTTGTATATCTTAAATCAGTAAATAATCACTGATTGATAATGGGGCCTGTAACAGTTAAAATTTAGGAATATGGGGAGACTGAGGCAGGTAGAAATTAGTTTCTCTCTGCAAGGAGTATTATATTTTTTTAGAGGTTTATTAAAGGTTAAAGATTAAAGAAAATACAGAATAAGAAAAAACACATGCCTAGGCCAGAAGCCTAAGCCAGATAGCCTCACATCATGGAAGAGACACATCTGCTCCAAAACGGAAGTCCAAAAGAAGACCCAAAAACCTTTGCCACCAGCTTAAATCCTTCCTCGATCTCGGCCCACCTCAGAATTCCCATGAGATTACAAAGCATTTTGGGGAAGTGGAGCAAGGGCTTGTGGGGATTGAAGTCCAGAGTTCAAATCTCAATTTTACATTCCCCCCGTTTGATCCTCTGGGAAGTAGTCCTTCCCCAAAGGATCATAAAAACATAATCAATTTAAAGATTACAATAATTTGAGGATAAGAGAAAAAAAAGAACAAAACCAATAATTACTGGTCGCATTGACAGAAAGCCAGTTAGGGGGCAGTCCCCTTTGGCATGAAAGTATACATACAAATAAATGTTCAATCAACTACACCCAAAGTTCATTTTTGTGAAGCTTGTGGTCTGGAGGCTTCTTCATGGTGGCTTCTCCAACAGTTCAGTTCTGGATTCAGAGAGGTAGCTTCTTTTTTACCTAAAATTCTTCTCAAAAGGAATTTAAACTTTGAAATGTAAAATAATAATTTTTTTTTACATTCCCCCCATTAAGAGGGTGATTTAAAAAAAAGAAAAGGATCACTTAGGGATGCATGGCTGAGGTATGAGGTATATGAATCAATTGGCAAGAGATATTAAAAAGACATCAGAAAAATCAAAAAAAAAAAAGGAAAAATTTCTGGATGAAAATATAGACTCTCAAAGTCTTATGTGTAAAAATTAAAGTAAAAGAAAAATAAATCTATAACAGATCCTTGAATCAGGGCCCAATCAAAATGATCTAAGCAATGATGCATTTACCCAATCAGTAGCCAGGATTACAGAAAGGTAGCACACTATGGAAGGCAGAAAAGAAAGGGACCAGATCATAGAAGCCAAGTAGGAGCCAAGTTTGGGGATACTCATCTGTGAGTATCTTCAGAGTGAATGTGGGCACAAGGAAAGCCTATGTCTAGCAATGATAAACATAGTAACCTTGAATCTTCACACTAGGTTCAAGGCCTTTGTACTGGCCTAGACATGCATCAATCCATCCTGGATTGGCTTTTCTTTGGCTCTGTGCAATGGCTCTTTTGTATATATCTTGTCCTGGAATCAGACATAATCATTAAGCAAAGTTCCATAATTTATTTAAATAATTAGTGGCATCGTTTTTATAGTCACAAGCTTTTTAGGGCATGCATCAGCAAATGTATTTCAAACTTATAGCACTGAAAAGTCAAAAAGTTAAAGAAAATCTAAATGCTGGTAACATGTGCTTCAAATATAAAAAGGAGAGAAAAAATAATAAAAAAACTAAAAAAGTATATTGCACATGCAAGAAAAATATAATAATAAAAGAGCTTTTAAAAATTCAAAAATATAGCTTATAATCATTGACACTCTGTGTCAGCTAAAAAAATATAAAATGCAAGGCTTTCTCACCAAAAATGAGATCCATTTCCTCTTAATATCTGGCCATGATCACTGTGAGTAGAAGGCAAATGAATTGAACAAGGTTAACAATTTTTTCATTTTTAAAAATACAGTAGTACAAATATGTAGTTACCAAAATCCCCAAAATTCTCAATAGCCCAATTAATTACAATAGCAAACAAACACACTTTCATATTTCACATAAGTTGCTGTATGACATTTTTAAAACCTATGAATTGATGGACATTTGTCACAATTTTTACAAACATAGCAATCTTTCAACCTTGGTATTTAAACATATTTTTTTAAACAAAGTAAAACTCATCTTGGGTTAAGAACATAATCAAGAAATCTAGATATCATTCTAGTGCAAGTAAAGTAGTGAGCTGAAGAGTATAAATAAAGGGGTGCTCCTTTTGGATGCTTTTAGGGATACAAATGCCCTGAGATTAACTGCCCAACTTCCATTCACATGTGGGAAGGTTGGGGTTTATAAAATGTATTTCACTTCAGCTACTAGAATGGGCCTTACCTCGTGGTAGGGGCAGGCAAAAATAACCAGATTGTTAAAAAAAAATTCCAAAAATCATATTTTTAAAAAACCCTTAAAATCAAATCATTTGAGGTATTTAGCACATTAAATTTTTCCAAGGTTGTTAATACAATTATAACCAGTTCTGAAGTCCATCTATCCTCGGCAAAATAGAAAAAAGCTGTTTTTTCATATATGGGCTTATTCACAATAATATTTGTTCAATAGTTATAGGGGAAAAACAACAGAATTTTTAAAAGTAAGTACATTCAAAATAAATTCAATCAACCTTCAGTTCAAGCAGAATAATATTGAATCCAGTAATATATGAACTTAAAATCACAAAGTTAAACCATAACAAAAAATGCAATAGAATACAGAGATTTTTATAAACCATTGGAGTCTGAAATGCCTTAGAATATAGCCTTTAGTCTCTTCAAAGTTCCTTGGGTTCTTATCCATTTAAATGTCTATTGTCAGAAGGCAGAGTGGTAAGGGCTAAGCAATGGGGTATAAGGGGTCTGTTCAGGGCCCCACAGCTGGGAAGTATCTGAGGCCAGATTTTAACCCAGGACTGCATGTCCTCAGGTCTGGCTCCCAGTTCCTTGAGCCACCCATTTGCCCCTTCAAAGTTAAAGTTGAATCTTTGGGTTGAATCTGCTCCCTGACAGATAGGTAAAATCAATGAAATTACCAGAAGAGTCAAAAGGTATCCTTTTAAACAGCCCATTGCTTTTTAAGTTTCTGTTTGAAAAAATCTGTTTCTTCTCCTCTCCCTTTTCTCTCTCCCCTGCTCTGATACCTCCTCCTGCCCCAGTCCACGTGGAGCCCAGGCTGCCCACGTGGAGCCAATACCGCCCCGCCTCTCCTCTCCCCTCCCCCACCCCCCACCCCCATTTTGTTACCGCCAAGGATCTGGGTTTGTTGGGCAGGCATGTCACCAGGTGATTACAATCTTGGTTGAATCAGGTGGGCCAGGTGAGCGAGAGAAAGACTGCGGGGTGGGCAGGGCCGGGAGCCGGAGTGCAGACAAACAGGGCAGGGAGTTCAGGCACCAGGTGAGAGGCCAGGAACAGAAGCAGGAGAAGCAGGGGCCAGGTGGGCAACAAACTCAACAGGTCTGGATCGGGGACTGCAGCATTGCAAGGTTAAAAAAAAAACCTTGGTCAGAGAGATGTGGCTCAAGATAGCTAGGTACTAGCTATTAAAGATTAACTAAAGATCAGAAAAGAAATCAGAAGGTTGAGAGTTTTTTTCCCATTAGGTCGCCAAACTGTAACAGTTAAAATTTAGGAATATGGGGAGACTGAGGCAGGTAGAAATTAGTTTCTCTCTGCAAGGAGTATTATATTTTTTTAGAGGTTTATTAAAGGTTAAAGATTAAAGAAAATACAGAATAAGAAAAAACATGTGCCTATGCCAGAGGCCTAAGCCAGATAGCCTCATATCACGGAAGAGACACATCTGCTCCAAAACGGAAATCCAAAAGAAGACCCAAAAACCTTTGCCACCAGCTTAAATCCTTCCTCGATCTCGGCCCACCTCAGAATTCCCATGAGATTACAAAGCATTTTGGGGAAGTGGAGCAAGGGCTTGTGGGGATTGAAGTCCAGAGTTCAAATCTCAATTTTACAGGCCCCAGTATATAGTACTACCATTATGTTTCAAGTACAGAAAGCTCCACAAAATCCCACATTAAGTGTCACTAAAGGTAAACATAAACACTTTGTATGCCAAAACTAAGATTGGAAAATACCTCCAAAAGTTTTTTATAAAAAAGAATAACAAGAAACATTACAGTCTTTGTTTGAACTCAGGTGTTCTTGATATAGTTCCCTTTCTTTCTCCACTACCTTTCCCAAGGCTCACAACTTCCAGTTCTTGAAGTTTTGCCCAGAACTTTCTGTGTTCTTCACTTCCAAATTGCTAGCTGACAACTCCATCTTCAACACTTCCTCAATTTGCTATCCTAACCAAATGACCACCTGTCCAAGCAAACTAAGAAGTAGGAGGACCTGTGTCAAGAGCTCCCTGGATTGTGGTAAATTTTCAGTTTCAGCTGGAACTTGAGCTTTTCCAGATTTAGAACCATTTATAGAACTGAGTGTTCAAAACTGAATTGGCTTTTCCCAACTCTGTTTTTATTCATGGAAGTGCACTTTTCAAGGGGACTCCACTGCAGATGACTTGAGTGTTTGATTATTTGTTACTTGTCTTCTCCTGTTCTTAATCTATTCATAGCATAAAGTGAAGATTTTCAGTTACTACACTGTATTTAGAAATGCCATCTGGGAAGTGAGCACCTGACCTAAAAAAAAAAATGTTACTCCTTTCACTCAATGAGCTTAGTTGCTTTCAAATTTAATTGTCTCACCATGGCTGAGGGTTTTGTAGCTTTGACCTGTTGATCTTGTGGAAAATCCTTCTTGGTAGGATTTTATTTAAGTATTCTGACATATCTCTTAACTTCTTTCTTACTGCTATTTGCTTGCTTTTACTGAGATCAGGTGAAGATTCTGTCTCCTTTTATATTTACTTAGTTTTATCTATGCACAAGTTAAGACAAGTAAGCAAAAAGAGAAACCTACCATTTTACTCCCCAGCTCTGGTGGGATCTAAAGAATGTTTAGGATTCTGTAGTGCCATAAAGTGCTTGGCAATGCTTCAGGGTACACCTGGTAGGCTTTACAAAAAAAAAAATCTCATGAAATCTTAGCCCCTTAAAGTAGTATGTAGTACTTTGAAAATTATTTTTTATTAAATGAATGAAATGGCATTGGGAGTGTGGGCAATATGGTTCTCATAAGTGTGTATTTATTTCCTAATTGTTACTTCTCTTATTCTTGAGTATGCTGACCTGTAGTTCCTGGGAAAGTTAAATGTAGAATTTCCAGATTTCTATTAGATATAAATAGGGAAGGGGTATTATGTATATTTGGTGATCAAAAATTTATCACTGATTGATAATGGGGCCCTAGTATATAGTTCTATTGAATTGCTAAATATGTACTAAGTTAAAGTCCCTCGGGTAATATGAGCATTAATGAAAATATAAATAATTACCAAATCATCTGCCTTTTTCTCATCTTTTCAAGAACTACATAGAATCATGCAAATTTTAAGATGAAAGGGACCACAGTAGCCATTTACTCTAACCCATATGTCAGGGGAATCCCCACTATAATGTGCTCATCAAATGACTTCCCAGTCTCTGCTTGATGACTCCAACAAAGAAGAACCTATCACCTCACTAGGCAGCTCTCCACTTTTGGACAACTCTAATTCTTAGGAATTTTCCCCCCTGACACTGGCCTCTTTGTAATTTTTACACATTATTTCTGGTTCTGCCATCTGGAGTCCAACAGAACAAGTGTAATCACTCCTTCACATGACACTCCTTCAAATACTTGAATACAGCTATGATGTTCCCTCTGACTTGTCTTCTCCAAGCTAAATATGCCCATTTCCTTCAACCAGTCCTTATATGTCATGGTCTTTTCATTATGCTGATTGTACTTGTCTCCAGTTAATCAATGTCCCTCTTGAACTTTGATGCCTAAAAATAAAACCACAGTAGTCCAGATAAGGTCCAAAGAGTATTGAATACAGTGGAACTATTCCCCCCCTCCCTTTTTTTTAATGAAAGATATCATCTTCTCCAAAAGATTGCTCCCTCCATCATCCCTACCCTCTCACTTATCTTCAAATGTTCTTAGTCTACTGGCTGCTTCACTGCTGTCCACAAATATGAACATATTTCCACCATCCTCAAAAAAAACCACCCTCATTTCATCTGTCTACTTTACTAGCTATTACCCCATATTTCATCTCCTTTTTGTGACTAAGCTGCTTGGGAAGGACATGTATCATTGATGCCTCCCCTTCCTTTCCTCTCATTTTTTTTAACAACTTTCTTCATCATTCAACTGTAACTACTTGCTTCAAAATCACCAAAGTTGTTTTCATTGCTGCATCTAATGACGTTTTCTTAATCCTCATCTTTCTTAACCTCTCTTCAGCCTTTGATACTGTTGATTACCCTCTTCTCTGTAGAGTTTCTATGGCACTACTCTATCTATCCTGCCTCTACCATACCTGTCTTGACCTCCCCTCCACCTCTTTTGCTAGATTTTCTGAATTGTTCTGAACTGTTCAGGAGACCACCATGTTCCTGGTCAACCAGATTTACATCTTTGACTTCTTATCATCTCTTACTCTCCCACATCCAAAATATTGCTAAGTCCTGTGAATTTTGCCTTTGTAACATTTTTTGCTTGTGCCATCTTCTGTCCTCTGACATTACCACCACCCCAGTGTTAGCCCTCATCACCTCCCACTTCAACTATTATAATAGTTTGCTGATTGATCTCTGTGCCTCAAAGCTGTCTCCCCTCCAGGCCATACTCCACTCAGATTTCAAATTAATCTTTCTTATGTGAAGGTCTGATTATGTCACTCCCTATTTAGTAAATACCAGTGGTTCATTTTCACTCCCTAGATTAAATTTTCTCATTATTATTCAAAACCCTTCACAATCTGACCTCCTCTTGCCTTTGTAGTCTTTAAACACACACCCACACCCACACCCTTATCTTCCTTCTTGGAATCAATACTATGTAGTGGTTCCAAATGAGAAGAGCAATGGCAATGGCAATGCCCAGGGTCAAACAGCTAGGAAGTGTCTGAATCCAAATTTGAACCCAGGACCTCCTGTCTCTAGGCCTGTCTCTCAATCTATTCAGTCACCCAGCTACTCTCCTTTCCAGTCATTTATACCTTACTCCCCACCCCCCCGCCCCTCCCATCCTCTTCCATCCAGTGACTTCTTCACTTTTCCTCAAAGAAGATATTTTTATCATCAGTCCCTTTGAATGTTCACCGACTTCCCTCATCTCTCCTGGCTTAGCTGGTTTTTTTCCACCCCAAGTCAGAGCTAAAAACCCAGCTTCTATAAGCTTTTCTTTATTTTCCTTAATAGTAGTCTTTTTTATATTTTTCTAACTCCAGTTTATTTTGTATATATTGTGTTCATACATAGGCCTTTTCATGTTGTCTTCCTCTTTAAACTTTATGCTCCTTGAGAATAAGGACTATCTCTTACCTTTCTTTGTATCCCCAGCAGTTAATTCAGAGGCTGTCATGTTTTGGGTACTTAATAAATGTTTATCGACAGACTGATTTACTTCAGCTCTAAACTGCATTAAGCTTTTTTTGGCAGCCATATCACACTCCAGATACATATTGAATTCTTGTCCCCTAAAAGCCTATATATTTTATCCAAAACAACTAAATCTCTTTTATTTTACTTGTTGAGTTGAATTGTATTCCCAAAGATTTCAAACTTGTCCCTATTGAATTTCATCTGATTTCATGAATAATTTTAAGCAGTCATAATATAAATTACAAACATGAATAATTATCAGTAATTTTTAATAATAATAAATCTTGCTTATTAAAATTTATTTTGATTTTGATTCTGACATCCAGTGTTTTAGCTTTCCCTCCCAGCTGAATAAGCCATCTACATCTTTAATCAAGACATTGGTAAAAACATACTATATATAGGGGGCAGCTGGGTGGCTCAGTGGATTGAGAGCCAGACCCAAAGATGGGAGGTTCTGGGTTCAAATTTGACCTCAGACACTTCCTACCTGTGTGGCCCTAGGCAAGTCACTTGACCCCCATTGCTTAGCCCTTACTACTTTTCTGCCTTAGAATCAATATACAGTATTGATTATAAGATGGAAGGTAAGGGTTTAAATAAAAAAACAACAACATATTAAATATTATAGATGCTTGGCAAAAGCAGTCTCTAGGTTCTTGTCCTCATACACAAAGAATCCAGGCTTAGAACTGAAAGATACCTTATATATCAAATAATCTAATCCTTTCATTTTGTAGATAAGTGAATTGAGATCCAAAGAGAGTAAATAATTTACCCAAGGTTACTTAGATTATACAGGTCAAAGCCAAGCTTTGAACCTAGGTTTCCTAATTACATAGCTATTGCATCATTTTTAGCTTAACTTCTTTAGGAAGGGATTATACTTGACATTAATATCTATTTACTTGTCCTTTCATTTTTTGCCTCAAAACTTATTTACATAGATCATATTGGGGTTGTTTTAATTTCATGTTTTGTCTTCCCTTTTTTTACAAGAGCAATACAATATAACCTGGTTGGCTCAATTTAGATAATTAAGAATGAAACAATATTTTTAGAATTTGAATCATAAATCTTAAATTTTCTACTTAGCTACAACTGTGGAAACATGGAATTTGAAAAATCATTATCATCAGGGATGAGAATTTTCTTTGCTACAAAATTATGTTACAGGCTCACAAAAATCTCAGAGCTGGAAAGAAATTGCAAGGCCATCCAATTCAAACCATTCCCAAACAAGAAATCCTCTGCAGCATACCCAACAAGTGGTCATCCAGCTATTGCTTAGACAATAAATTTTACTAATGCTCCATTTATAAAGATTAGAGATTTAAATTCTAATGAAAATATTTATGCATGGCTTGCTCCTGAGTGAGAAATGCCACCCAAGAAGTTTGATGGTGTTTACTGTAGGCGATAATCCCATTTCAAGAAAGCCAAGAAAGCTAGTTCCACCTTTAAGTATGTGAGTTGTTTCTTTTCCATATTCTGAAAAGCAAAAGTCTTTAATGTTCAGCTTCAGATGAAAATAATATAAGTGTTTTATGTATGGTGTGTATAACATCTAAAGAACTTGTTATAATTGAGTATGGGATCTAAGGATTTCCCTTTCTTTGCATTTTAAAAATCTAATTTTAAATGAGGCCCCGCTTATTGAAGAAAGAGAAAAAACCTGTTTGTAGTCAGCTTGTATTGATTCAGTGGTTTTATTTTTTTAATGAAAGAATTGGATCACAGATGCAACATAGTTTGTACTCTCCCTCCTGCCCCCCAAGAAGAGGCTTTTATTTGGGCAGGTTCATTCTATCATGCAGGTGGAGTTGATATAAGGAGTAGTTTTTGCTTGGTTATTAAAAACGGCATGTATGCTGAGAATTCCTCTCCCTTAACTTTTTTTTTTGTTAGTTAATGGATGGTCAGTCATATGGTTAACATCTGGAATTCACTCAGGCCAGTTGGATAATATCTTCTACCAGTTTGTTGCTTTATTCAGAAAGAGACATACCAGATTGGAAAATACTAAAGGGAAATACTGTGACTCTTTTGACATATACAGACTCAAATCTCACCAAGGTGGCCTTTGCAACAGTCATTGAGCTAGTTAGACTACTTAGTTATCAATAAACATTTTTGTTGTCTTAAAACAAACTCCCAGAAAATGCAAAAAAAAAAAGGCCTCAGAATTATTTCAGTTCATACAGGACTGTTTTCATCTTAGCCCAGGCCCCAAGCCATAAGCACACAATTCAAATATTCACTCCACAATTCTCATTTTGAATAAAATACCACTCTTCTAAAGAGGACTAGCTTTCCTTCAGAGAGAGAGAGAGAAAGAAAGGAGCACGGAAGGAGAAAGAAAAGAAAAAGGGAGGGAAGGATGGAAGATGGACAAAGAGATGAATCTTTATGCCTCCAGGCAGACCCCAGTCAGATGACCCCACCAAATGCCTGAGGGCTTACCACTCTAAGTCATGTCCCCACCAGGACATAGCATCTGTTTTAAAAAGTATAAAAGCCCCAGAACTGATGTCATCAGGGGGGACAGCCTTTCCACCTATGCTGTCCCCACGGGGAACAGCCTTTCCTTTCACACTATCCTCCCAGGAACTGCTCCCCATCTTGCTGTCCCACCTTGCTATCCTCCTGACCATTCTCAGCATTATGTTCTAAATTAATACATTTCTCTTTTTTTTTTTAAGCAAAGTTTTGGAGTCTTGCATTCTTGCAAAAGGTATCCTTCCCGAGCCCCAGGGGTACCCATCTGAACCCCATAACAATTTAACCTTTATGGTCCTCAGTTTTCTCATCTAGAAAATGATAGAGATTTTAGCAGATGATCTTTAAGCTAGATGATCTTCTAGCTCAAAATATATGATTTTTTGATCCACCGACTCCATAAGACTAGCAAAATGGAAGATAATTACTTCTCTGTCCAGAGTTCCCCTGAAATTTTGCTTCAAATTAAGGTTCTTCCCACAGAAAAACGTTTGAGAATTCTGTGTTATGTGCCACATATAGAAAAGAATACATCAATAACAGAAATAGTGATATAATTTTATTTTAATAATTAGGAATAAGTCTTAGTAGAATTAACAAAGTAAAGAGAAATATGTCCTTCATATCTGAAAATGATGATTACTATTTGTGTATTTTAAAATATAATCCTGTAATCAATGGCAAGTGTTCCAGTTCATTGAAACATGGGATTCACCAAAAAAATAAAAAGTGATAAGGCTAGGAAGATAGATGGGAGCCATATTGCACAAGGTCTTAAATGATAATCTTTTAATCTTTTAACATATTATTTTGATAGTGCTATATTAAATTATGTAAAGGACAATGGAGAATTGCATGGACATAAACAGATTATAGCTTGTTATTAATTAAGTGTAAAAATTTATGTTAAAGATACCATTAAAGAGATGTCTGGCTAGAAATATTTTGGTGTTTTAATTTGAAACACTGAACACAAAATACCAATCAGTCATACTCTGCCAAATCTGTGGACTTGCTGAAAGCTTTGGGCAGCTCTTGAATTGATCTCAACTCTAAATTACTCACTGGGGACTTGGACATGAATTTTATTTAATTGTGCCCTGCTGGCTTTGTTAGCAATGGAGTACAGATCTGATGTGACAACAATGTAAAGACAGAACTCAAGTATGCTACTACAACTTTAAAGGTTTGGGCTTGACTATTTCTCATGGTATTGCAAAGAAATTTAATACAGTTATTTATCCTCTTTAAATGAGGAATAAAAAAATGAAAAATATAAGAAGAATGTTAAATTATTATAAGCTTATATTAACTAAAATTTTTATTGCTTAAAAAAACCCTACAGAATTCAAAGTTATTTATATTCAGAGAAATAACCAAAGGAGGCAAAAGTTTCTCTATGTTCTGATAATCTGATGAATTTTTCAAATATTGGATCTGGAACTGGTAAGCACATTTTAGAAAGACATTCAATAGTCAACAAACATTTATTAAGTTCCTATTACATAAAGTGTTAAGGCTGGAATATACCAATATGAAAAAGAAAGATAGTCGTTGCCTTTAGGGAGCTTACAACATAATAAGGGAAGACAACACACAATAGAAAACTGAAAAGGAGGGGAGAGAGATATGATGAGAAAAGTCTAAGAAGGCCAAAATAAGTTCAGGCAGGTGGGAAATGAGATCTCTATTTGTCCCTTCTTATCAGAAGAAGTTTATGGCTTTACCCTTTTAGGCAGAGGTGTGAGTAACAAGGCTGATTTGATCTTGCAAGATGATGAGATTTCCGAATGATAAATATGCTGAGGGCATGGTGACAAAGTCAAAGAAGTCCAAAATAAATGCAGCTAGTGGGAAATAAGATGTTTGAGGACAGACTTTTCAAAACTAAGAGAGTGGCCCAAGGGAGAGCCACCTAGTTGGCGATCTTGGTCAAGAAAACAATGCCATATAGCAAAAGGAAAGTGATAAATGTTGGAGGGGATGTGGCAAAATTGGGATACCAATACACTGCTGGTGGAGTTGTACATTAATCCACCCATTAAGGAGGGCAATTTGGAATTATGTGCAAAGGGCTTTAAAAGATTGCCTACCCTTTGATACAGCCATACCACTGCTCGGTTTGTACCCCAAAGAGATAATGAGGAAAAAGACTTGTACAAAAATATTTATAGCCATGTTCTTTGTGGTGGCAAAAAATTGGAAAACGAGGGGGTGTCCATTGATTGAGGAATGGCTGAACAAATTGTGTTATCTGATAGTGATAGAATATTATTGTGCTGAAAGGAATAAAGAACTGGAAGAATTCCATGCAAACTGGAATGACCTCCAGGAATTCATGCAGAGCAAAAGGAGCAGAACCAGGAGAACATTGTAAATGGAAACTGATGCATTATGGCACAAACAAACGTAATAGACTTTTCTACTAGCAGCAATGCAATGAACTACAACAATCCAAAGGACCTTATGAGAAAGAATATTATCTATATCCAGAGAAATAACTGGGAGGAGAAACACAAAAGAAAAACATATGATAGATCATGTGGTTCAATGGGGATATGATTGGGGTTTTGGCATTAAAAGATAACTCTAGGGGGCAGCTGGGTGGCTCAGTGGATTGAGAGCCAGGCCTAGAGATGGGAGGTCCTAGGTTCAAATCTGGCCTCAGACACTTCCCAGTTGTGTGACCCTGGGCAAGTCACTTGACCCCCATTGCCTAGCCCTTACCACTCTTCTGCCTTGGAGCCAATACACAGTATTGACTCCAAGACGGAAGGTAAGGGTTTAAAACAAAAAAGATAACTCTATTGCAAATATGAATAATATGGAAATAGGTTTTGAACAATTATACGTGTATAACCAGGTGGAATTGCTTGTCAGCTCCTGGTAGGGGGATGAAAGAGGGGTGAGAAAAATCATGAATCATGTAACCATGGAAAAATGTTCTAAATAAATTAATAATTTTTAAAAAGGGAAAAAAAAAGAAAACAATACCTTATAAATATATTTGTCTTGAAGACTAGGGGACTTAAAGAAATTAAGATAGGAAAGTTGTCATTAGATAATGGAAGGACTGCCTTCTGAAAGTGGGCTTGTGTTTATATTGAGAGTTTGTTGGTAAATGTGTTTCCTTAGGTATAAGATGAAATTCCTTTTCACATCCCAGGACTTCCATATTCCCAGCCCCAACCTCTGGCTAGAGTTATTGCCTGCTTTTCTTAACATGACTCTAGAAAGACCACAATATCAGTTCTATCTGTGAAAATAGAAAGTGTGTCTCCCCCATTGAAAGTTTTGGGAAATTAAAGAAAAGAATGAGAAAGTTAGAGAGGGGAGGAGAGGTAGAAAAATCCTAAATTTTAGAAAATGAGTCTGGAAGTCAAATAGCCCAGGAGCTGTTTTTTATTGCCAACTTACTTTTTCATTGTTCTCTAATTCCTTATGGCATAAAAAACACTGTAGAAAAAAATTGAGAAGAAGCAATGTACAGAATTGAAAGCCAAAGATAGAAGTTGCAGCCAGGCAGATACAAGAATCATAATGATACAAGTATTCAAGGGCAATGGAGAGACACATGGTTGTGGTAAGTCACAACAAACTACAAATGATGTTTTTCATACAAAAGCCAACATTAGGGATGGGACAGAAGACTCAGGAGATGGGATTGTCATGTGGTATATAAATCAATTTATATAAAGTATCACGATATATTTGCTAAACCAGAGATCTAAATATTATAACCAATTTTTAGCAGTAGATCTTAAATTTGTACCTGGTAGATTATCAGTATGATTGTTGCTCTCATAGCTCCATCTCTGTTGCTCCCTAATCTCTGACATGACTCTATCACCTCAGTGCTAAAGAAATCCCAGTAAGGAAAGTAACTTAGCTGAAGCAGTGGTCCCCAGACTTTATTTATTGGCCCCCAGACTTTCCAAAGCACCCTAAAAGCCAGAGGAAAATTAAAATGAAATCATCCTCAATAACACTTCGGAGACAATACTTTTGCCGATTTGACTATGAGAGTCATGATATTAACCTTAATTTCTCAGATATCTAGAGCAGGTGTACCAGAGTTCTTAATCTTTTTCTGGATCCCTTTGGTACTCTGGTGAAGCTTAGGGATCCTTTCTCAGAATGTTTTAAATGCATAAAATAAATCACATACCATTACAAAGGAAATCAACTATGTAGAAATGATATCTATCTATCTATCTATCTATCCAAATTTATAGACCTTAAGATTCCTTGATCTAGAGAATATCATTTCTTATAAATGTCAAGAGTATTTCATCTGGTATTACATATTTTTTTTATGATCACTTAATATTTGTTACTATTCCTCAAAAACCTCAATTTGTACACTCATACTAAATAATGTATGTTATTAAGGAAAGTACAGTTCCTTTATAAAGGGGATAAGCCAACTTCACTACTGGATAAATAGATCATTATGCAGTATTTCCAACATTTCTGGAAATGGCCCCTTTGGGAATCAGACAGGCACCAAATGTGGTTAGGTTTTTACAAATGTATACTACTTAATACTACATATACGTAGCATTTTAAGAAAATATACTCCCATACAGACCATTTTGTTTGCCCCTATGTTTCTACTCCCAAGAAGCTTCACTCTTCTGGCAACTAGATTTTGACATTTATTTGTCAAAAATGGGGTGGAGGTGAAAGCTTTTTTTTTTTTTGCCAGTTTATGTGATGCCATAAAGCAGCATTTTTCATTTTTCAACACTTATTAGCTCAGCTCCCCAGCTGTGTAGCACCACACCCTGGTGTGAAATTGAGAGGGATAACTCTGACAAGTTTATATTGGCCTAAATTTATAGCTTTTAGTTTGTGGGGAAGGAAAAAAGAGATTTTTTTATGGACTTAATGCATTTTTGTGAGTTTTGAGTTCAACCCACAGAACCTTGGCGTCTGGGGAGAAAACAGTTTATACCTTGATAATCAATATGTAATATTTGTTTTTCCTGAATGAACATTGTTCATTCTATACAGGCATAGTAAACAGTAAAGTTGAGCTTTTATCCAAATAATACAATCAATTCAATTCAGTTCATTTCAATAAATACATACTATATGCTGATACCTTCCATATATTGATTAGCTCCAAAATATATATATATATGTGTGTATATTTTGTTTGTGCATAATTATTTGTATGTTGTCTCAATACACTATGATCTCCTTGAGAACAAGGCTGACTCTTTCCTCTTTGTATCACTAGCACTTAGCACAGGCCTAGAAAATGGTAGGTGCTTAATAGATATTTATTTACTGACTGACTGCTAGGCACCCAGGTAGATTCTAGGAATATAAAGTCAAAGAGGAAACAGGCATTATTCTGAAGAAGTTTACCTTCTACTGCATGTTGAAGTGGGGTAAGGCATAACAATATGAAAACAGATTCATTCAAAATATATAAAAGCAAATACAAAAACAGTTTAGTTGGAGGAAATCTAGAAAGATCTCAGTGGGAAGTCACAAGACACAAAGGGAAATAATGATAACAAAACAAGAGGGAAAGTGAGGGAAAAGGAGACAGGGAGAGAGAAACAGAGAGACAGAGAGACACAGAGAGAGAGAGAGGAGAGAGAAGAGAGAGAGAGAGAGAGAGAGAGAGAGAGAGAGAGAGAGAGAGAGAGAGAGAGAGAGAGAGAGAGAGAGAGAGAGCTCTTTCAGTCTTAAGAAGGCAAGAAATCAGTCAATGAATCAGCCAATCAATGAAATGACAAGCTATGGCCCAATGGAAGGAGTACTGGATTATCTACAGACAAGAATCCAAATCCTGGATTTTCCATTTTTCGTTTGAATCAAAATCACTTAATGTTTTTAATCTTTAATCTTCTCACCTATCAAGGGACAGGATTGGATTAGATGGCCTCTGAAACCCCTTCTAGTTCTACCTCCATGATCCTACTAAATGGGTACTTATGTGCCAAGCCCTGTGGAATACAAGCAGAAAGGTGAGATGGTTTTGTGCTCTACCAGTTGGATGAAACAGAAGATCATAGAGTTAGAGATGGAAAGGACCTTAGATGCCACCTAGAGAGATTACTGACTCAGAGAGAGGCATAAAGTGGGAGAACATTCATTCCATGCACTTGCAGAGCTATAGAGGTAGAAGATGGAATATTGTGTGTAGAGAGCAAACTGTCCAGTCTGGCTAGAGTGTAGAGTTCTGATGAGGAATATCGTATATCTGTTATTTATTACAGTAGCCAGCAAGCCTGAAAGTATAATCTGTCATGAAAGACTTTAATCGCCAAACAAGGCAGTTTATATTTTATTATAAAGGCAGCAAGTAATAACTGAAAGTTCTTGCTAATTGAACTGATGAGGTCAGAGCTGTACATTAGGAATCCATCAATTTGGCAGCCTTGAGGAGAAGATATTAGAGAGGAGAGAGACTGGATGGAGACAGACCAATGAGGAAGTTCAAGAGAGGTGATGAAGATTTGAAGTTCGGCAATTGTGGCATGTGAAGAGAGAACAATGGGAAAGATGTTGAAGAAGTAGAATCAAGAAAATTTGACAACTAATTGACTGGATGGTGGTACTAATGAAATGTTTTGCAATACCACTGATGTAGGCAGCCAGTCTTGAAAATTAAAGCCAAGACCACACTTCATCCTAAGAAACAGGAGTCTTGACACAGGTGCCCAAAATACTTCCTCAGCTCTATTTCCTTTTATCTTGGTAGATAGATGTAAAGAGAATATGTTTCTTTTGACTGAAAATTAATTGACTTCTACTTACTGAATAATCAGAACAAGGGTTAAAACAATTATTGTTTCTAGATGGAGCATGTTAAAATAAAATGATTGACTAAAAGCTACAAGTTTTTAAGATAAACTTAATCCTTGGCTTCTCTTTTTTCTTTTCCTGGTCTCATACACACCCTAACATGTAACAAACAAGTGGGGAAACTTGCAAAGCATTTTTAAAGACTCTTCCTGAGTGAGACAGTACAATGTGTCAGCACAAATGAACTCGGATAAACCTCCTTTTATTTATTTTATATGAAAGGCTTAGATACCAGCCCCAAACAAATTCTTTGTCTTATGCTGAGCAATATCTGGATTCACAGTACAAGGGACAGGGAAGGAAGAAGGAACAGCCTTTGTAAATGGAAATCCTAATCACAGTTTATAAAATTTGCCCAGACTTCCCCAGCCATTACAAAAAATACAACTCAAGTCAAAATGTGAATATAGCCAAGGCTGGCATTGATAGTGAAAAGTGCCATACAGTGCTATCAGAGTAAAAAGGGGATGGCTTTAAATACACAATTGTATATTCTGTAATAATCTCAGAAATCCCAATCTAGACCCATTTAGGTAACTTTCTTTTAAATCCAAAGCTGTTTTATTCAACACTGAACTTTTCCCCACAAAGATGGGATACTGGGCCCCTGCACAGTGATTTTAAAATAAGCAATATAAAGTTTTACTTTTGCAAGAAAGACCTAGAGCTTGCCAGAGGGTTAAAACTATCCTCAAGGCATAAATAAGATTTCTTGAGAAGACTACTAACTCCTACAGGCTAAAAAGCAAAACTCTGGCAAAGCTGTGACATGCCAGGAGATAGACAAAGCTCATATAGTGTCCTGGAGAGTCCGATCCCAAACAGTGATGGGTACAGCAAATTGCCACTAGAATGGCCAAAAAAAAAATGAAAATGAAAATAGACAATTGTCATAGAACAATAATGCATCAGAATTAGACAAGCAAATAAAGATGTCTTTCAAGTAATATTTATAACCCAATCAATAAAGCTCTCTATGCATTTATATACATCATCTCTTTGGATCTTCACAATCTCCCTTTAAGATTTTTAGTGCAAATATCCCAGTTTTATAGGAGTGAATATGACAGGATGTGGCATGGACATTGTACCCCCACAAATTCAGGCAAACTATTATCAGGGAAATTCCTTTGCTCTCTTATACCCTCAGGACTCCCAACCCAAAAATATGACCTTGGGGATTACCCTCCTTTGATTGTCCCATTAATTTGAGATGGATAAAGAGACACACCTCATACATCTGTCCTCCAAATCACAAGGTCCACCTCCACCCCCATGCCTTAGGGCAAACCTCCTCTCCCAACCCCTTGCTCCAGAGTCAGGTCCTCACTGTTGTAAAGAGTATAAAATCCCCAGAATTGATGACCTCTGGAGGGACAATTTTTCCATCCATGCTGTCCTCCCAAGGAGCAGCTTTCCACCTATGCTGTTCCAACTAGGAGGCAGGCTTCTACCTATACTACCCTCCTGGTCAGATTCAACATTACCTTCCAAATTAATAAATTTCTCTTTTTATTTTTAAGCTAAGTTTGGAGTCTTGCATTCTTGCAAAAAGTATCCTTCCTGAACCCCAGGGGTGCACCTCTGTATCCCACATCACATGGATATTGTTTAAGGCCACAAGTGACAAGGCTAGTGCTGTCAGTTGGTCCTTTAGACTTCATGCTTATTTCTAATTCTGCATGCTAGCTGAGGCACACATAGACACATGAACATACATGTCAGCACAGACATGGATGTGTGAGTAAATGTTTAATGACTGTCTCTCTGAAAAAAATTATCACAACATAATTTTAAGTTTAATGTTCACTATTAACACTTCTTCATTATTTTTTTAAGCATAGACAATCAACAGAACAGTCAACAAACTGCCTTATAGTGTTTGCCAGTTCTGGGGGTTTAAATGCTGGCATTGAACTGAACAATCAATTCTAGCAATTCCCGGGAATAGATAAACTTCTGTATTTTGTACATACGTGTATAATATGCACATGCACACATGTATATGTGTAAATATAGGCACATATGTACACAAATATGGAGAAAAACATACTTGTCTTATTAACCAAACTTTATATGTGAATTCACTTTACACACAATTGAGTCTTCTGCTACAAAAGATGCTACAATATCACTTCACAGTGTTTGCTTATTAAAACAAATAAATATGTTCATATATTTGAATATATTTTTATGCAACTATAAGTACTACTTACCAAGGATTCAACAATGTGCTAGGAGATAATACATGAGTTCTCAAGGAGCACACAATTTATTGGGGGACAAGCCTTATGACACATTAAGCAATTAAAGAACAATAAGAAACAAAATGCAATAGGTGCTTACTTGCATATTACTGATTCTAAATTTAGTAGAAATACTGAGAGGGGAGAGATCAAAGTGGGTTGTTAGAGTGAAAGAATTTTCCAGGAAGGAAATGGAACTTTAGCTAGACTCAATAGAATTTCAGTACCTTGGGGACACAGATTGATTTATTGTTCTTATATAGTTGTTATTTGTCTGTTTGGTCTTTGCATATCCAGGGCCTAGGTTATGAGAGCAAGGAGTCTGAGTTGAAGAGTATCAAAAAATAAAACTGGTTATTGACATGGGCATTGTGCCTCCAGAACTATTATCAGGGAAACTCCCTTGCTCCCTTGTATCCTTGTGATTCTGAACCTAGAAAAACCCAATGACCCCCCTAGGGTCCGGAGAGGTTTATCCTCTTTGATCATCCTCTAGATTTAAGATGGACAAAGAGATGAATCTTTATACCTCCAGGCAGACCCCAGTCAGATGACCACCCCACCCCACCCCAACAAATGCCTGAGGGACTAGCACTCTAGGTCACTTCCACACCATGACATAGCATCTGTTGTAAAGAGGATAAAATCTCCAGAACTGATGTTGTCTGGGGGACAGCTTTTCCGTCCATGCTGTCCTCCCAGGAACTGCTCCCCATCTTGCTGTTCCACCTTGCCTATCCTCCTGGCCATTCTCAACATTACTTTCTAAATTAATAAATTTCTCTTTTTGTTTTTAAGCTAAGTTTTGGAGTCTTGCATTCTTGCAAAAGGTCCCTAATCCCAGGGGCATACATCTGAACCCCATAACAGTTATATTTGGTGGGAGCAGATTATTGAAAACCTTGATACCAGATCTAAGAATATATGGACTTGGAGAGACCCACAATAGATAGTGAACTAAGGGAATTTTAGGTGATTTGTAGATTAGATTGGAAAGAGAAAGTCCTAGAATCTGTGAAACCAATGGGTATTGACTTTTGCCATAATCCAGGCAAAAAGTGATGGCAGCCTAGATTATTGTGGTGGTCATGATATTGAAAACAATAGGATTAATTATAGATAAATGGATGGATAGATAGATAGATAGATAGATAGATAGATAGATAGATAGATAAAGTACCTATTAAGTGCTTACTATTTATCAGGATGCTGTATACTAAGTATTGGTGATACAACCAGGACAGTCTCTGTTCTTAAGGAGTTTTTATTCTAATGAAAGAAGACAACACAAAAGGGATTATGGAAAAGGTGAGGTGGAACCCTAACCTTTCCCCCCATAAACAAGATTCTCCTGGGAATACCAGTTCCTTAGTATCTAGTGCACTGATTCTTAAAACCTTTTTTTTAAAAAGCTAGGAATATTGAAAACTTCCTTCAACTATGGTGATAGGGTATAGAGATGGACAGTCTTTGAGATAATGGATCATTTTGCAGGAAAATGAGGCTCAGAAATGTGAAGAGCTTTATAAAAACTTATTGATAGTAAGTAGCCAATTCAAATTTGAAGTCAAATTCAGTACTGTTTCTGAGGCACCACACTTAAGGCCTTAGGTTCCCCTCAATGTATAATAAAACTAACTCGGGCATAGTTAGTCAGGGTTGAGTTTAAAAACTTTTTCTTTGCCAGAACCAAGGGCACTATTAGTGAAAATGAAGTAAGTCACTTCAAGTCCAATGTAGATGAACATCTTAGAAGCCAGAGGAAGAAACCTTGTAGAGAAGAGACTTTCTTAGCCTATAAAAATGGAAATTTGAACCTTAGACTTCAATCCCCAGAAGTCCTTGGTACTTCCCAGAATTCTCTATAATCTCACCTGGGTCTCCACCTGGGCAAGATCATAATTTAGTATTTAATGGGCTCTCTGCCTCCCATTTAATGCCTCTCTTCCTCAACTTGAAACATTGCACACTTGGCTTATTAATTTGTATCCTTGATTTCTAATAATCTTTAATAAACCTCATAAAATATAATATTTTTATCAGTAGAGACTAAATTTAACTTTTACAAGCCCAAGGACCCTATCGTTGGAGATAAGATTTGGAAATGAGTTGAAAGAGCCATTGAGAATCCTTGTGGCCTTGGCAACTCAAACCCTGCCAGAAATCTGGAAATTTGATCTAGTAGCCACACCAAAAAGGATTTAGGTGGTCTGGGTTAAAAGGAAATTGAAAGAAATGAGTCAATCAGTAAATAGTAGAAGCTAAGAAAAATCTAGACTGTGTTTCACTTCTCTTAGGTCAAAGGGAAATCTATAAGCAGATCTTGGGATCCTAAGTAGAACAAAATGGAGCCAACATGAATCATCTGAGACCATGCGGTATTTTTGTTTGTTTAACACCATCCAACAGACCCTGCACTTGAGTGTGGCTTACGCATTTTGCACTTATAATGTGGAAAACAAATGTGTTATGAAACATCGGACTTCCCCCCAAACTCACAAACTAGATTAATGTCATACAGTTTTCCTTTATTAAAATTGCCATGTGGCCTAGCTATGCACTAGTGGAAAACAATTGTAGCAGACAGATCATCGTGCTACACAGAAGTCAAAAATTGGGTGGCCTATTTAAAAAAGACAGTTCACTCTTACACAAACCAAAAATATAAATATAATATTCAAAGTCTCTATATTTGAACAATTTAAAAAAGAATTCTTAAACTAGCCTTTCTTTTCCTATATAGCCTTCACCATGTTGACCCAACAACATATTTAAAAAGCAAATATAAAAAAATAAGTTTATTTTCTAGTAAAAGAAATATTGGATATCTCTAAATTCATTCCAGATAACTATCTAGGATAAAGTATTTTACATTCCATAGATTTTCCCAGTAATAATAAAAATCACAACTAGTTATTCTGGATTATGGAAAAAATGCGGATTAATGAAAATTTTAAATGAGTTTAGCTGTGTAATTTACTTAAAACCAGACCAGATCAGTAGGAACTAAGAAATTTGCTAGAAATAGTTTTTTGGTGGCAGTATTTGAATTATATATTTATATACTATAATTTTTGCTAAAAATATTCCCATTAATTCTTTTTTCACAGAAACTTACAAAATTCATTTTGTTCTACAATGTTAGTATCAGAAGAAGAATCTCTTACTTAATTCACAGATTTTTTGTACAATTGTTCCGAAACATCGTTGTCTACCTTTCTAGTAACATAGCCATATCTGGAGGTGTGCAAGGTAGATAATTTCCCAGGTGAAATATGCAGTGAGGATGGATGTGGGTTAGCATATAATATTACTTTTGTTTTGAGATAAGCCAAGTTGCACATATTAAAGTTGCACTGATTACTCTCTGAGAAAAGCTGATTATGTATATATTCCTATCAGTGCTCTGTGGGCATTCTTGAGAGTTTGGGTTGTCTTTTCTCTAATGCCATCAGCTCAAGTGTACAAACTGGGTGAGTTTCCATCATTGTTTAGTTGCCAGTACATAGTACTTAAGTTCCTTTAAACCAATTCAATCAGACAAGGAATATAAACTTTTGCCACTAATATGTTTGGGGTGTGCTTTCTTTAATATATGGCCAGAAAGGGAACACACACACACACACACACACACACACACACACACACACACACAGAGGAAATGGAGAGAGAGAGAGAGAGTTGAAAAGTATGGAGAGGGGGAAGATTGACCTTCCCTCCTCTTCCCTTTGGGGGCAAGGTAACCCAGTTTTGTCTCCCTGAGGGAAGGAGTATGTCTCCTCAGAGAGTGGTTCTAGGAGGTGGAGGTTAAGAACTTGAGGGGGAAGCTTTGGTAAGATGACACACTGCCTCCCCTTTTTGATCCCAGCTATTGTTGAGAGGCAGGATGGACTCTTCTGCCTCTGGCTCCTACAGGTACACCAACTGCCACTCCCCCCCTAAGACTTGGGGTTACTCTTCAGCCCAGGAGAGAGGATTGCTCCTTGGATAACCTCCTCTTTGGGAAGAGGTATGGTTCTCCCCAAATCTTCAATCCCACTTCATAGTATCAGAAACTAGTCAGACCTAACTCTAAGTAATAGACACCTTATTTGGGTTCATACAAGAAAGGGAGAGGTAGGGGTATCAGATGAGAAAAGTGGGTAAGCAGGAAACCCTATTGACAGGTAGACTGACCCCCCCCCCCCAAGATACAGGCTCTCAGCCTTGACCCCTCTTCCAGTCAGTTGCTGGTTTGGTCCCTACTCCTGAACTAACTAGTTTGAGTACTGGAGTCCAGGACAAGTTAGGGAGAGAGATGGAAAATAAATCTTCAGGGGTTCACAGGGAAACAGTTGATCTCCAGAGAGACCCAAGCTTAGAAGATCTGCTTCTCAGGCTCCCAGCTGAAGAAGTGCACTCGCAGTTGAAGTTCTCCCACCTTCTGTTCTCTTTCACTGGAATCTTGAGTTTTTTCTTCTTGCACATCGCCCACTCTCTCTCTGCATCTGATTTCTTCCTTGCACAAATTGGATTTTATTCCTCTCTTACAAATCCCCCTTTTCATCTTGTGCAGATTTGTCACCCTGACAACACACTGGTGTTAGACAAGTTACTTACCGTTGTTTCCTTAATACTATATTTCTGTCTATCTATATTATATATCCCACCCCCAAATAAGAAATCTGTATTCCCTTGACTATAATTTACTCTTTTCTTATTTTAGCAGCCTAAGCCCACACTAAGGCGAGGTTCTGGGAAAAGATTCAGGGTAGGTGTGTTTTTTGTTACAAGGGATTGATACAATTGACTAACATGTTTTAGACTAACAATGTCCTATCACAATATGTAACAATATTGATTTAAAACTATTTGGTAATAATATCTTAATGATATTTAACTATGGTAACATTTTTCTAACTCCTTATGTTATCTTATGTTTTCTTAACTTCTCTAATTATTACAAATTCTTTAATTATTAATTTTCCTACCATATGTTGTCCTATTCTTTCCCTGCTACTGGCTCCCTAAAATTTGAACTTCCCTTGTCAGCCCTGTCTACTCTTTCCCCAATCTCAGTTTTGTAAGGGTTAGTCTGATTCTTAAGTCTGTGTTAATAGGTTAATAACATGAGATTTACCTAATGTACATGGGATTTTCTGTATATCAGTTACATATGTTACACACTCACATTACATATATACATGAGTTCGACTTTGGAGTCAACCAGACGAAAAGGTTTCTCCAGTCCTTTTCTATCTGTTTGAGTCGTGCAAGAACTTTATTTATAAGTTTTTCATATTTCATTGTTATGGGTCTTGCTTATTTATGACAAGACCCCTAGATCAGTGTGTTCAATGGTCATGTGCTAAATAGCTTGTGTGGCATGTACATACTTACTCCCTGTAGATGGATATCCTCTTCACGTGTTGACTGATGTAGTATATCTTCTTTCTGTCCTGAAGTTGTGTGCATGTTGGATGCATTTCCTTAATGTGATGTTAATATTTTTATAGTGCCTCATCTTATGTGACATGTCCTGTGGAGATCTTTTTTCTTTAGATAGTTTCTGGGTTAAAGTTCTTTTATCTGTCCCTTATTGTTCATTTAAAAAGTCTATGATGGTCCTGGAAGGATTCTTTCTGGTCCTTATCTCTTCCTCTGAGCAGGAAACATATTTGGCTGTCGTCTCCCCTTGATTGTAGCTTTCCTTCTCCTTGCACTGGAACATGCGTGTGTGTAGGATTTGTGTCAAATCAGGTGAAGAATGATTGATATTGTGTGAGTGTGGGTAAGAATGTATGGAGAGTTTTTCTCATTTACATTAGGGTTTCTGAATGTATGTAATATTCCTCTTGTCTTATAGAGAGTGAGAAGAGTGAGAGCAATGGGTTTTTTCCTTTAAGTTTATAAATTATTCCTTCTGTCATTATTTATATCCCAGCATCACTTTGATCTGGGCTGTCCGTAGCTTGTATTTCCCTATTCCTGTCAATGTTACTCTGGGTCTGTACCTCATGTGTATGGTCTGGGGCATTTTCTGATCTTATTTAATTTGGGCTGACTAGTCCAAATTAAATTGCCTTGACTAAGGCAATTTGGCACTTAACATGTGAGGCATGATACCATGGGTCTTTCCCTTTGATCTTGATTGATGTAGATATTATAAGTGCAATTTGGAATAGTACATTCCATTTTGGATTTTTCACTGTCTTTCTTGTAAAGTTTTTCACTTATACCATGTGTCTAGGGTTGATGTTCTGTAATGCAAAGTCTAATGGTACCTTTTGCACCATTAAGCCAAGATCGTGTAGTTCTTTCGGCTTATGCTGTATGTTTGTTAAATAAACGTGCAACTGGCATTCCCCTCCCATCATGGAAATGTAAGATGGCTTTATGGTTCTTCCTTGCCATAATGGTTGTCCATATAATAATTCATAGGGAGATATGTGCAAATCTCCCCGAGGCTTTGTTCTTAGATGGAATAATGTAAGTGGGAGAACTTTTGTCTACTTGAGGTGTGTTTGTGCACATAGTTTTCTCACTGAAGTTTTAAGCTATCTGTTCATGCACTCAGCCTGCCCTGAACTCAATGGATGATAAATTGCATGGAGATTTCCCTTTATTCCCAGATTCTGATGGACTTCTTGTAGGATTTTAGATGTAAAGTGATTTCACCCATCAGAATCTATGCTGTCTGGAATGACATATCTGGGGATGATTTCTTTTAGGAGTGTTTTGACTACAGAGGTTGTGTTGTTTTTCTGGCCACCAGGTTAACCTATTTAAGATCACTAAATCATTTTTATATACTTTATCACTAGGCATGTTGATGTAATCAATTTGCAAGCATTCAAAGGGTGTGAAAGCTAAAGGTCTATCTCCTAATGCTTTGCTTTTGAAATTCCCTTGGTTGTATTGTTTGCAAAGAGTATATGCCTGCCATACTCTTATTGCATATGTAGATATCCCTGGAGTAACCCAAAATCTTCTGATCTCCTCTAATAGGGAAAGAGTGCCATAATGTCCTTTGGAATGTATGGAATGTCCAAAAAAATGTATGTATGACATTGCAGAGATGGTAATACAATGACCTGGGCAAAATGGGTTTCCTTCCTTCTGCTGTCCAGAACCTGGCAGGAACCGTCAAAGACCATGCTGTTTGACACGGTCCATATGGAAACCGGGGACTGCAAAGCCGCCCCCAGGAAGGATGGAAACACTCACTTAAACCCCCCCCAAATGACTTTAATTATTAGCATCCCCTTATTATTGGAATTGACATGATTATTATTATTCCTTAGCCCCAGGAAAAATAGATGAGAGCAACATGCTTGCAGGGTTAATACAGATGTCCCACTCTGTCCCCCCAGGATATTACCAGGAGAGCCCACTTACAAAATTAAGCCTAAGGATTATTATATACCCACTTAGATAGGACCCTCTTTTCTAGGCATAAAAACTTCTGGCAAATCTGTGCTCTGAATTCCCTAACCTATATCTGGGTCATGTTGATTCTACCCACTGATCCTGCCCTGAACAACAGTGTTTTGTTGACTATCTCCCTAGGCTTCCTGTCTGTTGTTAGGTTCCATGGAAACATGTATGTTGAGAATGAAACGGTGTGCCAAGTAGGTGTGTGATCTTGAGGATATAAAATAAAGCCAGGCCTCAGCCAAAGTGGAGCAGTTGATCTTGTGACACCTGTACTGCAGGTTGAATGTGAAAGCTGTGTCCCATCCATCATTTCATTGACACCATCCCATCTCCAAGATCCCTTCCCCTGTGGGAACCTGACCCACCCCACAGCAAGATCCCAAGCACTAGTTTTGCTCCCAATTGTTCTGTCCATGACTGAACTTCTCCATAGTAAACGAGTGATATTTTGCTTTTCTACTAGCAAGTTCAGCACATGTATGGGACCAAATCTAGCTGCAAATTTTGCTATTATGTCAGCCTTGTTATATCTTATCTTTGCCAAAGGAGTGAGCCTTGCAGTAGATTACGGCTACTTCTTTTGGCAACTGCACTTCATCTAAGAGTTGTGATATACGTTTTCCATATGCTATGTGCTTCCCTACAGATGTAATGAAACCCCTATTCTTCCATATATCCCCTCCCATGCAGAACTGAAAATGCATACTGTGAGTCACAGAAAACGTTAATTCTTTTGTCCTTTCCTAAGGTGAGAACCATGGTAAGAGCTTTTAGTTCTGCAACCTGAGCATTGACATGACTAGGCAGGGAGGCATGCCAGAGCGTGTCAGTTTGGGTCACTACTGAAGCTCCAATGAATCTTATACCGTGGTATATGTACGAAGATCCATCTGAGAACATTTCCAGTTCAGGATTTATGAGTGGTATATCTTTTAAATCCTGTTTGGCTTTCTGCACTAGATCAATTATTTGTATAAAGTCATGCAGTGGCTCTCCTGCTAGGGGTAATAAAGGGATAAGAGTGGCTGGATTTAATGGTACACAGCAGTGTAGGGACAGGTTTTCATTGCCTAGCAAGATGACTTCATATACTAGGATAATCTGGCAGATATAAAAGCCTTCATGTTACTATTTTTTAGTATTTTTTCTATTAGATGTGCAAAGCAAACATTTAATTTGCATCCCAGAACTAGGTCATTAATTTTTTTTCACCATTAGAGCAGCTGCTGAGATGCATCTCAAGCAATGAACCATGCCTTGAGCTACAGGGGCAAGTATAATGCTGTTGTATGCTATAGTTCTCATCTGCAGTCCAAAAGTCTGGGCTAGGACTCCTGAAGCTATCCCCTTTGCTTCATGAACATACAAATGGAATTCCTTATACCAGCTTTTCTCTGGGGAGAGTGGACTCAGGCATCATGCATACAATTTCAACTTTGCATAGATCCCACCAAGTTTATATCCAAATGTAGCATATTTACAGGACCAGTTCCCACCTAGTACTGAGCAAAGATCCAAAAAGTTATTCCTCTATTGTTGGAGCATCTATATTTGAATGGATACCAAACTTGGCATAGACTTAACTTCCAGACTACTAAATTTAGGTGGCTCAATATCCTGTCATTTTGAAACTCATAAAGTTGTGACTTATAGATTAATCTCCTTCACCTAAAATTTAAAAAATATTCAAACCACTGTGGTTTCTTGTTTTTCTATAAACTTTGTGCTCTTTAACAACAAAGTGAGGTTCAGCATGGCATAGTGAATAGAAAAATTGCCTCAGAGTTAAGAAGTCCTAGGTTCAAGTCCTGTCTCTGACCCATACTAAGTGGGTGACCTTGGGAAAATAATTCAACCTTTGACTCTTCCAGTCACCCTTCTTAGTGATGAAGTTTACCTCATATTAAAACCTCAACTTTACTTTTGCTTTCCCCCCATATTTTGATTATTTACATATAGAAAATAATAACAATAATGATTAATAGCATTTATACAATACTTTAATATTTGTGAAGTACTTTATATGTGTCATCTCATCTGCTCCCCACAACAACCTTGTTAGGCAGATGCTATTTTTATCTTCATTTTACAGATAAGGAAACTGAGGCTGAGAGGTTATGTTACTTGCCCAGGGTCATACAACTAGAAAGTATCTGAGTGAGATCTTCCATTTGACAATGAGCTCTTTAAGAGTATAGACTGTTGCCTTTCTTTGGACCTCCACGGCTCAACATAGTGCCTCGTATATAGCAGGCACTTAATAAATGATTATTGATGACTTCTTAACTCTAAGTCCAGCACATTATTCACTGTTTCACCTAGCTTTCTCTCTCTCTCTCTTCCTCTCCCTCCCTCCCTCTCTCTCTCTCTCTCTCTCTCTCTCTCTCTCTCTCTCTCTCTCTCTCTCTCTCTCTCTCTCTCTCTCTCTTTCTCTCTCTCTGTAGATGTGTATGTTTTTATATATATATATATACATATATAAATATATAATGTATGAAATTGACATAAAAATATAACTCATAGCTGGCTCATGCTCATTAAGGTACAAATCGGAGGGACAATGCAGTTTCTGACTTCTGGAATGGGCTGGTGAAAGCCCCCTTCTCAGCTGGCCTCTGACTTTGTGGTCTGGTATAATTACATGCCTGGACATCAGAACACATGACCCAAACTGTCCAATCAAAATCCAAGTAGGTGTAAGCTATGGGAGATATAAGAACCAGGAAAAGTGGGAACTTGATCTTTTCTTGCTAAGGTCTCTTTCTGGATGCCAGCCTACTCCTTGGCTGGTGTTAATTTATCTGTCCCAACCATGTGGCTAGCTGGGGTCCCCATGTCCCTAGCTGGGGGCCAGGGCTGATTGGGAATCTAGGACCTGATGAAGCAGCACCCCCTGGAGTAGTTAAGGGACAATTTGGTCACCTTATTTCTCTCTCTTTTTCTTTACTAATAAATAATTTAAAATTTAATATAAAGTCTCCAAAATTAGTTTTAATTACAATAATGTATATACATATATACCCACAATGTCTGTATGTGTATATACAATATATAAAATAATGTTGAGTGTGGTTTTTGTCCCTCTTTCTTAGTATTTCTTATTGTGAATTTTTGGATCATTTTCTCCATAATTGTATTTCTTTCTGTCACATCTAATTCCCTCCCATAGCTTTGCCTTTTACTCCTCCATTTTCAGTTTAAAGTCATTTTGATCTGATCAACAAATCTCCAGCCAAATGCAATCTTCTCTGACATTTATAGATGTTTTCTTTCCCTTTCATTCCATATCGTAAGCCATAGTTAAGAAAAATAAATTCTCTTCTTCAGCTATACTTAATCAGTCTACTGTTGATCACTTTCTATATTCTTTTTTCCTTTCCTAAATTCCCAACTTCCAGTTGGAAGGGGAAATATAACACTATCTATAGTTCCATGTTATTAAGTTTTCCTTAATAGCATTTTATAGAAGCATGAAATACCTTCTGGCAGTTAGAGTAACAGGGAGTAATAGAAGTGTTGTCAAGGAGCAGAATGGTGGTTCATAGACACTATTTCTTGCTTCTGACCTCAGTCTTTTAATACTCAAGGATTGCCAGTGTCCTCAGCATATACTTGCACCTGGGTTATCTCTAAAGGTCTCATAATCTTTATAAATAGTAAGTTCCTAATGTTTAATTAAATTATTGTTTCAGTTTTGTTCCAGACCTATCAGTTCAATGGCTTTTGGAATTACCAGTGAAGAAACTTCTTTCCACTAATGCTCAATGGCACTTTTTCTGGACATTTATAGTCATAAAGAATTACCTGGGTCACTGAGTTTAAATAATTTGCACACCAACACTTGAACTCAGGCCTTCTTTTGCCTAAGGCTGGATTTCTTACTATGGGCATTATGCCACACTAACTGTTTAGGCAAGTATTATGCTAAACAAAATAAACAGGCAGCATGTTGGTAAAGCATGGATGTGAATCAATCTTAATCATCTACTTAATGATATTATTTTACTCTTTTAACAAATATTTATTGAAAAATAAAATTAACCCCTTATTTAGAGCTTTACATTTTTCAAAATGTTTTCACATTTACTCTCTTAGTGCATAATCTTCATAACCATATGATTCAAACATAGCTGTGATTATTAACCCTATTTTATAAATTTTATAATTTTATAAGTTAAGAAACTGAGACCTAGAAAGTTGAAGTGACTTGTCCAAAGTCACATATCTAACAGTAGTGGTAGAGCCAGTAGCAAAACTCAGGGCTCATAGTTTCTAGTCCTTCCATCACATGATGATAAAAGTAATATTAAGGAAGGAATTGGTCACTTTCCCATTGCTGGAGAATTGTATTTTAAGTAGTCAGACTCTGAGTTTTGATATTCAAATGTTTCTTTCTTTTTACCAGTAGGATAATTCACTTCCTTATAGACAATGACTTTCCAAGCTGCATGTTTTTGCAGCATGCTAGCTAGCTGCCATCTGCTTTGGAGATGTTCCCATGTACTTTTGTTGATGCAATAGCTATGGTGTTTTCAAATGTTGATACTATAAAAATGTAATGTGATTGGACTTGGACCAGAGCCTGAAACAGACCACCCATCATATTTATTTTCCTGCCAATCAGGTCAAACAAATTCAGTTGAAGGCTTTGAACTTTCTTGATAGTGCATAATTCATATTTCACTTTGAAAGGCTTACAGAGCTCTTCTAAAATATTCATGAAAGACTTACTAAAAGGCTACTTGCTTCATAGTTCTAATTTTTGAATAATATTTTTTGCTATTAATTTTATTTTTTATTCTATCTGTAGGTATAGGGAGAAGAAGGCTACTATTTTTTTCTGTACTAAACTCTATTCATCAACAGACTGATTTTTATCCATATACCAAGTGAGTAGAGTTGAAAGTAGAGTTTGTTGTTTTAGACTTTTCGTACACAGTGTGGTACAGGAGAAAAATGGTTATACATTTCCAAAAAGTTGAGGAATGACTCTTTCACCTTGTTTAAATCTCATTTTCAGATTTAGGAATGAATTCAGTTTGTAGGAATACAAATATTGGGCCCTCTCTTCCAAATGCTTTTAATCGCACTGTTTCCTATGCCTAGAAATCTCTTATACTTAGTAATTTTTTTTTTAACCTGGGTCCTTCTCTCCTGCCCCAGTTAGAAAAGTGATGGCTTCTCACAGACCAATTCCACTAATGATGGGCATGGGAACTTTGATATGCTCTATTTCTGCATTTTTGACCTATGTCAATTCCCCTGGCAACAGGGAGATGCTCACTATATTGATGTCCTGAATTCAAGAGATCTACCAGCCTTAGTTTTCCTGAGAGCAAAGGTTATAATTATGTACCAGAGCCCTGCTAACTTACCTCCCATTATTTGTAAACTCTTTGAAGGCAAGGACTGTTTTGCTTTTCATTTATATCCACAGTACTTAGCATAAGTAAATTTTAATTCTTGATTCTTGATAGATTCATAAAGACTTCCATAATTTGTTATTAGGACGGGATCTCTTCCCTTCATCCTTAAGAAAGTCTTTTGTACGTTTCTTATGAAGATACCACATTCTGCTTTGTATTTTAGTTATTTTTATATATCATTTTCTTTCCAGTGATAGTTTGTAAACTCCTTGAGGGCAGATACTACATGTTGAAACATGAGCTCCTAGGAAAGCAGGGACTATCCTACTTTTGTATTTATATTTGTATCACTAGTGCTTAGCACACTGTTTTACACATAATAAACACTAAATACATGCTTTCTTCATTCCTTCATTCATTTATATTTGTATGTCTCTCAGTGATTCGAACAGTTTCTTGGTGCTACATTGAATTAAATTCGGTTGAACTGAATAACATGGAAACTGAAGTAGTTCAAAGCAGTTGCTGGATGAAGTCAATATGTGGACTGTGGATCCTTATGTGTGGCTTAATTGCCCTTGCTTCTATTTGGGTTGGATATCACTGGACTAAATGATCTCTGATCCCATCTAGCACTACATCTGTGGTAAAGTAGTACCTAGAACTAGAAGAGACTTCCAGAACTACCTTGATAGAGTCTAAACTTTTTGACACAGGAACTATTTCTCTTTACAGTTCCATCCCAGGGGCTTAGGATAGTACCTGTCATGCATACACATGTTTACATATCATGCTTAATAAATTATTTTTAATTAGTTAATTCATATTTGACCTTATACCTTTCAAAATTAATCTGGAATTTATAGAGTGCTTTTAGGTTTAAAAAGAACTTTACACACATTACTTCATCTGATACTATACCTCTGAAGTTAGCATTATTGTTATTATTATCCCCACTTATTAATGAAGAAACTGACTAAGAAAGATTAAATAGCTTGGTCTAGGATCTATAGGTATTTAGTGTCTGAGGCAGGATTTTTATCCATGTCATCTTGGCTCCAAGGCTAGTCCTCTTTCTGTTATGCTATACCATAATGCCTTTCACTCAAGCAAATATTGCTTATACACTGATATTTGGGGCATTCCAAAGGCAAATTACATGGAACACATTCTGATTGTCTCACACACCTAGTGGGGTAAAGATTGACTTCTGATATCTTTCTTATTCCAATCCAGAACTTGCCACAATGCTGTACCGATTTTTATTGCTACAACACTTTTATCATTATAAATCTTAATGCATTTAATAAATTTTATTGGTTCAATTTTCCTTATTTGTAAGACAAGGAATTGAATACTTTTCATGAAGTTATGAGAAGTGTTCTACTTATGCTGAGATAAATGCTCTGTACACACACACACAAACACACACACGTTGTATAAGTCATGGTGACTATATAGGTCATCCAGGTGTAAAAATAGACTTGAACTCTGGACTTCAATCCCCAGAAGCCCACTTGCTCCCCTTCCCCAGAATGCTCTGAATTCTCATGTGGGCTGAGATCGAGAAGGTATTTAACCTGATTGCAAAGGCTTTGTGGTCTTTTGGACTTCTGTTTTGGAGCAGATGTGGCTCTTTTCATAATGTAGGTGAGGTCTTGCCTAGGCCTCTCTGGCCTAGGAATGTGTTTTCTTATCCTGTATTTTCTTTAATCCTTAATCTTTAATAAACCCCATAAAAATATAATACTCCTTGCAGAGAGAAACGAATTTCTACATTCCTCAGTTTCCCCAAATTTCTAAATTTTAATCTTTACACAGGGCTGAAAAACCTTCATGTCCTGAGTGCTGTTCATCTGTTCAAAGTTCTCTATTTTTGATATGGGATATTTTTTCTTAAAGATTATCAAGAAAGCATGAATGTCCATATCATATTCCTTAACTTATCAATGTTCCTCGTTTACTGTTCTTCTTCCCCATTCTGATATTACTCATTTTAACCTATAAGAATGCTCTATAAATTTATTTCAGGATTCTTGTACCAATTGAAATAGTTTTGGATCCTGTGTTGTCATAGTATTAGGCATTGCTAATAAATTGATAATGGTTGGACCTTTCTGCTTCTGTTTCTCTTTATCATAGATTTTTATTGCAGCAGTGGAATATCTGAAGAGCTTTCTTACAACTTTGTCTTTATTTTCTGGAAGAGTATAATGGGAGTATTAGGTTATTGTTTCATGTTGTAAATATTCATCATCATACACTTATGAATCTTCCGTGTGTTTTAAGGAATGCTTTTATAATGGAAGAAATAATAGTTATATCCTATTCCTGATAACTACCTTTCACATCAAGTCCCTTTACAACACTCAATCTTTTTTTTTTTTATCACTTTTAGAGGAGAGATTAGATATGAAACATACTAAATTTTATTTTAGCAATTTTCTCTGGAATTCCTGTGGTGTGAGTTATTGAGCCAGATAGTTCAAAAAAAGTCCTACCTGTATTTTCAGTTAGACACCCTCAGAATTGAATCCAGGTATGCTTGATCCCAGTGAGAGCCTTTTTTGGAGGTGGGATGGGGGAGCTCCATGAGCCATGGGGGACAAAGGGATTATACAAGACAGTCTTTAAGGGCTCTAAAGGCTTGCTAACATACCATGATTGAAAGATTTCTACTAGATACAAAGGGGTGGATCAGCACAAACATACGGAGATGTAGTAATTTCCATAGTCCCTTTGGAATTCCCATAGAATTCTTTGTACTGAAAAAGGAAATCCAAATCTATCTTCATTAGCTATCTTTAATGCCACTTTTTTGTAATCTTAGGGCCTAGCATTGTACATTGCATAAAGTAAGTGCTTAACAAATATTTACTTATTGATTGGTTGGTTGATAAAAGAACTAGAAAAGTAATTGAAATAGACTATTATATTCTATTTCTTGAATTTGGCTTCAGAAATTCATTTGCTTGACCAGGCATTCTCATAATTCCCAAGACATTTTTTCCAAACTGTGAGAACTTAAAAGATTATGCCTATTAGTCTTAGCCCTGAAAATAACTGCAAAGACCTAAAAATACTCCTATCCCTGGATCTGCCACAGCCACAATGATGATTGTTAGCACTGATTGCTATTACTGACAAAAAATTGAGAACCATTCATAGACTCAAGAAAGAAAGCCCTGTCAATTAAAGATAGGACTTCAAAAGGAAAGAAAAGACTTTGAGGTATTGTGATACTGGACTAACTTTGGTCACATTTTTTTTGCACAAGTACCTCATCATTATGGTTTTGTGTCTATGTTCACTTTTTCTCACAGACATATTTTTGGGATAGCTCATCTCCATTTCATGAGTGAAATGTTTTGCAGCTACTGTTTTTATTTGTCATCTTATTAAAAGTCTTTCTTAGGGCTAATTGACTCTTTTAATTGACTATTAAAAAGGAAGCACACTGATGGGGTCCTTTGAACTAAAGTAGTAGGCTTAGCCATTTATAGGATACCTTAGATTCTGGGAAGGGAAAACTGTCTTCTGGTGAACCTGTTCATGAACTCAAGCCATCCCGCTGATTGCATGTCTTCCTACCTTTCTACAGCAAAGAGTTTATATTACATTGTTACATAGATTAATTCTCAGTCTCTATGAGTAGATCGAAGTAGAAGCATTGGCTTAGATTTGAACAAAGTTAGTGGAGACCCTTCTTTGCATGACTTCAATTTTATATCATCAAAGTCTACTCTGTATTCTAAAACAAAAATGACAATAAATAGAATGAATTATCAAAATAATTCTTCACAGTTGCAAAATTAGAAGGAGGTGTTCATTCATGTTAAAGCAGTGGTTCTCAACCTCTCAATTTGTAGCAATGAGAATACATAATGCATATCAGGTATTTACATTCCGAATCATAACTGTAGCAAAATTACAGTTTTGAAGTAGCCACCAAAACAATTTTTTGGTTTGGGGTCACTGCAACATGAGGAACTGTATAGTGGGGTCACGGCATTAGAAAGGTTGAGAACCACTGTGTTAAAGGGTAAAGAACTCATTTATATCGTACAAAATGAAGACTTCACTATTCAGGTTTTAAATTCCAGTTGTTTATTGGCTTTTTAAGAAAGATTCTGCAGCAAATATTCAGAAGGCTTTTTGTGTATCAAACTATTCTTAACAAACATGTTGATGAGTTAAGTCTAAAAAAATCAGAAACATACGGTTCACATTTCTCTGGAAATCCACAGGGTATATTAAGGGAATTGAAGGGAAATGAGTTAGGCCAAACATATTTAGGTATTTAATGAACACCAAATCTACCAAAACAATGTGAGATGTTTTGATGGTCCATTCCAGCAGGAGTTTTTTCTATTAGAATAAGCTTTCTTTAGCTTCATTTAACTTAGGTCCATGATGTTCTCAGACATGTCTGCATTTTGGTACCTCAGGGGCTTTCTGATCTTGTTGATGTCACTTCCATCCTACATTTCTGGGTCCTTGGACAGGAAGTGTGTATGACTTGATTTTTTTCTGTTTTAGATTGTAATCAATCCATTTTTTATCAGTCTCTACAATTCTGGCAGATTCTTCCTAGGGAATTTATATAATGTGATGGAGACTTTCCTCAAGCTAAGACTTTTAACCCTCCATGAATATCATGAATTGTCTATTTGTTAGCTCTTGCCCTTGCTATATAAGTAGTTAACTTACTTTTTCAATCATATAAAAGCTAATAAGTTTATAGCATTTTAAGATTTGTTAAGTGCTTTACAAATATCTCATTTTATCCGTACAACAACCCTGGAAGCTAGATGCTATCATTGTCTCTACATTACAGGTGACTCCAGGGCAAACAATCTCTCCACTGTGGCACTTAACTGCCTCATAAATTTAATGAATGATTCCTTTTAGTTCACTTCTTATGCACAAGTCATTGTTGGCAATATTTTGTGGGATACTTATGACTGTTCTCTTCATTACCCTTTGAGTCACTTCCAATTTTGATTCTTCAGAGACTGTGGTATTTCATGACTCACAGTATTAATTTTTAAAAGATGAGATATGCTATTTAAGGAGTAGTTTGAAACTATTAAAGTATTGTAGAATTTCCATTATCCATTTATTTTTTTATCCCTTTCCTTCCATCTAAAAATCAATATTGTGCATTGGTTCCAAGGTAGAAGAGTATTATGGTTAGGCAATGGAGGTTAAGTGACTTACCCAGGGTCATACAGCTGGGAAGTGTCTGAGGTCAAATATGAACCCAATACTTTCCATTTTTAGGCTTAGCTATCCCCTATCCATTTCTACTTTTCCAGCATTATTGATATCTTTGAATACATCAGAATGGAGCTGCTATAATCACATGAAATACCTTCTCATCTTTATTTTTTACTAATTTTGTGTCAATTTTGAGAGTGAATTAATATGTTGTCCCATAGACAAATGATTTGTGAAATGGCATCTATATTGGAAGACTTGTTTCTTCATATTAATATATAGTCAATTTCAGTCAGAGCATGATATTTAGTGCTCAACATGTATATTACCTCCCAACTTTCTTCTTGAAGAATATTTTCATGATACATGGGCAGGAAGTTTCTAAATAGTGTTTCCTCTTTTAAGATTCAGAATCATATTTTCCAATATTTTTTTACCATCCAGCTCAATATCCTCTTTTTTATTAAGGTGCTGAAGGTGATAATTTTTCAAACTTTCGTTTTCTTCAAAAGTTGTTGATTCAGAATTTGTAGTTACTATCACAGTATTATCACTACTTATATTCATCCTGAGCATTGAGAGGCAAGAGACTAAAGGGCAAGTACTCCATGAAATAATGATTTTTATTTATTGACTTCTGAAAATGAAACTATTTCCAAAATAACTTTCATTTATCTCTTCAAAGACAGACTGAATCATTCTTCCTCTTAACTGCAACTTTCTAAGGTCTTCTGGCTTCATTTATAGTAAGAAGTTTTTCTAAAATCCTGATAACTTGTTGATTGTTAGATAAGGGGAAAACTATATATGTAGAGTAGAAATATGCAAATTTTTGTTTATAGATTATAATCAAGCTGCATGATTCATGGCGCCCTTTTCCCTTCATCCCCACTTTTGGCCATTCTGTCACTATCATTACAGAATAAGATTGGGACTCACCTAGTGACTGACCTCTTGGCTATGGACTTATTTATATTTCGTTAGCCTGGGCCTTGGACAACAGATACAGTCTCTCATTGGGACTATACTCTAGACTTTTCTAGCATAGTAGAACCTATCAGAACTTGTGTTCCACTGGCAGAGCTTTCAAACACTGTCTGTCTGTCTATCTATCTATCTATCTATCTATTTGTCTGTCTGTCTATTCATCCATCTATCATATCTAAATATATTTAACGTAATTATATATTCACATATGTACACAATTTTTCTAGATTTTATTTGACTTCAAAATAACAGAAAAGTTATAAACATATTATCTTTGCACTAAAGGTTAAGTATAAATTAAAACTTGACTTATGTTGCTTTAGTTAGGAGTGTTCTTTAGCTATTTTTCCATAATTTCTAACTCTGTGGCTCCATTTGGAGTTTTACTGGCAAAGATATTGGATTGATTTGCTATTTCCTTCTCCACCTTATTTTACAGATGAGGAGGCTAAGGCAAACAGGGTCAAGTGTCTTGCTAAGGGTCACTCAGCCAGTAAATATCTGAGGCCAGATTTGAACTAAGAAAGATGAATCTTCTTGATTTCAGGCCTAGCATTCTATCTACTGCACCCCCTGGTTGCTCTATCATTGGAGATAAATTGTGTTCAATCCAGTAAAAGTTCATGAATTTGTAATAATTGTAAAAGAGGAGGGGGGAAGCCATGTCTGAAATGATTAAAAGTCTATCAATGAACAAGAATGTTTTAAAAGAAATTAAATGTCTATTTTCAAGTATATAAAACAAATCCAACTAGTGATAGGCTTTGAGATAAGGTAACTTAAAATTAGCAACAAGCAATATATATTATAAGAGCTTCTTTTTTTTTTGTTTGTTTTTTTTTTAAATATATTTTATTTGATCATTTCCAAGCATTATTCGTTAAAGATCATTTTCTTTTCCTCCCCCCCACCCCCCATAGCCGACGCGTAAGTCCACTGGGCATTAGATGTTTTCTTGATTTGAACCCATTGCTTTGTTGATAGTATTTGCATTAGAGTGTTCATTTAGAGTCTGTCCTCTGTCATGTCCCCTCAACCTCTGTATTCAGGCAGTTGCTTTTCCTCGGTGTTTCCACTCCCATAGTTTATCCTTTGCTTATGAATGGTGTTTTTTTCTCCTGGATCCCTGCAAGTTGTTCAGGGACATTACACCGCCACTAATGGAGAAGTCCATTACGTTCGATTATACCACAGTGTATTAGTCTCTGTGTACAATGTTCTCCTGGTTCTGCTCCTCTCGCTCTGCATCACTTCCTGGAGGTTGTTCCAGTCTCCATGGAACTTCTCCACTTTATTATTCCTTTTAGCACAATAGTACTCCATCACCAACATATACCACAGTTTGTTCAGCCATTCCCCAATTGATGGGCATCCCCTCGTTTTCCAGTTTTGGGCCACCACAAAGAGAGCAGCTATGAATATTTTTGTACAAGTCTTTGTGTCCATTATCTCTTTGGGGTACAGACCCAGCAGTGCTATGGCTGGGTCAAAGGGTAGATATTCTTTTGTCGCCCTTTGGGCATAGCTCCAAATTGCCCTCCAGAATGGTTGGATCAATTCACAACTCCACCAGCAATGAATCAATGTCCCTACTTTGCCACATCCCCTCCAGCATTCATTACTTTCCTTTGCTGTAATGTTAGCCAATCTGCTAGGTGTGAGGTGATACCTCAGAGTTGTTTTGATTTGCATCTCTCTGATTATAAGAGATGTAGAGCACTTCTTCATGTGCTTGTTAATAGTTTTGATTTCTTTATCTGAGAACTGCCTATCCATGTCCCTTGCCCATTTATCAATTGTAGAATGGCTTGATTTTTTGAACAATTGATTTAGCTCATTATAAATATGAGTAATTAAACCTTTGTCAGAGGTTTCTATGAAGATTTTTTCCCAATTTGTTGTTTCCCTTCTGATTTTAGTTACATTGGTTTTGTTTGTACAAAAGCTTTTTAGTTTGATGTAGTCAAAATTATTTATTTTACATTTTGTGATTCTTTCTATATCTTGCTTGGTTTTAAAGCCTTTCCCCTCCCAAAGGTCTGACATGTATACTATTCTGTGTTTACCCAATTTACTTATGGTTTCCTTCTTTATGTTTAAGTCACTCACCCATTTTGAATTTATCTTGGTGTAGGGTGTGAGGTGTTGATCTATTCCTAGTCTCTCCCACACTGTCTTCCAATTTTCCCAGCAGTTTTTATCGAATAGTGGATTTTTGTCCCAAAAGCTGGGATCTTTGGGTTTATCGTATACTGTCTTGCTGAGGTCGCTTTCCCCCAGTCTATTCCACTGATCCTCCTTTCTGTCTCTTAGCCAGTACCAAATTGTTTTGATGACTGCTGCTTTGTAATATAGTTTTAGGTCAGGGACTGCAAGGCCCCCATCGTATGTGTTTTTTTTCATTATTTCCCTGGATATCCTTGATCTTTTGTTCTTCCAAATGAACTTTGTTATGGTTTTTTCTAAATCAGTGAAGAAGTATTTTGGTAGTTCAATGGGTATGGCACTAAATAGATAAATAAGTTTGGGTAGGATGGTCATTTTTATTATATTGGCTCGTCCTATCCATGAGCAGTTAATGTTTTTCCATTTGTTCAGGTCTAGTTTTAGTTGTGTGGCGAGTGTTTTGTAGTTGTGTTCATATAGTTCCTGTGTTTGTCTTGGGAGATAGATTCCTAGGTATTTTATTTTGTCTAAGGTGATTTTGAATGGGATTTCTCTTTCTAGTTCTTGCTGCTGAGCTGTGTTGGAGATATATAGAAAAGCTGATGATTTATGTGGGTTTATTTTGTATCCTGCAACTTTGCTAAAGTTGTTGATTATTTCAATTAGCTTTTTGGTTGAATCTCTAGGATTCTTTAAGTAGACCATCATGTCATCCACAAAGAGTGATAACTTGGTCTCCTCCTTGCCTATTCTGATGCCTTCAATTTCTTTATCTTCTCTAATTGCTACTGCTAGTGTTTCTAGTACAATGTCAAATAGTAGGGGTGATAATGGGCATCCTTGTTTCACTCCTGATCTTATTGGGAATGCATCTAGTTTATCCCCATTGCAGATGATATTAGCTGTTGGTTTTAGATATATACTGTTTATTATTTTTAGGAATGACCCTTCTATTCCTATGCTTTCTAGTGTTTTTAATAGGAATGGGTGTTGTATTTTATCAAAGGCTTTTTCTGCATCTATTGAGATAATCATGTGGTTCTTGCTAGTTTGCTTGTTGATGTGGTCAATTATGTGGATGGTTTTCCTAATGTTGAACCAGCCCTGCATCCCTGGTATGAATCCTACTTGATCATGGTGAATGATCCTTCTGATCACTTGCTGGAGTCTTTTTGCTAGTATCCTATTTAAGATTTTTGCATCTATATTCATTAGGGAGATTGGCCTATAGTTTTCTTTCTCTGTTTTTGACCTGCCTGGTTTTGGAATCAGTACCATGTTTGTGTCGTAAAAGGAGTTTGGTAGAACTCCCTCTTTGCTTATTATGTCAAATAGTTTGTATAGTATTGGGGTTAACTGTTCTCTGAATGTTTGATAGAATTCACAGGTGAATCCATCAGGCCCTGGGGATTTTTTCTTAGGAAGTTCTTTGATGGCTTGATGGATTTCAATTTCTGATATGGGATTATTTAAGAATTCTATTTCCTCTTCTGTTAGTCTAGGCAGTTTGTATTTTTGTATATATTCATCCATTTCTCCTAAATAGGTGTATTTGTTGCCATATAATTGGGCAAAGTAATTTCTAATGATTGCCTTAATTTCCTCCTCATTGGAGGTGCTGTCCCCCTTTTCATCTTTAATGCTGTGAATTTGCTTTTCTTCCTTCCTTTTTTTAATTAGATTGACCAGTACTTTGTCTATTTTGTTTGTTTTTTCAAAGTACCAGCTTCTTGTCTTATTTATTAAATCAATAGTTCTATCACTTTCGATTTTATTAATTTCTCCCTTAATTTTTAGGATTTCTAATTTGTTTTTCTGCTGGGGGTTTTTAATTTGATCGCTTTCGAGTTTTTTCAATTGCATTTCCAATTGATTGATCTCTGCTCTCCCTTGTTTGTTAATATAAGCTTTCAGGGATATGAATTTGCCTCTGATTACCGCTTTGGCTGCATCCCAAAAGGTTTGAAAGGATGTTTCGCCATTGTCATTTTCCTTGATGAAATTATTAATTGTTTCTATGATTTCTTCTTTAACTAAACGGTTTTGGAGTATCATATTGTTTAATTTCCAATTGGTTTTAGATTTGGTTTTCCATGTACCATTACTAATCATTATTTTTATTGCCTTGTGATCTGAGAAGGCTGCATTCATTATTTCTGCTTTTCTGCATTTGTGTGCTATGTTTCTGTGACCTAATGTATGGTCAATTTTTGTGAATGTGCCATGTGGTGCTGAGAAGAAGGTGTATTCCTTTTTATCCCTATTTATTTTTCTCCATATGTCTATTAATTCTAATTTTTCTAAGATTTCATTCACTTCTTTTACCTCTTTCTTATTTATTTTTTGATTTGATTTATCTAAATTTGATAATGGTTGGTTTAAGTCTCCCACTAGTATGGTTTTATTGTCTATTTCTTCCTTCAATTCGCCTAGTTTCTCCATTAGAAATTTGGGTGCTATATTATTTGGTGCATACATGTTGATTAATGATATTTCCTCGTTGTCTAGAGTCCCTTTTAACAAAATATAATTACCTTCCCTATCCCTTTTGATCAGGTCTATTTTTGCATTGGCTTTATCAGATATCATGATTACCACTCCTGCCTTCTTTCTATCAGTTGAGGCCCAGAAGGTCTTACTCCATCCTTTAATTCTGACCTTGTGGGTGTCAACCCGCCTCATGTGTGTTTCTTGAAGACAACATATGGTAGGGTTTTGGATTCTAATCCATTCTGCTATTCGTCTACGTTTTATGGGTGAGTTCATCCCATTCACATTCAAAGTTATGATTGTCATTTGTGGACTCCCTGGCATTTTGATTGCCTTCCCTAATTCTAACCTTTTCTTCTTCGGCTCTACCTTTTAGTCCAGTGATTTACTTTGAATCAGTGCCCCTTGTCCCCTCCCTTGATGTTTCCCTTTTTAGTCCCTCCCTTTTTCTTCCCTCCCCCTCCCCCCTCTCTTTCCCTCCCTTTTTGTTCTCCCTCTCCCCCTCCCCCCCTTGGTTTTCCCTTCTCCTTACCCTTGTTGGGTAAGATAGAATTCAAGATCCCAATGGATCTGGATGTTTTTCCCTCTCAGAGTTGATTTCCCTGAGATTGAGGTTTAAGTAAACCCCCCCCCCCCTCTCTTCCTCTCCTTCTTATAGGAGTTTTCTTCCCCTCCCCTTCCCATGTGAATCTTTGTGTGAGAACGATTATTCTATTTGGTCTTTCTTTACCCCCTATTTATACATTACATTTTCCCCACATATTAGCATACATAGATTGATATAAATGTGGTCCTTATTATAAGAGCTTCTTGAAACCATATTTACACACTGTATGTATAGAAGAAATTCTTTCTTCCTAAGAAGAAATGAGGTCAGGTTTTTCCTGAGTATGTGTCTGAACCTGTGACTTCATTGTTATGATGAACTTCTAGTGTGTGCCCTCTCTTCACTAAAGCAGAAAATGAGCCTGTCTTTAGTGTAGAATATTTTTTTAAAATTTAAACATTATTTTATTTGGTCATTTCCAAACATTATTCACTGGAAACAAAGATCATTTTCTTTTCCTCCCCGCCACCCCCCCCCCCCCCCACCTTTCCCTCTCCCATACCCAACGCACGATTCCACTGGTTATCACATGTGTTCTTGACTTGAACCCATTTCCCTGTTGTTGGTATTTGCATTCGAGTGTTCATTTAGAGTCTCTCCTCAGTCATATCCCCTCAACTCCTGTAGTCAAGCAGTTGCTTTTCATCGGGGTTTTTACTCCCACAGTTTATACTCTGCTTGTGGATAGTATTTTTTAGATCCCTGCAGATTGTTCAGGGACATTGCATTGCCACTAATGGAGAAGTCCATCACCTTCGATTGTACTACAATGTATCTGTCTCTGTGTACAATGTTTTCCTGGTTCTGCTCCTTTTGCTCTGCATCACTTCCTGGAGGTTGTTACAGTTTCCATGGAATTCTTCCACTTTATTATTCCTTTGAGCACAATAGTATTCCATCACCAACATATACCACAATTTGTTCAGCCATTCCCCAATTGATGGGCATCCCCTTGTTTTCCAATTTTTGGCCACCACAAAGAGTGCAGCTATGAATATTCTTGTACAAGTCTTTTTCCTTATTATTTCTTTGGGGTACAAACCCAGCAGTGCTATAGCTGGATCAAAGGGCAGACAGTCTTTTATCATCCTTTGGGCATAGTTCCAAATTGCCCTCCAGAATGGCTGGATCAATTCACAACTCCACCAGCAATGAATTAGTGTCCCCACTTAGCCACATCGCCTCCAGCATTCATTACTTTCCATAGCTGTCATGTTAGCCAATCTGCTAGGTGTGAGGTGATACCTCAGAGTTGTTTTGATTTGCATCTCTCTGATTATAAGAGATGTAGAGCACTTTTTCATGTGCTTATTAATAGTTTTGATTTCTTTGGCTGAGAACTGCCTGTTCATGTCCCTTGCCCATTTATCAATTGGAGAATGGCTTGATTTTTTGTACAAGTGATGGAGCTCTTTGTAAATTTGAGTAATTAAACCTTTGTCAGAGGTTTTTATGAAGATTGTTTCCCAATTTGTTGCTACCCTTCTGATTTTGGTTACATTGGCTTTGTTTGTACAAAAACTTTTTAATTTGATGTATTCCAGATTATTTATTTTGCATTTTGTAACTCTTTCTAAGTATTGCTTGGTTTTGAAGTCTTTCCCTTCCCAAGGGTCTGACATGTATGCTATTCTGTGTTCACCTAATTTTCTTATAGTTTCCTTCTTTATGTTCAAGTCATTCACCCATTTTGAATTTATCTTGGTGTAGGGTGTGAGGTGTTGATCTATTCCTAATTTTTCCCACACTGTCCTCTACAACAAACTACAAGTCTTCTTCTTTGTTCACTGTACAACCCAGCTGCCTTTTTAGCTGTTTTAGCTGCCACTTTAGCTAGTTGCCTGAGGAAACTGAGAAGTTAAGTGATTTGTCTAAGGTCAGACAGTTTGAATCAGGGTAAGGATTTGAACCCAAGACTTCTTCTCTCCAAGGCCACTCCTTTATCTACCATATGACATTGCCATGTTGTCTCTCTTACAGAAGGTTAAATAGCAGATTTTGAATAATTTGTGATTTTATTTTTCACTTTATTCATCACTAAAGAGTTCTCCTGCTCTAACTCTTTAATTTTATATATAAAGAAACTGAACTCTAGAAGGCTTAAGTAGCTCATGCACATGCTTATGCAGGGAAAAAAATGGCAGAGGCAGGATTGTGGACTGATGTCCTTGGATTTCAAATCTAGTATTCTATTTACTGTGCCAAACTATCTAAATGAAATATTTTAGGTAAAAATGGTTTTGACTGATTAGATTGATCTTTATGAGTTTGGCACATAAATGGTGCATATAACCTGTTCTATGAGCTCAGCACAGACCTTATAGTAGTAGGATTTATTTTAATTACTTTGAAGGAAACCTTCCAAATTTGAAAAAAAAATTGCAATAAGAAAAGATGTATACTATTACCAAAGAGTATTAACTATGGTGGAGAAAACACTGGTCTAGGCATGGTTTTTATCTCAGCAATATAATTAACCAGATATATGAGATTGGAAAGTCATTGAACCTTGATTTTCTCAGCTGAAAAAACGAGGGGGTTGGACTAGAAGAACTCTAAGGCCATTTCCACTTGCTTCTAACATTCTAGGGTTTTTGAATGCTTTACAAACGAGCATTCACAGATAATCATGTCCTGTACTACAATGGCAATCTTTCACTGTAGTAATAAGGTGAAAACTCATATATTCACTGTTCAACAATATTTGTGCCTTCAATAAAATTCTTCTATAGACCAGAAAGAGGAAGTAGGAAAATGATTGGGGGGGGGACCTTCCTAATTGTTAACTTTTTCTTTTATTAATAGCATTTCAGGGTTCTTTTTCAACTGTTTCTAATTATTTTAAAGAGTATTTTGGGAATGAATACATAATAGAGGGAAAGGAGACATAAATACTTGCCCTGGTTTCTAATTTTAAAGGAAAATCACTCAGTGTGACAATTTCTTCATCTGATAGTAATGTTGAACAGGAAACCCGCACTTTAGGTGTCAGAAGTAAGTATGTGATAACACTGCAAAGGCATCTGTCCCACCAAAGCTGTTTCTGATTTAAATTTCTCTTAGTTCATTTCAAATTATTTCCTTCTAACGGTACTTACCTCTGTACAAAAACATAGTTGTCATGATGTTTATCATTCTAAGTCTAACCATATATTTGTACTGGATTATTAGAGGGGGCCATTTTCCTTTTTGTCTCATCTTTCCTAGAAAGAACCACATTATATATCAAGACTAACTGGCAGTAAATGGTGCTTGGCAATTGGAGAACTCTCCAATTCAGAGATTCCTTTGGGAACAGTGGTATTCTATGGTTATTATCATCTTGAAGGCAGACCTGAGCTCTGAAGTGGACTAATTGTTTTAGTCCAATACCAAAGGAATAGATAATAGATGTCACAGAATAGATGCTAACCTGTCACTGTTGGCAGTTTCAAGCATCAAATAGAGCTGTGGGGGACTGTCTAATGCCTAATGTGCAGTCCTAAAATTGTGATCATAGGAGTGATGTTGGGTCTTCAGATAAAGAGGTTTTTTTTTTTTTTAACACATAGCTTGCTGTCTTAGTCAATGAAAAGGATTAGAAATTGATGATTTGACATGAATGTGTTCATCATGGAGGTCATGACAACATAATGACAGCACATTGCATAATGCTACACACACTCAAGACTTAATAAATGTTTGTTGATATTGAATTAAATTGCAGTCACAATTTTCTATTTCTGAGTCAAGATTTCTGTAATTTTCCTTCTCATGACTTCATGGATATTCAAAGCTTGAAAGACTTCTAGGAGTCAACTATTTACAAATACTTCAAGAACAGGTGACTTCTTACAATCCATGTAATACTGGGCAGATCCCTTCATGTTCTGGGGACTTTGCTTCTCATCTATAAAATGACAGATTTCATCTAAATGACATCTGAAGTACTTTGCAGGCCTAAATCTATTCACTAGGTAAATAGAACTGACAATATACTTTAATATCATTACTGAGATTTACCTGGAAATATGTCCAAGGAATCTTTGCACCACCACTGGTTATGCTGTTATTTGACTAGATGTTCAACTTAAAAGGTAGCCCACAGAGATATAACTTATTAAAGACAACTTCAGCATTCTTTTTTAGAAATAATCCATCTTGCTTCCTTGATCTCCCTACTGCTGGCAGGTAACAGCAACCATTGCACTAGGTACGTAGCCAAGTCTCAGAAAAGCTTTAATAAGTCATGTTCTAATACCAAAGTTCTTCTTATAGAGTACAAATTGCTAAAGACTCCATATTATTTCTTTCAAACCACTCTAGTATCATTTAATGCATTGCGCTTGTATTGCTCATTCATTCTTTCACTGGACAAGCATTAAGTACCTACTATGTGTTATGACTGTTAAGTTCTTGGGGAAGGTTGGAAGAGGGATTAGATTGGTCATTTTGTTGTTTTAGGAAGTTTCAGATTAGAATCTGCCTCTCCTAACACAGGTCAGTATCTTCTACCCAATCTAATGTTAGACTAAGTCTTAAGTATCTTCTATCCAATCTAATGCTAGACTAAGTCTTGAGAATTGCCCAGAGCCCCCAAAGACTTACCCAGAGTTATAAAGCCAGCATGCTTCAGAGGCTGAACTTGAACCCAGGTCTTCCTGGCTTTGAAGTCATTCCTTTAATCATTACTCCTTATTGTCTTCTGGGGTAAAATATAAAAATACATAGAAACATTTTTTTAATTCCTTAAAGGGAAAGAATATTATTTATGGTCATGAATAAGTTTGATACAATAACAAAAGTATAATAACAAATATGATAAAATGTGTACAGGACATAAAGATGTAAAATCTATATCTATAATAAGTCAACAGGCATTTAAGGTCTTTTGGGGTAGGGACCATGGGTCATACAGATGCTATGTGCATCTTTTATTCTTTATAGCATCTAAAACAGGAGACACTGAATGCATTTATGTGTTGAATAAATAAAATAACTTATTGGTACTAAGGTATTATTTTTGAATTAGTAATAATTCTTCTAAGTTGCCAAGATATATTTTAAGTCACTTCAAAACATTAGAGGGAATTCCCCATGTAGGTATAGGGGCAGCTAGGTGGCATAGGGGATAGAATGCCAGGCCTAGAGTCAGAAAGGCTCATTTTCCTGAATTCAAATCTGGTCTCAGATTTACTAGCTGTGTGACCTTGGACAAATCACTTAATTCTGTTTGCCTATGGTCCTTATCTGTAAAATGAGCTGGAAAAGGGAATGGCAGACCATTCCATCATCTTTGCCAAGGATACCTCAAATGGGGCCAGGGAGAGTTGTATATCCACTGAAATGACTGCACAACAACCTCATGTGGGAGCACAACCTTATCTCTAGTTCAGGAAAAAATATCCTAGGGCATTGCCCTAGTCTCATTAAGCTTAAGGTACTTGACAATAGGTAGTGTTGAGGCCAGATGTGAAATGTAGTCTTCCTCATTCTTTGTTCAGCATTCTAACCTCTTTACTATATCTCCCTCCTTATTCTTATTAAATCCCCTCTGAAGAACATCCTCCACTGTATGTTACAGGTTTCAATTCTCATACTATAACCATGCAGCAAAAGTGATGTGAAAGCCTGATAATCATGTTTAATTTTATGGCTCAACAATTATGATAACATAAGTTGAAAATCTTGTGGAGCCACATCACCAAGCCTTGCTCCTTATTGAATTAACCAGTTAGTTACCACATAGCAATCCTGTATTATCTGACACAAATATTCTAGTTCCTGCTTTCTCTTTTAGAAAAGAATGTTTACTTATGTTTTGAATTTTTGGTAATGGAACCTGGCATGAGAGAGAAAACAAACTGAAATCTTAAGTAATTTTTTCCTCATTTCCTCTAAAACATGTGGAATATGTTTGCTTTATTGTTTTAAGGGGTTGTTTTATTGATCCTTTTATTTGATCCTATTATTATAAAAGTCCTTGGTACAAAAGAACAGTATGCTGTAAATTTAATAATAAATAATGATACATTATTAAGGTCTGGTGCATATTTTGCCTCCTGGCTGCCAGTCTTTCTGTTGCTATTTTGATTCCTACCATCTCACTTTAGAATATCTTCTCAACCATTCCAAGAAATAGTTTCTCTATGTTTGCCAATTCTCCATCTCTCAATATGCTTTCAGAAGGAAGGGATGATCATCCTTAGTTGTTATTTGTCTCAATTCTTTCTTTCTTGTCTTTATTTTATCATTGGTGTTTTTTCAGAAGAGTGGCTTTCTTCCTTTCCTCTTTTCTTTCAAGAAGAGGTTTCAGAAGCCCATTATTGTCAGCTGAAATATTTTTGCGGTTTGGCATCTAATCCTGCACTCTCACTTTTAGATTTGAGATCCCTTACCTTGCTTCTGCTTATTTTTACATATGGCACCTCCAAGCCCCCTGGACCAGATTTGATTATATTTTTAAGGGAAGTCTTTCTGCATGTAAAATGTTTTATATCCCATTCCTCACCTCACCCTCATGACCTGCTTTGCTTTCTTCCATTTACTTTTAACTGGAAATGTTTTCAATTGCACCCTCACCAGCAATTTCTTAAATATTTTTCATCTTACTGTAGTAGACTTCCCACAAATGCTCAGAAAATGAATCCAATGTCCCTTTTCCTTTCTTTTAAAGTCAGCTGCTTTGTTATTCCTATTATATTCTGTATTCACCCTTGAATTTATATTCAGTTATCTTATGTATATTTTTGTAACAGTTGGATAAAAGCTATTTAGGCTTATTTATTTATTTTTTTGTTACAGTTTTTTGACTCTGAAGGCTTTCTAGATCCTATAAAATTGTTTTTTTTACCAAGTTATAGGTTTTCTCAGTCTGATTAAAAATCACATAGCTTTCTAAAATTAGCTCCCCCCTTCCTAATAGGTATAGAAATGGGCTCTCTCCTCTAATTACCAAATACCAAGGTATTTTGAAAATGAAATGTTCCCCTACATGATTCCCTCTTTCTCAATTGGAAGACATTTCCAAATACTTGACTGAAAAATTTGAGGCCACCTATTAAGAGTTCCCTGTATTTTAACCCAACAATTCATGTCAACAATATCCTCTCAAAACTCCTTCTTTGTTCTAGTCTCAGTCAAAGAGATGACTTTTATCTTTATTTAAACTAATACTCTAGTTGAGTCCTTGAACCTATTTCTTTGAGGCACCTTACTTCATTGATTATTCCCTCTATATTTTAATTTTTCATTTCTATTTCTAAATTTTCCTTTTGCTTCTTTCAGCTTTGTTTAAACTACTGACAAAAATTCTCAGATCTCCCCCATTCTAAAACAAAAGAAAGCAAAACTATTCCTTGGGTTCTTCCTTCCATCTCAAGATATATCCTATTTTTCTACTCTCTCAAAGCTAAATTCCTAGAAAATGTTATCTGTGTTTTTATTGTTTTTGTTTTTCCAAAACCTTACCTTAAGTCTTAGAATTAATACTGTGTATTGGTTCCAAGACAGAAGAGTGGTAAGGGAAAGGCAATAGGGGTTAAGTGACTTGCCCAGGGTCACAGATCTAGACAGTATCTGAAGATAAATTGGAACCTAGTACCTCCTATATCTAGACCAGAGTCTCAATAAACCAAGGGACCTAGTGTGTATGTTTTTTTCCCCTCCTATCTACCACTTCCTACTCATTCCTCAAATTTACAGTTTTGGTTGTGACTTCAACATTCATCATTTTCTTCAAAATTACCCATTATCTTCAATTTTTAAAAATGATATCTTTATAAATGTGTAAATAGAAAAAATAGGATATAATGTTATAATTACATATATATTTTGCTCAAATGATGCCTTCTCTAATGGGGGAGAGGGAGGGAGTTAACTGGGTATTTTAATGTAACATACAAATTTTTTTATAAAGGGAAAAATTCTATCCTTTATTTTTTACATGATTTACATTTCCCAAAGAGTAAAAAATTAAAAACAGTTTCATAACATTCAACCAACACATCAGGCAACTCCTACATTATATATGTTAAGTCTCCTATCCATTGTCTCCTGCATCCCTCAATTCTTCATAAAGAAGGGAGAGAGCTATATTGTCATATTTCTTCCTTGGGGCCAGCCTTGGTTATTAGAATTTCAAAGCACGGACATGTGAATTCATAGGTATAAGGAATTCCTGTTGCTGAGAGAATTCTTTCCCCCAGTGAAGACTGATACCTTTTCTCTAATTTACAGTCTTAAAAAAGTTGCCTAATGGAATGTGTGTATGTATGTGTGTGTGTGTGTGTGTGTGTGTGTGTGTGTGTGTGTGTGTGTGTGTGTGTTTGTATACAAGGAAGTTCTGGGAAAACAAGCCTTTCTGTCAGAGTCAGGATTTGAATCTAGGCCTTCTTTGGATTTAAACAAGTTCCTTTTTCTACCATATCACATTGATTTTCATATAAATAAATACAAGCCCAAAAGAGATAAAAACAAGTAGATTTGGGAGTACGAGCTTTAGTAATATGTATGTAAGGCAGAGGGTCAGTTCCCTTTGGGATCAAAGGATGTTCTGTTTGGCATTTAATGTCCTTCATAACCTCATAAGCCCTTCTTTCCTCCCCAGTTTTCCTACAACTGATTCTCCTCCATGATCTCTATGATGCTACCATATCAGTTTACTTGCTCTTCTTTCCAGATGACATCCCGTTACTCAGTTCATTGCCTCTCTGCACTATCTTCTTATCTGAAATTCTCTCCTTTCTCATCTCCTTAGCTCCTTCTAACTTCCTTGGATTTCTTTTAAATTTTATTTTTAAAAGGTTAATAAATATTTGGTGTGAAAAAGCTTAAATCTCACCTTTGATAGAAGTCAGAAGGATTTTGGACTCCTTGTCTTTTTACTGGCATCCAACTAGTGTCTCTCCTGACATTGATCCTTGCTTTAGGAATCAATTACAGACTGGATGAAATGAAGAAAGTAGACCCAAGACTCTAGAAAGAGCCCCCGAATTATACCATACCTACAGAGAAAAATCTTGAAGACTCAACCAAGAGCACTTCCAGAAACTGTGAGTTACCCTCTTTATCATTTCATTTGAGTCCACTTCTCCCCTGGACTCTGTAGATACTGATGGAAAAATATGTCACAGAGTTTTGGAGAAGTGTTTTGTCCATACTTCCCTTACTTCACCATTTTAGTAAAATCCTCCTTCTAAAAACTAATAGAGTTTGCCTAATTTATATCAATTGTTGGTAATAGAGAGAAGCATATAAGTGGGGATTCCTGAGCTATATAACATTAAAAAAAGACAATCTTCCTGCCAACCTGTCAGGGTTAACCCTGGAACTCTGTGAGAGGGGGCAGCTGAGCTCTGGTACTTTGACCTGACAATGTGAATAAGAGTTAGGAGAATAGCTCCAGAGCATCTAATACACATCAGTGAAATTAAAAAAAAAACCCATAGAACCTAATTCTACCACTCATACTTTATAGAGCAGACTAATATGTTTTCTCGACCTACAAAGGGGAAAATATCCTCCATTCTCCTTTCTTCTCATAATGGAAAATGCATTCTATCACATTTCTGAAAACCAACAGAGAACTTCCTGACACTGTTGACAGCCTTGTTTATAATGTGTAAGTAAATTAAATAAATTAATAACATGTCTACTAAGTCCATCACACTACCCTGTACTAGCTTTTTTATGGCCAGGAGATGAGGTAGTTAACGTGGATGTGAATTTTTGAAAAGCAAATGTGGAGAAGGGATGTGGAGAAGGGGAAATAAAAGTGTAAAAATGGACAGGGAGGTGATGGGGAAAGGATGAAATTTAGTCCAGTGCTTAGAGTGCACTATTGTTCTTCAATGATTTATTGCATTGCCTTGCTGCCCTGATTTTTTTTTTATTAGTTCAAGTAAGTTACAGGGGAACAATGCAACGTTTATGTAGAGCATGAAAGTGGAAAGGGAAGGTAGATTGGCATGGTAACAGCTGCTCTAAGATGTCATTTGAAATAGAACCACTGTGCAGTCTGATAGGAAAACAGCTGGGGAGCCTACATCTGAATGTCAGGAAGAGGAGGAGGAGAGGAAAACAGAGGACCCAGGGAGCTGAGGTCAGGTTTATGTCAGGGACATGAACACTGACGTATGACATAATAGTCAACAAAATAATAATAAATAATCCCACTCACAATCAACCCTTGACCCCAACACACTCTTCAAGTCAAATATGGCATTAAAAGGGGATGTTAAGTAACGAGACATTTAAAACTTATTAGCCAACATGATCCAGCTAAGATTTTTAAAAGCTGCCTTCAGACAATTAAATTGGGTCTCTACAGTCCAAAATGAGGGGGAGAAGTGGCAATTACCTGGTTAACTTAATCAGTTCAGACAGTTAAACTGGATTACTCAGTCTAAAGTAATCTGCACGGGGGCTTCAATTATGCATTTTAACTGTCTATATTAATCAGGTTAGTAAAGTTCCATTGAACTTTTGACTTGTTTGGTCCAGTTCTGATTTTGTATTGTCAGTTTCTGCATCACTAGCTAAAAAATTAATAAATGGAAGAAAGAGGGATTTAAATCAGTTTGAGAAAATCTAGTGATGATCTTAACGTTTTGTGCTAGTAAATTTATATACTAATTTGATATGATAAATATAATAATATTTTATATAATTATATATTAATTTATGTATTTTATATTTATTTGTATTTATCCATATAATTATATGTTAATAATAAAAGTAATTTATCTATTATGATACACATATGTATATATACAAGAGTTCACAAAAGTTTTAGTGCAATGTAAGCTTTAATAATTTAAAGATCTATATCATATGTACATGTATGTACATAAATGTGTACATATATTACATATGCATATATTGGTGTATATATTATATGTATATATAACATATTATTACCTAAAACATTTTCAGTCAGCCTTAAGTCAAAAGAGACACAAAATTATTGAAATGAATGTGATAACAGTATGAATTCTGATGACTGGTACCTAATCTTCATCCCTCTTGCCCCTTCTCAGTATCTGATTCCAAATATTCCTTCCTTCTTCCTTATATTTTCTCATTTTTTGACCTCCATAGCACTGCATTCTTTTGCTTCTCTTTCTACTTGTCTGCTCATAATTCATCTCTGATGATTAATGTTTTCCTCTTAAATATATGTGTGGGCATCAACCAAGACTAGGTCTTGGGATCTCTTCTTTTATCACTTAATACTCTTTCTCTTGAAAATCTTAACTGTGCTTAAGTCTTATTATCTATCCTCTAGTGCTATTCCTTACACTTAGTTCTACATGTGATTAACTTGTTCCTAATATCTGCATCTTAACATTCTTGACTTTTTAAAAAATTTAATTGAAGGGGGCAGCTGGATAGCTCAGTGGATTGAGAGCCAGACCTAGAGATAAGAGGTCCTGGGTTCAAATTTGGACTCAGACACTTCCTAGCTGTATGATCCCGGGCAAGTCACTTGACCCCCATTGCCTAGCCCTTTTTGTTCTTCTGCCTTGTAACCAATACATGGTATTGATTCTAAGGTGGAAGGTAAGGGTTATAAAAATAAAATAAAATAAAATTCAACTGAACTGTTAACTTCTTCAGGTTTCCCTGATTTTTCCTTTCATTTGAGTATTCCAATCTAAGGTGCCTATCTTTTACTTTGAATGTATCTTTTATGTACTTATTTACATAGTTTTCTCCCCAATTAGTATGTAAGTTTCCTGAAGGCAGAGATTTCTTTTGTGCTTTTGTCTTTCTTTGTACAGCCACTCTTTATACAATATTTGGCATACATGTATGTACTAAATGCTTGTTGATTATTTAATTGGTATGAATTATTACATATTCTCACTTCAAATCCAGGCTGTTTTTCACTGCCCAGAGATGGCATACTTGAGATTCAAATACAAACTATCTAACTTCCAAACCAGCATTCTTTTCACTAGATTCATCAGACATGGACAGTTTGTGGCACATATGCCAAAGAAAGTATGTGGCAGAGTGTCTCCGAAAACATCACCTGAGGGTCAACATTTATGCTCTAGGAGCCTCTTAGGACTGAGCCACACTGGTCCCCAGAAGACACATACAAAGGCTACTTCCAGGCCTGTAATTAAGACCTTCCCAGCTTTTCTGGTGACAGGGATACTTAAGACACAGTCAGAAGAAGAGTATAACTCTAAAAAAATCTATAAGTAAAACCTCAAAGGAAAGCATAGCATGAACTATGAACTAAGCATGTATAGTTCAGCTAGTATTCCAGAATAAGACAAACAAAGCAAGAGATTTTTGGTTTGTTTTCTTTTTTTTTTCTTAAAGGGCCAAAGATTATGGTATAAATGATATGAGAGTGCTAATGTTTAGAAAAGAAATAAGGGCTACAGAACAAAGAATTGAGAAGAGAATCAATAGCTTGGCACCAGAGGCATAAAACCTTCTGCAAGGAACAGACACTTTGTAAAATATGATTGGATGCAAAAAGGTTAATGACTCTATGAAAAACCCCCAATGAATATTAAAATAAAGTCAGGAAACACAAAAAAGAAATTATAAGGTATTATATGCATATATATATACATGCATATATAAAACAGCCATGTATATATCTCACTAATTCATGCATAGTACATGTTCATGTATGCAGATATGTGCTTACACATGTATTATGTATGCTATACATGACCCAGAATATAGTAGAGATAATTTAAGTATGATTGAAATACCTGAAAAACATGAACAAAAAGGGGCCTAAAGATCATATTTCATATCCTATTTCAAGAAAACTGCTCAGATTTCCTAGAACAGAGGACCAAGTAAAAATAGAAAGAATCTACTGGTCACCTCTTGAAATAAATCCCAAAATAAAAACTTCTGGGAATACTATAGTTAAAATCCAGGGTTTCCAGATCAAAGAAAACATTACCAGCAGTAAGAAAGAATTCTGAGCACCCATGGTCAGAATTAAACCACACACACACACACACACATACATACATATAGCAGCCATCACTAGAAAAAAGCAGGAAGCTTAGAAAACAGTATTCCAAAAGTCAAACACTGTAGGCTTGTAACTAAGCATAACTTGCACAAAAACCTGAGTATAATTTTACGGAGAAAAAAAAAGTATCTTAAATGAAATAAGAAGACTTCCAAACATTCACAATAAAAAAACAACACTACCACATAGAAATTTTGAAATGCAATCTTAGAAGTGAAACAAAAGGGCAAATATGGGTATACAATTATAGAGGATTAAACAATGAATAATAAACTTTTAAAATTCATTGTGAAAAGATGGTATATGAGTTCCCTCAGAATTCCATCATCATTAGGAATTAGGAGTCAAGGAGGAATTTAATAAGACAAAAGGGCAGGAATCTCTCTCTCTCTCTCTCTCTCTCTCTCTCTCTCTCTCTCTCTCTCTCTCTCTCTCTCATTTGATGACCTTAAAAGAAAGTAAAAAGTAGAGAGTGGAAAGGAAGGTGTAGGAAATTATCTCACATGATTTGTGTATGCAAATAAAAGACTAAAAACAAAGAAGGGTTAGGGGAAGCAGGCAATACTTGAAACTCACTTTCCTTTGAACTGATCAAAGGAGAAAAGAATATATACACCGAGTTGGGTGAGGAAGTACATTTTAGTCAAAAGAGAAACTGAAGGGAAAGGTGAGAAAGTGGGGGTGGGGATGAAAGGGAAAGTAAATTAAGGGAGGTATTAATTCTAAACAAAACAAACTATGGACAGGGATTGCAAAGAGAATTTTAAAGGGAAAGAAAAAAAAAGAAAAACTTGTAAGAGTTTTGGGGCAAGAGAAAGAGAAGAGAAGCAGGGGATCAGAAGCAGATAGCATCAAACATAGAGCACTAGGTTTGAGTACTCTCTCTCATTACTCTGTTGTTCATTATAAAGGAGGAGAAGGGTAGGAAACTCTCCTCAATTCAGTGACCAGCATGATTCCAGAAGTCATGATGAAATATGCCACTTATCTCCTGGACAGGTGAAGGTGAAGACTGAGGCATAATTTTTGGATGACTGATGTAGGAATTTGTTTTGTTTGACTATATATACATATATATGCATACACATACATATATGTGTACATATATTAGTTATAAGGGTTCTGTTTTTATTTATTTTTTCAGTGAAGGGAAAAGGGAAGGAGATGGAGGTAGCAAAGGTGTATTTTTGTTTATTAATAAAAGTAAATTAAAATTTAAAGCATATTTGAAGATGCTTCAAAATTTAAAAGTATCATTATAGTCACGGAAATGGCTTTTAGTGGCTATAATTTTAATAATGAGAGACTATTTTCTTAAAATTTGTTTCATTTCTTCCTTTGGGAATAGTGAAATGGGCAAAGTAAATATGTCCTGCAAAATGACTGAAATGGAGCAAGGAGAAACTGTAATATTTATATACTGAATATATGATGCCCTATGCTCTTTTTTGTTTAAAAATATTTTAAAAAGTAATAATTACATGTAAAATAATTCAAACATTCATTTAAAAAAAAGTTTTGAGTTCCAAATTCTCTTTCTCCTTCTCACCATCTCTCCTTCCCTCCCTACCCTACCTCCTTCTCAAGATGGAAAGCAATCTGATGTAGATTCTACATGTCTAATCATATAAAATATTTTTCCATATTAGTCATTTTGTGGAAGAAATTTCAAACAAAAATAAAAGAGTGGAAAGTGAAATATAGTATGTTTCAGTATGCATACAGACTCCATCTATTCTTTCTCAGAGGACAGATGGCATTTTTCATCATGAGTCTCTGACTGTCTTGGATCACTGCATTGCTGAGAATAACTAGGCAATTTACAGTTGTTTGCCAATAAATAAATAAATGTTAATTTTCAGCATTTCTATATATCATTAACAATGCCTTACAAGAAGAGATAGTAAAAGATAACCCATTTTTCTTCCAGATGAATTTTGTTGTTATTTTTCTAGTACTACAAAATAATTTTTTAGCAGTTTGGTTGGTATGGTGCTGAATAAATAGGTTAGTTTAGGTGAAAATGTCATTTTTATTATATTTTACCTATCTACCAATGAGCAATTAATATTTTTCTAATTGTTTAAATCTGACTTTATTTGTATAGGAAGTTTTGTAATTAAGTTCACATAGTTCTAGGGTTTGTCTTGGATATCCTGTATTTCTTAAGACTAGATGATGATGGGGAAGTTATGTGGCTCAGTGAAGAGTCAGGCCCAGAGACAGGAGGTCTTGGGTTTAAATCTGACCTCAGACACTTCTAGCTGTGTGACTGAATAAATAATTTAACTCCATTGCCTAGCTCTTATCACTCTTCTGCCTTGGAACTAATACACAGTATTGATTCTAAGAAGGTAAGGCTTAAAAAAATAAATGATGATGATGATGATGATGATGAATAAAAAAGAGAAGACAAGCATTTTTTTTTTTACCCAGCCTCACTCCTTTGAACTGAACTCCATTATTCTCCCCAGAAACCTCATTCTCATAAGGAAACTCATCATTCTGGGGGGTTTCATCAGTCTTAATACTCATGCTGCATTCGTTCCCTCAGTACCCTCAGCCTCTCTAATCAGAGGGCTGTAAGATGGAACAAAAAGTTCTTTCAAAACCCAGGGCTTTCATCTCTTCATTTCTCACTGACTTTGCCCTGCAATCTATCATGCCCCAGTTCCAGGTACTTTACTTCTCTTCCCTTACCCTAGTTCAACATCTTTTTGTGCATTGTCTTAACTTATTAGATTAGTTCCTCAAAGGAAGGAAGGGACTGCCTTTCTTTTTCATATTTGTATTGCTAGAATTTACCATGGTGCCTGACATATAGTAGATACTTAATAAATGTTTATTGACTACTAAGCTATAAAAGTAAAATGAATAAATATTTTTAACAACAGAGGTGATATAAATTAATTATTGAAACTACCATAGATCATTACACACAAGCAAAATGAAAATTCAAAGGAAAATGATAGACATCTATAATATAAAATATGCAAGCAAAACACACACACACACACACACACAAATATCGATCTCAAAGATTTCATTTTCAATTCATAACAAATGTCATGCCAAAGAGAAGAAAGAGAGAGGGGGAAAGCACTTATTAAGTGCCAGTTATTGTGCTAAGCAATTTAAAATTTTTATCTTATTTCATCCTTACAATAGCCTTGGGAGATAGATGCTCTTATCTCCACTTTATGGATGAAAAAAATGAGGCAGAAAGATGTTAAATAACTTGCCCAGAATTACACAAATCTGGCCAGATTTAAATTTGAATTTTCCTCACTTTAGACCTGGCACTCAATGCACCCCTTAGAATCCTCAAAAAAAAAAAAAAATCCAGTTCAAATAGATTTATAGGTGAATGCTATCAAACATTTAAAGAGCAATTAATATTAATACTTCAGAAATGAATGTTAAAAACAGACAGAAAACACCATGTCCAAATGCCATGATAAGAAAAATATAGTTCTGCTGTACAAATTGAGGAAAGACAAAACAAGAAAGGTCTATTCCAGGCTTAAGACACTTAAACTATCCATGTGATGCTGCAAAATTTTCTAACATCTGTTTACCTCTGTTGCCCAAATGTCAAAATAATTGCACTTATTTTGTAGGATTATTGTAAGAATAAAAAGAGTTAATATTTATAAAGCACTTAACACAATGTCTGGTAGATAATAAACACTATGTTAGCTGTTATTAAATATTAGCTGTTATTGTTGTTTTTACTATTTTGGTGAAAAACAATGAGAAAAAATCATCAACTAATTTTATTTTTTTAAAAAAAGAAGACAAATTACCAGTGTCAAAAATGAGAAATCAAAACAAATGAAGATGAAATAATGGAAACTGTTAGAAACTATAGGACTAATCATTTAAATCAAATATATAAATATTTACCAAAAAATCCCTAGATTAGCAGAACAAGATATAAAGAATTTTATTCTTTATTTATAATTATATTGATATGTAAATAACTTGTAATTATATTCTTTATAAATCCCAATGTTAAAAAAATGAATAAGCTGTAAGTGAATTCATGAAGAAAATAAAAAGCCCAGGATTATAAACAAATTCTACTAAATATTCAAAGAGTCATTAATTCCAAAGTGCTATTAAGTTTGACAAAAATAGGAATAAAAGAAGTGTCCGGTATTTTATTCGTATTGATTAAGCACTTACAAAGTGATGGGCACTCTGCTAAGTGTTGGGGATACCAATATAAAAAAAGAAACTTCCTTTTTTCAAATAGCATACTATGTACCAACTATAGACCTTCTGTTTTTATAAAATAGATTTTATTGAAATATCGTTTTAACATTGCTTACTTTTCCTTGTATCCTTTGTCTCTTCCAGAAAGTTATTGCATATAATAAAGTTTAAAAAAATAAAGTAATAAGAAAATCTATTATTTTTTACTACTTTCTTCCTATTAGACCACATTTTCCTAAAAATTTTCATTGATTTCATCCATCTTCCAGGTTTTGACCTGGAAGATTTGGTTGATAAGGCAAGTTGTCATTCCAGTCTTCTAGAATCTGCTTCCCTATGCCTTAACTTCAGAGAGAGGAGGTATATTACAAGATTTCCAATACACACTACCATTTCCTAAAGTCTCCGTTAGTCAAGTTCTTTCTGTTGGGTTTCAAACCCTCTGCCACAATTGTCCAGGAAGCTAAGGGAGAAATAGTGCCTGTCCCCATCTCATGGATAAGAGAAACTTCAATTTATCTTCAACTTGGCTTTGAATCTCATTATTTCAAAAAAAAATGTCCCCAAGATTTCAATGTTGTAACACTGCAGACTTTCTCCTAGCCTTAGCTTATCTTCTGTTTTCTTGGTGGGTTGGCCAAAGCACATTCTAGTTGGATTGAAGCAGCTGGCTCTGTCCTTCGTGGTGAAATTGCTGCTTTTATCTTCTGCCCTGGACCAGCATGTGACCATGTGGCTTTGAACAATAATGCAAAATTATCATGATCCCTGAACTAGTTCCTTCATGCTTCTCTCAGAGTGATATTTCCTTAGAAAGTGCTTGTGGTATAGTGGAAAGATGACCTAATTTGAAATCATAAGACCTGTGTTCAAATCATTGCCCATTTATTATGTTTCATCTTAAGTAAATAATCTGTCAGAATAGATATTAGAATATGCATCAAGGGAGAGAGGGAGGGGAAAGAAAAAAACATATATGTATATTATATAGGAATATTATATTATTTTACATATTATATGACTATATATTATACATATATGTTTTGTATATAATATATACATATGAGAGTCAATTATTATGATAAGCATATTTTACAACTAATTGTCTCATTTGAACGTTTCAACAATCCTATGAGGAACTTCTATTGTTCTCATTTATAATTGAGGAAACTGAGGCAAACACAGGTTAAGTGACTAGCTCAGGGTCACATAACTACTGTGTCTGAGCCTGGATTTTGAATGCAGGTGTGCCTGCTCCTACCTATTGTCTCACCTGGCTGCCTCTGAATAGAGCTCTCCCACTTCTCCCCTTGCCCATAGTTTGGTATGACCGAAAGTATAATGAGAATTTACAAATATGAGAAGTTCAAAAGGTGTTTAAAGGTTTTCAATTTGAACACTTCAGCAAAAAAATGAAACATAGAATCCACTTGTCTGAATAGTGTTCTGTTCACTGCAACAAGCTTCAGAGCTCTTAAAATCTACCAGTGAACTCCTCCCCTGACATCCTTCAGGAATCTTTCAGTCCACAGATGTAGGCTCTCCTTTGCCCACATGCAGATCACAACTTCTCAGTGCCTTAGTTCTTTCTGGAAATAATACCTCCCCCATTCATTTAATGGACAACTCTGATGATAAAGCTTTCCAAACCTAGCTAAGCTTTTCCTCTGTCAACAGACAAAGGATCTATACTAGAATTTTCCCAAGTTGGCAGAATTTGGAAGAGATTGAAGGTTCGTGGAATAGCCTTTGAGACCATAATATGTATTTATGTATATATATGCATATCATCTCTCCTATAAAAGAGGCTTGATAAAATATTGGATTGATCTGATCTCAGCAAGAGATAATCAATATAATTTTTTTTATTTTGCTCTTTCGGTCTTATTATACTCCCACAGTGTTGGGGGAGTGGGATGACTAGAACTAATTCTTATTAGCTTATAAGAGTCAATGGTTAAGTTTTCAGTGTGAGCATTTATACCTTGGAAACTGAAAACACTAAAAATTAGAACTTGATTTATTGTTTTGTCAATTTTTGAGACTTAAGAAAGTAATGGAGAAAATGTTAATAACATAGATTAAACTTAAAAAGTGTTGCATGTGTACATTCTTTTCCCAAGAGCAAGTTTTTAAACATTTACCAGTATAGTCCACTCCCACTTTGCAGTAGAATCTCTCAGGGAAAGTCTATAAAAATAAAGTTTACATGTAGTCCAGAAGAGCATCTTTCCAAAAGGCAGAATCCCTTTAAGAAAAGTACTCAAAGTATACAACATACTAGATATCAAGTGCAGGATCTCTATTTCCTACACCTTAAAAGAAATGCTTAAAACAGAGCAGTAATAAGCGTATATCAGCCAAGATTTAAAATGTAAAACAACCCAACACGCCCATTTTATATCCTCTTAAGAGATAGACAGCTTATGGAATTGCTGAAGAGATTAGTCATCTTGAACCTGAACTCTGAGAGACTCCCAAAATCAGATTATCTGGCTGTCTGGGGATGTCTCTTTTGTCTCTTCAGGCTCTGGATAATCTTGTTGGTTGTCATCTCTGAGAAGCAGTAAAGCTACAGGAAGTATCTCCTGCTAGGGGGCTGATACTGATGTAGGAACCAGGAGCTCTTGGACTTAGGACGCATCTACCAGCACTGTAAGCCCACATTTCCTGGGGTTGATGTTCAGTGACCAGTGCTCAGGGAAATAAATAACAAGCAGAAGAGGGAGCCAGAAACTGAGGTCTAGTCTCATATTCACCTAGACAAATGCACGTTCTTTTTGCTATTTGAGTTCAGCTGCTGTTGCTGATGGTGGGAGCAAGAAGCAGGGGATGGTACCTTGGTCAGAGTTTTTCGTCTATTACAATGGTTCCCTCAGAGCCAAAGAGTTCAAATAAACAGACCCTTTACAAAAACATATTCCAATACTCCCCAAGTAAAAGTAATTCAGGAAAATGAAAGCAAATAGAAGCCATCAGTAAGGAGGTTAAATCAATTAGTAACAAGTTTCCTTAGAAATCTCAGTCGCTTCCTGTCAGAGACTTTGAGTTAACTTTATAGCCTGACTCAAGAGGACCCCCACCAGGGTCCCAGATCAGTCTGCACAGGAGCAAAATGAATGCTAACTGCCCATGTCTGTATCACAGTTTCCTTGCCCAATATCTTTGGCTAATGTTATGGAAGCATGGAGGGCTTAACTTATGCCTCCCAAGGTCTGTTGTTTTTTTGGTCCACTATGGGACAGAGAAAGAAAGTCCTTTCTACCCTTGCTAGAAGTTAAGGGAGAGTTGGCAGATGCCCAAAGGATACACTACAGCTTTTATAGCCCACTGAAGGGATAACTCTTCCTAGCTCAGTACCTCATCACCTTTGGTACAATCTCCTCTCCCTGGACTCAAGGCATCATCCCGGAATCATTTTGTCATGTATGTACTTTAGAAAGGAGCATAACATACTTCCCACAGAACGAAGCTTATGTGCATGTCCAAATCCACAGTGGCTATCCTACTTCAGCAGATCAGAGGTTACCAAGTCAAGATCTATTTGGGAGCTTCTATATTTCTAAACATATGTCGTGTGCATGTATGTAAAACACTAGTTGTGTGACCTTGGGCAAGTCACTTAAACTTCTTTGCCCAAGTTTCCTCAAATGTAAAATGGGGATAATAACAGCACCTACTACCCAGGGTTGTTGTGAGGATCTAAATGAGGTAACAAATATAAAATATTTAAGATGGTATCTGGCACAGGATATATTTTAAAATAAAGATTAGCTAATATATTATTAATAATTTTTATTTTTATTAGTATGTGGAACTGATCTAGTGCTTGCATCAATGTACAGAACTCCCCATAAAGAATTCTTCTATTCAATTTCTAGAGTCCTTAAAGAGTTGTCTTAGGCATTAAGAGTTCAAGTGATTTATGTAGCATCATAAAGTCAGTATATAACAAAGACTCGCCTTTGTACCCAAGAAAGCACACTATAATGATTATATGTCCCACATGCCAAACAAATATTTTGAAGAACATCAATTTTTTTGAAATGGGTCATTTCAGGTTGTCTGACATGGATTTCCTAGCTTTATTACTGTCTCCATCTATAGTGAGAATAGGGATTGTTTTGTATTTTATCTTTCTATTTCCTTCAAAGAATAACATAAATATTTAATGAATGAATTAAAAAAATATTTCAGTGATATGGGACTCAGTCTAGCACAGATTCTAGATGTTCTCTCCCAATCCTTCAGTCTCACTGGAAGGTTGGATCCTGAGCATGGAAGTTTGCTCTTCATAATTCTAGAGCAGCCCTGAGGTACTAGGAGGGATTAGGAATAGTTTTTTTTAATGTTCTAGCTCATGAGTCCTTGCTGGTATGATTTCCTTCATGAATATAGGTTAGACAGTTGGCTTTTGGAAAGGAGTATTTACTAAGATAGGCCAGGAGAAAGTAAACTCAAACTTAGAAAACACACATGGCAAAGGAATAACTATCATCTCTTGTTGCTGAAAACTTGTTCTTCTTCATGGGAAAATAAGAAGTTTCCTTTATTCATGTTGTGACTTTTCTGTTGGGTCCCTCACAGAGACCTCATTTCTTCAGTTCCAGATTGGAACTTAACTATAATATAGATGGCCCATAAGTTGTGGTCAAGTTTTCTCAAACAATCCAAACATATTTTCTGTGCAATGTCACTCATTTCTAGAGCAAAATCATAATATACCTTAATAACAATTCAATATCAGTTTAAAGTCTTTGAATTATACGTGAGACATATTGTCACCAGCTTAGTGTATCTTATCACATTTTAAGTAGGGTGTGGTAACTTGATTAACCAATTCAATGAGCCCTGAGTTTATACTAGAAAGAACTTGAAGCTTCTCTCCTTTTTTCCATTTGTTGATTGATATGAGACATTCTATATTTCAGTGTTTATTCCTTTAACTCAAGGCTTTGATCACTGTTGACATGTAGATAACTCCAGAGGGTTAATTTTTTTGATACTTGAGTTGTCAGTCATATATATTTTTTATTTTTAATTGCAAGCATTGGAGAGCAGGTTATGATTGCAAGTTCCTTCCTGGGATCTCTGTCTCTGCCTCTGCCTCTGTCTCTTTCTCTGTCTCTCCCTCTTCCTCTTCTCCCTCTCCCTCCTCTCTATCTGTCTCTCTCTCTCTGTATCTCTGTCTGTTTTTGTCTCTCTGTCCCTCTGTCTCTGTCTCTCCCTCTGTCTCCTCTCTCCTCTCCCTCTCTTTTTCTTTCTCCCCCTCTCTCTCTCCTTCTCTCTCTTTCTCTCCTCTCTCTCTCTTTCTTTCTCTCTCCCTCTCTCTCCTTCCCCTCTCTCTTTGTCTCTCTCTCTCTCCCTCTCCTCCCCCCTCTTTTTGTCTCTCTCTCCCTCTCTTCTCGCCTCTTCCTTTCTCCCCTTTTTTGGGGATATCATTTCCATTATGACCTTTATATAAGAGATTTCCCCAAACTGTGATATGTCTACAAATGATCTCTACCCCTAACTTCTCTTTAGCATTCGAGTCTTTTTTCCCAATTGCTGCTAAATACTTCTTCCTGGGTATTGTCTCTTAAACTTTTCTCAAACTTAATTTGACCTCAAAACACCTTCCACCTTAAACTTTCTCCTTCTCAACTTCTTTCTAAGTACCGTGCACATATTGAGTAGTTGCTCAAGAAATGCTTATTAAAGTGGGAGCAATAAAATAAGACCAGGAAAACAAGGACTCAAATATTTTTTTCCTCCCCACAGTTTTGCTTATGGATAGCCCTGAACCCAGGATATTTTTGTGAAAACAAACAAACAGTTCTCCCCTCCCCTACAAAACTCATGATATTTAGAACACTCTGTATTCCTTCTGAGCCCATTTGGAAGGCTTCTAGTGAATCCACATGCAAAAATTCCAATGGCAAATAATAATAGACTCTGAAAAGCTCTTCAAATGCATTGTATTTGTACTAGATAACTCATGCAAAAGAAATACAATGAGCTAAGCCCAGGATTAATTTCAAGTCACCTCCCTTTTTGTTTAAAGGAAACCTATGCTTGTTCATTTCTGAGACAAACTTGGATTGAATTTTGGTTGACTATTTAATGAGGTCTATCCAATTTGCCAGATGTCTTTGGATAAATAAATAAATAAATAATAAAAATATGATGTCTCTTTCTGTAATTGTAATAGTCCAAAGGTGTGAGGGTGGAGTTCCATTAATAAAACCAAATGCTGGACACAAATTTGACCTCCCCAACTAAAAATCGAAAGGGCCCTGTTGGTAGTTAACATAACCATTTTAATTGGCTACCCTACTTACTATAAAGACATTTTTACAGTTACACTTTGTTTTCCCTACTTTCCCCTGTGAATATACAATCTAAAAATCTTCTTCCTTGATAAACAGGATGAAGAAGTAGCATTCTAGGAATCAGTGTTTTAAATGATTTGGTCAAAATCTCTTTTGAACTTCCATTTACAGGGCATCAACAAAAGTATTTTTTGAGAAAATAGAAGCAGTTTTATGGATAAACATCTATCCTTTCTGTGGAAGCTATGAAGGCTAGTAAAGTTTGGTGGGGAGAAGCTTGGATTATCTAAATTGAGTACTTAAATTCTTAAGGTGAACTAGAATTATATTATCATTAATTCCCATTTACAAAGAACTGGTCCAGTGGCTTTTTCAAAGCCTACAATCAGACCCATCCATGAGTTAGTGAAGTCTTGGTGAAGTGGAAAAGGGAACTGCATTTGGAGCCAAAGGATCTCCATCACTACTGAAATTCTGGCTCTGTCACTTACTGTATGACCATGGGTGAATCTCTTTAACTTCTCTAGATCTCAATTTCCTCAATTGTAAAACAAGAGAGTTGAATTAATTGACCTCTAAGGTGACTTGCAGCTCTAAATCTATGATCCTAAAAGTAATATATGAGATTCTGGGGGGTGAGGGGAAGGTAGGTAGTGATTGATTAAAACAGTTTTGCTTACAGTAAAATGATTTCAATATCTTGATGACCACTGCATACCAACCTCATCATTTGTTTTACTTACAAAGTGCTTTCGAGTTATTAAATAATCAGAGCCCTAGTGTATTGAGGACATACAGTATAAATCTTGAACATATGCTCTGGTGATAGGAAGATTCTTGCTCATTTCCTACTTGAATGTGAGACCTAATAAACTCTGGGACTGTTGCCCTGCATCCCATTCCAAGAATTTCTTTAATGCCTTTGAGAGGCACTTAGGAAACTGTCCTCCTTGGGGCTGTACAAGCTGCTGGCAGAAAGCTAAATTATCTTCTACTCCAGCTGGGTCTAAGTTACTGACTTAGCTACCAAGGCAAAAATGAATTTTTGAAACAAGGGAACCAAATGGGGTGACTGGGGCAGGCATTAATTAGTCTTCATTTTAAAAGAAATAAAATACTCAACTCTTATTTCAAATATATAGTAAAAACTTGTAATACTGAGGAAGTTAGCAAGTATCTATGGAGAAACCCACTGTTTGCTTACCCCTACAGCAAGCTAGCTAACCCAAATATGAATATGGGTTCTGTGAATAATTACATATTGTGAATTAATTGTAATGGAGTGGTAGGTGGCACAATGGATAGAGCACTGGGTCTGGAGTCATAAAGACCTGAGTTCAAATGTGACCTCAGAGACAGCTGTGTGACTCCAAGCAAATCATTTAACCTTGTTTGCCTCAGTTTTCTTTTCTGTAAAATGAACTTGGAGAAGGAAATAGAAGACCATTCTAGTATCTTTGTCAAGAAGACCCCCAAATGGGCCTGGAACACCACTGAAAAACAACTAAACAACAAAATGAATTATAATAATAATAACATATTTGCATGAAGAACACATTACATATTATCCGAATTGATGCAACAATGCAGTGAAGTAGGTGCTGTTATTATCTTCATCGTAGAAATGAGAAAATTGAGGGAATAAAAGAGCCCCAGGTTACAGTTCTGGAGTATCTGAGGCAGGATAAACTCTAGCTTTCATGACTTCAAATCCAGCCCTCTATTCAGCTGCCCAATACTATTCAGTACAGTAGGAAAATGAATTTAATTTGTAAAATCTATGCTTTGTAGTATAGACTTTTGTAGTAAGACTTGAAAGAATGCATGGAAAGCACTAAAAAACAGAGTATAAATACCTTCCAACTCCTATACTTACTCTCCCATCTCTATGAAATCTTTATGAGAATTATTTATTTGTGCATGGAGGAAATTTTCATGAGATTTGTAATGTAATTGATTTGAAAATTACTTACTACAGCCGACCACATCTTTACATTTACATAATCCCTTGAAAAGTATAGAGAATACAAGATTCTATTGAATTTATTGTTTGTTGGCTACAAACAAGCAGTTTATTCAGCAGAGCAAAATCTGAGCTTAAAGACTCTTCCAATAAAATGCCTTCCATTTGCAAGCCAAAATCTCATATAGTTCCTTGACTAATGTAATGAAAGTGATAACTTTGTTTGATAACCTCCCCTAATTTTTTAAACCCTTACCTTTTGTCTTAGAATTAATACAGTGTATTAATTCCAAGGCAGAAGACCAGTAAGGGCTAGGCAATGGGGGTTAAGTGACTTGCCCAGTGTCACACAGCTAGGAAGTGTCTGAAGTCATATTTGAACCCAGAACCTCCCATCTCTAAGCCTGACTCTTAATTCACTGAACCACCCAGCTGCCCCCAACCTCCTCTTATTACTAATATGAAGATGTGAAATTGATACATATGCTCCTGGTGATTGTGATAGTCATGACAGATATACAGTGTAGAGGACGAATGGGAGATTCTCTGCCATCTCATTGATTGAGGAGATCCCTCTGACAATATAGTTCATGACTTGTCTTGTATGACTCCTACTCAAGTATTACTGAAAATTCTGCATCAGAGATCTACCCAATTTGCTGGAAGTTTTCCTCTAGAGCTCTTTAAATGTTGTAGATTGCAATGAAGTTTGAGGATGGAGCTGTCAATCTGATATCTTTGACTAAAGCTTCATGAATGACCCACCTCCTTTTCTAGTTATAAGTTCCTCAGATAAGAACATTTACTCTGTTTCTTCTATGCTATTCTTTTTTGACTTTTTTTTGGGGGTTGGTAAAACCCTTACCTTTTGTCTTAGAATCAATATTGTGTATTGGTTCCAAGGTAGAAGCATGGTAAGGACTAGACAATGAGGGTCAAGTGACTTATCTAGGGTCATGCTTAGAATAGGAAGTAAAGCAATCAGACTCCACTGTTGATCAGCACCAAAATTTATAATGTACTACTCACTGAATTTCTACTTTGAGCTGCTTTGCCCTTCTGCAAGTAGTCTGGTGGCCCCTTGCTCCCAATGCTTATCATATTGGTGCCAAACAGTATGGACATCCATACAACTAAATTTAGTCCTGTTGCAAACAGAGCTCAAGTGATTTGCCAAGCCTCAGCGTCCCCCAGACCCAGCATTACAGCAATGTAACACCATGTTCACCTAAAAACAATTTACCAAAGGCAAAACAACCTGTTCCCCTCCTCGTCTAAAGCTATGATCCTATGAGATTAAAGATTCTATTTTAATTACTGAAGAGCTTAAACTTGACCCTTTTTACTAGAATGCAAATTCCATGGAGACATAGACTGCATCATCTTTGTATCATTTAACTGTTAAAAATTCATTTTTTAATTTTATGGCTTTGGGGATCCGTGATGACTATCTTCATGTTTTTGAAGGGATGCACATTAGATGTAGAAGAGGGATTAATTCTTATGTTTCTAGAGACAAGTAGATAGTTCAGTGGTTATAGTGCTGGATTTAGAGTTAGGAAAACCTGGGTTCAAGTATGGTTTCAGATACTTAATATCTCTGTGTCTGTGGACAAAATTTAAAACTCTATCTGCCTCAGTTTCTCCATTGGCAAAATTTTGAGAATGATAGCACCTAACTACTAGGGTTGTTGTTAGGATATAATGTGATAATATCTGTAAAGCACTCTGTAAACCTTAAAGAGCTCTATAACGCTATTGTTTCTATTGTTATTTTTAGTATTATTGTTACCACTGGAAGAGTTAAGAACATAGGTGAAAATCTCACCGAGGAAAATTTAGGATTGCTGTAAAGAAAAACTATCCCAATAATCATTATCTAAACATGGAATGAGCTGCTGCAGAAAGCAGTGGGTTCTACCTTATTACATGTTTTCATAGAAAATGTCAGGGATAGCATATATGTAATCATTTTTCAAGTATAGGTTGCATAACTCTCCTCTGAATTTCCTTCCTACTCTGGTTAGATGATTCTGTCTATGTATTACACTTGTAATCATCAGTATTATCTAAATGCAATTGATTAACCTTCTAAAGCCATTAAAACAATTTTTTCTTTTGGTCATTTAAGTATTCTAGCTCTGTATTAGGAACAAAAACTATCTACTTTTAGTTACTATAATCTCAGCCCTGCTTCAGATATGCTTTCTACTTAGTTTAAGAAATCTTATAGAGAATTAGTTAGGAGAAATGAAATGATAGAAGACTTTATTGATTTTGAACCATGTCCAAATGGAAGTAAGACAAGGCCGATAATACTTTCAAAAAATTATCTGTGAAGTTCCTGAACATGAAGGCGTCTTGCTACCTAGATTCCACAGGGTAAGTTTGGGTTCTGTCCAGCTCTCCCAACCCTTTTTGGGAGGGATCGAAAAATTCAAATTGAAATACTTTGGACTGATATCAAGAAGGAGAAGCCATCTGGAGAAATGGATGATGCAAGGCCATATGCTTGGGAGGAGGTCAAAGGAAAGGCAGTGGATTCAGTGGCCAGAGAGCAAGAAAAAAAGAATTTGATGGGCTTTGCTTCCATGACTCCTCAGTAACAGCAAGCACTTGGGAAAATCATCAGGTCACATTGCAAACAGCACATTCTAAGAAATGATGACAGATCCATTTGTTTGCTGTTTGGATCGACAGTAACTCATAAAATGAACAAAGGAGGGTGAACAAATATGTCCTACAGTAATAGTGCTCAGAAAATGCAAGCTCAGATTTGTTTATCAGAGAGAGTGCTCTCTCATTTGTCTCATTTCATCTTAAAAAATATACAAATAGATGACTAAATAGATAATTTTAAAAAATTATACCCCATTTGTCAGGACAGACATCTTAAATGAGATATTTTCTATCTCCCATCTTTTAATTCTTTCCCCTATCTCAAATGGATAACATGCTGACACTTTAATGATCATCTACTTATTTTATTTGTAATAGGTAAACTTCAATTTATGTTAATTGCTTGATTAAAAAATGAGATTCATCTAAAAACAGTCAGGCTGTTGACATGTACTAAATCATGACAGCAGAGATAGCTAGAGTGGATGAATTCAAAATAGATGGGCCAAGTAAGTGTTAATAAGTGAAGAAAAGAATTTGTGTTAGGTCCACTCTACCAGCTTTGGCTGTCAAGAGTTGAAGATTGGGCTGTTAGCAATAAAGAATGGCTATTATTCCTATGAGGAAGAGAGGTGTAGGCTTTGGAACTAGCAGTGCAGATAAGCAAAAAGGTGCTTAATCTCAAAGGCTTAGTTTTGATCCCAAGAGGCAGAAAAAAGGAGATTCACCATTATCAAAAACAGCAGAAATAAGAGTTAGGAGGTTCAAGATAGGATGAAAGGAGACAGGAGTAAGAACCGAGCCAAAAACAAAGGTTCAGTACAAGCTGAAATGATAAAGGCAACTGTTCAATGGGATCAAGTCATTAATAACTTACTCTGCTCACAGAAATCTTTGGATTCATTCATAGTACACCTCTTTAAGAGCAGTGTAGTGTAGTGGACAGAACATGAAATTGGGGATCAGAAAGATCAGCATTCAAATGTTTTCTCTGCCAGTTACTAGTTATGTGACCTTGGACAAGACATTTCTTTCACTTCTTGGAGCTTCAGTCTTCTCATCCATAGAACAGAGAGAATAATATTTGTAGTATTTACCCAACAAGCATGTGGTAAGGCTCAAATGAAATGAGATGTAAAGCATTTAGCTTACTTTAAACCACTATAGAGATGCCATTAAACATTCTGTTTCCAAAAAGGATGGAGTTGTCAGAATCTAGGGACCACATACAAGGAAATTATCACATCAGGTGAATTCAAGAATGCTAGACATATTGGCTCCTGGAAAACATCAAAACAGCCTTACTGGGGCATTTCAACACTGGAATTTTGATTGCTTATCAGCTGAAAATAAGCTGAGAAATAAGTGGGCTAATGTATTGAATAGGCAAGTGGAAACAGAAATAAGGAGTGATAAGATATACTCTTTGTAGTTAGAAGGGTTTTTTTTTTTTGTTCTCTACCTATTTTTGTATTGTGTGGTTTATCTTTTCAGGCTTAAAAGAAAATTAATGAAGTGCTGTTTTATTACATGGAAATTTCTTTTTATCTAAATCACAGGTGAATAAAGAATATGATATCCCTGAGATTTCCATTTATAAATGTAATTACCAATGACTAAATTGATACACTGGTTATTCAACATGCAATGCTTTTTCTCTCTCCCCTCTGGACCTTACCCCTACCCCACTTTTCTTGCTCTCTCTCAATCTTTGTCTCTGAAAGAAACACACAAACAAAACAAAACAAAAACTATTCACCTTGGAGACAGAAACTAGAGAAAAAAGTACATTGTAAGGGAGAAACTAAACAGCTTCCTCAGGGTATAAAGAAAATACTCCAACTTTGATGGGAATGTTATAATCTGCTTATACCTATCAGCTGTGTCACTTTGAGCAAATCACTTTACCAAAGATTCAGTGGACTCCAAGATTCCTATCAGCTTTAATTTTGTAATTCTCCTTTACAGGGCACTTCTGAGGTCCAATTGACATTTTATGGGTTAAATTTGCAGAGTTCAAGAACAGAAAATGAAAACTTACAAATGTATAAAGTATTTTTCCTTCTAAAATAAGATCTAAAATTTATATCCAGATATCAACTACTTTGGTATACAACCTTATTTTTTTTATCCCTGACAAGAGATATTTTATAGATGTGACAAATGTTAAAAACTCTGATTGTCTGAAGATTTATGGTAAGATTATTTTTTTCATTGTAAGTTATTTATTTAGTAAATTTAGAACATTATTCCTTGGCTAAAAGAACCATATTCTTTCCCTCCCTTCCTTCCCTCACCCTTCCCATAGCTGGCGCACAATTCCACTGGGTATTATATGTGTCCTTGATCAAAACCTATTTCCATGTTGTTGATGTTTGCACTAGGATGTTCTTTTAGAGTCTACATCCCCAACCATATCCCTTTGACCCATGTATTCAAGCAATTGTTTTTCTTTGGTGTTTTTACTTCCACAATGTTTCCTCTGAATGTGGATAGTGGTTTTTCTCGTAGATTCCTCTAAGTTGTTCAGGATCACTACATTGCCACTAATGGAGGAGTCCATTACATTTGATTGTACCACAGTGTATCAGTCTCTGTGTACAACATTCTCCTGGTTCTGCTCCTCTCACTCTGCATCAATTCCTAGAGGTTGTTCCAGTTCCCAAGGAATTCCTCCAGTTCATTATTCCTTTGAGCACAATAATATTCCATCACCAACATATACCACAATTTGTTCAGCCATTCCCCATTTGAAGGGCATCCCCTAATTTTCCAATTTTTTGCCACCACAAAGAGCGCAGCTATGAATATTCTTGTACATGTCTTTTCCCTTATTATCTCTTTGGGGTACAAACCCAGCAGTGCTATGGTTGGATCAAAGGACAGACAGTCTTTTAGCACCCTTTGGCATAGTTCCAAATTGCCCTCTAGAATGGTTGGATCAATTCACACCTCCACCAGCAATGCATTAATCCCTACTTTGCCACATCCCCTCCAGCATTCATTACTTTCTCTATCTGTCTTGTTAGCCAATCTGCTAGGTGTGAGGTGATACCTCAGAGTTGTTTTGATTTGCATCTCTCTGATTATAAGAAATTTAGAACACTTTTTCATGTGCTTATTAATAGTTTTGATTTCTTTAACTGAAAATTGCCTAGTTATGTCCCTTGCCCATTTATCAATTGGAGAATGGCTTGATTTTTTTTTTTTGTACAATTGGATTAGCTCTTTATAAATTTGAGTAATTAGACCTTTGTCAGAGGTGGGTTTTTTTTTTTGTTTTTTTTTAAACCCTTACCTTCTGTCTTGGAGTCAATACTGTGTATTGGCTCCAAGGCAGAAGAGTGGTAAGGGTTAGGAAATGGGGGTTAAGTGACTTGCCCAGGGTCACACAGCTGGGAAGTGTCTGAGGCCAGACTTGAACCTAGGACCTCCCGTCTCTAGGCCTGACACTCAATCCACTGAGCTACCCAGCTGCCCCCCAGAGGTTTTTGTTATGAAGATTGTTTCCCAAATTGTGGCTTCCCTTCTAATTTTGGTTGCATTGGTTTTCTTTGTACAAAAACCTTTTAATTTGATATAATCAAAATCATTGATTTTACATTTTTTGTTTTTTTTCTAGCTCTTGTTTGGTTTTAAAATCTTTCTATTCCCAAAGGTCTGACATGTATACTATTCTGTGTTCACCTAGTTTACTTATAGTTTCCTTCTTTATATTCAAGTCATTCACCCATTCTGAGTTTATCTTGGTGTAGGGTGTGAGGTGTTGATCCAAACCTAATCTCTCCCACAGTGTCTTCCAATTTTCCAGCAGTTTTTATAAAATAGTGGATTTTTGTCCCAAGGATGGGATTTTTGGACTTGTCATAGACTGTCTTGCTTAGGTCACTTACCCCAACTCTATTCCACTGATCCTCCTTTCTGTCTCTTAGTCAGTACCATATTGTTTGGTGACCACTGCTTTATAGTATAGTTTGAGATCTGGGACTGCAAGTCCTCCTTCCTATGCTTTTTTTTTTCATGATTTCCCTGGATATCCTTGATCTTTTGTTCTTCCAAATGAACTTTGTTATGTTTTTTTCTAATTAGTAAAAAAAATTTTTGGTAGTTCAATGGGTATGGCACTAAATAAGTAGGGGTAGAATTGTCATTTTTATTATGTTAGCTCATCCTACCCATGAGCAATCAGTATTTTTCCAATTATTTATATCTAGTTTTAATTGCGTGGAGAGCGTTTTGTAGTTGTGTTCATATAGTTCCTGTGTTTGTCTCGGCAGATAGATTCCTAAGCATTTTATATTATCTAGGGCGATTTTAAATGGAATTTCTCTTTCGAATTCTTGCTGCTGAGATGTGTTGGAAATATATAGAAATTCTGATGACTTATGTGGGTTTATTTTGTATCTTGCAACTTTGCTAAAGTTGTTCATTATTACCACTAGCTTTTTAGTTGATTCTCTAGCATTCTTTAACTGGACCATCATATCATCTGCAAAGAGTGATAGCTTGGTCTCCTCATTGCCTAATTTAATATCTTCAATTTCTTTTTCTCTAATTGCTAAAAGTAGTGTTTCTAGTTCTATGTTAAATAAATAGAGGTGATAATGGGCATCCTTGTTTCACTCCTGATTTTATTGGGAAGGCTTCTAGTTTATTCCCATTGCAGATGATGTTTGCTGATGGTTTTAGATATATACTGTTTATTATTTTTAGGAAAGGCCCTTATATTCCTATGCTTTCTAGTGTTTTCAATAGGAATGAGTGTTGTATTTTGTCAAAGAATTTTTCTGTATTTATTGAGACAATCATGTGATTTTTGTTGATTTGCTTGTTAATAGGGTAAATTATGTGGGTGACTTTCCTAATATTGAACCCTCTTTGCATTCCTGGTATGAATACTACCTGGTCAGAGTGAATAACTCTTGTGATTACTTGCTGGAGTCTTTTTGCTAGTATCCTATTTAAGATTCTTGCATCTATATTCATTAAGGAGATTGGTCTATAGTTTTCTTTCTCTGTTTTTGACCTACCTATCTGTGGAATCAGTACCATATTTGTGTTGTAAAAGGAATTTTGTAGAACTCCTTCTTTGCTTATTTTGTCAAATAGTTTGTATAATATTTGGATTAGTTGTTCTTTGAATGTTTGATATAATTCATTTATGAATCCATCTGGACCTGGAGATTTTTTTCTTAGGGAGTTCTTTGATGGCTTGTTCAATTTCTTTTTTCTGATATGGAGTTGTTCCTCTATTAGTCTAGGCAATTAATATTTTTGCAAATATTCATCTATATTACCTAGATTGCAATATTTATTGCCATATAATTGGCCATAGTAACTTTTAATGATTGCTTTAATTTCCTCTTCATTAGAGGTAAGGTCTCCCTTTTCATCTTGTATACCATCAATTTAGTTTTCTCCTTTCCTTTTTTTAATTAGATTGATCAATACTTTGTCTATTTTATTTGTTTTTTCAAAATAACAGCCTCTAGTCTTATTTATTAAATCAATAGTTCTTTGTCTTTCAATTTTATTAATTTCTCCTTTGATTTTTTTAGGATCTCTAATTTAGTCTTCATCTGAGGAGTTTTAATTTATTCTCTTTCTAGTTTTTTTTTTAATTTGCATGCCCAATTCATTGACCTCTGCCCTTCCTAATTTGTTGTAAGATGTTTTTGAGATAAAAAATGACCAAAATGAGCAATCTGTTGGAAGTATGAAATAGTGGATAGACAATTAGCTGAAGAGCTACGAAGACAGGATTCAAGTTCCAACTTTGCCATGTAACTATTGACTATGTGACTGTCTTCAAGGCTGTAGAGCCTAGAGTTGTCACATTTGTGCCCTATGTACCTCTGCCAACAAAATTCTCCACTGCCCCAGGAGCCAGATCAAAATATAATTGGGAAAGAGTGTAAGTGTGATATTTCAAGAAATTATTAAGGAAATCTGCTCCAATATCTAGATACAGAGGGTAAAATAGAAATTGAAAGAATCCACTGAACGTCCTAAAGGAGATTTCAAAATATAAACTATAGGAATATTAAAGTCTAATTCCAGAGCTCCTAGATTAAAAGGAAAATGATTTAAGCAGCTGGAATGAAACAATTAAAATATTATGGAGACACAGGATCACATAAAATTTAATGACTTCCAAGATAAAGTAACAGAGGGCTAGGCTAGGAATATGATATTCTAGAAGGCTAGATATGTAATCTGGGATTACAACCAAGAATCATCTATCCAGCAAAACTGAGTATAATAATGCTTCATGGGAAAATGGATATTTAATGAAATAGATTTTCAAACATTTCTGATGAATGACCATAGCTAAATTAAAAAAAATTATATTCAAACCCAAAATCTCAAAACAAGCATAAAAAGGTAAACATGACAGAGTAAACAGAAGGGACCAAGAAATTTTAAGTTACTTGCATACCTCAATGAGAAGATAATACATGTAATTTCTAGGAACTTTATTATTATTAGAGCAGTTAAAATAAGTTTACATAGGCAGAAGTCATGGATGTGTGTAGGTTATGTTGGAATGATTAAAAACTGAAAAGGAGAGAAAGAGGGATACACAAAGGAAAAGGGAGAAGTTAGAGATGAAATATAGAACGTTTTCTCACATATAAGGAGGTGTGCAAAGAAGAGCTTTTACATTAAAGAGAGACAATGGGAGGGATATGGGTAATGCTTGAACCTCAATCTCATCCATCAGAACTGTTTCAATGAGGGAATTATATCTATCTATCTATCTATCTATCTATCTATCTATCTCTCTATCATCTATCATCTATCATATATACATATATACATATATACACACAATTATGTATATATATATATATACACACACACACACACATGCTCACACACAGTCAATTATATATGGAAATATAACTTACTCGATAGGGAAATAGGAGTGTAAAGGAATAAGAAAAATAGAGCAGGTGATAAAAGGTAGAACAGATTAAGGGAGGCAATGTGTAGAAGCAAAATAGATTCTTGAGGAAGGACAATATAAGAAGAAAGAAGAAGAAACAAAAGTAAATGGGATAGAGGGAAATACACAGTTTATAAGCATAACTAAATGAGAAAAGGATGAGCTCATCCATAAAATGGAAGCAGGTAGAAGTATGGATTAGAAACTAAAATCCCACAAGATGTTGTTTACAAGAGGCAAATTTGAAAAAGAGACAAAGTAAAAATAAAGGGTTAGAGCAGAATCTAATATGTTTAAGCTGAACTAAAAAAAGGAAGCTAAAGCAATAATGATCCTTGAGAAAACAAAAGCAAAAAAAATTAAGTATCAGAGAAACATATTTTGCTGAAATTTACCATAGACATTGAAGTAATATAAAAATATAGCATGTTTCTCTGATAAAGGCTTCATTTCTCAAATACTAGTTAAATCTTTTCTTCCTTCCTTCCTTCCTTCCTTCCTTCCTTCCTTCCTTCCTTCCTTCCTTCCTTCCTTCCTTCCTTCCTTCCTTCTATGGAATAGTCTATGAATGTGCATAGAATTAGTAGATGTCCTATGGTATATGAGGAAAGATAAGAGAGGGAGAGAGAGAGAGAGAGAGAGAGAGAGAGAGAGAGAGAGAGAGAGACAGACAGACAGACAGACAGACAGACAGACAGACAGACAGAGGAAGAGAGGAGTATTTTGTATATATGTATATGGTTTTTATTTTCTGCTTTACAAGATATTTTCTTCAATGTGACATAGGAAGTTAAAATATCTTTTTCCCCATTTTAGGGATAATTCTATAAAATGATAAACACAAGTGTTATTGTGTAAGTCACTTTGTTGAACCTCAAGTTACTCACATATAGAACAAGAGGGTTGTACAAGATGACCTAGAAGATTCTTTCAAATGGCAACTTTTATGATCCTAACACCTCAAAGAATTAACACAGTTTTGAATGTTATAATATGAAAAGTACTTAAAAATTATGAATATCTGACTAGATGTTTCAGCTATTCTTACTCTTTACTTAGGGCCTAAAATGTTCTTTTCTGGATATCAGTTCATTTTATTTGCATATGAAATTCATTTCCTCCTAAGTGACCTTCCAGAGATACTCAGTTCACCCCTCTCCTTCCCCCCCCTACCCCAGAGGGGCCTAACTTGTGTGGGCATTAACAGACCCCCTAGCCAATGCACAAAGCAGGCTGGAGATGTACTTCATCACTCTTGGCAGTGAACAGAGGGGTTCTTTTAGTTTAGGGTTCAATTTTCCTCTTGAAGGTTTATTTACTGTTTATGTTGTTTATACTCATTAAGTAACTCCTAGCAGCCTTGGTTCAATCTGTTGGTAAAAAGCTGAGCTCATGTCGTCAGCATTGCTTCAATGTAAGCACACACAGGACTCATAATATATGTGACAGTTGACTCTCTTAAATCACCTAATTAATTTTTTTACAGTCTTGTATAAATATAATAAAGTAGCTATAGAAATGAAAGATGTTTTCAAGTTAAATTTGACTCAGCTGAGCTCACACAATCAGCCAAGTTAATTTATATTTCATCTTTGCAGACATTATAGTAAGCTGTTTTAAAGGCAAAGATAAAAAAAGATGAATCTCCTTCAGTTTTTATTTTTCTTAATTTCCTTTCATAAAAATCCTATTGATTTCCTCATGTGATGATTTTCAGGAAAAAGTCTATAGTATTCTATTGGTGTTAAAATAACCTATCTGAAGTATACAAGTTATATGTTTATATGAATCATCTTTTATATTTTATATCAATTCTAGCCTTCATTTAAACATATCTAAATGATGCCACTGCTAAAATATTGAGTATTTTTTTTCTTTATCTTCTGGCTTTAGCTACCAGTAGAATACTTTAGTACCTTAAGTAGAATATTTATAAAGGAATAAAATTAGTATAAATGTTTATACCAGAAGCCACGTAGATTACCATTAGTTGTCCATATTATTCCTCATATTCTTACTTCAAAATAATATTTTTAGTAAATTGTAGTTTTTTAATCTTCCTAAGAAGGTACAATCCCCAAACACAGAAAGTATAACATCTTTGAAAAATGGCAGAGTTATTAAAAATACACAGAGGGTACATTTAGGGTGTTTATGCATGCATGCATGCATATGGTTGGAGTGAAGGAAAGTTGGAACATGGGTAATGGCCTGTTGGTCATGAAATAGGTTTGACTTTTCCAATTATACAATGAATTGTAATATTCAATTAAATTCAACATTTATTAAGTGCTTAGCACAATGCCTGACACAATAAGCACTTAATAAATCCTTTGTTTTTCTTCTTTCTTTCTCTTTTCTCTCCTTCTTTCTCTTTTCTTTCCTTCTTTCTTTCTTTCTTTCTTTCTTTCTTTCTTTCTTTCTTTCTTTCTTTCTTTCTTTCTTTCTTTCTTTCTTTCTTTCTTTCTTTCTTTCTTTCTTTCTTTCTTTCTTTCTTTCTTTCTTTCTTTCTTTCTTTCTTTTTCTTCCTTTCTTTTTCTTCCTTTCCTTCTCTCTTTTTCTTTCTTTTTTGTTTCTTTCTCTTTTCCTTCCTTCCTTGCTTCCTTCCTTGCTTCCTTCCTTCCCTTTATTAGGAAATAAGGATACATAAATGGAAAATCATACATAATCTGTTCTCAAATAACTTACAATCCTCTAAGGTTGGGTAAAAAAACCTTTATAGAAATAAGTGTGATAAGTGGTAGGATATGATAAAGGCACAGAAAAGAGTCACAGTATTCTAATAGAATTGAAGGAGAGAGAAATCACTTTCAAATGGAAGAAGCTGGGAAGTTTTAATTGTTAAAGATCACATTTGAAAGTAGATCTTGGAAGAAGAGTCCAGGAAAAATACTTGTATCTTTCAAATCTTTTATTTTATCTTATTTTTTAGTCCCCAGTAACGACTCTAAGACAGAAGGACAAGGGCTAGGCAAAGGGGAGGATAAATGACTTGCCCAGAGTAATGCTGCTAGCAAAGTATCTGAGAACAGATTGGAACCTAGGTCCTCCCAATGCTAGCCCTGATTCTCTATCTGTAGTAACACCTTGTCTTCCCTTTTTAGAATTTTAGTTATCTGTGAAAATTATTAAACACATACAAGCTAAACTTGGAGAAATAAAAAGGCAATGTGAATATGAGGTACCTTTAGAAGTTACCATGATACATTGCAATGAGTCTGAGAAACTGGGTTGAAATCCTACATCTAACACTTTGAACCTGGATTCAAATATGTGTATGACTTTGAGAAAACCACTTAACCTTGCATCATATTTTTCTTATCTGTAAATGAAGAGATTTGACAAGAGGTCCCTTTCAGATTTAGTTCTGTGATCCTTAGGATTTTCATTTATTATTCCACATAGCTTTGTGATTTCTGTTGTTTATTCTCAGTTCTCCATGAAAATTGAACAAATCACTAAACTGATATTTTCCCAGGTTAGGGGGTAGTGAATAAGAATTCTGCTATATTTTTTCAACTAAAGTAAACATTAAATAATGTATATATAAATTGCTAATTTTAGACTCTGAATTTTTATGATTACCATTAATGTATTTTATGACCCAGGATATTTTAAGACCAGATAAATTTAGGAAATGTTACACTTGTATTATTAGTATCATAGTTTTCTTTTATCTCTTCTGTTAAGAGTTAAAAACATTACTGTTTATAAAGAATCTTTTCATTATTGGAAGAAACTTTCCATATTGTAAGGCAATAGATATGTATATCCATTTACATAATAGCAGAGCCAGAACTACTCAAGGATATTTGGAGATATTCTTCCATTTGGAGAGTATATTCTTGCCCCAGTCAGAAGGCTTTCCCCTTCCAGTTACTTAAAATTCTACGTACCCTATGTTCATCTATCTATTCATTCATTCTGAGGCTCAATTATAAAGTTCCTATATGTGGTCCTTTACTCTGACTCTATCAGTGCAACATGAAATGAAGTTTTGCCACTGTATGGCTAATTTATTCAATATAATTGACCAAAATGGTTGCCAGAGGCATAGGTCATTTGGCTAACACATTCATTTGGACACAACTGAGGAGACCCTAAAGTCCAGTTTGTCGCATGAGTAATTTTACTTGATGGTCTAAGTTGACCAAATTAACCTGATTATCAACCCTTAATGTGCTACATATTCACAGACTGTATCTTTAAAAGTAGCACCTTGTCTCAGATCCTTTTTTCATACAAAAACCCTACTATATTCTCGTGGAGTACTGTTTCCTAATTAATACTAAATATAAACCAACTATATGTGTGCTATTAGGTCATTAGGGATTTAAAAATTGCTACATTTCTTCATTTTTCTCTCCATCTGTTTCTGTTTATTATTATTTCAGTCTGTAATGCATTTGGGGGTACAGCTGATATTTCAGCATCATTTTCCTATATCCAATTCTTAATCATAACTCTTACATTTGAAAGGTGCATTAGAGCATGAAAGCATGCATATAAAGAAAAAATATTTTGCTCAACCATCAACACATCACATAACAGCTGCAGATTATTTAACACCTAATCTTCATTTTAATTTTTTTTATTCTGAAGCAGTACATCTCTTGTGAGTTTATCAGTATATCCAGTCTGAAAAAAAAATTTTTTTTCATTAAACTATCTTTTTGTAGTTTGGAAAAAAAGTTATATTTCCTAGTGATAATGGGTGGTCGCTGTAGACTCAAATGTCAGCCATGACTGAAAGAATCAATAGGCTTTGTTTGAACTCTAGTTAAATTTCCTCTCTGAATAGAGTTGGACAAAGGTAATGGCATCTATGTTTGTGGAGAGGAAATACTTTACTTCCACCTCTCAATGACCCATAAACAATTAGGAGCAGCACTCAAAAGCAAGACCTATATTGTTCTAGTAAGAAGATAAGTTGATTTGACATAGGATTTAACAGATATTCACCCAAGGGCTCTTGCAAAACCAATGGAACAGAAAATCTATGGAGCTTCAATAAACACACTGAGGTTACTGACTTTTTCTCTCTATTAAAATAAATATGTAAGTTGCTTTCTGGGAACAAAATCATTGCCGATTTAGATCGGACATATGAATTCCCCCCTATAGGTTGTGGAATTTTGGTTGGGGCAGATGGGAATAGCAATTTTCTATAATACCAGGGTGCTACTGGCTAGCTCCCAATGTTCTTTGCTCCCCTCATTTATAGGCTCATAGATTTAGAAATGGAAGGAACCAAAGAGATCCGGCACCTTTTCTTATATGTGAGAAAACCGAGGCCCAGAGAGGTTAAGCAATTTGACTAAATTCACAGTGGGTAGTGGGTATCAGAGATGTGGAGACTCATGTCTTCTACCTCTAAAGCCACCACTCTTTACAATCTCTCTCTCTCTCTCTCTCTCTCTCTGTGCATATAGATGTATATGTGTATGTTTGTGGTTTGTGTAAATTTGTATAAATAATGCACCTTGAGCCAGATTAAAATATAATTAGGAAATACAAATAAGAAAAATATATTAAAATATATATTAAAATATACATATAACACAAATATATGTATAACTTTATATAAAGATATAGATATGGACAGGGCCCCATATCTTCAGGGGATGTACACAGGGGATATATTCTAATAAGTACAGCAGGATGGCTAAAATCTGAGACAGAAGCAAACACCTGATGACGTGTGTGTGTGTGTGTGTGTGTGTGTGTGTGTGTGTGTGTGTGTGTGTGCTTTTTCTCCTCATTTCTGCTCCTTGTCTTGATGTTCTGTGGCTTCTCCCCCACCAAAAAACAAAACCCTAAACTTTAAAAAAACTGAAAAACATAGAAGTAGAAGTAGAAGAGAGAATTACAACCAGGGTCAGACTTCTGTAGCAGGCAGATTTCTGATGCTTTGGCTCGACCATGGATAACTGGAACCAATAAAAGTGAAATTGTAGCTAAAGGGACCCCTATTACATATATATCATACTATCTTTCTGAAATTCAGAATATCTTGACAACTTTCTAGTTTAGGATTATATGGCTTGAGAGAAACCTCAAATCACAAAAAGTAGTTTATTGGGAATCAGAGAAAATTAACATATTTGTAACCTATATTGATGAACTAGAATCTCTTTAGGGTTCAAAGCTCTGCATACAAGCAGGTGGACATATAGGTAACACCATTTTTCACAGGTCATTACGCAGGTCCTTTAAAATCAAAGGTTCTATCATTGGTAAGTGGTAGAATCAGAACTAGATTATAAAGTTTTCAAACGCAAATAAAATATTCACTATGCAATGTTGTAGATGATGACATTTAGACTAGTTCTAGTACTGTGTGATTGTAATGTCTTTTATTTTTTATAGTACTTTTCAACTTTGAAAGTGCTTTCATATATAATATCATGCATGTGAAAGTACATGTAGCAGAAGGTAGAATGGGACACTTCTCATAGAGTTGGGCATGGACTCTGATCTCTTTCTTTTGGACATGTGTTCTGGCCCCTTGCTAAAGGGTGTATGTGTGTGACAGTGTAAGAGCCAAGTTCCATGAAAAATGTTCCAGCTCAGCATGTTGCCCACAATACTCCCTAGCACAGCCTGAAGCAGATTAAAATGTAATTAAGAAATGAAGACAAAATAAATAAAAATATAATAAAACATAGATAATGTTACATTTTAAACCAAAGTCAACATGAAGCCCATACGCATCCTTACACATGGATTTATGGCTCTTGTTTTTGTTTGAGTTTGACACCCTTTGGTCCAGTCTAGCCTCTGTTACATACAGAAATCATGATTGCACAATTTATTCCTCCCTACCATAATTCCTCATGGAAAGCAAAATTAGGTTATATTTGATAAGGAAAATATTTAAGTAAATCACTAAATAAATTCTAGGAAACATATTTTCTGATCCATTCCCAGTATTTCTTAATCCTTTCTCTCTTTTATTCTTTGTAGATTCCACTATTTCTTTCTATATGATAGTCTTAATTTTTTTTTTGTCTTATATCTAACTACTGGTCCTACTCAAGCTTTTCTCTTTTCTCATGTACTACTTCACTTCATGATGAAGCTTAAGATGCACACACATACATATATGTATATATATATTTCTTATATAAGTATGACTAATCATAGATTTTAAATATCATATTTATATGGAGCTTAGTGAAAATTTTACTTGTGCTAGAAAACCTTATAGTATAGTCCTACTTCTATCACTTACTAGCCATGTGATTTGGACCAATGAAAGAACTTTTGATTTTAAACGTCCCTCAGGGACCTTTATATAGTGGAAGAGTATCAAATTTAGGGAAGCATGAGTCTAGAGATTGACCCAAATCAGATAATAATGCAATTGGAAAATATTTAACAAAATGAAATATAATGCAACATAGATAATGTTAAATTATGGTTTCCTTTGTCAAGATATGGCCTTCAGAGATCCTTATGTACATTTAGTAACCCCTATTTTTGTTGGAGTTTGACACCATTTATTTAGTTAAATCTAGAGCCAAATGGGAGTCTACTCTATTAGATCCCTGGCAAGTGGTCATCCAATTTCCACTTGAAGATTTTCAGTAGAGGGGAAGTCACACTCTCCTCTGACAGCCTATTCTACTTTGGAGTAATGGGGCAGCTAGGTGGTGAAGTTGGATATTGTACTGGACCTGTAATGATAAAGATTTGAGTTCAAATCAAACCTTAGACAATTTCTGTGTGACCCTAGGTAAGCCACAAAATCTGTCTGTCTCATTTTCCTCATCTGTAAAATGGAGATATAATAGTAGCACCTATCTCCTAGAGCTGTTGTGAGGATCATTTGAAGCATATTTATGAAGAACTTTGTAAATCTTAACGTTCTATATAAGTTCTAGCTAGATGTTATTACACTATCAATAAGTTTTTCTTTTTATAAAACTGAATTAAACCTTTCTTCAGCTTCTACATATTGTTCCTATTTCTGCTTTCTAGGGACAAATAGAACACATCTAACTTTATTTCCCTTCTGAATATTCTCTTCCCCATGTAGAAACAGTATTAATTCCTCAACCAATTCTCTGGTGACCTGGTCTCTTTTCCTTTCACTATTTTCTTCTGTTCATAATTCAATTTTTCACTGTCTTTCCTAAAATATGATGGCTAGAATTTTTAAGGACTGACCACATCTTGGTATACCTTCTTTTTCTAATACCTTTATTAATGTGGCCTCAATCACTGAACTTCTCTGAATCTGTTTTCTTACATGGGGAAAAATACTAGCCTGCCTATCACATAGGCTCATTGTGAATGTCAGAGTCAGTTTGGTACAGTAGAAAGAACATTGAATCTGAAATCCCAGCTTTAGATATTGACTCTATGAATTTAGACAAGTTTCTTTACCTCTGTGGACCTCATATATAAAATAAGGGGATTAGACAAGAAGATTTCTGAGGTTACTTCCTATTCTAAAACTATATGTATGTGTGGAAGCACTTTATGATAAAGTACTATTGATTCCACCGGGCTCTGAAAAAATTAAAACTTCTTAGCAACTCAGATTTTAATCTGAGTCTATTTATATGATACTAATATAGGTAGAAATGTTGATGCCTTCATTTTTCACACATAGGACACTAAACATTTGGGTCCTGGGAAAGGATCAGCTGTTTGATGCACTCTTAAAATTTTTATCTGGATGATTACTATTTTGAAGACAGCCCATTAATGGCAATAGTGTGAAGAAAAAGTATATTACAATTCTGTAGCCCTAAAATTAAAGACCCTAGCTTGAATTTTTTTCATCTAGCTACATTTTTATGATTCTCAGTCTAACTGAATGGAAGATGCCAAAACCAGATATGTAAACTACCCTGGAGACACATAATAAAAATGAAAGAAAATCAGGAATATATTAGAGCAGGTGACTGAAAAATTAGAAGAGCTGAGAGTAGAAAAACATACAATCCCAGATGGAGTTGAGCTTAAAACTCCTGCAGAACAGAAGGGAAGAGAGTTAATGGAGATAGAAAGCTTGAGGAGTTATAACATGAATCAGCTTTGAGAACTAGGTTGCATCAGATCTATACTGAAAGTGTGAGCACCTTTCTTTGTAGCAAACCTTGCAGTTGTGCAAAGCCTTACACTGGAATTTCACCAAAGCCTTTGCAAACATACCACAACAGCTTCATGAAGGGATGTTATGCCCATTTTGAAGGGAGAAGCATTAGTACAGAGAGACAAAATAAATATCTGGAGGGTCATGCAGAATGGCTGAGAAAGAACAAAGGAGTACTGATGATCACATCAAATGGATGTAGGAGGCGAGCTGTGTTTCCTCCTTTGGAGGCGAAATCATCCCTAAAATCTTTGTTTTTGTAATGGTGAAAGACCTTCCAGGGACAGTGAGAGATGCTTTCTTTACATACTTCACTACTGAAATAGTAGAAATGCTTCAAAATGTGATAAATGGAAGAAAGACAGATTGGTCTTGGTAAATAAAGATGAGGTGAATAAGAGCAGTAAGGTTAGAGCGATAAATGTGAGTCCTAAAAATGTTACAAATAAGGCTAGAACTATAAATTGCTTGGTCTTATGAAAAGTGTTTGGTAATGACTAATAGTTATGTCAACTTAAATGAATAAAGGCTTTATTTAGAGATAGAAGAGAAAAAAGTCCTTATTAAGGAAAGAATTCCTCCAGGTTTTCCCTCACCTCTATTTTATATATTAAATTAGAACATGGCTTTGTCTTTCCCATGTAAAATCAAGTCAAGTGAGCAAATAGTTATTAAATGTCTATTATGTAGACAGTATGTTTGTCTTTCTTTGTATTCCCATGATATAAAGCACAATACTTGGCACTTTTAAGTGCTTAATAAATGTTGGTTGGCTAATGAAGAAAAGAATACCAATGAAAATGTGTATAAATATAGTCCCTGCCCTAGAGAAGCCAAATCAATCTCATCAGTCTTAGCCAAATCAGGATGACAAGATAAAAAAAATGGCTAAATTGCTTGGTATAAATGATAGTGTTTGAAAGTTAGGAAATAGAAAGACCAGGAGAGGTTAGAATACATAGGTAACGCTTTGTGGAAGAATGATAGTAATTATGACGGACTTTGAAAAATGGATGATGTTTGGATTAGTCATAGGCTGGGTAAAAGAGTTTGTTTTGGTCAAGAGAAACCAAATGAACAAAAGAATAGAGGAAAAAAAAATAAACATATTGGATATGCTTAGAGACAATAAGAAACTAGTCTGACTACATTGAAGGACATATAATGGGGAATAATTAGAGATAAAAATCATAAGTAACATGGAGCCAGATTCTAAAGGGCCCTAAATGCCAAACTTGAAAATGAATAGAAAATCTAACGTAAAATAAAGATTTCTCACATTGGGCTAGAACTGGGTAGAACTGGAGGGTAGAATGTTACACAGAAGAGGGAGCTTGGATCATGGGCTCTAGTGGTAGGAAGGCAATAGTGACAGGAGTCCAGCAGAGGGCAGCATAAGGCTGTCCAGCAGAGACCCCCTACCAAGGACTAAGGACTGTTAGCCAAGGACCTCTGGGAGCAGAAGAGAGATGGTCATTGCTATCAAATTTGCCACTTACTAAAGATAATTTAATACCGAGACGATTCTCAGAAACCCCAAACATCAGACCAGAGGATAGGAGAGGGATGCTGATGAGGATATCCAAGCAGAAAGCTTCAGGACAAAGGAAGGACGAGAAGATATAATTTTCTGGGTATATAAATAGCACAGAGTAGAGCCTAGAATGCCAATTACAGAAGTTCCATGAGACAGTAGACTCTGATCATGGTTTTGAAATAAGCCTTCTTGTTTAGGAGTTCAGTACTCTTGGCTCTTTTGCCTCTGGGGTTTAAATGAGCCATATAGACTGGTCTTTTCATGGGATATGATTCAGGATAGAGCCTTAATAATAGGAGCTGAGCATCACATCTAATACTGAGTCCCTAAGTAGCTGGTCCTCAATAAATATGAATTGATTGATTAAATGTAGAAAAATGTTCTGTCTTACTATGTCTATTCTCAGCAAAAACAATAAAAGAAATGTACCCGGAGAGGGGTGGACTCAGGATGGAATATGTCTAAACAGATTTTTAAGGATGAGACAAACATTAGGCAAGTGGAGAAGCCAGAGCTAGTGCTCAGTTTACCTGCATTTTGGAGAAATATGGCAGGTTTGGGGAGTTGGAGTTTATTGGACCCAATAGCAGGGAGAATTTTAGTGTGGCACAAAATATAAGGACTGGAAGCTAATTGAGGACCAACTTCAGAATAGTGTGACTCTGGCTATTATTGAAGAGAATTAATTCAATGATATAAGTATCATTAAAAAAAAAAAAACCCTTACCTTCCATCTAAGAATCGAAACTGTGCATTGGCTCCAAGGCTGAAGAATGGTAAGAGCTAGACAATGGGGGTTAAGTGGCTTTCCCAGTGTTACAAAGCTAGGAAGTGTCTGAGGTCAGATCTGAGTCAAGGACCTCCTTTCTTTAGGCCTGGTTCTCAATTCACCAAGCCACCTTGCTGTTCCCTATAATTCTTAATATTTAGGTACTTCTTGTCCTGAGGGCCATGCAATGGCCTTCAGACTGGCAAGCAAAAGCAGCAGTAGTTTGTAATAATTGATAAAGCATAGAATACTGCCTCCATCACTTCTTACATGATGCTGGGATAATCACCGCTCTGATCCCAAATTCTGTTATGTACAAAATGAGCAGGGTAGACTTGATGGTCTCAAAGATCTCTTCCAAATCTAAATACTAATTTCCTAGACAATCCTAGTGTCTTTGATGGTAATTTCTGAGATCCTACTGAAGGTCAGTTGTTGAAATTTTTCAGATATAGTTAGACATTAAGGATATAATTTAATTAGTATTACTATTCTTTTTATATAAGTAATGGCTTAGTGGGCTTCAGATCATGATATACATAGGTTGGGAAGAGGATATAACTATATGGAAAATTGAATGACTATTTGGAGTGGAGAGGACTATAGCTAATAGACCACTGAGAACATAAAAATGATGGATCATAAAAAAAACGAATCCAAATATTAATGAACAACTTGTGGCTTTTGGTTTTGTCAGACTTGATTTCTGCTTTGAACCAACTTCACAGAATCAGGGAATCTCAATGGAAAGGAATACAGAGACCCACTAGTCCAAAGCATACTGGACAATTATCTCCTTTCTGCAGCATACTCCCAAAATGGCCATCCAATTTTTGATTGAAAACTTACAATGAGACTGGATCCATTCTTCTGTAGCATAGCTCTAATTCTTTGTAAGTTTTTTCTTTCTAAATTTTCCTTTTTTGCTACTTCCACCTTTTGCTCTATAGCAGAAGCACGACACCATAGAGGAATGAAAGCTAGCCTCACAACCAGAAAGACTTGGATTTAAGTTCCACCATTGACCTGTACTAGTTGTGGGACCCAGAGCAAGTCACTTAATGTTTTGGTATTCTATGCAGTTTTTAAAATTATAAATTGCAGGGCAAATAGGAATAGGAGGAAAGGCCTGAGCTTGTAATTTCATGGGGCCATCACTTGGGAGTTAATTCTCTCTGCCACTGAAATCACAGATCTCCTATCCCTACTTAAAACCTCTGGAGTCAAAGAGAACAAGTGTTATCTCTCTTTTACATGATGGTCTTCCAAATTCTTGAAGACAGCAATCCAGCCTACTGAGCTTTCTCTTCCTCAGGCTAAATATCTTCAATTCCTTCATCTGATTCTCATATGATATAATTTTAAGGTCTTTCACATCTTGGACATTCTTTCCTAGCTGGTCATTTATTAGCACCCTTCCTAAAATGAGGTATCCAGGTTTATAATGATACAAACTATTTCAGTCCTGAAAAGAGGAAACAAGATTCATGAAGGTGAGTATAAAAAATGAAAGAAAGGAAAGTTAGGCTCAAGAAATAAACTTCAGACACTTTCCAATTTTGTTTTAGGTTTGACCTGTCTTTTGGTGTATTATAGTGAGATAATTGCATTTTATCAACCATTTTGTCAATAGGAGGCAGAACTTTAACTGTCTTATAATATTGCTTTACTAATCTCACAGAGGATTTTTTTTTGCTGGTTGCTATGTTATTATTCTTAATAACTTTCTCACTTCATAAGAAGTAGAGAATAAGAGTATGTATCTACTGGCACATAAACTACCATTTCTATAAATAAATCAACTAGAGATAAGAAATCTATTTTTAGAGCCCCAATTTCCAGGAATTTCATTCTTGAACAAAAAAGAACAATAATAAGAAAAAGGAAGAAAAATGAGACTCATTTTCTTTCAAAAATTCCTCCAAAGTGTTGTGCCCAAAACTAAAATATATTCTATCAAGTAGACCAAAGAAATGAGATATATTCCTTAATGTCAAGGATTGATTTCTAGTCTTTAGCCATAAGATGACAAGAACAATGAGTACATCTAGTTCATTCATAGCAAAAAGCAGTCAGATTATCTGGTATCATACAAAGAAAAAAACTCTCTGACTGACTAAATTTTACAACCTTCTACCAGTTATTTTGGCATTTAATAAATATAAATTTAAAGAGGATCTCATAAAATACAGAGGAAAGTTGCACATCTCTCATACCTTTCTAGAAGAAAGGTTATAATAAAAGATATAAAATACTTCTGTACATGGAAGTTCTTGTTACATCCAAATAGTATAGAGAATAATACAATAGGAATACTGTCCTAGCAGCATCAATTGCAGATGAGAAATAAGGAACTGAAGGTAGAAATTTAGATATAGATCATTGGCTCAACAAAGCATATTAACAAGGAAGGCATTCCTAACCTCTTTTCATATAAAAAATATTCTATAGTCAATCCTTCTGATTGATAATGAACAGATTATTATGAAAATAAATAATGCTGGGTGGTCTCAGGAATTCATGGGGTAGAATGTCATTTTGACACAACCATTATTTTTAGTGGTCCCATTAGAAGATAGAAAGTATTTTCTCTTAGTTTATTGTCAATTTAGTTTGCCTTTTGGCAAAATAACTAATCCATCTCTCTTCCCTATTCTGTGCCTAGCACACGTTTGACTCTTGATGTACCTATGACTAACATCTGTCTATATATCAGAGAGAAATTTGTCATCTTCCAAATTGTCATCTGTCATTACTTTCATGTTATAACCATAATACACACAACCTGCGACTGGTGGGTCTTAAATAAACACACAATTGATATTTTCATACCATGTCCCAAATGAATATGGATATTAGCGTCTCCTCCTCCAATACTCTGGCAACAGCATCTAGAATGAATGTTTTATGGTTATTGATGCAATCTGATTTTCCAGAATTTCCAGGGTACCATCATTTCTTCTCCTTGAATTCTTTTTACCATTACAGTTCTTATTCATTTCCACAGGGGGAACTGTTGACTTAATTATTGCATTGAAGGCACTGCTGTTGAAATTATTAAGCTAATGATTTATACCCCCATGATACTGCACTCTTTTGTGCTTAAACTAGTTACTATGTTTTGTTTGCTGTTTATAACTACCACTGTTGTGCCATTAAGAGCTTCTGCCAACTTGTATGGTTTATTCATCCCTACTGATCTTCACATCCTTACTGATCTGATTGATACAGAAAAAAACAGAATGATTTATGGTTATTTTTTTTAAATCCCAGGAGCTATGAATTAGACCACTGTGATCTACTATATAAAAAGACAAGTTCAGTGAGATTGAACAATATCTGTCAAAACTTACTTTAATGTTGCTTCTGGTTTTATCATAGTGGAAAGAATGAATGCTTTTTAGGAATATAGTACTATGATTACATCAGCTTTGGACTATGAGCTCACGGACTTTTCCTTTTCCGTTCCCCACATTTAATATATTAAGGAACTAATTTACTCAGAAATGTTGCACATGTTTGAAAGTCCTTACATTTTATGGCAAGCAAAGACCTCCCATTTAACTCTTCAGGTCCATATCTGCTGGGGGTCATCAGGCCACAACACTTTGACAAAATCACTCTTGGTAGCTAAGGAGGCCACAGAGTGGCCCTTGGCAATATGTGATTGCCCACTCAATCCCCTTTGCATAACCTCTCTCAATAATATCCCTTGCCTATGGAATTGACATGATTACTATCCCCCCTACTCTCAGAAGTAATAATGCAAGAGCAAAATATCTGTACCCTAATTCTCTAAAACATCACCAAAAGATCAGACCCTTAAACCCAATCCCAAAAGACTATCATGGGTTAACTTTTACTTAGGTACATAATTCCCAGCAAAATCTTAGCTATAAGTCAAGCCCAGAACTTTCCCACTTACAGAAACTTATTCTCATGAAGCCAGCTTACAAACAATCAAGGAAATTTATTCATTATTTTTAATAAAAAGAAATAATCATTCAGAAGTTCTTAAAGACAATTCAACAATCATATCATTGAGGTTGAGAGGTACTGGGAACACAATTCAGATTTAATATTAGACGGATCTTTTTCAGGGTTTACTAGGGAGTTTCTCAAGGGGAAGAATCAATCACTGAGGCATGATGAAGCTTGTTGTACCTGTATGTTTTGTATGGGCCTTTATGATTGATTTGTATGCTGGCTTCATGAGAATAAGTTTCTGTAAGTTGGAAAGTTCTGGGCTTGACTTGTAGCTACGGTTTTGCTAGGAATTATGTACCTAAGTAAAAGATAACCCATGATAGTCTTTTGGGATTGGGTTTGAGGGTCTGATCTTTTGGTGATGTTTTAGAGAATTAGGGTACATGTGTTTTGCTCTTGCATCATTCCTTTTGAGACTAGGGGGAATAGTAATCATGTCAATTCCATAGGTAAGGGATGTTAATGAGAGAGGTTATGCAAAGGGGATTGAGTGGGCAGTCACATCTTGCGAAGGGACACTCTATGGCCTCCTTAGCTACCAAGAGTGACTTTGTCAAGGCTTCATGGCCTGATGGCTCCCAGCACATATCTGTGAAAGAAATTGTTGGTCGTATTCAAGATTCTCTTTTTATTTTTTTTTAAATATAAATGAAAGGCAAGGTAGAGAACATCTAGTTAAACTCCTTCAGTTTATAAAATAAACAGAGGTTCCCAAGAGATGAATGACACAGGATCATCAGATCATAGATCTAGAGTTGGAAAGGCCATCTTAGAAGTCATCTTGCCCAACTCTAGCATCATATAGATGAAGAAGAGAGTTTAAGTCACTTGTTCAAGGTGACACACATACTGAGAAGAGAGCTAAATTTTGAACCCAGTTACCCTGATTTCAAATTCAATGCTCTTTCCATTGTACCAAAGGTAGGAAATGTTTAGGGAGGATATTTTTTAATGTCAAAAATCAAATGGTTCACTCTGGTACATAAGTTAGCCATGTTACTTTCCTCTCTAGGAGAAATGAAGGAAATTATCCTCTTTCCCATCAAATATAGAATCTGCTTGAGCTTATTCCTACATTTTTAACTCTAGTAGTTAGCCTACTGATACCCTCCAACCATACATCTCTGTTGTCACCATGATTACCAATCTCCCTGCTTTGCTTTGCCTTTTCTTAAAAATGTCCTTCTTTATTCTTCCTGGTAGTTCATTATATATGTTGCTATGATTGAAAAATTCTGTTGGCCCCTGTACAGCAGTGGGAAAAAGCTCTGAACTTGGAAGCAAAGGATCTGGGTTCAAATTCTGAGTAACCTACTCAATATCAATAAAACCTTTGTGTCTTTAGTCCTCAGTTTCTACCTTTCTAAACAGGTTAAAATATAATTGAGAAATGTTTAGGAATTTAAATAAAATACATCATAAATAATGTTAATTTGTGATCTTCTAAAAATCAATTTGCTGGTCAGGATCTAGTTCTATTTTAATCTAATACTACTGTACTACATGTCCTGTGAGGTCCTTCCCAACTCTAACCCTATTCTTTTATGAGACTGACTGTGTCCATTATAGAGGGCAGGCACAATGCATTAAAATAGATGGATTACTTTCTGAAAGACCAAACCGACAAGGACAATCCAAGCAGAATGAGAGTACAGAGTAGAGTGTTCAAGTAGAATAGGCTCACAGGTACATAGGAATGTTGGTTAAGTGCCATTGATTTTGTTAGTTACAGAAGCACTTACTTTCTGCTATTAATGAAGAAATTAATTAATAAGCAACTAGCTAAAAGGAAAACTGTACCTGCCTTCAAGCATCTTATTTTCAATGAGAAAGAAAAACGTGCATAGTTTTATATAAATTAGATACAAAGTGATTTAGAAAGTCAAGGCAACAAGCTTTTATTAAATGGTTACTGTATGCTAGGCAGGGGCAGCTGGGTGGTTTCTCAGATAGAAGCCAGGTCTGAAGTATGGAAGATTCATATTCCTGAGTTCACATCTCACCTCAGAGACTAACTATTTATGTGACCCTGGGCCAATCACTTCACCATGTTTGCCTCAGTTTCCTCATCTGTAAAATGATCTGAAGAAGGAAATGGCCAACTTCTCTGGTCTTTTTTTCCAAGAAAATTCCAAATTGAGTCATAAGGAAGTGAATGACACAGGGTCATAAGATCATAGACCTCCAGTTGGAAAGGTCATCTTAGAGGTGCTGATTGAAAAATGACTGAACAACTGTTATATACCATGCACTGATCTATATGCTGTGAAAGGAAAGGTGATAACACGGTTTCTACCTTCAAAGAGCTCACATTCTAATGAGGGAGAAAACAAGGAAACAATTTGCTTGTATAAAAAAGAAGTGTTTGTATAACAAGAAGAAGTATTGTATAAAGAAGAAGTGTAAAATGAGGTATAATCTTAGCGGGAAGGCAATAATATGGAAGAAACAAGAAAAATTATTGGAGAAGGTGGGATTTAAGTTTTCTTGAAAAAAATCTGGGAAAGGTGGGGGCAGAAGTAAACAGGGAGAGCATTTCATGTATAAGAGGCAGGGAATGAAAAATGGAGGGTCCTATGAAAGGAATATTAAGGCCAGCATCATTGGATCAGAGAACAGAAGAGAAGACTCAAGAATAAAAATTCCAAAGAAAATAATCAAAACAAACAGTAAAGGACCAAGTAGTGAAGGGCTTTAAAAGCAATCAGAGGACTTTTATATTTGATGTTGTGCATAATATGTAGCTCCTGGAGAGCTAGCAGAATCAAGCAAAGCCTCACTTAGAGGTCTCACTTGATCTAAGACTTGAATGAGTCCAGGGATTTCAAGCAGTAGTGGGGAGAAGAGAGTGTATTCCAAGAATGAGGAACCACCTTTTGCAAAAATTGGACATTGACTGCTGTGGGTAAGGATAGTGAGAAGGTCAGTTTGACTGACCTTAGCATGTAAATTTGAGCCAATTAGGTTGTAAGTAGGAAAGTTTGGGGGCAAGAACCTAGAGCAGAACATTCCAGCTATCTTAATGAGTACCAATTAGCAATCTGAGTAATAGATATTGCTTTGATAAGGTAATACCTTACTTCTGTACCCAGATTCAATTAGATATTTCACTTGACAGATAAAGGTAGGTCATTTAAACACTTACATGGGAATTTGATTACTGGCTTATTACCCTATGAACAGAGACAAATATTATATAGAGTTAACATTAAATTATTATAGGATACAAGAGAATGGAAAACACATTATCTAAAGACAGTTTTAATCAAAAGTATTTATCTAATTCCACAAGGCTTCTTGTGCTTCTCATTCAAACATTGTCAATTGTCTTCAGTCTGGGACAAGCAGTGTCCAAAGTAAAGTCAAATGGAAGAAGCAGGCTTCCTGTTGTAATTGTTTTAGAACAAAGGTACTATATGAAAAAAGTCCACAAGCACTCCGAATTTTTTTTTACACAAAAATTAAGACTTGAATGCTGTGGTATTCAGTTTAAATGTCTTGATAATAATTCTCTTTTAAAGGCACCAAATACGTATTTCCCATGACCCTTAAGTCACAGAAAACCTAGTCATTAGTGTGGTATGTTCTTGGTCATTTTTTATCTAAGCAGAAATAAAATCCATAAAATCAGGCTCCAATGCATGCAAGATACCCAAAACAGGTAACATTTTTAAAACAGAAAAATTTAGAATCTTTTTCAATTTCAGAAGATACTATGCCCTACTTTGTTAGGGCATTGGTTCTAGGTATTTAGAGAGATTCAGTAAAACGAGCAGTTGTCCTTGCCTTCATGAAGTCATAATCTATTTGGGGAATTCTACATAATGTATGACACATACTCTTTTTATAAAATAAGATTCTGCTAAGAGAACCCAGCAAAGTACCAGTTAAGGTCCAAGGGGAGAAGTATCATTTTTGATTTTTTTTCTTTTTAATAGCTTTTTATTAGCACAGTAACAAATGCAGACTCAAGTAGCCCACAACATAGAACCAACCAATCCACCGTGTGACTCCTAGTCCACGCCTTACAGTTAAACAGCTTAAGGTATTTCACTACAGGGTTCTCTAAGTCCTGATGCCAACCTCTTCTCTTTTCACACAAAGGCAGATTGGCTATAAAATAAAATACAGTAATGACTTATGTCCTCGATGGTACCAGGGTTCCACTCGTCCATATTATATACCATGAGATGACAGTCTTTAAAAAGGAATTGTTAAATAGCAATTTTCCCTCCTGGGGAGTGGGGGGAACCAACATCTTTTTCCAAAAAAAAAGAAAGAAAGAAAGAAAGAAAGAAAGAAAGAAAGAAAGAAAGAAAGAAAGAAAGAAAGAAAGAAAGAAAGAAAGAAAGAAAGAAAGAAAGAAAGAAAGAAAGAAAGAAAGAAAGAAAGAAAGAAAGGAAAAGAAAAGACAAAAAAGGCAGTCGCAGAAGGTTGGGACATAAATGGTGTGTGCACCTGTATAAAAGGAAGCTGTTTGTTTTGCAAGATAGTGATGGGGAGATCAGGGAAGGCTTCTTGGAGGACATAGCTCTTGGACTAAACCTTATATAATGGATATGATTCAATAGGTAGAGATTTGTTGGAGAGGAAAGAATTTTAGGCATAATAAACAATGAGTGAAGGCAGTGAAAAACTGGATTGTGAAATAGGTTTAGAAAATAAGAAATAATTCTAAAGTATTATTTAAATGTAACTTATATGGAGATTAATATGAAATAAATTTTAAAAGGCAGGTCAGGTCAGATTAGGAAAGACTTTGAATTCTAAAGGATTTGGTCTTTACTTAATAGTTAATTGTGAGTTTTAAAGTGTTTTTGAACAGAACAGTGACATGATTGGTTCAGGGTATAAAATAATTATCCTGATAATGGTATAAAAGATGGATTGGAGCCAGGAGAAAATGGAGATAGGAAGATATATTAGAAAAATATAAAACAGTTTAAGAAGGTAGTAATGGGAGACCATAGTAATGTTGTGGGAGTAGTAAAGAAGAGAGGCAAATCAGGTTTTAGTAGACATGGAATGGTTAGTAACATGGCATAATAAAAAGGCTGTTATACTTGATGGCAAAAACTTGGGTTTCAATCATACCTTACTTGTTCTGAGACTGGGGGAAAACAACCTAACCTTTTAGATCCTGTAAATAGGAATACTGGGTTCTGTATTCTCCATTTCACAGAATTTTTTTCTGAGGAAAATGGTCTGAAAACATTAATGTATATGTGATCATTACTTGAATTCAATCATCATAATAACAATTCGAGTATAAAACTTAACCTTGATATTTTAATCAGGTGAGAATAATTATCAATCAAGTAATCAATCATATGCTTTAGATTAAATGAAAAAAGCCTCTGACAACTATTTGATGACATGGAATGATGCTAGACAGGAAACTTCTTTCAATTAGTTGAAGGACTTGATCATCTCCTTTTAATGCTATAGAAAAGCTTTTAATTAGCTGAAATCAGAGTAAGGAGAGCATGGCTTATAGATAAATCCCCCCAGAAGCACCTACCTGAGAGGAAAGAAGTCTTGGCTTTGACCTTGGCTCTCCTCCCAGCTTTTGCTTGGACTTTTCATTGTCACATCACTTTCTCCACATAAGTCAACAGCATCATCTGCATTGGAAGCTAAGGACAAATTGGATGCATTCACTATGCATAAGGTAAAATTCTTGAATGCACCACAAATAAAAGAAAAATACTTAGAGCTACTAGGACTCAGTTAGTACTTTGGCACATGTTCTCTAATGTTGAACCCATTTGTCACTGAACTCTACTTATCAGAGAGGGTGTCACAGACTTTGGTGGGATATATTCTGAATCTATTCTTACTGCATTACTTTAGTAAATATACCTTTATAAAAATTACTTAAGACTGGTTAACAAAATTGATTCTAAAATTATTAATTTTGAGGGGAAGCACAATGGTTGAGGCCTTGAGCGATATGATTAAATACCTTTCTAAAAACCCAAGGCATATCCTTAGGACCACAAGGAAAGGACAAAGCCATACTCTGAGATCCAAGACTCATCTGTAAAACTTGGAGTTGGGATAAAGGTCCTTAGATCTTATGTAGGCTATACAAGAATGCCCAGCAGATACCAATGAGAAGAGCTTAGCTAACCAATGCATCATTCAGAGCTTTAAAGGATTAATCTATATGCACATTGACAAAACAAACACCTCTAGTACAAATTATTTATTCTGTTTTGTTAAACAACCTTTATATTTCTATACACCAATCACTAAATTATAATATCTGGGTGTTTTCTAAACAGCATATTAGAAAAATAAATTTATAATAATCAAAACCTTCAAAGTTTATTAATAGTCCACAGTCTTACTGATTTTCTGAATGATTTATAACAACTGAATCAGTCTTTCAAAGAAAGACCCAGCTTTTTGAAGGTAGATTTTGCAATCAGGAGGTGCCACTCACCACAGGATTTAAACCCGGTCACAGTCCACTCCAGACCACACACAGAGCAACTCATTATTCAGAGAGACATGAATTAGGAATGATGGTATCAACTTGGGGATGGAGGAAAGGATAGTGTTGAAATAAACACATCTAGTTACATAACAACCAATTTAAAGGACGATCCTCTTTGAAGTGTAAAACTCTGGCCCTTACCTGAATTCCTCCTGATAACCTAATTTGGACTGGTCCTTTATTTTTTTTCTTTTCTTTTGCTTTTTTGAGTCTATGCAATTCAAGTTCAATGGGGGAAGATGACCCCAAAAGAGAGACAGCTGTTGGTAAAGTGGGTAGATCTTTGGCCTTGAAAGACTTGAGTTCAAATTTAGGCTCAGACACTTACTAGTTTTGAGACCCTCCAGAAATCACTTAACCGATCGCTGCCTCAGTTTCCTCAGATGTAAAATGGGGATAATAGCACCTGTTTCCCAGAGTTATTGTGAGGATAAAATGAGATGTAGATAACACTTTGAAAACCTTAAAGCACTATATAAATGCAAACTATTGGAATTAGGAAGATTGGTATTCAAGCTCTCTCTCTCTCTCTCTCTCTCTCTCTCTCTCTCTCTCTCTCTCTCTCTCTCTCTGTCCCTCTGTATATCTATCTTACTCATTCAGGGATAATGATTGAGTTAGATAACTTATATAAAACAATTACTTTTTCTGTAAAACTTGGGAAATAATAGCACTAGTACCTATTTCATGTGCTTGTAGTGAGGCTTAATTGGAATAAAATGCTTTATAAATTTTAAAGTTTTATATAACTTTCAGGAATTATCATTATTAATGCCAAAGTAGACTTTCTTTTAAGGTAATGTGGATAGTGATGTGATGAACCATTTCTACTATGATAAAGTGACAACTTTTCCTCTTCTTTGACCAAATACCTCTTATATTCTACCATATACCCTTTCATAGTTTTATTGTCTAGTTATAGTCTAGTTTGGTGTTCCTACATATGTCTGCCATGTATTTTGGCCCACAGAATTCTGGGAAATTAAGTTTTCCCACCATTCCATGTCTGCTCCAGCATTTGTACACATTAACTCCTATCAGAATTGCTTGGATTAATTCAGCATGAATTTTTATTATTTAAAGGAAGAGACCTCGTCTGATGGTGACAAAGGCTAGCAATTTTAAGTTGACTAGTTCTATTGATTAAATAAACTAGACAACTGCCAAATCACAACTGTGTTTCATAAAGACTAAGTGTTCACAGGAGATTAACCATCAGTGAAGAAGAAGCCATGCAAACTTGGACCTAAGGCTGACTTATTTCCGGTTAACCCAGGCTTTTCCATTCATCAGTAGATTTAGTGATTTTGAAATACAATTGCAAATATATTTTTAGAGTCAGAGGGACCTTATTACCCCTTCATTTAACTGATATAAAAAAGAATTTTCCAAAAGAATATACGCAACAAGTGGCTATCTATACTCTACTTGAAAATCCCAAAGGAGAGGAAACCCATTGTTTCTTGAGGAAATTCATTCCATTTTTTGGACAGCTATGATTGTCAAAAAGTTATTCCTGACTTCAAGACTAAATATGCCTCTTTTCAACTCCTGCCTCCTTCCACACACTTCACCTAGTACTTTTCATTGAGTTAAAACCAAATAAGTCAAATCTCTCTTCCACAAGATGACCCCAATGATCAAAATAGCTACAAATAATGAGTTTAATATAAGGAAAAGCTTCATAATAGTCAGACCATTCCAAAAGTGAAAAGGCAGCATTGGTAAAATTAGTCTCTTTGGGCCTTAATTTTCTCATTTATAAAATGAGTTTTGAATTAGTTGGATCTCTTAAGCTCCCTAGCCCTCATAGTAAGATATGATTAATCTGCTTGGACTTCAGTTTCTTCAATTACAAAATGAAGGTTTGGACTAGTTTCCATCTAATGTCTCTTCTTGCTCTCTGATGAAGTGTTCATGTAAGACTAGGTTCTCAGGTGTGAGGGCTTGGTTAGGCTTTTCAGGGGTTATATCCTTTGGCATCTACCCATCACCAAACTCTCACCTGTAGCTCCAAGAAGGCTATAGCATGCTCAATAACTATCTTGGTTGACAGACTAAACTAGGTTGAAGGTAACCAACAGGCTTTAAACCCATCAGTGACTTAGAAGGATGTTTAACCCAGTATGTGAAGACTTCTTCCAGTGAAATGGGAGGATGAGAACAATTTGTTAGGTGCTTGAAACAGGCACAATAGAGCATTTAGAGCTTGATCAGACTTCTAAGACACTAAAGTTATCTACTGCATGCCAGGCCATCACCAGTTATCTTGAGTTTTAACTTGTTGCTGTATTTCAATGACTGGAAGAGAGAGTGAAACCAATGAGTTTGTGCCTCACTTAAGTCCAATTCATGTGCCAGTCATCACTCCTTAATGCCCTTAGACCTCTTCAAAACAAGGGACTGATGAAGCTCTCTGATCCTTGTCTTAGATGCCTACTCTACCTTTGTGAGAAGGCAAGTCCCAGGAATTGAAAGCTATTAAAAATATCTGCGCAGTTTGTGGAGTTGGATGAGCACTTGATAGGTATGTGTTAGATTAGATGACAGTACAGAAGCAAGTTGGACTACATAATTTATGATGATGTCTTTTTTTCAATTCTGAGAATCTTTCAAAACATGGAAGAATGTCTAAAAAGAAAGTTGCTTTAAAATTTTGAGCTCTAATCTAGTGATGCTCAACTTCTAGGCAACATGACATTGTAGTCAACAAACACCATTTTTTTATTAGCCAGGACGAAAGAAGATTAAACAAAAACAAACAAACAAAAAACTATTCTAGGGTCTAGGGATATAGAAAGAAACAAAACAAAACAAGACATTTCCTAATCTCAAAGAGTTTATATTCTAATAATATTTTTGTAAACCAAAAGATAAGGCCAAGAACCTTTATAATAATGATTTAGGAGAAAAATCTCTTTTAATTATAATTCCACATCATTTGAAATACTTCAGGGATCGATGTATGGGGAGCAATTTCATGGACAGAGAGCCTGAAGAATTTTGTCCTTCATATATGTCTCCCTAACCTTCTCTACTTCTATCCTATGTACCAATTGTCCCTCTGTCATTGCTACATCTTAACCTCAGATGCCCAGGACCATTCTGTATTCATTCTCTATCAGAACTTGTTCTCAAAACCCTTAATTCAGCATAAGCTATGAATGAGTTACTTAAGATTATTAATCCTCCTTCCCAAAGACATTTCATGTCAACAAAATTTATTAAGTGTTTACTATATTCAAGAGAGTATGGTAGGCCTAATTTATACAAAGACAAAATAGTAAATACTCTCTACCTCCAAAAACTGGAAGGAGACAGCATATACTCAGATATATACATAGTAAATAATTAAGAGACTCTATCTCTTAGAGTTCTGCACTTCCTGCATCAAGTTATATATTTTGTTTCTAGTTCATTCCAGTATATTTCCCATTTCATTTATAGTGTCACTTTAATTTCTTGCATTCTTTCTTCTATTAATTCTAATATAGCTCTTAACTAAACCAAATTTTTGCTTAGTGTTTTGCTTATAGATGTACATTATTCTCTTCTTCTAACTTTCTATTTTGGGTGTCTTTGGATCCATAGTTTTTATAAATGATGTTTTCTATTTTTAAATTCAGTTTTGATCAATGGATTGGATTTTTGTGTCAAAGCTAGGCTCTGTACATTTCTGAAAAGAATGTTGAAGTCTGGTTTGATCCCACCCTCTGGTACTTACTGTTTCCTCCATGTTTTGACTACCATGTCCTTTAAGGATCAGATGGCTAGTTGTCGAATTGTAGAGTCCAGGGCTCAAAGCTGTAGTATACATGTTTCTTTGGTTAATTTTTTATCTATTGTGAGGGGTTTTCCTGTACTGTGTTCCTTTGCTAGACTTTTCTGGCTATGGCCTCTTCTTTGGAACCCACAGATTCATCATAATCTCTGTATGCAGATATGAATTAGAAAAAAATGCATTGATTCTCTTTTCTCCTTGGTTTTCTTGATATTGCTTGGTCTGAAGCTCTTAGTAGTTGTGTGAGAACTTAGCTATAATCTTTCTCCTCACTTCTCCACCTTGAGTCTTCTCTGAAGCTAGTCATTCTAAAAAGTGGAGTTAAGGATAAAATGCATCCCAAACATGAGGGTGCCTTGTACAAATGCATCAAGGGGGGAGATGAAATGTTATGGAGAAATAGCCAGCAGGCCAGTTTCATTAGAAAGAATAGTTCATAACGAAGATTCTAGGTTTGACTGCTACCAGGTTCGCCAACTGAAGAAATAATATGAATAGATGGTGATATCCATGATATGAAACTGGGTTAGATACTTTATTGGCAGTCTCTAAGTTTCTCAGTTCCCTTTTATAAAGGGAAGGCAAATGAGCCTTCTTTCTCTGGGCCAGCTCACACAAGCCTTGGAAACTAAATTGTATTAAAAAAATCTTTGTTATTTGAGAAGCCAAGGGTAGAATATGAGGATTAAAACACAAGGATGGCCTAGTTCTAAATCCTAATATTCCAATCCTTCAATCTATGTCCATCTCACGATGAACTCTTCAGGTCTTCCAGCTATTCTATTACTCCCTGGCTCTAGCTATTTTCCCACCAAATCTTTCTAATCTACTTGACTATAACCCTCAGTTGTTGGTTTAGTTATTTAGCTCAGAAGTTGTCTCCAAATTTACTAAGAATGAACCCAAGATGGCTGGCTGAGTTCCCTCAATTGGGGCCTCAGAGCCCAACAAACAGGATGTTCAAGTAAACCTTCTCTCAGTCAGTGTTGGTAAAAACAGCAGGCATATATAGATCTTCTGTAAGATGTTCTCTCCAGTGAAAAAGGAACTTTCAAAGGCAATTTGCAGGTTTCCCTTCTTCCATAAAATGTTAAGGTAGGAAAAAAATCAGAAGAGATCAGCCTTCCTTTCCCAGCACAGGACAGGAATTATTAGTTGCTTACTCAAACAGCTTCCTCCAACTCTCTGTACATTCCAAGATCCCTTCCAGGATTCTTGGAATAAGCTCATGCTAGTAACTGTAGATAGCATCCAATATTTTTAAACTTAACCACACCAAAATTTAGCTTTCTATAATCCCATTCTTATATTCTAGAGAGGTAGGTAGGAGACAGGCTGTGGAGGGTTTCAGGTGCCAGGTTAAGAATTTTCTATTTTATCGAAGAAAAATATGGAGCTACTGAAGATTTTTGATTAAAGGAATGGCATGATCAGATCTATTTTAAAATTTTAATTTATAGGATTGAAGCTTCCAATAAATTTGTCAAGCTTTCATGGAGAATTTTGGGGCATTAAATCCTTAAAATGGGAAGAAGATTTTTTTTTTGAAACTTTTATTTAGTTAGTCAATTTAGAATATTATTCCTTGGTTACAATGATCATATTCTTTCCCTCCCCGCCCCACCCCTTCCTGTATCTGATGTGCAATTCCATTGAGTGTTACATATGTCCTTAATCAGAACCTATTTCCATATTGTTGTTTGCACTACAGTGATTGTTTAGAGTCTACATCCCCAGCCATATCCCCTAGACCCATGTAACCAAACAGTTGTTTTTCTTCTGTGTTTCTACTCCCACAGATCTTCCTCTGAATGTGGATATCTTTCTTTCTTTCTTTCTTTCTTTTTTTAATATTATTTTATTTGGTTGTTTTCATACATTATTCACTGGAAACAAAGATCGTTTTCTTTTCCTCCCCTCCCCTCCCCCCCCCTGCCTTTCCCTCTCCCATAGCCGACGCATGATTCCACTGGTTATCACATGTGTTCTTGACTCGAACCCATTTCCCTGTTGTTGGAGTTTGCATTATAGTGTTCATTTAGAGTCTCTCCTCAGTCTTATCTCCTCCAACCCTGTAGTCAAGCAGTTGCTTTTCAGCGGTGTTTTTACTCCCACAGTTTATCCTCTGCTTGTGGGTAGTATTTTTTTTTTAGATCCCTGCAGATTGTTCAGGGAAATTGCATTGATACTAATGGAGAAGTCCATCACCTTCGATTGTACCACAATGTATCAGTCTCTGTGTATAATGTTTTCCTGGTTCTGCTCCTTTCGCTCTGCATCACTTCCTGGAGGTTGTTCCAGTTCACATGGAATTCCTCCACTTTATTATTCCTTTTAGCACAATAGTATTCCATCACCAACATATACCACAATTTGTTCAGCCATTCCCCAATTGAAGGGCATCCCCTCATTTTCCAATTTTGGGCCACCACAAAGAGCGCAGCTATGAATATTTTTGTACAAGTCTTTTTGTCCATTATCTCTTTGGGGTACAAGCCCAGCAGTGCTATGGCTGGATCAAAGGGCAGACAGTCTTTTATCGCCCTTTGGACATAGTTCCAAATTGCCCTCCAGAATGGTTGGATCAATTCACAACTCCACCAGCAATGAATTAATGTCCCCACTTTGCCACATCCCCTCCAGCATTCATTACTTTGCATAGCTGTCATGTTAGCCAATCTGCTAGGTGTGAGATGATACCTCAGAGTTGTTTTGATTTGCATCTCTCTGATTATAAGAGATGTAGAGCACTTTTTCATGTGCTTATTAATAGTTTTGATTTCTTTGGCTGAGAATTGCCTGTTCATGTCCCTTGCCCATTTGTCAATTGGAGAATGGCTTGATTTTTTGTACAATTGATTTAGTTCTTTATAAATTTGAGTAATTAAACCTTTGTCAGAGGTTTTTATGAAGATTGTTTCCCAATTTGTTGCTACCCTTCTGATTTTGGTTACATTGGTTTTGTTTGTACAAAAACTTTTTAATTTGATGTAATCCAGATTATTTATTTTGCATTTTGTAACTCTTTCTAATTCTTGCTTGGTTTTGAAGTATTTCCCTTACCAAAGGTCTGACATGTATACTATTCTGTGTTCGCCTAATTTTCTTATAGTTTCCTTCTTTATGTTCAAGTCATTCATCCATTTTGAATTTATCTTGGTGTAGGGTGTGAGGTGTTGATCTAAGCCTAATCTTTCCCATACTGTCCTCCAATTTTCCCAACAGTTTTTATGAAATAGTGGATTTTTGTCCCAAAAGCTGGGATCTTTGGGTTTGTCATATACTGTCTTGCTGAGGTTGCTTGCCCCCAGTCTATTCCACTGATCCTCCTTTCTGTCTCTTAGCCAGTACCAAATTGTTTTGATGACCGCTGCTTTGTAATATAGTCTGAGATCTGGGACTGCAAGACCCCCTTCCTTTGTATTTTTTTTCATTAATTCCCTGGATATCCTTGATCTTTTGTTCTTCCAAATGAACTTTGTTATGTTTTTTTCTAAATCAGTAAAAAAAAATTTTGGAAGTTCCATGGGTATGGCATTAAATAGATAGATGAGTTTGGGTAGGATGGTCATTTTTATTATATTGGCTCGTCCTACCCATGAGCAGTTAATGTTCTTCCAATTGTTCAAGTCTAGTTTTAGTTGTGTGGAAAGTGTTTTGTAGTTGTGTTCATATAGATCCTGTGTTTGTCTCGGGAGATAGATTCCTAAGTATTTTATTTTGTCTTGGGTAATTTTGAATGGGATTTCTCTTTCTAGTTCTTGCTGCTGAGCTGTGTTGGAATTATATAGAAATGCTGATGACTTATGTGGGTTTATTTTGTATCCTGCAACTTTGCTAAAGTTGTTGATTATTTCAATTAGCTTTTTGGTTGAGTCTCTAGGATTCTTTAAGTAGACCATCATGTCACCTGCAAAGAGCAATAATTTGGTCTCCTCCTTGCCTATTTTGATGCCTTCAATTTCTTTTTCTTCTCTAATTGCTACTGCTAGTGTGTCTAATACAATGTCAAATAATAGAGGTGATAATGGGCATCCTTGTTTCACTCCTGATCTTAATGGGAATGGATTTAGTTTATCCCCATTGCAGATGATATTAGCTGATGGTTTTAGATATATACTGTTTATTATTTTTAGGAATGACCCTTCTATTCCTATGCTTTCTAGTGTTTTTAGTAGGAATGGGTGTTGTATTTTATCAAATGCTTTTTCTGCATCTATTGAGATAATCATGTGGTTCTTGTTGGTTTGCTTGTTGATGTGGTCAATTGTGTGGATAGTTTTCCTAATGTTGAACCAGCCCTGCATCCCTGGTATAAATCCTACTTGATCATTGTGGATGACCCTTCTAATCACTTGCTGGAGTCTTTTTGCTAGTATCCTATTTAAGATTTTTGCATCTATATTCATTAGGGAGATTGGTCTATAGTTTTCTTTCTCTGTTTTTGGCCTGCCTGGTTTTGGAATCAGTACCATGCTTGTGTCATAAAAGGAGTTTGGTAGGACTCCCTCTTTGCTTATTATGTCAAATAGTTTGTATAGTATTGGGATTAACTGTTCTCTGAATGTTTGATAGAATTCGCTGGTGAATCCATCAGGCCCTGGGGATTTTTTCTTAGGAAGTTCTGTGATGGCCTGTTGGATTTCTTTTTCTGATATGGGATTATTTAAGAAAACTATTTCTTCTTCTGTTAGTCTAGGCAATTTATATTTTTGTAAATATTCATCCATATCCCCTAGGTTGGTATATTTATTGCCATATAGTTGGGCAAAGTAGTTTTTAATGATTGCCTTAATTTCCTCTTCATTGGAGGTGAGATCCCCCTTTTTATCCTTGATGCTATTAATTTGTCTTTCTTCTTTCCTTTTTTTAATTAAATTAACCAGTACTTTGTCTATTTTGTCTGTTTTTTCAAAGTACCAGCTTCTAGTCTTGTTTATTAGCTCAATAGTTCTGTCACTTTCTATTTTATTAATTTCTCCCTTAATTTTTAGGATCTCTAGTATGGTTTTCTTCTGGGGGTTTTTAATTTGTTCATTCTCAAGTTTTTTGATTTGCATTTCCAATTCCTTGGTCTCTGTCCTCCCTAATTTGTTAATATATGCACTCAGGGATATGAATTTTCCTCTAAGTACTGCCTTGGCTGCATCCCATAAGGTTTGAAAGGATGTTTCGCCGTTGTCATTTTCTTCAACGAAATTGTTGATTGTTTCTATGATTTCTTCTCTAACTATCCGATTTTGGAGTATCATGTTATTTAATTTCCAATTAATTTTTGATTTGGGTCTCCATGTACCCTTGCCGATCAATATTTTAATTGCCTTGTGATCTGAAAAGGCTGCAGTTAATATTTCTGCTTTTCTGCATTTGAGTGCCATGTTTCTATGACCTAGTGTATGATCTATTTTTGTGAATATGCCATGTGGTGCTGAAAAGAAGGTGTATTCTTTTTTGTCCCTATTTATTTTTCTCCATATATCTATTAATTCTAATTTTTCTAAGATTTCATTCACCTCTTTTACCTCTTTCTTATTTATTTTTTGGTTTGATTTATCTAAATTTGATAGTGGTTGGTTCAAGTCTCCCACTAATATGGTTTTACTGTCTATTTCCTCCTTCAATTCTCCTAGTTTCTCTATTAAAAATTTGGATGCTATACCATTTGGTGCATACATGTTGATTAGTGATATTTCCTCATTGTGTATACTTCCTTTTAGCAGAATATATTTACCTTCCCTATCCCTTTTGATCAGGTCTATTTGTACTTTGGCTTTGTCAGATATCATGATTGCAACTCCTGCCTTCTTTCTATCGGTTGAGGCCCAAAAGGTCTTACTCCAACCTTTAATTCTAACCTTGTGAGTGTCAACCCGTCTCATATGTGTTTCTTGAAGACAACATATGGTAGGGTTTTAGGTTCTAATCCAATCTGCTATTTGTCTACGTTTTATGGGTGAGTTCATCCCATTCACGTTCAAAGTTATGATTGTTATTTGTGGATTCGCTGGCATTTTGATATCTTCCCCTAGTTCTGACCTTTCTTCTTTAGCTTTCTCCTTTTGAACCAGTGATTTACTTTAGGTCAGTCCCCCTAGTCCCCTCCCTTGAGATGCTTCCCTTTCTATCCCCTCCCTTTTTATGCTCCTTTCCCCTCCCCCCTCTCCTTCCCTCCCTTTTTGTACTCCCTTCCCCCTCCCCCTCCTTGATTTTCCTTTCTTTCTTGCCCTAATGGATAAGATAGAATTCAGGATCCCACTGGATCTAGATGTTCTTCCCTCTCAGATTTGATTTCACTGAGAGTAAGGTTTAAGTAATTCCACTTCACGCTCTCTTCCTCTCCTTCTCATATGAGAGTTCTTCCCCTCCCCTTCCCATGTGTATCTTTATATGGGAAAGATTATTCTATTGATTCCCCCCCTATTTCTTGAAGTTAATCTTAGTATTATCGCGGTTCCCCCCTCCCTTTTCCTTTCTTTGCCCCAACTTTCCCAAATCTTCTTAATGCCCCAATCTTTCCCTATGCATGTTTCTTCTAACTACTCTTATGATGATACAGTTTATGGGAGTTACACAAAACATTTCCCCCACATATTAATATATATAATTTGATGTAAATGTAGTCCTTATAGAAGAGAGTTTGACTTAAAGAAAAAGATAAGATTTATCTCCTTTTCCCTTTCTTTCATATTTACCTTTTCATGTTTCTCTTGCTTTCTGTGCTTGGATGTCGAACTTTCCACAGAGCTCTGGTCTTTTCTTAGCAAATGCTTGGAAATCTTCTATTTTGTTGAATGCCCATACTTTCCCCTGGAAGTATATAGTCAGTTTTGCTGGGTAGTTGATTCTTGGTTGGAGACCCAGCTCTCTTGCCTTTCTAAATATCGTGTTCCATGCTTTGCGGTTTCTTAGTGAGTTAGCCGCTAAGTCGTGTGTGATCCTTATGGGAGCCCCCTTATATCTGAAGCTCTTCTTCTTGGCTTCTTGTAGGATTTTCTCCTTTACTTGGAAGCTCTTGAATTTGGCAATTACATTCCTAGGGGTTGTCTTTTGGGGATTTAGTATAGAAGGTGTTCTATGAATCCTTTCTATTTCTATTTTGCCCCCTTGCTCCAGAACGTGAGGGCAATTTTCTTTTATAGTCTCCTGTAGAATAATATCCAATTTGTTGTTTACCTCTGGTTTTTCTGGGAGACCGATAATACGGAGATTTTCTCGTCTTCCTCTGTTCTCCAGGTCTGTGACCTTCTCAGTGAGATATTTTATGTTTTCTTCCAATTCATTAATTATTTGGGTTTGCTTTATTGATTCTTGCTGTTTTATCATCTCACTTTCTTCGAGGTGCTTAATTCTGGTCATTAGGGACTGGTTTTGCTTTTCAGCCTTGTCTGCCATTCTATTGGATGCTTCGAGTTCTTTTTCCAATTGAGCATTCTTATCTGTCAGACAGCTGATCTCTTTCTCCCATTTTTCTTTCCAGGTTTCCATCTTTTGGATAAGTTCCAGTTTGAGATCTTCCAGAGCTTGTTGATAGTTTCCATTTTGGGAGGCGTGTTCTGAATTTTTTTGGATTTCCTCCTCATTCTCCTCTTTTCCTTGGGTACTCCCACCATAAAAGTTTTCAATAGTCACTTTTTTCCCTTTCTTCCTGGAGGCTTGATTTTGGGCCATGTGAGCCATCCCTTTGGTGGTTTTATTCCCCTTTCCTTTTTGGTCTGGGGTCTGGGTTATATGAGTGGTTTTTCTGTGAATTTAGGTTGCTTCAGACTAGTTCTTCCCAGCCTCCGAGCCCAGGTATTCAGCTCCTCCCAGATAATCAGCGCGTGGTCCGCGTTGTTCAGCGCAGCCCACCCCAAGTACAGCTCCGCTGGATTCTCCAGTGAAAGCGCCCTGAGACGTTTTTTCCTGGCAGTCCCCAGATCCCAAGGACCCTGGAGTGCCCCCCCAGACAGAGACATTCCCCACTCACTCGCTGTCCCGGTGAGCGCTCAGGTAGCTCACTCTGGTTTAGTGGGGGAGGTGGGGTGGGGGAAGGGCGGCTCAGTTCACTTTTCTGTGCAAGCTTTTCCTTCTTATTTTAGTGTGGAAATGTTCAAGCCCCACGTACCTTTGTCTCTGTGGGGTACTGGGGAGTCCTTCTGTTCCTCCAAAGGTGATTTTATGCTCCTTTGATGTAGTCTATTTCGTTCGGTGCCGGGGAGAGGAAGCGTGTGGCGTCTAGATTGCAGCCATGATTACCTGGAAGTCCGATATCTTTCTTTCTCATAAGTCCTTCAGAATTGTCCTGGTGAATCACTGCATTGCCACTAATGGAGAAGTCCATTACATTTGATTGTACCACATTGTATCAGTCTCTCTGTACAATGTTCTCCTGGTTCTTCTCCTTTTGCTCTGCATCAGTTCCTGGAGGTCATTCCAGTTCACATGGAATTCCTTTGGAATCCACTTTATTATTCCTTTGAGCACAATAGTATTCCATCACCAACATATACCACAATTTGTTCAGCCTTTCCCCAATTGGAGGGCATTCCCTCATTTTCTGATTTTTTTTTTTTTGCCACCACAAACAACATAGCTATGAATATTCTTGTACACATCTTTTTCTTTATTATCTCTTTGGGATATAAACCCAGCAGTGTTATGGCTGGATCAAAGGGCAGACAGTATTTTAGTACCCATGGAGCATAGTTCTAGATTGCCCACCAGAATGATTGGATCAATTCACAACTCCACCAGCAATGTATTAATGTCCCAACTTTGCCACATTGAATGGGAAGAATTTTTAATCATCAGGACTTTCCATGAATCCTAAAAATTAGGCTGCTTTAATGTAATTAGTTTAGCATGGTTTAGGGTTGGGGTTAGTGGGAAAAAACACTGAATCTGGGGTTCCTGGACTTGGGTTCCAGTACTGCCTGTGCTATATACTACCTTTTTACTTTTGCAAATAATTATCCCCTTGTGGACCTCAGTTTCATTATTTGTAAAATGAATGGGAGCTGGAAAAGATAATTACTTAGGTCTAAACCTATGATCCCAAGAGCTTACTATGTAATAAGAAAAGGCTTGAGAAATCCAAACTATTATTAAAAAACCACATTTTTAAAGTTGATTATCTCCATTTTGTCCTATATAGAACTGGATTGGACTTGGTCTTTTGTATGTTTTTCTCCTTCATTGGAAAGTGAGTTCTTTAAGAGCAAGGACTATTTTTAGACCCTTAATATAAGTTTATTGATTGACTACATTTATCCAAACCGAATCTAAACTGACATACTCTTTAGCTTTCCTGGCAATCTATTGTTCGATCTTTGCTCAAATTGCTTAAGTATGATATTTACATTAGTGGAAATGATATCTAAACCCAGGTCTTCTGATTACAAATCCTGCTTTGCCTCTCCTATACCTTACTGTCTTTTCCCAAAGGCTTAGACAATCTGTTTTTTCTTTTATAAATATGAGTTATATGGAGAGATAGCTCTGTACAACAGATATTCACCTATATTGCCTGACTAATATATTCTGCCCAAGGGAGATTTATAAATAAACATTCTTCAGAATTGTCCCAAATGGTCAAACAGACTTTAAGGTCATTTTCATCACCAAATTTATACATAGCAGAGCAATTGAAAAAGGGAAAAGAATTACTGTTTTACTAAATGGTTTCTAGTATAAGGAATTCTACTACAGGAATGACCAAGAATGATAAATTCCGGAGGTGAGTGATCCTGGGATGAGACATTCTTTATGAGAAAGTCATACTGGTTAGAAGGTACCAAAACAATATGTTTTTTTTTTCTTAAGGTTATAACTCCATAGTAAAAATAAAAAAGAGATGGATATTTGTCCAATAAAGCCTGGACACATCAAGCTAAATATCCTTCAATAAAATAGAAGACATAAGTCCTTTTTCCTCATTATATGTAATTCCCAAGTTATTTTGCTAGATAACTGGAAAAGAGATCCACACATCTACATTAGTAGAACAGATTCTAAAAGGTACAGAAATAATTCATTTAATTAATCCAACAACCATGTCTTATGTATCTAATATGTATAATAATAATATATAAAGCAGGTTAACATGGCATAATTGATACCCAGATAGCTTGTAGGATCAGAAAGATCTGGGTTAGAGTACTTTTGACACATACATTTTGGCTATGTGATCCTGGTTACTCAGAGTCTCATGAAAATTTTTAAAAATTTTATATGGTAAAATTTAAACATTATTCCTTGGTTATAAAAATCATGTTTTATTCCTCTCTCCCCTTCCCCCGCCCTTCCCATAGTCGACGCGCAACTCCACTGGGTATTACATGTGTCCTTTATCAGAACCTATTTCCATGCTGTTGATGTTTGCATTATGATGTTCATTTAGTTCATACATGACCCATGTAATCAAGCAGTTGTTTTTCTTCGGTGTTTTTACTACCACAGTTTTTCCTCTGAATGTGGATAGTATTCTTTCTCATAGATCCCTTTGGTTGTTCAGGTTCACTGCATTGCCACTAATGGAGAAGTCCATTACATTTGATTGTACCACAGTGTTCTCAGTCTCTGTGCACAATGTTCTCCTCTAAGTCTGCATCACTTCCTAGAGGTTGTTCTAGTTCCCATGGAATTCCTCCACTTTATTATTCCTTTGAGCACAGTAGTATTCCATCACCAACATATACCACAGTTTGTTCAGCCATTCCCCAATTGAAAGGTGTCCCCTCATTTTCCAATTTTTTGCCACCACAAAGAGCACAGCTATGAATATTCTTGTATATGTATTTTTCCTTATTATCTCTTTGGGGTACAAACCCAGCAGTGCTATGACTGGATCAAAGGGCAGACAGTTTTTTTAGCACCCTTTGGGCATAGTTCCAAATTGCTCTCCAGAATGGTTGGATCAATTCACAACTCCACCAGCAATAAATTAATGTCCCAACTTTGCCATGGAATGCCATCCAGCATTCATTATACTCCGTTGCTGTCATGTTAGCCAATCTACTAGGTATGAAGTGATACTTCAGAGTTGTTTTGATTTGCATCTTCTTTCTGATTTAGAACACTTTTTCATTTGCTTATTAATAGTTTTGATTTCTTTGACTGAAAATTGTCTGTTCATGCCCTTTCCCATTTATCATTTGGGGTATGGCTTGATTTTTTGTACAATTGATTTAATTCTTTGTAACTTTGAGTAATTAGACCTTTGTCAGAAGTTTTTGTTATGAAGATTGTTCCCCAATTTGTTACTTCCCTTCTAATTTTGGTTACATTAGTTTTGTTTGTACAAACCCTTTTTAATTTGATGTAATTTGATGTAAATTTATTTTAAATTTTTTTAAATTAAATTAAATTAAATTTAAATTTTTTTAAATTAAATTTAAATTTTTTAAAATTATTTATTTTACATTTTGTGACTTTTTCTAAGTCCTACTTGGTTTTAAGATCTTTCCTTTCCAAAAGGTTTGACATGTATACTATTCTGTGTTCAGAAAATTTACTTATAGTTTCCTTCTTTATGTTCAAGACATTCACCCATTCTGAGTTTATCTTGGTGTAGGGTGTGAGGTATTGATCCAAAAGTAATCTCTCCCACACTGTCTTCCAATTTTCCCCAGCAGTTTTTATCAAATAGTGGACTTTTGCCCCCAAAGCTGGGATTTTGGGGCTTGTCATAGACTGTCTTGCTGAGGTCACTTACCCCAAGTCTATTCCACTGATCATCCTTTCTGTCTCTTAGCCAGTACCATATTGTTTTGATGACCACTGCTTTATAGTATAGTTTGAGATCTGGTACTGCAAGGCCACTTTCCTTTGCATTTTTTTTTCATTGTTTCCCTGGACATCCTTGATCTTTTGTTCTTCCAAATGAACTTTCTTATGATTTTTTTCTAATTACAGTAAAAAAGTTTTTTGGTAGTTTGTTGGGTATGGCACTAAATAAGTAAATAAGTTTGGGTAAGATGGTCATTTTTATTATGTTTGCTCCTTCTATCAATGAGCAGTTAATGTTTTTTCCAGTTGTTTAGATATAGTTTTAATTGTGTGGAAAATATTTTGCAGTTGTATTCATATAGTTCCTGTGTTTGTCTCGGCAGATAGATTCCTAAGCATTTTATATTGTCTATGGTGATTTTAAATGGAATTTCTCTTTCTAATTCTTGCTGCTGAGATATGTTAGAGATAAATAGAAATGCTGATGACTTATGTGGGTTTATTTTGTATCCTGCAACTTTGCTAAAGTTGTTCATTATTTCCACTAGCTTTTTGGTTGATTCTCTAGAATTCTTTAAGTAGATCATCATATCATCTGTAAAGAGTGATAGCTTGGTCTCCTCATTGCCTATTTTAATGCCTTCAATTTCTTTTTCTTCTCTAATTGCTACTGCTAGTGTTTCTAGTACAATGTTAAATAAAAGCAGTTATAACAGGCATCCTTGTTTCACTCCTGATCTTATTGGGAAGGCTTCTAGTTTATCCCCATTGCAGATGATGTTGGCTGATGGTTTTAGATAAATAATGTTTATTATTTTTAGGAAAGCCACTTCTATTCCTATACTTTTTAGTGTTTTCACTAGGAATGAGTGCTGTATTTTGTCAAAGGATTTTTCTGTGTCTATGAAGATAATCATGTGATTTTTGTTGGTTTGCTTGTTGATATGGTCAATTATATGGATAGTTTTCCTAATATTGAAACAGCCTTGCACTCCTGGTATAAATCCCACCTGATCATATTTGTTTTCATTTTATGGGTGAGTTCATCCCATTAACATTCAAAGTCATAATTGTCACTTGTGTATTCCCTAGCATTTTGATATCCTCTCCTTCTGTCCTTTCTTCTTTTGCTATATCCTTTTAAAAAAAAGTGGTTTACTTCTACTCAATCCCCTGAATCCCTTCCCTTGATATGCTTCCCTTTCTGGTCCCTCCCTTTTTGTTCCCTTCTTGCATTTCTACAGTCTGTTTAGTTCCCTCCCCCCTCTATTTCCTGGCCTTTTTTACTCCCTATCCCCTACCCCCCTTAGTTTTCCCTTCTTACTTACCCTGCAGGATAAGATAGAATTCAAGACCCCAATGGATCTAGATTCTCTTCCCTTTCAGAATTGATTTCACTTAGAGTAAGGTTTAAGTATTACCTATTAGCAATCTCTTATAAGAGTATTCTTCCCCTTCCCTTCTCATGCATATCTTGTGTGATAAAGATTATGCTATTTATTTTATTTCTTCAACTATCTCTTGGTGCCATCCTCGACTGCTCCCTCCCTTTTTCTTTTTTTTTTTGTATATCATCTTATAGCACTTATTACCCCAATCTCTTCCAATGAATGATTCTTCTAATTACTATAATAGTCTATATAATTTTTGAGAGTTACAAATAATATTTCCCCCACATATTAATCTCTCTCTCTCTCTCTCTCTCTCTCTCTCTCTCTCTCTATATATATATATATATATATATATATATATATATATATATATATAATTGTAGCTCTAAAGAAGAAAGTTTGAAGGAAAAAAATATTTTCCCCTTTTTTCCTCTCTTTCTTATTTACCTTTTCATGTTTCTCTTGGTCTTTGTGTTTGGATATCAAACTTTCCACATTAGTTCTGGGCTTTTCTTTACAAATACTTGGAAATCTTCTATTTTGTTGAATGCCCATACTTTCCCCTGGAAGTATATAGTCAGTTTTGATTGGTAGGTGATCCTTGGTTGAAGGCACATTCTCTTGCCTTTCTGAATATCATATTCCAGGCCTTGAGGTCCTTTAGTGTGGAAGTTGCCAGGTCTTGTGTGATCCTGATTGGTGCTCCTTGGTATCTGAATTAAATCTTTTTGGCTTCTTGTAGAATTTTTCTCCTTAGCTTGAAAGCTCTGGAATTTGGCAATTACATTCCCAGGAGTTGTCTTTTGATGATTTAGTATAGAGGGTGTTCTATGAACTCTTTCAATGTCTATTTTACCCCCTTATTCAAGAACATCAGGGCAGTTTTCTTGGATCATTTCTTGTAGTATAATGTTAATATTTCTGTTTATTTCTGGCTTTTCAGGTAGACCAATGATTCTCAAATTGTCTCATTGTGATCTGTTTTCTTGATTTGTCATCTTGTCAGTGAGATATTTTATGTTTTCTTCTATTTTGTCAGTCTTTTGATTTTGCTTTATTAATTCTTGCTGTTTTGCAAGATCATTGCCTTGCAGTTGCCTAATTCTGGTCTTTAAGAATTGATTTTCCATTATAATCTTTTGATTTTCCTTTTTGGTTTGGTCTATCTGCTTTTTGTGGCTTCCAGCTGTTTTTCCAATTGGGAGTTCTTGTCCTTTAAACTGTTATTTTCTCTTTGAATCATTTCCCACTTTTCTTGCCAGAAGGCTTCCATCTTTTTGATAAGCTCCAATTTAAATTCTTGCTCCTGGGCACAATTTGCCATTACTGGAGATTTTTCCTTCCCTTTTTAGTCAGAAATCTGAGTGAAATGGGCAGGCTCTCCATGTATGGAACTAAGGAAGGAGCAAAGATTTTGCCTGAGGCAAGCTCTTGAATCTCCACAGCTTCTGCTTTTTGTTGCCCTTCTCTGTGCAATTTTCCCGTGAGTGCCCATGGTCTGTACTCTTCAGCCCTCTGCAGTTTTAGGTGTAGCTGCTCCCAGGGATAGGTCTCAAGGACCTAGAGGTCTAGAGTACCCACTCTAGAGTTGCCCCTTGCTCACTGAATCTGGTGAGCTGGCTCTGACTGTTTCCGTAGGTGGGGTGGAGGAGTATAGATCAGCTCATGGTTTTAGTGGGAGCTTTTTCACCCCCTTATAGTGTGGAAATGCCCAAATCGCATGTACCTTCAATGCTGTGCCCTACTGTAGAGTCCCTTCATTCTCCTGAATTTGTTTTTTTTGGTCTTTTGAGGTAGTCTATATCGGTGGGTGCTGAGGAGAGGACAAGTCTTGCATCTAGACTTCCGCCATGTTTACCTTGAAACTCCCTCATGCAACTTTTTAGCATTTCAGCTTGTAGTTCTACATTGATAGAAGAGTTTTTACACTGACTGTTATTTACACTGATGAAATAAAAGGCCCCAACATTCCTGTTTCCCAGTATTTATTCAGAGAGACACTCAAACAGAGATGATCTCTGCATCCGTAAGATTCTTCCACTCTACTAGGAGTAATACAACTTCAATACTTTCTCAGAATATGACAAAAGATAATAAACAAACCATCTAAAATACAAGGTGGTCATTAAATAAGGTACAATGAACATATGTATAAAAAGAATGTAAAAAAAAATATCAAGAATATGTGTTTTCAAGTACACTGAAAGTTTATCAAAATTGATCACTTGTAGACAAATAAATATAATAAAAATTTAGATTTGATAGAGTTATAACAAAAGGAATAACATGCTATAATAGATGAAGGGTAGATTACTATTGGTTGTTGGAATAAGAGAAAATTTCATGCAAAAGTTGACCTTAGAACTAGGGCCTAAATTTAGAGGATATCAATAGGTGAAAATGTGTTGAAGTTTAATTTGTGAAAAGGTTTGAAAAATATGTTGAAATCAGATTATAGTGATTCCTATACACTACGTTAATGACATTTTTTCTTTTTTTTTCTTTTTTTCTGACATTTTTACTTTTGATGAGCAATGAGGAGTCATTTAAAGGCTTTGAGGAATATTTACTTCATTTGACCAGAGATTAAAAAAGGCCTTTGGCCCCAAATGATTGCTTTATTTTTAATTTGAATCCTACTCTTTTTTTTTTCTTATTTCCCTGACTCTGCCAATGGCACATTTACTCTTCCAATTGCTTATGCTCTTGGAGTTATCTTTGACTTTGTCTTCCTTGTCCCTTATGTACCACTTCCCACTGCTACCAACCTGATTCTGGTTCTCTTGGCCAAACTCCTTTAATATATCTTGAACCAGACCTCTCCCTGTTCAGTCCCTTTGATAGACTGATCTTCCTCAAGCATGAATATGACCATATTACTTCACCATTTGAAGATATTAATAGTTGTTTAGTCATTTTCAGTTGTGCCCAACTGTTCATTGGCCCCATTTATTTTTTAAAGATACTGGAGGGATTTACCATTTCCTTTTCTAATTCATTTTGTGCATGGAGAAATTAAGGCAAACCAAGTTAAGTGACCTGTCCAGAGTCACATAAATAGCATGACATTTAATAGATAATTATAAATAAGATACATAAAAGATACTTAATAGTTCCCTATTTCCTAGCAGAAAGAGTCCAAACTCATTAGACTGGCATTTGAATTCCTCTGTAGTGTAGAGATAACCTATAATTTCATTCTTTTATCAAAATTGTGCCTGCTTGTATATGCTGTGCTCCAGCTATGATAAGTACAAGGCATTTATTTTCTTTGAGATTTTGTTTCCTCATCTATAAAATGAGAGAATTGGACTATAAGATTTCAAAGGTCCCCTTCCACTTTTGAATCTATATTTCTGTGATCTTTGTTTCTTTATTGTCCCATGAATGTTTTCAACATTTTCCTGCCTCCTTGACTTTTCCTATGCTTTCTTTCTTTTTTTTTAATGCTCTCTTCAGTAATCTCAGGTTTTTTATTTCCTACCCACTTTTCAAGGAGCAATTTAAATGCTACATTGTACCTTAAGCTTTCCCACATTACTACAGCTTAAAGTGATAATTGCCTTCATCTTATCACCTAGCCCTCTTTATCACTCTTATTCAATTCCATTTGGTTCATCTAGTTCCTTGAAACATGGCATCAGGTATCATCAATTTTGAAGATAATAATAATAATAATATAATAATATGAAAAATTGATGTATCTTGAGTGTCAAATACAGTATACTTTGTTGAATAAATGGACACATGAGAGTTTTAGATATTTATAGCAAAAAAAAGTATGATGGTACAGTGCATCTAGTTAGTTCTAAGCCTGAAGTCAAGAAGACTGAAGTTCAAATCAGGCCTTATTAACCTGTGCAAGTTACTTAGTTTCTCTGTGCTTGTTACCTCAATTGAAAAATGAGAAGAAGAAGAATAGTACTTACCCTACTATGTTACCATGATAATCAAATGTGATACTATTTGTAAAAAAGCACTTAACACACATTGTCTGATACATATTATTTACTATATTAATGCTTCCTTTCCTTTCCCATTATGGAAAATCTTGAGTTATCTACTTCACTTTGTTAAATATTTCTAGTTTGAATATTAATCACTAGAGCAAATTTTAAAGAAAACAATCTATTATTCTCAATATATTTTATTGAATTATCATTGTTCAGGTGGAAAAGCATTGTAAAAAGACTCTCACAAGGTGTTTCTTTACTTTTATTTAGTAACATTATTGCTTTGAAAGAGGGCTGTGTAAAAGTGTACATTTTTTATCATTCAAAAATGTGTTACTCTTTTAAAATATATTTTATTTCTTTTTTATTATTATTATTTCTGCCCATAAACACTGCAATTCTCCATGAATGACCCTAATAGTGCCTGGGGCTTTTTCCTGGTACAATCAGGGGCCAGGGCTCTTAGCTGCCTGGGGCTTATTATGGAATATAAATAATGGCTTTGCAAATATGACTCTTAAAAGATTTTTATTGAATAATGCCATAAAAATGAACCTGGCAACAGACACTCACTTTCAAAAATTTGGCCTTGAACTCTGAGAACACCTCATCCAGCAAGGCTTTCAGGATATTCCTTTTGGTGTGTAAAGATTACTTTTTTTTCTATTTTTTATTAAAGAAATCCCTGCACTTTAGATTATAGGACCATTCTGGTCCCTGGAGCTACTTCCATGATCTATCAGTGCCTGGCCTTCAGGCCTTAGGAAATACAAATCACCCAGCATGTCATCATTATAGCTTCAATCCTTGACCCCTCATTTTCTCTGTCTCACTGTTTTTTTCATCTGAATACAGACTTTTGGAGAAGGGGGAATTTTTGGCTCTCTGATAACATTTATGCTTGTCCTTTGTATCTGTATTTTAATAACCCTATATGCCAGATTATCTTCTTTCAGGGAGGAATCCTCAAATGAAGGTTAATATTTATCTCTATCACAGAATATTCCTCTTTTCACTGAATAAAAGAATTGGTTTATATCTCAGTGAAGTAAAAGAAAAACAGTGACTTAATTGTGATAAAGGAAACATGATGAGGTAAATATTAACTGAGGTAAAATTGCAGAGCTAAGAGAGGAAACATTAGAAGGTTAATTTTGAGTTTCCATGACATCTCCATCAGCAAAGAAACTAGATTTGGGTCTCAAATGCCCATTTTGGATAGTTGGTCTCCTTCGTATTCTCCCATCACTTAGTAAGAATTGATCCATCCCATCTTTCTTTGTAGCGTTAGCTACAATCAGCAAACTAGGGACAAGAAATACTTGTGAAGCTAACTCAAGTTATGCTGATAATAGCCAGACTTCAAAGAATGAGAGAATCTTTGTCATTATGATTCCTGGTAAACTAATTGATTTTTTTATTCTCTCATTAATTACTTGGCATAATATGTATTGAAATTATTATTTCCATTTGTTTTTCAACAGCCTCAGGAAAACATTGCATTCCTCAAGTAAGTAAAATTCAGTGGAGAATGCAACAAATTTGTTAACAGATTTTGTGTGTGTGTGTGTGTGTGTATGCAAAATGATAGCAATGTTATTATATTGAACACTTGCTCTTCAAGTGTATCAAATAGACCTAGTGAGATACTTTTCACCCAATATCTTTCTAATAAGAATCAGTCTATTATGTTAGCTAGCTGTATTTGCTCTGATTCTTGGTTTTTTTAAGTTACTAAATATGTCACTGGAAAATGTACTGTAACTTTGGAGATTTTACTGTGACACTCCCAATGCTGTTCTTGAACAAAGTAAGTTAAACATTTAAAAAAATTCTTCTAACCTTTTCTCTCTGCCCTTTGCAGCACACTCTTTGCTACCTCTCTCTCTTTTGAACTCTTCACTTTTGCTAACACCTTCTGTTTCCTATCTGCCCGCCAATTTTTAATCTGTTTTAATAGTGAGGCCTTGGTTACACATGGTTTCTGAATTTGTAAATTGAAACTCACATGTCTCTTTTTTATTAGCAAATTTCAAGTAATGAGTTACTGTAATCGTATTTTTTCTTGGGGAATAAAAAGATGTAATTGATCCTTCAAATGGGGTTACAATTAATGGTTAAGAGTTAAAATTGCTTTAAAAGAGAGGAGGTTCTATCGAAATGCTTTGACTTAACGAAAATACTTTCTATAATACTATAGTTCCCCCTAGAGTACTATAAGAAATACTTTTCAGACTTTGTGGGTTAACAGTGACTGCACCCATGCTAAAGACTTCTCAATGAAAATTTTGCAATGCTTTTAGTCGAGAACATCTAAATCTATGGATTGAAATGAGCCACATTTCCTTTCTGCTGCCATGTCAAATCTGTAACATTTAAATTTTGCATATGGTTTCTGAGTGTCTGTAATCTGTAAAAAAATAAGTTTTTTATTTCTTCTCCCACTGGAATTCATAACTAACATTTCCACATAAACAATTACAGTATGTTGCAGATTGAAAGATGTGTCATGGCTGCCGTGAGGAACTTAAAAAAAAAAAAAGAAACTTTGACAACACTGGCTGTGTGGCAGAATATCACATTTCTTCCTCCACACTCTGGCAAATGGTGTTTGTTATTTGGCCCTAATTCAGTATTCATTTTAAAAACCAACCTCCCACAACATTAGAGGATACATTTTCATGTGCCAAATCTTCCAAAGTGGACACCAATTTGGGGTGCCTGGCATTTTTCAGTCTTCTAACTTTTGGACACATAAGTATTCAAAACACTTGATTTCTAAATTCATGCCAAATTTTGAGGCTTTAGAGGATGAAAAGTTAAGCATCTACATTTTAGCTAAAGGAAAAAAGGCAAAAAAAAGTCCTTTTGAATATTAATCTGAGTAGAAAGTTGAGCATCTTGTCTTTTTAGACACAGCTTTGTTATTTCATTTAATGTGCCTAGCTTGCCCAGAAATTTCTAGGCTCCAGCAAGGTATAATGTAATATGAGGCACATGGAAAAGAATGGACAAGATAGAGGTTTGTGAGAGTCAAATAAAAAAAGAAATTATGTTTTTTTCCTTCTCCAGTAGTATGAGATTTCCTTTTGTTTTACTATCTTATTTCTCAAGGTTAGGAATTTTGTTCCTCTTCCATTCTTCTATCATTGATTTTCTCTCCTCTCATTTAGCATGCTTTCTAACCTCCTACACCTTATCATGGTAAAAGCCATTCTTGCTGGATTACAGACTGTGTAGTTTGATATCATCTTGTCTGTAGGAACATAATGATCAGGCCAGCTAGCTCTTTTGGAAATGTTGGAAAGAGTATGGTGTTGATCAAGGCAAGTTTCAATCTCTAGGCCAACAATCTTCACAGAAGGACAAACTCTCCTTTCCCCCTTCTCCTGGCCATAGATTGTACTTCTAACAAAGGTGGGCCAGTCATCTTGCAAATATGTTACTTTTGATCAAAAGGAACATATAGTATCAGTAATTCAAAGTCTGGACCCAACTGATGGCATCGCATCTTCACCTCCTATTAGACCTTACTTTTTAGCAAGCTGGAGAATTCCTAAGATCATAGGTTTAAAGCTAGAAGAGATTGTAGGGACCATCATATCCAACTCTCTCATTTTACACATCAGGAAATAGAAGCACAGAGAGGTATAATGTAATTTGCCTACAATTACGTAGTAAGTGTCTGAGGCAGGATTTCACCTCCTGTGTTTCTGACTACAAGCCCAGTGCTCTGTGCAGCCTAAATGAGTTGAGGAATTCTTTTGTCACTGAGTGGAAGCCAGTTAAGCACAAGGGCTCACTACCAGTTTTCCTTTTTTGATTTTTTTAAACTCTTATCTTCTGTCTTAGAAGCAATACTATTTATTGGTTCCAAGTTTGAAGAATTGTAAGGGCTGAGCAATGGGAGTCAAGTGACTTGCCCAGGGTCACACATCTAGGAAGTATCTGAGGCCAGATTTGAGCCTAGGATCTCCCTTCTCTAGGCCTGGCTCTCAATCCACTGAGTCACCTAGATGCCCCCTTTTCTTTGTTTATTCTTTGACTCAATCCTTATTCTTCAGGAGGAGTTAGAGAGGGGAGGCTTCCTCCTTCCTACTTTAGGCTGCTCACAACCCAACCATATGTTCTTTAGGGCAGCTGCCAGTGGAGCTGGGGTGGGGACATTTTAATTTTTCTCTTATCCTAGGCTACCCTCAACCCATCCAGGTCCTGCAAGACCTGATGGACCCAGTTCCACGAGGACCTTCTTGCCAATGCCCTTTTCTCACACACACTGCCCCTCTCCCCATGACTACACACTGACAGGCCCTCTTAATCCTCATTCCATTCAGACCCAACCTCTTATTTCTAACGTCCTTCTAACTCACCCATACTCTTTCTCCTTCAGTTTTGCTGAGCAGTCATAACTATTCACACCACTCAGATGGGCTTAGAGTTACCAACTACAATTCTGCCAGTAAGATGGAGAGCCTTCTGATCTCACCACATGTATTGCTACTGTTCTTATCTGGGCTTCCCATCTGCTCTACCGATGATACACTTCCCAGACATCTAGCAGAGCCACATGACCTTCTAAGTCACCCTAACAATCTCTATGTCTTTCCATCAGCCCTGTGTTTGAATCCTTAGGACTTAATGATCTTTCCATCTGCACTGCAGAAGTTGAACTCCCTTATATCTGCTGTCTTTCCCGATGAGAATATGAACTCTTAGAAAGTAGGCTCTATCTCATTTTTCTATGTTTATTTTATTTGAAAATTTTAATTAATTAATTAATTTAGAATATTTTTCCATGCTTACAAGATTCATGTTCTTTCCCTCCCCTCTTCCCAACCCCCTCCCATAAGCCAACGAACAATTCCACTGGGTTTTACATGTGTCATTGATCAAGACCTATTTCCATATTATTGATATTTGCATTAGGGTGATTGCTTAGAGTCTACATCCCTAATCATATCCTCATGTGATCAGCCAATCACTTTTCTATTTGTAATTACAGTGCTTGGCACTTAATAATCACCTAATATGTGTTTTTTATTCATTCCTTTTTTTCCCATTCATTCATCTCTAGGCAGTCTCTAATATAGAAAAATCCTGATGTAAAATCTAACACATTATGGGTCTATTTATACTTTAGATTACTTGCTCCTATTGATTTTATGTAGTGTATCTATTATATATGTGTATGTGTGTTGATGTTGCTGTTCAGTCATTTCTCAGTCATGTCCAACTCTTTGTGATCCCATTTGGGGTTTTCTTAGCAAAGATACTAAAGAAGTTTGTCATTTCTTTCTCCAGCTCATTTTACAGATGCTCAAATTTGAGGAAAATGGGGTCAAGTAACTTGCCCGTGATTACATGGCTAGTAAGTATCTGAGGCTAGATTTGAATTTAAGAACAAGAGCTTTCCTGACTTGAGATTTGGCACTCTATATACTGTGCCACTTAGCTGCCCCATCTTATATATACATACACACACATAATCACATTGATATTTCAGTATATCCTTGATTTTATTTACCTTTGCCACCCATTACATCAAAGGAAGGGACAGAAATATGTAGTGCTTAAATAACTTACAGTATGCCAGGCACGTGCTAAGTGATTTACAAATATTATGCCTTTTTCCTCAAAATACCTTTGGAAATTAAGTGCTAATTTTATTCTTATTTTAGAGATGAGGAAACTAAGGCAAATGGAGATTAAGTAACTTGCCCGGGATCACACAGCTAATATCTGAGGCCAAATTTGAACCCAAATCTTCCAAATCCTGACCTAACACTTTATGCACTGAACCACCTCATTGTTTTGTAAATCTTTCATGTTTTATGAGGCTGCACAGTTACTGTTGAAGTCTTTTCATAAATTTCCCATGGAAAATTCAACCTCTGGAGGTAGGGCTCAGTTTCTTTGAGTATTATATGGATACTAATGCAAAGCTTAAACTATTCATCTCTTATCTCTCATTTTTGTCTTTACATTTGTTTCTCCTCTTTTTCTGGTCATATATGTTCTTGATGACATCTTTTATTCTACATAGATATGTACATCACTGGTGCAACCTATCTCCACCCACCTTGTTTTTCACTTTAATCTTAAACTTAAATTCATCCCACATCATGGCAGTTCATCATTTACAACAAGATAACCTAACTAGTAGACAATTAGTAAAAATTAGTAGTAAAATTATTTAAAAGGAAAAGAAACAATTTAATTAGTATGCATTTTGCAATCATTGCCAAGCAATTTCCGTATGTAGTCACTAGCTGAATCTCCACTTTGCAAATCCTAAAAAAGATATATGTCCTAAAGTGCCTAAAAAGGGCTGTCCTTTCAATTGAATGTCATAATATGAACATTACTTAATTAATAATTATTTATTAATATTAATAGTTAACTACTTTAATGGAAATTAATTACATTAATCAAAATATATTTGTTTGTACCTTATATATTAAATATTATTATTTTTAATTATTTCTTTGTTTTCATTGTTTTTCCAGCATGGAGAATATTTTTTTTCAAATTAATTGTGGATTTCATTAATACTGTTTTCTGATCTTAATGTATAATGTAACCTGCAAACAAGAGCACCTGGTGATCCTCTCAGTTTATAGGGAAATTTTCTTTTTATGTCTTGCTAGATGTTAAAATCACAGCAAATAGTTGACTAGAATTATCTATATGATTGTATCTGCCATAGTATATCCTTTAAAATGCCTGTTGCTGAAAGTGATTTATTCAATGTTCCATAGCTAACTGGTGTCTAAGAGGAGAGTAGAATCAAGATTTCCAAGTCCAATGTTCTTTCCATCATTTCATTCTTCCTTCCTTCCATGCTGAAATCTACTAAATGAAAAGAAAAAAAAAGAATCATAAAAGGGAAAAAAATATCAACCAACATATTCCCTTTCCTCCTTCAGCCTAGAAAAATTATCTAAAGAGAACTAGTTCTCACAGTATTATTTCCAACCCAACTGGAAGCAGGAAGTAATGGAAAGCTTACAAGAGATTCTGTTCTCATGAGATTTTCAGGCTTGCTTCAGATTTTAAAGGAAGTTTGGATAGTGTGGATAAAGTTCAGATAAGAATCTGAACTTTGGAGTGGTTATTCCAACTGAAGTTATGTAGCTTTTGAAGTTCACACACCACTAATCATAATACACTAGTTTGTCTCTAGGAGGCTATTTAATAGGGAGCACTGGCAAGAAGGGTATTCATAGTAACTATGTGTTGTGTTATTTTTTTCACAATTCAAAGGGTTTTGCTATCTGTTCTGTGTGATAAATGTTAAAATAGAAACTGATTCTCCAGACATTTTGTTTTTGCTTTTATCTTAATGTTTCTTGGAGATGGGATGGAATGAAATAATAGCTCAAATGTTTCCTTCTATCAGAAGCCTTTCCTGATGTTCCCAGCTACTAAGGCTTCCTCCTCTTCCATTATCAGTAGATACTTTGCATATATGAATATATGGACATGTTGTTTCTCCCAGCTAGATTGTAAACTTTTTAAGGGCAGGAGGTTGTTTAACATTTTTTTTCTCTTTGTATGCCCAGAGTTTAACACAGTGCTTGGCAGTCTATCAGTCAATAAACATTTATTAAATATCTACCATGTGCCAGACACTGTGCTAAATTCTGGAGATACAAAAAGAGGTAAAAGCTGGTACTTGCCCTCAAGAAACTCACACTCTAATGAAGGAGACAATCTTTAAATAACTACATATACAAGGTAAGATGGAAATTACTGAAGGAAGGCACACAGTAGGTACTTAATAAATGCTTCTTGATTGAATATTTGGTTTTAGTTAATGTTGTTGTCCCATGTTTAATAAGTTAATATACTTATCAAAAATTCATTTCAGAATGACATTCAATCACAACATAATAATGAATTTTGAAGCATTACATCAAAGGAATAGAGATCTTTTTTTGAGGAAACATTTCCTTTCTAGCAAAGGTTAGATTAAGGGTAATAGAGATAGGAATTCCTATAATTCTGGACAGGTCATTTTTACCTCTTATGACTCCAGGCAACTCTCTAAGTGACTAAAAGTTGTAGAAAAGTTGTTGACTTGGATTTTTTGCTATTACACATATGTATAGTTAAGTAAAACAAATTTCTGCATTAGGTATTCTCGGCCTCAATCCCCCTTTCCCCACCGTCAAAAATAAAGAAGGCAAGAAAAGAAAAGAATAAAGAAAAAATATGCTTCAGTCTGCACTTTGACCCCATGAGCTCTCGCTTTCTGGAGATGGTATGTTTCATCATGAGTCCTTTGGAGTTGTGGACCATTGTGTTGATCAGTTACTAAATCTTTCAAAATTGATTATCTAGACATAATTACTATTAATGAATACATTGTTCTCCTGGTCCTGTTTAGTTCACTTTGCTTGAGTTTATACATCTTCTCAGGTTTCTCTGAAATAATTTCTTATAGCTGTATTCATATAGTATAACTTGTTCAGTTACACCCCAATTGATGGGCATCTCCCCAGTATCCAATTCTTTGCCACCACATAAAAAATGTTATAAATATTTTATATATATGGGTCTTTTCTTCCTCTTTGATTTCATTGTGGATAGACCTAATAGAAGTATTGCTGAGTATGTGCAATTTAATAGCCGTTTGGTCATTGTTTCAAATTGTTTTCTAAAACAGCTGACTAGTTCACAGTCTTACCAAATGTATTAGTGTGCCTATTCTCCACATCCCTTTTTTAGCATTTGTCATTTTCCTTTCTGTCATTTTGGGCAATATAATAAGCATAAGGTGGTACCTGAGATATGTTTTGATCTGAATTTCTCTAATTATTTGTGGCTTAGAACATTTTTCCTTTTTTTATCCTCAATTTAAAAATATTTTATTTTCCAATTACATGTAATAACAATTTTCGACATGTTTTCCAAAATTATATGATCCAAATTGTTTCATTCCCTCCATTTCCTCCTCCTTTTTTGAGATGGCAAGTAATTTAGTGTAGTTTATACTTGTATGATCATGCAAATATTTTCATATTTGTCATTATTATGAGAGAATATTCATATAACTACCACCCTACATAAACATATAAAGTGAATATAGTATTCTTTTATCTGCATTCAAACTCTGACATTTCTTTCTCTGGAGGTGGATGGAATTTTTTGTCATAAGTCTTTCAGAATTGCCCTGGATCATTGTATTGGAGAACATTTTATTTTCATATAGTTATTGATAGTTTTGATTTCTTTCTCTGAAAACTACCTATTCATATCCTTTGGCCATTAATCAATTGGGGAATGACTTTTATTTTAATTCATTTGGGTCAGTTCCATATATTTGAAAAATGAGATCTTTTCCTAAGAAATTTGCTTCAACCCCTCCCCCTCCATGTTTTCTGCCTTTATTTTATTGTTATTTGTACTGGTTTTTTACTGTAAAACTTCTTCATTTTATATAAACAAAATGCTCTATTTTACCTCCCTTCAACCTCTTTATCTCTTCTTTGGTCATGTACTCTTTCCCTGTCTATAAATCTAATATAATGTTTTCCTTCCTCTACTGATTTGCTTATTATATAACTCTTTATGTCTAAATTATGTACCCACTTTGAGACTATTTTCCTAGCATATATCATCAAATAATGAGTTCTTGCTCCACAGATTTGCATTGGTAAAGGGAGTTTTCTCACTCTAGCATTCCCTATGTCAATAAAACTACAGGGATAGTTTGTATTCCCTATAAATAAATTTATGTTGTGATGTTATTGTTGCAGTTGTTGAAATGTTTCAGTTATGTTCAACTTGGCATTATCCCAATTGGGGTTTTCTTCATAAAGATATTGGAATCAATAGCCATTTTCTTCCCCATACTCATTTTACAGATGAAGAAAGTGAAGGAAATGGGGTTAGGTGACTTGCCCTGGGTCACACAGTAGTAAGTATCTGAGACTAGATTTTAACTTAGAAAGATATGTCTTTCTGCCTCCCAGGTCTAGCTGCCTCTGGAATATTATATTAGTATATATTCGTATATTACATATGTTAATACCTATTAGACATGGGATAATACCGGCAAAGGTTTCTCTAAGGTGAGGAAACTCTCTTTACCAATGCAGGATCATCCCTTCTCTGCAACTTATTATCTTAGAGAGTTGCCTGGTGGACACTAAGGAGTCAAGTGACATATCCAGGATAACAAGACGGGTAGATGTCAAAGGCAGGACTTGAACCTAACCAGGCTAACTCTCTAGGTACTGCTACCACACTATCTTAAGTCTCATGTCTATAAAAAAGAGCTCTTCCTTGATGATTATATATTTCAAATTTCAAATGTATATATTTCAAATTTGTATTTGACCTCTATTGAACCAGAAGACTAGGATGTGGACTGAGAATGATATACATTTCATCTCGAAGCTAAGAAGCCTAACAATTCCCTTCTGTTTATTTGATATTTTGCTGAACTTATTCTATATTTTGAAGCAATCAACAGATAATGTACACTCTGGGAGCATGGAATAAATTAGGAATGGAAGGACTTAACTTGCATTTTTGGTCTGGCTAACACCTCAAACTCAGCAAAAAAAGTTAAAAAAATATACACCATGCAGCCCAATTTGCCCCTCCTTTGCTAGCCAATGCACCTTGGAAGGAAAACATGATCTGTAAATCTTGCTGTTTATGGTGAACTCATCTGCATGCCTCATAAAGCCTGTGCAATGTCCAGCAGAACCTTCCCATCCACTTTTCCTTGAGAATGTACTTTTATAAGCATTGTACCAACTCAGAAAGCTTATGCACAAAACTGAGGTCAGCTGTCAACCCTTTCCAGGTTCATCTGGGCATCAGTCTCCAAGAGACCATAGTCTTCTATCTTTAGGATAAATGGGTTGCTTAGGGAGGAAACCTCTGGCAGAAGGCCAAAGCTAAAAGAGATGTCTTTTAAAGTGGGGTGAGGCTATTTTCTTAACAAGGCTGTTGTAGGAAGCTTCTTATCTCAGCTGTTCAAAAGACCCCACTCCCAGAAGGTTCGGTGACACACAAATTAAGCAATTAAGATTAACAGGCAGTGACATGTTTTTGTTCAGCACTTGAACGGAAAAGAAAGGCCTTTAATACTTTTTGGGTTGTCCACCAGAGGTCATGGAAAGGTCTAGAGTGTTACTTCCTCACTAGCTTGGCTAATGTTCCATTTCAAAAGGCCTTGGGGAAAGAGTGTGTAATGGGGAAGGTTGGCAGGGGGAGAGAGGGGAAAAGAACAGGTTTGGAAAATGGTGGATGCTTTGTAAATCAGCTCTATCCACAGAGGGAAAATATCAAGGGGAGGGGACAAAGGAGCCATGAGGGAGGTTGATCTAATTAATGACCTTTCTGTAGGATAGTTTAACTGCTATTCTCTAATATATTCTTAAACAATTTTTAGAAGTCATAAGAGAACAGAGCAGGAGCTATAGAGATTCAATAAGGGGATTTAGGACATTACAAAGAATTAATTTGTAACTTTCTTGCTTTGGGGTTTTTAAATATGTTTGAGTGATGACAAGAAGATTGCTGTAAAAATCTGTACTTTGGGTAGTAGTGCAGCTGCATTTAATCATTACATAGGTCTTTAATTTTATGGAGCATACCTCTCTGAGGGTTAAGGATTAGGAGTATGTCATTGGATGAAACTGGTAAATAAAAGCTTAGTATTAGAATGGGCTTCATGTTCAAGTGACTATATTGTCCTGAACTTTTTAATAGTCTATGGGTTTAATAGTCTATGATAATTTAGCATTTATAGTTAAAAGTTGTAACACTCCTAAGAAATGGTATTTCAGTCTTCTCTTGAAGCCCTCCAGTGTTGGAGAACCCACTATCTCAGCGACAGACAATTTCATTTTTAAATAATACTGAATGTTAGCAAAATACATCTTATTTTTTTAATGATCCAAAATCTGCCTTTTTGCAACTTTCATACATTGCTTCTAGGCCCAACACATTTAATCAAATACTTTCAGTTACAGGCAAAATAAATAACCTTTCAATTGCAAGCAACTAAATGACATAGTATATAGAGAGCCAGGTGTGGGGCCAGGAAGACTTGAATTCAAATTTGACTTCAGATACCTACTACCTATGTGACTCTAGAAAAGTCACTTAACCTCTGTCTTCCTCAATTTTCTCCACTGTAAAATGGGGATAATAAAACCTACTTTCCAAGTTATTGTGAGGATCAAATGAGATAATGTTTATTAAAAGTGATTGGCATTGTAGGCATTTAATAAATGTTTGTTCCTTTTCTCTTATGTGAAGAGAGGTATTATGCCATCATATTAATTTATTAATCCCCTCTTCTGTTCTAAAAATATAAATACAAAAATGTCTCAGTGAGTTTATATTCTAGTGGGAACATACAATATGCTCACAGATAAATAAAATATATATGTACAATAAAGGCAATTTGGGGGGATATAGAACTGGAGAATTCAGGAAAGGCCACTTTAAGGAGATTGTGCTTGGTCTGAGCTATAGAAGGAGGTAAGGATTCCATTTTCAACATCCTAAGGATATACATCCCAAATTCCATCATATAACTTGTAAAATAAGGAACTTCAACCTTGAGAACTTTGAGAAAAATGCAGAAAAATTCACATGATGCAAAGAAAAATAAACAGAATGGAAAGAACAATACACACAAAGATTACATAGTGTATAATGAGGGTAATCCCTGGAGGTAAAAAACATACACTTTGTTGTGATAATAATAGCAATAGTATTAGCTAGCCTTTATATAAAACATACAGATATTTTAAGTCTGCAAAGCATTTTATAACCATTAACCCATTTTTATCTTTACAAAAACCCTGGGAAATCGATGTCATTGTCATGTCCATTTTAAGAACTGATAGAGCGGAGGCAGATGGAGGAACTGAGGAAGAAAGAGGTTAAAGGACTTGGCAACCAAGGTCATATGATGGCCAATCAAGGTTAGGGTTTGAGGGAGGATTTGAACTCAAGACTTCTTGACTTATTGTGCATCACTCTATCCACTGTACCACTTCCCTCTTTTCTTACAAGTCAACATTGCAAATCTTGACTGGCCACATAACAGGGTTATATCAAAGACAAACAGACAGAATCAGGAGGTCACCTACTTGATACGTTCTAAGAGTAAGAGAAACCACTTACTCTTTCTTTTGAGACTCTTCCAATGTTTCCACCTCCTTAGACTTCCAGACAATCTTGGCTACAAACACATAGTAAAGAGAACATGGACATGTCTTGTTGAAGATGAATCCTCTGTTAACTCTTCCTGCTTTGTGTTTTCTCACATTAGTCATTCTCATCTAGGAACTCTCTAACTTGTATCAATACCCTTACCCAAAACCATTTCCCTTGTTCTGGACATTATATTTTGATTTTTGGAGACTAGATTGCATTGATCATTTCCCCTCTTTCTTCCTGATTATCTCTCTTTCTTTCTCTTAGACTCTTTTTGTTTCTCTCTTCCCTCACCTAACTCACCATTATCCCTACCAGCCTAAACCAGAATAATAATCAAGGGGAAAAAAAAAACTAGGAACATAGATCAATGACCGGCAATTTTCAAAAATGATTTCTTTCCAGACTTAACAGCAACCTTGTGAATTGAAAGGCTCAGAGCCTGGCACTGGCTGCCTGAGTGATTCCCACAAAAACATTGAGTATCAAGGAAGAAATACCACTGATAAGAGAAGACTAAAGGATAAAAGATTAATTAAGATTAAGAAAGTCTAAGCCCTGTGTTGACTGGACATGAGAATTAGACCTTGTGAGTGACTCAGAAAATGCAGGTCTGGGACGAGAGTCAAGTATCTTTCAATATCTTTCATTTCAGTGGCAGAAGAATACTTAGTAGTAGAAAAAAATTGATAACATTGATTTTACATTGAGTACCTTCTCTAGAAAGGGAGATTCTAGACAAGAGTCAGACCCAAGTTTTTCTTTTAGATCTTTTCCCTAAAGTATTACTTGGACTGGGGATCATGAATGAGGGACAGAGAGGAGAGAGGGAAGAGACAGAGAGAGAGGAAAGAAGACTGAAGACAGAGACATTAAGATAGGAAGACAGAGAAGAGAGAGAGACAGACAAGACAGAGAGACAGAGACAGAAACAGACAGAGGAGTTATGAAAGAAATAAAAGATAAGAGACAGGAAGACAGAGTGAGTCAGAGACAAGGAGGGGGAGAAAGACAGGTAAACAGATAAAGGCAGAGACACACAGAGAGGGAGGCAGTGAGTCAGAGTCTGGGAGACAGAGACAGATAGAAGACAGATATAGACAGAGACACAGGGATGCAGGGGTATAGAGTCAAAGACAAGGAGAGACAGAGACAAAGAGGAAGACAGAAAGTGTCTGATTCTCCTCTTTGGAGTAAATTAAAGATGAACCTCATCTACATGAGTCAGAGACAGTTTTTTCTGAGATGGCTCCTCCTGGGATTTGAATGATGAGAGTAAATTGTAAAAATGAAAAGTCTAATAAAAGCAAGATAAATTCTGAATAATTGAAAAATCAATGAAGGTCTTAGAGAACTGACAAGAGAACATACATTTCTTATTACAAAAGCATATTGTATTCATTGTCAGAAATATTCATCATCTGCAGTGATTTTGCTTAATTGCTTTTTTTTTTAATAAGCCCTTACCTTCCATCTTGGAATCAATACTGTGTATTGGTTCCAAGGCAGAAGAGTGGTACGGGCTAGGCAATGGGGGTCAAGTGACTTGCCCAGGATCACACAGCTGGGAAATGTCTGAGGCCAAATTTGAACCCAGGACTCCTGTCTCTAGACCTAGCTCTCAATCCACTGAGCTGCCCACTTGCCCCCTTCATTGCTTTTTTTTTTAATCACAAAGGCAGATTAAATCTAGAAGAGATGAAACTTCTTCTTACCCCCATTACAAAAGTAGAAACAAGTGTATGTGTGCATATATCTCCCTCTATATGCATTTATGTATACATATTTGTATGTATGCATATCTATATACATATCCTTTTTAAGTGTGCAAATTCACCATCATTAAAGAGTCTTCAAATGGAACTGGATAAATAGGGGATGTTGCAGAGGTTTATGTTTCATATAAAGATAGAGTAGTTGACTTCTGGAATCACTTCCAATTTTGCAATTATTTTACTGTGAAATCCTTCAGAACTTATATGGATTTCCATTCATCCATCAATAAGGAATCATTTATTAAGCATCTGCTATATGCTAGATGTTGGGAATATATAAACAAAACGAAACTATCATGTTTTTGAGCTTACCTCCTATTGGAGGAGGCAACATGTACATAAATAAGTGTATACAAAAATCAAAACAAAGTAATTGGAAAGAAGGATTCTAGTATCTGAGAGGGAGATCAGAGAAGATTTCACGTAGAAGGTTTCATTTGAGTATTTTTAAAGATACTAGGGATTCTGATAGGTGAGGGTGAGGTAGGTGGAGGTAAGGTAGAAGTGCATTCCAGGAATGAGTAGTAGCCAAAGAAAAAGCACAGAATATAACTATTTTGACTATAAGGTAAAATTTGACAAATACCTACATTTAAGTAACCTCTGACGGGCACATAGGGACTGAAGGATTGCTCCCTTCCATGTTCTGTAACAGATTTATCCCTGTAGAGGTCTTCTAGCTCTCATTAGATCATTGAAAACTTAACCCAGTGTCTCAGGATATTTTTACTTCCATCTTCTATTATATCCCATTTCTATAGTTTCCTTTAAAAGTGGAGTGATGAAAAAGAAAAAGAACCATATGAATCAGGCATAGTTCAGGTAATGCATTCTTATACATTTAAGAAATATTCAACATTAAAAAAATCTCAGTATGTATTAGAACAAGAATTAGTAACAAATTATAACTACATCTGTTGGAAGACTAATACCTGAAACTCATCAAAGCATAGGAAATTTGTGGGACAGCTAATTAGTCATGTTATGTTTTACCTTAGCTCTGTATTGTTCAAATTCCAATTACACATCTGCTGCTAAAAAGGCTAGATTTGGACCAGATGTCTCCAAGATTGCCAGTTATTGCCAGAGACATTTCTGACTTAATGGAACACCCAAGGTCTTCCATACCTCTTGAACTCACCTGATTTCTTCCAAGACACTTTTGAGAACCATGTTCCTGGGGCCAGCTAGATTGAGAGCCGGGTTCAGAGATAAGAGGTCCTGGGTTCATATCTGACTTCAGACACTTCCTAGCTATGTGACCCTGGGCAAGTCACTTAACCCTAATTGCCTAGCCTTTACTGCTTTTATACCTTGTATAGTATTAATTCTAGGACAGAAGGTAAAGGTTAAAAAGAAGAACCATGTTCGATCACCTACTCAATAGAAAAGGTAGCCATGAAGCCAGGGGTAAATTTATTGAGTTAAGCCCATACTTTATGGGGGAGTAGAGGGGGAGTCAAGGGAAAAGCATAATCTATTCCCAAACCCCCTTAGGAAATAAATCTAATAATGATTTTGCTGGATCAAAAGATATATAGTTATATAACTCTTTGTGAATAATTCCAGATTGATTTCCAAAGTGGCTAGTCTAGTTCACAGTCCCACCAATAGTGTTTAGTATTCTCATTTTTTTCCACATCTCCTTTGACATTTGCCATTTTGCTCTTTAATCATATTAGCCAATCATGGTGTGAGATAATATCACAGAGTTGTTTTGAAATGCATTTCTCTACTCAATGATTTAAAGCATTTTTCATATACTTTTATGTACAGTTTTGATTTCTTCATCCAAAAACTGCCTGTTCATATCTTTTGATCACTTATTAATTGGGGAATAGCTCTTATTCTTACAAAATTTTCTATATATTTTAGATAATAGTTTTTCCTAAGAGATAAGAAATAGCATTGTGAGATGTAAAATGGATAATTTCAAATACATTAAATTAAGAATGTTTTGTACAAATAAGCTAATGTAGCCAAGTTTAGAAGGAAAGCAGCAAATTGGAAACATTTTCAGTCAATAACTTGATTAGGAAGCTGTCTCTTCTTTTAATTGATGCAGCATCCTGCTTGCTGGCAAAATGAAGACAAGGTGTAGGGAGTCTTATAACTATATGCTTTCAGTGCTGAATCAGTGCATTACTGGAAAGAGGCTGCTGAACATTTAAAGTTTTCAGCTATAACTTTTGGTATAAGAAAAGGAAAAGAAGTCAAGATAACAAATCCTTATTAGAAGCTAATTTTATTTCTGTTTGGTGTCTTAAATGATAAGACGTGTTGTAGGTCCTTAGCCTCACTAGAGCCTGGAAAGAAATAGTAGTTTATTTTAGTCTGGGAGCACACACACCAAAATCAATCTGTGAGATGTCTAATAACTTTGAACCTGCAAAGGGATATATGTGAGGGAATCAGATTATGCTAATATTTAACTTTGTGTTTTTTCTCATTTACCCAAATGACTATTTCTGGTGTCCTCATATATGTCACCTTCAGAGCTGAATATCTTAGTCAAAACTCTCAAAGAGACAAATATTTTGTTTCATTTTCATGGGGATCATAGAATTTATAGTTGGGAGGGAACCAGTAAGAACCATTCAATAATTTCATTAGAAAGTACTAGGAACCACATAGTCCAGCTCTCTTCACTTTACAAATGCAGAAACTGAGGCAAAGAGCACCTAAAAGAGATCAAATCTACTAAGTGGCAAACCCAAAAGTTGATCCAGATCCTTTGACTACAAATTAATTGTTCTTTCAGGTTAGCAGGCTGCCTCTTCTTGAAAAGCTCCCAGCACAAGACTCATCATCCTTGCTCATCAAAGTTAATTTGTTGACAATGGATAAAGTCTCTCCTAAAACAATCTTCAATGTTGATGACTTTCATATTTCAAGATGTCTTCCCTAATGCAAAATGAGAATAAATCTTCCTTGAGATGTTAATTTTCCAAGTTTTCACATTCCCTCTGAAAGATCTTTTGTCTCAAGACAATTTCAGTTTTTTGTTTTACCTCTAAAATCATAAGAACTATGATAAACCAGATTTAAGAGATAAACCAGATTTGAAGACCTGCTTATTTTATTTTTTCAGCTTTCCCTCACCCTAAATATTTATTTTCCTTCTCCTCAATATAGATTTAATTTTAATAATTTCCCCGATTGAGCCAAAATGTTGACTCAAAATATTCTCATTTGTGAAATTTATGACTGTGATGGATCATTTTGCCTTCATACAGTAGTCTGGTGGGCTGAACTCTGATACTTTGATTTTGTTATGTTATTCCCATCATATTTTTATTTCCTATTCATATGCATGTTTCAAAGATGCTTGCTTTTGGTTTGAAGAACTTGGATAGAGAAACAGAAAAATAAATGTTATATAATTCAGAAATAAACACTTAGAATCAGAAAGGCCCTTGCATTAAAAGGTACCCCAGAGGAGGAGGCAATTGTATAATTTTGAAATTTTTGCACGTATATTATGAAGGAAAATTTACCAAGTGTGACTTAATCAGCTTCATATATGCACTAACTCTACCCAAGCAATGTACTCTTATTTCCCATTCTTGCTCAACACAAACTCTTCATGGCAGTCAGCCTATTCTCTCTTTGTGTTTTTTCTCCTTTACATGGTGTGCTTAACAAAATATTTTTGCTTACCATTATGTTTCCACCTTCATTTAAGTGATGACAATATTAATTTTGGAGAAGAGGGTCAAGTTCCACCTAAATTCAATTCAGTTTCATAGAGTGTCCATGGCAAAAATGAAATAGTCTTACGTTCTCAAGAATCTTATGCTTTATACAGATAATACAGGTAATAACAATTTTATATAGATAATAAATGAAAATATAAGGAGAGTGGGAATTTAATTCCCCACCTCCTCCATCTCAGTTGATGCAGTCACAGAAAGTAAGGGACCAATAACAAAGTGTTAAAGTAACTGTTAAAAAAAAGGCATCTTAGACCAAGTACATAAAGGTGCACTTCACCTTTATGAAGTGTGAACAAGTTCTTTGATTGAATAATAAAGGGAGCTTGGCAATTGGCTTAGTAAAAATTGGCCACACCCCTGGAGATCTTTAAATAGCTAAACCTACTACCTTTGGAGTCTGTCAACTCAGTTTGAAAGTTCAAGAGGGAGTCTAGGCTGAGAACAACTTTATGGAGTGTGATCTTTGCCTCTATATCAAAGAGAAGGTGGGGGAAGGAGGAGTTTAAGAGAATAGGGAAAATTTCTGTACTCTGTCCCCCTTTCAAGCACTGGCAAAGGCATATATACTGGAAGTCTGGAGTTTGAGAGTTCAGATTTATCCAGCAGAGAACATACATATACTATCAAATCAGAAATAGAAAGGTAATCATTTGATAGAAAATTTTCACATAATGTATTTGGAAGCAGAGAAAAGAGCCAATGATAGATTCAAGAATTAAATCTGGCCACCAGAGGCAAAATGTGTGCAGATTCTTCAAGGAGAGAAGTGGAAGTCCTATAGTAACAGTGACATGAGTTGCCTTGGAATTATGTATTCCTCATGTGTACCTCTCATTACCATTGTACTTTAAATGTATATTTCTTTTCCCACAGACTTTATGTGCATTGTGGGAGAGTGTACCCCAAGTTTATGAGAGGAACATTTTATAGCAACTGTCTTTATTGTATCATCTGAGTAAATGTCTTTTCTGTGAGCATGTTATGTTTACTAGCTGACTTTTAATGGGAAGCACACTGGAATGAGTTTGGGAGCTGTAGTTTTAAGAGTACAGATTTACCAGGTACTTCTTGGAACATATGTGAGTAATAGTCAACCTCTAGGGAGTTAACTCAGAAGAAGTATTAAAGAAAATATTTAAAGGTAATTTTTTGGAGGGGAGGGGAAGTCGCAATAAAAGCCAGGTAAATTGTGGAAGGATTTTTATTGGGGGTGGTACTTGAACAGGTTCATGAAGAGAACTAAAGATTCAAAGAAGCAAAAGGAAGAGTATCTCAAGCATAGAAGTGGGGGAAATCTGTGCAGATAAAAGCAGGAGACGGAATGGAATATTCAGGGAAGAGAAAATAAGGCTAGATTGTTTAGCATGTGAGAAAGAAAAATATTCAGTCATCTTTGTGAAGCCTTTATTGAGTTGTCTAGACAACACAAACCTACCAAAATATTATGAGTCCAAAAAATGAGAGTAGGCTTTTAAATTTTGTGCTGCCTTTTATTGTTCTCTAATTTATTCTTGTATATTTTTTGTCTACTATGTTAGTCTGTGATCTCTACAAGGTTAAGAACTCCCTTAGATATCTTTTCTGGTTCCTTATGCTATCTAGTCCGTGGTTAATCTTTTATTGGTCTTTGATTCATTTCTATCCTAGATTCCAAATTTGTCCATAGACTCCATAGATTTTTTAAGGCAAATAAGAATCTTTCAAAGTGACAGTATTTAAAACACAAGGACAAGTATGAAACAGACCTAACTAAAGGAAATCATTATCTTCATTTTATAATCCGGTATGCTTTCAATATCGTAGCTATATACACAAATATATGACTTAAGTAGAATCAAATGAGCCCTGGACTTGGAGTCAGAAAAAACTGTGTTCACATCCTAGTCCAACATTTACTTTCCAGCTTTGAGAGACCAAGCATTTCACTAAACTTCTATGGGTTATAGGTTTCTTATATGCAAATGAAGTTGTGATGAAAGTGTTTTATAAGTTGAAAAGTGTCATAAAATGCACCATTGCTATCTACCATTTTTTATACTTAGCACATAATGCAACTGAAAATTGTGTTTGTTTTCTTTCTATCAATATCTCTCTATATAGACATATATCATCTATCTCTCTATACATCTATTATAATAGTATGATATTCATGAATACATGTATATATATGTACATATATAAGAAGTTTTTTGGAGGGAAGACAGCAATAAAACCCAAGGAATTTGGAATGGACTTTCCCAATATAATAATTGCATATGTTATAGCTATTGTATATATAAATATATATATATGTTAGAGAGAGATTGAGATGAATGGATGGATAGAGAAAGAAAGATAGATATACATACTTAAAGCAAGTTATTCCTTGGGAATTTATATCTGTAATCTAATGGAGGCTCATAGTAGAAGAAGAAATAATGAATATATCTTATCAACAAACAAAATATTTTAAAAATTGCATAATTATTCCATTGCTTCAGTATTTCAGTGGGGCTTTGGTTTCATTGATGTGGGCACACCCACAATGGTGCAGCTCATAACACATTTTTGTCTTTTTCTGAATCATGACTGATTCTTGTCTATGTCTGTGATTTATTCTAGCCTTTCTTCTTCTTTCTCTTTTTTTTCATTGGGTGGGGAACCCTATAACTCAGATTTTTCCCCTTTTCTCTCCCACTTCTCTCTACCATTTAAAAACAGAAATAATAATGAAACCCTTATAACAAATGTGCATAGTCAAGCAAAAACTTATATTGGCCACATACAAAAATATATATCTCATTCTGTATTTAGATTCCATTACTTCTCTGACTGGAGGTGAGTAGCATAGTGCATTTTTAGTTCTCTGAAATAATAGTTGTTTTAAGTAGTAGTAAGCATTTCAAGTCCATTAAATGATGATTTGGAATTAAATAAAATTATTCAGATTAACAACAAGAGATTAAATATAAGTATAGCAGTAAGGGATTACAAAAACGACAGTTTCCATCCCTCTAGGTTCATATACATAGATTAAAATGATGAAATCCTTTTGTTCTTTTTTATTTTATTTTAAAGTTCTTCTTTTCCTTCATGTGTCATTTTAAGGCAAAATAACATTCAATTACATTCATATAACACAATCCATTATCTTCTAATTGTTGGATATATATGTATATGTATATGTACATATACAGACATATGTATATGTGCTATATGTATATAATTTTCCAGTTTTTCATGATCATAAATGAAGTAATTCTGAAAGTTTGTTTACAGATATAACTCTGTTTTCCTTTTGGTAACATTCTTAGGATATTAACCTAGAAGTGAGATCACTTGGTCAAAGGTTGTGATCAGTTTTGAAACTCTTATTGTAAATTGCCACATTGCTTTTGAGGAGTTTAAATAAAAGCTCTCCAAAAATATTGCATCAATTTCCAACCCTACCAATAACATAGCAACATGACTTTTCCCCCTATGGTTCTGCCAACATTAAATTTTTATATTCACAACTGTTTTTTACCAAGTTGATGGGCATACTATACCCCAAAGCAGTTTTTATTTTACATTTCATTGATTGCTACAAAATCTGAACAATTTTCCAAGTGATTTAATTATCAAATTATGTTTTCTACTTCAAAAATAGTCTGTTTTTATCTTTTTTACTGTGTTATCCAATGGACAATAATTTTATTCTTGAAAGTTTGCATTAATTACATATATATGTAGATAGGTTATGCAATTTATATCAATTATGTTTACCTCAACATGCTTATTTTTCTTCTCATTTATTTTTTGTATTGAATTTGTTTCTTTGTGTTGAGAAAAACATTTTTATTTTTATGTGCTCAGATCTCTTTGTAGGGGATTGTAAAGTAGTAAAAGAGTTGTTGGAATCAGAGGATTTGGGTTCAAATTCTACTTCAGATACTTTTTATCTGGATGAAATTAAGCAAGTCATAAGACATTTCTGGGCCTCAGTTTCTTCAAGAGTAAAATAAGGAATTTGGACTATATGGCCTCTAAGACCTATGTCTAAATCTGTAAATCCATGTGAATTTGTCACCAGAAATGGCTTCCTTTTGTTGAATAGAATAAAAGATCTCTCTATTTGGGGTGGAGGTGGAGGGAGGAGAGAGAGAAGAAAGAGGGAAGAATGGGGAGAGAGAGGAGAGATAAAGCAACATTCTCCAAAATCTCCAGGGAGACAAGGGAGACTCTAGGGAATACTTGCTCTTCTACATGTCTTCTAATTTCCAGTCTTTTTTTCTCTCTCTTATTTTCTCCCTAAAGAGGAGTCTTGAACTATGTTCATTTCTTTTTTAAGAAGGAAAGAAGTCTATTTTCTACATCTCTAAAGGCACATAAGTCATTATCTTCTCTACCAATAAAGAGATTTTTATATAAATGATCCAGCCTTGAACCCAGTGTTGTTTTACCATGTTCTAATTTTTATTTTAATCATTTGTGATATCATGGTGGGCTAGCTCTGAAAGAAACACCTCTGGGGACATCAAATCTGCCTCTTTTACTTTATAATTGAGGAAACCAAGGCACAGGAAGATTTAAAATGACTTGCCTAATATCGCATGATTTCACTGGAATTTGAGCCCCCCTCCCCATCCTCTGACCAGTATTAATGTTCTTTTAATTGAACCACTATAGTTCCTTATCTGTTCTATCTCTACTTGTAAATTCCTTAAGGACTAGTGACATGGCTTTGTAGTTTTCAGATCTTAGCTCAGGTCCCAAAGCAAAATGTGTTGTTGAAATTAAATTGCATTAAATTATACTGGAAAATTCATTCCTCTCAGATTTGTTGTTTAAGTTGTATTTCCTGGGTAACAAAACTAATGTGCTGAAGTATATTTTATAAGTTCTTTAAGCAGTAAACCTCATAAAGTTTAAGAGGAGTTTTTAGTATCATGGAAAGTACCAAGAATCAGGAGATTTGGGTTGCCAAGTTCTGCCCTGGCCATGCTCTAGCTGTCAAAATTTAGGCAAGCTTTAAGTATGGTAACTATATAACCTAGATTTTCTGGGATAGCTACCATTTCAAGAAAAAAAAAATGTTTCAAATGGCTTGACAAAAAAAGCATCCTTTGTTGAGTCATCCTTTTTTTTTTTTAAATATGATCTTTGTAGCTTTAGAGAACTGCAAAATGTTCCTTTCTGGACCTCAGTTTCTTCATTTGTAAAGTCAAAGGGTTGGACTGGATGATAACTAAATGTTCCTTCTAGCTCTGAAATTTTGTTTTAATGATTTTGCTTCACTCAAGGCAAAAGGAGTTTGGCATCTTTCTGCTCTGAATTCTGAGAACTTTAAGACTTTGTTGCTCAACCATGATTGAAACAGTGGTAACTTCAGAAATATAGGGATTATGGAATATAGGCCTTTAGCTGAGGAGGCTGTGATGGGACTTCAACTGTTCCATCCCCCCAAATCTGATAGTATAATTATAGGTGTAGCTGGATTTCTAATTGTGTAGCAGTCAAATCCAACCAATTTCAGTGCACTTTATTTTCTTAATATTGAAAGATTGACTCTGGTGGTTTAGATAATGAGTGTTATACCTAGTACTGGACTTGTAGAAAAAAAGAAGGAAGTGGGATGGTCAGTTCTAGAACCTAGCCTATTTACCTGGCACATGATAAGTGCTACATAATTATTTATTGATTGAATATATGCTTTTCCCTAGAAAAAGAAGGATAAAGAGATGTTCCTTCATAGACATACTATTGTGAGACAAGTTGTCTGTAGTTAGCAGCATAATTTTGAGACCTTCTAATAAAGAAATGTGAACCATTTTGAAAGATTTCTCATTTCTACCCATAACAAGTGTTGTATTAGGAATGTGATATTAAGGCTTTGTCCTAAGGCCCTTATTGCATTTATATTCTTTTAGCATCACAGAAACAAATGAGCTTAATGTCTAGGTATCAAGAATAATTAATTATAATAAAAAGCTGTTAGATGGCACACTTCCTAACTCCAGCTGCCACAAACCAACCTGCTGGTCCTCCATCTTATAGGAAAGATTTTAGTTGATAGCTACCTACTTATCCAATTGATGTGAGTGTCCTGAACCCAAACTGTTAGGAAAGAAGCTGTAGGATTATGGATGGGAATGGAGTCAGGATTTTGGGTAACCTCCAGGATTGCATCAATAACCAGTTGTTAGGAAGAATCTAGCACCTGTGAGAACTGAGCAATGATGACCCAGGGAAAAAAGTATGGCAAAATCTCCATCTCTATGGGCTCCAACTTTACCCTTCTCTTTTATTGGTTCCCTCCTCCTATTTCCTACACCTGGCTATTCAGCATCAAGACCATAGTGAGCAAGTGCCCTAACATGGTAAAGAAGGAAAGACACTCTTCCTGGCCCCTGAAATAGCCCCTACCACAGGTTTTTTTAATAATGACATACCCTTCCTCTGGACAGTAGAAGAAGGGAGGAAGGAATTGAGTTCTTTATGTTATTCACACACTTGGAATATTATTCTTGTTGACACTGGAAGCTCTTCTTGGGATATCAAGCATTTCTGTAATTAGAAAGCACTTTAAATAGTGTATTATGTGTCCAATAGACACAGTAGGCTTCTTGAAATAAATTTTTACCTTTCCTGCAGCAGTTATGTTGACACAATGAAACTAAATGCCATTTCAATTCAGGGAAAAACCAACAACCAACTTAACAACAGCAGCAAAAAACAAACAAACAAACAAAAAACACCTTACTGTTTTAAAAAGGAATTAAAATATTTTACCACTGGCTCTATAATCAGAAGACCTGAGTTTAAATCCTGCCTATGACCTTTGTTATTGGGTTGGTTTTGTTAAATCCTTTAAGCTCAATGTTGTCATTTGTAAATAGAAGACTTAGATGTCCCTTACCACTCTAGGTCTATAAACTTATGATTCTCAAAGAGACATTTTCATCTTACTTTAGGTGTCTGGCTGGAGAATAACTGAGAAGAGAAGTAGATTTTGTGAATACAGTTAAGACACTCTTGAATTTGTATTTTAAAAATGATGATACTGGTTAACATTTACATAGTACTTCAGGTTTGCTTTAAGTGTATTATTTAATTTAATCCTTAAAATACCCCTGAATGTGGGAGGATACTATTATTATCTCAGTTTTACAGATGAGGAAACTAAGGAGAGAAGGAATTGTGACTTACCCAAAATCACACTACTAATAAATTTCTAAGGCAGGATTTGAAGATATGTCTTCCCATGAGTTTAGCACTCTGTCTACTGTGTCACCTAGATGCCAAGTTTAAAGTACAGTTTTCTGCCTACAAGTTTTCACTATTTTTAATTCTGCTTTTCTACTTCACAAGATTCCCATGAGTCTTGCTCAGAAATATATTCCTTCACCCTTCTCCCCATCCATTCAGATAGCTGCATTCTAAGCTGGTTTTCAGCCTGGTGAAACCTAGATTATGGCAAAAGCACAGCTCACAACAGCTCTCCAAATTTTAATACTACTTCTTTAATTTTTCTTCTTCCTCTGCCTCCACTTTTCCTCCCCCCCCTTCTCTTCTCTTATTCCTAATTGCTTTATTCTGATACCTATTAGTAACCATGGTCATTGCTTAGCTATGCTGATATTTCTAAAGGAATCACATTTCATCATTTCCCCAAATCCCTCAGTTCTATTCACCAAGATTGCTGCTAGGTGGCAAAGTGGAAAGAATATTGGACTTGAATGCAGGAAGTCCTGAGTTCAAATATGACCCCTGATACTTACTGACTTTATGACTTTGGGCAAGCAACATAACCTGTTTGCTTCAATTGTCCCAACTACAAAATAGGGGTAATAATAATATCCATTTCCCTGAGTTGTGATAGGTTGAATGAGATACTTTTGTAAAGCATTTAGCACAGTGTCTATAACGTAGAAGTACTAACTAGCTGGCTTGTAATAGTAGTAGTATTAGTAATAGTAGCCAAAGGACTGGACAAATAGAGGGGGGTTAAAATCAATGTCTATCACTAACACCCAAAAAAAGGTATATAGAGTAAAAAAATGTACATAACAGAAATTTAGTTTCAAATGTATATAATCCCTTTTTGTTTTTCTTTGTATATAAAATGTTTGTTGATGTCACTTTCAAAATCCATTGCCAATATTTAAACATTAAAAAGTATTTAAATAAAATATTTAAACATTTACATCTTCTTATTTGTAATTTTCACAAGATATACCATAGCTATTCTTTAATTCTACACCATCAAAATTTCCTTTATATCAATCACAAAAGAAATAGGTGGCATCCTGCCTAGTTTCTAACTCTTTTTGCCCTCCTTTCCCACTTTGTTTAATTCAAGTACAAGATGCAAAAGAAGCTCCATAACTGTGATATCTAACTTTACTCAGATCTTCCAATTTTTCCCTACTAGATTTAGGACACAGGAGCTACATATCTGATGTTTTTAAGGATAGTACTATTTTAATTAAATTAATGTGTGCCTTTATTAAGAGTTGGCAAAAAAAATTGTTGGAATGAGGTCCCTGTTTAAGGCTTGGAAAATAGGGACAAGGTAGATTTAGATAACTCCAGGTAGAATTTAATAGGAAAACCATCATTATGTTGGCTGTATCACCTGAAATTATGATGCTTCATAATGCTTTTTATATTATGAATTATGCTTTTAATATTAAAAATGCTTGGAAATCAATACAGGTAGGAAAGAAAGATTCAATAGTTTATTCATGAGAAATTCGATTAACATAGATTATGAAGATAAGGTACCAAACAAAAGAATTAGAACTTGGAGGTTTTGATTTATATCTAAAAAATTGGCAAAATGAGAAAAGACTGAAATAAACAGTATGTGGAGGTGGTAGATGGGAATGGGGGAAGAGGAAAGATAACTATGAGGAGACAGATAATTTATTGTTCTAGTGCTGGAGTTGTGAATTTGTTCCACAATTCTAGAAAGTCAGCTAGCCACCAAAGCAGCCAAGAAGATGGTCAATCAACAAGCATTTATTAAACACTGAGCCAGGCAACTTGTAAGCTTCAGGGATAGAAAGAAAGGCAAAGTCATTATCCTTGTTCTTAAGTTGCAACAAATAAAATGAATATATAAGATATTTACAAAGTATATATATATATATATATATATATATATATATATATATGGGTAATCATTGAGAGAAGCACTGATACTATTTTTTGGGGTATAATAATAGTAGTGGTGGTGAAGTTGAGGAGAAAGATAATTTGTAAAAGGTTCTTAGTGATATGACTGACTAAGTCAGGAGAGATGTGGTTGATGTTCAGTCACTTTTCAGTCATGTCTGGCTCTTCATGATTCTATTTGGAGGTTTTGTTCTTTTTAGATTTTTGGAAATTTTTATTTAATTAATTAATTTATAATATTTTTCCATGGTTACATGATTCATGTTCTTTCCCTCCCCTCCCCTCACTCCCTCCCATAGCTGATGCACAATTCCACTGGGTTTTACATGTGTCATTGATCAAGACCTATTTCCATATTATTGATATTTGTACTAGGGTGATCATTTAGCGTCTACACCCCCAATCATATCTCTATTGACCCATGTGATCAAGCAATTGTTTTCCTTCTGTGTTTCTACTCCCACAGTTCTTCCTCAGAATGTGGAAAACTTTCTTTCTCATAAGTTTCTCAGAATTGTCCTGGAACATTGCATTGCTGCTAAAAGAGAAGTCCATTACATTTGATTGTACCACACTGTATCAGTCTCTGTTTACAATGTTCACCTGGTTCTCCTTTCACTCTGCGTCAATTCCTGGAGGTCGTTTCAGTTCACATGGAATTCATCCAATCCATTATTCCTTTCTACACAATAGTATTACATCACCAACAGATACCACAATTTGTTCAGCCATTCCCCAATTGAAGGGCATCCTCATTTTCTGATTTTTTTGCCACCACAAAGAGTGCAGCTATGAATATTCTTGTACATGTATTTTTCCTTATTATCTCTTTGGGATATAAACCCAGCAGTGCTATGGCTGGATCAAAGGCATGCAGTCTTTTAACACCCTTTGGGCATAGTCCATTTGGAGTTTTCTTGGCAAAGATACTAGAATGTTTTACCATTTCCTTCTCCAGTTCACTTAATTGATAAGGAAACTGAACCAAATAGATTTACCCAGAGTCACAAAGCTATTAAGTGTCTGGGGCCGAATTCAGAAAAATCAGGCTTCCTGATTTCAGGGCTGGAACTGTACCAACTCTACCTTATAGCTTCCCATATAGAGCTTAGAGACAAATAAATAGATACGAGAATATCCATATAGAGATAATAATGAACACATGGGAATTGATGCAATCACCAAGTGAGACAGTATATTAAAAGGAGAGAAGAGGGTTAAGGACAAACCATTGCAGGGCACTTAGAGTTAGTTAGTGGATAAGACTTGGAGGATGATCAGATAAAGAAGACTGAAAAAGAGTAGTTATGTAGATAAAGAAGCAGGAAAGAGCAGTTCCATTAAAAAACAAACAGAAACTTAGGAGAAAATATTCAAGAGAAGAGAGTGATTAACATTGTCAAAGAGAGGTGAAAAGGAATGAGGACTTGGAAAAAAGTCATTCAATATGACAATTATAATAATTTGTAATTGTGCAAGGAAAAAAAGCCTCCTCCAACATTCATACCATTAAATCTGATGATCTCATTACTCATATTTGTCCCATAGAAGTCACTGACCAAAAGAAAGTTTCAGTATATACCAAGATTAAGAGCATTTTTGTGGTATTAAAAAATGCCAACCAACATAAAGTAGTTTAATTAGTACAGATAATTAATCCTATGAAGAGGTTATATTATTAAATTTTCCTGCATATTCCTGTTTGGCTGTGTCAGTTACCTTGTTTTACATAATCATAACTTTGAATAGAGTGACTTCTACTTCATGAGTTTCATTATTCATACTTATAAAGACATAGTTGTAAGTATACTCACCAATCTGAGGATGGCTGAGCTAAGTATATCAATATAATGAAATATTGTTGTACCATAAGAAACAATGAATATGAGAAATTTCAAGAAACATGGGAAGACCTGAAAAATATGAAAAATATTTTCAATAATGTACATTTAAAAACCACTAAAAGCACTTGAACTTTCATTAAATGTAGTGAATTATCTTGGTTCAAGAGGACAAATAATGAACCATACTCTCCTCCTCTCAATACAGATATAGTAAATTTAGTGTATAGAATACTGTAAATGTTGTCAATTAGAGTTGCTGGATTTGCTGAATAGCTTTTCTCTGTGACAAATGAATGTTTGATGGGGGTATAGTCACATATGGTATAGCAAAGGTATTTATAAGTTAAGAAATATAAGAATTGATGAGGGAGACTTCTGGGTAAGCATGGTGGCTGTCTAGACTCAGAACACTTCCTCTCCCTAGCACACACTGATAGACTACCTCAAAAGACCAAAAAAACATTCTCATGAGAACAGAGGAACTCTACAGTAAGGCGCAGCATTGAAGTTACTTGGGATTTGGGCATTTCCACACTATAAGGGAGTGAAAAAGCTCCCAGTCAAACATGAGCCAATCGACCCTCTGCCACCCCACCTACAGAGTCAAAGTCAGAGTCAGCACATGCCAGAATCAGCGAGTGACCAAGGGACACCTCTAGGTCCTTGGGAGCAGACCAAGACCAACAAAAACCTAACCTTGAAAATAGCTACAACTAAAACCCTGGCAGGTGGGGGAGTGCAGACCATGTGCACTCCCGAGAAGGTAGCGCAGAGAAGAGCCCCGAACAGCAGAGGTTGTGGAGATTTGAGAGCTTGCCTCAGGCAAAATCCTTGCTCCTTAACTCCATACACAGAGAAGCTTCCCGCTCACTCAGATTTCTGACTAAAAAGGGAAGGTAAAACCTCCACTGTGATGGCAAATTGCACACAGGACCAACAAATAATCTCCAATAAAAAACAAAAAAAGGCAGTGACCCTCGAAAATTTTTACAAAGGAAAAACCCAGGCTACAGAGGAAATACAGGAGGAAATTCAATCATAGAAAAAACCTTCTAAAAATGGAAATTGTCCACAAGCTCTGGAAGAATTTAAATTGGAGCTTATCAAAAAGATGGAAGCCTTCTGGCAAGAGAAGTGGGAAATGATTCAAAAATAAAATTAAAAAAAAAACATAGCAGAAAATAAAAAAAAAATCAAAGCAGAAAACCAGGCCTTAAGAACCAGAATTGAGCAACTGGAAACCAATGATCTGGCAAAACAGCAAAAATTAATAAAGTAAAGTCAAAAGACTGACAAAATAGAAGAACTCATAAAATATCTGACAATGTGACAGATCATGAAAACAGAGGAAGGAGAGACACTTTGAGAATCATTGGTCTACCTGAAAAGCCAGAAATGAACAGAAATCTTAACATCATACTACAAGAAATCATCCAAGAAAACTGCCCTGATGTTCTTGAACAAGAAGGCAAAATAGACATTGAAAGAGTTCATAGAACACCCTCTACACTAAATCCCCAAAGACAACTCCCATGAATGTAATTGCCAAATTCCAGAGATTTCAAGATAAGGAGAAAATTCTACAAGAAGCAAAAAAGAGACAAATCAGATACCAAGGAGCACCAATCAGGATCACTCAAGACCTGGCAGATTCCACACTAAAGGAACGCAAGGCCTGGAACATGATATTCAGAAAGGCAAGAGACTTGGGACTTCAACCAAGAAGCACCTATCCATCAAAACTGACTAAATACTTTCAGGGAAAGTAAGGGCATTCAACAAAAAAAGATTTCCAAGTATTTGTAAAGAAAAGACCAGAAGTAAGTGGAAAGTTTGATATCCAAACACAAAGCTCAAGTGAAACATGAAAATATAAATAAGAAACAGAGGGAAAAGGGGAAAATTTTTTTAACTCTCTTCTTTAAGGGATACAATTAGATCAAATTATATATATATTAATACATGGGGGAAATGTTACTTGCAACTCTCAAAAATTGTATTCATTATTATAGTAATTAGAAGAATCACTCATAGGAAAAGATTGGGGCATTAAGGGCTATAAGATGATATGCAAAAAAGAAAAAAGGGTGGGGGAAACTGAAGATGGTACCAAGAGTTACTTGAAGAAATAAAATAAATAGGATAATCTTTTTCACACAAAGATACACATGGGAAGGGGAGGGGGAGATTACTCTTATAAGAAGGAGAGGAAGAGAGTGTGAAGAGTTAATACTTAAACCTTACTATCAGTGAAATCAACTATGAGAGGGAAGAGCATCTAGATCCATTGGGATCTTGAATTCTATCTTATCCTACAGGGTAAGTGAGAAGGGAAAACTAAAGGGGGAGGGGAGAGGGAGTACAAAAGGGGGGGAAGAAGAGGGGGGAGGGAACTTAACAGACCCCCCCAAAAAAAACAAGAAGAGAACAAAAAGGGAGGGATCAGAAAGGGAAGCATATCCAGGGAGGGGATTAGGGGGATTGATTAAAAGTAAACCACTGATTTAAAAGCATATAGCAAAAGAAGAAATGACAGAACTAGGAGAGTATATCAAAATGCTAGGGAATTCACAAGTGACAATCTTAACTTTGAACTTGAATGGGATAAACTCACCCATAAAACATAGATGAATAGGAGAATGAATTAGAATCCAAAATCCTACCATATGTTGTCTACAAGAAACACACCTGCGGCAGGTAGATATTCACAAGGTCAGAATTAAAGGTTGAAGCAAGGCCTATTGGGCCTCAACTGATAGAAAGAAGGTAGGAGTTGCAAAAATGATATCTGACAATGCCAAAGTAAAAACAGACCTGATTAAAAGGGATAGGGAAGATAAATACATCCTGATAAAAGGGAGTATAGACAATGAGGAAATATCACTAATCAACATGTATTCACCAAATGGTATAGCATCCAAATTTCTAAAGGAGAAACTAGTAGAATTGAAGGAGGAAATAGATAGTAAAACTATACTAATTGGGGACCTAAACCTACCACTATCAAATTTAGATAAATCAAATAAAAAACAAATAAGAAAGAGGTAAAATATGTGAATGAAATCCTAGAAAAATTAAAGGTAATAGATGTATGGAGAAAAATAAATAGGGACAAAAAGGAATATACCTTCTTTTCAGCAGTACATGGTGCATTCACAAATATTGACCATAATCTAGGTCATAAAAACATGGCATACAAATGCAGAAAAGCAGAAAAAATAAATGCAACCTTTTCAGATCATAAGGCAATAAAAATAATGATCAGTAAGGGTATATGGAGAGCCAAATTAAAATTAATTGGAAATTAAATAATATGATTCTCCAAAATCAGTTAGTTAGAGAACAAATCATAAAAACAATTAATAATTTCATTGAAGAAAATTACAATGATGAGACATCCTTTCAAACTCTATGGGATACAGACAAAGCAGTACTCAGGGGAAAATTTATATCCTTGAGTTCCTATATTAACAATTAGGGAGAGCAGAGGTCAATGAATTGGACATGCAAACCAAAAAACTTGAAAGTGAACAAATTAAAAACCCCCAGGAGAAAACCAAATTAGAAATCCTAAGAAATTAATAAAATCAAAAATGATAGAACCATTGAACTAATAAATAAGGCTAGAAGTTGGTAGTTTGAAAAAAACAAACAAAATAGTCAAAGTACTGGTCAATCTATAAAAAAAGGAAAGAAGAAAACCAAATTAACACTATCAGTATCAGTACAGATGAAATGGGAGAACTCGCCTCTAATGAAGAGGAAATTAAGGCAATCATTAAAAACCATTTTGCCCAACTATATGGCAATAAATATACCAACCTAGGTGATATGGATGAATATTTACAAAAATATAAACTGCCTAGATTAAGAGAAGAAGAAATAGAATTCTTAAATAATCCCATATCAGAAAAAGAAATTGAACAAGCCATCAATGAACTCCCTAAGAAAAAATCCCCAAGGCCTAATGGATTCACAAGTGAATTCTATCAAACATTCAAAGAACAACTAATCCCAATATTATACAAACTATTTGACAGAAGTGAAGAGGGAGTTCTACCAAATTCTTTTTATGACACAAATATGGTACTGATTCCAAAGCCAGGCAGGTCAAAAACAGAAAGAAAACTACAGATCAATTTTCTTAATGAACATAGATGCAAAAATCTTAAATAGGATACTAGCAAAAAGAATCCAACAAGTGATCAGGAGGGTTATTCATTATAATCATGTGGGATTCATACCAGGAATGCAAGGATGGTTCAATATTAGGAAAAACATCCACATAACTGACCATATTAAGAAGCAAACTGACAAAAATCACAGGATTATCTCAATAGATGCAAAAAAGCCTTTGACAAAATACAACACTCATTTTTATTGAAAACACTTGAAAGCATAGCAATAGAAGGCTCTTTCCTAAAAATAATAAACAGTATATGTCTAAAACCATCAGCAAACATCATCTGCAATGGGTATAAACTAGAAGCCTTCCCAATAAGATCAGGAGTGAAACAAGGATGCCCATTATCACCTCTATTATTTAACATTGTACTAGAAACACTAGCTATAGCAATTAGAGAAGAAAAAGAAACTGAAGGTATTGAAATACGCAATGAGGAGGCCAAACTATCACTATTTGCAGATGATATGATGGTCTCCATAAAGAACCCCAGAGAATAAGCCAAAAAGCTAGTCAAAATAATCAACAAGTTTAGCAAATTTGCAGGATACAAAATAAACCCACATAAGTCATCAGCATTTCTATGTATCTCCAACACATCTCAGGAGAAGGAATTAGAAAGAGAAATTCCATTCAAAGTCATCCTAGACAATATAAAATCACCTGGAGAGGAAGATTCTAAGAGAACTTGAAGGAGAAGTCATGAGAAAATAGGAAAGCCTCATCTCCAACAGAAAACACAGGAATCTATTTGCCGAGTCAAACACAGGAACTATATGAACAAAACTACAAAACACTTTCCACACAACTAAAACTATATCTGAGTAATTGGAAAAACATTAACTGCTCATGGGTAGGATGAGCTAACATAATAAAAATGACCATCCTACCCAAACTTATCTATTTATTTAGTGCTGTACCCATCAAACTTCCAAAAAAACTTTTTTGCTGAATTAGAAAAAAACATAATAAAGTTCATTTGGAAGAACAAAAGATCAAGGATATCCAGGGAATTAATGAAAAAAAATGCAAAGGATGGTGGCCTTGCAGTACCAGATCTCAAACTATATTATAAAGCAGTGGTCATCAAAACAATATGATACTGGCTAAGAGATTTGGATGACTTCAAACCAGAGGATGTACCAGAGACAGAAAGGAGGATCAGTGGAATAGACTTGGGGTAAGTGACCTCAGCAAGACAGTCTATGACAAGCCCAAAGATCCCAGCTTTTGTGACAAAAATTCATTATTTGATAAAAACTGTTGGGAACATTAGAAGACAGTATGGGAGAGAATAGGCTTGGATCAATACCTCACATCCTACACCAAGATAAACTCAGAATGGGTGGATGACTTGAACATAAAGTAGGAAACTATAAGTAAATTATGTGAACACAATACTATACATGTCAGATCTGTGGGAAGGGAAAGATTTTAAAACCAAGCAAGACTTAGGAAGAGTCACAAAATGTAAAATAAATAATTTTGACTACATCAAATTAAAAAGGTTTTGTACAAACAAAACCAATGTATCCAAAATCAGGAGGAAAATAACAAACTAGGAAACAATCTTCATAACAAAAACCTCTGACAAAGGTCTAATTACTCAAATTTACAAAGAGCTAAATCAATTGTACAAAAAATCAAGCCATTCTCCAATTGATCAATGGGCAAGGGACATGAATAGGGAATTTTCAGTCAACGAAATCATAATCATTAATAAGCACATGAAAAAGTGTTCTAAATCTCTTAGAACCGGAGAGATGCAAATCAGAACTACTCTGAGGTATCATCTCATACCTGGGTTCTTTCCAGTTGTTATCGTGTCTTCCAACCTTTGGTGTTGATTGAAGTTGTCACAGGTCAGGATGTATTTGTCTTTACTGGATATATTCTCGATTGTTGTCTTACATTGAAAGATGATCTCAGGTATACAGAACTACAGGATCATGCACATGTGTAAGATTGTTATGCCATTGTGTGTGTGTGTGTGTGTGTGTGTGTGTGTGTGTGTGTGAGTGGATTTTCATTGGGTGTGTGCAAGTGAGATTCTTTTGTAATTAATATAGGTGTCTTTCTTAATGTGTGATAGTAAAGCAACGATTATTTTCCTATGTGGTTAATTGTACAGGTTAATGATATTTTAGTCTAGGTCTGAGATGAAGAGTTGATTATATGTCTACTGTCTGTTGTACATTATTTTGTTTCGTTTTCACTATCATTCGGGCTGTCTCTGTTTGGTGTTTCTGTTTCTTCCTGTGTATGTTGGGTAGGCTCATGAGCTTTCTGTTTGTTTATCAAAGGCTTTTCTTGATGCACATATGCGTGCCTGGATTCTGGGGCTTCAATTAAGTTTTCTACTGGCGTGTCACTACGGCCATAATGATGTTTAACGTGGGATGCTTGAAACAAAGAATCTTTCCCTATTACTTTAATCAATGTAGGAGTAGTGAGGGCTACATCATATGGGCCAACCCACCTGAGTTCTGTAGGTTTGTCTTTGGTGAAATTTTTCATATGTACTTTGTCCCCTGGCCTGATGTTATGTAGTGAGAAATCTAGTGGGACCCTTTGCACTTGTAATCCTAGTCTTCTCAATTCTTCCAGCCTATCGCGTATCTGTGTCAGATAGGTGTGTAATTGGCATTCCCCTCTCAGCATGGAAACATAAGATGGTTTATCAGTCCTTCCCATCCTTACTGGTTCATGATAAAGTATCTCATATGGGGAAATATATAAGTCTCCTCTGTGTTTTGTTCTCAGATAGAACAATGCAAGTGGAGAACCTCTGTCCATTTTAACTGAGTTTGGGCACAGAGTTTAGCTATTGTGGTTTTTAATTCCTTATTCATTCTCTCCAACTGTCCTGGGCTTTCTTGTCTGTATGCATTATGGAAATTTCCCTGTACTCCTAGAGACTTATAGACTTGTAAAAATGCTAGATGTAAAGTGACTTCCCCTGTCTGAATCAATGGCATCTGGAATGCCATATCTAGGAACTATTTCTTTAAGTAGTGTTCTCACTACCATGCTAATATTGTTTTTCTTTGATGGGTATGCTTCTGTCTATCTAGTGAGTCTGTCTACTATAATGAAAACATATCTATATCCTCGGTCCATAGGCATGTTGATATAATCAATCTGCAGACATTAAAAAGGTGTATAAGTTAGGTGTCACCTTCCCAATGCCTTGTATTTGAAATGACCTTGATTGAACTTTCTACATAGGTCACATGCCTGACACACTCTTATAGCATTCATTGATATCCCTGGGGCTTCCCAAACAGTGGACTTCATCCAACAAGGATTGCACTCCATAATGACCTTTGGAGTGAATTACATTGCAGAGATGTTGGTGCAGATCTTTTGGCAAAATGGACTTTCCTCCCTCCGCTAACCAGATTCCTTTGACTAACCTGGCTCCTAGATGTTCTTGCCATGAGTGAATCTCTTCTCAGCTGTATGCTTGTTTGAGATTGTGCTTATCTACCAGTGATAAATTCAGAACATGGATAGGACTGAATCTGGCAGTGAATCTTGCTGTCACATCTGCCCTGTGATTTCCTAGAGATATGTCATTCTTGTCAGAGGAATTTGCCTTGCATTGGATCACTGCAACTTCCTTTAGCAAGCCTACTGCTTCTAAGAGTTGCGATATGAAATTCTCATATGCTTTCTTTTTTCCAGCTGTTGTAACAAATCCCCTATTTTTCCACGTTTGTCCCATGGTAAATAAAATTCCAAATGAATAAGCGGAATCTGTATATATATTAACCCTTTTGCCTTTGGACAGCTCAAGTGCAAAATTAACTATAGATAAAAAGAATGAATCAATGAATGGATGAAGTATTTAAATGCTTACCATATGACAGCAACATTGTGCCAAATGCAGAAGGAACAAATGGAAAAGTAAAAGTCTTTGCTCTTGAGAAATACATTTTAATTGGGGGAGACAACACATATGGGGCAATGGGAACCAAGGAGGTATATTTTGGTTTGGTAGATCACAAAGGTGACTTCCATTAGTAGTTCCTAAGGGGAATAGATTAATATGCTTTTTCCAGTAGCAATGGTCACATAAATTTGATTATACTTTTTATATGCATTCCCCTTATGTATTGTAATTTCATTTTTCAGAGATTAGGCATTTTTAATTGCTTAAATTTGAATTATCACCACCTAACATAGTGTCTGAGATGAAGAAGGTACTTAATAAATATATGTTGAGTTCAGTTTTAAAGTGCACAAATAATTAACTGGGGCACTCAATTCTAATTTTGCCATTTGAGTGTTATGTGACTTTGATGGAAGTCTTGATTTCCTTAATTTAAAAATGAGAATTTCATGATCTTCTCACATAACATACTTGATTGCTGAAGAAATTAAAACAAAACAATGAAATCTCATAAAATCAGGGAGTTAAGAACTCCAACAAATATAGGATTTCTCTGTTTTGTCAGTTTTAAGGGAGTACTGGATCCAATTTCACTCTCTCATCTTCTTTGAAAATTTCAGAAAGTTAACAAAATGATTTTACTATTTTTGCCTATTTTTAATCAATATAATAAAACTAATTTAATAACATTTAAAAAGTCTTTTAGGATCAAAGTATGGAACTAATTATAAGAAATTAAAAATGAAGGAGAAAAACAATATACTTAACCCAACTCAAACAAATGATCTATGAAATCACATGTGTGAGAAAAACAAGATTTATTCAGAACCTTCAGATGTTATTTTTACTAATATTGGCAGCTACTCCCAGGCCATCACCTAATTACATAATTAGGTACTTCAAAAGCTATGTGTTACATGCCCCTGATAAAGAGGTGTGGCTCTCTCCTCATCACTGATGTCTATAATGTAATAATTATGTTCATACAGAAAATCCAGATGCTAGAAAATCATCACTTTCTATTTAAATACTAGTAAAATGCTGCCCTGTATTTAGAAGAGACAGTTTTTTAAACAAAGTAAATTCATCTGGATTTTATTTTTTTTCTCTCTTTGATGAGAGTATCACAGTTCATTCAGTAGACATGAATTTGCTGAAATAGAAAACAGGGTTTCTCTTATGATTAAAGTAATTTTAGGATTATCAGGAACAAAATGTCCAGTGACTCTTCATCTTATGTTTTTTGTGTATAACAGTTTAGAACCCACTGTAAGTTTGTAAATCTTTGTAGATCTCCAGGAACTAATGAAATCAGTGGCAGAACTCATAGAATACTGTCAAGGATCTTACAAGTCTGACATTCTCTTCAAAATTGTTCAAGAAATGACTATAATACCAAATCTCAATTTTGGAAGTAAGGCTGGAAGAATGAGTAAAGAAAAAAATATTCCCATGATATAGAGTTATTATAATGCTGGGAAAACCAAGACACAAACAAATAAGAAGAGAATAAATGTAAAACATCTATAAGCAAAACTTTTTAAAAACAGTTTGGACAAAGATCAATTAGAAATCCTTGATGAAATAAAGCAAGAATTTTAACATATAATTAAAATGAAAATGAGAGCTCTAGAGGAAAGAAATGAAAAAGCATTGTAAGTTTTAGAGGAAAAACATAGAAAGCCACTAAAAACCCACGGCAAGAAATATAAAGCCTTATCAAGTAAGAGACTCCTTGAAAATTAGAATTAACCAATCAGAAGTCAATGACTCCATAAGACAAGAAATATTAAATCAAAGTCAAAAAACTATAAACAATTAGAAGAAAATGTCTCCTCTAAAGATATCTCCTATAAAAATCTCCAACCTAGAAAACAGGGCAAAAAGAGATAATTAAATAGCAATTTGAATGTTTGAAAATCATGACCAGAAAAAAAGAGAGCCTAGATATTTTAAGAAACTTTATAATAAAATTACCTAAACATATTAGAGCCAATGGACAAAGTGAAAAAAGAAAGAATCCACTTGTCACCTCTTTAAAGAAACCTTAAGTTGAAAACTTTCAGGAACATCATAACCAAAATCTATTGCTTTAAGTTTTCAAAAAATATTGCAGTTATTCAGAAAGGAAAAGTTCAAGTACTTAAGGAGTCACAATCAAAGTCTCATGAGATATAGTAGCTATATCTTTGAAAGAGCAGAGAATTTGAAGTGATATTTCCAAAAGTAAAAGGTACATATTTACCAAGGGCATCTTCAGTGGATAGAGTGCCAGGCCTAGAGTCAGGAAGACGCAGACTCAAATCTAACCTCAGATACTTTTTAGCTATGTGACTCTGAGCAAGTCACTTAACTCTGATTTCCTAGACTTTGCCAGTCTTTTTTCTTGGAATTTATATTAAAACAAAAGGTAAGAGTTTAAGAAAAAGAAGAAGAAATAAAGTAAAAATATAATTTACCAAGGAAAAAAATAATCCAACACCAAATAAAATAAAAAGAACAGAGATGAATAAAGAATTTGAGTTTCAATTTACAAGACTCAAGACAAACATAAAATGGTAAACATTAAAGTACAATCATAATGGTTTCAATAAATCTAAACTGTTTGAAGTCTTATATAGGATTATTATACAATACAACTAAGCCCCAAGACATTTATCATTATTAAAATTTAAAAGGCATTTATATGCCAAACAAGACATATCAAGTATTATGGGATGTAAAATAGACAAATCTGATTATATTAAATTAAAAAGGGTTTGCACAAACAAAACCAATGTAACAGAGATTGGAAGACACAAAAAGAGAAAAAAATATTATTGCAAAGGTCTCTGAAAAAGGAATAATTTCTCAATTATATACAAAGCTAAGTCAAATGTATAAGAGTACAAATGTATTACCCAATGGGCATGTGGTCAAAGGACAGGAACAGGCAATTCTCAGATGAAGAAATTAAAACTATCTTTAGTTATAAAAAAACGTTCTAGGGGGCAGCTGGGTGGCTCAGTGGATTGAGAGTCAGGCCTAGATATTGGAGGCCCTAGGTTCAAATCTGGCCTCAGACACTTCCCAGCTGTGTGACCCTGGGCAAGTTACTTGACCCCCACTGTCTAGCTCTTACCACTTTTCTGCCTTGGAACCAATACAGAGTGTTGGTTCCAAGACAGAAGGTAAGGGTTTTTATTTAAAAAATGTTCTAAATCAATATTCATTTGAGAAATGAAAATGAAAACAACTCTGAGGTACCACCTCACACCAATCAGACTGGCTAATATAACAAAAAAGGATAATGATAAATGTTGGAGGAGATGTGGAAAAATTGGGACACTCTACACAGCTGGTTAACTGTGAATTGATGCAACCATTTTGGAGAGCAATTTGGAACCAAGCCTAAAGGACCATGAACTGTGCATACCCTTTTACCTATCAATGTCACTACTAGACCTATATCTCAAAGAGATCAAAGATAGGGGAAAAGGGCCTACTTATGCAAAAATATTTATAACAGCTCTTTTTGTGGTGGCAAAAAACTGTCAACTGAAGGGATGTTTATTATTTGGGGAATGGCTTAACAATTTGTGGTACGTGATTGTAATGGAAAACTTTGGTGCCATAAGAAATGATGAACTAGATACTGACAAAAAGAAATCCTGCAAATACTTATATGTAGTAATCCAAAGTGAACAGAAGCAAGAAAATGTTGTACATAGTAATAGCAATTAGGGACAATGATTAACTGTGAATGACAAAATGATTGTCAGAAATGCTAGGGTCCAAAACTCCAAGGGACTCATGATGAATAAGGCTATCCACTACTATAGAATAAACTGATGGAGTCTGAATACATAAACACATACCATTTTTTGCTTAATTTCCTCCATGAATTTTTCTTTAGTTTAAGTGAAATGTGCCTTTTTTAACAACATGATGAATATATATTGCATGATAGCACATGTACAACCTACCATATTATCTACTGTCTTGAGGGGGTTGAGAGGGAGGTAAGGAACATAGATTGCAAAATGTCAGGAAACAATTATTGAAAATTGTATAATCATGTAATCTGCAAAAAATTAAAATTTAATTAAAAAGAGAACTTAACATCTTAGGTTAGGATCTTTACTTAACTAAAAATTAAGCTGAAGTTTTAGCTTCTATACTCCTGCAAGAGGGCATTAAAATATTTTTCTAACATGAAACTATTCTTTAGAAGCATCATATGTAAATAGTTTTCATGGCATACCTATCAGGATCTAAAATCAATTGTTCTTTTCTTAAGATTACAATTTGGGAATACCAAATACAGATTCTTTATATGTAAGTATCTAAAATGGGGGGTGGAAAGGAGAAAGAAAGAGAGAGATAGGGAGCTGACTGATGGTTTTGAAAGTTTTCTTTACTCCATTGTATATTAAAATTTATTTAATGAAAACATTTCTCAAGGTGATGGGTCAAAATGGTACAGGTTTGTTTTTTTTTTTAAATAAATTTTCTAGCATCAGTGAGTCTAAAATTGAAGAGAGGATATTCTTGGATCTCCAAATAAGGGAACCAAATAGCTGAAATGAAGTTGATGGAGCAATATAGAAATAATTTTTCAAAAATGACCAAATGGTAGAAATTTACCAAGAACTCTATAATGATCTTTACAAAGGCTACAGAATTATGGGGTGAAACCTATAACTCAACATCCATTTCTTAGATACACATTTAAAATTCTTCCTAGAAGACCTAGTTGATGTATGCAATGAGCATGGACAATTCTTACATCAGGAGCTATCCCCATATCAGCACTCCTAGAGTCCAATATATTAAATTGCTATTCTTTGATGATTGAAAGAGATCTATAGAGAAAATAAAGCTGCCATTCATCAGTATCTACATTTTAAGTGAATCCAAATAATCATAATTTTATTTAAGAAAAGTTATCTTTAAGAAAAAAAAACTAATTCCCATGAAAATAGTGAGTGGCATATAAAAATTGAAGGCATCACTAAAATCAGAACAGAAAACACAGTTAAGATTTACTTGCTTTTTATGAGATGGCTAAAACACTGTCTAGGAATAGTGATGTTAATATGAACATTTTAAATATAATACAATATGTTATTCATTATTGGCAACTTAGATGTAAGTCTATTATACTATTAAATAGAAATTAACATAAAATAACTATAAAGTATATAATAATAACAAAACAATAGAAGTAAGAAAATGTTCATGGGTATAGACTGTAAAAAATTCTAAAAATTATAGGAATTAAAGAATTTCTTAAAATAATCTAACATTATTTAAATAGAAAAAATGTTCACCCCCAAAAGCAGGGGATGAAACAAAATACCTCTTGTGCTATTGTTCTGTAATAATGGAAGAACTGGCTAGCGCAATAACATAACAAGCTGAAATTACTGGCATTAACAAGGAAGAGGCAGGAAAAAAATCTCTGTTTATGTAAAAAATAGACTCATTTTTTTCATGACTACAGCTCTGGATGTGGTTTGAGGAAAACTTGAGTTTAAATCATACTTCAGACATTGACTAGCTGTGTGATCCTGGGCAAGTCATTAATCTCTGTCTGCCTCATTTTCCCAAAATGAGGATAATAATAAAACTTCTGGAGTCATTTTGAGGATAAAAGGAGATAATATTTATAAAGTGCTTTTCAAAACTTTAATTTCTATATAAAGCTAGTTATCATTTTTATTATTGCTGGGTTTAAGTTAACAAAATCCCAAAGAATAAGAAAAGTTTTCAAGAGAAGAAACTGGACCAAAATAAAAAGATATAAAATAAATTTAGAGAATCATTGATACTTCTTAACATTATTAACATGGCTTAGGAAAGAATTAAAAAGGGAAATGTTATTTAAAATAATAATGAAATGCATTAAATATCTAAGCTAACACATGAACACAACTATAAATATATCATTAAAAAACCCTCAAAACTAAAGATATCCAATGTCCATGCTGTTACAATAAAATGGTAAATAGCACTAAAATCAATTTCTAATTTTAATGTTATACCAATCTAAATAACCACACATATGACACTCTATCTTCCAACTCCATTTTTTTAATCTTCCATGATTAGAATAGTCTCTCTTTTCACCTTTCTTCTTCCTGGTTTCACTGACTTCCTTAAAGTTTACACTCAAATCCTATCTTCTATAGAAAGTTTATATTGGTTCTTCCAGCTGTTAGTGATTTTACTGTTTACCTTTCATTTATCATATATCTATATCTGTATTTCTATTTCTATATCTATATATGTATATGTATATAGTGCCTGTAAAAATTTTTGCATGGTGTCTCTATTTTAAAAATCTGTATTCTTTGAGACAGGAATCTTGGTTTTGCCTTTCTTTGCATCCCCAGTCCAGCTTATATTAATAGCTTAATAAATGTTTATTTATGGATCTAAATATGCTTTGTATAATTAGAAATTATACAAATTATTCAAAATAGAAATTAGAAAAGTAACAAAATTCACATAGAAGAATATATTAAAGAATATTAAGGAAAAAATGAAAATAGGCAAGAAGGGGATTTAGCATTACTAAAATTATTTTTGGATTGAAAACACAAAAGTAGATGAAGAGATTACATAAGTGAGATGTCAAACAATTTATAAATATTGTGCTTGATAAAGGCAAGAAGTCAGACCACCTGTTTACTTTGTTACAAGCATTTATTAAGTATGTGCCTGGTGCTATACTAAACCCTAGCAATATATGTAACATCATGATTCCCTTTCTTCCCCATGACCCCTACACCAAGGAGCTCACATTCTAATGAGAGAAAAACCATGTTCCCACTTAAAAAAAAAACATACAAGTTTTATGCAGGCTAAATGAAGGGTAATCACAGAAGGAAAGCACTAAAAGTGGAGGGAATTAGGATAGTCGTCTTGTAGAAGTTGGGATTTGAGCTGAGTCTTGAAAAAGTAAAAACAGGGAAGTCAGAGTTTGGAGTTGAGGAGGAAATACAATCCAAGCTATGAGGGACAGTCAATCAAAAGTCATGATGTTGGAAGTGGAAGTTTTTTTTTTTTTATTTGAAGAACAACCAAGCCAGTGTCACTGGATGGTGGGGTGTATGAGGGAAGCAATTCTAAGAAGGCTGGAATGGTAGGAGAGGCCCATATTGAGGAGGTATTTAAAAGAAAACTTAGAATTTTATAGTTGATCCTGGAAATAAGAGAGGTCCACTGAAGGCTTTCAAAAGTAGAGTGACATGTTCAAACTGCCAGAATCACTTTTGTGTCATATGTAGTACTTACAGCGATGTTGTTTTAACAAAAAAATTAAAATATCCCATAATGCTGCTGCCCCCTCCCTATTTTCAAAGTTATTTCTATATAGCATATAGTAAAAATACTTTGTCGAACCAACATGTTTGTCTATGGAAGAAAGAGACTAATTTCCTGGAATTGGAGAGATAGGATAACAATTTTCTAACCCCAAGGAAAAGAATAAAATTTAATGTGTTGTGGTTTGCTGTATTTTTTGTTCAGAGAGTCAATTAAGAGCATTATTCTCTACTAGATTTAGAGGACAATCAAAGAACATGGTTGCAAAATTTACTTGTAGTAAGTTCAAGAGAATTATCATTACAAGAGGAATTAATTTGAGTTTTGAAAGGAGTAATATTTTATTACTTGTCCACATATGCTCATAATGTGTCAAGAGCTGGTCTTCACATCATGCATACATATTGAACATATGCAGAGCATAAGGAGTTCAAATGGCTTTTGGTAGAATCTCATATGTCAACTAAAAGATGTAGTTAATGCTTCAGACTCTTTCAAAGACTGGTAAAATTTTGCCCCACTATCCAATGAATTCTATTTGGTTATAACTGATTCAAGAACAATTTAAGAAACTTTCTATAGTTGAAGTAGTGACCAACCTAAAATAAATAAATTTTAGTTGGTGCATAAGAAATAGAACATTTGATAAGGAACTGTTTATCCCTATTATATTTTAAATTCAAAATGAAGCTTTTTTCTCTCTTACAATGTTGAATATTATAAGAATAAGATTCAAAACAATAGATTTTTTTTCTGCTAAGCAAGTACTCTTAAAGGATATGCTTGTGCGTTGCAGAAAATATTAATGCACGAGGTAACTACCATATACATTGTCTAAAAGTAAGTTGCGATAAAACTAAGCCCCAGAACTACCCTGGTACTCCTTTCTTTTCTTTGTTTGACTATCTTTATTGATTTATGCACCTGACCTGCTGAGCCTGGTGGTCCTTTCTCTAGCTCCCTGATAACTCCCTCTAGTTCTTTAGCCTTTAATGTCAGGACTAAAACAATTCCACCCATTTTAACTCTGATACCTTAACCAGAAAAGAACATATTTCAAAGAATAAGTCAAAAGAACTTAGGCTTAATGTGAAAAATCTGTGAAAGTCATTGAATAAAGTGAAATGACATCAAGAAATCTGTTCTAAATAGGCTGTAATACTTGGCAGTCTTTCCAGGAATTATCTATAAATTATCAATCAAGTAAAAAAAGATTAAATTCCAGAAAAATGAACATGTGTGGAGTTCTGGCTGAATCGCCTGAGAAGAAATCACTTGGGAGAGGAAGTAGAGTACCTAGCCAGGTCTCCTATCACTGTCCTCTCACCCCTACCAATGACCAGAGGAGGGAGGACCTTCGGATTACAAAAGATCCAGAGTATATTAGACTTCATGTCCTCATTGGTGCATAAATGGGATCCTTGGATCAGCAGATGACAACATCAGAATTACTAGGAACCAAGCATAGCCTGGACTCATAGTTCTACAAGGATCCTTGGAAAGAAACAGTACTATACCTAAAAGAAACTTCTCAAGCTCCCTAAAAATGGGAGAAAAGAACTTCCAACAACATTTCCTCAAATTAATTTGAGCTCATTCTTTTAGGGGACTCTCTAGGTAACTGTAGTGAGTGTATCCCAGAATTTGAGATCTTTCATACCAACTGATCTTATTGTACCACTTAAATATGTACCTTTTTCTAAGAAATTAATTAATCTTGGGTGGGGAGAATATGTAGATGGTATCTTGAGTCAAAGGTATTAAGGAAATTAGCCCATACCATTCAGGGGTACCTCTAGAACCCTGAGGGAAGAAATGTAGTTAGTCAATTACTAAAGACTCTACTTATGGGGAACAGATGGATTTTGAAGTTGGGATAAATATTGGAATTTACATGGGCTACATTTGTATACACATCCTTTTATTTCCCTTAGCATATCTATTATTTCTCTCTTTGTAACATCTCTCAAATACATCCCATTCTCTCCTCTGACAAGGACACCACCCTAATTCAGGCACTTTCCCCCTAGATTATTGTGACAGCCTACTGATTACTCTCTCTCTCTCTCTCTCTTTCTCTCTCTCTCTCTCTCTCTCTCTCTCTCTCTCTCTCTCTCTCTCTCTCTCTCTCTCTCTCTCTCTCTCTTTCTCTCTCTCTCTCTCTCTCAAGTCTCTGCCCCCTACAGTGATCCTTTTCTCAGTGGTCAAGTTAATACTCATTTAGTGAACCATGTCATACAGACACAGACACAGACACAGACACACACACACACACACACACACACACACACACATCACACCCCTTCTACCCCCACAATTCAGTAAACTTTGGTGACTCATCAGATTTGCTCTCTTCAGAACATACATAAAATCCTCTGAATTTCAAAACTCTTCATTATCTGGATCCTTTCTACCTTTTCAGTCTTAAACTTTACACCCTCCCACCTGCTGTGTCATCTATTGACAATGACCTTCTTACTGTTTTACCAAGGAACATTTTCACTGGCTTTACTCTGTGCTGGGGACATTCTTTTTCCTCACTGCCATGTCACATGTCACTTCCTTAAAGGCTCAGATAAAACCCCACTTTCTCCAAGGAGCCCTTCCCAGTCTTACTTAATGCTAGATTAATTATCTCTATTGATAAAATCTATTCTATTTATCCTGTATACACACACACACACACACACACACACACACACACACACACGCCTTATTTCTACATAATTATTTTCAATCTCCTTGATTAGACCATTGAGCTCCTTGAGAGCCAGGGATCATAATTTACTTTCCTTTGTATCTCCAATGCCTGACACATAGTAGTCACTTCTAAAATTTTGGTCTTTTTTAATATATCAATACAATTTTTAATAATTGTTTTCTGACATTTTGTAATTTACATTCTTTCTTTCCCTCTCCCCAACTCCTCCTCTCATAATAGCCACTTAATAAATGCTTGTTGACTGACTTACCTACAACAGTTTGGGATTTTCATAAAGGTTTTACATGTGCTTAAGGGAAAGTTAAGTTTTAAAAAGAACAATTTTTGAAAGCAAGAAGTTATGGAAAATCTAACCTCAAATAACCCTTAATCTAACAATAATTGGTTGGTCCAATGTACCAGGTTAACTAGTCTGAATTCCATTTAATTAGTACAATCATAGGATCATAGATTAAGAGGTGGAAAAGATTCAGAGATGATTTGTCCAAACCTTATTTTTCACATGAGGAAACCGAGGCTTATAGAAGTTAAAAGATTTGCCCAAAGTCATATAGTCAGTAAGCATCAGGTTTTGAGCCCAGAATCTCTGGCTACAGAGCAAGTGCTCTTTCTGTTCTGTAATACTTCTCTCTAATTCTCGGGCCGACCATTCAGTGTGGCTTACCACTATGCTGCCTTATAAGTAAACATATTATCCTACTTCTTTTAATTCAAAGTTAGTTCCCCCTTTTGGTTCTTCCCATAAATCTTTGCTTTTTTATGACATTCTACCACCTTAGTAAAACTCCACACACACACCAATACTAAAAGAAGGGTCATTTCTTGGCATGTGGAATTCACTAAATTTAATAATCAGTTATCATTCCCAAGGCACAATCCCCAGCATGAGATTTTTTGAAACCAATATTTATTTGTGGTATGTAGAACAGAGTCTGAAATATTGTAGGTACATTTAATAAATATTTCTTCATTTAAGTCAGTGGGATCAGAAGATAAAAACATCTGTTTTAAACTTTTTTTCTCTTAGAATATTGTTTAAAATGTAATGTTCTGACAAAAGATATAAAATCTTTCAAAAAAGGGTTAATATCACAGATGATTTTGGAGTTTCAGGTTCCAAGGAACAATATCTTCATATTTAAATTATGAGCAAAGCCAGAAAAAAACAAGATCTAAAGAGAATTGTATAGAGGACAGTTTCTTAAAATCATCCAAACAGAAAATAAATATTTATTAAGCACTTACTAGGTGCTAAGCACCATCATGCTAAATACTCAGATGCAAAGAAGGAAAAAAAAGCACCCCCTTCCTTCAAAGAGCTCAGAGTCTAATGTGGAAACAATATGTAAACAGCTAGGCAATTACAATATATTCACAATAAATTGGAAATAATCAACAAAGGGAAGGTACTAGAATTAAGGAGAATCAGAAAAAGCTTTCTCTAGAAAATCAGAATCTGAATTAGGACTTGAAACCAGGAGAGACAGAAATCAATAGGAAAAGCATTCCAGGTATAGATCATCATCAGTGAAATTACTTAGAGTTGGGAGATGGAATTTCTTGTTTGAGGAACAGCAGGAATCCAGTCTTATTGGATTACAAAGTACTTGGATGGTGAAAGTATGCAAAGGGCAAGAACACTGAAAAGGTAGAGGGGGTCATGTCATAAAGGGCTTTGAATGCCAGACTGAGGATTTTATGTGACCCTAGAAGTGATGGGGAACATACTTTAATGCACAGAGATGACATGGTCAATGGAAAATCACTTTGAGAGTATGGAGTAGAATAAAGAAGGAGAGTACAAAATTATTTCCTTATGATGAGATGAGTATTTTAGGTTCTTGGTTTGGAAATTCAGCTATGTGACTTTGTTCTGGTTTTTGTTGTGTCAGAGAAAACAAGACAAGAGAAGAAAGAAAATTGATAATGAGATTATCTAAAGTTCAGAAAAAAATAACTGAGCAAAAAATGTTTGTGACAGAGTATTCTTACTGGAAATTTATATCCATCAGGTGGCAGACTATGTAAAGGCTACATGCAAAAATTTTTCCTTAAGTCATAGAATCACAGAAACTCTGAACTATTATTAAGAGTTCATCTTCTGCAACCTCAACTTATGTATCATAAATTCCTCCTATAAACTCCCCAACAAATGATCATTCATGTTTAGGTGGGGGGTAGGCTTTGATAACCATTTCCAAAGGCAATTCATTCTATTTCAGAAGAGTAAGTCCTAAATCTTATGAAGGTCCCAGACTTATTTGGCCAGATCTAGCTCTAATATAAAACAAAAATCAAAATGAATTTTAAAGGAGCTTTCTTTTAAAAATACATTGTACGTTTTTTTTATTGTTTAGATTACCCCCACATCCTTACCTTTTGCCCTTTCCAAGAACCACTCACAATAATAATAACCAAGCATTTAAGTAGTCAAGAAATGTAATAAGAGCTTTATAATTATTATTTCATTTGTTCTTCATAAAAACCTTGTGAAGTAGGTGCTATTATTAGCATATAAATGTGTTTGTGTATTTGAGTGTATATATGGGTGGTGGATAAATAGGGATTTAATGATTTGCCCAGGGTTACAAGTAAAAAGTTTTGGAGGCTAGATTTCATTTCAGGTTTTTCTAACTCCCAGGCCTAGCACTCTGTCCTCTGCATTACCTAGCTGCCCCCTTATGAGAAAGAATCTTGCTCAAAAAGGAAAACAAAAATCAAGAAGAGAAAAACAATCACTACAACTGATTAGCACAAAACATGATAAACTGATTTTATATGCAATTCTTCGTAATTTCCAGAACCTGATGTCTTTCAAAAGCATAGGAGAAAATGTCTTCTCCTTATTTTAAAAATAAAAAATAAAATTTTGAAAAGATTATAAAATGATTTTCAAAACAAATAAGAGTGGTAGATGAAAATTAGATTTAAAAAATCAGAGCAAAGGAAGAAAATTATGAAATGACAATTAATAAAATTAAAAAGACAATTAATAGCTTTTGATAAAAAAAACAGAATCTGACAATGTGTTGTTTACAAGAAACATAGTAAAAATGAGAAACAAACCTAGATTGAAGGTGATGAGTTGAACAGAATATACTATGCCTTAGCTGATCAAGAGAAGACAGGAGTAGCAGAGTCATGATCTCTGACAGAGTTTGGACTAAAGTGGATATAAGTGAAAGTGATTAATGGGGTAGCTATATTATGGTGGAGAGGGATTACTATGGATAATAAAGCATTATAAATATTGGACTTGTATGAACTAATAATCATAGAATTCAGATTTTTAAAGGTAAAATGAAATAATATACAGACAGAAATTGATAAAAAAATAATAGCTGTGGATTTGAATTTTCTTCTCTTAGAACTAGATGAATTGAACAAAAAAACAAATAAAAAATAAGTTAAGGAGATGAAAAGAGCCTTACATAAATTAAATAAGATAGATATCTGGAGAGCTCCTACTCACCTTTTTAAGGTGAGTAGTAGTATAAGTCTGAGCAAACACATAATTCAAACATAGTTTCTGCTGGGAGAACAATGCCTTAAAGAGCATAAATATTCTACAAAAATCTTACCTTAACCCTCATCATATATGGAGATAACCCAGAATTCTTTTTTTATTAATTTTTTAATTTAAGTATTTTTCCATGGTTACATGATTCATGTTCTTTCCCTCCCCTTTTCTCTCCCCCCTCCCAGGGCCAACAAGCAATTCCACTGTGTTGCACATGTATTATTACTCAATACCTATTTCCATATTATTAATTTTTAAATAGAATAATCTTTTAAAAACCAAAACCCCACATTCTATACCCTTACAAACAAGTGATAAATCAAATGTTTTCCTTCTGCATTTCTACTCCCACAGTTTTTTTCTCTTTATATGGAGAGCATCCTATCTCATAAGTCTCTCAGGATTGTCCTTAACCCTGTATTCTGGAGGGGTTGTGGCACTGGAACAAAAGTTCCACTAGGTATGACCAAGCTGGAAAAATCTGTTTTGGAAAGAATATGGTCCTGAAAACATATATTTTTTTTCTGTTCCCTAAGGACCAATCTAGCAAAATGTGGTCCTCGTAATATATATTAACTGTGAGATTTAAAATGGTTGAGGTCTTAAACTGTAGTGATTAAAATAGTGGAAGATATAAATTGTGATAGATAAAAGAGAGGGTGAGTAAATTTTACCACAGAAATATGTTTCACTACAGTGTCTTGGGTTTTAAAATCAAATATAAGGTATTATATTCCCAATATAAGGGAATATAAGGGAAATATTCCCAATTATTCAAATACCCAAGTCAATTGGGTTTTATTGAGATTTTAATTAACAATACAATGAGTAATCAAAGAAAGAGAGAGAGAGTAAGAAAGGAATAAGTATGAAGGGCCTCAAGCCAATATGGCCTAGACCTGAGTCTTAAAAGAAAAATCAGTCAGTTTTTTAACACTCACCACAAGGTCTGACTAAACAAGGATATTAGTGACATCAGGCCAGCGTCTTTCCTCAAAGAGTCTTCCAGCCAGAGATTGTTTCAAAGGGCCTCCCTCAAGAGCCTTCAGAGCTCCTACCCCAGAGGGACAGAGCCCCTCAGAGAAGCTCCTCAAGGAGCTCTCCTTCAGAATGAGAATCAGAAATCGAGATCCCTGAATGAGATCCAAGCTCTTATTTTTAAGGGCAAAATCTCCTCTGTCACCTCCCCTAAGTCCTTAGATCTACCAATCACTGTAGATGTTTCTAAAAGACTGCCCATTTTGAATTCACAGCTGAGTAGTTTTAATCTCTTTAGTAAGTCAGGAAAAAATGCTGCTGTGTGGACAAATTTCATTAAGAAAAAACCTCTGAATAAGTTATCACCCTTTTAGGTTTAAGTAGTTTACAAGTTGCCCCACCTTTATAGGTACTTAGTATCCCATTATATCAATTCTAAAACAGTCATGACTCAAAGAACTTCCTGTCCCTTCCATAAGCATAGATCAAAATACTTTCATTGTTTAGCAAACAGTTTTCTCTCCTAAAGCAGTCTTAAGTAGGGTAGAGCAGGGACACTCCCATAGCTAGGAGCCCTCACACTCAAGTAGAGTTCTCATCATCTGCTAGGGAATTTTTTAAGTAGAAGATTCCCCAATGGGGGAAACCCCTAACATTCATAAGTCTGAGAAATTTTGAGGTTTACATAACTGAGATGTATACAAGTTAAAGTGATCAAATTAAATGCTAAAAAGAACATGGAGAAACAGGCTTAATATTATATTGCTAGAGCAGCTGTGAATTTTCATTTAGAAAACAAGATGGAAATATACATTAAGAGCTGTAAAGCTGTTTATGCTCATTGACATAGGGATTTCATGACTAGAGTTAGAACCTAAGGGTATCATTAAGAGGGTAGAAAGCTGTGTATGTATGAAAATATTCATGGAAGCTTTGTTGTGACAAAATAACTGGAAATAATACAAATGCAATGAAGAGAGAAATGGCTGGCTGGATTTTGACATTTGAATGATCATATTTTGTTAGTGAAATGACAAATATTTGACATATAAAGAAAATAAGAGAAATATTTGAAGAGAAAAAAGAGAAAAGAGATAAGAATAATAAATATCATGATTATATAAAAAAATAACAGTTACACAATCAGGAGAAAAATTATCCAAGTAAAACAAATCCAAATTAAACTCAAAGGCAGAGGATGTTTAATTAGCATACATACATAATTTACATATTTTAAAACAAATCATAAATAATGTTAAGTTTGTGATTTTGCACATAATCTTCTTTATGCATGTGATATATAGTTAAATGTTTTTTGTTGTTGAAGGATATGAATAGGCAAATTTCAGAAGAAATCATGAAAAAATGCTTGAAATCACTAGTGGCTAGAGAAATACAAATTTAAACAACTCTGGGCTATTACCTTACACTTATTCTATTGTCTAACATGACAGAAAAGTAAAATTACAAATGCTAGAGGGGATGTAGAAAATTGGGACAATAATACACTATTGGTGGTATGGTAAACTACTCCAACCATCCTGCAGAACAATTTAGAACTATATCTGAAGGGCTATAAAATCTTCTTTATGCTTTGATAGCAATATCACTACTAGGTTTGTAACTCAAAAAGATTTTTTAAATGGGCAAAGAACCTATTTGTAAAAAAATATATATTTATTGCAATTCCTCTTGAGATGGCAAAGAATTAGAAATTGGGGGAGATGACCATCAACTGGAAAATGGCTGAATATGTTGTGGTATATGAATATGATGGGATATTATTTTGATACAATGATGATTTTAAAAAAAACCCTGGAAAGTTGTATATGTTTATTTTGTTATAATTAGTATTTAACCCTTACCTCACATCTTAGAATAGATACTAAGTATTGTTACAAGGCAAAAGAGGGATAAGGGCTAGGCAGTTGGGGTTAAGTGACTTGCTCAGGGTCACACAGCTAGAAAGAGAGGGAAATAAACAAACAAAAAAGAAATTCACTACTCTGAACTAAAAATGATCCATGCCTATTCCAAAGGATCTATGACAAAAATTGCTATAAACTTCCAGAGAAAGAACTGATAAACTCTAAATAAAGACTGAAGAACTTTTTTCACTTGCATTTTCTTCTTTTTTGGTCTGTCTTCTTTTCTAATATGGCTAATATAGAAATAAGTTTTGCATGAATTCATATGTATAATCCATAGCTTATTACATATCTTCTTAAGGAGGGGGGAGGGATGGAAAGGAGGGAAAGAATTTGGAGCTTAAAATTTCAAAAAATTAATAACAATTTTTACATGTAATTAGGAAATATTTAATAAAATAATATTCTATAGAAAAGAAAGTACTTCACTGTTAATTTCTTTGAAAGTCTATAATATGAACTCAGAGAATCCCTTTCTCAAGTAATGTTTGTAGACCTTTGTATATTGATTTACTTCTCTCTGTGTCTCTTTCTCTCTCTATCTCTCTCTCTCTCACACACACCAACACTTCTGCTAGCATGCATCTCTCCCTCTTCTGAATGTTTTCTTAAATGAGCCACTTCCACAAATACTCCAAAAAGTGCCCAAATTTGTTTCCTTAAAGTCTAAATGGCCATTTGCAAGCTCTCCTGAGTGATGGCTGAAAAGAAGGAGCTCCATTGTAAAGTTGGCTATTCTGATATATACCCATCACATATGCTTTCAAACTCATCCATTTACCAGAACCTGCTATTGCTTGTTCTTAATGCCTTTACCCCCAAATTCTCTTTCCTTATTCAACAATAACAATGCTCTGGACTTTTGCTAATTAGATATTAATTCTGCCATGGCTTTTCCATCACTATCCTCAAATACTAGAATCACTTCATGGGAACTAGCACTTAAGAATCCAAAACATGCTCACTCTCACTGGTGAATGAATACACATTGTGGATACCTACTTGCACATGGTGCTTTATTTATCAATCTCTACCACCATTCTCCTTAAATACTATTTTTACTTCAGAGACATTTGTAATTTACAGCGATCCACACCAGATAGGGCAAAATGTACCCTCAGATCTCCAGAGGATGCACATATGAAAAACCCCTCCTTCTCCTCATGTGCTCTGACTCATACACTCTCAGCTTGCACAAGGTTGTATCACAAAGTGGTCACGCTCTCTCCCTAACTTACAACATGAATCATTCCAAAACCATCATTAACACTCTATTCACACTCTTTTTACCATGCATTTCATACTCCACTCTTGACACTTTCCATCACAAACACCCAGGGTCCAGCTTTCAGCCTTACCTACTCTACCAATTACCAGCATCAGGAGACCATCTTACTACTTTCTTATAGTGTGGGGAAGTTGAAAGGGAGTGGAGGTGGGGAGAAATTCATTGCTCTTGGGTGTTATGAGTCCTCTTTGCCTTAGTGCACAGCTGTCTCCTCAAAGTCTACTGGTTTACGCTTCTATGTATTGCATTCAACGTAGTGCTTTGGTGATTTCATTTTAATAAAAATTCATACTTTTAATTAAATTAGATAATGACTGGAAAAACTTACTAGTATCTCCATCAACTGTTCCTACGACAGAAGCCTGGTAGGTCAACCCAAATAAGTGATATTCAATCATCACCTTGTAGCATTTAATCCTAATTAAAAGCCCACATTTTTTGAAGAGTAAATATACCTTTTAAAAGTTGAATCTGTAAATTTTAACATAAAGAACAATGACAGTAATCCCAAAGAGATCAAATCATTTTCTTTTGTCTATATGGCATATGACCTTGAACAGTGAGACAAAAAAAATGACTCAGATTATTTTAGTACCACAATATTTAATTCATATATGATCACTAGTCCAAGCTTTGTTCCTGCCTCAGTAATAACAGTGTTATCATGTCAACATAGTACAGAACAGCTCAGGAGTTTTTTTCCCTTCTACACTAATCTCAAAAACTCATTTCTAAATCAAGACTTTTTATTTTCTTTGGCAAACAGCGCCACAAATGGTTAAATTGTATAAACTTTCTACCTTCAACAACAATTATTTATTTTATCATAATTTCAAGGACAAATTATACAATAAAATGGTAAGCCTTTTTTAAGTGATAATACATATTAAATCCTTACAGATCTTAGGGATGGTAAAATTTGCTAAGTGGGGATCATTACTATATATGAAAACTGAATCTCATCTGTTCAGGCTTTTGATTAAAAAACTGAGAAAAGTAGCCATTATTTTTTTCAGAGGAGAAAGTGATTATTAACATTACAAAATATTGTACAAAATATTTAGACATCCAATAGTCTTCATGACTATGTCAGGAAATGTATAAACTTCTAATAGGCAATAAAGAATAACAAAGGAAAAGTGATATTATTGAGGTAGTATTATAATTGTAAAATAATCTTGCCCAAAGGGTATTGATTAATGGTTCAAGATCAATGTAGAAAGACATTTTTAGCTCTTTGCAACCAAATTATTTCCCCTGACCTATCCTGTTCAACATTGTTTACAGTTATTAAAATGAAGATATTAAAAGCATATTTATCAAATTTGTTGGTGGCACAAATACAAAGGATGTTCAATATGTTGATGATAGAAAAAGAAACACTCAAAAAGGCCTTGATAGACTGAAAGAGTGAACTGAATTCAAAGTATAAAACCCAGTTGGGATAAATAAAACCCTTGCATTAAAAAAAAAAAGTTTATAGCAGTATAGGATGGTAGGAATAGGGGAAAAGCCGGACTTGCCTTTAGTTCTTCATATAAAAACTATTTAAGATATCATTTGATCAAAACTCAATAAGTCAATAGTATGAAAAATTATTTTAAAGGTAGAACAATAAGTTACTCATATAAAAGTCATTCCTATATCTTTGGAATGGTTGGTAATTTCATCCCACTGCCTATTTTCTATACAGTGATCAAAATTTAAGCTGCCTCAGAGGCCATAAAACAAATTGTAATTTGACATCTAAGCTCATCTAATTCTTTTCTTTGATTTATCTGAATGAGCTGTAATGCCTGTCAAGTCCATTTTCCTCATTGATTACAATGTTGGGTATATCCATCCACATGGACAACAGCTGTTAGATAGCCTTATGATCAGTTTTACTCTATCTGACTCTCATCACATAAGCCATGCCACAACTTTTCAATAGCTTAATTTTTACTGGAATGGATCTATTTCTGATAACATTTAGTGATACATTTGTTATTTCAGAGGATTTGTGATCACATTGATGTTGGTACTTCTTAGAAAGGTGCAGATAACCATCTTTCCATATCTTCTCATCCTATACAACAGACATATTAAACATGCATTCCTGAGTGCAGCCACAACCCGACTAAATGTAATTAGGAAATATTTAATAAAATAAATAAAACTCAGCTAACATTACATTTTTAAATGAATTCATCATGCATCCTGTAGGGATCCATATGTATAGCTCACTGGTCCTCATTTCTATTTAAGTTTGACACTATTGCTTTACAACTTTTATCCATGCCATCCTGAAAATATTTTAAGGTTTACCCCATATACTAGAACCATTATCTTGATCTCTTGACATTAAATGTTTGCCAGTGCAGCATGTTGGCCATCCATTTGTTTGATCTATTGCTTTACTATATGATGCAGCAGCACTCTCGTTGATTGCATATGAGAAGAAGGAAATAAGCATATAAAATATAAAATACTATGTGCCAGGAATTATGTTAATCATTTTTATAAATATCTCAGGACCCTCACAATAACACTGAGAGGTAGGGCATATCTCTTTGATATATGATTTGCAGCTTCTTATGAGCAGTTCTTTATTGGCAATATGCTATATAATCTATTTGCAACAATCATATGCTTCTCTATTGTTTTTGAGTGGTGTAGAATGCCTATTGTGTAATTCCACAAGCATTTATGAAACATCTACTATATACAGAGAACTATGAAACTATGAAATCTACTATGAAACAAAGAAATTTGGGTATACAAAGACCAAACAAAAACCAATCTCTTCTGTCAAAATATTTTCATTCTTCTGGGCTTTGATACTTAGTTTCATGGAGAGAGAGCTGATAGATCAATACATTTAAACTTAGACGGGGTTTACAGGTAGGAAGTGAACAGGGCCCAGAAATGAATATGAGGAAGAAAGTAGGACAGATTATATTGGGGCAATTGGGAAGCATCTAAATGAAACAAAGACCTGGGTTTTAACACCAATATTCTTCCCATGACCTATTTTTGCAAATCTTGGAATACCACAGTTTCTAAAGCCTTACGTTTTGATAATGGAGTTGAAAAAAATGTTGGGGGTGGAGAACCTCTGGAGTCCATTTATAAATATGGTGGAATAACATACAAATAGGAAACTGGAAAATTTAACATCTTTATCTGAAACTCAGTTACTCATCAACATTTTCAACATCTGACTTATGCAACTTGACTGTGTTTTATAGGAAAAGCAACTGTGTTTTCTGTTGGAGATGAGGCTTTCCTATTTTCTCATGCCTTCCCCTTCAAGTTCTCTTAGAATCTTCCTCTCCAGGTGATTTATAGAGACATTCTCTTCATATGGTTATCATCTCTAAAATGAATCATTAATATTTTTATATCTATCACCTGTAAGAAAAAATCATAGATGGCTTTTAAAAATAAAATAAACTGTTTACCAGGGATGGGCAAGGCCCAGTTGCATTCTGCTTCATTAAAAATCTTCAGCTATTTTTCAAACATTGAGCAAATCCCCAAACATGTTTTTCCATGAACATTTTCCCTTCATTTACAATCCCATGTGTGTTTTAAGCAAAATGTAATCCTTATGTTTCTGATTCATTTACACTTAACTCATCAAAATGTTGTTTTGTAAATGCTGAGATGTCCAATTTTTAAGTCTCCTTTCTTAGAAACAGGAAGCCACCCATATTTTGCCATGGAGGGGGAAAATGCATACAGACTCCCAAAGATTTAAGTTTGGTTTTAGAATTTAAAAGCAGCAAGATTTGAGTGGGCTTTAAATTTGGCAAACTCTGTTCACTATCCTTAAATCAATTGTACAGAACTTTCATTTGCATCCTCCAAGTAAGCAAAGAATTCCACATGCAAATGGGTAATTACATGCCAGACCATCTGATATATTTGTGTTTTATTGCCATGTAGAATAAAATGTGAATTTTTTTCCCTCTAAATGATAGGGGTAGGTGCAATTCTTTAAGTGTAGTTCCAATATGCATTTGCTGACTGTCTTGGAATAACTAAGAATATGCAGAAAACTTGTAATAGTCTGTAACCACCTATGAAGGAATAATTTGTTGTACAAATGAATGCTATAGAAAAATTGAGGGAGAGAAGATGAATTTATCTTGCATAAGAGTTCAAATGGTTTATAAGAGCTTTTGCAACTATATGAACCTGTCTCAAACCAAACAAGGAGATGAATAGACCTCTGAAGAAAATTGAATGGAAACAGAAAGGAATATACCTTTTTCTCAGAGGTATGTGGCACTTACACAGAATTTGACCATGTATTGGGGATAAAAACCTCATAAAGTACATTCAATAAAGGGTCTTGGAAACATAGACTAAAAATCAAATAAAAAATATAGTCCTAAAGAATTAATAATCAAAGACCAATTCATAGAAACAATAAATGCTTATAGCAATGAAATAGAAAAAGAGCAGATCAATAAATTCAACATACAACTAAAAAAACTAGAAAAAATAAATTAAAAAACTCAATTAAACACCTAATTTAAATTTAAATTTAAATCCTGAAAATCAAAGGGGAGATTAATAAAATAGGAAGTTAAAATTTATTGAACTAATAAATAAAATCAGGGGGCCTGGCTTTATGAAAAAACAATAAAATAGATAAACTATTAGTTAATATGATTAAAAAAAGACAAAAGAAGCCAAATTATCAGAATAAGACATGAAAAGAGTGAATTCACCACCAAATGAAGATGGAATTATAGTCATTACAAAGACTCATTTTGCTCAGTTAATAAATCTAACCTAAATTAAATGGATAAAAATTTATAGAAATATAAATTGCCCAGATGAACATAAGAGGAAATAGAAACTTAAATAATCTAATCCTAACAAAAGAAGTTGAACAAACCAACAATGAGCTACCTAAGCAAAAATCCCAGGACTAGAGAGATTGCCAAGTAGACAAAGAAGGAATACAACCAAATACTTTTTACAACACAAATATAGTGCTTATACCTAAATCAGAGAGGGAGACAGAAAGAAGGGAACTTGGGATTCAAAAATTATTATTTATCTTTTTTACATGTAATTGAGAAAAATGAAATAAAACCATTCTTCTAAAAAACTGAAAAAGAAATGAGTTCCATTAATTACTCTGACACTAGTTATGAGACACTTAACCTCTCTGACACTATTTCTTCACCTGCAAAATGGGGATACAAATGTCCATAGTCATAATTTTACAGGATTATGGATGAGACTTAAATGACACATGAGATAGGGAGTGGACCTATTATTTCATTCACATGTGGAATTCCAAAATGAGCAAATTCTCTCTAACAATCTAACTTGCCACCTTCTCTGTAAATTATCATCTTAGAATACTGTCCATGTTATATATAATCAGTAAGAATATTAGGGTGCATCTTCCATCAATAATAATCGCAGATAACTTTTATATACTGCTTTATGGTTTTCAAAGCATTATTACTTTATCTTCACAACTACTTTCACAGGTTGATGCTATTATTATTACCATTTTGTAGATGAAGAATCAAAGTCAGAGACTAAGCAATTTGCCCAGGGAAACCAAACTATCTAAGGCTGGATTTGAACTTAAATCTTTCAGATCCAGTGCTAACAGTTGGTTGCTTGAAAGTTTCCTTAGGACAACCCCAGTAGCAGTCAAAGCATCAAGAATGATGATGATGATGATGATGATGATGACGATGATGATGATGATGATGATGATCATTACAATAAGAATATTCTTGCACTTGTCCTGTCCAGACATAATTTTTAACATTTTGGAATGAACTACTAATAATATCAGGGTCATGAAAAAATTGGGTGACATAATGCATAGACTACTCAACCCAAACTCAGGAAGACCTGAGTTCAAATCTGCTCTCAGACAATTTCTAATTTTGTGGTCCTGGGCAAAAAAGGTCCATTTAACCTTTGTTTGCCTCAGTTTGCTCAACTCCAAAATCAGAATAATAACAGTACTTAGGTAGATTATGGTTGTTGTGAAAATCAAATGGGGTAGTATTTGCAAATATCCTAGCATAGGGGACAGCTAAGTAGCTCAGTGGTTTGGAGCCAGATCTAGAGATGAGAGGACATGGGTTTGCATGTGACCTCAGACACTTCCTGGCTGTGTGACCTTGGGCAAGTCACTTAACCCCCATTGCCTAGCCCTTACCACTCTTCTGCCTTGGATCCAATACACCGTATTGATTCTAAAATAGAAGGCAAGGATAAAAAAAGGCCTTAGCACAGTACTTGGGATACCTAGCTTGCACAGTGGCTAGAGTGCTAGGACTTGAGTTAGGAAGATTCATCTTCCTTAATTCCAATTTTATTTCAGACATTTAGTACCCGTGTGACCCTGGGCAAGTCATTTAATTCTGCTTCAATTATTTATTGATAAAATATGGTGCAAAAGAAAAATGACAAACCACTCCAGTGTCTTTTCCAAGAAAATCCCAAATGGGGTCACAAAGAGTCAGTCATGATTGAAAAACTACTAAATAACAAAAAAAGCAGTGTACTTGGCACATAGTTGGTACTATATAAATATATATCCCTTTCTCTTTCCTCTGTTTAGAGAACAAGAGTACAGTGTGTGTGTGTGTAATACCTTCTCTCCAGAAGAAAGGGTCAAGACATCTGCTTACAGCCACATAATCAGTCTAGAAAGGGAAGGAAGAGGTAGATTTTTGCATATTGGTCTGTTTTGCTTTTTTTAATTCTGTGAGTTTAGAGAGGGAGAAGAGCATGTGTTTTAGATGTTCTCTGGTACATCATCCATAAAGTGAGTGTTGGAAAAAATATAATTACCACAAGCATGTTGTTGTTGCTTATAATAATAATAATAACAAAAACAATAAGTATGGGAAGGCAGTTATGTTTCCAAAGCACTCAGAGTTGGACCTTAGTGATTGCTAAATTTCCTGTTCTCCCCTCCAATTCCCATCTCCTTTTCTCTTGGTCCATTTGAGCTATCTGGCAGAAGTCTGTTCTTCCAGATATAGTCTCTCAGGATTACATATAGGACATTTTCTCTTCTCCTTCCCTGTAAGAATATGAACTTTTTGAGCACAGAAAAAAAAGCATGTTTTTGCCTTTCTTTCTATTCCCAGTGTTTATATCACACTACCTGGAACATAGGTGCTTAATAAATATTAGTTGACTGATTAACTAGTTACACTCTCATTTCTCAAATGTGGGATAGGATTCATTTGACAAATCTCTTATTTCAAAGGAAATCTAAATAATTTGTGGTTGCAATGTAGTCCAAAGGAAAGAGCACTGGACTTAAAATCAGATTTTATGAACTTTATAGCACTCTAACCCCAAATCTTTCACCTATAAAATGTGATAGTTAGACTAAATTATTTCTTGGATCTCTTTCACCTTTAATACTGTGTAATTCCATGACTACATCAGGATGGAAGAGCCTCATAATTTTACATGCTGCTGGAAACAGAATAAGTCTTAAAGACAAACTAATCCAACCTCCTAATTTTTATAGCTCAGAAAAATGATCTTTGGAGAAATGAAGTAATTTTTTCTCAAGGTCATAGAGCAATGCAATAGATTGACTAGGGATTTAGGACTTGGGTCAACATTCCAAAGTTCTCTCTTCTATACCATGCTGCTTTCTGTATGTATTGCATATCTGTTTACAGTTAGCCAGTCAAGGCTGATGCCAATAATTGTTGTAATGAGAGTGGGAGGCTAGAATGAAAATACAAGTGAGTGGTGCTTGCTCTGAAAGAACTTTGGATGTATCTAGGGACACTCAGTATATAAACATGAAAAATGTCAGAACAGTCAATATTCCATATACTTTCAAATGGGAGCTCCTTCAAGTGGGTGTAAGTATAATCAAATAACCAGCTCAAGGGAAGAATAAGCTGATATTTCAACCTTCAAAAGAATCCACATGAACTGGATAAAACAATTGATTCAGTTGTTACAACTGGAATACATTGAGATGACAGCCAAAAGGACTGAAGCTGCCTTGTCAACATTCAGTCAGGTAGCCACATGTAAACAAGGTCTCCATACTCTTTATTTAAGATGAGGATAAGATGTGAAAAAAGTGGGAACACCAATACAATGTTGGTAGAACTTTGTGAAGTGATCCAACCATTTTGGAGAGCAATCTGTAATCGTAAGCAGAGAGTTATAAAATGTGTACCCTTAAGCCCAGCAATACCACTGTTGGATGTGTTTCCAAGGTGATCAGGGAAAAAGGAAAAGAACCTATATATTATAAAATTTGTATAGCATCTCTCTTAGTGATATAAAAAAGTGGAAATTGAGGGGATGTCCACTAATTGGAGAATGATGGACAATTTATGGCATATGATTGGGATGGAAAATATATAAAAACCTTTTCTAGTTCAGGAGGTGGGGGAGAGGTAGTTGCCAATTTTAATGTAACCAACAAACAAATTAATTAAGAAAAAGAAAAAAAGTTGCATCAATGGTAATGCAATCTGAATCTTAGTCTCTCAGCTCCCCCTGCCAAAATAAAAGATAAAGATACTTTTTTTTAGTTTGTTTCTAGCTTCCTCTAATCTCAGCCTTATTATTGATATCTTTATCTATATATTATATAAACCCCCCAACACATTCTGGGGTATAGTCTTGAAAAATGGTTAGAAAAAGGGAGGAAATATCCCACAAAACATTTACCATTCTTATAAATTGTATTTTGTTTTTTTATAGAACTACTTGCTAGAAAACAACTTTCATAGGACTAGTTTCCAAAGAAAAGACACATAAATGTATAATTTCATTAGAAGAAGAAGTAGACTTCCTCCAGACTTTTTAACAGGAATCATCAGGAGCAGTTGGGCTGAAAAGCAGTGATCCCAAGGCCATGGGCCCTAGAGGTGAGGGATGGAATGTCTTGGGGCTTGATATGAATCTCTTCTGTTGATTATTAAGAGTTGTTTACTTTTATTTTTAAAAACATAAATGCCTAGTAAGTATAAGAAGTAAGTATAAGAGAGCTTCTTTTGTAACTAATAAAGCAGATGGCAAACTGAGTGTGTCCCATTGTCCTTGTGAAGCAGACTGATTAAGATGTAAAGCAGTTCTGTCCCTTACTTTTCCCTAGCTTGGAAAAAAAGCACTAATTAGGATTAATGAATCACCAGTTGTTGTAGAGAGCCAGGTTTCTGACTGGGCCAAAACATGAGAATGATTGAATTTGTGCTGAAGGATTTCTTGTTTGTTTTTGAGTTTTTGATGAAACCCTTGTTTTACATGGAGCTCTGTGTTGGGTTACCCTGAAAGCTCTTCAGAAAAAATGATTAAGAGCAGATTCTGACTTTGTACATCAGCTGTAAACTGCCCATAACTGAGAATGAAAATGGTGATTTTAGCCCTGGTGAGACTTTTGGGTAGTATCTGAAAGAATTGCACCTATGATGTTTTATAATACCTTGTGGTAGCTATTATCCAAAATGATTTTTTTAGGATCAAGAAGGATGTATAGATGTGAGCGAGTAAAGAGTTGAAGATCTAAAAGTCTTTCCTCTTAATCAATTAGCTTAGAATAGATATTTGATTTTAACTCTTTTAAAAAAGATAATGTTTCAATTAAAATTATAACTCCATTTTCCTATACTGAAAATCAAGGATTTGTAGAAGATGATTAGAAAGTCACAAAGTTTGAATATTGCAGTCTTTTATTTGCTTTTGATGTAGCCTTGTTTAGTGCAGAGCAACTTATTCCCACTCAAAAGTCTGCTGATGGAGATGTAGTATTAGGGAACTGTTGCATTCTCACTAAGCACTGGAATAAGTCAAGCTAATTATGAACTGAGGGCTGAATTGGTACAAAGAGCTGGGGGTTGGGAGGTGGGGATGAGGGGGTCAGGGTGAAGATAGAATAAGGGAGTCTGTTTGTGAGGGCCTGACTCTAGGAGGAATCAGGGTCCTGTTTCTGCTTTAATCTGCCCCTGCACAAAGTGGTTTTCAAAACAGTCTCTATTGGTTCTCTTCCAAAAGCTTTAGGCACTCTGTTTGAAACACACCATTGTGCTCTGCTCCTCTAATTACAGCTCTATTTATACCATGAGAAGCAGGCAAGCCCATGGTATGTATGGACCTGGGGGGAATTTGGCAACTTCACTCCCCTGGTGGGCAAAACGGTCTTCATTCATGCAAAGTGAAAGTGGTTCTTGTGGAAACTATTTTCAGGGACTGAAAAATGGGAATTGGCTGATACTGTGACATGATTCTTTGTTCCTACCCACTAGGGATCTCAGACTTATTTCTGATCTTTTTTTTTCATTTCACTTCTATTCTAGTCCATGTGATTCAATTCCATTCTATTTGTTATTATACACATTTTGATTCTATTGGTCTTCTTGGTCATCTCAATGGAATAGTCCTTCAATGTCACATGAAGATGACCATCTCTCTCTCTGTCTCTCTCTCTGAAGCTCTCTCTCTCTGTGTTTTTTTTTTAGGGAACTCATCTATTATTTTTAAATTTATATTTAGTCAATTTAGAACATTATTCCTTGGTTACAAGAATAATGTTCCTTCCCTCCCTTTCCCCAACCCCTTCCTATAGCCGACTCATAATTCCACTGGATTTTACATGTGTATTTGGTCAAAACCTATTTCCATGTTGCTGATGTTTGCACTAGGGTGATCATTCAGAGTCTACATCCCCAATCATATCCGCCTCGACCCATGTGATCAAGCAGTTGTTTTTCTTCAATGTTTCTACTCCCAAAGTTTTTCCTCTGAATGTGGATAGTGTTTTTTCTCTTAGATCCCTTTGAGTTGTTCTGGATCACTGCATTGCCACTAATGGAGGAGTCCATTACATTCTATTGTGCTGCAGTGCATCAGTCTCTGTGTTCAATGTTCTCCTGGTTCTACTCCTCTAACTCTGCATCACTTCCTGGAGGTTGTTTCAGTTCACATGGAATTCCTTCAGTTTATTATTCCTTTGAGCACAATAGTATTCCATCACCAACATATACCACAAATTATTCAGACATTCCCCAATTGAAGGGCATCCCCTCATTTTCCAATTTTTTTGCCACCACAAAGAGTGCAGCTATGAATATTCTTGTACAAGTCTTTTTTTCTTATTATCTCTTTGGAGTACAAACCCAGCAGAGTTATGGCTGGATCAAAGGGCAGACAGTCTTTAAGAGCCTTTGGGCATAGTTCCAAATTGCCCTCCAGAATAGTTGGATCAATTCACAATCCCACCAGCAATGCATTAATGTCCCAACTTTGCCACATCCCCTCCAGCATTCATTACTTTCCATTGCTGTCTTGTTAGTCAATCTACTAGGTGTAAGGTGATACTTCAGAATAGTTTTGATTTGCATCTCTCTGATTATAAGAGATTTAGAGCACATTTTCATGTGTTTATTAATAGTTTTTATTTATTTATCTGAAAACTACCTATTCATGAAGGATGACTATCTCTGCTGTTTCATGTACATCTATAATTCCGGTGATTTTCTGTGTCTCTTTCATTGCTATAATGAGGTTAGAATGGAATCCAGATGAAAAGCAACTGCTTGATCACATGGGTCAATGCAGATAAGATTGGGGATGTAGACTCTAAATGATCACCTAGTGCAAATATCAATAATATGGAAATAGTTCTTGACCAATGACACATGTAAAACCCAGTGGAGTTGTGTGTCAGCTATGGTAGGGAGTTGGGGGGAGGGGAGGGAAAGAACATTATTTTTGTAATCCTGGAAAAATACTCTAAATTAATCAATTAAATAAAAATTTTAAAAAAGAATACACATGAAAAGGATTCAACATATCATGTAGTAAACATAATCTGTAAATGGAGACTGGCCTTTGCTTTCAATTATTAATTCCTCGATGTGTGAGGCCTTGTGCTAAGATCTGGATTTATAGAGTCAAAATTGTGAAATACACACTAACAACAATAATAGATCATCAACTGTGAGTGACTTAACTAGTATTAATAAGGAGAGGATCCAGGACAACTCCAAGGGCTGTATTTTATTTTCTTCATGATTTTTTTTAGTGTAAGTAAGTAATATGTGTCTTATTTCATAAAATGCCGAACAGAGAAATATGTATTATGTGATAATATATGTATAACAAATCATATTACCTGCCTTCTTGGGAAGGAGGTATGCAAAGAATATGGATAAAGTATGATAAAATGAATGTTAACATTGTAATTAATTGACATATAATCTGGAAAAAGTAAAAACATACTTAGAAAATGTTTAACAAAATAAAAATACAATGAAATGTAAAAAAAAATTAAATAATCCAAGTCATTAGGTATAGACATTCTTCTGAAGGGATACAAAATATTTACATAGTACAGAAGACAAAGCAATTTCAAGAGGGAAAGAGTACTACTAGTTAAGAGATCAGGTACTATCATAGTTATTGAGTTATGCTTTGAAGGAAGCTAGATATTCCAAGAAGTAGAGGTGAGGTGGGAATACATTCCAGACATGGGAGACCACTTGTGCAAAGTCATTGATGGAAAAGATAAAATGTTGAGGGCAACTAGCACGTCAGGTGAACTGGAATGTGTAAATAGGAATAGTATAAAATAAGACATGGGAAAAGTCTAGATTAGAGAGAAAATACAGATTTTGAGGTTTAGGTAGGGAATTTATTAGTCACTTTCAAAGGCAATGTTCATTCTAATTCCATTAAAGAGTTTCTTGCATTCTGAAGATATTGAAAACATCTTAGGCTTGGTAGCAGTATTTTCCTCCAGTAGACTTATATTTTTAGTTCTCTTATCTTAGACATTTACAGGAAGACACAGATTATCTATGAATGCTCAGTACTATTATTCAAATCCATTAGATTTTAAACTTTCTAAAGGCAAGGTCTCCCCATCTTTTCTGCTTATGTCTAAAGTCACCTAGATTTTTGAGGGCTTCAAAACCTTCATTCTTCCAGTCCTTGTAATACTTCTCTTCAGTGTCATTTCTATGTCACTTGATAAATTCTCTATCAATTTGTGCATGAAAGCAAGATTGTTTTTTACATCTTTCTATCCCCAATATCCTTATTTCCTCCAAAGAAGAACTTAATAAATTTTAGTGATAAAGACGTTATGAAGAGGAAGAAAAATCATCCAGCTATCCATTCATTTATCTCCATTGATTCAATATGAAATAAAAATTTTTCTTTCCTTTTTAAAAATATACCCACCATTTAGTGAATAGGTGCTAATAAATACTTACTTAATCCATTATTTATTTAAAAATAATCTTCAATTCCCAGAAGTCCTTGATATTTCCCAGAATTCTCTATAATCTCACCTGAGTCTCCACCTGGGCAAGATCACAATTAGTATTTAAGGGACTCTCTGCCTCACACGGCGGCGCAGTCTCTTCCATTTTGCAATGACTTAGTAAGTAAGCTAAGCTTGGGGGTTCTGAATTTGCTAATCATGTGGTTTATTATTTTGTATCCTTGATTTCTAATAATCTTAATAAACCTCATAAAATATAACACTTATTACTAGAAACTAATTTAATTTTTACAATACATATTACATGCAAAATACTAGGCAACTATAAGTGCAAGTGAAATGGAAATGTCATAACTTCTAATTTTATGTTATTTATTTCAGAAATTTAGTGTAATATGTTAGTTTCCCCAGGGTACTGAACATTTGGGTGAATTATATATTTATACTGTATTTTGTAAAAATTAAAATTAGATCTCAGTACTAAAATATTATCTTTTAGGTTTATTAATGATCATTAGAAATTGTCAATGTGGAATCTAGAAGTCCCCAAACTTGTGGCTTAGAAAGATTTAGTGATCCCTAGTTTATTTAGGGCGGAGGTAGAAACCCCAGGTTTGACCTTATCACATGAGAGTTCCTCCTTGAGGGAAAGTCCTAGTTCACTGATCTCAGACTAACAATAGACTTTAAGATGTTAAGTATCTCCTTTGTCACAAAGGTCTCTCCTCCTAAGTCCAAAGTCCTTTACCAATGTGGCCCAGCCCTTGGCTGGGTCTTTCCCTTTTGTGTCCATTATCAAACTTCAGCCCCTTACTGTTATTCTTCTCTGGAACTCCTCATTTTCCTTTATTACCATTGTAAAGTCAATCAGCTGTCCCTCCCATCCTCAGCCCCCCAACTTTAATGGCTCCTTGGAATTCTCCAATCTAATGGGGTTGGTTTTCCCAGGGGTCAGTGCCCAGAGCAGCCAGAGTTAAATCCTCCGACTCTGGGCAGTTGTGTGACATGCAGCTCTGTGTTGAGGCCTACTATTATACTGAACCCATTTCCCTTGATTAAAGAGTGATCTTGGCCATTTAATAGTCCTGTATTTTTACGTAGTCAACAAAATCAAGGAATAAAGAGGATACAAAAATAAAAGACCATGTGCCCATGGCTGATTAGCCAGTTCAAAATCCCCACTCACCAATGTCACCGTGCTGACAGGAAGCCAAGGGCCAGCAGGACCACCCACTCAATATGTAACTCCTTTCTACAGGAAGTACATAATGACAGGAAGTCAGTAGGCCCCCAGGAAATGTAGTTCTTTTTTAGGGTAACAGATTTTCAATTATACAATTTTATTTTTCCTTCTGTCACATTTTATGCTCCCATTGTTATGATTAAGGTTGCATTTATGTTACACCTAGATCAGTTATGACCCTGGGAGAATGGCATTTTTTGAACCTTTCAATGATCCTTAGTATGTTAGCTGAGTCAATAAGCTATGCAGGGATGCAATTGTTCAAGATGCTACAATATTTGCTATTATAATTTCACTTTAAAAAAAACAATGAGGCAATTTCCCAAAATTTAAACTAGATTTATTTTTTAATCATGTTCTTTACTAGGCATTCTATCATTTAAGAAAGGTAAACTAAATCACATCAGTGTCTTTATCCTGCTCCACCCTTGGGAGTCTGGGTAATGATCCCAAAAGATAGGGGTATTTTGGATTCTTGGCAGGGGTCCTGAGCCCTTCTGTTCTGGGAGCAACTACTTCTTTAATTCTCAGGAGCTTTCTGATCACCAGGGAGGTGGAAGGGTCGGAGGAGTACTGAAAGTCAAGTCTTTAAGTAGGGAGAGATCATTGCTGCTGACTTCATTTTCTATCCCACTTGGAGATTTCAGAAAACCACAGAAAAATAGCTTAGCCATGACAGATTGTAGAAGTCTGCTGCTAACAATGACCATGGATATCTACCAAGTTCAATTTCCATATCCATTAATAGATTTATTATCTACCATTAGGGCACATCTTTCCATTACACATGAGTTTTCTTTTCTATAAGAGTATTTATAGAATATTCTAAAATCAATTCTATTCATGTTTACTAATGTTTTATTATATACCTAGCATTGTATAAGATGTTGTGAAGATATAGAAGAATTATAAGCTTTGGTCCCTCAAAAGATTTATAAACATTTGGGAATTGGGAAAGTTATTAGAAATTATATATTACAACCTACATATATGACAGTTGAAGTAACTGATGCCTCAAAATATAAAGTGACTTAATTAAAGAAACATAACTTATTAGTGAAGACAGTTCTCATGATTCCCAGTCAACTGATTCTTTTTTTCTAATATACCACCTGGCCTCAAATTACTGCATTAAAAATTAGTTAACACCACAAAAGAGTATATAATTTTGCACTAAATTAAATATAATCAGATACAATAAATATATATATTCAATAATAAAAATTCAATTAATATTAAGCACTGACCAGGTATAAGTCCTTGTTGAATATTAAAGATACAAAGACAAGCCAGTTTTTGCTCTTGAAGAATTTATATTCTACTGAGCATGTTGGGGAGGAGAACAATCTTACATATGTAGTTAGTTTTGCTATATAATACAACATAAGCTTTCCTAAAAATCACCACACATTGCAAAATGTGTGATCAAACCTTAGAGCTCATGGGGAAAATCGCATTAGGGCATAAGACTTGAAAAATTTATTCAGCAATCTATTAAATATAGGAACCTAATTAAAATAGCAGTAATTTTATACATGTTAAATGGTTTAGAAAAACATAAATACTAACCTAAATAGTGGTGTTGTCCATGGCCTTGGCCAACTGTTCTATCTGTAACCAAATTTTCACAGGCCATGATTGCTAAAGTAGCTGTTGGCAAGAGAGCAGAGTGCAAAGGGGAGGTGGATATTGGCAGAAGTTAGGGGAAAAGGGAGTGGCTGGGAGTGTAGAAACATCAGATCAGTCCTCATTTGCTCACAGCAACTATTTCACCAGAAAATAATAAATATGGAATTTTACCTCAAAAATATGTGAAGTTTGATTGTGGAAGTCTTGCAGCTTGTGAGTTATTGTGAAGTTGTCCATTTTTTTCTATGTTCTCACACATAAGAAAAAGCATTTATGACATGCTTAAATCATTCCTGAATATATCAATCACATTGGAATAAAATGTATCTTTGCAATAAGAGTTACATTAGAACTGACTACAAACAGAACTGATTACAAAACTAAAAATGGTCCAAGGTAGGCTATGATGGGGACCAATAAGATACATATGTAAAGAATTCTAGGAATATCTAAAAAAGGAAGGAAAATTTTCCCTGAATAGTGTAGAAAAGACTGCCCTGGTGAGGTAGACCTCCAGCAGAGCTTTTAATAATCATCAGTATTCTCCGTGGCAGAAATGAGAAAACAGTTCACCATATAAACTAAAAACATTGATTAGTCTATAACTGAAGAGTTTGGAGTAGGTGTGTTAAGTTTGGTGACCACCAAAACTGTCAGTGTGGCAGAAACATAATGAAGGTGAAGAGAAATAATATGAAATAAGGTTGGAAAAGTAAATGGGAGGTTAGTGGTAGAGAGCCATAAATAGGAACCTGAGAAACATATTTTATCCTAGAGGTAATAGAGTTTCTATAGCTTCTTGAACAGGGAAAGCTCTGCTTTTAGGATAATCATTTTGGCAGATGTGCAAAATATGAGGGAGAAAGACTGAATAGGAAGTCATTTACAAGAGTCCAGTTCATAACAAATATAAGACTATATAGTATTTACATAGCATTTTAAAGTTTGCAGGATGCTTTACAAATATTTCATTCAGTTCTTCAAATGATTTTGGGAGATAAGTGTTATAAGATAATAAAGTACTTATATTCTATTGAAGGGGAAAAAGTAACCTCTCAGAACCTTAAAGTCTTCAAAGGCCATTTTGGTTTAATTTAAGTCTTTTTCACTTGTATCTGACTCTTCATGACCCCTTTTGGAGTTTTCTTGGCAAAAATACTGGACTAGTTTGCCAGTTCCTTCTTCAGCTTATTTTACAGATAAGGAAATGGAAGCAACCAGGGTGAAGTGACTTTCCCAGGGTGACACAACTACTAAGAGTTTGAAGTCAAATTTTAACTCAGGTTTTCCTGACTCCAGGCCTGGTACTCTGTTACATTACTTAGCTGCCTCTCAAAGGCAGTTAAATAAGAGAAGCAGAGGAACAGAGGATGGTTTTCTTGACTGTGGTGGTATTTTTTTCCTTATGATCTTATAAGAAAAAAGAAAAGAGAGGAAAAGGGAATATGTTAAGTGGGAAAAAAGTAAGAAGTTGAACTTCCATGATCTTATAATTAAAGGGGTAAGAGAAGCCAGCCTCATTTTCATATGTACTGACAAAGGGGGGTTGAACACACTCACACATATTTGCCCTCTTTCTATTCCATACACATACACAAATTCACATAAAGGATCAGATACATAATATATTAAACTCAAAAGACAAACAAGAAAAGTCAAGGAGAGAGCAGAAGGGAGATAATCAAAGATTACAGTGAAGAGTAAGTAATAAGCCAAAAGAAATTCTATCATTATATCTTATTTTGCAAAATAGAGTCTAAAAGGAAAGAGAGAAAATAAGGACTTGTGATTAGAAACTGGACATAGGGAAAAGAAAAGGAGCAGTCAATCAACTAGTCAGTCAATGTACAATCATTATGTACCAGATGATGTGCTAAGTGTTCTGAATTGAAAGAAAATAAAATGGTCTGCATTCTCAAGTACTTTGAATTCTTATATGGGGAAAACAATAGGCAAATATCTATGTAAGTAAAAGATATGTACAGTATAAATGAAAGGAACTCTTGAAGAAAGGGGTCTTGGGAAATATGGTATAAGACCTGCAAACGTAGGTAGACCGAGCTTCCTAAAGAAATCCAGGAAAGCTAGGTGAAAGAAGTAAGGAGAGAGAAAATTCTGGACATGGGAAAGAGTCAGTCCAAAGGGAAAGTGTTAGGAAATGGAATATCATGTGTGAGGAATAGAAAGTAGGAAGAGAGTAGTATTTTGTTTAGCTTTGGTCTACAAGACCTATCTAGGGAGGAAGATAATTGTTAAGATCTACCAAAATCCATGTGTCCTAAATAATTCAAGAAGAAAAGGAAGATTATGAAAAGCAGCAGGATGGAAATATAATGTTCAAATTTAAGATCATTAGTGTTAAGCATACTCCTCTTTCACCATCTTATTTTTTGTACAGTGGGAGACAGACAGAGAGCAAAGAAAGGGAAAAAATGTGAGGACAGAATGGAGGGAAACATAGAATTAATAATGAAAGTGTTAAATTTACTCGTAAAACAAAAGGATGATAGCAAATGAATTAGAAAACAGAATTCAGCAACATTTTTAATAAGAATCTTGAAAAATATTCACAGAGAATTAAAAGGAAAAGATAGAGCAGTGTCAATTGTGTTTCAAGTCAATTCAAAAAGTAGGGAATTAAATTCCATTTAAATGGGAATTAAATTACATGAAAAAATAACCAAAACTAAAGTTTTGAAGTCAGTGCTTGACTTGGAGTCAGAAAGACCTTGGATTGATTCCTGGGACACCTACTAGTTGTGGGACCCTGGACAAATCACTTAACATCTTCTTCACTCATCTGTAAAATGATGAAGTTGGACCTACAGTCCAAGCCAAGCTTCTAAGGCTCCTTTTAACTCAAAATCTAGGATCATATGATCTTGAAGTTTATACAAACAAAAACACTCATCAGGACTGTTAAGTTTTTTAAAAAGCTTTTTAATTACACACCTGATAATGGTCTTGCATTTGCATTCAACTGTGTTTCCACTTTTATTTATTTACCAGTTAGATGCATGGCCAGAGGCTTTTAGGATCCATACTGAGAGTGAATTCCTCACACAGTCACCTATTTTTGATGGTCTTAAAAGAAAATAGAAAAGAGAGAGGGAAAAGGTGGTCCTAAATTGGTCACTGTGTTTACATAAAGCCAAAATAAAACTGTGGAGAAAAACCAATCAACCTCTCAACACATTCCCCCCCCCCAAAAAAAAAAAGGTTGCTTGGCTAGTCTATTTACTTTTCATTTGTATGAAGTAAAGGTGTATAGGAACAATCAATGTCATCTCTTGAAGTAAGTATGCTATCTTTATGGTTTAATTTCAATGCAAAAGTTTGAGGAGTTTTGTTGGGAAGAATTTTTGAATGCTTATTTTGCAGACAAAAAGATAATGCCTACATGATTACAGCCAATTGTAGAATAAAAAAATTCCATCATGTGGACTCACCATCTTTCAATTTGAGTTTATAATCCTTCCTATCCTCTAATTTAAATATTAGAAGGGAAAAAAGAAAATAGTGAATCTAGGCATATGGTAGTCATGTAACCCTTTTTTTGAGAGTGATTGCTTATGTCTTCTCAGTTCCATATCTAGGAGTATTGTCTGTGGCAAAACCACTGACCCCTTGGATTATTATATAGAACTGTACTGTTTCCTCAGAAAATGGAAGATGTCCTCAAAAATCTAAAGAGAAGAGGGAATCTTTCAATGGAAAAGATGCTTCCTTGGCTCTAACAATTCCTTCCTGAGTATGACTTTTGGTAAATGACTTCATCTCTCTGTCTAACTTTTCTTTCATGAAACATGAGTATATTGGACTAGCTGACCTTTAAGATTATTTCTAGCTCTAATTGTATATTCCTATGACTACTCTAGAGGTCCTTGATGAGGTCTTTCAGATATTCTCATTTAAAATTTTATTGTGCTAATTTCACCAAGACACATGTCACCAAGTGATGTCAATATCCATGGGTTCAATTCCTCCAGTCACATCAACTAGTTGTTGATAAAGATAACTCATTTAGTGTACCAAAATTTTTTAAATAATTATATTTATGGACTATTTAAGTACCTTGATATTTTTATCACTCTCCATATCCATTTCTACCACTACATTATTACTGAGGAAGAAGAAAGGACCAAAGTCAATTATGTACTTGTCTTTGTTTCATGGATTGTTATGGTTAAAACCTTTATTAACTAGCAGTCAGTCTACTAGTAGTGAATGGCTCTCTACTTGGCCAGACTGGTTGTTGGAAAGCAGGCACAGAATGTTGTAGACACAATATTCTAAACTTTTGTAGCTTATTAGGACTTCTTAGAACCAGTAGTGTTTTGCCATGGTCTTCAAGAACACAAGGCTATTTCTGTGTACATAGTTGTTGATAATAGATTTGAGTACAAATGGGTTTACATTTCATATATCTTCCCTAGTGCTTGGAAGAGACTCAGTTAATATATATGCTTACAGATACATATAACTAAGACCGTATACTTAATGACAAATCATTTCCTTTGCTCATCGTACCAAAAATAAGACCTAACAAGAGAATACATTATTGTCCTTTCTTATTGTGAAATTTAAAAAGTTTGGCTACTGAAGAACTCAACTGACTCCTGACTTTTTCACTTACACTTGTGTGAGCCTAAGCAAAGCACTTTTCCTCTCTTAACCTCAAATTTCTTATGTCTAAGATGTGAAGTAAAACCAATTTTACCACCAACCTCATAGGGATGTATATTTTTATTGTTCTTTTAATTTCATCAGTATAAGAACAACTTGCCTCCTCCACTCAGGAATTTCTACCATTGCTTTTTCTATTAAAGTTGTAATTACCTAGTGACCTAAGAGTTTAAGTGAGGTTAAGTGACTTGTCCAAGATCAAATGTCAAATCCATAGTGGAACTCAGGTCTTCCTAAATCCAAGACAAGTTCTTTTTCCACCATGCCAAATAGTCTTTTGTTAGGGTTGATATGATATGAGGTTCAAACAAGACCATGCTCATGAATATGAATGAATATAGAATTATTATTATTATCATTATAGTTGTCATCAAAATCATGACCTTTATTCAGTCATTTTCTGGGAAGTCAGCAACAGTTACACATGGAATTGTAAGTAGTTTTCTTTCTGTCTCATCTGGAATGGACCTGGTGGAAAAGAACACTATATTACCTATGTGTAGCTGTGTGACCATGAACAGTTAGTATACATTAATTAAGTACCTACTATGTGCCAGGAATTACACTAAGTACTGAAATATAAAAGAGGACAAAAGGTAGTCCTTTGCCCTCAAGGAGTTCACAATCTAATGGACAAATCATTTACCCTCTCTGGGATTCTCTCTTTACCTCGTAAAAAGGAAAATAATGCTGGCTCCTTCTCTTCTGTAAGGGAATGATGATAAAATAAAAACATGTATATTAAAATACAAAGCACTGTACAAATGCAAGTTATAATTGTGAGGAATCCTCTTGTACCCTCCTCCCCTGGATGCAATTTTCATGAAAACTTTTCCCCCACTCTCAGTCTTTAGTGACAGTCTTACTTCTGCCTTTAAAGAAATGTGTTTTATGGCAGCACAGATATAGGTTTCAAACACTAGGGTCACTACAGTGTTTCCATTACAAACATGCTGACTCCAGGCTTGTAGCCCCTTCCACATACTGAACTCCATTTGGAGTTCCATGTGCTGAGAGACTTCTGGAAAAGGCCCAACAACAATTACAGGCTAACACACCATACACATTTTGCTCATGTAATTTCGGCCTGCATATTCCTTTGATTGCCATTGGGCTCCATCCTGTACTCTTTCAACACAAGGATTCTCTCTGGGAGGGTGGAGATGGGGATGGATGGGGACAGGGGATTTGAGTGTGTAGAAATTCTTTAGGATTCTAAATGTAACAAAACATTTAGAAGGTTGAATCTTCTGTCAGAACTGAACTAGAATTTAATTTCATGAGCTTATTATATTAATATATCTGTGTGGGGTTTCTACATGGACAGAGCAAAATGTATTTTTTAATACAATGCTTTCTATACTCAGACCTTTTCTCCCCTCAGATTGATGGTGGTTCCCAGCTGAAAAGATGGCTCCAACCTTGATGCAGTCAGATGGGCTTCTCAGAGGTATCCAAGAAGCCACCGTCAACTTGGACTCATTTGCTATGTACTGTACTGTACAGAACTATGTCTCTGCCAGGTTGTGTGGAAAGGACCTAAAGTCAATTATTTGTTGCTTCAGTGCCCCCTTAGGGTCAGCCAGCTGCAGTTATATAATGTGATCCAGCAGTTCAGAATGTGGCAATGAAGAATTGGGGCTAAATGTGTTATAACCCTCTGTTCTCTGCTCCCCTGATTTAAAATAATAGAGGCTTCATCAGTGATGGAAACTGAAGTTAGAGTCTGATTTTCCATTCTTCAGATTCCTATAGATGTATTCCCTTACCATATTTGGGATCTAACCTACTGTAAAAGCCTACAATTGCTCTTTCCACCTTGGTCACAGTCAATATTAATCTCACTCTCAGATTTAGCTACCATATCCAGAGTTCTAGCTACATCACACACCTGTATGGGATGCTCTGGTGGCTCCCTACTGCCTACCAAATAGAGTTCAAACTCACCTACCTAGAATTGAGGACTTTCCACAATATGACACCACTCAACTTTCCAGTCTTCTCATAGTCTCCCCTCCATACATATTATGTCTGAATATTCATTCAGACTGTAGTACTCAGTTTCATTCATCTATTCTCATGTAATCCTTGCTTACCCTAGTCCTTCTGTCTAGTATGTCTTATTTCTTCCAATGTTGTGCATCGAATTCCAAGCCCAGATAAAATACCAAATCCTCCAGGAACTCAGTTTTAACTTTCATTATTTGTAACAACTTCCTTCATTCTTCATACAGTCCATTTTAAGCAAATTACTAATCCACCCAAGATATAAAATGATATATTATAGTTTTGTTTCTATATTATTCCCCTTAACCTATGAGGCTACAAACTCTCTGAAGGAATGACCCACACCTTATCTAAACTTTACATCACTCCCTCCCCAGCCCAGAGTAGATGCTTAATAAATGTTTGTCACAGGGGATGACAGCATCTCTTCATAACTGTCACTAAACATGGACATAGGAATATACCTGGACATATTTTGTGAGAGAGAGAGAGAGAGAGAGAGAGAGAGAGAGAGAGAGAGAGAGAGAGAGAGAGAGAGACAGAGACAGAGAGACAGAGAGAGAGAGAGATCAGGTCAAGGGTGAAATATATGTACTTCAGGAGCTATGAGTTTCTGATCACATCCCTACAATTCAGGATTGCCTGTAGCATGCTTAGAAGATGGATGGTGGGACAGATCTGTTAGCTTCTGCTCTCCTAGCAAAAAGTAACTACAGAAAATGGTACTTTAATCTTTGCCATTTCCCCAATCAGATGGAAAACTCTTTGAAATCACAGATCCTGTTGAATCTCTCCTAGTCTACCACAATGTTTTATATAGAGTAGAGTGCATGGAATGATTGGAATTGGAATCTTTGAAGAGTAGCTACCTATAGCCTAGCTGATCCCAAGACTGGAATTCTCAGCACAAGGAGGGGAGTGGAGAGACTTTTCTAGGGCTATATACCTAGAAAGGATTGTCAAGGACAGGGTCCTGACCTTAGGGTCAGAGTTAGGCAAATCCAGATTCTCATTACAAAACAAAGGTTCAGCAGCAAATACAAATATGTACCTAATGTACTCTGCTATAAACACTAGAAGGATTGCCAGTCCGTTTCTGGCTTGGAGCAGTCTGAATCTGTTGAGCAGAATAACTTTATTTCTTTTATTTTTTTAATTAAAAATATTTTTCCGTGTTTCCATGATTCATTTTCTTTCCCTCCCCTCTTCTCTCCCACCTCCCAGAGCCGACAAACAATTCCACTGGGTTGTACAAATGTTATCAATTGATAACCATTTCCATAGTAGAATAACCTTATTTCTTACAAACTCTAATTCATTCAACATATTCCTCTTCCTATTTCTCTCCCATTAGTGTATCTTCTTTCCTCTTCCTCCCCAGTGTCCCAGGTGTAGAAACTGATAGTTATATCACAGAGATTGGTAGGAGCCATCATCGTCATCATCATCACTAAAATTTATATAGTGCTTTAAGGTTTGCAGAGCATTATACAGGTTATCTTATTCGAGCCTCGTGATAGCCCTATGAGTTAGGTACTATTATTATTCCCTTTTTACAGAGGAGGAAACTGAGACAGAGGGGTCATGATTTGTCCATGATCACATAGGTAGTAAGTATCTGAGGTAGGATTTGAACTCTGGACTTTCTGATTCCAAGTCCAATGCTCCATACACTGGACTAAGATAATCTCAATATGCCACAAATCAGCCTTCCTTTTAACTCTAGTAAATGGTGGGAGAAAAGGGAGGTATGATCACTGGGCTGATGTGGGGGATGGGGAGCTGGGTGTTCACCACAGTTTTTAGAGTGTTTTGTTTTGTTTCACCACTTTAGTCGTGGCTATGTTCTGAAAAAGCTAGGCGTTTTCCATTCTTTTTTCATTATTTAAGAATGGCTGCAACCTTTATTTGAAACCAATAAAGAGAAAGCTTTTCAAAAATATGTCATTTGGCAAGGGGATGCCCTGCCAAAGGAATAGCACTGGTCTCTTGAGAGAACAATATGCATTTTGTAAACTTTCATAAGAGACAATTTATGGCTTTGAGAAAACAAAACAGGAAATTGAATTAAAAGGAGAAACATATTCAAATAATGCTCAAGTGATGACATAAGCCAACCAGGGACCAGAAATCACAACCCAGAGGCAGGCAGTGTCAACCAGAAGAATTTTCTGGCATTGGCTGGTGGGTGCCAATAAATAAAGGGAGGTGTTTTACTGTTTAATTGGTACCGGCTTGCATTTTTTCACTGGAAGCAAACTAACTTCTTGAAATGGGATTATTGTCCCATGCACAATGTTCCCAGATGCTAGCATCTTTTTTTTTTCAGCAAGCACTGGGATTCTGATCAAGAGACCTGGCCATTGTTGAAATACTTTGAACCCTTACCGCTGGCTCAATGTATTGGCAAGAGTTCACTAAAAGGTGCTCTTAGAGGATGTCAGGTGAAGAATATTTTCTTCTAAAAATTTCCATCTAAAAATATTTGTGAGGAGGATTCAGAAAAGGAAAAAAAAAGAAAAAAGCAACAGTTGAGTCTTTAGCCAAAAGGAGGAAAAAAAAAACACAACAACAGTGATTTTCTGCCAACAGCAGTTTTTTAAAATACCATATTATATTCAGGGATTGTAGGAGCAAGGAAGTAGTATTCCATAATTCAAATTGATATAGTAAGCTTTGAGCCTGCATGCCTCTTTCCATCTTAAGTTCTTCCTGGGTAAGACCTTCATCTGTAAGAATAGAAGAAACCTTGGAAGTCAGTGAGTGGAGTCCTGTTATTTTATGATGCCTCAGAGAGAGGTTAAGTGAATGACCCAAGTATTCTTAGTATTATAATTTACCAGAAAGGACAAATTATGAGATATTTTTAAGTTTAACTCCTGATCCAATAAGCAGTAATTTGTGAAAAGGCTCCTTGATCTCTTGCTAAGCATAAAATAAAAAGTACTCTACTGGCAGAACTATAACTAAGCCTTTCTCCCCAGCACTTAAATTAAAAGGATGTAAGCATTTATCAAATGCACTCTTTCAGCAGCTTAGAAACTACTGAGCTTAATCAATAAGAATAATTTGTTAACATAAGTGACCAACACTATTTTCATTGTTAATATCACCTTAATATCTGTAATACCTGTAAACCTGGATTTCCCTGAATTATCTTAAACTCAACATGTGTAAAATTAAACTCTTTATCCTTTTGCTAAACCCTCCCTTATTGCAAAGTTGCTGTTGAAGACATCACAATCTTTTCTGGCTCGCAGATTTATAACCTTGATATTATCCTGAATGCTCACCTTTTCTCCTCTCATATATCTACTCTGTTGCTATAGTTTACCATTTCTGCCTTTACAACAAATTTCCTCCACTCATTCAGAGTTTCCACTTCAATTTAGGCTTTCACTATTTCCTAAATGATCTTCCTGTCTCACATATCTCCCAACTCTAGTATGTTTTACACATGACTAACAAAATAATTTCTTTTAAATGTCACTTGTCCTATATGACTTGCTAGTCAACTCCCATGGCTTCGTATTGCCTCTAGAATAAAATGAGTCACCTCCTCAATTTCTCTTTTAAAGTTCTTCACAAACTTCCCTCCACCTATATTTCCAGGGTGTTGGATATTATGTTCCCTCTCACCATCTGTGATAAAATGTCTTCTTTCTATTCTTCACATATAGCATTCCAATTTTACCCTTAATTTGCTGTCCCTGATGCCTACAATGTAATACCTCCCAACCTCTACTTCATAGGATACCATATTTCTTTTGTTGTTTGTCGTTCATCTTTTGTTTTCAAAGAGGACCAGTGGCATCAGAGGGTGATGTCTTGCCTTGTGCATGAATTGAATTTAAATGAGACTGAGGTGCACATAGTCTCACTATCCTAGTCATCAAAATTTAGTGGCAAGACAAGATGACTGGCAAAAGCCTGGGATGCAATGAATGACCTTGACATATTCCGTGTCTGACCAACCAAACTCTTAAGTATTCCATTGCATCTACTGCAACTACTATCATGACCACTGGCACAAATTGTTTTCATCCATCATTCTGGAAGTCTTCAATATGCTTGGGTGGATATTCTCCTAAATCACCTATGCATTTGAGAACTGTTAGTTACTTTCAGTTTGGTTTAGTCCATCTACTGAGATAGTTTTACCAAAGTGAATCTTCATACTACAGCTTCTTGGAGCCACAGGGGAGTGCTGGGAGGAAGGTGGATAGCAAAGGTAGATGAACAATCCTGAAAAGGGTTTGACAAGCCATCACACTAAATGAGTGAGTCCTCCCTGAACACCCCATTCAGCAGCTTCATTGTGTGTGATACCTGTTTCATAGACTCTATTTTCTTTTTATGGACTGTTAGCCCTCTCAGTGGTCTGAGCACTGCAGGTTCTCTATCTGCTATAGCACATTTTATTACTCTTCCATAGTACCCAGGATGGACTGACTAACTGCTCCTTCTGTTTCTTGAAGTGCCATCTTCCACATTTCCACTCCCCCTGCTCCACACACATCAACACACACACACACACACACACACACACACACACACACACACACCTTTTAACCTATAATTCAAGCATGACCTTTGGTCTAAAGTTTTTCCTGAAAAAATATGGGGTGGGGAAGGGCAGCTAATAGATAGTAGTTAAAGCACCAGTCCTGGAGTCACACTAAATGAGTGAGTCCTCCCTGACCTGCATTGACCTGCATTCAAATGCTATCTTAGATACTTTTGAGCTATGTGATCCTGGGTAAGTCACTTAACCCCAATTGCCTAGCCCTCCCTGGATCTTCTGGCTTGGAACTGATACTAATACAGAATGTAAGAAGGTAAAATAAAATAAAGCCTTTCCTAATACTGTCCACTGCTAGTGCCTTCCCTCCCAAATTACCCTGTATTTAATTTTTTAGGATATTCACTTTATATTTTTTGCCACATATTTCAAAAACATACTTCTAGTTTCCCCTATTAAAATGGAAGCTTTTTAAAAATGTGATTTGTTCTTATATCTCTAGCACCTAAAAAGTGATTAGTAGATATTCGATTGATCTATCTAAAACTATCAGCAAGCATTTATATTAGAGATAAACAAGACTTTCCAGTAAGATTAGAGGTGAAGCAAAAATTATCACCACTATTATTCAGTAATGTACAAGGAATGCTATATAGCAATAAGAGAAGAAAAATAAATTTAGGCAATTAGTATATGTAGTGAGAAAACAAAACCTATCCTTTTTTTAAATATAAAATTTTAAATATTTTCACTTGTTAACATGATTCATTTTCTTTCCACCTCCCAGAGCTGATTAGCAATCCCACAGGGTTGTATAAATGTTATCAAAAATATTATCACTTGATATCAATTTCCATATTATTCATTTCTACTATTGAGCAAACTTAAAGCCTAAACCCCAAATCACATAACCCTATATATTTTTCTTTGCATTTCTACTCCCATAGTTCTTTCTCTCAATATGGAAAACATTCTTTCCCATAAGTCCTTCAGGAGTGTCCTGGCTTGTTGCATTGCTAATAGTAGCAAAGTCCATTACATTGCATTGTTTCACAGTGTTTTATTTTCTGTGTACAATGTTACCTTGGTTCTGCTCATTTCACTTTGAATCAGTTCATTGAAGTTCTCCCTAGTTCATATAGAAATCCTCCAGATCATCAATCCTTATAGCACAATAGTATTCCATCACCAACATATACCACAATTTGTTCAGCCATTCCCCAATTGAGGGACAACCCTTGATTTTCCCTTCTTTGCCATCATAAAGAGTGTGGCTATGAATATTTTTGTATAAGTATTTTTTTCTTATTATCTCTTACAGGTACAAACCTAGTATTGCTGCATCAAAGTGCATACATTCTTTTAAAGCCCCTGTGCATAATTCCAAGTTGCCCCCCAGAATGTCTGGATTAATTCATAAATCCACCAGCAATGTATTAGGGCCCAGATTTTGCCACAACCCCTCCAAGACTTATTATTTTCCTTTACTGTCATATTGGCCAATCTGCTAGATGTGAGGTGGTACCTCAGAATTGTTTTGATTTGCTTTTCTCTAATTATGGGAGATTTAGAACACTTTTTCATGTGCTTATTAATAGTTTTGATTTTTTTATCTGAAAACTACATATTCATGTCCCTTGACTATTTGTTAATTGAGGAATGGTTTGATTTTTCATAAAATTGACTTAGTTCCTTATAAATCAGAAAAAAATAGACCTTTGTCAGAAGTTCTTTTTTTATAAAAACCAATTTTTTGCTTCCCTTTTAATTTTGGTTGCTTTGGTTTTGTTTGTATAGAAACGTTTTAATTTAACATAATCCAAATTATTCATTTTATAGTTTGTAATGTTCCCTATCTCCTGTTTGTTCTTAAATTCCTTCCTTTCCGATAGATCTGACAGGTATTCTATTCTATGCTCACCTAATTTACTTATAGTTTCCCTCTTTATATTTAAGTCATTTGCCCATTCTGAATTTATCTTTTATAGGGTGTAAGATGTTGATCTAAACCTAATTTCTCCCATACTGTTTTCCAATTCTCCCAGCAACTTTTGCCAAATAGTGGGTTCTTGTCCCAAAAGGTGGGATCTTTGGATTTTTCTAACACTATCTTGCTACTATCATTTACCCCACGCCTATTCCATTGATCTACCCTTCTGTCTCTAAGCCAATACCATATTGTTTTGATAATCATTGCTTTATATTATAGTTTGAAATCTGGTAATGCTAGGCCTCGACACTTCCCATTTTTTCCCATTAGTTCCCTTAATATTCTTGATTTTTTATTCTTCCAGATGAACTTTGTAATAATTTTTTCTAATTCCATAAAAAAAGTTTTTGGTATAGTTTGATAGGTATAACTCTGGGTAAGTAAATTAATTTAGGTTGGATTGTCATTTTTATTATATTAGCTCATCCAACTCACAAAAATTGATGTTTTTCCAATTGTTTCAATCTAGTTTTATTTGTGTGAAGAGTGTTTTGTAGTTATGTCCATAAAATTCCTGAATTTGTCTTGACAAGTACATTCTGAGGTATTGAATATTGTCTAGAGTGATGGAGTTTCTCTTTCTAACTCTTGCTGCTTGGTTTTGTTAGAAATATATAGAAATGTTGATGATTTATGTGGGCTTATTTTATACCCTGCAACTTTGCTAAAATTACTATTTCTACTAGTTTTTTAGTTGATTTTATCAGATTCTTTAGGTATACCATCATGTCATTTGCAAAAAGTGAGAGTTCAGTTTCCCCATTGCCTACTTTTATCCCTTCAATTTTTTTCTTCTCTAATTGGTACTGCTAAAATTTCTAGCACAATATTAAATAGTAGTGGTGACAATGAACATCCCTGCTTCACTTCTTACTGGGAAGGCATCTAACTTATCCCCATTTCAGATGATACTTGCTGATGATTTTAAATAAATACTATTTATTATTTTGAGGAAAGGCCCTTTTATTCCTATATTTTCTAGTGTTTTCAATAGGAATAGGTGTGGTATTTTCTCAAAGGCTTTTTCTGCATCTATATAGATAATGTGATTAACAAAATTCTTTCTAATAGATGGTATGACGGTATATTTAGTGGATCCTAGAGAATAAATTTAAAAGCTAGTTGAAACAATTAAGGAGTTCACAAAGTTTCAGAATTTAAAATAAACCCAAATAAGTTATCAAAATTTTTATATATTGTCAACAAAGTCCACTAGGAAGAGATAGAGAAATTTCATTTGAAGTGACTGTAAACAATACAAAATGCTTGGTCATCTACCTTCCAAGACAAAGCCAGGAACTATATGAATACTATTTCAAAACTCTTTTCACATAAAGATAGATCTAAAAAAACTGGAGAAATATTAATTACTCAAAAGCAATCTGAGCCAACATAATTGAAATACCAGCTCTACCTAAATTGATTTAGTTATTCAGTGCCATGCCAATTTAGTCCCCCAAAATTATCTAATAGAGCTAGAAAAAGTAATTTTTAAAAATTCATCTGGAAAAACAAAAGTTGATATATATTAAGGGCAACAATAAAAAATGTGAAGGAAGGTGGACTAGCAGTACCATTTCTGAAATTGTATAATAAAGTGGTAATCATGAAGACAATTTTATACTGACTAGGAAATAGAGTGATGGATCACTGAAATAAATTAGGCACAGAATACAAACTAGTAAATGACAATAATGATCTAGTGTCTGATAAACACAAAGATAAAAATTTGGGAGCAAGAACTTGCCACTTAAATATTGATGGGAAAATCAGGAAATACTTTGGAAGAAACTAGATATATACCACCATCTCAAAATGTAAAAATGGGAACATTATTTAGATGGAAAGAGTATTATCATAAGTCAATTAGGGGAACATGGAATGTTTTACTTATCTATGGATAAAGGGAAAGTTTTTGACAAAATAAGACACGGAAAGAATCACAAGATATAAAAAAGATAATTTTAATTATATTAAATTAAAAAGGCCTGCACAAACAAAACCAATGCAGCCAAGATTAGAAGGAAAGCAGAAAAGTGAAAAAAAAAAACAAAAAAAACAAGTTTCTCTGATAAAGGCCTCATTTCTCAAATAGACAATTGAGTTTAGCCTATAAGAATGACTCATTCTCCAATTGGTAAATGATCAAAGGACATGAATGGGTAGTTTTTACTTCCTGAGGAGCTTAACAACTGTTTTCTAAAGTAGAAATAAAAGATATCTACAATTACATGAAGAGACTTCCAGGCTAAGATGGCTGTAGAGTAGAATTAAGGATCTCCTCACAACCAACTGTTAAAAAGTGCCTCAAAAGAACAGCCTTGAAGGGGGCAGCCTTGAAGGTAGGCTGGGTTTGGGCATTTCCACACTATAGGTGGGGTAAAATTACATATAACATAGCATGAGATGATCACCCCTCCCCAACTCCACCTACTGTGCCAGAGTCAGAGCAAGTGCTGAGGCAATCTCTAGGTTCTCAGGGTCTGACTGAGGGCACCACAGACTTACCCTTGAGGACAGAGAGACTTGGGATCTGAGGAGGCTGAGGAACTCAGAGCATGGGTGCAGAGATAGGGAAGAAAGGGGCTGCCCACAGCAGACAACAGAGAAGACTGGAAAAATAGCCTCAGGACAAAAACTGCTCTGTAGTTCAAAGACACAGAGAGCTACCTATCCTCCTCACTCAGACCTCTGGCTAGAAAGGGAAGAAAAAAGTACTACAATCTACAACTACCAAAAAAAAAATAAGAAAAAGCCTCTGTCATTGGATAACTTCTATGGTGAAAAACAGAATAATACAGAGGCGATAGCAGAAAGCAACTAACAAGCAAACACATCAAAACATTCACGCCCAAATAGAAATTGGTCACAAGCTCTCGAGGAACTAAATTTGGAGTTCAAGAACCAAGTAAGAAAGATAGAAGAAACTTGGCAAGAAAAGTGGGAAATAGAAATGCAAGTAATTCAAAAAGAAAATAACAGTTTAAAATACAGAATTTCCTACTTGGAAAAAGGCTCAGAAATTACACAAAATGATAAGCAAATTGGAGATCAGCATTGACCTGCTGAAAGCCATGAAAAGCAGTATAGACCAAACCAAAAAGGAAAATTAAAAGATGATAGCTGAAAACCAGTCTTTAAAGACTAGAATTGAGCAAGAATAAGCTAACGGTCTCACAAGACAGCAAGCATTAATAAAACAAAGTCAAAAGAATGACAAAATAGAAGAAAACATGAAATATCTCATTGAGAAGACAAAGGACTTGGAGAACAGATCTAAGAGAGACAATTTGAGAATTACTGGTCTACCAGAAAACCTGGAAAAAAATAGAGGCCTTGACATCATTATCCAAGAAAACTGCCCTAATATTCTTGAACAAGAGGGCAAAATAGACATTGAAAGAGTTCATATATCACCCTCTACATTAAATCCTCAAAAGACAACCCCAGGAATGTAAGTGCCAAATTTAAGAGCTTCCAAGCTAAGGAGAAAATATTTCAAGAAACCAGAAAGAGACAATTCAGATATCAAGGAGCATCATTAAGAGTTGCACAGGACTTGGTAGCCTCCACATTAAATGACCACAAGGCTTAAAATATGATATTCAGAAGGGCAAGAGGATTGGGTCTACAAACAAGGATCATCTACCCATCAAAACTGACTATATCCCCCAAATGTATGATTCATAATGCTGTCAAGATCAAAACAAAACTTTAAAGAAATTGGAAGAATAACTGTCTATCTAGACTGCAAATCCTTTTAAGGCAGAATCCAATTTACTACCAATGTATTGGGAATACCCACCAAAGTGCCTTTCATATAACAGATAGTCAAAGATCTCAACTGATAGTGATAATGATCAACATAACAGAACATTTAACCCGCTATTTCACTAATCCTGATGCTGGGTAAAGAGGACCTGACCCATGAATTGACATGTTTTCCTGTATTTGGAATGATAATACAATTGAAAAATCAGTTAAGCACATATTTTGAGATGAAGATTTGGTTTTTTTTTTTTTCCCTATTGTAGAAAGATTTCTATTGAGGCACCATAGAGTAATAGATAAGTCTTTTTGGCTTAGATTCAATTAGACTTAATTTCCATTTTTGCCTCAGATGTGTGACCCTTTGCAAATCACTTAACTTCTATTTGTCTCAGTCTCCTCATCTGGTAGATTGGCAAGTTGGCAACGAGCATCTATTGTTTATTATGTGTCAGGTGCTGGGGATACAAAAAAAGGTACCAGTGCCCACATTCTAATGGGAAAAGACAACACATCAGAAGGAGCTGAAATGCAAGGGGTGTGGAAAGAAAAGGTCCTCACTTGGGTGCATGATGACAAAATCTGGAGAATCAGGACATGAAAGAGGGGAATGAGGCATGACCAGTCTGGGCCTATCTCCAAAATGGAGGCTTCATAAGGACCCCAAAATTGGAGGAGTGAACCATCATGTCTGAAGGATATTCTAGAGCACTGATGGTGAAACTTTTAGAGATGAAGTGCCAGGACTTGCCCCCCCCACCCCCCCCCCCCCGACCAAGTGCTGTGCCCACCCCAAAAGTGATGGAATGCCATTCCTCTACCTAAGGTTAGTTGTCTAGCCCTTATTGCTCTTCTACCTTGAAATTGATTTTTAGCAATGATTCTAAGAAGGTAAAGGTTTATAAAAAAGCAATTATATTTTGCTGGAAAGTATAGATGATGAATTAATATCAAAATTGTTTATAACAAGTTTCTCTGATAAAGGCTTAATTTCTCAATTAGAGAGGAAACTCAGTCAAATTTGTTAAAATAGGAATCATTCCCCAATTGATATGTGGTCAAAGGATATAAACAGGCAGTTTTCTGTTTTCTTTTTTTAAAATAATATTTTATTTGATCATTTCCAAGCATTATTCATTAAAGACAAAGATCATTTTCTTTTCCTCCCTCCCCACCCCCCATAGCCGACGTGTGATTCCTCTGGGTATCACATGTGTTCTTGATTCGAAACCATTGTCATGTTGTTAGTATTTGCATTAGAGTGTTCCATTAGAGTCTCTCCTCTGTCATGTCCCCTCAACAGCTGTAGTCAGGCCGTTGCTTTTCCTCGGTGTTTCTACTCCCACAGTTTGTCCTCTGCTTATGAATGAACTGTTTTTTCTCCTAGATCCCTGCAGATTGTTCAGGGACATTACACCTCTACTAATGGAGAAGTCCATTACGTTCGATTATACCACAGTGTATTAGTCTCTGTGTACAATGTTCTGGTTCTGCTCCTCTCTCGCTGCATCACTTCCTGGAGGTCGTTCCAGTCTCCATGGAATTCCTCCACTTTATTATTCCTTTTTGAACAATAGCATTCCATCACCAACATATACCACAATTTGTTCAGCCATTCCCAAATTGAAGGGCATCCCCTCATTTTCCAATTTTTGGCCACCTCAAAGAGTGCAGCTATGAATATTCTTGTACATGTCTTTTTCTCCATTATCTCTTTGGAGTACAAACCCAGCAGTGCTATGGCTGGATCAAAGGGTAGACATTCTTTTGTCGCCCTTTGGGCATAGTTCCAAATTGCCCTCCAGAATGGTTGGATCAGTTCACAACTCCACCAGCAATGAATTAATGTCCCAACTTTGCCACATCCCCTCCAGCATTCACTACTTTCCTTTGCTATCATGTTAGCCAATCTGCTAGGTGTGAGGTGATACCTCAGAGTTGTTTTGATTTGCTTCTCTCTGATTATAAGAGACTTAGAACACTTCTTCATGTGCTTATTAATAGTTTTGATTTCTTTGGCTGAGAACTGCCTGTTCATGTCCCTTGCCCATTGATCAATTGGAGAATGGCTTGGATTTTTGTACAATAGAATTAACTCTTTATAAATTTGAGTAATTAAACCTTTGTCAGAGGTTTTTATGAAGATTTTTTCCCAATTTGTTGTTTCCCTTCTGATTTTAGTTACATTGGTTTTGTTTGTACAAAAGCTTTTTAATTTGATGTAGTTGAAATTATTTATTTTACATTTTGTGACTCTTTCTATGTCTTGTTTGGTTTTAAAGTCATTCCCCTCCCAAAGGTCTGACATGTATACTATTCTGTGTTTACCCAATTTACTTATGGTTTCCTTCTTTATGATTAAGTCATTCACCCATTTTGAATTTATCTTGGTGCAGGGTGTGAGGTGTTGATCAATTCCTAATCTCTCCCACACTGTCTTCCAATTTTCCCAGCAGTTTTTATCGAATAGTGAATTTTTGTCCCAAAAGCTGGGATCTTTGGGTTTATCATATAATGTCTTGCTGAGGTGGCTTGCCCTCAGTCTATTGCACTGATTCTCCTTTCTGTCTCTTAGCCAGTACCAAATTGTTTTGATGACTGCTACTTTGTAATATAGTTTAAGGTCTGGGACTGAAAGGCCCCCATCATTTGTGTTTTTTTTTTTCATTATTTACCTGGATATCCTTGATCCTTTGTTATTCCAAATGAACTTTGTTATGCTTTTTTCTAAACCAGTAAAAATTTTTTTTGGGAGTTCAATGGGTATGGCACTAAATAGATAGATAAGTTTGGGTAGGATGGTCATTTTTATTATATTGGCTCATCCTATCCATGAGCAGTTAATGTTTTTCCAATTGCTCAAGTCTAGTTTTACTTGTGTGGAGAGTGTTTTGTAGTTGTGTTCATATAGTTCCTGTGTTTGTCTCGGGAGATAGATTCCTAGGTATTTTATTTTGTCTAAGGTGATTTTGAATGGGATTTTCTTTCTAGTTTTTGCTCCTGAGCTGTGTTGGAGATATATAGAAATGCTGATGACTTATGTGGGTTTATTTTGTATCCTGCAACTTTGCCAAAGTTGTTGATTATTTAAATTAGCTTTCTGGTTGAATCTCTAGGATTCTTTAAGTAGACCATCATGTCATCTGCAAAGAGTGATAACTTGGTCTCCTCCTTGCCTATTTTGATGCCTTCAATTTCTTTTTCTTCTCTAATTGCTACTGCTAATGTTTCTAGTACAATGTCAAATAGTAGAGGTGATAATGGGCATCCTTGTTTCACTCCTGATCTTATTGGGAATGCGTCTAGTTTATCCCCATTGCAGATGATATTAGCTGATGGTTTTATATATATATATACTGTTTATTATTTTTAGGAACAACCCTTCTATTCTTATGCTTTCTAGTGTTTTTAATAGGAATGGGTGTTGTATTTTGTCAAAGGCTTTTTCTGCATCTATTGAGAAAATCATGTAATTTTTGTTGGTTTGCTTGTTGATGTGGTCAATTATGTGGATGGTTTTCCTAATATTGAACCAGCCCTGCATCCCTGGTATAAATCCTACTTGATCATGGTGGATGACCCTTCTGATCACTTGCTGGAGTCTTTTTGATGGTATCCTATTTAAGAGTTTTGCATCTTTATTCATTTGGGAGATTGGCCTATAGTTTTCTTTCTCTGTTTTTGACCTGACTGGTTTTGGAATCAGTACCATGTTTGTGTCATAAAAGGAGTTTGGTAGAACTCCCTCTTTGCTTATTATGTCAAAAAGTTTGTATAGTATTGGGGTTAACTGTTCTCTGAATGTTTGATAGAATTCACTGGTGAATCCATCAGGCCCTGGGGATTTTTTCTTAGGAAGTTCTTTGATGGCCTGTTGGATTTCATTTTCTGATATGGGATTATTTAAGAATTCTATTTCTTCTTCTGTTAGTCTAGGCAGTTTGTATTTTTGTATGTATTCATCCATATTACCTAAATTGGTGTATTTATTGCCATATAATTGGGCAAAATAATTTTTAATGATTGCCTTAATTTCCTCTTCATTGGAGGTGATGTCCCACTTTTCTTCTTTGATGCTGTTAATTTGCTTTTCTTCTTTCCTTTTTTTAATTAGATTGACCAGTACTTTGTCTATTTTGTTTGTTTTTCAAAGTACCAGCTTCTAGTCTTGTTTATTAGCTCAATAGTTCTATGACTTTCAATTTTATTAATTTCTCCCTTAATTTTTAGGATTTCTAGTTTGGTTTTCTGCTGGGGGTTTTTAATTTGATCGCTTTTGAATTTTTTTATTTGCATTTCCAATTGATTGATCTCTGCTCTCCCTAGTTTGTTAGTATATGCATGCAGGGATATGAATTTACCTCTGATTACCCCTTTGGCTGCATCCCAAAAGGTTTGAAAGGATGTCTTGCTATTGTCATTTTCCTCGGTGATATTATTAATTGTTTCTATGATTTCTTCTCTAACTAAACAATTTTGGAGTATCATATTGTTTAATTTCCAATTAGTTTTTAATTTGGTTTTCCATGTACCCTTACTGATCATTATTTTTATTACCTTGTGATCTGAAAAGGTTGCATTTATTATATCTGCTTTTCTGCATTTGTGTGCCATGTTTCTGTGACCTAATGTATGGTCAATCTTTGTGAATGTGCCATGTGGTGCTGAGAAGAAGGTGTATTCCTTTTTATCCCTATTTATTTTTCTCCATATTTCTATTAATTCTAATTTTTCTAAGATTTCATTCACTTCTTTTACCTCTTTCTTATTTATTTTTTGATTTGATTTATCTAAATTTGTTAATGGTTGGTTTAAGTCTCCCACTAATATGGTTTTACTGTCTATTTCTTCCTTCAATTCTCCTAGTTTCTCCATTAAAAATTTAGGTGCTATATTATTTGGTGCATACATGTTGATTAGTGATATTTCCTCACTATCTAAAGTCCCTTTTAACAAAATATAATTACCTTCCCTATCCCTTTTGATCAGGTCTATTTTTGCTTTGGTTTTATCAGATATCATGATTGCAACTCCTGCCTTCTTTCTGTCAGTTGAGGCCCAGAATGTCTTACTCCATCCTTTAATTCTGACCTTGTGGGTGTCTACCCGCCTCATGTGTGTTTCTTGAAGACAACATATGGTAGGGTTTTGGATTCTAATCCATTCTGCTATTCGTCTATGTTTTATGGGTGAGTTCATTCCATTCAAGTTCAATGTTATAATTGTTACTTGTGGACTCCCTGGCATTTTGATATCCTTCCCAAATTCTAACCTTTCTTCTTCAGCTCTACCTTTTAGTCCAGTGATTTACTTTAAATTAGTCCCTCTTTTCCCCTCCCTTGATATGTTTCCCTTTCTAGTCCCTCCCTTTTTCCCCTCCCCCTCCCCCTCTTCTTCTCTCCCTTTTTTGTGTTCCCTCCCCACTCCCCGCTTGGTTTTCCCTTCTCTCTTCCCTTGTTGGGTAAGATAGAATTCAAGATCCCAATGGATATGGATGTTCTTCCCTCTCAGAGTTGATTTCCCTGAGAGTAAGGTTTAAGTAAAAACTCTCTTCCTCTCTTTCTTATAGGAGTTTTCTTCCCCTCCCCTTCCCATGTGGATCTTTGTGTGAGAAAGATTATTCTATTTGGTCTTTCTTTTCCCCCTATTTAAACATTACAATTTCCCCATGTGTTAGTATACATAGATTGATATAAATATATTCCTTATAGAAGAGAGTTTGAATAAAACAAAAAGATAACATTTTTCTCCTTTTCCTTTTCCTTCATATTTACCTTTTCAGGTATTCCATGCTCTTTGTTTTTTGATATTGAACTTTCCACAGAGCTCTGGTCTTTTCTTTGCAAAAACTTGGAAATCTTTCATTTTGTTGAATGCCCATACTTTCCCTTGGAATTATATAGTCAGTTTTGCTGGATAGCTGATTCTTGATTGAAGACCCAGCTCTCTTGCCTTTCTGAAAATCATGTTCCATGCCTTACGGTCATTCAGAGTGGCACTTGAAAGGTCTTGTGTGACCCTGATTGGCATTCCTTTATACCTAAATTGTCTTTTTCTGGCTTCTTGTAGGATTTTTTCTTTTGTTTGAGAGCTTTGGAATTTGGCAATTACATTCCTGGGAGTTGTTTTTTGGGGAATTAGTGTAGAGGGTGTTCTGTGAGCTCTGTCAGTGGCTGTATTTGTCCCCTTGTTCTAGAATCTTTGGGCAATTTTCTTTGATTATATCTTGTATTACGATGTCGAGTTTGCGGTTTATTTCTGGCTATTCTGGAATTCCAATTATTCTTAAATTATCTCTTCTTCCTGTATTTTCCATGTCTGTCACCTTGTCAGTGAGATATTTTATGTTCTCTTCTAATTTCTTGGTCTTTTGGCTTTGCTTTATTGATTCTTGCTCTTTTACCTGCTTGCTGTCTTTGAGTTGCCTAATTCTGACCTTTAAAGCCTGGTTTTCCTTTTCACTTTGGTCACACTGGTTTTCTAGATGCATGAATTTCTTTTGCATTATTTCCCACTTTTCCTCCCAGAAGGCTTCCATCTTTTTGATCATTTCTGATTCAAATTCTTCATGGGTTTGTGGAGAGTTTCCTTTTCCTTTGGAAGGTTTCGGAGCATTTGCTTGTGTTTCCTCTTCTATCTTCTCTGTATTTTGTATTTTTGCTCCATAAAATGTGTCCAAAGTTGCCCCCTTCTTCTTGTTTTTCTTGGAATTTTGGGGCTTTTGTGCTTCTGTGGAGTTTGCCATCTCTATCTGAGTGGGGAGGACTACCTTTTCTTATCTTTGTCTGGTGTTCAGAGGTTTTAGCCCTAGGCAGATTGTCCATTCTATGCAGTTGTTGTTCTGTCTTCCCTGGGAAGCCAGGAATTGTTGGTGTTTCCCTGTTACTGCCCTCCTCAGTTCCCTCCTGATGCTTCCCCCCTGCCTTACTTCCATGCTTTGAGCCTGGCTTGGCCCTTTCCCCTGAGTGTTTGTTTCTGGGCCTTAGCCGGCCAGGGGAACCAGCACTCTGAGGGGGGAGGGGCTGTGGCTTCCAGGAGCTCTGAGGGCTCCTGATAAGATTAACTTTCTCTGGGTTGAACTGAGTATGCCCTGAGGCAGGGACCTTCCCTGAGACTCGGATGGAAGTATCTAGCCAGGGGGCTGCAGGCTCCCCCCATCTCTTTCTATTTCCCTGCTGTCTGGGTGACCCCACAACTGGGTCAGGTTGTTTTCAGGATATGGCCTTTAGAATAGCCGGCTCCTGAGGCCCTTTTGCCAGCCCTGAGGGTTACTCTTGTTTCAGAAACCCTGCTCTCTGCAGGGGGAGGGGCCCTGGCTTCCTGGAGCTCTGAGGGCTGGTGATAGGATTAACCTCAGACTGAGTATTCCCTGAGGCAGGGACCTTTGGTGAGACTCAGATGGAAGGATCTGGTCAGGGGGTTACAGGCTCCCCCATCTCTCTGTTTCTCTGCTGTCTGGGTGCCCCCTTGACTGGGTCAGGTTGTTTTCAGGAAGTGGCCTTCAGGATAGCCGGCCCTGAGGCTCTGAGGTTCCCTCTGCTGCCTCGGACTCAGAGCTCTGGGTTGGGGAGATGGGTCCTGGGACCTTCCTTCTGTCTACCCCTTAGGTCCAGGTGATCTCGTGTTCTGGCTTTTGGGGGGGCCATACCTTTTGATCCAGGTCCAGGTCCAGGAGGAGGATTCCCGGGGTCTATGCTGTTGTTTGTTTTGAATTTCAGTGCCTTAGGAGCATATAGTTTGAGTTTGGTAGGGAAGGGTTTCTGGAGATCTGAACTTTAGCTTTCTCTAAGCTGCCATCTTGACCGATGTTACAGGCAGTTTTCAAAAGAAATAAAAAGTATCTATAGTCATATAAAAATGCTCTAAATCATATTGATTATAGAAATGCAAATTAAAACAGCTCTGAAGTACCATCTTGCACCTCTCAGAAATGACAATTACTAGAAAGGATAAGGGATTATATATATATATATATATATATATATATATGTATGTATGTATGTGTATATGTGTGTGTGTGTGTGTGTGTGTGTGTGTGTGTATGTATATATAAAAGAATTGTTGATGGAGTAGTGAACTGTTTCAACCATTCTGGAACAATCTGAATCTGTGCCCAAAGAACTATGAAACAATGTATTTCCATACATTTAGCAATACCATCAGTAGGTCTGTACCCTTTAAGAAATCAAAGAAAAAGAAAAGGACTCAAACATAAAAAAACATTTATAATTTCTTTTTTTGGTGCCAAAGAATTGGAATTTAAGAAGAGGCACATCAATTAGGGAATGACTGAACAAGCATTTGGCATATGATTATAATGGAGTACTATTGTGTTACAAGAAATAATGAGGGAAGTGGTTTCAGGGAAAAAAACCCCAATAACATGGCAAGATCTATGTGAACTGACAAAAAGTGAAGTGAGAAGAATAGGGGATCATTGTGCGCAATAACAGCAATGTTGTTATTATGATCAACTGTGAATACTTGGCTATTCTGACCAATACTCTGATCAATTAATTCTATTCCAAAGGATTCATGATGAAAAAATGCTGTCCATCTCCAGAGAGAGAGAATTGATGAACTCTGAGTGTAAACTGAATTATGACTTCCTCTTTTTTTGGTGATAAAGTTAATGTGAAAAAATGTTTTTCATGATTTTACATGTATAATTGATATGCTGTTTGCCTTCTTAGTGGGTGGAGGAGGTGTGAGAAGGAAGAAGAGAATCTGAAACTCAAAACTTAAAACAAAAAGAATGTTAAATATCAATAAATAATAAATAATCCTTTTAAAAATATATTGGTCAGGTCACTCTGTACCTCTTTTTTGTTTCTTTTCTTTAGAGGAGGCAGGCATATGAACTAAGCTTGTAAGTCAATCCACAGACATTTCTTTATAGAATGAGGAAACATGTTTGGTTAGACCTATGTTTTGTATTGGTTGGTAATACTTTAAGTGAAATGAAATACATTGATAATGTTTTCCTTTGGAATTCAATTTACTACAAAAACAATTCCATGTCAATAAAGGTGCACTGGGCAGGGAAGGAGAGTGGAATGGAAAATGAAAGATATGGTGAAGAAGAACAGATTACCAAGGTGTTTTGTATGTAATACTCAGTATTAAACTCTCAGAATATAACTAAGGTTACAAGACTTGTTTTCTAACAAAATTTTGTATCTGAGAAATTTGTTCTAGAGGTCATGTAGTTTTTAAAATTTTATTTTTACTTCAGTTTCAAATTTTCTCCCTCCTTCCATCCCCTCCTATAGCTATTGAGAAGGCAGGAAATATGATAACCATTACACAAATCAAATCAGGGCAGATGCAGTTTAAATAAAATTTATTGGATTTTCTTAGAACTGAAGGTAATTTCCCTAGTCTTTTAAAAATATGAAAAAATCACTAAGATGTAAATATCTACTAAAAGGATCAGACTAATGCTACACCAAGTCCTAGAATTCTAACTTTAACAGTGGAACAGAGAGATTATTCTACTTATTAAGAAATTATGGTTGGGGGCAGCTAAGGGGACTCAGTGTACAGAGAGTCAGACCTGGAGCCTGGGAGACCCTGGGTTCCAATCTGACTTGATTCTTCATTGATGTATGATACTGAGCAAGTCATTTAGCCCTTACCACTCTTCTGACTCTTCTGACTTAGAACCAATACTTGTTTTAAGGAAATGAGCAGAAGCAGGAAGGTTCTGGAATTCTGGAGAAGTGACAGGACTGTGTTCTTCTAATAGATAGTTAAGCTGGAGGTTGAGGTTCTCTAGTCTCCTAGGGTGGATCTGTTGAAATAGCTATTCTCTCTTTACTGTAGCTTTCCTTGTGATCCATCTTACCAACTACCTGTACCCGCATATCCGTATATCCTGTTGACAGAGAGATATTCCTACAAAGCTGCTTGAGACACCTAAAGCCATCTGTCAGTGAGACCTTTCCTTTGAGCCCTGTTCCTACTTACCTTCCAATCTTACTACCTCTAACACCATCAAAGGGGGGATTTGGTGAAGTATATTTTATTATAGGAACTGGGACTTTTAGGTAGAGAGGTAACTGATACATGGATACAGATAGTTGGTAAGATGGATCACAAGGAAAGCCACAGTAGAGAAAGAATAGCTAATTCCTTACACTTCTCCAAAATTCCAGAACCTTCCTGCTTCTGCTAATTTCCTTATAAGATACTTAATATTGATTCTAAGATGGAGGGTAAGGGTTTAAAAAAAAAAAACCTAACTATGGTTCATCTACTTTTTGTGAACTTACCTATGCTATTTATAAATCTATCATTGTCAGCTTATATAAATAAAATCTTGGAAATAGAAGTTGCTCAATAATAATTCTAAGATGGGATTGATTCCATTACTGCAACTCATTGAGATGACCCTATGAGGAGTATAATTCTGGGTCACTGCAACCTTTGGATAGGATGTGACCAAAGAGAATGACCAGGTCTTTGATTTTATCTGATTTTGTTGTGGGTCTTAGGTCAAGCGTCAAGCATTCTCATTTAAAATGTGTTACTCTCTGGCCTTAGTAGGAGTCAAGGAAAAAAAAAATTGCTCCCACATCTAATTCTTTCCTTGCCTGTCCAGGATTTGAAACTTTTAAGTGTCAAATCATAATGTTAAAAGACAGGGTAGATTAATTACCAAAAGTGATATCCCCGAAAGGGAGATGCCACAGTTCAGTTATTGCTTGCCTCTTTCTCCAGTTCCATTTCTACATAATCATAAAATTCCAGATGGATGAATTCATCTGTATAGTCAGATAGAGAAGATAGAAATCCTCATTGATTAGATAGGTTTTAGAGATTCAATCCCTTTTAGAGAATCAATGCCTGAATTTCCTTTTACTCTCAATGGTGATAATTTGTAAGATACTGACAAAACTATAATGTAATTAAGGTAAAAGTAGTTCAATGATTTCACTAAAACCCTGCTTTGATACCTCATTGTGGTGGAGGGGAAACAACAAATTATTATAAACTATACTTGAAGTGCCCAAGTTGTAGTAAGGTTTATCAAACTAGAAAATTTTAGACGTAGACTTGATGTCAGACTACTTCACAAAACTAGGGTAAAGCCCATTTCTAGAGGGTTTGCTACAGTCTCATTAATACTACTTGGGGTTGTGATCTAGGTAGACAAAAGAAGTAAGCATGCTGATAAAGCCAAGGATCCTTAATTTATTGGGGGTAAATAATTCATTAAAAAAACAAAATAATTAAATTTCTCATGGGAAAGATGCTGAAATGGAGATAATTTTACAGAAAAGTTATATTATGGTGTGGAACTGTGAATTCTACAATATGTAGGATTCTTCACCCTTTGACTCATGCCTTCTCCTCCTAATAAACTCTATGCTCCTGTGTCCCTCCCCCAAAAAAGAAACATGCATTCAAAAATGCATCAAAAAAACACAATGGAAGGAGAGGTGGGATGTGAATAGAGACCTACATGAAGCTTGGTAGGAAGAAGAGAAAAGCAATATAAGTTAAGATGACATGAGATGCCAAATCTATAAAGACAATAATAAGGAACTAGAAATATATCTTAGAAATCTAAAACCAAAAGACTGAAAATTTTATTTATTAGAAAACGGAAAGTTTGAATAATATAGTCAGCATGAAATTGTGTACAAGTGAAAAGAGATTGTAACTCTTATGCTTCCTCATAATAAAGTTGCAAATTTAGTATTAACTTTATTTTTATGAAAGAGGAAACTAAAATTCAAAGTTAAGTGGTGACATTGTTAGGGGTAAAAATTAGGGTTATTGACTGAATATATCATTTTCGTGGTCACCAGGGATTTAAATTCAATCCCAATAAAATTCTCAAGTCAGTTTGGGATTTTTATGGTGGTTTAATTACAATAGTAGGAAGAAATAAAGAAGAAGAAGAGAGAGAGAGGAAAGGTTATAAGATTTCTCTGGCCTAGCCTAAGCCAAGGAAAGTTCAGAGGTCTCAGCCATGAGGCCTCCTCAGAAGATTAAATCTAACTTGGCTTCCAACCACGAGGTCTCCTCCCAGATGAGGGGTTTACTCAGAGATTAGTGCTTTAGGAGATCAAGGAAAGGAGGAATCAGTCTACCAACTCACCCAGGTCGCTCAGAGAAAATGTCTCACCTAACCACTGCTACAAAGCTTCTCCCAGTTAACCTAACTGCCAAGCCACAAATGTTGAACCACTGCCAGCCCAACATCTCTGAGCGAGAGAGCCCAATGTCTGGGACAGAGAGTGAGAGAGACCAGAAAGAGGAAGTGACGTGAAATATATAGACAGTTCTTTACATCACTTCCTGCATTTCACATGTACCAATGGTAGCTTAAGCTTGACTTAGGACAGCCCAGGGAGTCTGTCAGTTGTTTTTGATTTGTCACTCGCTAGCACATGTCGGTCATAGGTCATCTTCACAGTTAATCCTTAAGTGGGGGTGTATACATTCCTGGTTGCTAGAATTCTAAAGACTAAGCAGGGTGGAGTAAATCTAAAATTCACAACATAGCTATTAAGTTTAAGGACTAGGATATAAACTCAGGTTTCCTGACTATAGGATCAAATGCTTCTCCTTGTGCCATGATACCATACAGAAACTGGGGTCAGGATAGGAATGAGGAACCTTGTAGAATAGCTGTAGAATCATAGCTTTCTGGATTAGAAGGGGATTTTAATTAAGGGGTCATCAACAACCTTGCAGCTACACTTAAATCACTCCACATAGAAGAGAATCTGTTTGGTTATGAAGGATTAATCAATCCTCTCCAGAAAAAAACAGTACTGTTATTTTTCAAAATATCAAGTTGAAGGCTTTACTTGGCAAACCTACTCTCTAAAACAAAAACAATATTATTTTGACTTACATTTTGCCATTGTATAAAAGTATTTCTCCTCTTTTGTGAAGGCTGTAATCAAGATTGAAACAATTTCAAAGACCTCACCCTTTGACCTTATTTGAAAATACAAACCTATGAATTTTGTAATAACAAAGCACCACTATAGACTCTTTTTCCATTTCTGGTAAAGTGGTTGAGGCTTTTTCCTCGGTTTTTGTATATCTCCACTAAAGTCATTCATTGATACCTTGCCATGCCAGGGAAGTGATACTAGGTTCTCAAAAGTTATACCACCAAAATATAATCTCTGAAAGGTCTTACCAAAACATAAGAGTATGGGCCTGGCAACATTTAAGTTGTTTGATATTTTATGACCAACTTAGCTACAAAAGAAAATGTATTACTAAAGGAAAGTAGCAGAGCAACTACATTCTGCCTTGGTAGGACTAGAGCCATAACTACAACAGAGAGAGACATGAAGGCTGTGTTAAAAAAAAAACAACAAGAAACTCACTGAAATTCATAGGGTACTGACAGCATTATTTTTTTTCAATACTATTGAAATAATTGAGCTTAGTATTTATTAAACAAGAATAATGAAACAATCTTATAAAATTTTAAAATAAAAATATAAAAATCCAAAGACAATTTGTTCAGTTGTTTTCAGTTGTCTTCACTTTTTCATGACTCCATTTGTAGTTTTCTTGGCAAAAATACTGAAGTGGTTTGCCATTTCTTTCTCCAACTCATTTTAAAGATGAGGAAACTGAGACAAATAGGATTAAATGACTTAACTAGGGTCACGCAGCTAGAAAATGTTGGAAGTCAAACTTGAACTCTTGTTGAGTCTCCCTGACTCCATTCTATCCACTATGTCACCTAGCTGCCTTATATTGGAAGATAACCAGTTAGAATATTTTCTCTTCTCCATTTCTCCTTAGTCAAACTCCAGGTGAGTTTCTTCCCAGTTCTGACCTGCTCTGTTCTCCCCTTCCCCCCAAAAAAACTTTAAGTATTCCTGGGGTTTTTCCCCACTCAGGTGCAAGTGTGCATGTGCATATGCACACATGTGCATACATAAACACATCTAACACCAAGAAAAGAGAAGTTTTCAAGACTATTTTCCCATTCATGCCTTATGTACCAGGTTTTCTCCAATTTCTATTTCCACAAAATGAATTTGTTCTAAAAAAGGTTTTCTGACTATAAATTTACTCTGGGCATATTGAATATAGTTTATTTACCCTTAGTGCAAAAACTGCAAGATATCACTTTCAGTGGGCCTGCATCTTTAGTATTGCATTCAGTTTGGGGCACCACATTTAAGTAAGGGCATAGACAAACTGGATCAAATACAGAAGAGATTAATCAAGATGGTTGAAAACATGCTATTGGAGAAATGGTTGAGAGAACAGCAAATAGATATTCATTTAATCTATTTGGCATGATGAAAACGATGCTGGGTGGGGATCAGAGGACTTAGAATTGAATCTATCTTATTTTCTCTACCAGTTACTAGCTAACTGATTTCAGGAAAACCACTAATCCTCTGTAAATTTCACTTTTCTTATTGGTAGAATGAAGGAATGGCTTCACCAAAGTGGGGAAAATATTACACAGAATGAATTGATTCTTCATATCATAATGAGATAGATTTTTTTCAACTATCTAAAGTAGTTTAAGTGTGGTCCTGACTAATAGCAGATAAAATGACCTCTTATTTAAAACCTCTTCCTTTTCTCAAATGCTGACATAACACATTTCTCTTGTGGGATTCCTCATTCTGCACTCCTATGTCTGGATAGTCATCAATTTGAAAGAGAAGACTCAATGGAGAACAATGCATGACAGCAATTATCAAGGAATTGAAGTGCTAGAACTAAAACAGAAGAGGAATTAGACCTTTTCTGCTTGATATTAGAAGATGGAGCTAGATGATTTGAATAGAAGGAGAAGAAAGGCAAATCTAGGCTTGATGTGAGGAAAAAACTTTCCTTACTGAAGTGGAATGATTTAACTCTAGGCATAACTAGAATTTCCTTCCTTGAGGATTTTAAGGAAAGACTAGCAGGGTGGTTTTTTTTGCCTCTAATCTAGAGCAATATTCTATGTTCTTGCTTAGGTATATATTAACTGGCTCTTGAGGTTTCATCCAGTTTTTGGATTCTATGACTATCTTTGAAGGTTGATGGCATCCTTAGATGATGATTAAAAAAAAACACAACCTTTTAAACCACAGAAACTCACAAAGCTGTCTCTTAAGACATGGAAAGGATTTGCATCAATGAAGACAGTCCCCATACTCATGAAATCAATGATCTTTTGAAGTTCTAAAGAAAATCAGTGTATAAGTATATGCACTAAAGAAATCATCTTCTTCACTTAACATTTCCAGTATTTGGGGTAAGAAATGTTTCCATTTTAAATATATTAGGTAATGTGTAATCTGTTCATATAATTCCATTGCAATGGACAGAACATTTTCACAGTAATGTATTCTTGAAGTCCTGGCCTGCAGAATCACTACAAACACAGAGTTGGCAGATATTTCAGAAGAAATGAGCTCAATGACAAGTCTTTCTGAGTTTATGTTTACATGACAGGAAACAAATTTTCAGAGATGGAACAAATGTGTACCCGTAGCACAGACAGTAGTGTAAAGGAACCTATGGATGAAACTTTTCTTAGAACAATATGAAATTTCCAACAAAGCCAGGGGAATGTTCTTGTCAAAACATTTTATTAGCCATTCATCCATCAACACAGACTTGTCTCTATTGTGATGGTCAAAAAACCATTTGCCAATGATGTATGATTTGACAATTTGAAGGAAATGTCATCAACTTCTTGAATAACTCACTGTTCCTCCCTTTAAAAAAGTTGTCTCAAATAATCCAAGGTATTTTTTTCATTTATTTATTTCATTCTTTATCTTTGAATACTCAGTTCACTTGTGTGGTAGATAGAGCACTGAGCTTGGAAGTAGGAAGACTAGTCTTCATGAGTTCAAATCTGGCCACAGACATTTACTAGCTATATGACCTTGATTAAGTCACCTAATCCTGTTTCCTTCAGTTTTTCATCTATAAAATGAGCTGAAGAAGGAAATTACAAAAAACTCTAGTATCTTTGCCAAAAAAAAAATCCCAAATGGGGTAAAAGAGAGTCAGATATGACTGAAATGATTGAACAACAACATCCATTTTGTAGATATTCATGGTTTTTTAATTCTTTAAATTATGCAATGACATACTTTTTAAAACATGAAAAGACTTCAGATACCATTTCCTTCTACAGCTCATTTTAAAGGTAACACTTATGAGATATCTGCCATTTATTGCTTTTATTATGATTTTTATATCTCTTATTGTCCCTATGATATTACAAGAACCATGCTTTATGGTGCTTCACATATAGTTGAAGGTTGAAGAGATAAAACTGATAGTACTTACTTCACAAAGTTATTGTGAAGATCAAGAGAGAAAATTTTATGAATAACATACTTTGCCAAATTTAAAATTTCTATATAAATGTCAGTTATTATTGTTATAATATTTTATATGTTATAAATATTTCCTTGATTGGTTATTTCCCTCAGTATTTCTTCATAGTTATCCCTATCCCTCATAACACCTAACAAATGCATTTTTTCCAAGATTACCTTCCTTCTTGTATGTTCATGGTTATTTAAATATAATCCCCCCTATTAGTAAGTGAATTCCTTGAGGGCAGAAACCCTTTTTTTACCTTCTTTGAATTATTAGCACTTAACATGGTACCTGACTCATAGTAATCATTTCACCAATATTTATTGTAGACTGATTCTGATTTACCTTTTCCACTTTCATCCTCCCTCTGCCCAGTATACTGTATTAGAAAATGTATTGATAACTGGGAAGGAAGTAGAGAGGGAAGAACATGTGAGACAATTAGAAAACCAAGTCCATAGAAATTGGGACTATGTCCATATAACCTAGCAAAAATAGAACTCAGTACATACCAGGACTATTCAAGGTTATCTTAACTATGAGAACAGTTATGCATGTTTTCCTTTCCAGATATAAATAATGAATATAGCAGCTAAGGGATAACTTGACGTCTCAGTGGACAGAGTCAGGAGAACCTATATTCAAATCTAACCTTAGACACTTCCTAACTGTGTGACCCTGGGCAAGTCGCTTATCCCCATTTGTCTAGCCCTAACTGCTCTTCTCCCTTTAATCAGCTAAGAGTTTAACATATACATATATACACAATAATGTTTATATATACATACACATATTTGTATACATATATAAAGAACTAGGCTGATTATAAAGTAACTCTCGGCACATGTGTTTACTCATGTTTTGAGCAAACATTGGAAGTTGGGACATATCAATGTTCAAACTAGCAAACCTTGTCACTAAAGAAGACCCATAACAGGAAAAAGATGCCCTGTGTCTTATTCTTTAGGGGTATGGCCTTGAGAAAAGGAGAGGAAGCATTTTGAAATAAGACCATCATTGCCCCATGTTGAAGTAATGGGAAACTTCTGGGAAAGAGAATTACAATTGAAGAGGATTTTTCTTCCATGTGTATGACTATCAAAACATATAGAAGTGTAGTGGTTATGGCATCTCATAACTCTGAATCCAGTATTCTCCAGGCTGGCTATTTTATAGCTTGGATAGGCTTAGATGATGGCAGATGCATCAAAATAAAGCCCCTCCCTACCTCCCTTTTAAAGCATATATTCAGTTTTTTCACTGCCTGTGGACTAAATTGCTGACTGACATGCTAAACCTATTAAATATGTATTTTGCAAATTTTGAAATGAGGAAAAATGCTATGTAAAAATTTTTACAGATGCTGAATGATTGTAAATGTGGTTAAATATGTGGGACTGTCTCCAACTTTGTTCTTTGGTGGATTGCTATTAGCTTACATTTGAAATCTCTGTTGGCCCTGTATTTCACATTGTTCTTCCAAATGTAATCATTTCTCTCTTTTATCTGATCTCCTACAGTCTCTCTGTTTTCATCAATATCTGACAGCAATTCCCAAAGATCCAATATAGTCCACTCTAATATCCTTATGTGTACTCTCTTCTCCCTTTGAAATCTAATACCTAAGCAGTGAAATAATTTATTGTGCTTTATTTAGTCTTTTATTTTTTGCATGTGTTTTGATACTGTCCCTTTGAAATGAGGGTGATTTGGAAATTTAAAACAACTGTTCAACAAAGTAGTTAGGAAAGAATGATTAAAAATTCTCATTTTCTTTACTGCAAGCATGTCTTTTTTTCCTTTTTTAAGCTGATGCCATATCAAATTTACAGACTTTTTGAGTTTGGAAATTGGTGGGAAAATGCAGATGAATTGTCTAAGTTAACAGATCAGAAAGACCTGAAAAAAGATTGTAGTTATACAAAATAGTAAGCAACCAGAAATTCAGTGGTGGTGGTATTTGTCACCAAGATCCCCCAGAGCTCATTGTCTAAACTTAGAGAAATGGAATTTGCTGAACTTGACCTTTTGTTGGAACAAGACTAATAAAGGCATGGCAGCTACTTGGTTCCAGACTACATATACTGTATTTCTGTTCAGCTCGGGTTCTTTGGAGAAAATCATTTCATAAACACTATCTGGGAAGGTTTTATGGGTACATTACAGACTAATATGTGCATTGTTAAATTGAAGGGAAAACTTGCTTCAGCGATGTAGTTGGCAGGAGGTTATAAATCTTAATGGATAGGAAAATGTGCAATGTTAGAGAGACAAAGAATAAGAGAAAATGTTAGAGAAAGGGATAAGGAGATAGAAATAGATGAAGAAAAAAGGAAGGAAGGAAGGAAGGAAGGAAGGAAGGAAGGAAGGAAGGAAGGAAGGAAGTGGAGAAGGAAAAGAGAGAAAGAGGGTGGGAAGATAAAGAAAGTCATAAAAAAACAAAATGTTTAAGGCTAATCAATTTTGCTTAAGGATTTCTTAAAAAGCATGGATCTCAGATAGGAAGCCAACAATGTTCTTCTTTTCCAACATTCACAGTCAGCCTTCTCTCATGTTACTACTCTCCATTTTGTGCTTCCATTATACCAGTGAAAACTGTCCTTTGGTAGTGCCAATATTTGAAGGCAAGAATGAAAAATGTTTTGCTTTATTGCTAACCTGTGAAAATGTGATTTTTTGCCAGTGCTGTGGTGGTTGAGATTCTTTTTTTTTTTTATATGACTCTTATCCTGGCTGGATGACTCTTGACGTACAAATAAAATTCCATCCTAAATAAGTAAATTATGCTTCTTGGTTGAAGCCAGAAAAACTCCACTTCATCTATTCACACAGGATATACTTTCTACTGCCCACTTTTGAAGAGGTCCTACACTCGCAAGATAAAAAAGTATAGACCCTACTCCTCTCCACTGGGATTAGGAGGTGTGAGCTAAGTAGTTTCTTATAGACATCATCAGTCCCTAGAATGTTAGTTTATTCCCTAATCATCTGTGGGGATTTCACTCTGCAGGCCAAATTCTTAGAGAATATGCTTGAACAACAAAAGCATCTACATCCATATGATTTTAATAATAATAAAAATAACAACAGCAATCTTTTAATCATATAGCTCTTCATGCTAAAATAGAAGCCAATTTGCATACATTATCTCATTTGATCATCACTGTACTTTCCTATCCCTGGGGCAATAGGCAAATCATATTTTTCTTTTTTAAAAAGTTATTTATATAATAAAATTTATACCCAGATCTGTCTCTCTTCCCCTCTCCTATCAAAGAAGGTATTACCCAACAAAAAAGATATGTATATATAAATTGTGTCTTTCATGTTTTTATTTTTCAGTTCATTTTCTGGAGGCAGACCTTCACAAGTTATTCTTCAATTATTAATTCTATAGCTCTATTTAATGTTTTCTTGGTTCTATTCATTTCATTCTTCATTACTTCATGTATGTTTTTCCAAGATTTAAAAGAAATTAATCTGCTCATCCTTTCTCATGGTACAGTAGTATTGCATCACAAGCACATATCACAATTTGTCCAACCATTCACCAATTGATAGACATCTCCTCAATTTCCAGTTTGTTGTCACCCCAGAAAGAGCTTCTGTAAATATCTAATAACATATAGATTCTTTCCATTTCCCCTCTGATCTACTTGGGAAATAGACCCAGCAGTTGTTGGTCTTAAGGGGATACACAGTTTTTTTAATTCTGTGGCCATAATTTCAAATTATTCCCCGAAATTATTGGATTAGTTTTCTGTTCCACCAACAATGTATTAGTGTTTCTATTTTTCCACATTCCATCCAACATTTGTCATTTTACCCTTTTATCATTTTAGATACTCTGTTAGATGATATCTCAAAATTGTTTGATTTTCATTCCTTTAATTAGTAACTTAGAGCATTTTTATATACCTATATATGACTTCAGTTTCTTCATCCAAAAAGCCTATGTCTTTGCCCATTCATTAACAGGGGGATGACTCTTTTATAAATTTAACAAAGGTTTCTATATTTTTAAAATATGTGACCTCTATTAAAGAAACTGTCTCTAAATTTCCACTAATTTTTACTTTCCTTCTAATCTTGGCTACATTAATTTCATTTGTAAAGAAACATTGTGACATAATGTAATCAGAATTATACATCTTACATCTCATAATGCTCTCCATATCTTGTTTAGTCATAATTCCTTTTCTATTCATAAATCAGACAGGCAACATATTTTCTGTTTTAATTTGCTTTTATGCTCTTAATCTCCTTTTATTTCTAGGTCATATATCCATTTTGACCTTATCTTGGTGAATGGTGAAAGATATTGGTCAAAACCTAATTTCTGCCAAATTACTTTTTAATCACCTCAGCAATTTTTATCAAATACAAAATTCTTTTTTTAAAAATAATTTTTATTTTATCATTTCCAAGCATTATTCATTAGAGATAAAGATCATTTTCTTTTCCTCCCCCACCCCCCATAGCCGACACGTGATTCCACTGGGTTTCATATGTGTTCTTGATTCGAATCCATTTCCATGTTGTTGGTATTTGCACTAGTGTGTTCATTTAGAGTCTCTCCTCAGTCATTTCCCCTCAGCCCCTTTAGTCAAGCAGGTGCTTTTCATCGGTGTTTTTACTCCCACAGTTTATCCTCTGCTTGTGAATAGTGTTTTTTAGATCCCTGCAAGTTGTTCTGGGACATTGCATTGACCCTAATGGAGAAGTCCATTACCTTCGATTGTACCACAGTGTATTAGTCTCTGTGTACAATGTTTTCCTGGTTCTGGTCCTTTCGCTCTGCATCACTTCCTGGAGGTTGTTCCAGTGTCCATGAAATTCCTCCACTTTATTATTCTTTTTAGCACAATAGTATTCCATCACCAACATATACCACAATTTGTTCAGCCATTCCCCAATTGAAGGGCATCCCCTCATTTTCCAATTTTTGGCCACCACAAAGAGCACAGCTATGAATATTCTGGTACAAGGCTTTTTCCTTATTATCTCCTTGGGGTATAAACCCAGCAGTGCTATGGCTGGATCAAAGGGCAGACAGTCTTCTATCACCCTTTGGGCATAGTTCCAAATTGCCCTCCAGAATGGTTGGATCAGTTCACAACTCCACCAGCAATGAATTAATGTCCCTACTTTGCCACATCCCCTCCAGCATTCATTACTTTCCATAGCTGTCATGTTAGCTAATCTGCTAGGTGTGAGGTGATACCTCAGAGTTGTTTTGATTTGCATCTCTCTGATTATAAGAGATATAGAGCACTTTTTCATGTGCTTATTAATAGTTTTGATTTCTTTGGCTGAGAACTGCCTGTTCATGTCCCTTGCCCATTTATCAATTGGAGAATGGCTTGATTTTTTGTACAATTTATTTAGCTCTTTGTAAATTTGAGTAATTAAACCTTTGTCAGAGGTTTTTATGAAGATTGCTTCCCAATTTGTTGCTTTCCTTCTGATTTTAGTTATATTGGTTTTGTTTGTACAAAAGCTTTTTAATTTGATGTAGTTGAAATTATTTATTTTACATTTTGTGACTCTTTCTATGTCTTGCTTGGTTTTAAAGTCTTTTCCTTCCCAAAGGTCTGACATGTATACTATTCTGTGTTTGCCTAATTTACTTATAGTTTCCTTCTTTATGTTCAAGTCATTCACCCATTTTGAATTTATCTTGGTGTAGGGTGTCAGGTGTTGATCCAAACCTAATCTTTCCCATACTGTCTTCCAATTTTCCTAGCAGTTTTTATCGAATGGTGGATTTTTGACCTAAAAGCTGGGATCTTTGGGTTTATCATATAATGTCTTGCTGAGGTCGCTTGCCCCCAGTCTATTCCACTGATCCTCCTTTCTGTCTCTTAGCCAGTACCAAATTGTTTTGATGACTGTTGCTTTGTAATATAGTTTAAGATCTCGGACTGAAAGGCCCCCATCATTTGTGTTTTTTTTCATTATTTCCCTGGATATCCTTGATCCTTTGTTATTCCAAATGAACTTTGTTATGCTTTTTTCTAAATCAGTAAAGAAATTTTTTGGAAGTTCCATGGGTATGGCACTAAATAGATACATAAGTTTGGGTAGGATGGTCATTTTTACTATGTTGGCTCATCCTACCCATGAGCAGTTAATGTTTTTCCAATTGCTCAAGTCTAGTTTTACTTGTGTGGAGAGTATTTTGTAGTTGTGTTCATAAAGTTCCTGTGTTTGTCTCGGGAGATAGATTCCTAGGTATTTTATTTTGTCTAAGGTGATTTTGAATGGGATTTTCTTTCTAGTTTTTGCTGCTGAGCTGTGTTGGAGATGTATAGAAATGCTGTTGACTTATGCAGGTTTATTTTGTATAATGCAATTTTGCTAAAGTTGTTGATTATTTAAATTAGCTTTTTGGTTGAATCTCTAGGATTCTTTAAGTAGACCATCATATCATCTGCAAAGAGTGATAGTTTGGTCTCCTCCTTGCCTATTTTGATGCCTTCAATTTCTTTTTTTTCTCTGATTGCTACTGCTAGTGTTTCTAGTACAATGTCAAATAATAGAGGTGATAATGGGATCCTACTGATCATTATTTTTATTGCTTTGTGATCTGAAAAGGCTGCATTTATTATATCTGCTTTTCTGCATTTGTGTGCCATGTTTCTGTGACCTAATGTATGGTCAATCTTTGTGAATGTGCCATGTGGTGCTGAGAAGAAGGTGTATTCCTTTTTATCCCTATTTATTTTTCTCCATATGTCTATTAATTCTAATTTTTCTAAGATTTCATTCACTTCTTTTACCTCTTTCTTATTTATTTTTTGATTTGATTTATCTAAATTTGATAATGGTTGGTTTAAGTCTCCCACTAATATGGTTTTACTGTCTATTTCTTCCTTCAATTCTCCTAGTTTCTCCATTAAAATTTTGGGTGCTATATTATTTGGTGCATACATGTTGATTAGTGATATTTCCTCACTATCTAAAGTCCCTTTTAACAAAATATAATTACCTTCCCTATCCCTTTTGATCAGGTCTATTTTTGCTTTGGTTTTATCAGATATCATGATTGCAACTCCTGCCTTCTTTCTGTCAGTTGAGGCCCAGAATGTCTTACTCCATCCTTTAATTCTGACCTTGTGGGTGTCTACCCGCCTCATGTGTGTTTCTTGAAGACAACATATGGTAGGGTTTTGGATTCTAATCCATTCTGCTATTCGTCTATGTTTTATGGGTGAGTTTATCCCATTCATATTCAAAGTTATGATTGTCACTTGGGGACTCCCTGGTATTTTGATATCCTTCCCTAATTCTAACCTTTCTTTTTCACCTCAACCTTTTAATCCAGTGATTTACTTTAAATCGGTCCCCCTTGTCCCCTCCCTTGATATGTTTCCCTTTCTAGCCCCTCCCTTTTTTGTGTTCCCTCCCCCCTCCCTCCTTGGTTTTCCCTTCTCCCTACCCTTGTTGGGTAAGATAGAATTCAAGATCCCAATGGATCTGGATGTTCTTCCCTCCCAGAGTTGATTTCCCTGAGAGTAAGGTTTAAGTAAAAACTCTCTTCCTCTCCTTCTTATAGGAGTTTTCTTCCCCTCCCCTTCCCGTGTGAATCTTTGTGTGAGGAAGATTATTCTATTTGGTCTTTCTTTTCCCCCACATGTTAGTATACATAGATTGATATAAATGTAGTCCTTATAGAAGAGAGTTTGAATAAAATAAAAAGTTAACATTTTTCTCCTTTTCCCTTCCCTTCATATTTACCTTTTCAGGTATTCCATGCTCTTTTTTTTTTATATCAAACTTTCCACAAAGCTCTGGTCTTTTCTTTGCAAAAACTTGGAAATCTTCTATTTTGTTGAATGCCCATACTTTCCCTTGGAAGTATATAGTCAGTTTTGATGGATAGCTGATTCTTAGTTGAAGGCCCAGCTCTTTTGCCTTTCTGAAAATCATGTTCCTTGCCTTATGGTCATTCAGAGTGGCACTTGAAAGGTCTTGTGTGACCCTGATTGGCATTCCTTTATACCTAAATTGTCTTTTTCTGGCTTCTTGTAGGATTTTTTCTTTTGCTTGAAAGCTTTGGAATTTGGCAATTACATTCCTGGGAGTTGTCTTTTGGGGATTTAGTGTAGAGGGTATTCTGTGAACTCTTTCAGTGACTGTATTGCCCCCTTGTTCTAAGATCTCTGGGCAATTTTCTTTGATTATATCTTGTATTACGATGTCGAGTTTGCTATTTATTTCTGGCTTTTCTGGTAGTCCACTTATTCTTAAATTGTCAAATACTAAATTCTTATCACAAAAACTTTTATCTAAAATTTTGTCAAATACAAGGTTACTGTTATCTTTTATTACTGTTTGTATATCTGTTTTGTTCTATTGATCTAACTTTTTATTTTTCAGCCTGTACCAGAAAGTTAGAAAAAAACTTTTGTTACCATTTATTTGTACATATTACATAATATAATATATAACACAACAATAATATATATTATTATAAATGTGAAATAAATTACAATAAATATGTTTAGCCTTGAGAAACATATTCTCACAGCAGCTATTTCCAAAAAATCTGTCTTATTTTTCCCCTCCCTTCCATTCCTCACAACTCCCCAAGAAGAAAGGTAATGTGATATAGATTGTACATATCTTATCATATAATTCATATTTCCCTGTTCTTCACATTGTGAAACAAGTCACATATTGCTTATGCTAAAGAACAATTCTTGGAGGAAGTAAATTGAAAAATGGTCTCTTTCAATCTGCATATGGACTCTGACTATTTCTTCTATAGCAGTGGACATTCTTTTTTGAAGAGTTCCTTGGAATTCTCCTGGGTTCTTACCTTATTCATAATAGTTAAGTCATTTACAGTTGGCCATCATGCATTATTTTTGTGCCTATGCCCAACATTCTCCTGGTTGTGCTTATGTCACTTTGCATCACTTGATGTAAGTCTTTCTAGGTGTTTTTTGTGTTCATTAGGGTCGCCATTTCCTACAACACAATAATATTTAATTACATCTATGTACCACAACTTATTAATCTATTCCTCAATTAATGGATTAGTTCACAGTTTCACCAACAATATATTAATATCCCAATTTTTCCACATTCCCTCCAACATTTGTCATTTTTGCCCTTTTATTATTTTAACCAATCTGATAGGTGTGAGATGTAATCTCAATGTTGTTTTGATTTGCATTTCTCTAATCAATAATGATTTAGAGAATTTTTTCATATAGTCATATAGAGCTTGGACTTTTTATCCAGAATCTATTTGTCCATGTCTTTTGATCATTTATCAATTTGAGAATGGTTCATATGCTTATATATTAAACAAAAATATTTACTCTGAAGCCCCTATGTGAGAAACTGTTTATAAAAAGTATTCTCCAACAATGCTTTTCTTTGAATCTTGGTTATATTAGTTTTATTTGAACAGAAAACTTTTCAATTTAAAGTATTCAAAATTATCCATTTTATATTTCACAATGCTTTCTATCTCTTGTTTATTCATAAATTCTTCTCCTATCATCTATAAATATGATAGATAATGTTTCCCTGTTCTTATTCATTTATATCTTCCTTTGTACCTAGTCATGAATCCATTTTGATCTTTTCTTGGTAAAACATATAAGATAAATTGGTCTATATCTAGTTTCTGCCAAACTGCTATCAAATTTTACCAATGATTTTTTATTAAATAACGAATTCTCATTTCAAAAAGTTGGAACTTTACCTTTGTCAAACAAACAGTTACTATGATCTTTTAACACTGTTCTATGTCTATTCTGTTCCACTGATCTACTTTTCTATTTCTTAGCCAGTACTAGATAATTTTGACAATAACTGCTTTATAATATAGTTTAAAATATAGTAATGCTAGACCTCCTTTCTTAGCTTTTTTCTTTTTTCTTTTAATATGCATGACATTTTATTTTTCCAAATTATTTTCATTATTTTTTCTAGTTCAATAATTTTTTTTTTGTAATTTAACTGGAATGGCATGGAATAAATAGATTAATATAGGTAGGACTGCCATTTTAATAATATTGTCTCTTCCCACTCATAAACAATTAACATTTCTTCAAATATTTAAACCTGACATTATTTGTGTAAAAAGCATTTTATAATTATTTTGTGTAGGTCTTGGGCTTGTATTGATAGCGAAACATATTTTTCTATGAAAGTTTACTTGGTGCACAAGATATAGGCCAGTGTGGAAACAAATGAATAGGTGTCCTTATTTAGTAAATACCAAATAGATTATTAGCAGGCTCATGGAGATTTTCTCTCCTTCAACTTTAAAGCATAGAACTAAGCTACTTGTCATTCATCTTAAAAAGAAGTGCCCAAATATAGGAGGTCCATCTATCTGTATATACATGAAATTAAGTGCATGCAACTAAACATCCAAAGAATTTTATCAAGAGTAAAATCCAGGTAGTCGCTTGGCATGAAGTCAAAAGCTATTCCAACCCCCCCCCCCCAACTGTATATCAGATATAGGATTTATTTAAATAAATGTATCAAATGTCCACATTTCCTTGCCTGTGTAAATGTTTGGCAAACTCTAATCTAGGTAAGAAGGGTGGTACTGTGAAGTAACAGATGGAGAGATGACTTTTGAATCAGGAAGACTTAGGTTCAAGTTCCAACTCTCACATACAATGGCTTTGTGACTTAAGTTACTAAACCTATCAATGCATAACCCTCTATGACTATAAATTGCAGATTAGGTGCCAACTTGTGTTGCTAGAAGGAGTACCCTCATTTCAAAATTGCCTCTATGAAGTCACAAGTCCAATCCCTTATCCTACACTAGGAAGGTAGAATTAATAATTATCAAAGGAATACCCCTAAATGTCCACATAGTTTGGGAAGGGAATAAGCTACCCCTACTATTTGCCATCTGTGTTGAGTGCTTTGTACATTTTTTTACCTCATTTTATCCTCACAAAAATCCTTTGAGGTAGGTTACATTATTATATCTATTCTACAGTTGAGAAAACTGAGGCAGACAATGGTAAAATTTATTAAAATGGTAAAATGGTAAAATTGCTCAGGGTCACATAGCTAAATGTGGTGAATTTAAGGATGAATTTGAATTCAGGTCTTCCTAACTCCAGGTCCAACATTCTATCTACTGTGGCATCTAGCTGCTACCTGTAGAAATGTCCTCATCTTATACCATAAAAATCTTCACCCTCCCACAGGACTCCCCAGTAAGGATCAGTGTACATTGGTTGTCAAGGAAACCTATGCACTCTCAGTTTTTCTTTCCTTCCTTCCCACCCCAGCTCAGACAATCAATCAATAATTTTAAAAATATATCTTCTATAGACCAAATATTGTACTAGGAACAAGGGGAAAAATATATATTCCTTATCTTTTAATTCCTCTTATCCAATATTAATAGAAGGAAAAAAATTAAATGGGAAGTTTTAGCTCTGGTAATTGTCTCCTGTTGACCTTTGCCATCTACAAAACTCAGATGGAAAGAGATTCCCTTTGTGGCTTCTCACTCCACTCTGGGACAGCACGGAAGAGGTGTAAGTTTTTGCCACAATTTAACCAATCCATGTGCTCTCTTAGACTGCTATAAAATACAAAGATGTGTGGAAACTGGAAGAGAACCTCAATCCCCTAAAAAAGTGAACCCCATGACTAAGAGATGTTTTCAGAAATTTATGATTGGGGTCCAGAGCCGATTTGGCCCATCTTTGACCTAAAATGCCTGCTCAAACTCACACACTACTGCTTGTGTGCAATGGAAAGTCTGATCTGAATCACACATTTACTGCAGAGCTGGACAAGGTCTGGAAAAAATGCAGGATCTTTTTCTCTCTTTCCCTGAAAAACTTTAGATTTGGTGAATCATGGTTCAAATATTCTTTGCTCTATTCATTTCAGAGAAAATGTTGCTAATAGAGAGATTACTCAGATTAAGGTCTCATAAGCACACAGAGTGAATTTTATTTTATTTTTACTAAGTAGTGTTTATAAAATAGCGCCTGATTTTTGTTTTTACCCAAGTCAAAGCTTTCAAAACCTTTAAGACTTTTTTTTTCTTTTGAGGTATGGCTTGACTTGAACTAATTTATTGCGTTATTAATGAAAACTCACATTTTGTTTCTAGCTACAAGATCTCAGAGGATCATTCTTGCCTTTACTCTGGCTGAATGTGTCTTGTTGCAAGATTTTTTTGTTGTTGTTGTTTACTTCCTGAGGGATCTTTGCATGCTTTATAGGCTTGTGTATTGCACACAAATCACCTCCTTGGGATAAGTTCAGTCAAGCCTCATGAATCTGGAATTCTCCTCCTGAAAATATTGATACACTAGAATAATGATATAAATACTGTCCCCACTGTCTGCTATTAGTGGTAATGTGGTAGAGTGAAATAAAGACAGAATTTGGAATCCAAGGACCTGAATTTCAAATCCCTGCTCTCTTCTACTTGCTAGCTGTATAATCTTAGGAAAATAATTTTATTTCAGTTAGCTCATCTATAAAACAAGGGGGACTAGATGAAGGCAAAAGAACTCTTGGCTCTAAGACTTAATGATTCTATCAGAGAAATGACATACTATTTTCTGTTTTACAGAATTACACTGAATTACACAATATATTCCTGGATCATTATATTTGAGAGCTGAATTGAGTAGAAGGGTAGTTCACAAAGATAGGGACATATTCAAAAGTTTTTATTAAAGGCAGTCTTAGGGCAGCAAGGTGGTTCAATGGACTGAGAGTGAGGCCTAGAGATGAGAGGTCCTGGTTTCAAATCTAGCTCCAGGAACTTCCTACTTGTGTTGTCCTGGGCAAATCACTTTACTCTCATTGCCTAGCCTTTATCACTTTTTTGCCCTGGAAACAATAGACAGAATTGATTCTAAAATGGAAGGTAAGAGTTTAAAAAACATAAAAATTAATAAATTATAATAATACCAGAATACATATGAGACTCAAATATTAAAGGCTAAACCTTAAAAAATTTAGTGAAAAATTGGATAGTTTATATTTCACAGTTAAGGCTAGTGTAAGAGTTATCAATGAAATAAGGGGTAGAGGCTATAATAAGTAGACATAATTTTGGTTATATGAAATTGATAAGATTGTATATAAAACTGTGATATGAAAGGAAGCTTATCAAGTGGGAAAATATTTGCATTCAATATCTCTGATAAGGATATGACAGCCAAGATATGTAGGGAATACCAATGTGGAAGTCATTCTCCAATGATTAAGAAGTCAAAGAATATGAAAAAACAGTTCTCAAAAGACTTGCATATTATTAACAATGACATGAAATTCTATTCTAAATCACTAAGTGTAAGAGAAAGGCAATCCAAAATAACTGATATTTTAACTCATATTTATTCAATGGGCATAGTTCAGAAAAGAAGTGAATATTCATATTTGGAAGGGTGTTGAAAAGACAAGTATACTAATGTACTGTTGATGGAGATGTGAATTGTTCTGAAAATTATGGCATATAATTTGGATCATGCTAAGAAAGTGGCTAAAATGTCCATACACTATGATCCAAAGATTTTATTGCTGGGCCCATATGCTTATCCCAATGGTGTCAACCACAAGGGAGAAAAAAAACCCCTATATATACTGAATACATAAGAGCATATATTATAGCAAAGAATTTGAAACAGCCCATTGATTGCATGCATGGTACAAGTTATGGCATATAAATATAATGGGATATTTTTGAACTGTCAGATATGATGACTATGAAGAATCCAGTAAATACAGAAAGAATAATATGAAATGATGAAAAGTAGAGTAAGCAAAATCAGAAAAACAACATACAGTGACAAAAATAGAAATATAAAGAAGATATGTGAGCTTGCATGTGTCTCCTTATTTTGAATAAATGGAGAATTATGGGTAGAAAACACTACTAAGAATCTTAAACTTGGTTCTTGTCTTGGTCAATTTTGGTGAAATTTTTTTCTCTTTGTTTTTATTCTTTATTATAAGAGATAATTCTGAGAAAGAGAGGAGGGGAGATGTTTAAAAATGAAGACTAGAAAAAGGGAGTCAAGATGAAGGCTTAGAGAGAGCAACAGTTCAGACCTCTGCAAACTCTTCCTCACTGATCAAAACCACAATGCTTCAAGGGGACTGAAAACTAAATTTAACAACAGGAAAGAGTTAGGGAATCCTCTTCCTGGACCCAACTTAAAAGGTATGCCCCCCCAAAAGCCTGAATTCTTGAACATGTGGATTTAAAGGGAAGGAAGAAGGAACGTCCCCAGACCCCTCCCCGACCTACAGTGCTGAGCCTCCAGCAGTGGCTGGAGTCTCTGGGAAGGCAAAGGTGCTAGTCCAAAGGGAGTACCTTGCTGGAAAAGCTGTGCCAGGTTCAGGGCATATAACACAGGCAGCACAGAGGTATCTGGAGGAGAAACACAGAGCAGGCAGCCTAGTCTCAGCCAAGATGCTCCATCGTGCCCCTCCCTTTCTGGAGGTTTTGGCCTCAGGGCACTTCCAGCTTTGCAGATCAACTCATCCACCCTGGCTTAATCTCATCAATAGGACAGATAAGACACCTTCAGAGGGCAGGGAAGCTTAAGCTCCAATATCCCTTCCCCACAGATTGATCTGAGAGCCTTGCTGACTAAGCTCCAAGGGGAAAAGGCAGCAACAAACTACAGACAACAAACTTGACTACAGGGTGGGAATCCCAGCTCCTTTTCAGCTTCTGCTGTCAGCCAAGGAAGATTTTACTAACTTGATCAAACAGTAGACAGAGAATAAGCCCCTTCAGGACAGAATAACCAAAAACCAAAGATTTAGCACATAATGAGAGAAGCAAGACTACAGGCAACTAGAGGGGGAAAGAAGTGGAAAATATGATTAAACAACAGAAAAAGAAAAAAGAAATTACAATCGAGAGCTTCTATCCAGACAATGAACAGAAAGCAAATGAAACAGAGGAGGTTTAAGGAACACCAAGCAAAAACACAAAAACTCCAGCAAATTGGACACAGGCTTTGGAAGAATTCCAAATGCAATTCAAGAAACAATTAATAGAGTCTAAAGTCAACTGGGGAAAAAAAAACTTACAAAGCAAAATAAATCATCTGGAAACAGAAAAGAGTGTCTTGAAAACCAAAATTAATCAGCTTGAAAATGAGGCAAAGGAAATGAAAGATCAGAAGGAGAAGAATGACCAAAAAGCCAGGGATGAAATTCAGTCTTTAAAAACTAGAATCCAGTAACCAGAATCAAACAACTTCACAAGGCTCCAGGAAACTTTAAAACAAAATCAAAAGAATGAAAAAAGTGACGAAAATATGAAATACCTCATCCACAAAAAGGAAGATCTAGAAAACAGGTCCAGGAGAGACAAATTAAGAATCATTGGACTACTGGACGATCATGACAAAAGAAAAATCCTGAACATTATTCTACAGGAAATTATCCAAGAAAGCTGCCCTGACATTCTAAAGCAAGAGGGAAAGGTGGAGACTGAAAGAACCCACAGGTCACCTACTGTACTTAATCCCCAACTGACAACACCCAGGAATGTTATAGCCAAATTCAAGAACTATCAAACAAAGGAAAAAATATTACAAGCTGCTAAGAAGAAGTCATCCAGATACCATAGAACCACAGTTAGGATACCATAGGATCTGGCTGCATCAACACTGAAGGACGGAAAGGCATGGAATATGATGTTCTGGAAAGCAAGAGAACTAGGTCTACAATCAAGAATAAACTACCCAGCAAAACTTACTATATTCTTACAGGGGAAAGTATAGCCATTTAATAAAATAGACTTCTAAGCATTCATAAAGAAAAGACTGGAATTGAACAGAAAATTTTATGCCCAAACACAGAATTCAAGAGAATCACCAAAAGGTAATTAAAAAAGGGGGGGGACTTTTTTTTTAAGGGACCCAATAAGTTAAAATGATTTATATCCCTACAAGAAAATAGGATATTGGTAACTCATAAAAATTTATATTATCACCTGGGTAGACAGAAGAACTATACTTAGAGGGAACAGTGACAAAATGTATAGGATGAAATGCCAAGACATAAATATGTATATAGATATATGTATGCATAAATATATCTATATCTATCTATATCTATATCTATAATTAGAGGTAAAAAAGAGGTTAATACTGAGAAAAATGGGAAAAGAAACAAAATGAGGTAAATTTATATGTCATAAACAAAGTGCATGGTGGGAGTGGGGGAGAACACTAATATACTGGAAAGATAAAGAGATTGGAGACAGGAAATACTTAATTCTTACGTGCATTGAAATTGACTCAAAGAGGGAAGAACAATCAGATCCATTGGGGCAGAGAATTGATTTATGCCCTATAGAGAAGTAGAAGGGTAACGAATGGACTGGTGGGGAGGGAAGCAATACAAGGGAGGTAGAAGGTGGGGGGTTGTTTAAAAAGACTATAAAGAGAATAAGGGGAATTAGAAGGGAGGGAGGGTAGAAAGGGAAATAAAATAAGAGTGGGAATTAGAAGGACTGATTAAAAACAAAATACTAGTGTAGAAGGAAATAGTAAAAGAAGAAAGGGCAGGACTAGGAGTGGAAAACAAAATGTTGGAAAATACACAGCTGGCAATCATAACTCTGATTGTGAATGGAATTAACTCACCCATAACATGTAAGCAAATAGCAGAGTGGATTAGAAACCAAAAACCTATCATATAAGAAACATATATGAGGAAGGTAGATATGCATAGGGTAAAGGTAAGTGGATGGAGTAAAATCTATTGGGCATCAACCAAGATAAAGAAGGCAGGAGTCCCAATCATGATATCTGACAAAACCAAAGTAAAACTAAATCTAGTTAAAAGAGATAGGGAAGGTAATTACATCCTGATAAAAGGCAGTATAGACAATGAGGAAATATCAGTACTCAGCATGTATGCACCAAATGGCATAGCATCCAAATTTCTAAAGGAGAAACTAGTGGAGCTCAAGGATGAAATGTATAGAAATTCCCACAGTTCTACCTCTAACTGTAGATTGAATTCGTTCTCATAAGTCCCTCCAAATTGTCCTTGATCATTGCATTGCTGCTTGTGGAGAAGTCCATTACATTTAATTATACCACCTCTATCACTCTCTGTGTACATTGTTCTCCTGGTTCTACTCCTTTCACTCTGCATCGATTCCTGGAGGTCCTTCCAGTTCACATGGAATTCCTTTCAGCACAATAGTATTCTATCACCAATAGATACCATAATTTGTTCAGCCATTCCCCAATTGAAGGGCATCCCCTCAGTTTCCAGTTTTTTGCCACCATAAAGACCACAGCTATGAATATTTTGGTACAAGGTAGAAGTAGAACTGTGGGAATATAAACACAGAAGAAAAACAAATGCTCAATCACAAGGATTGGTGGGGATGTGATTGGGGATGTAGACTCTAAAGGAGCATGTTAGTGCAAATATTAATGGTAAAGAAATTAGTCTTGATCAATAACACATGTAAAACACAGAGTAACTTCATGTTGGCCACAGGAGGGGTTTTGGGGGAGGGTAGAGAAAGAGCGTGAATCTTGTAACCATGAAAATAATATTCTAAATTAATTAAATAAAATTTTCAAATAAATAAATAAATAAAAATGAAGACTCAATAAAACAGGAAGAACTGGGGATTACTATAGCCTTGATATTTGGTAACATCAGCCATGAATTATGTTCTTTAATTTTTGATAAAAGTAGCTTGTAGAAGATAATTTAAAAATAAATCTAATTCATGTTAATTCTATAGGAACTTAGCTATGAGATACATGTTTTTGGTCATCCATAAGCTGATACTGATATGAGAAATAAAGAGGCAAAAAAAAATCTATCTGCAAGAGAAGAAATGTAAGGTAGATTTTCTTTTCTTTTTATCTTAGACACTCTATGCATGTGCCTATTGGGCAGGCTAGATCAGCTCCTTTCCCTTTGAAAAACAACTAAATATGTAGTTCATATCACAGACCATGGCCAAAAGTCAAATTGGTCTCTGTAGGAGTCTAGCCCTGAAAGGTGCTTTGGATGTTGAGGACAACACAAGTTACCTATATGCCAGTATACTTTCTGGTGAGGAAACTCAAGATTAAGTTGAGAGAGAATTTTTAGCTTTCAATGAGGTTTCTAAAAGGAATTCAAATATTGCTGCTTTTTCTCATGTGAGTCTAGGCAGGCACTGCTTAATTTGGATAGTTAATGAGTATGTTGGATTCTACCCATCTCTATAAGTATTGGAAGCACTGAGATCTTCTGGAAGAGTCTCATGATAAGATTAAGATATCATGGAAGAGATTTGGGGTGTTTGCCTTCTTTATGGCAAAGAGAATGTGCCAGCTCTTCAGGAAGAGGAAATGCCTCTTCTGTACACCCTGTCAGCTCCTGGCCCACTCTGGAGATACTCAAAGATAAAAATAAACAGACATTGTTAATGGGGTTTTATTTAGAAGTCACTTTCTTGAGTGCTCCATCTTGTCACATTTTTAGTTTCAAGTACTACAGGAAACATTCAGAAAGATTTTCCTCTGTCCCCACTAACTCTCCTCTGTATACACACACCTCCCTGCCAAAAGGCAAGATAACCACCTAAAGTAGGATGAATTAGGGATAACTATAGCCTTGATATTTGGTAAGAAGTCAACCACCAACAATATTTTTGAACTTCCAGTAAAAGCAGCCTGTAAAAAGATAAACAAAACCAATGAATCGTATTAATGATTGACTCATGGAATGATTATGAGAACTATTCATTCAGGAAAAAGATTGTGGTAGAATGATAAGACCAGTGCATTTAAAGCCAGAGAACCTGGGTTTGAATTCTGTTCTGCTATTTACTAATTATGGGTAAACCATTTCATTTCTGTGTCTCAGTTTTCCCACTTTTAAAATTATGAGATTTGAATAGGCAATTCCCCAAGTCTCTTTAAGCACTATGTCCTATGCCTTATTTTTCTTTGTATTCTCCACAGTGCCTGTTATGCAATCACACTGAATAAGTATAAACTGAATTAATGAATCATTAGCACTAGTTTATACTTATACTTGAATTTAGTCAGATTGCTGTTCAGATATCACAGTTGTATGCTTTGTGAAGAAGATCTGAGTAGATTAATTTGGCAAGGTTGAGCTCTTTAGTTCCTTGTATTCTGGTGTATGTACTACCCTAACCTATATTACTTTAGGTATTTGTTAGATTTAAGGAAGGAACTGGTTCTGAAGTTTTCTTGGAACAGTGATAACTTTGAAAAAGGCAACCTTGGGATTCTGTATGAATGAGGTATTATTCACAAGATAGAAAGAGTGGGGTAGCAAAAGTAAGTATAGAGAAAGAAATAAAACTAGGGGAATGAATCTGTCAATTTAGTTATCTCTTGGTAGAAAGATAAAGTTCATATATATACATACATGCTATATGTGTACATATATATCAATATATCTGTCAGTTTGTGTGAAGTGTTTAATAACAAAGTTACAAAATAATCAGTTTTATGGCTATTTTCTTTCTGAAAATTTTTTTATTAGCTGTTGGGAATACTCAGTTCTATAGAATCTTTTTATTTATTTTGCTTGGACCTCTGAGTTATTGGTCTGGGGAACTCCCAATGAGAATACTCTTTTTATCTATTGAAGTTAGCACTTGTCCTACAATTTCTAGAGCATTATGATGTTAAATGAGTTGCCATGGTCACAAAATCATTGTGTCAAAGGGAAGCCTTGGGATTTCCTGACTGTGATGTAGGTTCTCCATATATTACTATAGATGTCTCTCATGTATTAGTCTATTAAAAAGTAAATATTGGAAGTCTTTAAGGAAAAAATTTGGAAGATAGTGAGCAGGTGGAGGCAATTGCATTAGCTTTTTTGAAAATTTCTTGATTTAATTTGATTTCAGTAAAGAGATCGAATCTTCCCAGTAAGGACAAAATATGGTGGGATGTCTCTATGAGAAACTCTGTGCAGCTGGTTTTATGATCCCATAGAGATCCTGGGGTGGGAGGATGAGGAGGAGATGTGGGGATTACCAAAACCAAAGGCACTGGTCTTAGAAAGGGTAATATAGAGGTGTTAGGTCAACTTTTTCTGCTTCACAATCTTGTTTAACCCAGCCAATACTGGGTAGTTTGGAGCTCAACTTCTTCAAAACTCTTACTCATTATATCCCATTGTGGTAATCCTTAATGCCTTGATAGATTAAAGGGTTGAATAGAGGAATATACATATATATATATATATATACACATATATCCAATTTAACTGACACTCTATCAACAAGTATGGCAATATAGTAGGGTCTAAGACACACAATGACATTGGGACTGTTTACAGTAGAGCTAAGCATACTCTTCTGGCTTAGGAAATATTTTCCTACTTATGTACACACACACACCATATCCTGTGTAATTATTACATGGAAAAACTAATTAAAAAACCCATACCCCTAAATTTCAAGAGTAAAACACTCCCCTCTCCATTTTAACTGACTTAGTCACACTTTCCCAAACAAAATAGTTCAGTATTCATCCATTTTATTGGCCAATGATGTGCTGAGGAAGCAAAACTCCATCCCATAACTCCTTTGACCCCCTCCACAGTATTTCTCTCTTTGGATACAGGAAACAATGATCTGGCTCTATCAGGGACATTATAAATGCTTATTCACCACTTGACCAAGTCCTAGTGTTTACTGGGTTAGCCAGGAAAGGCTGGGAGTTGTCCTCAACACAGGTGGTCCTAGCCATTGGCAAAACTAAACAAAGGACAAGGAGGGAAGGGTGGAGGTTGCTCTCTGGGCTGCTGACTTCCAATATTTCTATTTTGGATCCATTGCAAGGAGTATTTAGGCAGTAGAGAGCATGCAGAGTTATGATGACTAAATTTTCTACACTACTGTGAATAACTAAATAAATTGGATTTTTCTTCCATTATCCTTTGCACTAAAGTGGATGTTGTTAACAAAATTAAACCTACATTGAGAGGAAATGAGAAAAGCATTTTTTAAAATTGTGATTTTTAAATTTTTTATTGAATTAATTTTATTATAAATAAATAAATAAAATTTTAAAATAAAAAATCCTACCCATATTTGTTGTAAAAGATTCTTTACTGTGTCTTATTGATGAATTAGTAAGCAATTATTAATTAGAATAAGCATAGGTTGTATAAATTTCTATAAATCTTTTAAATCAATCCTCATTTTATTTACATCTCTTTTCCCCTCAAACTATCACCATTCACTATTCCTAAGAACATGTTTCAACATGCCAGCCACTTTTTTTTTTATTTTAAACCCTTACCTTCTGGCTTGGAGTCAATACTGTGTATTGGCTCCAAGGCAGAAGAGTGATAAGGGTTAGGCAATGGGGGTCAAGTGACTTGCCCAGGGTCACACAGCTGGGAAGTGGCTGAGGTCATATTTGAACCTAGGACCTCCCGTCTCTAGGCCTGGTTCTCAGTCCACTGAGCTACCCAGCTGCCCCCTTGCCAGCCACTTCTAAAAAACCCATTGCTTAAAAAAATGGAAAAAGCAAAACTTTTAAGCTTCTGTAAAGATGAATTTACAGACTCCCCTTCCCTACTGAAGAATCTACAGTTAATAAATGTCACCATAATATTTATCACCATCTTCATTTTAATGACATTTTTTCTTCCCTATTATGAATTAGTCAGAATGGGGGGAAAGATTGGCGGTCATAAAAAGAAGACATTTTAAAAAGATATGCCTGACACTGTGCCAAGTAGTGGGATATATATTAAAAAAGAAACATCTTTGCCCTAGGGAAGATTACATTTTAATGGAGGAGAGAAAAATGAACAGAAATATGTATATACAAGATAGATACCAAAAACAGGGGGAATGTTTCTTTAGACTGGTAGGCACAAGTAGCTGGTGGGTTGGGAGTGGGACTATTGAAGAGACAGAGAAAAGGAAGGAGAGTATTCCAGGCTTGAGGGAGACAGCCAATGCAAACACTTCTGTCTTCACAGAATCTTAGAGGTAGAAGGGACCTCAGAGGCTACCTAATCTAATACTAATAGGAATTCTCATTGAAACAATTCTTATTCTGACAGCTAGGTGATGTGGTTGATAGAATGCTAGGTTTGGAGTCAGGAAGACTCATCTTCCTGAGTTCCAGATTAGCTTCAGACATTTACTAGCTCTGTGACCCTGGGAAAGTCACTTAACCCTGTTTGTCTTTCAGTTCTTCATCTGTGAAATGAGCTGGAGAAGGAAATGACAAACCACTCCAATATCTTTGCCAAGAAAATCTCCTGAAAGGGCCACAAAGAACTGAAACAACTGAATAACATTATGGCAAATGGCCATCCAGTCTTTTGTTTGAAGATTTCCAATGACTGGAGAAATCACTATTACCCCCTTCCCAACCTCCAACCAGTACATTCTATAGCTCTGATTATTAAGAAGTTTTTCCAAATGTCAAACCAATCTCCTGCCTAGTATTCCTATGGCCTATGGCCATTGTAGACCAAGTCTAATCCCTTTTTATTTTACTTTAATTTAATTTTTTAATTAAAATTATTTAATTAGATGATTTAGAATAATTTTCCATGCCTACAAGACTCATGTTCCTTCCCTCACCTTCCCCCAACCCCTTTCCATATATGACGCATAATTCTGCTGGGTTTAACATGTGCCATCAATCAAGACCCATTTCCTTATTATTAGTATTTGCACTAGGGTGATCTTTTAAAGTCCACTTTCCCAGTCATAGCCCCACCAACCCATGTGATCAAGTGATTGTTTTTCTTCTGCGTTTCTTTTCCCAAAGTTCTTCCTCTGGTTGTGGATATCATTCTTTCTCATATGTCCCTCCAAATAGTTCTGGATCACTGCATTGCTACTAGTAGAGAAGTCCATTACATTTGAATTTACCACAGTGCATCAGTCACTGTGTACAATTTTCTCCTGGTTCTGCTCTTTTCACTCTGCATCAATTCCTAGAGGTCATTCCAGGTCACATGGAATTCCTCCAGTTATTATTTCTTTGAGCACAATAATATTCCATCACCAACAGATACCACAATTTGTCCAGTCATTCCCCAATTGAAGGGCATCCCCTCAGTTTCCAATTTTTTGCCATCACAAACTGTGTGGCTATGAATATTCTTAAATAAGTCTTTTTCCTTATTATCTCTGGGGTACAATCCCAGAAGTGCTATGACTAAATCAAAGGGCAGACAGTTTTTTAGCACCCTTTGAGCATAGTTCCAAATTGCCCTCCAGAAATGTTGGATCAATTCACAACTCCACCAGCAGTGAATTAATGTCCCAATTTTGCTACATCCCCTCCAATATTCATTACTTTCCTTTGCTGTCATGTTGGCCAATCTGCTAGGTGTGAGGTGATACCTCAGAGTAGTTTTGATTTGCATTTCTCTTATAATAAGAGATTTAGAACATTTTTTCATGTGCTTATTAATAGTTTTGATTTCTTTATCTTAAAATTTCTTATTCATGTCCCTTGCCCATTTATCACCTGGGGAATGGCTTGATTTTTTTACAATTGATTTAGTTCCTTATAAATTTGAGTGATTAGTCCTTTGTCAGAGGTTTTTGTTATAAAGACTGTTTCCCAATTTGTTGCTTCCTTTCTAATTTTGACTGCATTGGTTTTGTTTGTACAAAACCTTTTTAATTTAATGTAATCAAAATTATCTATTTTTGATTTTGTTATTTTTTCTAACTCTTGCTTGGTTTTAAAATCTTTCCTTTCCCAAGGATCTGACAAATATACTATTCTGTGTTCCCCTAATTTATTTATTGTTTCCTACTTTATGTTCAAGTCATTGACCCATTCTGAGTTTATCTAGGTATAGGGTGTGAGATGTTGATCTAAACCTAATCTCTCCAATACTGTTTTCCAATTTTCCCAGCAGTTTTGCCAAATACTGGATTTTTGTTCCAAAATCTGGGATTTTGGGTTCATCATAGACTGTCTTACTGAGGTCACTTACTCCAAGTCTATTCCACTGTTCCTCCCTTTTGTCTCTTAGCCAGTACCATATGGTTTTGATGATCACTGCTTTATAGTACAGTTTAAGATCTGGTACTTCTAGACCACCTTCCTTCACATTTATTTCATTATTTCCCTTGATATTCATCATCTTTTGTTCTTCCAAATAAGCTTTGTTATTGTTTTTTCTAATTCTATAAAAAAAGTATTTTGGTATTTTGATGGGTATGGCTCCAAATAAGTAAATTAGTTTGGGTAGGATTGTCATTTTTATTATGTTAGCTTGTCCTACCCATGAGCAATTAATGTTTTTCCAATTATTTAGATCTAGTTTTAATTGTGTGGAGAGTGTTTTATAGTTGTGTTCATATAGTTCCTGTGTTTGTCTTGTCAGATAGATTCCTAAGTATTTTATATCATCTGTGGTGATTTTAAAAGGGGATTTCTTTTTCTAACTCTTGCTGCTGGGATGAGTTGGAAGTATAGAGAAATGCTGATTATTTATGTGGGTTTACTTTGTATCCTGCAACTTTGCTAAGTTGTTGATTATTTCCACTAGCTTTTTAGTTGATTCTCTAGGATTCCTTAAGTATGCCATCATATCATCTGCAAAGAGTGATAACTTGGTCTCTTCATTGCCTATTTTAATACCTTTAATTTCTTTTTCTTCTCTAATTGCTATTGCTAGTGTTTCTAGTACAATGTTAAATAATAAAGGTGATAATGGGCATCCTAGTTTCACTCCTGATCTTATTGGAAAGGTTTCTAATTTATCCCCATTGCACATGATATTTGCTAATGGTTTTAAATATATAATGTTTATTATTTTTAGAAAAGGCCCATCTATTTCTATGCCTTCTAGTGATCATAGCACCATCGACATGGTCTTCACAGTGAGGCAAATGCAGGAAAAATGCCTTGAGCAGAACCTGAGTCTCTACATTGTCTTCATAGACCTGACAAAGGTGTTCGACACAGTGAACAGGGACGCATTGTGGGTGATCCTTAGCAAGCTCGGTTGCCCAGCAAAATTCATCAAACTGATCCAGCTCTTTCATGTCGACATGACAGGGGAAGTCCTATCTGGTGGAGAGACTTCCGATCCCTTCAACATCTCCAATGGTGTGAAACAAGGCTGTGTCCTCGCTCTGGTACTATTCAACCTATACTTCACCCAAGTATTATGACATACTGTGAAGGATCTAGACCTGGGCGTCTACATCAAATACCAACTGGATGGCTCACTATTCAACCTTCGCCACCTGACTGCAAAAACAAAGACAACAGAGAGACTCATCCTGGAAGCTCTCTTTGCAGATGACTGTGCTCTCATGGCCCACCAGGAAAATCATCTCCAAACCATTGTGGACAGGTTCTCTACAGCAACAAAACTGTTTGACCTGACTATCAGCCTCAGCAAAACAGAGGTGCTGTTCCAACCTGCACCAGGGAGGCCAACTAACCAGCCGTGCATTACAATCGATGGCACACAGCTTTCTAACATCAACTCTTTCAAGTATCTGGGCAGCACTGTCACCAATGACGGGTCCCTAGACCACGAGATCAATGCCAGGATCCAAAAGGCCAGCTAGGCACTCGGGCGGCTGCGCTCCAAAGTCCTCCAACACAGCGGTGTAAGCACTGCAACGAAGCTCAAAGTGTACAACGCAGTGGTCCTCAGCTCGCTCCTGTACAGTTGTGAGACATGGACACTGTACTGGAAGCACATGAAACAGCTTGAGCAATTCCACCAACGCTCCCTCCGGTCAATCATGAGGATCCGATGGCAGGACCTAATCACCAGTCAAGAAGTCCTCGACAGAGCCAACTCCACCAGCATCAAAGTCCTGGTCCTCAAAATCCAGCTACGATGGTCTGGACACGTCATCTGCATGGACCCACAGCGAATACCAAGACAGGTCTTCTACGGTGAACTGTCAGCTGGACTCAGGAAACAAGGTCGACCAAAGAAAAGATTCAAGGATCAGCTAAAGTCAAACTTGAAGTAGGCTGGCATTACACCAAAGCAACTAGAACTCGCTGCCTCTGACAGAAGCAGCTGGTGAACCCATATTAACTATGCTGCCACCACCTTTGAAGATGAACGAAGTCGACATCTGAACGCCGACACCAGGCCACAACCGCACCTCCCATAACAACTGGCATCCCATGCTCCATGTGCCACAAACTGTGCGCCTCAGTCTTTGGACTTCAAAGCCACATGAGGGTACATCAATAGATGATAATGCACAAAGACACTTGTCATTCTCGGTCACTGAGAGACTACCACTAGTGTTTTCAATAGGAATAAGTGTTGTATTTTGTCAAAGGCTTTTTCTGCATCTATTGAGAAAATCATGTAATTTTTGTTGGTTTGCTTGTTGATATGGTCAATTATGTGAATGTTTTCCCTAATATTGAACCATCCTTGCATTCCTGATATAAATCCTATCTGATTATAATGAATAACCCTTGTGATCACTTGCTGGAGTCTTTTGGCTAGTATTCTATTTAAGATTTTTGCATCTATATTCATTAAGGAGATTGGTCTATAGTTTTCTTTCTCTGTTTTTGATCTACCTGGATTTGGAATCAGTACCATATTTGTGTCATAAAAGGAATTTAGTAGAACTCCTTCTTTGGTTATTATGTCAAACGGTTTGTATAATATTGGGATTAGTTGTTCTTTGAATGTTTGATAGAATACACTTGTGAATCCATCAGGCCCTGGGGATTTTTTCTTAGGGAGATTTTTGATGGCTTGTTCAATTTCTTTTTCTGATATGGGGTTATTTAAGCATTCTATTTCTTCTTCTGCTAATCTAGGCAATTTATATTTTTGTAAATATTCATCCATATCACCTAGATTGTCATATTTATTGCCATATAATTGGGCATAATAGTTTTTAATGATTGCCTTAATTTCCTCTTCATTCAAGGTGAGATCTCTCTTTGCATCTTGTATACTGTCAATTTTGTTTTATTCTTTCCTTTTTTTATTAGACTGACCAGTACTTTGTCTATTTTATTTGTTTTTTCAAAGTACCAGCTTCTAGTCGTGTTTATTAATTCAATAGTTCTTTTAATTTCGATTTTATTAATTTCTCCTTTAATTTTTAAGTTCTGTAATTTAGTTTTCATCTGAGGATTTATAATTGTTCACTTTCTAATTTTTTAATTTGCATGCCCAATTCATTGACCCCTGCCCTCTCTAATTTATTAATATATGAACTCAGGGATATTAATTTCCCCCTAAGTACTGCTTTAGCTTCATCCCTTAGATTTTGAAAGGATGTCGTTTCATTGTCATTTTCTTCAATGAAATTATTGTTTCTATGATTTGTTCTTTAACTGATTTTGGAGAATTGTATTATTTAATTTCCAATTAAGTTTTGATTTGCCTCTCCATATATCCTTACTAATTATTATTTTATTGCATTGTGTTCTGAAAAGGTTGCATTTATTATTTCTGCTCTTTTGCACTTGTTTGCAATGTTTTTATGCCCTAGAATATGGTCAATCTTTGTGAATGTACCATGTGCTGCTGAAAAGAAGGTGTAATACTTTTTTTCCCTATTTATTTTCCTCTACATATCTACTAACTCAAATTTTTCAAGATTTCATTCCCTTCTATTACTTATTTATTTTTTTATTCAATTTATCTAGTTCTGATAGAGGAAGGTTCAGGTCTCCCACTAGTATAGTTTTTTTTTTATCTATTTCATCCTTTAACTCCACTAGTTTCTCCTTTAAAAATTTGGATGCTATGCCATTTGGTACATACATGTTGAGTACTTCTATTTCTTCATTGTCTATACTGCCTTTTATCAGATTTTAATTCCCTTCCCTATCTCTTTTAACTATATCTATTTTTACCTTGGATTTGTCAGATATCATGATTGCGACTCCTGCCTTCTTTTTATCAGTTGATGCCCAAAAGATTTTGCACTATCCACTTACTTTTACCCTATGCATATCTACCTTTCTCATGTGGTTTTCTTGTAGACAACATATGGTAGGATTTTGGTTTCTGATCCACTCTGCTATTTTTTTCCTCTTTAAAGATAAGTCCATCCCATTCACATTCAAAGTTATGATTACTTTTTGTGTATTTCCCAACATTTTCGTTTTATCTCCTTGTCCTGTTCTTTCCTCTTTCATTATTTCCTTCTACACCAATATTCTGTTTTTAATCAGTCACCCTAATCCCCACTCTTATTTTACTTTCCTTTCTCCTCCCTCTCTTCTTATTCCTCTCTTAATTTTCTTTTGGGGTCTTTTTAAGCTACCCCATACACTCTCCCCCCTTGAATTACTTCTATCCCCACCCTCCCTTTCTGCCCCTTCCCTTTTTTATTCCCCTTTTGTTTTTTAAAGTCTATTAAATTCTCTTCCCCCTATTTCCCTCCCCCTTTTTAACTCCTCTCCCCATTCCCCCTCCCCTTAGTTTTCCCCTCTCAGATTCTCTATAGGGTAAGAGAGAGTTCAATACCCCAATGGATCTAGATGCTCTTTCCTCTCGAAATTGATTCCATTGAGAATGTTTGTTTTACCTTTTAGCATTCTCTTCCTCTCCTTATAGTTGTATTCTTCCCTTCCCACTCCCGTGTGTCTTTTTGTGTAGTATAGGTTATTCTAATTTTCTTATTTCTTCAAGTTTTTCTTGATGCCATTCCCAATCCCCTTTCTGTCTTCTTCTTTTATATATATATATATATATATATATATATATATATATGTATATATATATATATATATATATATATATATATATAATTTTAAACCACTTAGTACCCCAACCTCTACCTATGGATAATTCTTCTAACTACAATAATAGTAAATACAATTTTTGAACGTTACACATAACATTTTCCCATATAGGAATATAAATAATTTGGCCTCATTTCAGGCTCTTAGAGAACAAACTAAAAAAAAAAATAAGACCCTTCTCTTTCTAATCCCTTTTTAATGGAATGAAAAAACTTCAAATGCTTTAAGGCAAGTGCCACGCTTTCCTATGTCATCTCTTCTCCAGGGTAAACAATATTAAATTTTCTAGCTAAACTCCTCATGTCCCTTCAGCATCCCAGCTGTCCTTTTCTGAATTTTTATCAGCTTATCACTAACCTATCACCTCTTTATTCTTGAAAACTACGTCTTTCAAGGCAGAAAAAAATCAAATGGCATTTCTTGGTTAGCATATTATATTTCTTGATTAATATCATGCCTTTTGTCCACTAATTTCTAACTACTCTTTCTTCCCTCATCTTGCATTCTTGTAGATGATTTTTAAAATTAAACTATACTATATCTCTATTAAATGTTATATTATTTAATTTAACCCATCAAGATATTTTTTGCTCTTTACTTTATCACAATCATTATTAGATCTCCTATTTAGATTGGGCTTATAGGTCTAGAGATCACATTGCACAGGCTACCTTATTCAATTCACATTACTACCTTGTGAGGAAGGTGCTATTATTATTCCCATTTCACAAATGAGGAAACTGATGCATAGAGAAGTTAAATGACTAACACCGAATCACATAGCTATAAAGTATTTGAGATATGGCTTAAATTAATATTTTTCTGACTCTAAGTCAAAAAAGTCTTTTATTACTCTATACACTATCCTTCCCAGCTTTGTGTCATTTATAAATCTGTTAAGCATGCCAGTTAGTTATGCCCTCATCCAATTTGTAATGAAGTCATTATCTTTCCTCCCCCAAAAGTCTTCTCTCTTTCTACCTTCATTTAAATTCCCTGTTACTAACAAGTGCATTGTCATCCTCTTCAAAACCCAGACACACAACTTTCTGAGGGTAGATATCGTTTTTACCTTTCTTTGCATCTCTAGTGTTTAGTATAGTGTTTGCCAGAAAGTACTTTATAATAGAATAATCCCAAGAATCAAATTTAAAATAATTAGTATGTAGATTGCCAACTGTACTCTCCTTTGGCAATAATGTTGGCCCTTTTCCAACTCAGTAGTACCTTTTCCATCCTCAAAGTTCTTTCAAAGACCACTAACAATGGCTCAGAAATTGCAGCTGTCTCTTCTTTCAGTATCAGAGGGGTATCATTTATTTGGGCCTGCCAGCTTGATCTCATCAAAGGCAACTATTTATTGTCTTGTATTATATTTCAGTTCCCATCAGGCATTTTGGTTCTCTGAGTCCAAAGACCAGTATCCTTGACATAGTAAACAGAAACAAACTTAGAATTTCTTAGGTCTTCTTTCTTTTCATCATGTTATCCTTGCTAAGGAGCAGCCCTCTACTTTCTTTCATTCCCTTTAGAGCATTCTTCCCCAGCCTATGTTCTTTCTGAACTTCATCTATCCTGACATTACTTTTACAGAACTGAACTTTGTATTTTTTATTCATCCTCTATTACATACTCTTTCATTTTCTAGATCCATCTTTTATTAACACCTACATTGTAATGCCTCCAAGTCTGGAATAATAATAATATACATATATATATATATATATATATTTACATATATATGAAGAGAGAGAATTAGGCAGCTAGATAGCACAATGAATTTAGCACCATGCCTGGAGTCAAAAAACTCATTTTCCCAAGTTCAAATCTGGCCTCAGACACCCACTAACCGTGTGACTCTCAGCAAGGCAGTTAACCCTTTCCCCCTCATCTGTAAAATGACCTGGAGAGAATATGACAAACTACTCTAGTATTTTTGCCAAGAAAACCCAAACTGGGCTCCTAAAGAGTCATACATGACTGAAAATAATTGAACAACAACAAGGGACAGAGAGTAGTATGGACCAAAATGCATAGAATAGAATATTAGATGATTACATTTGGCATAGTAGGCCATTTCTTTTTTTAAGGAATGCAGGACTTTGGAAGCTAGGTGGCTCAACAGAGGACTGGACTTGGAGAAAAGAAGATTTCAAACTGAGTTCAAATCTAGCTTCAGACAATTACTAGCTATATGGCTCTGGGCAAGTCAGTTAACTTCAATCTGCCTTAGTTTCCTCAGTTTTAAAGAGGAGATAAAATAATAGTATCTTATTCATAGGGTTTTTGTGAGAATCAAATAGGATTATAATTATAAAGTGCTTAATATGGTGCCTGGTACACAATGGATACTTAATAAGTGTTTGTTCTCTTTTCTCCCTTTACAACACTAAGTATTAATTTTTCTCTTTTATCACTGACTTATTCCCTTTAGCCCCCATCCCTTAAATAAGAGGTTTCTCCTGACTCCATTCTTGACCTTTCATTTTCATCTTTTTATACATTCTCTGTACTCTCATTATTTCAGCTAAGTTAAAAAATCTATGTATCTAGTTCTAATCTATTTTTAAGGTACAAGTTCTACATCCTCAACTACCTGCTAAACATTTTCAAATTTGCCATTATATGAAACCCAACATGTCTAAAACAGTTTCGGATATAAGCTAAATATGTTGTCTTCCTGCTCTAAAATAAGGATGGATGAAGCTTCCATTTGTCCTTGGCCAACCTGATGGCCAACCTGCTTTCATCAATTATTAAAAAATTATCAATGAAGATTATTGCCTTGATAGATTTGCTCACAGAAGATCTTAGAGTAAGGTTTGTAAATCCTATTATATTATATTGTGATTAAGGATCATGGCAGAAATTTCATTAATGTCCTCTACTGTATTTTTAAGGATCTGATGCCCTCATTCCTTAATTCTTTCATTTATCTTTTCTAATTACCATGTCTATCTGGAAAAGTCTGTATCAAGAGCAACAATCATTCAATAGTTGTGAACTGGGTGGTAATTTGGAACTATGCCTAAAGGGCTATAATACTGTGTATACACTTTGATCCAGTAATACAGCTAATAGATCTGTTTTCCAAAGAGATATTTTTATAAAAGGGGCAAGGACTGACTAGAATAAAAATATGTAGAGCAGCCCTTTTTGTGGAAGCAAAGAATTGGAAAGTGAGGGGATGTTCATTAGTTGGGGTATAGCTAAGCAAATTGTGGTATATTTTGGTGATGGAATACAAGTGTGCTCTAAGAAATGTACAGGATGATTTCAGAAAGAGCCGGTAAGACCTACATAAACTCTTGTAGAATAAAATAAGAAGAAGCAGAAGAACATCTTACATAATAATAGCAATATTGTGGGATGATCAACTGTGAGAGTTTTAGATACTCTCAGAAATATAATGATCCAGGATAATTCTGAAGGATTTATGAGAAAGAATGCTATCTACCTCAGAGAAAGAACTGTTGTTGTCAGAATGCAGATCAAAGCATACTATTTTTCAGTTTAGTTTATTTGGGTTATTATTTGGTTTTTTATTTAATATAAGTATTTTCTTACAACAATGAACTATATGGAGATAGGTTTTGCATGATAATAAATGAATAACTCCTATCAAATTATTTACCATCTTCTGGAAGGGAAATGGAAGGGAGGGAGGGAGACAATTTGAATTGTATAACTTCAGAAAACTTATGCAGAAAACTGTTATTACATGTATTACATGTTATGTTATTACATACAATTACATGTAATTGGTAAAATAAAATATTTTAAAAATAAAATAAATGCTTGTTCCCTTGACTCCAAAGAGCATATTAGTGGAAACTCCTGAATACTGGTAGAACAAAGAGAGGCAGTTTGATTTTCTTGTGTGGTTCTTGAGATGACAGAGATATAGTTCTATGTCCCAGGCTTCCCTTTAGTCCTAGCTTGTCTCCCCTCTGGGAGGATTCATTGTCAATATAGATGATGATGGGTCAGCACACCGAAAGCTATAATAGCAATAGAATAACCAGCAGAGAAAAGTAAAGGTGAAATAGTTTGATTTTGAAAGCTAAGAAAATTTAATTATCTGAAAGTAAATTACTATGGCACTAAGATCTTGTGGAAAGAATGCTGGATGGGAAATGAAGAGATTTGGGTTCTAGAGCTCACTCTACCAAGTATATTTTGCATTCTCTAGAGGAAAGAATCATCTTCTAGGCATGATTGTCACAGAAAATGTCCTAAACAAGGTAGAAACCAGGTGTGTTTGTAAAGGAGCATTGAGGCAGTTATAGAAGGAATGATGTGGGAGAGAGAAGAAAGCTAATAACTTTTTGAATGCAAGGAGAGTACAATGATATTATGGAGGCAATATGTAGGAAGGCTATCTGAGTGCAGGTCCTTTGAGAAAATCTATAATGAATGCCAGAAAACTCAGTCACGGAATCACAAAACTGTTTTTCTTTTGACTAATTATCATAGTTATAGGCACTTAGGTGGTACAGTGTCAGACCTGGTGTCAGGAAGACTCATCTAATCTAGCCTCAGATATTTATCAACTAGGTGACCACAGGCAAATCACTTAACTTTGCCTCAGTTTCCTCATTTGCAAAATGAGCTAGAGAAGGAAATAACAAACCACCCCCTTATCTTTGCCAAGAAAACTCCAAATGGAATGACAAAGTCAGACATGCCTGAGTAATAACTAAATTCAGTATTTCTAGGTATACCCTGCTCCCATTTCATAGGGTTTTCTTGTGAATAACTCTAAATTACTTTCCAGAATTGCCTAACCAATTCCTAGTCTCATCAACAGAGTGCTTCTGTTTCCCTGTTGCTCATACAACAATGATCATTTCCATTCTTTTGTCATCCATCTTAAATTGATGAATGTGAAGAAAATTTTCAAAAGTGATTTTCATTTACATTCCTCATATTAGTAATTTGGTAAGTCTTCTGATTATTGATAGCTTGTAATTATTCTTTTCATCTCAACTGTTTTTATGATGGATAAATGAAGATTGAGTCCTACTGGCTATTGAGTCTCATAATCAATGAACAGAGAATAATATGTGTATCTTATGACTAGTAATCTTATGAAATACTATTGAATAAGTAAGACCTGGAAAACTTAAAAACTTGGTTGATACATTTCTGAGCCTCCAAATGGCTTGTAATGAGAAAAGGCTGCTCAGGAAATTGCTATAAACCCCAAGAATAAATTTTAGATTATGCATATGAATCAGTGTCAATTTTAATGAGAGGTGATTCCTTCTAAAATAGTTTTGAAGGTTGTCCCAGTCATTCAACCTCTCAGACTGGGGCTAGTTTAGCAAAAGATAGGAAAAGATTTTACCATCAGGTGATTTCTGTTGTCACTTTATAAGGTCTCATTGTCCATGCATAGACAAGAGAAGTACTCCTTTATTTCTAGAATATAAATATACACATGTTCCAATTTCTAACAAAGGACATTATATTTCCTTATGCAGGAGGATAAATAGGACTCAACCTTGCCCCCAGATTGTGCAAGGTGGAGCTACTTTGGTTTTGTGAGCCTCTTTCTGTCTGATGAGTAAATAATTCACCTCAATGGTATTATGTTCTTGCTCTGACTTTACTAGAACCAAAGTAGTCATTCTCAAGTTGTATCAAAAAAATATTCCAATGTACCATTGTGCTATAAGAAATGAAAAGCAGGATGATTTCAGAAAAGCAAAACAAAACAAAACAGAAGGACTTACATTAACTGATGCAAAATGAAGTGAGCAAAACCAGAAGAACATTGTACATAGTGACAGAAATATTTGGCTTTTTTCTCCTTTAAAACTCTTACCTTCTGTCTTAGAATCAGTACTTTGTATTGGTGCCAAGGCAGAAGAATGGTAAGGGCTAGGCGAGTCAATGGAGTCAAGTGACTTGCTGAGGGTCACACAGCTAGAAAGTTTCTGAGGTCACATTTGAATCCAGGATCTTCCAACTGTAGGCTGGGCTCTCAATTCACTGAGTTACCTAGTTCCCCCCAGCAATATTTTCTGATGAACAACTGTGAATGACCTAGTTGTTCTCAGCAATGCAGTGATCCAAGACAATCCTAGAGACTCATAATAAAAAATGCAATCTGCCCTCCAAGAAAGGGAACTGATGGAATCTGAATGCAGTCTGAAACATACTATTTTTCATTTTCTTTTTTCTTTTGAGATTTCTCCCACAAAATGACTAATATAGAGAAATGTTTTACATAAAAAAAGAAAATATTTCAAAGGAATTGGAAGCAGCTGCTCCCCACCCCAGCAAGTAAATGAGATGTCAAGTCTGTTCACCAGTTTCTTTATGCTATTATATACTATTTCTTTGTACTATTTCATCACTTTAGGGAAGCCCTGCTTCCTTGCAACAAATTTCATTCTGGAAGTTGTTCCCCTCCTGCTGCAGCTGTCTACTCTCTGGACCTGAACTTCAACTAAAAAGACCCATATTATGCTTCAAAACCAAACTTAGAAGAATAAGTTCTGACAAGTTCTGTCTAAACTCTCTCCCTCCTTATCTCTGCCTCCTGGCTTCCTTGACTTCCTTCAAGTCTCAGATAAAGTCCAACCTTCTTCCAGAAACCTTTCCAAATACCCTTTCTGCTCTTGTCTTCCTTCTATTGGTTATAATTGTTTATAATATATAATATCTAATTTATTGTGTATTCATCTTGTTTGTATATAGTTGTTTTGATATGATCTTCTCCATTAGGCTATAAGCTCTTTAAAGGAAAGATATGGTGTTTTTTCCTCTCTCTGTTCTTTATATTCCTAGTCTAGCACATGGTAGGTGCTTTAGAAATGTGACTTGACTAACAGACAAAAGAGCTTGATAGAAAGATAATAAAGCTCTCCCTATTAATGCCTTCCTCCTACAATGGTTCTCTCTATACTCTTCTCCTTGCCAAAGCAAATGTGGGACTTATAGGATCCTTTCTTCCATGAATTCTCTTCCTGGGCTACTGATATACAGAATCCTAGATTAAGAAGGAAGATTAGAAGACATCTGGGTCAACTCATTGCCCCATGGATGAGCCCCTTTCATAATATCCCAGCCAAGTATTCAGTCATCCTCCACTTGTAAATGTGTGGTGGTAAAGAGAGTAATTTACCTTATTGGTTAGTCTCTTAAATATTTTCCAAGTTGAGCCAAAATCTATCAGCCTATCTCCTCTGAACTCAAGTAAAAAAAAACTATGTCTTCTAAATATTAGAAGATAGCAGTCATGCTCTCCCTCAGTTTCCTCTTCTCTAAACTAATTGCCCTTTAGAGCTTTCAATCCATCTCCACATATTTTGTTTCCTCTCCTGTGACACTTAGTGAATGTCTTCATCATTCATTTCTTCCATAATGTAACCATTTGTCTGCTACTTTAAAAAATGAAAAGAATAATTGATTACAAGGGTTTTCTTACTGTTCTCCTGAATATTCTCCAGACATAAGGAGACAATAACAGCTAATCTTTACTAAACACTCACAATGTGCCAGGTACTTTACAATTATAACCTTATTTGATCTTCACCACAACCTGGCAAGGAGGTGCTCTTATATATCATCACTGTTGAGGAAACGGAGGCCAATAATAATTAAATAATTTACCCAGAGTCTAATAAGTATCTGAGACAAGATTTGAACTCAAGTCTTGCTGATTCCAGACCTGGCACTTTATTCACCTATCTGTCTCTCAAATTTTACAAGTGGTCAAGAGATCCTTACTAAGACTGGTATCCATGCTCCAATACTACCTAGGTGGCTCCTGGTAGCCTCTGTGAAATACAGTTTCTTCATTCAAAAAATGAGATTAAAAGTAATAAAACTGTACCTCCTAGTTCTTGGCATAATTATGGAGAATATTTTCCAAATCTTAGTTATAAATGTGTTGTTATTATTATTAAAATTATAATTAGTCAATATTTTATATCTTCTTGAATGCCAGAGATAAGTGAACTATGGTAGAGTTTTATTAATTTAGACATTTTTGGTTTGAAAAACGTAATTTGAAATATGATTGTGTGATCTGGGTAAAGTTTGCCTATGTAGTGTCTATAAATTAACTAACTGACAAGCATCCATTACATACTACTACGTGCCAGACACTTTAGTTTAATAAGTACAGAAATAGATTCAACAAAATTGTGGCTACAAACCAGAAAATGAAAATTTGGAAAACTTCAGCCTTCTGTCCATGCTAATTTACTCAGTTAAGTGGTCTCTGACAGCTCAACAACAGTGGGTAGAAACCTGGGCTTGATGTCAGGAAGACAGACCTGTTTTCAAATACAATCTCTGACTCTTACCATTTGTGGGACCCTGGAAAGTCACTTAACCTCTCTGTGCCCAAGTTTCCTTAACTATAAAATAGGAATAATAATAGCACCTATCTCCCAGGGTTGTTATAAGGATTAAATGAGATAATATTTTGAAAGTACTTATCCTAGTGTCTGGCACATAGTAGGTGTTCAATAATTATTAACTTAATAAATGAGTGCTCCATTGCCCCCTGTTCTTAGTCAGTTTGTGACTGTAGGTACTCAAAATTATAAAAATCCTTCAATTTCTCGAACTTAAGTTCTCAACTAATTCATCCAACACTCTTCTTCTCCCTTCTCCCCTGCTTCCCTCTGCCTCTGTTAATTGACAATGAAAGAGATTTCATTACAGGTCAGTTCCTGACTATCTGTAGGCTGCCTAGGCTGTCCAAGGCTTCCTTTGACCACTATCTGCCCTTATGGACCAATGACCCTGTTGCTAGCTTGGGATCAAACCTTCCCTCACTTCCTCATCCCCTACACCCTGCTCCAAGAGCCAAATTTTTACTAATGGGGATTGCCCTTTTTAGACAGCACTGTTTGGCTCCAATGACACTGATAACAAAGAGCTGACCACATGATGATTTTTTTTAACCTGATGGAATTTCCTCTATTTCTAAATAACATTAGTCTCAAAAATGTCTTTTCTCTGGTAATTGTCACTACGCAGCTTTCAAAAACACTTAAGCAGTTTATCTAAACCCCAGCTATTTCAAGTTCACTCATCAACTCTGTGACATCTGCAATTTTTATCTCATTTCTCTATCACTATTTTCACATGTTCCTTCCACCAGCACCAAGATCTGCAAGCAGCCCTAGGAAACTCCCTGATGCTTAATTAATTTTGTTTGCACAAAATTGCAGGACTCCACCTTGAAATTATCCATGGAATGCTTTCCTTTTCCTCTTCGAGATAGGTGCCACATTTCCTGAAGCTGCTAAGCTAATCATTTTATCAATTAGGCCAGAAACACTCCTGTGCTTTGAATAGATCACTTCCTTTTTCTGGGAATGGTTTCTCTCCTGCAATTAACCTTTCAGGAAATAGTTTTTCATTGCTATAGTTATTTATTATTTCCTATTAGTGAGCAGCATATCCTGTGATAAGTTGAATAATTAGAAGCTTCATCAGAGCAAAGGTCATAACTATAGGCTTTACTGGCCTGCTCATTACAAAAACAGTCAGAGAATTTTTCTTAGGGTGTCACCTTAGACCCTCTGGAAGGGAGTACTCATCATTAACTAGTCATCGCACATGAGATCCTAGTTGTAAAAAAAATAAAAGTACAAATGCATTTATCAGAGTGCCTGGCACATAGTAGGTGTTGGATAAATGCTTGTTCCCTTCCTCTTTTCATGTGGACATAAGAAGATGAGCATCTAAGAACTATTTGCTTATTTACTCTGAGGAAGCTAAAATCTGAATGAAATAGCTACTATAGATGGGGAGAAAAGTCATGTTTCTTGACTTTTATTTACCTTCACCTGGTCCTAATTACCCTTGTTCTCTTCCCCAGCTTTTATATCCAGAGTTTACACTAGTCATCTCGAATTTGTTGATATAAAGTATTATGTATAAAGGAAAAGGTTAAGATGAGCTCCACTTTGGGTTTTAGCAACTAAGGAACCATATTCAAGTAAAATAATTTAATCTCTTCAAGCCTCAATTTTCCCATCTATAAAATGGATATTATAATACCTTTTCTGAGTTCTTCATTACCTTATTTGCAGATAGCCAATAAATATTTGCTAAATGCTTAACAAGTACTTTAGTTAAGTGGTGAAAATGCATATACAAGCAAAAAAGAAAGACAGTTGTGGTTCCTACAGAACTTAAATTCTAGTGGAAAAAAGACAACATATAAGAAGGAACTGAAAAGTTGGTGGGGGGGACAGAGAAAAGGTGAGACACCCAAGCAAGGACATGGTATCAAAGTTCAGAGACTCAGAAGCCATCTGGGAAAAGGAATGTAGTATAGTTATCCACAATAGAAGCCCCAGAAGGAATTCAGTAGTGGGAGAAGGAGCTAATGCAATGCATGAATGTTCCAGAATGAGAAAACCCAAGGTTCTAGGGAAAGAAAGCAATTGAGCTGATATCTAAATCCAGAAAGTCAGACTTCCAGCTGGGAATCCCAGTAGGGGATCAAATGACAAAAATAAAGCAAAAACCCTTTCTAAATTATAAAGTGTAATATTCTGTATTATACTTTAAAATTTATAAAGGGTTTTTGCTTTATTTTTGTTTTATTATTGTTTTATTATATGTTTCTAGGTAATGTTATTTAGAGGAGAGAGAGTGGCCATCTCTCAAAAGATTTAAAGTTCCTCAAGGACAGGGACTCTGTGTGTGTGTGTGTGTGTGTTCTGGTATTTGATATATATATATATATATATTTTTTTTTTCTCTTCCAATGATCTGACTGTAATACTCACTTGCTTCAGGGGGGTTCTTATTGCCAATAAGATAAAATGCAAAATCCTCTTTTTGACTGTTAAAGCCCATCACTTATCTTTTCCCTATTGATTTCACCTGACTCCCCTCTTCACACACTCTACATTCTTCTTACAGAATAATCCATATGAACCTTCTGTCTTTGCTCCCTCCTCATTCACAACCTTTTGGATCTCTAGCATCCTTCAAGCCTTAGCAAAGGTGATATCACATATGGGAACTACTTGAGGCCAGTTATCTTTCTGACTCATAGTAGGCACTCAGTAGAAGCTTCTTGAATTAAAGTGCTTTTTGTTCACATACCCTACAGGCTATAATTGTACATGAATGGTTGACATTCCTAGTAATTCCTTGCAAAAGTCCTGACCCCTTTGAAAAGCCCAATCTGAATTCCTTGTGTCAATTAAGAGTCAAATTCTTCCTCCTTTTCTCAATCTAAGGCAGAGAAGCTAGGGGAAAATAGTTTTTTTTTTTTTTATTTTTAAGGTCCTTTCCAACTTGGGGGTCAACCTACATTTCCATCCTTGCACAATTTTTTCTCATACCTGTACTCATTCCTACCAAACTGAACTAAAGAGTTGTCCTCTGAATTCCACATGCAATTTTCTACTTTTCTGCATTTGCATTTCTTTGGAATGTATTTCCTTTTCATCTGCTTTTATCAGAATCTTTGGTTTCCTTCAAGCCTCAATCTTGCATCCTTCTTCTTAACAAAAATTTTAGTAGGTGCTTCAGTCCACAGAGTATTGAACTGGAAATAAGGAAGACTGAAACTCAAATCTTGTTTCTGCCACTTAGTAGCTATATGATTCTGGGAAAGTAACATCTTCTTTCTCAACCTCACTTCCCTTATCTTTAAAGATTTGATTTTTGTGAGGATCAAGTGAGATAAGATATTTAAATACTTTGCAAACCCTGAAGGGTTATATTGTTGCTGCTGTTCAGTCTTATCCAACTCTGCATGACCCCATGGTTTGTTCAAAGAGTTTTCTTGGCAAAGACATTGAAATGATTTGCCATTTCCTTCTTCAGTATAGCAAGAGGAATTGAGGCATAATAGGAATTGTGACTTGTCTGTAGTCACACATCTAGTTAAGTGTTTGAGCCCAGATTTGGACTCACATCTTCCTAACTCCATTTCCAGTGCTCTGTCCATTGTGCACTACCTAGCCCAAAGTGCTATATTAATACTAGCTTTTATTATTATTATTCCTCTAGTTGAAAATATTCTCTCCATAAATTTTCCTAGAGCACTTTGTATCTCCCTTTTGTAGGCCCCCATAATATTTGACTTTGCATTATATCTATCTGTACAGATGTTGAATTTCTACCTTGCCCCATCCTCTAGTACAATAAAATGATTTTCTTCAGGGCGAGTACTGACTGTGCCATTTTGTAAAATTTTTATCTCCTCAATGTTAGTGCTTTGTGCATAGTAGGCATTTAGTAAATGTTTATTGAATGGTATTGGTGTCCAAATCTTAACTCTGTCCCTGACTAACTTTGTAACTTTGTAACCCTTGGGCAAATCACTTCTAATTTCTGGGACTCAGATTCCTCACTTATAAAAAAGGATATTGGTACAAATGACCCCTAAAATCTCTCCTTGATGTCAAGTTTAGACTTTAAGAACATGACTTGGAACAATGTTAGAATATTTTTTTAGGATACAAGTTCCTTGTGAGTAAGGGTTGTTTTATCATTCTTTGTATTTATCTCACCAGCATCTAGCACAGTGAATGGAATATACCAATGGCTTAATAATTAATGCTTGATTGCTTCAGATTCTCTACCTATACTTTCAGATACTAATGTTAAAGAAGAGAATGTTTCTCATAAATATAGAGCATTGGCTATAAACCACAGCCTTCTCCTGGTTTCATTATTCACTCTACTTTATTATGCTCCACCATATATTCTCTAGAAATAATCTGAAAGTTTTTTTCTGGTCTTTGTCCTGCTCCCAAGGCCTCTAGAAGTTGATAGAAGTATTATTTTTCCATAAGCTCTATGGAGCAATTTCTAAAATGAGAGACCTGGTCTTAACAGCATTTGCCTTCAGGGCCCATCTTTTCCCCATTGTTAAAGGGGAGTTAGTCAACTCCCACAAATGTTTTTTGCATTAGGCATTCATAGGATTGCATCAAAAGAACAGGTTTGCTGGTGGTATTTTCCATAAAAAAAAAAATCAGATAATAAGTGTTACCACAAACCACAATTTAGAGTCTCTTTTAGAGGAGCATGCTGCCCTTAGGGAGCCAGGTGGAATAGGAGCCCAAATCAACAGCCCTTTCATTAACCACTTTCTGTATTGCTTTCTTCTCAAGTCTTCTTATGACAAACCAGCTAAACAGATCAATATCTTTGATTTTAATTCCAAAAGATATTTCAGACTGTGCCACTGACCTAATGAAAAAAATACTGGTGGCTCCCTACCTTAAAGTTAAATAAAAATTTCTCTTCTTGTCATTTAAAACCCTACAAAAATCAGTTCCAATTTTACCTTTCCAAGCCCATCATACATTACTTCCCTGAATGCCCTCCTTGGTCAAACCAGTTCTCTTGCTGTTTGAAGCCATATTTGAGCTCACAGTGTAGAATTTTTCTGACTCCAAGCCTGATACTCTATCCACTGTATCATCAAGCTTCTCCTGTATGTAATTCTATGGATACAATTATCTTTCCCCATAGAATGTAAGTTCCTTGAGAAGCTTTATCTTTGTATTTCACTTTGTCTTTGTATTCCTTATTGCAATGTTTAGCTCACAGAAGGAACTTAATAAATCCTTATTTATTGACTGATGGAAAGGGCTGAGAGACTAGCCCAAAACACTGTCCTCCAAGAATCTTAAGGCTATATTTGACTTCTTGGAACTTCACCCTCAATTATAATTTCTTAACTGCAGCACCTATTGGACCAAATTGAGCCTAAGTATGGTGTTTCCTTATGGTATAGAATATTACTTCTTCCCTCTCAAGATGGACTCTCTTTTACCCTTATAGTCCCTTCTTAATCTACCACTATCCATCTGCATCTTCCTATGAAAAATGAGAAGTCTATCCTTCACAGACTTGCTCCTTACTTCAATTCCTGAGAAATAATTATAATTAGGAGGAGCATAATTATAATTAGGAATAATAATAATCTATATAGATAGAAACCAAGATATTTATTAATAAGTGCAAAAGGAGTCAACTGGAGTAGATTAGCCATGTAATTTCCCACAAAACATCACAACATTCTCCACAGATACCATTTTGAATCAGTGCATTTGTGTGTGCAAGTCAAGGAGCGTTATGAGTTATGAGTTCAAGAAAGAGACTGATTACTTTCAAGGAAGTGGGTGCCAAGAAAATGTCATCTCAGCAGTCAAGGTGAGCTTGGAGAACCAGCTATACCACCTTCCACCAAGCTTCAGAGACACAATTTGATTCCTGAGTTTGCCAAGTCCTGAGCTGTGGTCTCAACCACAGGCTCTGATAGTACAAGTGGAAAAATCTAACATAGGAGTTTGGCATCTCATTTCTGCAGCTGCCAAGAAGAATGAAAGAGAGAATGAAAGGGAAAGAGAGGCAAGAGAAGAAATGCCAGCAACAGCAGGAGGCAGTGCCCAGTTACTACTGGTTGATGCATGAGGAAAATTAAAGTTGGTGATGTTTCAAGGTTATGGTGAAATTTGCAGGCAGCAGGCTTGCATAATGCTGAAACATGGAAATTAAAGCATTATTGACATTCTACTTATTTTTTCAGGACCCTACTTGCCACCTTGTTTTGTCACAACAAGTCTATTTAGCTGGGCATGGATCTACCACAGAAAAAAGAAGGGGAAAGATGGAGAATAAAGTTGTGGTAGGGAGAGGAATAAGAGGAAAGATGAGGTGATGCCAAAAGATTATAGGATCATTGTTTTAGAACTGGAAGTCAACATTAGTAGTTGTTCAAACCAGTCTTCTCATTTTAAATTGAGAAGGTACCCAAAGAAAAGAAATGACTTGATAAAAAACATATAGGGGATGAAGATCTATAGCTTAGGTATTATGAATAATTTTTACTCCAAATGAGAACTAAATTTAACCTTTTACAACTCAGATCTGTGGTGCACACCTATAAAAATTGTGGTTTTTATTTGGATAATTCAAGCTGAAACATGATCCAATTATCTAGATATTTCAGACAAATTCCCTCAAAAAAAGGTTGTATCTGTGTCTTTGGAATCTTTGGAATAATATAAATATATTATTTGAATATTGAATAATATAAATATATAAAATAAATATAAATAATATAAAGATTATACTTTACATATGTACATAAATATATGTGTATATATTATATTGATAAATATATAAAATGAATATAAATAATATAAAATTTATACTATGTATAAATTTTATATTATTTATATTTTATATATTTATAATATACTTTATTATTAGTATATTAGATAGTAAAATATTATATTAATTAGTGTATTAATAGTATAATTTTTATATATCATGAATTTCATTAGCACAGGATAATGATTATTTCTCCTTTTAGATAAGCAGGCATGATCAACATAGTCCATTTTATTTCTACTGAAAGACTTCTTTATACTTATAGTCATGTGTTCTACTTACCCAGCACCGGCATTTATTTTTGAATATCTTTTTTAATGCAATGTTAATGGATTCAGACAAAAGACATCCCCACTGCTATGGGGAGGTATTATACCTACACCATGAATTAGAGTTGAGGATTACAATTTCCCTCTTATTCAACATCATTTCCCTAGATAAACTTCTCCCTATTTCCTCCCTTCAGGATCCAATCAGAAAATTTCCTCCTCATCTTTAAAATTATGGTCAATAGTTTGGTCCATTCCCAAAGGAGAAAAATGAAATCCAAAATTTTTTTTTTTACTACTCTTACCTTCCATCTTAGAATCAATACATTCTTAGGCAGAAGAGCAGTAAGGGCTAGGAAATGGGGTTTAAGTGACTTGTATATACCTCATACCTCAGCCATGCATCCCTAACTGATTCTGAATCTTTCAATCACCCACAACACGGGGGAATGTAAAAAAAATATCATTATTTAAATTGCAAAGTTTAAATTCCTTTTGAGAAGAATTTTAGATAAGGAAGATGCTACCTCTCTGAATCCAGAACTGAACTGTTGGAGAAGCCACCATGAAGAAGCCTCCAGACCACAAGTTGCACAAAATTGAACTTTGGGTGTGGTTGATTGAACATTTATTTGTATGTATACTTTTATGCCAAAGGGGACTGCCCCCTAATGGCTTTTTGTCAATGTGTTCAGAAATTATTGGTTTTATTCTTTTTTCTCTTATCCTCACACTATTGTAATCTTTTAAGTTTATTATGTTTTTATGATCCTTTTGGGGAAAAATTAATTTTTCCACAAATGATCACACGGGGGGATGTAAAAAATAGACTCGAATACAGGACTACAATCCCCATGAGCCTTTGCTCCACTTCCCCAGAATGCCTTGTAATCTCACCTGGGCCGAGATCGAGAAGATATTTAAGCAAAGGCTTTTGAAGGGCTCGGCCCTTTTGGACTTCCGTTTGGAGCAGAGGCGTCTCTTCCATGATGTGAGGTTATTTTGTCTAGGCCTCTGGCCTAGGCACATGTTTCTTACTTGTATATTCTTAATCTTTAACCTTTAATAAACCTCTAAAAATATAGTACTCCTTGCAGAGAGTAACTAATTTCTACCTGCCTCAGTCTCCCCCTCTCCCCTAAATTTTATTCATTACACTTGCCCAGGGTCACACAGCTAGGAAGTATCTGAGGTCAAATTTGAACCCAGGATCTCCCATCTCTAGGCCCAGCTTTCAATCCATTGAGCCACCTTGCTCCCCCACCAAGTCCATAAGTTTTACATGATCAGCCAAAGATCCCATAAATGGGAAAGGGACAGAGCTAGGAATCAAAATCACCTCCCCTAACTATAAGTCCATTATCTCTCTCTCTCTTTTTTATACCTATTTCTACTCTAAGCTTCTTCTATAATGGACTCAATCTGGGGAAAGTTTTAGAAGTGGATTTCTTTGAACATTTATACAACTTCTAAGTATGTAAGATATAAGAAAGGAACATGTTCCCATAATATTTAAGCATTTTCACTTCCTCTCAACATTATCAAGTACAGATGGTCTGAGAGGACTTAAAGAAAAGTTAGACGCAATTTTGTTTGCTGTTACTATAGCAAACTGATTTTTAAATAAACATGTCAGGACTTGTAAGTAGAAAATATGTAATTATGATATTATTGCTCAAAACATTTTGGAGACTTCTTTTGTTTTCGATCCAAAGTGGTATCACTCACTCCATTTGTTCTTCATACATGAGCTGAGTCTAGAATAATGGCATGGAATTTCAATAGGTAAAGACAATGGGTTGGGGAAAAGAGTGCACTCTGGGCTTAGAGAATGAGATGGTCACAGAATCAGAAAAGAACAGCATCTGAAGGGCCCTCGGAGGTCATCTAGTCCAACCCCTTCATTCTGAAATAAATATTTTTAAATACATTTTATTTTATTTATTTTAAATTAAATTAATGCCCATGGGAAGTCAAAATTCTCAAAATTCATAAGACTAGGGGCATCTGAATGATTCAGGGATGAAGCACCAGGCCTAGAGGCAGGAAGTCCTGAGTTCAAATCTTGCTGCAGACACTTCCTAGCTGTGTCTTGGGCAAGTCCCCCATTGCCTAGCCCTTGCCACTCTTCTGCCTTAGAACCAATACACAATATTAATTCTAAAATAGAAGATAAAGGTTTAAAAAAGAAGATTCTGAGCTGCTTATAAGCAAGAACTAACTGTCTATTGACTTCCTTATATCCCCAGAGCTTAGCATATAGTAGACCCTAAATAAATGTTGATTGACTGATAAAATGACCAGGCTAGCCATGTCCCATTTCACCTTCCTTATTTTGCTCTACTAGATCTTAATTTCATCATACCTTGCCTAAACTTTTTCCTACACCAGGTGGTGTCTTGAGGACTGAAGGGAAAGACATGAAAGGAAGAAAGAAAAAAAAAAGAAAACTAAATTTGTGACTTCTCCTACTCTTACTCTCATTTTCTAGGTCTGTATTCAGAGACTTGTAGGAGTTCTCATCTGTTCCTACCACCATCTTTTTAATGAAAAAGATATTATCTTCTATTCCCTGCTCCTCCCCAAACCCTCCCACAAAGATATTTTATTACTACTTTCTGGGGAAAATTAAGAAAAAATCTTCCCCTTCCTTACCCTTCTCACCAGTGGTCCCTGGAGTCTCAAGGCCAACTAATAGGTCCAATTGCTTTGGAACTCTTTGGGCAACATGGTGTGAATGTTTTTTCTGAAGAAAATGAGGTTTAAAAAAATCAAAGATCTCCTTCGTTATGCCAAGAAATGTTCATGAAGCATAAAATGAAAACTTTCCACTAGTCTTTTAGTGAGCCTTTATTTCCATGCCTTATTAAAGTGGATAATGAGCAAGAATTGTCAAGAGCTGTTTGGTGAGATAAGTGAACTTGGAATTTCAGTCTAATTTTTAGTGGACTCTTTCCACATCAGAGTTCATTGTTCTTCTGGCTCAGACCTTCACCCAAATCCTCTTACACTACTCCTTTCCCCAGATGATAGATAGTTTCTAGATTGTACTGGAATTTAAGTACTATTGACAGGTATTGGGCAATCTACAAGAAATAACTTGTGTAAATATTATATTCTTGGGTCATCAGGCAAAATTTTCAGGTGTCAGGGCATAGAAATTATTCTTCCTTTCATTTTTCATCACCCAGAAAATTAAAACTGCAGCTATTTTTTAAAATTTTAATTAAAATCAAAATTTTATTTATTTATCTATTCCCTAGGTTAAAATGATATCTGTTACAAAATCACCTCCAAAATGTTTCCTCCTGGATTAGGATAACAGATTTTGAGTTGCTTAGGATTTTAGAGGCCATAACCTTCTCACTTTACAGATAAGGAAATTAAGATACAAAGAGGTTAAATGACTTGTCTACTAGTTAATTGTCTAAGCTAGGATTTAAACTCAGGACTTCTTCCCTTTGTCTGATTTCTTAACCACTGTCATACTGCTAAGTATCATTTATGAATGTTTGTCCTAATTTAATAAAGGGGAAGAAGGGACTTTGCATCATTTTGTGTCTACATTTTGACTAGCAATTCAACAAATGTTTATTAAATGCTTAGTACCTGCAAAGCACTGTAGATTATAAGGACTGAAAGGAAATTCTTGACCTCAAAGAATTTATATTTTATTAAATAAAATTTTATTGCTATCTTTTGTTTCACATAGCCTGAATTTCTACCTTGTTTTTCTCCTCCCCCATTCAAATAGGCATCTCATATAACAAAAGATTTTTAAATTTTTGCATTTTTCTGTAGGCCTATGACATGAACATAAGCCTTCATGTATAAGATTACATATATGTATTTATATATGTATACAAATACATATCAAATAAGTCCAAGAGGAAATTAGTGCTCCTTACTGACAATAAGTTTCTATTGAGATGGGGTCATGTTTTCTTCTGTTTCAGTTCCATATATAGCCTAAGAGGGTCAACATATAGTCAACCCTCAGTAAAGTTTTGCTAATTAATCTGGGGACTGCACATGTTCTCCATCTGCCCCTTGGACAGGAATTAATTGTTCCTCTGGTCCAATCCAACTTTGAATATTTAGGATTTCTCAGTCTTGGACTCCAACATTCTTTGTTTTGGCTTATATTCGCTTCTGTCTGACTATTTGTACATGCTGTTTACAACAATTGAAATGCAGAGAAAATTTTACATCTGTGAAAAGAGCTCCCATAATGCTAAGTGCAAAAGACTGCCATAATCCAATACCTCTGAAGAAACAAATAGTCAACTCTAAGGAGTTTCTACCCTCGACTTGTTTTTTTCTTCTGAGGCTTGGCTCTAGAATTTGTCCCAATTCATAACCAGAAAGGTCATTTCTGGGTTTGTATTTATTCACATGTGATTTTCCTCAGGCTGTCTCCACATGGATAGCAAAAGAACAAATGAGACTTGGATTCCAAAATGCTTTTACTTTCTTATCTAATAAGAAAAAAAAGTAAATATTTCTTAATCTTATAATAGCTCCATATTTTGACTTAGACTTGGTGATAACTTGTAAAAATCATTGACCCATTACATTTTCATTATTATCACCAAATTTCATAAAATTCACCAATGTGAAGGACATTAGAACCAAGAATCGGAAGCAGTCCTTGGTACCAACTCTACTCTGGTCCCAACTCCACCATGCTACATTGAACAAGTGACTTGCTGTTCACTTAGAAAGTTGACCGCTTTGTTATTAAAATGAAGGGGGACAATCTGAATGTTTTGTATGAGCCCTTCTGGCTATAATCTTTTTTGTTGTTCAGTCACTTGTCAATCATGTTCATTTGTTTTTTGTTTTTTGTTTTGGCAAAAATACTGGAATGATTTCCATCTCCTCCAACTCATTTTACAGATAAGGAAACTGAGGTAAGCAGGGTTAAGTGACTTGTCCAGAGTCCTACAACTAATAAATGACTGAGACCAGATTTGAGCCCAAGATCTTCCTGACTCCATGCCCCATACTCTATCAACTGCTCTAACTAGCTTCTCCTTCTACTGTTTCCCACATCCATTGCCTAAACTGGTTAAACAGTTGAGACAAATGGGTAGATACAATAATAAAGCAATGATAAGATACAATGATAGAGTCTTTCTGCTTATTTCCATTTCCTTTCCTATATTCTGCTCTATCGCCCAGTTTCTCTAGAAAAAAAAAATTAAAGGGGAAGTAGATAATGTCATTGATTCTAGCAAAATAGCTAAAGGTGTCTTTAAAGTCAAAGTCATAGACTTTTTCATAGCATTATCAATTTAAGGCCTCATGGACCAATGACTTATACAAGCAATCTGCAAATAAAAGATTAAGAAACATTTGCTTTCTTTTTCTCATTAGAAAATGAATCATAGATTTATTTCATAAACAAGGAAACTGAGTCATAGAGAAGTGAAGTGATTTACCCAAGCATACACAAATAGGAAGTACCAATGCCAGTATTTAAATCTAGGTCCTCTGACTCCAAATTCTATGTCTTTCCCACTGTAATATGCTATCTCAAATAAGAGGAATCAGGCTTCATCTACAGAGAAACTTTCAAAGATGTGTACCTTAGACAGATATTCAGAGGAAGGCAGAGATAGAATGACAGAGATAAAGAAAATCAAACAAAGAGGAAGGAAGGCAAGACAAAGAAAAGGGATATACAGATAGAAAATAAAGAAAAACAGAGAAACATAGACAAAGAAAAGACCCAGCAATCCCTCTATGATTAACTCACATGCATTTAGTATTTTTAGGTTTACAAAACACTTTCTTAACAACTTTGTGAGGAAGGTAGTAGAAATATCATTATTATCATTACCACCATCACCACTACCACCACCACCACCACTTTCATCATCATCTCTTTTATATGTGAGGAAACCAAAACTAAAAAGGTTATATGATTTATCCAAGGTCATACTAGTAATAGAGGTTAGAATCAAAGATCCCTTTGTCCAGTTTAGCACTTCTCTCCATATTACTCAAAACCCTCTTCTCACCCTTCAGTCACTTTTCTACATTAGTAAATGCTTTTTGGTCTTGAACCTAGAAACGGACTTTCTACCTCCCACTTTTGGGTTTCCCTAAGACTTATCTCCATCTGTTAGGTTTCAAGTATGTATTGTATCCTCTTATTGAGAGAAATGCTGTCCCAATTTAAAGGAAGTCATATCTATTTACAGTTATAAATATTTCTCTTACTCTGGTTATCTCCACTGTCATAGACATCCAGTTAAGCAGATGGAATACATGAAAGTATGACCTTGTTTACTCTGGCCACATTACATATCAAGTCAATAAATGGCCAGCTGAAAGAACAGTTGATTTCTCACTTTCCCGTGAGTTATATTGTTGTCTTGTAACTACAGTCTCGGTGGCTTTGATGTGACTGTTTTGGGAGGGACAAATGACCATCTAACTTGGTCTTTTCCTATATAGAGAAAACCAACATTGAAATTTTCCTCCTTTTACCTTAATTGTTGGAACTGTCAAACATTAGACAGTGAGAAGTTTTAGAAACCTCCCTGAGTCCTCAGTTTATAAAAACTTTCCAAATGGGTGTGTACATATGTCTTTTCTTCAGCCATTTAAAAATCTCCCCAAGTGATTTTAAGTCTTTTAAGGTGATTTCTGTTTTCCCCTGTAATTTATTTTGTTCAGCAACCATCAATTCTGACACATCTGCTTTCAAGAGAGTTGGGGTTTACTTGTATCCCTGAGGCTTCCTCTGAGTTTTCTTTAAGTCCTGAGGCCAAAAACTTTCACCTCCCCTGCTCAGTTTTCCTCACCTGTGAAAAGGAGATAATGATAGTTGTTGTAACCTCCTGGGGGAAACTACATGAATTAATTACCTAATTAGGTGCAGTATTTGGAGGGGGCCTATACACACTGTACAAAGGTATCATTAGGATCTACTTCTCTATGAGCAAAAGCTCATTGGGTGGTTTGACCCCAGCCATTGGGAGGTCATAAGAATAGCCCATGGGCATGTGGATGGATGGAAATTTAATCCCCCATATTGCTCAGCTCCCTGTCCTGATACCATTGTTAGCTGTTTCCTGGCTCTCTATCGGCCACAAGCCTTAAACATTGAGCAACCTTCTGGCTTGAGGAGAAACTAAGTGCATATTTGCCTATATTCCAAAACCAAGATGACGTATAAGTCCAGTTGAACAGATGTGGTCAGCCGTTGATTGGACCCAGGGGAGAAGCAATTGAATGTTTCCAAGACAAAAATGGGGAGGAAGAAGGGGTGAGTAAAGGTGAGCAAATAGACAATGTCTTTCCCACCACTGTCTTTCCCTTGTTCATATTCTTCAAATTCTTTGCCTTCTTATTCTATGTTTGGGCAAAATTTCTGGGTCTTTGTCTTCTTAGCTTCCACTGCTCAAACAAACAAATGAGAATGTGCTCAAGCATAGGCAATGCTTTGATCTATACAAGGTGAGCCCATTAATTTGCAATTTCATACTCCAGTTTTCTTAATACTTAAATTAAGTTCTTTATACTGAATAAAATTGGTTACCCACAAGTGGTTGGCCACAACCACTGACAAGTATACATATGAACTAAGGTATTGACATTTTGGTATTGACAAGATTTGCCCTGATCATTTATCCTTTAAAATCTTGCAAATTAGTGGGGTCCTTGAATGGTCTTTTTTATTTTGATGAAATCGAGACCATTAATTCAGTGTGTGCATTATCTGGGCCCTTGGTTTTCCTCTTCCTGCTTCTTGATCTCTTTCTTTGCTAATTAAAAAAAAAATCAATACTGCTTAGAATCATTGGCTCATCGAATTTAGAAATCATCTTAAATAATGCATCTCAGCCTATGAGTTTTGGAGCCCAGAGGGCCTTGAAGTTATTACAAGGCATCTGAGACCCCATATGTAAAATCCAGCTTACAACTGAAATCTTCATCATCTTTAACAAATTCCCACTTTCTAAAGCCATCTTATTAAATAGTATCATGTTTATAGGTAGGAAGCCCTGAGTTCAAATTTGCTCTTAGATACTACTTGTAGTAACCCTGTGGGGCAGGTAGGTTCTATGGTGGATAAATGGGCTGGGCCTGGAGTTAGGAGGAACTGAGTTCAAATCTGACCTCAGTCATTGGTTAGCTGCATGACCCTAGGCAAGTCTAAATTTGTCCACATCTGTAAAATGGGAATAATTCTAATCCCTACCTTTCATTGTTGTTATGAAGATCAGATGAGTTAATAATTATAAAATGCTTAGTATAGTGTGTGGTCCATAGTAATTACTATATAAATATTTCAGAGGCAACAAGGTAGAGTGCTGGGCCTGGACTCAGCAAGATCTCAGTTAAAATCCATCCTCAGACCCTCACTGGCTAGAGGAGTCTGGGCAAGTCACTTCACTTCTATTGCTTTAATCCACTGGAGAAGAAAATGGCGAACCACTCCAATATCTTTTCCAAGAATTTCCTCTGGACACCACTGGCATACAATAGCTCACAGAGATTCAGTGATATATTATATATGAAGTATTTCTCAAATCTTAAAGCATTATATAAAAATTTGTTATTATTGTTATAAATGACTTGGCATGATAGTCAATAAACATTTATCAAGTACCTACTATGTGTCAGGCAGTTTGCTAAGTCAAGAAAGGTCAAAGATAGTTCTCCAGGAGCTCAGTCTAATGGGAGGAATAACATACAAACACCTATGGGCAAATATGATATAAGCAAAGGAAAATGGAGAAAAATCAAAAGAAGGGATGTTAATTAAGGAGGATCAGAAAAGACTTCTAGTAGGAGGCTGGAATTTAGCTGGGACCTGAATGAAGCCAGGAAATCTAGAAGGCAGAGGTTAAGAGGGAGATGATCCCAGGCTTGGAGATATACCTGTGAAAATGCCCACGACTTGAGATGGAGTGTTTTATTTGAGGAATAGTGAAGATGCCAGTATTGCTGAATTGACTACCAGATGGTGGGTCCATTCATGTGAGAAAGGGGCAAAGCCTGAGATAATGGTACAAGGAATGTGAATCTTATGAGATGAGAAGGAAAAGGGAGAAAAAGGAGGAAAAAGGGAGCACTTGGCAAATGGTTTTAATTTTTTCAGTGAAATATGAGGCTAGGGTTTTAGCTGAGAGGTTAGGAAGGGAAGGGGGAATTAAAGGTTTGAAGAGACATGAAAAGGTTTGGAAAGGCTGTTGCATTGAGAGGGATAGTGAGTCAATTAGAGAGGTGTAAAAGGATTAACTGACTGTGGTGAGGCAAAATTGAGATTACATAATATAAATTTTTCAGCAAGGCTTTGTGATTTTCTCCAGCTTTCTTTAGTAGCAAGTGAGTAGAAGCGAACTCAACAGATGGTAGAAGTAATTCAGGTCTTCCTTACAGAGGTTATTGGTTTCTCTGAAGAACTTTGGTACTGATTGTGACATAGGGGAGACATTGACTTAGGACTGTCCAGTGTGACTTTCCCACATCATAGAAGGCCCTAGAGTAGCCCAAAAGAAGCGTGAGATGTCCATATGTAGAGATGTCTCCATCCCAAGTGTTTATATGGATTATTTGTGGCTGACTTGTAGTGTGATGAGCTACTATTGGGCTGATCAAACCATAGGTGGACAGACTGTAGGTTGATTGATTTCAAAATAAAAATGTCATGTTGATACTCTTTTACTAATTCTTGTCTGTAAAGGGAAGTTTGCTAATTATGACCCTATTGCAGTCAGAAAGCTAATAGGTGTTTGAGTCGTCATTTGAGTTCAGTTCTTTCTGATTCCAGGACTAGCATTCTATCTACTACCCCACTTAGCTAACCTAATATAAATATTACTATCACAAAGTAGCAGAACAGAGAAATTTTATATTTTTAGAAGGGATATTTGCTGAAAAGGAAAGGAACCATTCATATAAACAATTCCTTTTATTTTATAGATCAATCAATTGACATTTATTAAATGCTCACCAGGCAATATGCTAGATGGAGACATAAAAATAAAAAATCCTTGCCCTCAAAGAGTGTGTAGTCTAGTGAAGGAATAAAATGCAAATAACTAGGTATATACAGATAAAGACAATGAAGTACAGGTCAATTAAGTCATTTTCTCAAGTGCTTTGCAAACTTTAAAGCTCTATGTAAATGTCATTTATTATTATTATTATTATTATTATTATTATCAACAGCACTAGCAAATCTAATGGAAATGGAATTAAAACCCAGAGACTTTTGGCTCCCATGTTAAGCCATTTTTCTGCCACACCTTGTTGCACCCTACCAAAGCCGAAGGTGTTGGAGGGCAGAAAGAATCAGTATCAGTCAATTCTTTTTGTTACCAGTCTATAGCTCTAGGAGAAAGTGTAAAAGAGAAAGAGATTGAAAGAGAGACTTTAGTTGAGAATTGCCTGTTGTTAAATTTTAAATTATATTTCTACTAAAAATATTATATTTTATGAGGTTTATTTAGGATTATTAGAAATCAAGGAATAAAGAAGATACAAAATAATAACTCATGTGCCCATGGCTGATTAGCCAATTCAGAACCCCTGCGCTTAGCTTACTTACTACATCTTGCAAAGGCTGGAAGAGAAGAGAGAGGTAGGCATTACAATTAAATACTAATTGTGATCTCGCCCAGGTGGAGACTTCAGATGAGATTATAGGGAATTTTGGGAAATACCAAGGACTTCTGGGGATTGAAGTCTAGGGTTCAAAATCTACATTTTACATAACCCCCTGAGGCCTGAGGAAGACTAGTCTGTCCAAGGGGTCTTATAAACATACCAGCCAGGAAATTACAATAATTTGAGGATAAGAGGAAAAGAGAAAAAAAAAAACAAAGATTGCTAGGCACATTGACAAAAGGCCACTTAGGGGGCAGTCCCCTTTGGCATAAGAGTATACATACAAAACAAATGCATTTAAACCCACATAGTTCAAATCACCACATCCCAAAGTTCACTTTGGATCTTCTGTGCAGTATGTTGTTTGTGGAGGCATCTTCATGGTGTCTTCTCCAAACAGTTCACTTTCTGGATTTGGAGAGGTATCATGTTTCTTAACCTAAAATTACTCTCAAAAGGAATTTAAACTTTGCAATTTAAAATAATAATAATTATACCCCCCCCCCCAGAAGACGGTGATTGAAAAACACAGGGATCATTTAGGGATTCATGGCTGAGTTATGAGGTCTATGAATCAATTGGCAAGAGAAATAAAAAAAAACATAAAAGATAATTTCTGGATGAAATATAAACTATCAAAGTTTTATGTGTAAAAATTCTAAGTAAATGAAAAATAAATCTATAACAGGTCCTTGAATCAGGGCCCAATTAAAATGATGTAAGCAATTAAGCATTTACCCAATCAGTAGCTAGGACTATAGAAAGTTGCCACATTATGAAAGACAGAATAGGGACTAGATTTTAGGAGCCAGGTAGGAGCCAAATTTTGGTACTTGTCTGTAAGTATTTTCACGAAGAGTGTGGATACACGAAAGGCCTACATTTTAACATATGTCAAGCATCTCAATCTTGAGTCTCACACTAGATTCAAGTCCTTTTGTCATGGCTCAAAATTTTCATCAACCCCATTGGGATTGGTTGGTCTCTTTGACCTTGTGCTCAATTGGCACCATGCAGTTTAGCTTTGTGCATCTTTGGCACTGTGCAATGGCTCTTTTTGTATTCCCTTGTCCTGGAATCAGACAGAATCATTAAGCAAAGTCCCATAATTTTTTTAAACAATTAGTGGCATCATTTTTATAGTGTCAAGCTTTTGGGGCATGCATTAACATTAGAACAAATATATTTTAAACTTTCATTACTGCTAAAACAAAAAAAGTTAAAGAAAATCTCAATACTGGTGACATGTGCTTCATACATAAAAAGGAGAGAAAAAAAATAAAAAAACTGAAATAGTATATTGCACATGCAAGAAGAATGTAATAATAAGAGAGTTTTTAAAAATAAAAAATATATAGCTTATAATCATTGACACACTGTGTCAGCTAAGAAAATATAGAATACAAGGTTCCTCACCAAAAATGAGATCCAGTTCCTCTTCATACCTGGCCATGATCCACTGTGAGTACAAGGCAAATGAATTTCACAAAGTAACAGTTTGTTTATAAAGAACGGTAATGCACATTCAAAAGGTATCAATATCCCCAAAGTTATAATAGCCCATTTAATGACAATAGCAAACAAACCCACTATCTTATTTAACATGAGTCTTCTGTATGAAATTTAAAGAAAATGGATGTTTGTCACAAGTTCTTCAGGTGTAGCAATGTTTCAACCTTGGCAAACATATTTTTAAAACAAAGTAAAACTTATTTGGGTCTAGAACATCATCAAGAAATCTAGAGATCATTCTGGTGGAAGTAAAGTGAACTGAAGAGTTATAAATGAGAAATGCTCCCTTTTGGGAGCCATCCAGGGGTACCATGCCCTGGGATGAACTTTCCAGATCCTTTGGTATGAGACTGTGATGTCCCATCCATTTACATTTTTATAAATGTGGGAGGTGGGGATTATAATTGTATTTCACTTCAGCTACTAAAATGTATCTTACCTCGTGTTAGAGGAAGGCAAAATGATGAGTTGTTGAAAAAATCTAAAAATCATGTCTAAAAGACCCCTTAAAATCAATTTGAGATATTTAGCTCATTAAATTTTCCAAAAGTTGTTATACAATTTTAACCAAGTTTAATGAAGTCCATCCATCCTCTATGTGACAATTTACAAATCCCAAGTAGAAAAAGCTGTTTTTATATATGGGCTTATTCAATAATATTTGTTCAGTATAGTTACAGGGGAAAAGCAACAGAATATATCAGTAGTTAAAACCCAGTACATTAAAATGATTCAGTGTAACAGAATAGTATTGAATACATTAATATATGGACTTAAAACCACAAAATTAAATCTTAAAGAAAACAATCAAAAATGCAATAAAATACAGAGATTTTTATAGAACATTGGAGTCTGAAAAGCCTTAAAAATATAACCTCCAGTCTCTTTAAAGTTCATTTTTGTTTTTGTTTTTTGTTTTTTGTTTGTTTGTTTGTTTTATCCATTTAGATTCCACTAGTATTTCAGTACTATGGGATCTCTCATAGCGAGGGTGGGTTTTCGGAATCTCAAATTTGGCAGGACCAAATGGCAAAGATTTGCAGGGAGATGAATTTCTCTCCTGAATCTTAGGTGAGGTAAGTGAAAGAATCAGTGCATTCATGAAAAAAAAAAAAAAAAACCAAAACATCCTTTGAAATAGGAAATGCACTGTTCTCCCATAGAATACGCCATACTTGTAACTTCCTATTTGGAAAAGTTTCTTTCTTCTCATTTTCTACTCCCTGTGGTCCCCTGCCACGTAGAGGCTAATTGTTGCCTAAAGGAAGAACACCCCAGTTTTTACCAGTTGGATTGTGATTCCTGAAGACACAGGGGCAGCTACCAGCAGCCTGGGTCCTGGGGCTGGGCCTAGGGTGATGAGAGATCTGGGTGGGAGGCCAGAATTGCTGGGGCCCTGGCTGGAGCTGGGCCAGGTGAGCGAGATGGCTGGAGGCCAGGATCAGGAGCAGGAGCCAGGCGGGTAGGGCCTGGACCAGGAAAGCAATCTGGGTCAAGCAGGTCCGGAGCGGATGAATGGAAACAGGAACAGGCAGCAGGAGAGAGCTGAATCAAGAGCTTTGCTGAAAAGCCTTGGCAGGAGAAATGTGCTCGTCTGAGTGGTTGCCATTAACTGTTAAATTTTAAATTATATTTCTACTAAAAATATTATATTTTATGAGGTTTATTTAGGATTACTAGAAATCAAGGAATAAAGAAGATACAAAATAATAACTCACATGCCCATGGCTGATTAGCCAATTCTGAACCCCTGCGCTTACTTTACTTACTACATCTTGCAAAGGCCGGGAGAGAAGAGAGATAGGCATTACTGCTAGTTAAATACTAATTGTGATCTCGCCCAGGTGGAGACTCAGGGAAGATTATAGGGAATTTTGGGAAATACCAAGGACTTCTGGGGATTGAAGCCTAGGGTTCAAAATCTCCATTTTACACTGTGTATTTTAAGAATCCACACACTCTATTTTTTCCTCAATGGAAAACTAAATGTGACAATGTTTTGGAAGCATAAAATATCTGTCTTTCCTATTATTGACAGAGAGATGGTGTGGATTTGTAGATAGAATGGAATTGGGTAGGGAATACATAGGTTAAGATCCTACCTCTTACCATTTACATGATATATGACTAGAGATAATGTTGCTCAACTGCTCTCTGAGACTCCTTTTGTTCACTTGTAAGATGAAGATAATAATAGCTAGAGGACCTATTTCACAGGCTTATTGTAAGAAGAACTATCTATGAAATGTTTTACAAACAATTGACTGTATTCATTTTAAGTAGAAGTAAAATCATATATATATATATACATATATATATATATATATAAAGTATTTTATCTCCATTAAAACAATTAATCTCTCTTAAACTTTGGTTTTTTAACATCTGTTCTGGTCAGATCATACTTGGCATATTTGGCTTTGGTTTGGTTTGGGCCTCAGAGTTTAAGCAATATGTATATGTATAAGTGTATGTATATGTATATATAGTGGTAGTCTCTCGGTGACCGAGAATGACAATTGTCTTTGTGCAGTTTCATCTACGGTGCACCCTCATGTGGCTTTGGAGTCCAAAGGCTGAGGCGCAGAGTTTGTGGCACATGGGGCATGGTGTGATATGGAAATCACTTTAAAAGACTGATATATATTAATTTAAGGTCGCCAAGGAATTCAGCTATGTAATTCCTAAATGAAAACTCAAGTCAGCAGTCAACCTTTTATGGAGTTTTTAATTACAAACAGGAGGAAGAAAGGTATGAGAGAGAGAGAGAGAGAGAGAGAGAGAGAGAGAGAGAGAGAGAGAGAGAGAGAGAGAGAGAGAAAGGAGAGAGAAGGGAATAGGGCTTAAATACCCCCTCTGCTTAGGCTGGGCCAAAGGCCCAAGCCCTTAGATAGCTGAGGCAAAGAAAAGAGATCAGTCCCTATCACTCACATGACCAAAATGGAGAAACAGTCTCAGGGGCCTCCACCTCCAGCCTTCTTCAGAGCAAGCCCTCCTCTCAGACCTCTCTCCTCTCAGACTCCTTCAAAGCAAAACCTCTCAGAGCAAAACCTCCCCGAGCCAAAACTCCTCCTCCTCCTGTCCTCAGACCCCTCTATCTTTAAGCAAACCATCTAAGTCCCCTCCCCTCAGTCCTCACATCTACCAATCACTGTCAATGTCTCCCCTGTGCCAATGGTGGCTCTAGCTTGACCCAGGACCACCCAGAGGTCTGTTTCCTTTGCACATGTCTGTTGAAGATCATATTCTCAAATAATTAAATCTTGATCTTTGCTGCAGCCCTTCCTAAATCCTGTTACTCTGAGTAGGGTGGAGATTGGAAGTTCCAAGACCTGGTTCTGTCATTCCAAGTATCTCTATTGTATCAATTCTAAAATCAATCATGACTCAAAGAACTTCCTATTCTATGCTTAAGCATAGGTCAAAGCCCTTTCCATTGTTTAGCAAAAGGTTTCTGTCCTAAAGTAGTCTTAAGTAGGGAGGAGAAGGATCCTCCCATGCCAAGGAGTTTCACATTCCAATAGAGTTCTTACTATCAGTAGGAAATTTTTCAAGTATGAAATTTCCCAATGGGGAAATTTCCAACATTCGTAAGTCTAAGAAATTTTAAGGTTTACAATGGGACGCCAGTTGTTACGGGAGGTGCAGTTGTGGCCTGGTGTTGGCGTTCACCAAGATGTTGACGTTGCTCATCTTCAAAGGTGGTGGCAGCATGGTTAATGTGGGTTCACCAGCTGCTTCTGTCAGAGGCAGCGTGTTCTAGTTGCTTTGGTGTAATGCCAGCCCACTTCAAGTTTGACTTTAGCTGATCCTTGAATCTTCTCTTTGGTCGGCCTTGTTTCCTGAGTCCAGCTGACAGTTCACCATAGAATACCTGTCTTGGTATTCGCTGTGGGTCCATGAGGATGACGTGTCCAGACCATCGTAGCTGGGTTTTGAGGACCAGGACTTTGATGCTGGTGGAGTTGGCTCTGTCGAGGACTTCTTGACTGGTGATTAGGTCCTGCCATCGGATCCTCATGATTGACCGGAGGGAGCGTTGGTGGAATTGCTCAAGCTGTTTCATGTGCTTCCAGTACAGTGTCCATGTCTCACAACTGTACAGGAGCAAGCTGAGGACCACTGCGTTATACACTTTGAGCTTCATTGCAGTGCTTACACCTCTGTGTTGGAGGACTTTGCAGTGCAGCCACCCAAGTGCCTGGCTGGCCTTTTGGATCCTGGCATTAATCTTGTGGTCTAGGGACCCATCATTGGTGACAGTGCTGCCCAGGTACTCGAAAGTGTTGACGTTAGAAAGCTGCGTGCCGTCAATTGTAATGCACGGCTGGTTAGTTGGCCTCCCTGGTGCAGGTTGGCCACTCTTTTGCTGAGGCTGATAGTCAGGCCAAACAGTTTTGTTGCAGTGGAGAACCTGTCCAAAATTGTTTGGAGATGATTTTCTTGGTGGGCCATGAGAGCACAGTCATCTGCAAAGAGAGATTCCAGGATGAGTCTCTCTGTTGTCTTTGTTTTTGCATTCAGGCGGCAAAGGTTGAATAGTGAGCCATCCAATCGGTATTTGATGTAGACGCCCAGGTCTAGATCCATCACAGCATGTCATAATACTTGGGTGAAGTATAGGTTGAATAGTACCGGAGCAAGGACACAGCCTTGTTTCACGCCATTGAATATGTTGAAGTGATTGGAAGTCTCTCCACCAGATAGGACTTCCCCTGTCATGTCGACATGAAAGAGCTGGATCAGTTTGACGAATTTTGTTGGGCAACCAAGCTTGCTGAGGATCACTCACAATGCGTCCCTTTTCACTGTGTCGAACGCCTTTGTCAGGTCTATGAAGACAATGTAGAGATTCAGGTTCTGCTCAAGGCATTTTTCCTGCATTTGCCTCACTGTGAAGACCATGTCGATGGTGCTGGGATCTGGTCAGAAGCCACATTGTGATTCAGGCAGGTTCTGCTCTGAAACAGATGACAGGAGTCTGTTGAGTATAACATGTATATATATATATATATATATATATATATATATATATATATACACATACATGTTTATACATTTAAACATGTGTGTTAATGCATAAAAGTAATACTGAAACAATAATGGGAATATAGTTCTTGAGAAACCAATACTCACAACTCACCAAACAATCCAGAGGGATTAGTTTTATTAATGATCAGATCACTGGGTTATGAGATTATTTGGTTTTTTAAGCTTCCTGTTTCTTTTTCATTCTTATTCTGAGCCTTCTAAATTAGAGAGTCTAGCTTTCAATAGAATAAGCAATATGTATGAATAAATTTGGCACCCCAGATTACGTGCTTGGATTGCCTCATGGCTGACCCCATTGTCTCATTAACACTCTTCAACCAAGGACTCATCCTTTCCACTGTGATCCACTCAAGTGAGCCACTTGGTTTCCTAGAGAATCTGTATCCATGGTTGAATGATCTTTCCTTCTACAACTACCAGACTTCCTCTGAACCATCACAAGTCTATTCTCCTACCTTCCCCTATAGCATATCTTTTCTAGTTAGATATTCTTCAATTTATAGTCACTGAGGGATTCAATTGCTGAAATTCCCAAAGAATCAGGCTGTAAAAGTGTTTTCCTTCTAACACATTTCTAGAATAGAGATACTATAGATATAGTAGAGATGAATGATATAGTTTAATCAGTTACAAATATTTGTTAAATTCCTACTATTTATTTTCTTGTCACTCTCCTACCATACAGGCAAAGTTTCATACATGTTCAAACTTTTAGATTTATGAAAATATTCTTATTATAGGAAGGCAATATGGTATTGCAGATAGAATATCTACTCTACTTTGAACTGTTCTGGTCAGATCATATTTAGCATATTATGTTAGTTCTAGAGCCCCCAGTTTAAGTGGCATACTGATAAAATATAGAGTAAAATCAATATTCAGAAAATAATCAGCATACTGAAAAAGCTTTGAATACATCTGATGGTTGGCTAGAATGGAGAAACTGGAAATGATTAGTTTAGAAAGAAGAGGATACACAAAGAGGCACATGACTCCATGTTAGGAAAAACTTAATGAAAATATAGCTAACTAAAAGGGGAATGGGTTACTTGCCACTGGGTGGGTGGGTAGATGGGGTTAGAATTCTCTTTCTTTGGGGGTGTTCAAATATATTATAATAAAGATATCTTTGGAGTATGAGTTGGATTAGAAGGCTGCTAATTTTTCTTTCAGCTCTTTAATTAAATCTTTGAATGCTGCACTTGTTGACAGAAAGATCCAAATTCAAATCTTTTCTGTCATTTTCTAGTTATATGATTATAGACTATATACATTCTCTTTAAGCCTCAGATTCCTCACTTGTATAAAGTAGTTAATACATATATCATCTATATCAGAGGGTTGTTGTCAAATAATTGATATAAATCATTTCACAAAATTTAAAGCACCACATAAAAATTTATTGTTATAGCTTCAGAAAATATACTGTATGGATACTTCTTCCCCTTAAGAAAGCCATTATGCCTCCTATGCCCCAGTTGACCATGTTTATGAATTTCTGTGACCAAGTAATTTACCTGTTTGGGTCTGTAGTTATAGGTATGATCTCTTCTAAACAGTCTGTTCTGAGAGCAGAGACCCCTATTTCTTTGCCAAAGTCAGACTTGAAGTGTTTCCCATTTGGACATGGATTCAAGTCTTACTTTTGACCCTGAATTTACCTATACATCAATATTTTCATCTCTAGGATAAGAGTTGGATTAAGTGGTCTGCAAAGTTCCTTTCAGCACTAAATCTGAGATCCTAAGTAGCATGGAAAAACTTCCTAGACTTTTCTAGAGAACCCAGGTCATCATCATTTTGTGATTAGGCATCAGAGTAAATCATTAATGGAGGCTATACTACATAGGCTTCATTTTAGTATAGTATGTATAAGTTGCATTTAGTAGATTGTAATTTTTTTTAATTTTCAGGAGATTTTCTTATTTAAAGAGGTTTCATGGTGATTCCTCTTGGTACCTTCATGACCTCATTTTGGTGTTTTTTGAAAAGATTAGGGTTTGCCATTTCTTTTTTCAGGTCATTTTATAGATAAGGAAGCTGAAGCAAACAAGATTAAATGACATGGTCAGGGTCACACAACCACTAAATATCTAAGACTAGATTTGAATTCAGGTCTTCCTGAGGTTCAGCACCATCTCCACTGTACCATTTAACTGTCCATCAGCAACAATAACAAAATGGTAAATACTTTCATGAGACTAAAAGTTACCCTTACCACCACTCCCTCCTCACTCACAAGATTTATCATTTTTTAAATGTAGATTTTGTTAAATCTAACCTTCTTAAAATTGGAGGACATGCACCCATTCATTCAAAAAGAATTATTTAATTAGTGAGGCTGTTTTCATAAATTATATAGCATCCTGTTGTGCCCTTGGAATAAATAAGTACCTAGAATCTCTCACAGTTAGAAAGACCACGCAATGGTATAACCCTGGGCAAATCACTTAACTTCTATCTGCCTTAGTTTCCTCATCACCTACCTCCAAGGGTTGTTGTGATAATTTGTAAAGTGTTTTACAAACTCTAAAGTTACCTATCATTATCATCATCATTATTGTTGTAGCTATTATGGTTGTGGTTGTGACTTGATCAGGAATCTTTTTTTTTTTTGACCCAAGATGAAAACTGTTCTTCTAGCTTATGCTTGTAAACCTTTAGTTATAGGGAATTTGCTACCTTATGAGGCAACTCACTTCACTTTGAACAGCCTGAATAGAGTAAAAATCAGCATCTCAGTAACCTCCACCCTGGGCCCCTACATGTACCTCCCAGGATCAAGCAAAACAAGTTTAATCTCTTCTTAGATATGACAATCCTTGAAATATTTGACAATAACTAGTCTGTCACATCCATCACTATTCTTTGGATCTGGTCCTTTAACCAATTCTGAACCTGCCTGTATATATATATATATATATATATATATATATATATATATATATATATATACACTCAGTGTACATCTTTCTACCAAATGTGCAAGTATGTCATGAAAGCCTTTTAAATGTTCAAAACTGTCTTTTTAATAGATTATAGATTTTTCTAGACCTCAAAGTTTAGTCCTCGGGCTTATGGTGTTCAAAACCAATTTTCTTTTTAATTGAGAGCACCTTTCTTCTGTCTTTCTTATTTTTTGTGTTTTTTCTTCAAAAGTTAATAGTGTTCTAGTATATTTATAATCACAAGTTCTATGGAACGCAGTTTACCTGAATTTGGTATTTAAACTTATTGAGCCTAACATTGCCCTTTCACTATCTTTTCTTAAGTAGAGTTTTAATTCCCTGTTAGCCATTTTTATCCTGTAGTCCTATTCTGACAATCAGAAAGTTACCTGATGCATAATAGACATCATAGATAACAATGGTTCTCCAGGTGTGGGTCTATGGACTCCTGGAGATCCTCAGATTCTTTTAGATGGTCTGCAAAGTAAAAATTATTTTATTACTAATACTATTTGCATGCTAAAGTATCCCTGCATTTTCCAACTATATAACTATGTGAGGACAAATTTTCTTCAGATATATTCAAACAATATATCACCACAGGACAAATTTAGAAACAAATAAGAAAATCTAGCTGCCTTTTATTAAGCCAGTCACTAAGGACATTTACTAAAATATGTAGGAAATGTTATTCTTCTCTTCAGTTTTGCAAAATGTAGTGCTTTACGTAAAAATGTTATTTGTGTTAAAATGTCATGGGATTATGGTGACTGTAAAATGATCTAATAAATACTTTTAAAATTATCAGTTTTAATTCCTAATATGTTAATCATCAATTATATATAACCCACATAAAAAAAGCTCTATTAAGTTCTCAATCATTTTTAGGAGTATAAAGGAGTTTTAGAACTAAAATTTTGAGAACCACTTGTGTATAGAAACAAATATGAACCTTACTCTTAAGAAGCTAGATAGATCAAATAGGATAATTGATGTCAAGGGATTTGTAAAAATAGTGTTTTGATTTCTTTTTGTGAATTAAATGTAAGGAGCTAATGCTAGGTGGAAAGGCATATAATATGGAAATGTAGATTATGATACAGCTAGATGGCACAGTTCATAGAGCACTGAAGTCAAGAGGACCTGAGTTCAAATACAGCCTTCTATATTTATTAGTTGTATCATTCTAGACAAGTCATTTCAACCTTTGCCTTATTTTGCTCATCTGCATAATGGGAATAACCCTATTATCTACCTACCAGGTTTGCTGTGAGGATAAAACAAGATTATATTTGTAAATCATTTAATAAACCTTAAAGCATTATACATTATAAATTTTTCTTTCTATTCCTCCTTTTTTCCTTCTTTCTTTCTTCCTTCCCTCTTTCCTTCCTTTCTTTCTTCTTTCTCTTTCTTTCTTTCTTTTTTCTATTTTTCTTTTTTTCTTTTCTTTCTTTCTTTCTTTCTTTCTTTCTTTCTTTCTTTCTTTCTTTCTTTCTTTCTTTCTTTCTTTCTTTCTTTCTTTCTTTCTTTCTTTCTTTCTTTCTTTCTTTCTTTCTTTCTTTCTTTCTTTCTTTCTTTCTTTCTTCCTTCCTTCCTTCCTTCCTTCCTTCCTTCCTTCCTTCCTTCCTTCCTTCCTTCCTTCCTTCCTTCCTTCCTTCCTTCCTTCCTTCCTTCCTTCCTTTCTTTCTTTCTTTCTTTCTTTCTTTCTTTCTTTCTTTCTTTCTTTCTTTCTTTCTTTCTTTCTTTCTTTCTTTCTTTCTTTCTTTCTTTCTTTCTTTCTTTCTTTCTTTCTTTCTTTCTTTCTTTCTTTCTTTCTTTCTTTCTTTCTTTCTTTCTTTCTTCTTCTTCTTCTTGTTCTTCATTGCTGTTGTTGTTCTTCTTTTTCTTCTTCTTGTTTTCCCTTCACATAAGCATCAATTTCTATTTCAGATAGTTATTTTGATTTCTCTGACAGACCTAGCCTCACATATGGATGGTTTATTATTGATTGGGTATTTCTCAAATTAACCATTATTTTTTTTCCTCTGGAAAAGCTGAACCAGAGTGATGTGTAGAAGATGCAGAGATGAATTATGGATTGATGATGGGAAAGACTTCCTGACAATTAGATAAACTGTAGAGAAATAGCTTTCCTTTGAAAATAATGGATTCCACCTCACCTGCAATATTCAGGTGTCTGTTTGCTATGCTATAGAATCCCCTCTACAAAGGGAAGATTCATTCCCAGGTCCAGGTTGAATCCAATGGCCTCTGAAGTCACTTGCAACACAGAGATCTGTGACTTGGAGCCTGTGATTTCTGACATAACAACAAATCATTTTTATAGTCACTTAAATAATTCATTGAGTCATTTGGGGAGGGTCAGAGGGCAAGGATGCCATTTGAACGAACAGGTTTAAGCTAGGGGAGAAGGGGTCAGAGGTTAAGAGAGGCCCTCGTTACTCCAGGAGGATTCTGGGGCAGACTTCTTGCACGCCAGACTGCATTAGACTCACACTGAGTGTTTGTTAGCACAAAGCCCTGAGCTGCAGGTGTTCTGCACTGTACAAAGTCTTCAAAGATCAGCCTCAAATGTTTCTGTTACTATAAAGAGGATTAAAAGGATTTAAAAACATAGCGGGTCGGTCCAAGTACTAGCATATTTGCCAACATTTGCAAAGAGGGAGGAGGAAAAAAAAAAGACGAGGTTATATCAGCTAGAAGTCCTGGAAGTTGGGGGGAAACATACCTTTCAGGTTTTTTATAGCTTGAATGTGGAACTGTAGCACTTTCAACTGGAACTCATTAAGAATTCATGGGGCAGAAAATGTAAGGGGTTCTGGAAACAGGGACTTTGAAAGGCCAAAAGTGAGCTATAAATAAAATGCTGTTGATATTCATTTTTTTCCTGGTGGTTAAATATACTTATTACAACAGAATGCTTACTTGTAGTGAGCCAGATGATTTTTGACTTTGAAAATCCAGTTCCAATTGAAAGGCACTTTGACTTTAAGGACTTATGTTGCCCAGATAGATATGGGACCCAGCTATTATTCAATTTCCAAAAACAATTTCGTCAGACCATATGGATTACAGGTATTGAAAATCATCATCTACAGGTGAGGGTACTAATCTGGGCATATGGTGTAATGATTAAAAGTACCAATGTTACTGCTTATCATTATTTTTTTAAGTTCAAATTTCCAATAACTTTTCTTTCAACTTTTCCCCCAACTCAGGAAATTTACCCAGTTGCTCTGTTTTCTTCTATAAGAGCATTCTGAGTTTTAACGTGTTCTAGTGAAGGAGCCCATACTGTGACTTTCAGGAAAATGTGACTCTCTTTCTACCTCAGTTTCTTCATTTGATGAATGGCGATTATAATGCATGTCTTATCTACTTCACAAAATTATTGGTATTTTTGCTTATGGTAAGAGTAAAAACAAAGATCTTTTATTGTTGTTGTTGTTATATTTACAAATGAGAAGCAAAACCACATAGATACGCCAAAATACATGCACAGGCATTTTCCCTTGTCTAATTGATATCTGATTCCATTTTCATATTTGATAGATGTTTTATATTGGGTTATTTCTTGAAGGTATTGCTGAGAACCTTTGCAGATATGGGAAGCCTTATGGCATAGAAAATAAAATTCTGGCTTTGGAAACAGAAGAAATGGGTTCTTGTTGTAACTTTGCCCCTTAGTATATATGTGTGTGATAGACTTTAAACTTCACTGAACCTCAGTTTCCTGATCAATAAAATGAAGAGGTTGGAATAAATGACTTTTAAGATGGTTTATAAGTCCAAATTTGTGAAAACTCATTTCAACAAGTAGTTTGGTGTTTAACCAATGAGTATTTAATTACTATTTAACTATTTTTCATATCTTCTCTCTTTAGCTAGATTATACATTCCTTGAACAAGGGGACTTTTCATCTTTGTCTTTCTGTGAATCAATATCTTGATAATAATGTTTTTTTTTAAATGCTTGGATTTGTTGGTTTTTATTAAGTTCCTACTATGTTCTGGATCTGTACTAAACAATGTGGGAAATTAAAAAAATAACTTTAAAGGCATAAACCTTTCCCTCAAGTAGCTTAGTATCGACTTGGAGAGGTGAGAAATGTATGCATATGCAAAACATCTAACAAGTATTTATGGCAGTCTTTGATTACAACCTAGAATGAGCAGAAAGGACAATAACTGCTACCAGAGTTCAGGGAAAGGAGCCATAGCACTGCTGGGTTTTTAGCCCAAAGAGATAATAAGGAAAAAGACATGTACAAGAATATTCATAGCTGCGCTCTTTGTGGTGGCCAAAAATTGGAAAACGAAGGGATGCTCTTCAATTGGGGAATGGCTGAACAAATTGTGGTATATGTTGGTGATGGAATACTATTGTGCTAAAAGGAATAATAAAGTGGAAGAATTCCATGGAGACTGGAACAACCTCCAGGAAGTGATGCAGAGTAAAAGAAGCAGAACCAGGAGAACATTGTACACAGAGACTGATACACTGATACAGAGGTAGTACAACCGAATGTAATGGACTTCTCCACTAGTATCAGTGCAATGGATCTGAATAATCTGCAGGGATCTAGGAGAAAAACACTATCCACAAGCAGAGGACAAACTGTGGGAGTAAAAACACCAAGGAAAGGCAACTACTTGACTATAGGGGTTGAGGGAATAAAATTGAAGAGAGACTCTAAATGAACACCTTAATGCAGATACCAACAACATGGAAATGGGTTCGGATCAAGGACACATGTGACACCCAGTGGAATTGTGCATCGGCTATGGGGGTAGAGGGGGGAGGAAAAGAAAATGATCTTTGTTTCCAATAAATAATGTTTGAAAATGACCAAATAAAATAATGTTCAAATAAAAAAAAAGAAAGGAGAAATTAATAATGGGAGCTGGGGTGGTCAAAGAAACATTCAAGGGAAAACATGAGACTTCAATTGGCTTAATGATTCAGATCATTGGAAAGAAGGGGAAAAACACTCTAGGATAGGGAACTGGGCCAATCAAGGTTGTAGTGGGGAGGAGACTCATCATTCAGAGACAATAAGGTAGTTGGTGGGTTCTGAGTAGAAAGTTCAATATGGGAGGTGGTGGTAAATGAATAAGCTTGGATAGATAGGAAGGAGTCATCTGGTTATAGAGTACCTTGAATACTAAGAGTTTGAGCTTTATCCTATAGGCTATGGGGAGGGAACCAGGGAGTGACATAATGACAATGATGTATTAGAGGCATTAAGCTTGGAACAGTATTCAAGATGGCTTGGAGTGGGAAGTCAGAGAGACTAAAAGGAGACTAATGCAATAATCAAGGTGTGAGGTGATGAGGACCTCGGCTAGGGTGGAAATGTTTGTGGAAGGTATACCGGGACACTATAATCACTATAGGTAGTTTAGTCTTCACAGTTTCTGCCTGTGATGGAAGTTTGCCTTGGCTACTGAACCTTCCTAAATGACTGTTCATTCCAGTCCTCTGCAGGGAGTGGGGAAGGAAGGAAGGAAGGAAGGAAGAGTAGGGAACAGAGATGGGGGATTCCAACAGAGAGACTGGATTTAAAATAAGCTGAGGGAGGTCCAGGAAAGAGAAGAGGGAGGTAAGAGGATCAATTTGGGTTGACTGATTTTCTTGGCAATTATTTCCAATTAAAACAATCATTAACTAATGAATACAAGCCTCTATACCTCCCTCCCTCCTTCTCCTCATACCAGGAAGAGGGAAAAGGAAAAATAGGCATCTCCTTTATGTATTCCAATCTCAAAAGAAGAATTGTCTATTTCTCATAACATCTCTTTTCTCATTCATTCTATCCTGAGGTGGCAGTGAGTGTAGAAAGGATGACATTGGGATATAGATACAAAGCCAGAAGAACAGTTCTTGTCCTTGACTATCTGTCCTCTCATCTCCTCACCCCTGAACCATATTGTGTTTCATTTGTAATCATGAAATCATGCCCAGATCCATTAAATTCTTGTTCAAAATGAGCTGCTTGTTCCAAAGTCCCTGACTGAGGTAGCAGTCCTTGACACTAGCCTGTTCCTTCCTACTCTGCAATGAGAAAGACAGGGCTCCAAGACACATAAATCACCAAGTTTCCCAAATGAGACTGGAACCCAGACACAATAGCTGCAATTGGTACAGATGTTTTAATGCCCCAGGCTGGTGATTTAAATTATTCTTGGCTCTAATGGACAAGTACTCCACACAGTCACATTCTTTACCTGCAGTTAACTGTAACTTCAAACTCAGTGGAATTCTTTCCTACCTTGGAAACCACAAAATGAAATCAAAGAAACAGGATCTCTTGCAAACTGTGGCTCTGCATTGATGAGTAGAACCTAAAAACAAGCACCCAGCCTTGGGTTGGAAAAGACTTTAGAAAAGTCTGATTTCAATCAGTGGGCCAAATAATTTGGGTCACAAGACCAAAAAACTCAGTACAAATGGTCATTAATTTTCTTCCTTACCATGATCATGAACTCAGATGTGTGTGTGTTTGTGTGTGTGAGTTCATGTGATTTACCATCTAAAGATTAACAGAAAACAGCACTTCAAAGCAAAAGGGAATATGAGCTAGGCAATGAAAACCAATCTGGGATTAAGGGGATTGGGTCTCTCCATGAACTTGGTGAATTACTGGAGATCGATATTTAGGCTTGAAAAATGTAAAGTATCAAGTCTGGGAGCAATAAATCAAAAAAGGGACAAAGTCATTCCCACTTATGTGCACACCTGTTAAAAGAACTCGGTGCTTGTAAGGACAACTCTCTGGGGAACCAACTCCTGCTGCTCGTATGATACTTTCCAGTGGCCATTTTTCTACTCTTAAGAACACTGGCTCTCTTGTAACCAGACTTTGAAATTTTCATGTGCTATTTCAGCCTATTTGTGAGAGGGAGAAGAGCTCTCTGGTGGGTCTAATGTTTCCTCAATAGTCTGAAGTTCAGGTAAATGTGAGGCTGGTTGAGTTTCCTAGGAAATATTCTAGACCATTATTATAATGCTAAGAAAGGGAAGATAAAAATCAAACCAATAAATATTTATCAAGTACCTGCTTCAGTGCTGGGCACTATGATATGCACTAGAAATACAAAGGGAGGCAAAAGATGGTCCCTGCTCTCCAGGAGCTTACACTCTAATGGGAGAGACAATATGGAAACAAATATATACAAGGTAAGCTATAAAAGAGGATAAATAGAAAAAAAATTAACTTAGGGAAAGCACTGGAAATTAAGAGGGGTTGGGAAACGTTCCCTGTAGAAGATGGGGTTTTAGTTGGGAGTTAAAGAAAGCCAGGGATCTTTGAAGATGATAGGGGAGAACAATCTAGACATGGAGGTTGGCTAGAGAAAATGTCTGGAGCTGAGAGATGGAGTGTCTTATTCATGGGTCAGTCAGGAGACCAGTGTCACTGAATTAAAGAGTACATTTTTGGGAAATAAAGTATAAGAAGATTGGAAAAATAGAAGGGCACTAGGTTGTGAAAATGGACTTGGAATATGTATGGCCAGGGTACAAATATTTCTAATATTTATTAGTTGTGTATATTATTGTGGATATGCTACAACCTCTGTGAGCTTCATTTTGATATTAATTAGGATTTTCCTTAAAATATTTGTGAAGTTCAGATGTAAAATGCTTTTGTTAACCTTTAGGTAAACATAGGTACATATCACTTTTTCCTCCTTGTTTTCTTCATCTGTGTCCTCTTTCTCATTCTTCTCATCATTTCCTATAGAGTTCTAAAAGACACGGGCTTTATATGAGCTATCAATCTGATTACTCTCTTACACTTCATGTTCCATGGATTATTGCACAGGTGGATGAACTGCCTGCTTTTTGTAACTGAATAGAAATACTGGGATGCAGGGTCATCTTCTGTTGACTTACTGAAACTGTCCTTTGGGTACATCTAGTGGCAGACACCATAATGGGGGCAAATTATATTTCATTTTGTTTATAGGTGTTTGTGCTTTCTTCTAGGACTCAAAATTTTAAAAGTTTTCATTCTATATATCCTGAAGGTTATAATCATTACATATCATTATTATCTTCATCTTTATTATCTACGCTGGCAAAGAATACAAATAAAAATACACTAAAATCTTCACACATACTGACTGTTTGGGCTATGGGGCGGGTAAGCTCAGTTATATATAAGGTTTGAATGAAGTCAAGAGTCCTAGGTTTTCTCTCTCTGCTGCCTAGATTTATTTTTCTCATAGACACAACTTATATAATCAACCACACAAAATCACCTCATGCTCACAAGAGGAAGCAAGTAACAGAAAGTGGAGAGATAAAATTGAATCTATCCTTGAACCTGAAAAAAAGCCCACTCAAAGTACACTGCTGATTAATGAGTCCTTTTCTAAAGGCTTACTGTATGCAAAGCCATGAACTAAGCTCTGAGGAAACAACAACAACAAAAAAAAAACAACAAAAGTCCCTATCTTCAAGGAGCTCATGTTCTAAAGGGAACACAAGACATATGGCATTTTTCAGCTGGAAGTCAGATGGAAAGGTTCCATGACCTTTAGGTGTAGCATCAGAGTAGAGGCTAATACCTCTTTAATGTCATTTCTACTGATAAAATCATATCAGTTTCTGATATGAATCATTCTGATGGGTTGGTAACATATTAGAGAAACAAAAAAATATTCAATCTTTGAATCCAAACAAGGAGGAAACTGTGCACTAGCAATGTTGGACTTGGAATTTTAAGTTCTGGGTTAGAGTTCAGGCTCTGTTTGCTATTTCACCACCTTGGGAAAACTAATTTCTCCTTCCTAGACTTCTTGAAAGTCAAAGTAGTTTCATCATTTGTTAAAAAGAAGGATTGGATTTTGTAATCTTTATACCATACCAGTTGTAATGTGTCCAATAAATGTCTGTCTCTCTTATCAGCTGCCAAGATGACTTGCTGTCCTGTGACCCCTGCCATTGTTTTTTTGGAACATTTGAAATCTTGTCACAAATTGGCCAGATTTCCATATTTTAATGATAGTGGGATGAAATTTGGGGGACAAGAATGACTATCAACTGTCTCATTAATGAGTTTTGTGACCCTTGGACAAGTTATTTAACATTTCTGGATCTTACTTTAAATAAAGGTATTTAACTATATGAGAGATGTCAAATTCATGACCAGAATCATTTTCCTATAAAACTGTCAGTGGACCCAAATAAGATTAAACTCTAATAGAGAAGTGTTTAATAAAGTAAAAATGTAATACAACAGAAGATGTTAATTTCTGATTTTCTGAGTCCAACATGTGAATTTGACCAGGCTAGATTATTGAAATCCTACCAATTTGCCATATTCTATGAATATTTAACTCTGTGTCCTTTAACAATAATTATAACCTTCAGGATGCCTGGAATGAAAACTTTTAAAATATAGAGTCTTAGCACAAGAAAGCAAAGGGTGATCTACTCCAAGATCTCTCAGGGAAGGAAAACCATTTTACAGAATCAAGTGGTGATCATTTGATTTCTGTTAAGCATGTGAAAGATTTAGAAACTCATGTCTCTGTGAGGTGCTACAAATGGACAGATTTATTGTTAAAATTCTTTCTTATACTATTTAAACTGTCTTGGGAAATAAGGATTAAATGTATTCTTCCTAATCACTGGTTACTGAATTTAGAGGAATGGGTGAAAGTTGTAAAGGTTAATTTAGTACTGATATCCTGAGAAAATAAAAAACAAACAAACAAACAAACACATACATTTCTTAACAATCTGAGCTTTTCCAAATCAGAATGGGTTGCTTTGGATAGAAGTAGGTTCCTCTTATTGGTGGTGTTAAGTTAAGTAGAGGTCTTATGATTGTTAGGATTCCATTTGAGTCTCACAATAACTTTGGGAGGAAGGTGCTGTAATCATCTCCATTTTACAGATGGTGAAACCGAAGCCAATAGAAGTAAGTAACCTGCCCAAAATAAGACTGGATTTGAACTCGAGTCTTCCTGACTCTATGTCCAGCACTCTATCTATCTGCCTATCTGAGGCAACAGATATTTTCTAGCTTATATTCTCCTTTCCAGTTCTGAAAGTTTATGATTCCAGGAAATTTGCCTCCCTACAATTTATACCTGCTGATCCTACTTAAACCCTCATGAGCTGCATTGAATAAGTCCTACTCCTCTTTCATAGCAATGACCTTTAGATCTGAAAACAGCCATTAAAGCTAGGCTCCAATTAGTGCAAATAATGAATCCAATTTATTAGTGGTCACATGTATTTGAATTTGCACATTTCAAGTTATAATTATCCAAAATATGGCAATTAGTTCCAACCCAATGGAACTGTGCAGTGTGAATTTGAATAATGTAACCACTAAAAGGGTTTCATTATTATCAAAAGGTAGCTGTAATTCCCTGCCAAACTTCTTCTCTTCTAGGTTATATATCCTACTTTGTTCAACTCTTTCTCATATTAATTAATTTTTAGATTCACAATCATTATGTTTCCCTTCTCTTTTTAGTCTCCTGTTAAGAAGCTCCTAAAATCTTTTCAGGTAGCATTTGACTAGCTTCTAGATTTGGGAAAGAAAGTTATGATAATGTGCTTCATTTTCTCCTTATTCTTCATTGCTTTTATCCAGAATTTCAAAAAGGGGACAATAATTGACTTTGTGACTAAACTGAGAAAATGACTTGCTTGTGTAAGTGAGATTAGATCACCATGAATCAAAACTGGCCTATTTCTTTAAAAAATGGCAGCATCCATCAAATGATGCCACATCATATAGCCACTAGTTTGAAAAGAATATCGTGCTGTTTTGTTTTGAGATCTCAGAGGTATAACTAAATAATCAGTGGGAAAAAATGGTAGGAAGATTAAAGGCAATTTGTAATTTTTATATTATATTTGATATTTCTTCATTTGATATCTTCCTAATCATATGCTTTGACTAATTATCTGTTGAGAAATAACTTCTTTTATGTATATTTGTATCAGTTCTTCATATATATTATTCATTAGACTTGTTTTTGTTCCCTATAGAAAAGTTTTTGTTGTTGACATTTAAGTTCAAAGGATCATAGATCCAAACTGGAAAAACTTCAGAGGTTATCTAACACACGTGGTAGTACAGGCAGAATTTGAATCCAGAACTTCTAATTCTAAATCCTTTTAAAATCTAATATCTAATTTTCAAATTCCTTTCCACTGATTCTACTGGACACATAAAAGTCTTGATCTTTCTCAGAAGTGTTAATAAGATATTTTAGTACATCCACTGTCTATTCTCATAATCTCGAAAAGGGCAAGTCTAAGTATAATCACATGAAACTTGAGAAATAGAAATGACTTTTGGTGGGCAGACAGGTTACCCAGAATTCTTTAAGTGTCCTTGATAACTCTTCTTGGAAAGGCTGAGTGAGTGAGAGAGAGAGATAGAGAGAGAGACAGAGACAGAGACAGCAACAGAGAGAGAGATAAAAATGTTAGAGATGGACTATGAATGCTGTATAGGCATCTAAATAAACAGATAAATGTAGATATCTATTTAAATGCACATATATATTGATATATTAATGTGGGCATATATTTTTAGATTTGAATATTGTGGCCTAATTATGACATACTTATGACACTTCTCATTTGATAAAATCTAAGAACTATATAAATATACTATACTAGTTGCACACAACTCAGGTAGATGGCTTAGTAGATAGAATGCTGGATCTGGAGTCAAGAAGACTTAAATTCAAATCTGGCCTCAGATACTAACTATGTGCTTCTGAGCAAGTCACTTAACCTCTTTTTGTCTTTATCTACTGGGAAAGGAAATTACAAATCACTCCAGTATTTTTGCTAAGAAAACCACAAAGAGTCAGATGCAACTGATCAACAACAGGAGATGGTGAAAATGTTATTTTTTAAATTTTTACTTACAAACACAAAACGAAAATTTCCAGGAAGCAAATATCAGATTTAAGGAAATAATAAATTCAGAGGGGTCCAGATTCAAAGTAGATTCAATAATATGAGGACAATCAAGAGATATGCCAGGTCCTCAGAATTAGGCTGGAAGTAGGAGACCTTGAAGGAATTAAAGAAAAAAAAAAGATGAAACTAACAATCCCAAACTGGTCAATGCATTTGACTTCTGAAACCTTTGAGTAACAGTTCTGCAAGGATAAAATTGTCCTGGCAGCAGATCTGATATTGGGATCTGTGAGGCACTGGAAAGGCTGGCAACAAAATTCCTAATAGAGGCTGTGTCATCACAGTCAGCAGAATGCATGCCCTAAAATTCTCTTGCTAATAGACTAGGAACTTTGGATTCACATTTTAATCATAGGCTAAACCCCTTAGGAAACATGTTAGTTAATGACTATGACTGTCAGCAGATCTCAGTGCAATTTTCCACTCAAGGATTTATGCTTCTTTCAAGCATAGAATTCAAGCAACAAGACTAGCCCTTCTTAAGATTACGGAGGCTACCTTCATATCTGGCATCTTCCCAATTTCCATCTCCACTTTTCCCCAAATCCATCTTGCCTGCCTGCTCAATCAATCTCACAATGTGCCTAGTTTTTATAGCCATCTTACTGTCTCCTAGTATCCTACCAACTTAGATTTCTCCTAAATTCTCCCCACCCTTCCTGGTGGGTCCTAAGGGATCCTATTTGGTGAAACTCAAGCTTCAGACATTTTATTCCCTCCTTCCATTAAGACTTAACTATGATTTCTGCTTTCATGACCAGTTCTTTTGTTGTCTAAAGTAATTTGATAAACTAATCTTCTGTGATGATTGCTAGGAAAATCCTTTTATAGAACTAAAGGAAGACAAATAATTCAACATATTAGTTGTTCACATTTAGGCTGTGCCAAGATAATAAAAATGTGATATTGTCTAAATTAATTTACATAGTTTGTGCTATGCCAATCAAACTACCAAGGGAATATTTTATACACCTTGACAAAATAATAACAGTCTTTATTTGGAGGGAACAAAAGGTCAAGAATCTCAAGGGAAATGATTTTTTTAAAGTGAAAATATACTAATCTAATAGTACAAAATCTCAAATTATATTATAACATAGAAATCATTAAACTAATTGCATTCTGATTAGAATAATATAAAAATTTTTCTCAATGGAACAGATTAGGAAAACAAGACATGGAAGTAATTGGTCATAGTAAAGTAGTGTTTAGTACAATAATAAAATATTAATAGTATTAATATAATAATATATTAATCAATTATATTAATATATTATTCTGTATTAAAATGATGTTAGTAATACTATTCATGTGATGATAAAATAGTGTTTAATAAACTCAGATTGCTACTAATACTATGTTATCAATTATATAGCACTTTGACATTCATAAAGTACTTTTACAAATACAATATTTGATCCTCATAACAACCCTCTAAGATTGTTGTTCAATTATTTCAGTCAAGTCTGACTCTTTGTAACCCTGTTTTTTTTCTTGACAAAGATACTGGAGTGGTTTGCCATTTCCTTCTCAAGCTCATTTTATAGATGAGGAAACTGAGGCAAACCAAGTCACGAGCTAGTAAGTGTCTGAGGTTGGGTTTGAACTTGGGTATTCCTGACTCCAAGTTCGATGTTCTATTCACTGTGCCCTCTATCTGCCCTTATATTAGAGACTATTATATCACCATTTTACATTTTACAGATGAGAAATCTAAGGCTGACAATTTAAATGCTTTAATTTGCTGAGAGCTACAGAGCTAGTCATCCTCTGAGATCTGAATCAGGCCTTCCTGATTCCAACCAGATCTTGCATTCTGACTATATGCCACCTATCACCCCCATAAGGAATCTTTATTTGATAAAAAATGCTGGGAAAACTGGAAAATAGTCTGGCAGAAATTAGGTTAAGACTGTTCTCTTCACCCAGAGAGCTATAAAACTATTTATATCCTTATACCCAACAATGATATTGCTGGGTGAATTTCTCAAGGAGAGGAGGGGGAAAAGGAAAAGAACTCATGTGTTCCAAAATATTTATAGCAGCTCTCTTTGTGGTGGCAAAGAACTGGAAATTGAGGGAATGTCCACTAATTGGGAATGGCTAAACACATTGTGGTATCTGATTGTGATGGAATACTACTGTACCGTATAATTTAATTTAAAAAAAAATTGGAAAGAACTACATGAAATAATGAAGAGTGAAATGAGCAGAACATTATATACAGCTACAGGTTTAATATTTGAAGAATAATTTGTAAATATCCCTCCCAGAATATAAACTAAGAAGTGGAAGCACAAAAGATATTATATATACAAAAAGACTGACATCTTATGCTATCTATCACAATAAACTCCAAATATATAAATAAATGAACTATATATAAAAGATCACATCACAAAGACATTAGAGGACAAAGAAGGTATCTTTCACAACAGTGGCAAGGGGAGGGTATTTTTACCAAACAAGGGTTAGCAATGATCATAAAATAGTGGTTCTCAATCTATTTGATCCCAGGACATCTAAATATTCTTTTTTTCTTTAAACGCTTACCTTCTACCTTAGAATCAATACTAAATATTGATTCCAAAGCAGAAGAATGCCAAGTGCTTGGCATTTAAGTGGAGATAAGTAACTTGCTCAGGGTCACATGGCTAAGAAGTGCCTTGGACTATATTTGAACCGAGGACCACTTCTATTTGGGACTGGCTCTCTATTCACTGAGCCACCTTGTTGCCCTGATTCTTAAAAATTGTTGAAGAAGGGGCAGCTGGGTGGCTCAGTGGATTGAGAGTCAGGCCTAGAGATGAGAGGTTCTGGGTTCAAATCTGGCCTCAGACACTTCCCAGCTGTGTGACCCTGGGCAAGTCACTTGACCCCCATTGCCTAGCCCTTACCACTCTTCTGCCTTGGAGCCAATACACACTATTGACTCCAAGATGGAAAGTAAGGGTTTAAAAAATTATTGAAGAGTCTCCAAAGAGCTTTTGTTTGTGTGAGTAATATCTATTTATATTTACTATATTAGAAATGAAAATATTTTAATATTAGTATGAAAATAGTTTTGATCTCATAGACTCCCCTCACAAGGTCTTCAATAATCCCAAGGTTATGGTATTAAACTTATAGAACTATTCTCATAAAAATTAAGTTAACAATTCTGAATATGTGAAATTGAAAATTATTGAAAAATCACAAGTAAAATTATTGAAAAATTGAAAAATCACAAGTAAAACCAAGATGCTTTTAGAACAAGAAAAGAAATGAATCCTAAAAATATTTTGTAGTATATTTATCATAAAGATCTAATATTCAAAATACTTAATGCAAGTTTAGAATAAATGTTATTTCCCAGTGGATGGGTAATTAAAACATAGGAATAGTGAGGTAACAAATAAAGAATGAAAGCTATTTCTAATAGTATGAAAAAATGCTTCATCATCAGTACTAATAAAAGAAACTATAGATCAAAACAATGCCTAGCTTCAACCATACAGTTGGTTTTGGGCAATTTTTTCCAGGAAAAATTTGCCTCAGTTTTCATAGGTTGCCTTGGATTTCGTGGGCATGCCTACTTGACTTTGATGCTAATTTTGCAAAAACAAAGGATGACCCACTTGTTCTCTTCTCAGTGTGAGCAGTACAAGTATTGAAAAGCAAATAAATCCATTTATCCATACAGATAGCAAACAAAAATCAGATAAAGTATATGGAGGAGAATATATACCTGATAATATACAAAATGAATGAGCTCTCTCATTGGGAGTGAGATATCTCATCTCAGTCAATTAGAAATTCTCCTATATCTCAGCTGAGAAGAAGGACATAATCGAGGTAACAACTCCTCTACATGTCAGCTTCTTTCCAAAGTCTGTACAGATAATTCCTTGATACCTAAGGTTCTGATGGAGGAGGATTCCCTTTCCCCCTCCTCGCTGTCTTCCATATGCCAAGAAGAGTCATCAGAAAGGTACATACCATATTAAATGTTCATTTATTCTTTACATTAATCTTTTATATTTATTTGATACTTATTTTTATTGTTTTTAGTATTAAGCACTATATTTATTCCGTATGAAATGTGTTTTTGTTATATATTTTGGAGTGTCTAGAACTAATTAATTGGATTTACATTGATTCAAATGGAAATAATTGCCTCAGTTTTCATTGGTTTCAGATTTCGCTGATTATTTTCCATTGGGTTATTAACAAAAACTGAGGTATCACTGTATATTCATCAGATTGGCAAAGACAATTAAGGAGGAAAATGGCAGTTGGCATAGAGGTTTAAGAGGACATATAATGTGAGCCTTAAATAGCAGTCGTCATAGAGTTTTAAGAGGACATATAATGTGAGCTTTAAATAGTTCAACTAGAATGATTAAAATTATACCCCAAACTATACCCAACTACATTAGTGTCAGAATAATACCCAAAAGATCACTGAATTATACATACTCTTTGACTCAACAATATTACTATTAAAATGTACTTCAAAAAATCAAGGACAGAGGAAAAAGGGTACCTATTTACATGAATAGTTTTGTAGTATTTTTTTGTTGTGATAAAAAATGAAACAAAATAGGTGCTCATTCATTGGGGGACAATCTAGCAAATTGGAGGATATGAATATAATGTAATTTTATTGTTATTGAATAAACTGAAGAATTAGGCAGACTCAGAGAAAGATGGAAAGACTATTTTTAAATGGTTGCAGAAAAAAGTGAGCAGAACTAGGAGAACCATTTTAATAGTGGACAAAAATATGGGCAAAAATAACCTTTGAAAGACCTCCAAAAGATTGACTAAGGCAATGATTCCTCATAACTGCAAGAGATTGATGTGAAAGCATATCTTGTATCTCTTGATTGAGAGGTATTGAACCAGAGGTACAAAATCAGAGAAATATCAAAAAATGACCAATATCTTGATTTAAATATTTGCTATGGTTTCTTCTTGGGGAGTGGGAAGAGATGAGATGGTGGGTAGTAATACTATAAAAAATTAAAAGCATCAATGAGGCATTTTAAAAGTTACAAAATAAATCAAGCTTTAAATATATCTTTATGTGAACTATTTAACTACAAATTGTTCACTTTTATATGATGCTTTAAAGCTTACCAGGTGTTTCTACAAATCATTTAACTAGTTCAAGTCATATTATCTGCATCTTTAAAATGAGAAAATCAAGGTTTCCTAAAGTAAAGTGACTTGCCCAGAGTCATGATGTTGATAAGTGTCATATATTTCCTGACTTGAAAACAGAGATCTTTCCTTTGCACCATGCTGTGTGTGTGTATGTGGGCAATTTGATTACTAATGAATGGGGTTCAAAGTCAAAGTTCTGACTTTTATAGTCCTCATTAAAGAAAAACGTCAATGGTAGGCCCATGAGGCCGTCTTTCTAAACCTCCTCATTCTGTTACAACAAGGTATACTTTGTGTGCCTATAAATTAGACTTTTCATTTTTTGATTTAGTTTTCAAGTGATTTTTTTCTGAAACCAACTTCACTGTTCTGGAGAAGTATTTGTCCAAATTAAGTTATAGCCAGCTCAGCTGAATATCATGAGGAACTGATAGCAAAGCAGTTTACAGAAGCTGGTTTTTACATCTTGTAGCAGGTAGAGGCTGCATTACCAAGGAATTTCATGTTCTTCTTTAGGTGAGTAGACTTTTTCTTAAAAGTTGTTGCACTGATAATGATATTTCCACTTTATTGTATATTACATCAAACTTTGTTTGAGATGTAGAGATTTTCTGTGGGAGGAAAGAGTCAGGTATACTTAATTTCATTGATATTTCAAGTTGAAGAAATTGAAGAAATGATATTTTTAGGGATCATCATGACAGGATTCCCATTCTGTTTCCCAAAAAGTTGATATTTTCAAAATTAGAGCTACAAAAAAAATAGATTCCATTCCCTAGAAAATGAAGTAAACAGGAAATTCAAAGAAAATAACCAGTGTTTTACACTTGTACCGAAGAACAAAGGAGGCATTAAAGCAGTCTGCTCTAATAGTTTCTTGATTTCTAGTTGTTTCTCATTCTCAGCTAATCACTGAATGATTCTTTTTTATGTAGCCATAGAAGAGACTCTGAAAGGTTATTCAGGCTTACCTCTTGCCTCTGCAGAAGAGGATATCTAAATAACCTAACACAAGCACAAGAAACTGAAAACTGTGTCATAAAATTCAACCTAACCTAATTATGAGAAGCAATAACAGCAAGCAGCATCTTTGTGTTCTGGCTAATGAGCTGGACTTTTTACACACATGTTGTGAATGTGTGTGCATGGTTAACAATATGGCATGAATATCTTATGTAGAGAGTATGTATAGAGAGAATTATATAATTACATAAGAACTATTTATCATATCATTATCATTACATATGTGAGATCATTATACATGGCATGTGTATATAGTCATATCATTAACCAGAAAACAAAGGAGTCACTTGCTCTACTTTTCTCTTTGTCAAGTTGATCTTCACGAGGGTATTGAGTAGAGCCAGACCACAACAGGCTTTATTTCTTAGAACAATAGCAGAAACTCCACTGCATTGGCCAAGGGCATAACTCAATTAGTGGGATTGCCAGAGCTCACCAGACTCGTTGTACACATATAGACCCATGCATGGATGTCTATTCAAGTTTACACATAAACATATCGTATGTGTGTATATATTAAATATATTAATATATATTATTTATATTATTTATAATATATATTTATACATGATGTATATAAATATATACATGTGTGTACAAATAGATACACATATGCATATATATACATATATATATATATATACATATATATAGTTTCTATTTCCCACTTTGCTACACTCTTCCAGACTTGACCATCACCACTGCTACCAAGTGGCAATTCTTTCTTGGCTGCATTTCCATCATTCTCTCTCTAGAAGTTGTGTTAAAATTTCCTTTCCTCCTATCTTCATGAACTCCTTTCTCCCCCTCCCTCTCATCAATAGAATGCATCTCCCACTCTCTCATTTGACCTCCTCATTCCTTGTGTCTTCAGCTATACATATTTTTATTGTAAGTTTTAATTTTTTCAGTTATAGATTGATACATTTTTAATATTCATTTTCTGACATTTTGCAATCCATTTCCTCACCCTTCTCCCTACCCCCTCCACAAGAAGACAGATAATATGATATAGATTATACAGATATTATCATATGATACGTATTTCTATGTCTGTTTTGTTGTGAAACAGGACACATATTGATTAAACTAGAGAAAAAGTCATGGAGGAAATAACGCAAAGAATGTTATGTTTCAATCTGTATTCAGACTGTTCCTTCTATGGTGGTAAATTTTCTTTTTCATCATGAGTCCCTTGTAATTGTCCTGGATCTCTTGCCTGGTTGATAATAGTTAAGTCATTCACAGTTGATCATCACACATAATTGTTGTTATTGTGTACAATGTTCTGGTTCTGCTCACTTCACTTTGCTTCACTTCATATAAGTCTTTCTGGATCTTTTTGTTATCATCTTGTCATTTCTTACAGCACAACAGTATTCCATAACGAGCACATACCACACGTTGTTTAGCTATTCTCTAATTAATGGATATCTCTTCTGTTTCCAGTTCTTTGTCACCATGAAAAGACCTGCTACAAATATTTTTGTCCGGGTAGATTCTTTCCCCATCTTCAATTTCTTATTTAAAAGCATGCAAAAGAATATCAGATTTTATTAGTTATCCCCCAAAACAAAACAAAGAAATAAAAAATGCCAACCAAGAGAATGTTGATAACTTTCAACCTACATGCCTTACTTTCCCATATATATATATATATATATATTTTAGAATAATATATATAAACAAAAAGGACACCCTCATTAAATATGCCAAAGCATTTCAAAACTTATAAAGCACTTTCTTCACAACAACACTGTAATGTAGGATATACACATTAACTTTTGCCTAATTTAATCAAATAGTTGGCTAAGATAAAGTTAATCTGTTCAGTGGCATATAGGGATAACATTAAGAGAAGGTGCCATGTTTAGAGATTTTGATTTTACCCTAAAATATCTCAAATCTAACCAATAAATGAGTTTAGCCTATTTAAAGGGTGGAGCTTCTACATATGTGACATTAACTTTTCTGCTTTAAGAAGATGGCTTCATGATACCTTGATGGTGTTATGCACATCAATGCTTTGGGTAAAAATAAAAAAGCACATTTGTCAAACTTACCAATATCTACCCAACTGGGAGAAAGAGTTAATAACACTAGCTGACAAATTCAGATTCAAAAAATAACGTAAAAGGCAAAAATACTCAGCTGAACATAACGTTATGAAATTTAGCTAGGAAAAATGCAGAAGTCTTACATTTGGATTTATAAAATAAACTTCAGGAGTACATGATGGAGAAGAATCACTAGAAAGAAGTTCATCTGAAAAATATTTGGAGTTTTCAGTATATTAAAACTTCAGTATAAGTCAGTATGATATGGCATCCATTCACCAAAATATATAACATCAAAAATAAGGAGGTGATATTATCCTTCTGCTCTGCTTTGCTCGGACTAGTAGAATATTGAGTTCTGATACGGGTACCACATTTTAAGAAATGTATTGATAAAGCAGAAAAGATCCAGGGGAAAACAATAGGGTGGCAAAAGCTTATGGATTAAGTTCATACTAATAAAGAGAGTTTGAATGAATTGGGACCATTTCACTTGACTATATTCAAATATATGAAGGGCTGTAATAAAAGGAGATTTCAAATTATTTTGCTTGGCCTTACAGGGAAAACCTAGGTTTGATGGATGGAAGTTACTGAAGGGCAAATTTACACCTGATGTCAAGATAAACTTCGTAAGAGTTAGAGTTATCCAAGAGTGAGAAAAATTGCCTCCAGAACTGCTTGGTACCCTACTTTCATTAAAATTTATCAAAAAAAAGATGATGAGAAGTTGTCAATTATGTCATAGAGAAGATTTTTCATAAATGATTGAGGTCATATAACAACTGACATCCTATCCAGTTATGAAAATCTTTGAAGTTAAAAGAGAGATATTAGGGTTTACTGTGATTAAAAAAAATCTCCTCAAAATTAGAGCTATTTAAAGTGGAATAGACTGCTTCCAAAGGTTGTAGGTTCCCCATCTTCAGAAGTCTTGGAACAGAAACTGAATGGCCACTTGTTGGGTATTATATAATGGACATTATTTTTAAGGTACGGGTACCAGTTAATATCCAAGGACCTTTCCTCATTTTGGATATTGTGATTATGTAAATTTAAATCCAGAAGACTTTTAAGGTTGCATTCAGGTCTAAATTTGTAATTCTATTATTTTAAGAATTCAAAAAAAAAAAACTGACTACATTCATTGAACTGTAGAAGAATTGGGGCTCTCATATTTACTAAGTCTTTTTTACCTTGGCTACTCATTTATATCATCTGAGGACATAATAAAGCCAATTAGATGTGTATTATTCCTATTCTGGTGGTAGGGCCCCACTGTGTTGACATACACCTGTAATTGGGAATAAACCACTTTTCTTCGGCAACTTCAGGTGGCAGATCCTGGCTTGTAAACTCACCAAACTGAGATGCAAATCTCTATCTGCAGTTTGAAACTTGTCTAATAAACTATGAAGGCAATTATTTTCCTTTGTCAACAAATATTGCAAAGGTGAGTCAGAATCCTTAACATTTACCCAGAGCCTAGGCAGGGAGTGTAGCTGGCTGTTCTGTGATGTGGGTGTGCTGATTTTTTTTTCACTTCTGAGTAGATTGCCAGTTCTTCATCAGAATCTGAACTTGCCCTATGCATTGATGTCAAAATATATGGTTTGGGATGTAACAGAAGTCCACTGTCAGAACCTCTGTTTTTAGAAAAGCATATGAGAGATGTATTCATTTAAAGTTTATAGCTACCTAATATTTTTGAGAGAGTGAATGGTTGTCTAATTCTTTTAGTATCTCTCAACCTCAACAAATTTTCAGAATTCAGTTTAATTGCTAGAGCTAGTTGTAAAATATTTGTTCATTCTTCATTTTCTTATTTTTATTTTATTTTTTGAAGAGTGCTGATAATATTATGGAGTGATGTCTTGACTTGTGCATGAATTGGATTTAAATGAGGCAGTTACACAAATTCATCAGCCTCACTCTATTTTTCAGTCATCCAAGTCCAATAGCAAGACAAAAGTCGAGATGACTAGCAATGGGATGCAGTGGATGATCTTGGCATCTTCAATGTCAAGAAAAGGCACTGGAATAAATTGTTTTCATCCTCCCAGTCAGGTAGGGGAAGTCGTCACACACTTGGTATAGTCATACCCCTATCTCACAGATGGATTTGAGGAAGCTAGGCAGATAGAGTTTGAGGTCTGTTGGTTACCCTTAATCTGATTCAGCCCATCTGCTGAGATTTTATTGGGCTATGCTTTCTGCCCATGCTACAGCTTCTTGGAGCAATAGGTAAGAGGTGGGTGAAAGGTAGACATCAAAGGTGGATGAGCACCATGACAAAGACTAGGTAAGTTCTTACTTCAGAGGTGCTAGTTCTCCTGAGACACCCCAAAGCATCCCATAAACATACAATTAGAAATAGTTGTAAAACTGAGTGTTAATTTAAAAAGCTTCAATAAGTTTGTGATGACTTTAAAGCTAAAAAGAGATCTTCAAAAGCAATTCTTTAATTTTTCAGATGAGAAAACTGCATCCCAAGAATGGTTAAAGGAGAGTGAATGAAAAGCAGAATCAAGTCTGGAATCCAAATTTTGCACCACTACCTTTGGTAACTTTTCTATTGAACGAAGCTCCCTCTTAAGATCGTTTTATTCATACTGGTAATTGTATACTTTTTTCAATTCATCTCAAGAAAAAATCACCTCAAATCTTTGGACCTTAGTTTCTGTATTTATAAAATAAGGGATAAAACAAATTATTTCTTGTATCTTGATTCCTTGTATCACTAAACTCTATGATGTTATGATTATTTTGCTAATCTGTGTCTTAATACAGCAGAGATGTTTTTGCTTTGTTTTGTTTGTAAGCTAAAGTATTTGTAAACATAGTGTTAAAGATGTTTAAAAATACTTTTTAAAAAATGTGTGTGCATGGGTGTGTATGAGTATGTGTGCACAAGAAAATCTGCATTTTCTTGATGGTTCCACAAAAAGTTTTATTATAGTCATTTCTTTATTCTCTGACATAAATTTTCTATGTTTATAATGTTTTCTTCTTACTTCATTCTTGGGGCAGTTCCAATAACCTGTAAGCAAGCATCTTCATGGCTTGCTTGGTACCAGGGTTTTAGATCCATCTATTTGGGCCATTTATTACATAGTAGTTAAAATATTTTACTAAAGGCAGGAAGGAGTGAAAGAACTGACAAGGGGCAGCTAGGGGGATAGTGTGCTGGGCCTGGACTCAAGAATAACCTGAATTTAAAGTTACTAAGAATATAGTTACCCAGAATTACTAGCTGTCTGACCTGGTAAAGTCACTTATGCTCAATTTGTACATTTCCTCAATTGTAAATGGGAGTAATCTTAGCACTTAAATCCTAGGGTTGTTGTGAGATTAAGAAGGTAATATTTAGCCAAATGTTTAGCAGAATGCCTTTCATGTATTGGATATGACATAAATGTTAATTATTATTAAATGATATTTTAGGATTCCTTTGATCATACTATTTCTATTAAGAATCAATAAGAATTTACTGAATTATGAATAGCAGTTTAAAAACATGAAAATAAAAAAATAATGGTTGTCCCCATTGTAAAAAAAAGCTCAGTTATATTGCAAATATCTTAACAATTATATTGTTTTATAATTGGAGCAGCTTTTTCTGAGTACTTCATGAATCAGGGAGAAACTACAAGGTAATACTAATAATTAACACTATTATTAATTATTATTATTATTGTGGTTTAGACTCTTTTTAAAACTTTCATTAGATTGTCATGTGACTATAAGAAAGGTACTTCAAGGTTGTTTCCCATTTTTTAGCAACTGAGACTTTGAGAAGTTAAGCAATTTGTTCATGTTTGTCCCTGTTGTCTTATTTTGTGTCAGGATTGATACAAAAGGATTAAAATATAAATCTGTCTTTTTATCTCCAGGGCCTGTAATAGCACCTTGAACAGTAGGCCCTTAATACCTATTGAATTGAATGGATTTTTTAAAATGTTAGCTTCAAAAAATAAAGTAAAACTAAACTAAATCAACTATCAATATTTGGAATTGTTTGCTCTTAGGGGTATGGTTATTTGTGTCACTGCTTTATATTCCAAATACACATAATTGAGAGATATTTGGATTTTAGGGGGGAAAAGAGTATGATTCCAGGAGCTGGAAATTTGAAACATGAAATTAATCCTGCTCCTTCCTTGGAAGACCTCACTGAATCTGGACTAAAACAGGATGGGTAGTAGTTCCATTTTCTTTGTCCTGGGTCAGAATATCCTTGCTTTTAGTTAATATATCCAATTTATTCTAAATCATAGTTTAATATCTTTTTTCCCAAAAAACACATTTTGTTGTGGCCTTTTGTCATTACATCATTGGAATATTCCACCTCTCCCCTTTGGATTGAAATCTTTCCTGTGACAAAATAAAACCAAGTATCAGTATTCTTTATAGTGACTGTATTTGGCAGCATTTGCACTATTTTGCCTGATCAATATCACCTCTCAGATCTTTTCAAAAATAATTTTGGGCTGAATATTTGTAGATGAAATTTATATCCTTTCAGCCATTAAAATCAAGACTTTAACTTGAAACCAATAACTGTGGTTAAAATATTTTAAATTTAATATTATACTATTTACAAATCTCAGGACTATGTTATTATAGTTGCCAGGACTTATATCTTTTATTGACGTAAACTAGAATACTGTATTCCATTCTGTCCTTCATGTTTTTATGAACAATAATGAAAATAGGAACATGGTTAAAGGAAAGTGAGTAGAATGGTGAATGGTTTGTAAAAATATATCATATGAAGACTAGTTAGTGAAACAGAATAAACCTGAAAAGTGAATATTTAAGAAGTCTAATAATTTCTCAAATATTAAAAGTGCTATCATGAGGAAGTGAAAGTAAAGGATAGCATAGAATATTAGAAAGTGGATTGGACTTCAGAGGACCTCTGTGATCTTTGACAGGTCATTTAATCTCTATGGGCTATAGGACTTAGAATTGGAAGGAACTTTAAATATTGTAAATGAGAAACTTTTTTTTAATTTTGAAAATGAAAATAACTAAACTGAAAACTGAAGAGATAAAATGATCTGTTCCAGTCGCAAGGAAGTAAAGAGGAGAACTGGGATTAAAATTTAGGTTTTACAAATCCAAATCCATTTTTTCTCTCTTGTGGAGTAGAAAGACTACTAGATTAAGAATCAGAAATCTTGCTCATTGATCACCTTTTTAGCACATAAAACTATATAATCTAGAGCTTCTATTTCCTCATTTGTAAAAGGAAGGGATAGGTTCAAATGAACTCTATGATCTTTTCTAACTCTGATTTTATGAACTCATTGTTTAAGAAAGAAATACACACACACACACACACACACACACACACACACACACCTGATTTATGTGTATAGACAACCTCTAAGTAGGCTGTAAAGTTGGCCAAATAACATTCCCAGGCCTGTTGCCTTTAATTATTGTCAGCATCATTATAATTACAGTATTTTTGAACAATAGGACATCATGTGCGCCAATTTCTTGGCTACCCCATTCACATGAAATTATATTTTCCCCCTCAGTGAATTCTGGTTGGCACTGTGCTTGGGGAAGGAGAGGGGAGAATGATGTGATTAAGTAACAGCACTGAATCCTTTAGTTTTCTTGTAGAAGTAGATTAGGGATATGTATGAATGACACAGCATATGTTACTAATGTGGTATATATCAATCAAACAGGCAGTGTATTATGCTAGGAACAGCACTGGAATGGGAGTCAAAGCCTCGTTTCTAGTATCTGCTCAGACATTTACTTGCTATGTTTTCCAGAGAAAATTATATAATCTTTCTGGCCTTCAGTTTCCTTAAACTTAACAAGAATATGATCTCTATGGTCATATTTTTTAAAATTTTCTTTACTTTTTCAAGACTGTTTGTCAAATGATGCCTTCTTTAGTGTGGAGAGGGGAGTGGAGAGGGAGATGCTTGGGAATTGTAAGGTAACAAAAAATATCTACAAATATAAAAAATTTTTCAAGAAATAAATTTAACATTAATCAGTCTCTCCCACTACCCTCTTCCCTTCTGAGCAAAATTTTAAAATAACAATAGTAACAACTCTTTTGATCGAAGTCTCCTTCTAAGTGTAAAACTTAGATTCTAACTAATGAATTTATTTCTAAATAATTGCCTCAGACTGTGCTAGGCACTAAGAATAGCAATAAATAAGTAGCAAGTATTGCCTCTGTCCAGAAAAAGTTTATATATGGACCCCTGATGAAACTGAGATAGTACTTGACTTGGAATGCTTGAACTTTGCCTCTAACATTTACTAGTTGTATGAATATGGTCAAAATGTTGCCATATGATTATTCCTGTGTCTGGCTGTGAAGTGCAATTGTTACTGCATGACTAATTGATAACTAACTCTTCCCTGAAATCAAACAGTGTTAAATCAGTCGTTGATGGACTTCCTGGAGTCTCTGTTTCCTTATCTGTAAAATAGGGACAATCCCTATAATAATATACTGCCTATAATAATAGTAGGAGAACATGAGCTAATGTATATAAAACATCTTGTAAAGCTTAAAGGGCTACCTGAATGTTAGCTAATATACTTGCCTCTGATATAATTGGAAAACAAAGCATTATATAATAAAAAATGCCTTTTATGATTCCCACAAATGAAAAAGGGAGAAATCAAGGGCTAAATAATGCATTATTATATTTTCAAGAAGATACACTGGAGCATATTGAAAAGAGAGAGAAGGCTGCAATTATGAAAGTCTGGGTCAAGTCCTACCTCAGAGACAAGAGACATAGGCAATAGTTGTAGTTGGAAGGGAATTTAGGAAATTAATTAATATACCTTTATTTTCTACATGAGGAAACTTGAAGCCTAGCTATTAAGTGCTTTGCTTGCATGTCAGTAATGAATGAGTAAGAGTTCTAAGCAAGGTCCTCTGACTTTAAAAAAAATTATAGTTATCATTTCTATACTGCTATGAGGTCATTTAAGCCGTATACAACTTTAGGAGATAGAGGTAATATGAAGATTATTATTCTCATTTTGCAAAATAGAAAGCCAAGACTCCAGAAAATTTAAAGTTGTACACAGTCATCATGTGGCCAGTTAAATGTTAAGTGTCCCAATAGGAAATATATAATAAAAGGATACTAGCTATGTGACCCTGAACAATTCACTTAACTCTGCCTCAGTTTCCTCATTTATAAAATGAGTTGGAGAAGGAAACAGCAAACCATTTCAGTATTTTTGCCAGCAAAATCCCAAGTTGGGAAAAGAGTTGGGCATGAATGAAATGACTCAACTAAAACAAACAACAGCAATTAATTGTGGAACAAAGATAAAAAGTACACTTGGAGTTAGAAAAGGAATAGATCATTGGGCACTAAAATATTTTCCTCCAGATATCTGGCCCTCTGTATGTCAAGTACAAGAGTCTTTTCTTCCACACAAAATCCAGGGCACTTGCCATTAGACCAGAGCCGCCTCATATTTTTGGATAGAATTCTTTTGTTCCTAATTGTTAGCCATAACATACTTCTTTCTTCCATTTTGTTCTAGTTTTAAGTACATAGCAAAAGTCTAAATTCCAGGCTCTTGGGCAAAGTTTCACAAAGACCCTCCTTTATCCATTCTGTACTTCTCAAAATGCTCTTGTTATGGCCTCAGGGAGCATCTATTCCTTTTATGGGCCTCCAAGACTGAAAGGGACTGCTTGGGTGGTTGTCATGATTTGGACTCCCATAGAGTTGATATTAATAAAGTTGAAAACGTCCACTCTTTAAAAGTGTCTTTTTCCCTGTGCCTTTCTGTAGAAAGTTAAGTAGAGTCTCTGTTAGTGTTTACAACATTTCTGAAACCTGACCACAAACAGAAACCTAATGTATCTGTACCAGAATCAGTCTAAGAAAAGAAAACCTAATTAGGTTTCTCATGACTTAGCATAACATTTCCACATTAAAAACTGTGGAGTTAAGATCATTGGTTTTTTTAAAAATTAATCAGGCAAAATCAAAACAATGGCAAACACATAAATTTGTGCCAATTGTGTTTTGAAAGCATAGTTTTTTAAAGTTTATTCTTCTGGAGCTCTCTTCCCCTACCTTGACCTATAATTTCAGCTCTGTAGAGAATTCTCTATGTGGGAACTTCTTCTACTAACACCTATCCTTGATTCTTCTGGAATTTTTTACTTTAGAGAGTTGATGGAAGGCATGGAGGGGTTAAGTGATTTGGCAGTCTCATAAGGGCTAGTTTATATTAGAAGCAAGACTTGATTCCAGGGATTCTTGATGTCAAGGTACCTATTCTGTGCTGCCTCTTTTTGTAGTCTTTTACAACTTATAAAATACTCATTTTGCCACAACTGAAGCAAGATGGGTTCAAATCTTGCCATTCGTATAAACTTAAACTCTTCATCCTCTGTTTCTTCATACATAAAATGAAAGAGGTTGGACCATAAAAGCTTTAATTCTCTCCTAGCTCTCTATATTACGCTCAGTAGAAGAGATTCTATGATAATGTTGAAATTTAAACTTATCAAAGTAACCAGAAAAGATGGTTCTAGTCCCTGATATTGGGCTACAACCAGAGGTGAATTGGTAAATATTTCTGCTGCTTCTGAGTGTGAGGCAAGGAAAGGGGGGTATTCATAATATCCTTTTAAATTTATTCTTATTATAAACATTTCTTCATCAATTTATTATTTTTCTTATTCAGTTGTTTTCAACTCTTCATGACCCCATTTGGGATTTTCTTGGCAAAGATACTAGAATAGTTTTCCATTTCCTTTTCTGGTTCATTTTAGAGATGAGAAACTGAAGTTAAACTGAAGGGTTAAGTGACTTGCCCAGGGTCACACAGCTAGTTAATGTCTGAGGTCAGATTTGAACTCATGAAGTCATTCTATCCACTGCACTACCTAGCTGCCTCCCTCTTCATCAATTAGTTAATAATAATAGCTAACATGTATATTGAACCTTCTATGTACCAGGAATTGTGTTATGTAATTTAAAATTATTGTCTTAGTTGATTCTCACAACAACACTGAGAGGTAGGTGCTATTATTTTCCCTAATTTACAGATTTATAGGTGAAGAAACTGAAACAAACAGGTTAGATGACTTTTCAAGGATTATGCCATTAAGTAAATGTCTGAGGTTGTATTTGAACTCAGGTCTTCCTGAATCCAGGTCTGGTGCTCTATCCATTGCACCATTCACTATACCCTTAAGTCTAGACAATTCACAAAATAGCACAACAAACCCCAAAGTAGAATTTGCCAATTTCTGATGCATTAATACTTACTTAAAAATTTAACAATCAGCTCTTGATCCAATTTAGGCTAGCTTTAGCATGTCCTTGAAATTTTCATAAAAATCACCAGTGAAAGAAATCCTAGTTTAGCTTTTTACAAAGTACAACATTTAATTACAATTTTGGCAAGCAAGCTTTCTTCTGTACACATGCTTTGTTAAGAATTCTGAGCACTAGTTTCAGGAATGTAATGACCACATGGACACTATTAAATCTGTGATTCTTTTTTCTAAATGTCATTATAAAAGGACATATGGTAATGTGGTCTGCAAGTCAAGAGAAGGTAAATTAGGAAGGAAAAATTTGTAGTGAAAAGAATATTTATTTTTCTGAACTAGTAAAATATGCAAATATCTGCATTGCCCAAATCCTTAGTCACAAATGTTTTGGTCAGTTCAGAGGCATCTTTCAGGTGAAACTCTCCCCCATTTTTCGATACCACACAGAATTCTAAGAACCATTTTCTTGGAGCTATCTTAATCATATAACTTCCCTTCTCAGGACTCAGGAATCTGTCAATCAGTTAATATTTATTAAGTTCTGAGTATGTGCTTAGTTTTGGAGGCACAGAGAAAGACAACATCATCCTTATCCATATTCTAATGGATGAGAAAACATGTAAATAACTCTCTACCTACAAGATATATTTTTATTGATTGTCCTTCATTTTTCAAAGTAGACCAATAACATTACAAGTTGATATCTTGACTTGCTCATGAATTGGATTTAAATGGGGCAGAGTTACACAAAATCATCAGCCTCACTCTCTCTTCCAGAACCACTGAAATCTAGTGACAAGTTCAAAGTAAAAAAAAATTGGAGCTGTCCCAGGATGCAATGGAAGACATTGGCTTCTTCAATGTTTCACCAGGCTTTCAGTGTCCCATAGCACCTGTTTCAACCATCTTCATGGCTATTATAACAAATTGTCCTCATCTGTCCATTCTGTCTTCACATACTTTAGGTAGATATCTCAGTGTTGGGTTTTGACATCCATCTGTTACCTTCAACATGATTTGCCCAACCTTCCCAGATAGGTTTACCAGGGTGAGACTGCTGTCCATGCTATATTTTCTTGGAACACAGGTGAGGAAAAGGTAGACACCAAAAGTAGGTGATTTGGCTCTGAAAATGAATATGACATATATCCCATGAATACAAGATTTACACAGAGTAGATGGGAGATAATGTCAGAAGGAGATGAGGAAGGAAGAGGAGATGGGAACAGCTTATAGAAGGTGAGATTTCAACTGAAAATTAACAGAATACACAGTAACTTAAAAGGTTATACTGGAGCCTTTTGAGGAGGGAGTGTATTGTGGGTTTGGGGGGATGACATCCAGTACAAAATCATGGAGTTCAGAAATGGGAGTATCATGTTTGAAGAACACTGATACTTGCCCAGAGAAAAAGAATATGTAATAAGACTGGAAAGGTGGAAATGGCCAGGTTGTGATGACCTTTATACACCAAAAAGAGGACTTTACAATTTATCCTAGAGGAAGTAGGAAGTCAGGCAACTAGATGACAAGTGGTTAGAATGATGGGCCTGGAGTCAGGAAAACTCATCTTCTTGAGTCCAAATCTGGTTTTAGACACTTACTAGCTGTATGATCCTAGACAAGTCACCTCCCCCTGTTTGTTTCACCTTCCTCATCCATACAATGAGTTAGAGACAGAAATGGAAATCTATTCTTGTATGTCTGCCATGAAAACCCCCAATGGGGTCACTAAGAATCATATACTACCACTGACTCAACAATAGGAAAGCCACTAGCATTGAATGAAAAAGGGACAGGATAGGGACACTCTTTTCCCGCTCAAATCAGTGTTATCTCCAACATTGATCATTATTTGTACATGATTTCTGTCTAACAATTCCCTACTCCTAGTTAAGCAGTTTTATGTTGATATGACACACCCCTCTCTGCAGGTGGCTATCCTACTTCTAAGCCATCTGTAGTTTATCCCTGTCCCTTCCTAGGATTTCTATCTGAGCTCTGTGTGGGGCATCCTTCTGAGCCCTGTACACCGACTGTGGGAAACTTTCCATGTATCTATAAGGATCTGCACACATAGCATAGGAAAAGAGTCAGTTTTGTATTCAGAAAGACTTGGGTTCAGGTGTTCTCTAACACATACAGGGGATGGGATCAGGCAAACCTCTTCATCTCTCTTGGCTCTCAAGCATCTTTCTAAGATGATAAGATATCAAACAGTTGCCAGTTTGCACAGATAGAGAGATTTTCCTTACTTTGATATAAGGTAATGGTTTCCCAATGGAGTGAACAAAGCCATCTACTCTTTCTCACTTGGTTCTCCTATAAATGATATGTGTAAGATGGCAGACTGGATTTAGAAGCAGGAACTGGTTCAAACATTCAACTCTGATCTGCATTAAACCTCTCCAAACCTTCATCTGAACCAAACTAAATTTACTAAACCTTAAATCAGTTATTTTCTCAATCTAATGAAATGACTTGGATAGCAACAATGTCTATAGTATATATTTTCAATCTAACAAAATTTATTGAACATTCACTTTGTGTAAACACTGTCCTGGGGAGATAAAGATGAAAAGCTACCCAGTCCCTGCTCCAACAAAATTTTAAAAAGTAAATCATAAAAACACCAAAGAAAATAGGCTGAGCCAAATTAATGTTTTAGTTGATTTGTGTCTCTTTTTAGGGTACAATCTATGGCTAGAATGGAGCAAGCTAACCTTTTGTCCACCCTCAGATAATAGCTTATTTTTTTATAGTGCTTTCAAGTTTTCAAAACATTCTTTACAACCATTTTGTAAGCTAGATATGATTCACAATACGGTTATGCTATTTATTATATATTAATCTTATATTACATACATTTTATAGTAGTATGTCTTCATTATATGTGTAGCATACAGATTCTTGATTTATCACCAAACCTCCCCATATGTTGGCACCTTAGAACACATTGTGTATACTGTAAGATCAGGTTTTAGGAGACATTTCATGGTTCAGGGGATATTGTGTTGGACTTAGAGTCAGGAAGACCTAAGTTCAAATTTAGCCTCCAATGCTTAATAGCTATGTGACCCTGGGAAAATCACAATTTCTGTTTGCTTTGGTTTTCTCATCTCTAAAATGAGCTGGAAAAGGAAATGGCAAGTCATTCCATAATCTTTTCCAAGAAAACCCAAAATGGAGTCACAAAGAGTTGGATATGACTGAAATGAGTGAACAACAAAAGATCAGGTTCTTACTAGACAGTCCCTCTTTTACATATCTACTAGGAAACTGAGTCTCAGGAAACTGCAAGTTATTTCTCTCTCTAATGAGACCAGTGATAAGTCCATTATGTCAATCTGCATCTCAGTACTGACACCTATGAATTTTGACTCATTTACACATATGCCAAACCAACTGAGATAACATTCCACAGACTACCACAATATACACTGATGGGATGGATGAGTGTTTGTTTCTACATTCCTGCAGAGAAGAGAGCTTGAACTCCAAAAGTTTGAAGACTTATCCTAAGGTCACATAGCATGTCAGTGGAAGAGCCAAAATCCAAACTGAGTTCTTGATGGTTCTTTTGCTCAGTATTTTCTTTCTTTTTTATTTTTTCCTCAGTACTTTCATATACTGGTTTCTATTTAAATCAAGTGAGTTTTGCCTAAATTGGGAACAGAAAAATCAGCCTTAATGTCATAAGCAAATTTATATGCACCCACTCACATAATAACAACAGTGAGGCAACTTCATGTTATAGACTTTGACAGGAGCCACTAATCAAGGTTTGGGGAAGAAATTATTTTTGTTTCTATTACTATGTGTATTGGGCATAGTAAGAATCCATTGATTCTTTTTTTTAACCCTTCCACCTTCCACCTTACTTATAATCAGTACTGACTATTGGTTCTAAGGCAGAAGAGTGGTAAGGGCTAGGCAATGGGGGTTAAGTGACTTGCTCAGGGTCACAGCTAGGAAATATCTGAGGTCAGATTTGAACCCAAGACTTTCTCCTGTCTCTAGGCTTTGCTCTCAATCCACTAAGCACCTACCTGCCTTCAGAATCTATTGATTCTTGATCAAACATGGTTAAGTCAATACTGATTGGCTTTTCTCTTTAAGAAGGTTATCATTTAAAGTACCAAGTAACAATTCCCTCAAAAATTGCTTGTTGGGGTATTACTAATTCATTATATCATTAAATATGTCAGAATTGTGCTCACCTTTCTGCCTTATGGTCCAAGTGATTTGTGGTAATGTGTGATCTCTCTGAGTGGTAAGAAATATTTTAGAAAAACAGTGTTTCATCAAAATAGTGTTGACTCTAAGACCTTGAAAACTATATCAGAGAAGCACAAGCTATAATGGATTCTGGCAAATGGAAAAGGTTTTGAATATGCACCCAGTGATAAATTCTGTGTTTGCTATCCAAGAACTAGTCTAGCTAAGATCCCAAAACTCCATCACCAAGCTGGTCATCAGATGGTGACATTTTTTCATCCACAGAAACTCATAAAGACTATTTAACAAGATTGTTATCTGAATTTGTAGAGGAAATGCCTCTCCTGAGGAAGGTGTGATTTCTGAAATAATGAAGCTCAGAACAAAATTGTCCTCAGTATGTTTCCATCCTGGGGGGAAAAGGGTATTTGGATAGATGCTGTCAGAGAATTAGGAAAGCATTAGACCTTTACTACTGGAAAGAACCTTAGAGGTCATCCAGTTTGACCCCCTCATTTAATAGGTAATAAAGCTCATGGTCATTTTATCCCACTGAACGATTTGAAAATAGTAAACAGGGAATCTGGGACTTGAGCTCAGATCTCTTGGCACTGTGTTCTCCTTCTGTTTTACTTAAATCAAATAAAACCTTACTCTTCTTTTTATCCTTTCATTCTACTATTACTCAAATCATTTGGAGTAGATCTTCATCTTCACATCTGGCTTGCCTGGTTTCCTTCAAATCCTAGCTAAAAATGGAACCTTCTACAGGACCCCTTTCCTGATTCTCCTTATTCTGGTGTTTTTCCTCTGTTGATTTTTTCAAATTAATCTCATATGTAGATTGTGTGTACATAGTTATTTGAATGTTGCCATTGTCTCATTAGATTGGGAGTTCCTTAAGGGCAAGGATTGTCTTCTTTCATTTTTCCTTTGTTTCTCTAGTTCATAGCCCAATGCCTGGTATAAAGTAAGCACTTCATGCATGTTTTTTGAATGATTGACAGAGGTATGAGCTGAGCAGTTCTCAAGTTTTCTGGTGATATATACTATGTGTATAGAATGACTTCACTACCTGTTATACTCACCATAATGTCACCAAACTGTATAATTCTGTACAGTTGTCAATAAACATGACAATAAAATGAGAGAATATTTTCAAAACACTTAGCACAGTGCCTGGCCAGTAAGTAATAGGTGCTTAATGAATGCTTGTTCTCTTCCCTTATCCCCTTTCTTCCCCCTCAAGCAGATTGGATTGATAACAGAGGAGTTTGTCAGTACATTCCTAGGTTGCCTATAATGCCAATAGTAAACTTATTTTACTACCTGAATCCTAGGTTAGATCTTGTGTACCTTGAGACATCAACTTGGATTTTGAGAGGATTATGATTGTCATTCTCATAGGTATTTCTTAAATATCATACTTGTGAATAATATTCAATTCTGAATTCTTCTATGAATATTTTTTATAAATGATATATTATAATGAAACTAGCACACAGTTAGATTTTGCTTTCCAGTTTACAAAATGATATTTATAGAATTTAATCTGATTCTCACAACATTAAAAAGAAGTAATGAAAATAGGATCATAGATTTAGAGCTGGAACTGAACTTAATGAGGTCATTTGGCCCATTTACTTTCTTTTACAGATGAGAGAACTGAGAACCAGAGGTAGCAAATGATGTACTCAGGCTATAAACAGCAGAGCCAGGCCTGAAAGTCACATCCTCTGACACCAAGCATTCTTTCCATTCTACCAAACTGCCTCCCTAATATTGTTCTAACCATTTTATGGATGAGGAAACTGAGGTTCTAGTGAACTGACCATGTTCAAACAGCTAGTGAGTAACAAAGGTAGGACCCAAATTCAAGTCTTTAATGCCAAATCTCCTGCACCACAAGCCTAATACTAAAAAGAAAAATGATGGAATTTTCATATATTAGGTTTATTTGAAACAAATCATAATCTAGCAGTCAACATTTCTACCTTTCTCCAAAAGAACCTTAGTTTCTGTCCTGAGAGCCTGTCCACCTGTCCATCTATCCATCTATCCATCTGTCTATCTATTCATCCATTCATCTATCTATCTATCTATCTATCTATCTATCTATCTGTCTGTCTGTCAAATATTAATTCTATAGTAAGAAAAAAATGTAAGGAACAGTGTGGGCTATACAGCTACAGAATTTGTTAAAGCTTGTCCCTGTAAGTAAGGAAATCTAGAGTTGGTTCCTATTTTTTTTAATTTAAAGATCAAGCATGTATTAATTAAGCACCTACTAAGTGCCAATTGCTGTTCTAAGGACTGAATTCAAAGGCTTTCCCTCGGGTACCTATTTTTCACATCCACATAAAATTCTTCTTAAATATATTAGTTTATTCTTCTATCAGTATAAACAGATTTTGAGCAACTTTCTTGACTCATCTCTGAGTTTCTGTCACTCTAGTCTGACCATTTCCCTAAATTTTTACCTAGCAGAAGATATGAATTGCATATGAAGGTGGATTTGCCTTTGATAGAAGACTACTCAATGGAAAGGGGACTGAGAAAATTCCCAAGGCCACCAATGGTGTTTGCAAGCCATTTCATTTCAATAGAAGAAAAAAAGGAAACATCACTAGGGCTGAGCTCTTTAACCTGCCTGACCTTCACTTGCTGGATGGGATAACTGGCAGATCTCAGTCTTCTCCCCTGGCCTTTGGAAGAGATTCTTTGAAGTTGACACATCCTTGGCTTGTTTTGCACAATGGAGAAACACCAATGGCTAAAATCACAAATGGGTTTTAAAAAAATTAATTCTGCTTCAAGATGAGTTATGTCCTAAACTTAGCTCCAAGTAGAATAAAAACTGGGGTGTTTCTTTTCAAACAGCCCGTTTGTTTATGTAGCAGCTTCAGCCCCAAGCAGTGTCAACTTCAAAGGGCTAAGCAACCCTGAGTGAGAGCTGCCAGTTCCCATGAAGTAACCCAAGGTGTTGAAATCCTCTGGGTCCTAAAGACGACTTTAACTGGATCTGATAGTTTGTGCCCTGTAAAGGCCACTTGACATGGATGAACACAGCAATTTTAAACGATAAAAAAAATGGATGGGGAGAGGGAAGGAAAGCACCCATTTTGGAATGACATCAAAATCATTTCCCCAATTGTGTCCCATTGAGAATTTATTTTACTGTCATGTGCTACAGTGAACAGGATATGGAATTTGAATAATAATGGGCTGCATTTATAAAGTGCTTTAAGTTTTGAAAATACTTAACAAATATTATCCCATTTTAACCTCATAATATCCCTGAGAAGTAGGTACAATTTTATTATCTATGTTTTACAGAAGAGAACAATAAGGTAAATGACTTAGTCAGGGACACAACAAGTATCTGAGGCTCAACTTGAGCTCATATGCCTGGCTTCAGGTCCATCTCTCTGTCTACTGTACCACCTAACTGCTTCTCACTAGCGATCTGATTTGTCTCTAATTTAATATCTTGGGTTTAAATCCCATATATACCATTTACTGCTTTTGTGACCTTGGACTAGCAAACTAGCCTCTTTGGGCTGCCTTATCCACTTCTGTAATACCAATGGTTGGACTGACTTCTAAGGTCCTTTCTAGCTCTAAATCTATGAGTTTTCCTACATTTTCATCTAATATTATTTCATATTTCCTTAAGTAGTTAATATTACATAAGTTTATTTTTATTTTTTCTCTAGAACACAAACCAGTTTGGGTCAGGGTTGAAGGGGTAAATTAAAAAAAATCTAAAAGTTTTCTGCCAAATGGGACAAAACATTAAAAAAAAAAACTGGCTGCAAGGGCAGTGTGTTGTAGGGAACAGAGAACTGTCATTGGACTTTGGATGACCTGGGTTCCAGCCCTGCTTCTGGCACACACTCACTAACTGATAGGGGAAATCATTTAACCTCTCAGTATCTCAAGTAAGATGCAGTGACAGACATCTGCATTGGTAGAGATAATTTCTTCACTGGGGGCTTTTTCTTTCAATAAAATCATAGATCTTATCAAAAGAAGAGAAAAATAGGTTGAAAGTTGATGCTTAGTGTAGGTTTCAATAATACCTTCACTGTGACTTCTCCTTCTCCCACTTTATTGAACTTCTTTGCCTGGTAACCAGACAACAGCAGAAAGACTGGGTATCCAGTGATTTCCACCCTACTCCCCCATAGAGAATAAAAACAAATTAGTTTTGGAGGAGAATTCAGTAGCTATCTAATTCAACCCAAATCTAAATCAAATCCCCATCCCCCCAACTCATAACATACTCAACAAGCATCCTCTCCCCTTTGCTGGAAGACCCCCAATGGCAGAGTCTTCACCACTTCTGGAGGCAGCCCATTCTATTTGGGATTGCTTTAATTGTTAGGCATTTTTTTTTCTCTTTGCATCATGCCTAAATCAGACTGTCTGTAACTTCCAGGCATAACTCCTAGTTCTGCCCTCTGGGGTCATGCAGAACAAGTCTAATCCTTCTTCCACATAATAGCACTTCAAATATTTGAAGACAGCTATTATGTTCCCCCTGAGTCTTCTTTTCTTCAACATAATCACCTAAAGTTCTTTCAACCATTCTTCATCTGACATGTACTTCACCGTCACAGTTGCCGTCCCCTGAACACTCTTAATTTATCAATGTTCCTCCTAAAATGGGATACTCAGAACTGAACACAATATCCTTGGACACTCTGTTTCTCTTAATGCAGACTTGGCTGCTGTGTCTTGCTGTTGAATCACATTGAACTTGCAAACCTCTATCTAACCTGGTAATATCAGACTCGATTGGGAACAGGAAACCCTAAACCACACATAGGGATCCCTATGGGTTGTCTATTGACTTAGCCTTAAAACATATTTATCTGTTTCATTGTATTTTTATTTATTTTGTTAAATATTTCCCAATTATATTTTAATCTAGTTCTTCTGAACTTTGGAATATCATGGAATGTTTGTTTGACACTTCTCTTCTAAATACTCTAAGACCCATAGCCTAGTTATCTGACCTATAGTCTAATTATATGTTTTTGGTTTTAACCATTACCATCTGTCTAAGTATGAATTTGAAGATAGAAGAGCAGCAAGGGTTAGGCAATTAGGGTATATTGACTTGCCTTGAGGCTAGATTTGCACTGAAGTCCTTCTGGCTCCAGATCTTGCATTCTATACACTCTGTAACCTAGCTGCTCCCTGATAGTCTAATTATATCTCTATATCTTCTGAATATGATGCTGATTTTCCAAACCTCAGTATGAGATTTTATAGCTAGGTGGCAAAATGGATTGAGTTCTGGAAGATTGGGAAGTATTGGTCAGGAAGATGTGGGTTCAAATTCAGTCTCAGATGCCAGATACCAAATAGCTAGATGACCATAGTCACTTGACCTCTTTTTCAGGTTCTTCATTTGTCAACTGGGGATAATAACAGCACCTACCTCCCAGAATTTTTGTGAGGATAAGATGAATTAATATTTGTAAAGTGCTTTACAAGCCTTAAAGTGTTATATCAATGTTATCAATGGTATTATTATTACTCCTATTAAATTTTATTATAATAGATTTAGCCTAGTGTTTTAGCATGGCAAATGTTTTTAGAATTTTGTGTTTACCATCTATTTGATAGCTATATTTACTCCTCCCCAGTTTTGTGTCACTTGTGTGGAAAGGAAACAAGACTGACAGTTGGTGGGGGAAGGGGCAACTGAAAGTGGCCCTTGGGTCTTGTGACTAGCACTTCCTTCCTGTCGGGCTTGACTTCCTTCCTGATCTTGGAGGAGGGAAGAACTCATTCAGCCCAGTCTGGAGTGGAGTACTTCTACTCCATTCAACCATTGGGGGTCTTCCAGCAAAGGGGAGAGGATACTTGTTCAGTATGTTATGAGCTGGGGAGCAGATGGGGATTTGATTTAGATTTGGGTTGAATTAGATAGCTACTGAATTCTCCTCCAAAACTAATTTGTTTTTATTCTCTATGGGGGAGTAGGGTGGAAATCACTGGATACCCAGTCTTTCTGCTGTTGTCTGGCTACCAGGCAAAGAAGTCCAATAAAGTGGGAGAAGGAGAAGTCACAGTGAAGGTATTATTGAAACCTACACTAAGCATCAACTTTCAACCTATTTTCTTGTTTGCTTTATGTCTCCTGCTAAGATTCTGATTTAGACAAAGTGAGAACAGATATAGAGTAAACGGGAGTGGGAGAAACCCACCACCAGCCAGTGGGACCTGGCCTCAGGTCCAAAAGCTGAGGAAAAAACTCCAGTCCCAATTGGTTATTAAACTTTATATTATTTGAATTCACAGTCAGATAAGTTGACTATCTTTTCTGTGCGTAGAGGGAGCTGAACATCAGTTCAGTCATTCAATGACAAACAGTCCTTATTGGACCCCTGCTGTTTCCTCTCGGCAGGGGGCATCTCTCTCTTTTGCCTCACAGAGCAATATTCCCTCTCTCCCCTCAACTCCTTCATACCCTGCTACAAACCTCCTTTTAGCTCCCATTTTTCCAATTCCCCATCTCTTTTCCCAAATAATATTATACTTGAAAATTTTTTCAGGCATATCACCCTTCCCTTTATGTGTAAGATATAAATTCTTCACCGAGGATCTATGAATATATAGGCAGGTTTCATGAGTCTGTGACATTAAATGAGGAAAAATTATAATTTTCTTTCAATATAATTAATTTCCTTTGAAATCCTGTCTATTTTACTTTGTGTACTTTAAAACATCATTGGGAGATGGGGCCAAAGGCTTTACCAGACTGCCAAAAGAGTATATGTGCCCCCCAAAAGGTTAAGAACCCTTTTTGCAATATAATATTTTTTCTTCATGGAGTAGCTCATATATAACTGGCCCAGGAAGGCCTGAGATCTTACACCTCTTACACATATGGATTATATGACCCAAGATGAGTCTTAGTGCTCTAGGCAAAAGTTTAAGGCTGTAAATTGCAGAGGAGTTTCTGATCTGCATTGATAGAGGGAGTTCCTCACCTAGAATTCCTTATACAAATATGTCATTTGTCTTTTCTCTATTCCTATTCCCACTTAGCAATGGGGAAAAAATTCTATCACCTTATATTTAACCTTGAAAAAATAGGTAAAACTAAAGAGGGAAAAAATGTTAAAAGGAGAAATTTCCCAGCAGTTGAAAACATTTTATGTCCACAAAGTTTTAAACACATAGAGCTATGAACAATACCCTGCTTTCAGTCAACAACAGTTTGATTAATATTACCTAAATAGAAATAAGGCCAAGGATAATACTGGGAAATAGTATTTTTTTCACATCTATAATGTTCCAGCTGTAGGACTGGATGCTGATGTCCTAAGAACTGCAGTTGCAAAGGCAAAAGAGTCCCTGATCTCAAGGAGCTTGCAGTCTAATAAGGGAGACAACTTGCAAACAATTCTGTACAAACAAGATACAGTAAGGATCAAAAGAGGGAAGGCATTAGAATTAAAAGGAATTGAGAAGAACTTCTTGTAGAAGGTGAAAAGCCTAGGAAGCCACAAGTGGTAAAGAGTTCCAGATATGGGGGAAAACCAATGAAAACACTTGGAGCAGGCCATGGGATCCTAGATATAGTTAGATGGAATAGTAGAGATGATTTAGTCCAATTCCCTTCATTTTATTGATAAGAAGATGGAGATCTAGAGAGGTTAGGTGACTTATCCAAGGTCACAAAGTTAAGTGATAGAGGCAGGGCTTAAAGATAGGTCTTCAACCTTATCCCACTGTACCATCTATCATTCTTACCTGTTAATTAAATGTTAATTATATCCTAAATAAACTGTCATTCAAATAATATTGATTTGGTCAGTTTAGAAATTCTGCTAGTGTCTAGAGTACTATCCGGGAAAACAGGAATGTATTTCTTACTGAATTTATTGCTGTGTTTTGGGAAAATTTTGAGTTGTCTCAGTCCATTAGGAATGGCAACTCTCAGAGATCACTACACCAATGACCCAAGACTTTCAGTTTAATTGAACATTCCTGAAACAGGGTCATCCTTTCTCATTTGTCTCATTCCTCTTATTATTAGAGCAAAAATTTTGGAAAATCAAAATACCTTTTGAATTCAGGAGTAGAAATTTATATGGGTGATCTATATGATTTATGTAGGTAGTCTTTTTGTAAGGTAATTAATTGCCCTTAAAGTAATTGCTTTATAATATGCGAATTTTTTTTTACTATCCTCTTCATAATACTATTGGAAGAAAGTATTTTGTAAACCTTAAAGTGCCATAGAAATAGAATTATCCAATTTAATAGCCTACTGTGTAAAGTACTTTCCATCAGAAGAAGTGTTTTGGCAACAACAATAACTTTGTATATGAATATGAACACCATCAGGAAAGCTGAAGATGGTATTTCTGCTTTCAATTGCAATTCCACAAGCAATCTATCACTCAAAATCATTGCATAAGTCCCTACTATGTTCTAGGTACTATTTTTAGCACTGGGGACACAGAGACAAATAGTAAAATCTTTGCCCTCATGAAGTTATGATCTATCAGGTGAAATAACATGTATGCATATAAATAAATACAATACAATAATATCTATCATTTATGCAATAATTACTTTGTGCCAGGCACTGTGCCAAACATTTTGAAATTATTTATCTCAATTGATCCTCATGACACTGGGAGGAATATGTATTATCCTCACGTTACAGATTAGAAAACAGAGGCAAGAGATTAAATAACTTGCATGGGGGTCATACAGCTAGTAAGTGGTTGAATCCAGATTTGAACTCAGGTTTTCCTGACTTTAGGCTTGACACTCTACATACTGCACCAAACTACCCTATATACAATGCAATTTGTGAAGGGGAGTACCAACATCCAGGAATAACCTACTATGAACTTGGTTCTGAGAAATACAAAGGCAAAACAAAATGGCTCCTGTCCTCAAGGAGCATTAGGTAGTTAGACCAGATGACCTCTGAGGTCCTTTACAATGATAAAATTCTAAACAGTTTAGCAATGGGATTTTCTTAAAGCGAAGCTTGCCAATATTCCCAAACAGTCTCTTTGCATGGTGACACCAAACACTTCATGAAACCAAACTAAGAGCATTGAAATGGAGCTCCTGAATAACGGTTACAACATAAGGAACAAGTGTTGAGTATGGACACCAATAGCTATAAGAGAGTTTGGCTTCAACTCCTATTTGAAAATGACAGAAAACAGCTACAAACTTTAGAAACTAGAAAACCATTGAAATGGTAATGTTTCTACCCCCACCCCACCCCCCAAATCTCCTTAGAATCCTTAGTCTTGGGATGAAAAGTCAAAAGGAAGAAGGCTAGTTTCCTTCTAATGCCCAAGATTATTGCCTGTTACCTCCTTTTGGGTCAGCAGTTACCTAAGCTAATTGATTGGTAGTTTGATTCCATCTAGACTGGAAGCATTATCATCAACAGAATCCACCTCAGCCCTTCCTTCCTCTCCCCTCCCCAACTCCTAAACACACACACACACACACACACACACACACACACACACACACACACACACACACACACACACACACGAATGCAATGCAACTGTATGGATGAAAAGCATGTGTTAACTGACCTGAAAACTTTCAGCTTGGTTTAATTTGGAGAAGGAGAACATTGTAGTCCCTTGTTTCATTAAAAACAGTTACATTTGAAATGCAAATTATATAAGGTCTAAAACAATGTTCCATGGGGAAGCAAGGGAGGAAAAAAAAAGGTTAACTACTTAATTGCCAGAAGATTATGCTGAATAAGAGATCAGGGAGATGCTTAGCTGGCAAGTCACATAGTTTGGAGAATCCAGTGGTGGAAGGAATGAAATCTAGAAAACAAGTCATCCAAAGTCCTCATTTTTCAGAAGAGGAAACGAAGGCCCATATAGGTAAAGTGAACCATCCCATAGATGGCAATGCTGGGTTTGGAAACTAGACATTCTTTTTCCCAAATCCATCAGCTTTTTCCATTGATCCAAACTCTCCCTCCTTGGAATATACGGTGCTCTGGTTCTGACCCAGGAGACTTGAGGGACATTGGTGCAGGAGAAGATGAGTGCTATGCTATCAACTCTCCAATGATAGATGTCATTATGTTAAATTATACTTATGTTAATTATATTTATATATATAATACAAATAGGTTTATATTATTATATGTTATATAAATAAATATTTGAATAATTTAAATAAATATATTTAAAATAAAATTATATACAAATATACTAATTATATTAAAAGTGTTAAATAATATATAATATAGTTATATAAATATACTAAAATTGTATTATAAGTGATGGAGATGTATCAGCCTTGCCCTGTAGTGTTTCAGTGTGGTGCAGATTCATTATCTGGTCACAGACTTGATTATTGCAGTATTACTGTCAAAGGTCATGCTGAATGTGTATAAGTTATAAAAACTTGTAATTTGTTCCTACTGATGCTTGGAGAAGGCAGATGCATAATCCATAATGTTGTTCATTGTTGGACATATGAAACTGCTATTGCCTTAGATTGTGAAATTCCAAATGAATTACCATGCAGCAATTACTCAGAGTATTTTGGACCAGACTTTTAACTGCATGTTAGTCCATCAAATATGACAAATCAGAATCAGATGAATCAGGAGAAGATCAAAAGATGTTTGTTTCAAAACTTTCACATGTTGCTTCATGCACCTGGTATACAGATGCAAACCATCCCTGAAGATGCCATTCATAAAGACAGTGGGGATGAAGATGGAGAAGATCCATTCTATTCAAGCATCAGACAAGTGGATAGCTTGCTAGGAAGATTTTTCAGATTCTAGGGAAGGGGAAGGAGGGCATAGAAATCTAACAGATCACAATAAAGAGGCAAAGAAAGCAAGAAGAGAAGAGAACAGGAAGGTAACAGAGGACAAGAAAGTTTATGTTAAAGAAGAATGAGTCCAAGGATAACTGGTTAAAAGAAAGGCACCAAAGGAGTCAAATGAAAACAGCTCAGCAATCTTTGAATTACAGTCTCTCAACTATTTAGGAAAAGTACTTATTTGGGAAAATATTGGGAGAAAAAGATGCAAGTTTAGTTTCAAAAGAGACTACTAACTTCATTTAGTATCTTATAACCGAAAGAATATATATTTTATCCAACTTGATTTTCAAATATAGATGATTGGATAATTCTGTTTTTCATTTTTGTAATTTGATAGAAGAACCTTTATAGTTCAGAGATACAAATAGAATAGTATCATTTAATAGTGATAGTATTTAGAAAACCTCATTGTCAGAATGTATTCCTTTTATTTGTACTTTGCACAAGACATCTAAAACATTAGTGAACCTTAAGTGTATTTATATTTTTCTTTTTCATGCCATACTTATAATGAATAATTAAATGAAAATCTCTGTAGTTATATCATAAAGTCTTATACAACTTCAATATATGCATGGGAGTCATCTGAGTGGAGGAAAATGCATTTTATTACACTAATCAAATTTTTAATACACTTTACTTAAATATTTTATAATGGTATTACCTAGACTTCCTCCTATATGCCTCCCCTTCCTCCTCCCAGAGACCCATTCCTTATAACAAATTATACACACACACACACACACACACACATATATTTAGGAAAAAGGGGCAGAGAAAAAAAGAGCAAAACTCATGAATATATGGAACAAATCTGACATTATATTCATTGTTTCACCACCATAGATCTCTCAGTTCTGCAAGGGAGAAGACAAATCTTTTCATGTCTCTCTTTTGTAGCCAAGCTCATTCTTTATAATTTTGCAACGTTCATTTTAAATTGTTTTGTAGTTGTTGCCTTTTTCATTTACATTGTTGTAGTCCTTGTGTATATTGTTTTCCAAGCCCTGATGACTTCATTTTCCATCAGTTCCTACAAGTATTTATATGCTTTTCTACATTTATCATGTTCATTTTTTCTCATATCATAATAATATTCCATTCCATTCATGAACTACAATTTATCCCCAAATGTTGGACTTCTATTTTATTTCTAGTTCTTTGCTACCATCAATATAAAGGGCTGCTAAAAATATTTTGGCATATCAGAACATTTTCTCTTCATCTCTTTATTTATCTGGTGGAACCTCAGAGTTAAAGGGTAGGGACATTTTAGCCATTTTATTTGCTTAATCCCATAGTATTTTTAGAATGATTGTACTGATTCACACAGCACTATCAGAAATTCATTCACTTGTATTTCCACAAGCCCTCCAATATTAACTCTTCCCATCTTTTATCATCTTTGCCAATTTTCTTTTTTTTTTAACTTAAATTCCTTTGTTTGTTATATTAAATTACCAGGATAACTCCCTTCCTTCCTTCCTTCTCTCCATTAGAGAAGACAACTTGACAAAAAAAAATAGATCGATACATAGGTACATAGATATATAGATACACAGCTACATATATATGTAGCTACATAGCTAGACAATGTCTTGCTTATTTCTATTCATCAGTTCTTTCTGTGGAAGTGGACATACATTCTTCAAACAATATTTCTGACGCTATATATAATGTCCTCATGGATCTGCTTGTTTTGCTTTTAACAATTTCATTCAGGTCTTTTCATGGTTTTTTTTCTCAAATTAACCTTGTCATTTCTTATGATACAGTAGTATTTTATCACAATCATATGCCAAAACTTGTTTAGTCTTTCCTCAGTTGATGGGCTTCACTTCAATTTACAATTTGTCAGCTCTCAACTAAAATCCCAGGGTTGTTCTGATTTTCATTTGTCTTATGTTTATTCATTTGGAACATATTTTCTTTTGAATGTTCATAGTTTGCAACTTTTAAGAGTTGTTTGCTCATATCCTTTGAAAACTTGTCTTTTGGGGAATGGCTTTAATACTTACATATTATTTTTTTTAATCAATAATAGAGACATCATGATCTTATATTCTTGGGACAATGAGGTTGCATAGTGAATAGAGCACTGGTCCCAGAGTCAGAAAGACCTCAATCCAAATCTGACTAGATATTACTGGCTGAAAGACTCTAAGAAAATCACTTACTCTCTGTTTGCCTCAGTTTCCTCAACTGCAAAATTGGGATAATCATAGTACTTAACTTCCAGAGTTAGTATGAAGACTAAGATAATAACTGTAAAACACTTAGCACAATGCCTGGCACATAGTAAATGATACATAAATGTTACCTATTATATTATTATTATTATACTCTATATATTATACAATCAGTTTTCTTAGCTTAAAAAAGAAATAGTTTTAAAAATATTCTGTAAAAGTCCATCTATTCACTACATCATGGTATAATCAAAGGTATCCTTAATTCAAGTACAGGCTATTCTTATGGTTTTTTAGAAATGAGAAACCAAGCACATAGATAAGCATAAGCAATTCCTGATGTCTTTGAATCTTCTCTTTTTTAATTGAAGTACCATTTGTGATTTTCCCATCCATTTTGAATAACTCTCTCTTTGAGATTTCTTGAAAATAATTCTCTAAATTATTTTTATTCTTTGAATTAGTTACTATCTTACAGTATTTAAAATTTTGGACTTCTGGGTAAACATGGAGGCAGTGTAGACTAAGGACTCTTCCTCTCCTCACCACCTACCAATATAGACTACCTCAAAAGGCAAAAAAAGAACAAAATTTATATGAACGAAGGAAGTCCACAGTAGGGTACAGCATTGAAGGTACATGGGATTTGGGCATTTCTACACTATTAGGAGGTAAAATAGCTTCCACCAAAACACAAGCTCATCAACCCTCCCCAACCCCACACACATGGAGTCAGAGTCAGAGTCAGAGCATGTGCTCTAGAATCAGTGAGCATGCAAGGGGCACCTCTAGAGCGAGTGAAAGGGCACCTCTAGGTCCTTGGCAACTGACTAAGACAACCAAAGACCTACCCCTGAGAGCAGCTAGACCCAAGACCCCAGCAGACTAAAGAGTGCAGACCTTGGCCAGGCCTGTAGAGACAGCACAGAGGACAGCAAACAGTAGAAGCTTCAGACACACAAGAGGTGGCCTCAGGCAAAAACTTTACTCCTTAGCTCCATACACAGATAGCCTGCCCTCCACACTCAGACTTCTTACTGGAAAGGGAATGAAAACTAGCATAATGATGGCAAACAATGCCCAGGAAAAAGAACTTCCCAATACTAAGAAGAAAAAGAAGAAGGCATTGACCCTGGATAATTTTTATGCAGGAAAAATCCAGACTAAAGAGGAAATAGCAGACAAGGACATACAAATAAATGCATCTAAACATTCCCCCCAAAAAATGGAAATCGGCCACAAGCTATTGAAGAATTTTAATTGTATCTTATTAAAAACAGAAGAATTTTGCTAAGAAAAGTGGGAAATAGTTCAAAAAGAAAATAACAGTTTAAAGGACAGGAACTCCCAATTGGAGAAATATCTGGAAGCCACAAAAAGCAGGATAGACCAAACTGAAAAAGGAAAATCAAAAGATTATAGTGGAAAACCAGTCCTTAAAGACCAGAATTAGGCAATTGGAAACCAATGATCTGGCAAAACAGAAAGAATTAATAAAGCAAAGTCAAAAGACTAACAAAATAGAATAAAATATAAAATATGTCACTGACAAGATGATAGACCATGAAAAACAGTCTCAGAGACAATTTGAGAATCATTGGTCTATCTGAACACCCAGAAATAAAAAGAAATCTTGACATCATACTACATTAAATTATCCAAGAAAACTGCCTTGATGTTCTTGAACAAGGGGGCAAAATAGACATTGAAATAGTTCATAGAACACCCTCTACACTATATCCTCAAAAGACAACCCCCGGGAATGTAATTGCCAAATTCAAGAGCTTCCAAGCTAAGGAGAAAATTTTACATGAAGCCAAAAAGAGACAGTTCAGATATCAAGGACCACCAATCAGGAATACACAAGATCTGGCAGCTTCCACACTAATGTAATAATTGAAATAATATTTCTACCCAGATATATATTTTATAAAATTTATTAGAAAGGGTAGACAATTATTCCTCTAATTAACCTGGACATATGGTGCTAGCCTGAAAGTCTCTTCCTCCTTCCCCCTTTACCTGCCTGCTCTGTTCCTGATTTCTTCCTTCTTCATTCTCTTTTTGCTTCCCCCTCTCCTCAAGCCAAAAGCCTTGGCTTTTATTGACATACAGCACATACATGGATGCAAAACCTGGCGCAACTGTCTTATGCCAGGAATGTTTGATGCACAGGTCAAGCAACTCAGGAGGGGGAGGGAATGAACTTCCTTGGCACACTAAAGGACCTAAGGCTTGGAATATGACATTCAGAAAGGCAAGAGAATTGGGTCTTCAGCCAAGGATTACCTACCCATCAAAACTGACTATATACTTCCAGGGGAAAGTATGGGCATTCAACAAAATAGATGTCCAAGTATTTGTAAATAAAAGATCAGGACTAAATGGAAAGTTTGATATCCAAACCCAAAAATCAATAGAAACATGAAAAGGTAAATAAGGAAGAGAGGGGAAAGGGAAAAAATGTTTTTTTTCATTTAAATTTCCTTCTTTAAGGTCTCCAATAATATCAAATTGTTTATATTAATATATGGAAAATGTTATTTGTAACTCTCAAATATTATATTCATTATTATTGTAAATAGAAGAATCATTCACAGGTAGAGATTGGAGTAATAAGTGGTCTAAGATGATATGCAAAAAAGGAGGGGGAATCAAGATGGCACCAAGAGAAACTTAAACAAATAAGACAAATAGGATAATCTATATCACACAAAGAGGCACATGGGAAGGGGAGGGGACGAATACTATTATAAGAAGGAGAGGAAGAGAGTGCTAATAGGTAATATTTAAACCTTATTCTCAATAAAATTAGTTCTGAGAGGAAAGAACATCTAGATCCATTGGGGTATTGAATTCTATCTTATCCTACAGGGAAAGTGAGAAGGGAAAAACCAAAGTGAGGGGGAGTGGGGCAGGGAGTACAAAAAGGGAAGGAAAGGGAGATGGAGGGAACTTAACAGACCCTAAAAAAAACACTAGAAAATATAGGAATAGATGGTACTTTCCTAAAAATAATCAACAGTATATATCTAAAACCATCAGCAAATATCATCTGCAATGGGGATAAACTAGAAGCCTTTCCAATAAGATCAGGAGTGAAACAAGAATGCCCATTATCACCTTTATTATTTAACATTGTTCTAGAAACACTAGGTGTAGCAGTTATAGAAGAAAAAGAAACTGAAGGTATTAAAATAGGTAATGAGGAGACAAAGCTATCACTCTTTGCAGATGATATGATGGTTTACATAAAGAATCCTAGAGAATCAAGTAAAAAACTAGTAGAAATAATCAACTTTAGCAGAGTTGCAGGATACAAAATAAACCCACACAAATCATCAGCATTTCTATATATTTACAACACATCTCAGCAGCAAGAATTAGAAAAAGAAATTCCATTTAAAATCACCCTAGACAATATAAAATACTTGGGAATCTATCTGCCAAGACAAACACAGGAACTATATGAACACAACTACAAAATACTTTCCATACAATTAAAACTAGATCTAAATCATTGGAAAAATATTTATTGCTCATGGGTAGGATGAGCTAACATAATAAAAATGACAATCCTACCCAAACTTATTTACTAATTTAGTGCCATACCCATCAAACTACCAAGAAACTTTTTTACTGAATTAGAAAAAAAAAACCATAACAAAGTTCATTAGGAAAAACAAAAGATAAATGATATCCAGGGAAATAATGAAAAAAAAATATGAAGGAAGATGGCCTAGCAGTACCAGATATCAAATTATATATACTATAAAGCAGTGGTCATCAAACAATATGGTACTGGCTAAGACAAAGGAAGATCAGTGGAATAGACTTGGGGTAAGTGACCTCAGCAAGATTGTCTATGATAAACCTAAAGATCCCAGCTTTTGGGATGAAAATCCACTATTTGACAAAAATTGCTGGGAAAACTGGAAGACAATATGGGAGAGATTGAGTTTGGATCAATATCTCACAGCCTACACCAAGACAAATTCAGAATGGGTAAATGACTGATTTGAATATAAAGAAGTAAACTGTAAGTAAATTAAGTGAACACAGAATAGTAAAGTTGTCAGATCTTTGGGAAAGGAAAGATTTTAAGACCAAACAAGAGTTAGAAAAAAATACAAAATGTAAAATAAATAATTTTGATTACATTAAATTAAAAAGCTTTTTTTTTTCCAAACAAAACCAATGCAATCAAAATAAGAAGGGAAGCAACAAATTGGGAAAATATCTTCATAACAAAAACCTCTGAAAAAGGTCTAATTACTCAAATTTATAAGGAGCTAAATCAATTGTACAAAAAAATCAATTCATTCCCCAATTGGTAAATGGGAAAGACACATGAATATGCAATTTTCAGATAAAGAAATCAAAACTATAAATAAGCACATGAGAAAGTGTTCTAAATCTCTTATAAACAGAGAAATGCAAATTAAAACAACTCTGAGGTACCACCTCACACCCAGCAGATTGGCTAACATGACATAACATAAAATAGCAAAAGAAAGAAATGAATATTGCAGGGGATATTGCAAAAATGGGACATTAATGCATTGCTGGTGAATTTGTTAATTGATCCAATCTTTCTGGAGGGCAATTTGGAACTATGCCCAAAGGGTGCTAAAAGACTCTCTGTCCTTTGATCCAGCCATAGCACTGCTAGGTTTATACTCCAAAGAGATAATAAGGAAAAAGACTTGTACAAGAATATTCATACCTGAGGTCTTTATGTTGGCAAAAAAAAAATGGAAAATGAGGGGATGCCCTCCAATTGGAGAATGGCTGAACAAATTGTGGTATATTTTGGTGATGGAATACTATTGTTCCCAAAGGAATAATGAACTGGAAGAATTCAATGTGAACTGGATTCAATTGACCTCCAGGAAGTGATGCAGAGTGAGAGGAGCAGAACCAGGAGAACATTATACACAGAGACTGATACACTGTGGTACAATCAAATGTAATAAATGTCTTTAGTAGTAGCAATGCAATGATCCAGAACAATTCAGAGGGATTTATGAGGAAGAACACTATCCACATTCAGAGGAAGAACTGTGGGAGCAGAAACACAGAGGAAAAACAAATGCTGGATCTCATGGGTCAATGGGTATATGATTGAGGATATAGACTCTAGTCTAAATGATCACTCTAGTGCACACATCAACAATATGTAAATACGTTTTGATCAAGGACACATGTAAAACCCATTGGAATTACACTTTAGCTACATGAGGGGTTTGGGGGAGGACAGCGAAAGAACATGACTCTTGTAACCACAGGAAAATATTCTAAATTAATTAAAAAAATAAAAAAAATAAAAATAAAATACAATTTTGTCACTTCCAGCAAAGGTTTCTTTGTGTACAATTACTCTTCAAGTCCCATCACTACTCTCATTTACATAGAGAAGATTAAAATCAAATATGGTGACTGTACTATTGTTATTGACAAAAAGGAATCAGTATAAAAATGTCGATAGATTAGACTATACATCATCAATTTGTTGTCTTCTTTTCTAGGTCATTTACAAATATTCCTGTGTATTCTTGTTCCTTTGGTTCTCATGCCAAATTCTATGCAACCATGTTAAGTTAAATAGATTTACATTGTTTAAGGGGCTCATAGTCACCTTTTGTTACTGCTGTTCATTTGTTTCAGCCCTTTCTATCTGTGACCCCAATTTTTTTCAAAGACACCAGAGCAGTTTACCATTTCCTTCTCCAGCTCATTTTTATAGATGAGGAAATGTAGGCAGAGTCAAATGACTTGTCTAGGGAGTCTGAGGCCAGTTTGAACTTGAGCAGTTACAGATCCAGCATTCCATCCAATATTCCTCATAGATGCCCTCATAGTATTCCTTTAAAATGCTTTATTGATGGTCTTATACTCAAAATTAGTGTTACCTTTGGCTATGATATTTCTCTGCTTGCAGAAAGATCAAATACTTGAAGGAAGAATTGGTTCTTAGCCTCTTGATATTGGTTATTGGTTTTTTTTTGTTAATTTGTTTATTTATTCATTTGCTTATTTATAAGCCCTTATCTTCCACCTTGGAAGCAATAGTATCTACTGATTCCAAGGCAGAAAAGTGGTAAGGGCTGGCAATGGGCATTAAGTTGTTGCTTTTTATTGATAAAAATTCCTTCAAAAATGTCAATAAAATCAATGGTTTCATTTTCACCCTTTTTTCATTTTGAGAACATAACAACTTACTAAACAAGTCAGATTGGATTTGGAATAAGTTAATTTAGTGTATTTCCCCCTATTTATCCTTTCATCTAATTTGGTGTTAATATAATGATGGAATGATCTGACTCCAAAGGTGAATGCACAATGATTTTGAAATAACCCCAATCTCTTTTGTCATTTGTTTCAAGTATATTTTGTAACTGAATTATTTTTAAATAGTGACAGTAGAAAATACCATAAAATTTTTCTTTTTGAAGAAAATATTAAATATATTAAAATATGCAAATTCTGAGCAATTGACAAGCTTTGATGTCTTTCATTTTTTGAATTGGAACCAAATTATCTAACATAATTTTTACCATCCTTTCTTGGTCCCACTTTTCTTATTTAAGTCACTGAACATTAACATAAGCATTAAAAAAAAAAAACCTTAACTTCCATCATGGAATCAATACTGTGTATTGGTTCCAAGGCAGAAGAGTGTTAAGGGTAATGGCAATGGGGTTAAGTGATTTGCCTAATCATACAGCTATTAAGTGTTTGAGGTCAAATTTGAACCCCATACTTCCCATCTCTAGCCTGACTCTCAATCCACTGAACCACACAGCTGCCCCCCCCAACATAGGCATTTTGACTTAGTCAAGAGTTCTTTGTCAAAGGCTTCACAAGATTTCTCCTTCATTTTTTAAAAATATAGAATGCAAAGGCCAGAGATGACAATAAGATTAAATTTATTTCCATGTAGATCTTCTTTATAAGTATCCCACATTGAGTTAATTTTCTCATGTTGTACTTATGACTTCATATTAGGGAAGTAGTCCAGAGTGGGTACTACATAAATAAAATGAATGAAGAAATTAAAAGTATTTACTAAGTATTTAGTATGTGCCAGGCCTGGGGGATATAAGTAGAAAAGAGGCAGTCCCTACTCTTAGAGAATCCCCTTGCTAATGCGGGAAACAGTAGTGCATAGGATATTGATCTTTGTGTCAGAGAATCTGGTTTCAAAACCTATCTCAGACACATCCTAATTTTGACCAGGGCAATTTTAACTTTTTATTGTTCATCAAAAAATATTGCTGTCATTGTGTACAATGCTCTTCTGTTTCTGCTTATGTTACTCTGTATCAGTTTAGGTAAGTCCGTCCAGATTTTTCTGAATTCTCCCTGTTTGCCATTTTTATAGCACAATAAAATTAGATAAATATTATATACTACAATTTGTTCAGCCATTCCTCAATTGGTGGACAATCCCATAATTGTTAGTTTTTTCCTACCAGAAAAAAGAACTGCAATAAATATTTTTTATACAAATAGGTCCTTTCCCTTTATTTGTTACTTTTTTTGGATATAGTCCTGGTATTGGTGGTTCAAAGGGTATGCACAATTTTAGAGCCCTATGAGCATAGTTTTGAATTGCTCCCCAGTATGGTTGTATCAGATCACAATTTCACCAACAGTGCATTATTATTCATCAGTTATTGATAATGAGGAGATAAGGAGGCGGAGAGTAGAGTAGGGATGCATCACCACTTCAGGTATTATCTTGATAATAGAGGCAAAGCTATGTTGGAAGCAGAGCTTATGGCCTGGAATAGGGTTTGGGGCTGCTACTTTCAGGGCTCTTGGGTCATGAGCTGCCTCTCTTAGGTTGTAGAGTGGTGGAAGGGTAGCAGTTTTGCCTCTTCTGTTCGATTTGAAAGGTCTCCCTTCAGCACCTTCGTACTTTGGCTAGACTGACTCTCCTGCCTCAAAATGTAGATTGTTTGGTGGTGACAGTAGTGACATGACTTTTCTGTACAGGATTACTGCTCTGGTTAATGGCAATAGGGATGAGCTTATTGGAGGGGACCATGTTGTTAATCATAAGGCTTTTGGACATAGAATTCACTTTCATTGGAGTGGTAAGGGATATGATGGTCAATCAATAGAATCTTACACCCAGTATTTTCAGAATTAATTTTTTTTGGAGAGACAGATACATCTCCCTAACAGCTTATAAGCTATCTCCAATAGAATGTACCCCAAAATCAATATGTCCAAAGATAATGTTTCCCTTAAAACCAGTTCTTCCTTCTGACTATTTCTATCTATATAGCAGAGCCATGCCCATAGTCTTCCATGTTCTCCACCTTGGATTTTCCTTTGACACTTCCATCTCTCTCTCCTTGCCTATATATTAATTTCTAGGTACTATTGATTCCACAACATCTTTTACATATCTTTCTTCATCAATAATCAACACTATCACAATGCAAGTGTAAGCCTTCTGGACTATTGTTCTGGCTTCCTTACTAGTCTTCTTGCTTCTTCCCTAATTCCAATTTTTAATCCCTATTTCTAACTTTAGGCTCTCTTCAAACCTTTCATACTTCTTCCTAAATAATCTTTCTTTTTCCTAAATCTAGTCATGTCATATTTTGCTCAAAAATTTTCAGTGATTCCCTACTGGCAACTACCTGAAACCCAAACTCCTCTGTCTGGTTCTGGAAAATCTACTGTCCTACTACCTTTTTAACTTGATTCATATTCTTTTCCTATATACACCCCATGGTTCAGGCAAATTAAGATTTTTTCCTTATTTCCAAACATGTACTACACTTTTCTGTTTTAGGATATTTTCTATATGTAGAATGCCCTCACTCACCTACTTTTCCTATCTTGAATAACTGCATCTCCTTTAAGGCCCATCTTAAAAATCACTTTCTTCAGAAAATATTCTCTGGTCCTCTCCCCCCAGTCTTCACATAGAACTTTGCTTCATAACTTCCTAATTCACTTATTATATAATATTATTTTTTCTGGCTATCTCTGTTTCATTCTCTTACTATATAAGTATATAAACCATGCTTTCTCCAAATGGTGTGCCTTTCCTGGTGCAAATAGCAAATATTTTTTCACATGGTAGGTACCTAATAAATATTTGTGAGTCGAGGTGGTTCAGTTGTTTCCATGGTGTGTCAGCTCATTGGTCATTTGGCAGAGGTTGTAAATAACAATCACACTAATGTTTGTGTATGGTCTAAGAACCATGAATTTCTTAACACTTTATATCCCCCTTCTTTTTTTAACCACTCTGTCTGAACTCTGAAAATAGTTGTATTAGTTACATTAAATTAATTCCATTAATAAGTCACTCCCACTCTGCTTTGTAAAAATGGAGATTTGAACTCTGGACTTCAATCCCCAGAAGTCCTTGCTCTAGTTGCCAAGATGCCCTCTAATCTCACTGAGATCCCCACCTAGACAAGATCAAAATTTCTATTTAAACTGGCTGTATGAATCTCTCGGCTTCTGTGTCTGGGCACTGTGAATTTCAAAACTACTCAACCCTGTTCAAACCATTCTTTAGAGGATGGGATTTGGCTATTTCCTGATCAATAACAATAGAGATACTTGGAATGACAGAATCAGGTTTTAGAAACTACAATCTCCACCCTACTCAAGGTAACAGGATTTAGAAAGGGCTGCAGCAAAGCTCAAGATTTAATTATTTGAGAATATGGCCTTCAACAGATATGTTCAAAGGGGACAGACCTCTGGGAGGTCCTGGGTTAAGCTAGAGCCACCATTGGCACAGGGGAGACACAGGAAGTGAGGTAGAGGAGAGCTGAGGAGTGCTGGAACTTCCTGGGTGGAGGAGAGTGTGGTGGTGGGAGCCTGGTGCTTGGAGTGGAGGCCCTCAGACTGTTTCTCCATTTTGGTCATGTGGGTGATAGGGACTGATCTCTTTTCTTTGCCTCGGCTATCCAAGGCCTTTAGTGGAGGAAATTATATCAAGTAAAGAGGCACAAAAGAGGTTTTTAAATTTGATGGTAATGGATGAACCTTATTCTTATTATATTTGATTCAAAAAGGGAATAATATGCATGCTCAGTTGAATATAGAAATCTATTTTACCCTATAGGAAAGTAAAGAGATAAAGATAAGAGAAGGGATGAAAGGACTGATAGAATAGAAGGTAAATTGAGGAAAATGATGGTCATAAGTAAGCAACTTGTGAGGAAGGACAGACTTAAAGGAGAGAGAATGATAATAAACATGATAAAAGTAGTATGGAGGGAAATAAACAGTTACTTATAATTGTAAATGTTAATAGGGAGAATTCACTCATAAAATGGAAGCAGATAGCAGAATGGATTAAAAACCAGAATCCTACAATATGATCTCTACAAAAAACAAAACAAAACACATTTATAGCAGGGAGTTATGCATAGAGTATACATAAGGGGCTAGAGCAAAATCTATTGTGTTTCAGCTGAAGTTAAAAAAAAGCAGGAGTAGCAATCATGATCTTAGGTAAAACTAAAGCAAAAATATATCTAATTAAAAGAGATAAAAATGAAATTTCATCTTAATAAATGCTACCATAGACAGTGAAGTAATAGCAACACTAAAACATGCACCAAATAGTATAGTATCCACATTTTTTAAAAATATATTTTATTTGATCATTTCCAAGCATTATTTGTTAAAGACATAGATCATTTTCTTTTCCTCCTCCCCCACCCCCCCCAATAGCCGACACGTAAATCCACTGGGCATTACATGTTTTCTTGATTTGAACCCATTGCTTTGTTGATAATATTTGCATTAGAGTGTTCATTTAGAGTCTCTCCTCTGTCATGTCCCCTCAACCGCTGTATTCTGGCAGTTGCTTTTCCTCGGTGTTTCCACTCCTATAGTTTATCCTTTGCTTATGAATAGTGTTTTTTTCTCCTGGATCCCTGCAAATTGTTCAGGGACATTACACCGCCACTAATGGAGACGTCCATTACGTTCGATTATACCACAGTGTATTAGTCTCTGTGTACAATGTTCTCCTGGTTCTGCTTCTCTCGCTCTGCATCACTTCCTGGAGGTTGTTCCAGTCTCCATGGAATTCCTCCACTTTATTATTCTTTTTAGCACAATAGTATTCCATCACCAACATATACCACAATTTGCTAAGCCATTCCCCAATTGATGGGCATCCCCTCGTTTTCCAGTTTTTGGCCACCACAAAGAGCGCAGCTATGAATATTTTTGTACAAGTCTTTTTGTCCATTATCTCTTTGGTAGTATCCACATTTTTAAAGAAGTTAAATGACTTACAAGAAGACATGGACATTAGAACTGTACTAGTGAGAGATCTCAACTTTCCCTTCTCCAGAACTAGATAAATCTAACAAAAAAAGAAAAAAGAAAACAAACAAACCAACACACACACACACACACACAACACACACACACAACAACAACAACAACAAAAGGAGAAAGATGGTAAAGAACTGAATATAACTTTATAAAACTTAGACATGATAGACTGCTGGAAAACTGAATGGGAATAGAAAAGAATGTATGATTATTCTTAGCAGTTCATGGCATATACACAAAAATTGATCATGTATTATCACATAAAAACTTCACAATGATGCAGAAAAATAGAAACGTCAAGTGTATCTTTTTCAGATCATAATATAATAAAATTCAATTCAATAATGGGCCATGGAAAGACAGAAAAAATTAGTTGGAAACTAAATAATCTGATTCTAAATAACAAATGGGTGAAAGAACAAATTGTGAAAACAATTAGTAATTTCATTGAACAGAATGATAACAATGAGACAACATTCCAAAATTTATGGGACTATAACCACAGCAGTACTAAGAGGAAATTATATCTCTAAGGGCTTATATCAATAAACTAGAGAAAGAATGGAACAATGAATTGGACATGCAACTAGAAAAGTTAGTTAAAAACAAAGTAAAAATCCTTAATTAAATATCAATTTGGAAAATGTAAAAAAATGGGTTTAATAAAATCAAAAGTAAGAAAATCATTGAACTAATAATTAAAACTAAAGCCAGTGTTTTGGGGAAAAAAGATAAAACATTGGTTAATTTAACTTTTAAAAAGGAAATAATAAAATAAAATCAGTATAAAAATGACAAGGGAGAATTCACAACCAATGAAGAGGAAATTAAAGCAAGTATTAAAGTATTAAGAGTTATTTATCCAATTATATGCTAATACATTTGATAATATAAGTGAAATGGATGAATATTTACAAAAATATAAATTACCCAGATTAACATAAAGGGAAATAGAATACTTAAAAAATGCTACCTAAGAAAAGCCATCAATGAACTCACCAGGAAAAAAATTCCTAGGGACAGATGGATTCACAGGTCTACCAAATATTTAAAGAACAATTAATCCCAATACTATGTAAACTATTTGGGGAAATAGGTAGAAAAGGAAATCTACCACATTTTTTATGACACAAATTACCAAAGCCAGGAAGAGCAAAAACAGAGAATGAAAATTATAGGCCAATTTCATTCATGGATATTCATGCAAACATTTTAAATAAAATACTAAGAAGGAGATTTCAGCAATATATCACAATGATCATTTATTATGACCAAGTGAAATTTATACCAGGAATGCAGGACTGGTTCAATATTAGGAAAACTATTATTATAATTAACTCTATCCATAACAAAATGAACAGAAATCTTATTATTATCTCATTAGGTATGGATAAGGCTTTTGACAAAATACAAGACCCATTCCTATTGTAATATATGGCCAATTAGAGGGTCACATTCACATACACTGGGGAACTGGAGAGAGGGAAGGAAAGAATTGAGAGAAATGAAGAGAGGGAATAGATTGATCTTTCCCTCTCTTGGGGCAGATAATTCAGCTTTGTCTCCTTGAGGGACGGAGTATGTCTCCTCAGAGAGTGGTTTGGAAGGTAGAGATTAAAACTAGAGGCAAGAGCTTTAGTGAAATGGCACACAGCTTCCCTTCTTGGTCTCAGCTATGGTTGAGAGACCAATGGACCTTCCTGTCTCTGGGTCCTTCAAATACCCCTACTGCCACTTCTCCTCCCCTCAAAACCTGGAGTTACTCCTCTGCCCAGAGGAGAGGATTACTCCTTTGGATCTAATTATTTTATTCCTAGCATCCTGAGTTAACCCTCCCTTTTGGGGAGAGATATGGTTCTCCCCAAATCTTCAGTACCCTTTCTTAGAGTCAGGAACTAGGCAGACCTGATCTAAGTAGCAGCACTTTATTTGGGATTACTCAGAGAAGGGAGAGATGAAGGTATTAGGTGAGTGAAGTGGGTAGCAGAAATCCCTATTGACTGACAGACTGATCTCCCCCCACATACACACATACACATAAATCTCAGTGGTCCAGGCTTTTGACCTTGACCCCTTTTCTAGTCAGCTGCTGGTCTGGTCCCTATTCCTGAACTAATCTAGTTAGAGTAATGGAGTTCAGGACAAGTTGGAAAGAGAGAGGTGGAGAATAATCTTTGGAGGGAAGATTTTTTCAGTAGACAGCTTTCTTCAAAGTCCCAGTCTATGATGTCTCAAGCTGAGTAAGAGATTTCAGGGGTTCACTGGGAAGCAGTTGATATCCAGAGAGACCCCCAGCCTCAGAGGTCCTCTTCTCAGGCTCTCAGCTGGAGGAGTCAGGTGAGCTGGCAGTTTTTTTTATTTCTCTTAGCTTCTTTTCTCTTACTGGAATCTTGAGGTTTTTCCCTTTGCCTTTACTTTTTTTTTTGATCTAAGTCTCTCAACTCTTTCTTTCCCTCTCTTCAGTTCCCTGGTATATGTGTGTGTTATCCTCTAATTGGCCATATATTACACTATTTAAAAAGCACAAGAGAGCATAGAAATAAATGGGGCTTCCCTTAAAGTGATAAGTAGTATCTAGCTAAAATTATGAACAAGAAATATCTGCAATGTAGACAAGCTCAAAAATTTCCCAGTAAGATAAAGGGTGAAATAGAGATTCCCATTATGAATACTATTATTCTTCAATATTGTACTTGAAATACTAGTTATAGCAATCAAAGAAGAAAAAGAAATTGAAGGAATTAGAATAGGCAATGAAAAAGCTAAACTATTACTCTTCATATATGATATGATAGTATTCTTAGACAATCCTAGAGTATCAATTAAAACATTAATTGATCTAATTAACATTAAAAAAGTTGCAGGATATAAAATGAATCCACATAAACTATTAACATTTTTATATATTACCAATAAAGCTCAGCAGCAAGAAATAGAAAACAAAATTCCTGTTAAATTAATGGTAGATAACATAAAATACTTAGAAATTTACCTGCCAAGACAAATCCCAGAATGACATGAACTCAATTACAAAACATTTTACACACAAATAAAGTTAGAACTAAACAACTGGAAAAGTATTAATTGTGTATGGGTAGGCCAAACAACTATAATAAAAAATTATAATCCTACCTAAATTAATCTACTCGTTCAGTGCAATACCAATCAAACTGCCCAAATATTTTGTAGAGATAAAAAAATGGGGACAAAATTCTTCTAAAAGAACAAAAGGTCAAGAATATCAAGGGAATCAAAGAGGAAAAGTGAAGGAAAGTGGCCCAGCTCTACCAGATCTCAAACTTTATTAAAAAGCAGTAATCATCAGAACAATCTGTTACTAAGAAATAGATTGGTGGATTAGTGAAATAGATTAAGTATCCAAAACCTAGTAATAAATGACCATAGTAATTTAGTGTTTGATAAATGAAAAGATCCAAGTTTTGGGAACAATAACTCACATAAACTTCTCAGAAATTTGGGGAAATAATATGGTAGAGATTGAAAAGAGACCAAGATTTTACACTGTATACCAAGATAAAGTCACTATAGGTACATCATTTAGAAATTAAGAATGATATAAGCAATTTAGGGGAGCAAGTATAGTTTACCTATCAGATCCATGGATAAAAGAAGAATTTATGACCAAACAGGAGATAGGGAGCATTATAATATATAAAATGGACAGTTTTAATTTTATTGAATTTAAGTCCTTGTGCAAACAAAACCAATGAAAACAAAATTAGAAGGAAAGAAAAAAAGCTAGAGATTCTTTTATACTGTAAGTATCTAATAAAAGTCTCTTCTCAAATATATTGAGAATTAAGCAAAATATATAGAAATATTATTCTCTAATTGATAAATGGTCAAAGGATATGAAGAGAAAGTTTTCAGATGATTAAATCAAAGCCATCTATAATCATATGAAAAAATTCTCTCAACCACTCCTGCTTGGTGAAAACCTATCAAATTGGTCAATATAACAGAAAAGGAAAATGATGAATGTTGGAAGGGATGTGAGAAAATTGGGACACTAATGCCCTATTGATGGAATTATTTGATCCTCTACAGAAAAATTGGGAACTATGTCAAAATTGTTCTAAAACTGTTTACACTTTAATCTAGGATTACCACCAATAGGTCTGTATCTCAAAGAGATTAAAAAACAGAAAAGAATCTTTTTGTACAAATATGCTTAGGGTAACTCTTTTTTTGTGGTAGCAAAGAATTGGAAATTGAGGAGATGTCTTCCAATTGAAGAATGGCTGCACAAGTTATGATATATGATTATAATGGAATAGTCTTTTGGCTATAAGAAATGATGAGCAGGATGACTTTGGAAAACCCAGGGAAGACATTCATGAAATGTTGCAAAATGAAGCCAGAAGAACCAAAAGAACACAGTACATAGTGACAGCAATATTTTTTGATGAGCAACTTTAAATAATTTGGTTATTTTCAACAGTGGAGTAATCAAGGACATTCCTAGAGACTCATGATAAAAAAAATCATCTGATTTCAGAGAAAGAACTGATGGAGTCTAAATGCAGACATAAAAATACTATATTTAGTTTTCTTCTTATTTTCTGGATTTAAAAAATTTTTGTTGTTGTTTTGAGATCTGTTCCACAAAATGACTAATATGGAAAAATGTTTCACATGATTTCACATGTAAAATGTATATTAGATTGTTTATCATCTCAGGGAAGAGGGGAGGGAAAAAGAGATAGTAGAAGGAGGGAAAGAATTTGGAACTAAAAATGTTTTAAATGAATGTTAAAATTATTTTTGCCTATAATTGGGGAGAAAATACTTTTTTGAAAAAAAAGCTAATTGTCTCAGTATATAATGGATATTGTTGAATAATCATTAAGGAAAGATACTAGTGGGGGCTATTGAGGTGAAGTACCAGACAAAACTATACCCCACCCCTCAGGGATACACCTTAAATTCTCAAAGAAGTATCCAGCTGCTTCCTGGATACCCAACTGCACATTGTGAGTAGTGGTCCAGAGAATGAACACAGAGGCAGTGCTATACTGTGAAAAGTAGAATGCACAAAACTGAGTTCTCTGCCATAAGGAAGAGGAGAAAGGATGAGAGGAGAGCAGAAGAGTAAAGGAAAGAAAGAAAGGAAACTGAACAACATTATTAGTTTTGATATCGGAGGACTTGGATTTGAATCTCAGCTTTGCTACTTTGTGAATAGTTAGCTATGTGAATATAGGCAAGTGAATTAACTTCTCTGGAACTCAGTTTCTTCATCTATAAAATGAGGGAGTCAGACTATATGCTCTCTAATATTCTTTCCAACTCTTAATGTTATGATTTTATCTCTCACTGAAGTGAAGTATATGTTAGTGGAATGTAAGCCTTGGCATGTTTTACTAAACTGGAAGGGCTTCAAGTATGGATATAATAATAATAATAACAATAATAATGATGATGACGATGATAGTAAGAACAACAATTCATAAAATGTTTTAAAGCTTACAATGCATTTTCTCATTTTAAGTTCAAAACAACAACCCTCTGTAGTAGGTACTTCAGTTATTCCCATTTTATATTTGAGAAAACTGTCAGCTATCTAAAGACTAAGCCTAGTTAATTATGGAATAGAATTAAGCTTGTCACCAGAAAGTGATGGGTTTTTTAAGCACAGTGGTCTACAAAAAAGGGGGGGAAAGAATAAATAGCCACTATATCTGCAACTTTAAAAAATTATCAAAATTTATGAGCCTACAAGATTATGGGAAGCACTGAATTTTGCTTCATTTAATTTACATATACCAAAAAGCTCCTTCTCCTTACCCCCACCCCTTATGTTTCTCAGACACTCTCTGTTCCTTTCACTCAACTTATTATATACTAAAAGAGAGGTGTTGCCAATATGGCAGAGTACAAGTAGCAACCCCATTAAACTCTTCCAAAAATTTCTTCTAAAATAATTGTTCAAATAAGATTTTGGAGTGGCACAGCCAACAAAAGGCCAGAGTATGACATTTTTTTAGCCTAAGACAACTTAGAGATTGGCTAGAAAGGTCTACGATACTCAGAATGGGAGTCAACCTGAAGTATGAGGGAAGCACTAGTCATGGACCTTTCAAGGGGCAGGGCCAATGGTGTCAGTAGCAAAAGCTTCAGGAACCCAGAGAGAATAAGAGGACAGACAGCTGGTCAGAAAGAGATTATAGTGGACTGTTTTCTGTCACTGGGTATAATCAATGCTGATTGGCAACGGTAGTGCCCATAAGCAGTTCTATGTCATAGTTTGAGAGCAGAGAAAGGGGATTAAGAGTCCTGGTCACAGTTCCAAAGCAAAGAGAAGCACTAGAAATTGTGGCTGAAGGTGAGTAAGAAGGTCCTTCCTAGCTAAAGACTAGAATGTTGACTAGGAGAGCAGTCACCATGCCTCACCCAGGATCCCATCATCTTGAAAGCACCAAATATATGTGGATTCATAGAACTAGCTCTAAAAACAGTAGTAGACAATGCCCAAAGCTTATGATAATGTCCCCTTACTCTCAGGTGATTAGAGCCCAATTTTAATATAAATTTCAAAGTCAAAAAATAGGCTGGAAAGATAAGCATACTACAAAAATAGTGCTTAACTATAAAAGATATTACAGTTGTAGTGAAGATGAAGACATAAATTCAGAAGAAAATATCAATGTGAAACAACCACAAGGAAAGCCTCAAAAAATGCCAATCACAATTAAGACCAGTAAAAATTCCTGCAAGAATTAAAGAGATACAAGGTGGAGGAAATATTGCAAAAAGAAATAAGAATGACATAATTATGAAAAAAGAGTTAACAAGTTGGAAAAAAGGCACAAAAGTTATACCTTTAAAAACAAAATTGGCCAGACAGTAAAAGAAGCACAAAATTTCACTGAAGCAAAGAATTTTTTAAAAGCAGAATTGGCCAAATAAAAAAGCAGTACAAAGACTCACTGAAGAAACCAATTTTCTAAAAATGAGAATTGGTCTAATATTACTTTTATATATTGTTTGGAGGAATAGTGAACTGATCCAGTCATTCTGGAGAACAATTTGGAACTGTGCTCAAAAGACTATAAAACTGTGCATACTGTTTGATTCAGTAATACCACTACAAGTTCTATATCTCAAAGAGATCTAAGTAAAAGAAAAAGGATCTATGTGTATAAAAATTTATACTAGCTCTTTTTGTAGCAGCAAAGAATTGTAAATTGAGGGGATGCTCATCATTTGGAGAATGGCTAATAAGTTGTTGCATATGACTGAGATGGACTACTAGTGTATTATAAGAAATGAGGAGGGTGGTTTTGGAGAAAAAAAATCTGACAAGCTCTATATGAACTGATGCAAGTGAAAATATAAAAACTGGGAGATTGTTGTGCCCAGCAATAGCAATACTGTAATGATGATCAACTATGAAAGACTAATCTATTCTGATCAATAAAATTACCTAATGAACTCCTAGTTCAAACTGAAGTATGCCTTTTTAAAAAATGTAGATAATATAGAAATGTTTTCATTATTTCCCGTGTTTAACTGATATTTTGCTTGTCTTCACAATGGTTGGGGGAAGATTAAGAGGGAGGGAGAGAATTTAGAATTCAAAATTTAAAAAGAAATGAAATGTTGCCAAAAATAATGAATATAATTTTTAAAATAGTAAGAAAACCCAAGTAGCTACCCAGGAAAAGATGTCTAGTTTCTTCACATGTCACAGAAAAGCAGATAGAAAAAAGGCATACTCAATTATTCAGTTGTATCAGTCCTTTTGTCTGACCCTCATTTTTCTAGTGACTGATTTCCTTTAGGTCTCATTACCCTCAAAGGCCTGAGGAATGTGGGCTTTTGCTACTTTCTTAGACAAGAAATTCTACATCTTCCTAGGTAAGCGCATCCTTCCTCCTCTTCCTCCTACCATTAGTCAAAAGCCTTCTGGAAGGGACTTACTCTTGCTCTCTAAAACTCTAAGACCCAGATGTTTTCACAGGCCATGAACTGTTCTTTGAATTCAAAGGCAAGCTGGTGATCTGAGAAGTGGCAGCTGTCCAGCATGACTCATGTGGTAAAGTGCACTGCATTGTGATTTATAAAATGTCCCCAGTAAAACTAAAAAGAAAAAAAAATGAAGAAAAAAATCTGTTCTTTATTTACCATGCAATGAAAAAAGCCCCATAATGCATTTGTAATAATGCTTAATTTTATGTGTGTGATCATAATTATTTAAACACTTGCTAGAATTTTTCCAGCAGCTTTTTCCCCTCCAGAGGAGCCAGAATCTTATTTTTCCCCACCCCAATTGTCACAAACAAAAGTTATGGATATTTGCTATAATTATGAGTCTAAAGTACATTTAACAACGTGGCATAGATTACTAGGAACAATATTCAGGTTGTTGGGTTTTTTCTCTTTGCACGTACACTTTGCCAAATGATGATGAAATCTTGATCACATTTAATGGGTAGTAAGAATGGGTGGGGTGAAAAAGGGAGGACACATGGAACCCTAATTCCAGAACCTCCCTATTATAAATATATGTGTGTGTGTTAAACCATGATTACAATGTCCTGGGATGTTGTACATATTTATGCTTCTTAATTACTTCATTTGGATTGAAGTCAGTGTGGGTACTTCCTTCAGCAGGGCATATTGCAATCTGTCTACACTCTTTCAGGGTTCATAATTTATTTTTATGTCTTTAATAGACTCTTTGAAGGAAATCTATTGAATATGCTGAAGGCCTTCCTCTGGTCTTTTGAATATTTCACCTAAATATGCAGACTTGGTATGTGGCATAGTTAAGCAGATAGAATAATAGAGATGGAGATGGGAAGATCTGGGTTCAAACTATTTCTGATATTTTTCTAGCTGTGTTACTCTGGGCAAACAAACTCTCTGATCCTTAGATTACTTCTCTGGTCTTATTTATTAAGTTATAAGTGGGTTTTTATATGCTTGATGAAGAGAGTTCCCATATCAGGAGTTTCTCACACTAGTGAAATCATAGATTCTTTACATGCCTATGTACGTGTGTGTGTGTGTGTGTGTGTGTGTGTGTGTGTGTGAAATGCTCAAATAGGAAAGAGTAGTCAGATATTGATATCCATGCAGACTGTGGGAATGGAATTGAGAATGAGCCCAGCATGTTTTCTCTGCCTGCCTATGGTGTGCCACTCACCCTTGTCCTCTATAAGGTCATCACAGGGATCCTCTCAACACCTAACATATTTTCTCTTGGTATCATGAGGATACCAAAGGGTCCCTTCAGTTGTCCATTGTTTATTTCTCTCAACATGTGTTCAACCTACCTTCTTTTTCAATCACACATTTTCTTTGAAGATATTCAGTGATTCTTCAAAGTCCTTTGTTATGTTTGACAGCCTGTTCACAACCAACATGGGCCTGTCTTTTGCCCTTTGAGTTAGTCCCATTTTTAATTCTTCAGAAACTCTACTATCATTACATGATTCTTGGCCATATTTTACCATCAACAGAATACTAGAATTTCAAAGATGTGCCTTTTTTAGGGGCAGAAATTTGAATTTGAAAAGGAGTTTTAGTTTATAAAAAGCTTTATTTAATTCTGCACCCTATTCAGCCTTTTTCTGTATCATCCAAAATATGATAATGCAGCAACAAATTCTTATTCCTCATTTCTATGTTCAGGTTAAAGAAATATTTCAAGAACAAGCTGGGTGTTGGACTGTGTGCTTAATCTCCAAAGACTAGACTGCCTAAATTCAGAGTATCATTCCCAGATTAACTGTAAGTGGATGAATATTTTAGTTAGAACAACTATTGAAAACTAAGTCACTGGAGGTGGGGAGATTGTGCTTTAGGAGGAATGAGTACCATAATTTACAAAATATAGAGACAATATTAAAATACCTTTGAATACACATATAGATACAAACATATATATATATGTATGAAAATCACTATACATGTGACTTAACAATAACATAATTGGAATTGATTTAGAAATGAAATACAGTGTCCAGAGGTCTTCCAATATTATTCATTTTTATTTTTACAAATCAACACCATAGTCATCTGAATAATGCCTAGAACACAGTCAATATTGCTGATTGATTAATTTATTAGCTACCTTTTTTTCCATTTCTCTCCATTAATACTACCACAGGTTATTACTGAGACTATTCAGTACTATTGGACCTTAGAGGTACACACATATGTTTCCCTGAATTCTGATGCAATGAAGAGATTTTGAATCCAAAGCTCAATGGTGTTTCAAAAGATCTTTCCAGGAATGGGAAGGATGGATGTGTACTGGACTATCTATATCAAAGGTTTATTTTATTCTTGGTCAAAGTGGAGAGACAAGTGGAGAGCATGGAAGTCTAAATTAACATGAGATATTGCAAGAACAGAATTTACAGAAGAATCACATTTAATTCTTCTTCCCTCATCCAAGAGGATTCCTTAAGATCTCTGAAAAAAGTCTGAGAGAAATTGAGAGAAAGGGAATGGGAGAGGGAGAGGGAGAGGGAGAAAGAGGGAGAGGAAGGAGAGGGAAAGAGCTTCTCTCCCCATTTTATGTTCTTATTCTCATCTCTAGAGGTAGCTATGATTTAGAGCATGTTCCCCAGTCCTAAAGTATACCTATGTTTGCCTTAAAATGTGATCCTAATGCTCAGAACTTTGTTCTATGGAAAGCCAGCTGCTGGGGAACTGGCCAGCCCTTTGGTACTTTTGGCAAACTGACATCATTCAAGATGGGACACATAAGCTTTGGGGAAACCTGGGAAAAGATATCCATTCAAGGTTCACTGACTTGTACTTTTAAAGAAAAACTGGCATATTTAGGGTTTATTTTTATGAACATTTCATCCATTTTTATATATAAAAATCATAGATTTTTGAGCCAAGTAGAACCTTAGAGATCTAGCCCAATAACTCATCTTCCAGGTAATAAATAGCAAATCCAGTCTTGAAACTTGGGGCCTCTAAATTCAAAGCCAGAGCTCTTTTCATTGGACCAAGATGATACAACATTAACAAGACATATGCTTTCAGTTTTTTTTTTCATTAGTTCAGCTTGGTATAATCAAAGACTAGAAGATGTCAACATTGAAAAGGACCATAGAAATGAGTTAGTCCAATATCTTCATTTTGTAGATAAAGGTACTGAGGTCCAAAGAGGCAAAGTGATATGTGCCAAGAAAATTTGAATGACTCTGTGCTATTCTGTAGAGATACTATCTGCCAACTTGGCATAGTTTTATGTGTGTATAATTAAAGAATTATCCCACATAGGGATAAAACAACTGACTTGGACTTCATTTGAGTTTTGATATAATCAACTAAATTAGCAGTCCAGATGGACAATTCAAATAATTGAAAATGCCATAATCCTTATTTTCACATGAAACACATACTATTTTATCATACCATCAATAAGTAAATTAAACCTTAACATCAGCAAAATTTAAATATTTTACAATAATTCACCAAAACAACAACTTCTTGAACCAAGAGTAGCATTTTTTTTCAAAACCGCATAATACTATTTTAATTTTGTATTTCAACCAAGACAACTTTCTAGTAAACTTGAGTTGCATTTAGTCATAGTAAAAAAAAAAATAATCACAAGACCATAGGATGAAAGATTTAGAACTAAAAGGAACCTCAGACATTTTTAGTCCAGCCTTCTATAGACAAAATTTAAAAAATTTGGGGCCCTAAAGTGGTTAAGTGACTTTCTTGAACTCACCTAGAATGTCTGATTCTTAGTCTCTTGCATTATATTACACACCTGAGTTGAGACACATTTTGAATCAATTAATCTCCCCCCCCCCAAGACATATGAACATTATGGCATAAAAAGAAAAATACCAAAATTTCTGTGTCTGAATTAAGTACATAATATCGAAGCAATAGTATCTGACTTAGTTTCAAATTAAGGTTACAGTTGTGTAAAACCATAAAACTGGAAGGAATGGGAAAGTCATTGAGTCTATCCTTTTGTATGTAAGTAGGATTACAGGTAAACATCCTATAAAGAAAGAAATCTTTCACAACTTGTATAGTAACCCATTTCAATGGAAAGTTTTCAGTGTCAATATATTAATCTTAAAGAGGTGACAACATTTAACCATTTGCAGCCAAGAGTTTGGGACTGCCAAGTATAGCTTTTTGCAGTTTTCTAAATGTCACCTGTTAATTACAGGTTATTTACATGAGAAGATAAAATTACCATCAATAAAATTGTGGCTTACAGCTTAATTTTCAGCATTAAAACACTGTAGAACAGCATAGAGTCAATAAATACAGACCATATGGGAACAATGTTCTAATCTGGAATGACTAAATCAATACTACACCAAAGAGAAAATCCTTTATGCCCATTGAAAAATTCTCTATAGTATTAATGCTGCCTTAAAAGAAGTCAGTGCTTGAAGAATTGGGAAATTCTGTGTCATGCATTCCAGTCTTTAGCTTCTCACCTTTTATTGAGGATGCCTCACCCCAGGAGCCTCTCAAGATAAGAAGAGGACAACTGACTTGGCACCAACCACACTGCATGAAGTGAATTCAGATTTATAGGAACATGAACCTACAAAGAAGATAAGGAAGAAATAGTATGGTATATTCCCATTATTTAAGTGCTAGCCAAGTCATCCTTTCTCAATAATTCTCTCTTTAGCCTCTAAAGAGTTTATCAAGGGTTTGTATTTCCACCAGAAAGTCTTTTCAGTTGAACTAATGTTAAATTCAAATACTCTCTAGGAGCTATCATAAGAAATAAGAATAACTAGAAACCTCAATTCATCTGGAATACAACCTTTTAAAAATAGATCTTGAATCATACTTACCAATGGAACTAATGAAGCCTATGGGTGTGTGGACCAATTCTGGCTTCAAGAGAAGAACCATATTCATTTGGCTTTCTGGAACACAGTGTTTCTATTTCATTAGTGCTTGACTATTTAACAGCTCCATATTTTGTCTGACAGACTGTCATAACAAATATTTCTATTAATGGGAACATTACTAACCCATGAAAGAAAAAGAAAAAGAAAAATCTTTCTTAATGGAGATTGAAAAAAGATCCTTCCATTGATGATGCCTTGAGGTCTAATTTGGCCCAGTTCCACATTCATTTTCTTCAATACCATACTGTCCAGTTACACCGTGATTTCTTGTGAAAGGGAAAGATAAAAACTATGTTGGCTAGCCACTAACCAATGTAGCAAAAAGTTATATTATTTCACACAGAAGTCCAAATTGAGTTAAAATGGACTCACACATTTTGTCCAGTTTTAAAGATAGTCTCACATTGTGCTTGTAAAGAAACCAATAATAAATTTAGTGACATTTTATAACTATAGAATTGAAGAGTACTTCAGTCTATTGGTCCCCTGAAACATTGAAAGAGTTAATAATGATTGTTAATTAATTGGCTGATGTATAATATAAATGTGAATTCTATATCTCCAAGCTAAATTATGCAGAGAAAACACATCCATTCATCTTTAAAGTTGACCATTTATTGAATACTTAGTCATAAGGGGCATTATTTTTGTTCATCAACCTAAAGTAATTAAAGCTTAACTAAACTTTTTTTTAATTGACAATAAACCTGCCTTATGTAGCATCTCTTCAGGGCTCATTTTCTCAATTCTCACTAGAATAATAGGTTAGGTTCAGCAGGCAACAATTACTACTCTCCTCAGGATTCTAGGGATAAGCTTAGATATCCTAAGGAGTTATTTTTTTATGAATCAACAGAATCCACATTATACTCCCATTAATTATCAGCTAGACTTAATTAACTTTTAGAAAAGATGTTTACTAAGATGGTATCAGTAGACAGTTGGTACAAAAACAATCCTCTCAAGTAAGAAGGCACTCGTTCTCAACAAAAGAGAGAGATCATTGAAAGAGAATGGACAAAAACAAAGTATAATCCTGAAGCTAATGTGTGGTCAAAGAGTAAATTCATTACTTCTGGTTCCTTGAAGTGTTTTTATCCATCTATAGTGAGTATTATTTTCTGTTATGGGACCCACTCTCCCTAAACATTTTTCCTCCCTCAAGTAGTTATCTTTCTGGGACTGTACTTATATTTGTTAATGTCTCTTTCTTTTTATGGCTCAATACACTGGTCCAGGCACTGATGTTGTGGTCAAGGGGAATTATATAGGGGTATGACACTCCCTCTGGTTTCATTCTTTTTGACCCTTACTGACTTCTGGCAGAGTCACAAAGATCTGCTTCCTCAAGGAGCTTCAGAACCTGATTCCTTTGTTGCTGGTCTGCTCCTTGCAGAAAATCCTACTACTATAAAATCACTGCCTCTATCCCCTTCCGAAGCCAATTTTGCTAATTTCTTCTTGATCCAATGAAACAGATTCATACCTCATAAATGAATCACAGTATAGAATAAGAGTCATTTTCCCCCTCCTACACCCATAATTTAAAATATACAAAATTCTCTCTCCCCTTCCCCACTCCCCATTGAACTCTGATATCCTAGTCTTACGTTCTGACATGAAGAGTCAAGTTTAAGGATTGTTGACCAAAAGTACATTATCTTAAAATGTAAAAGTTTAACTTTTGGCTTTCCTTTGCTCATAACAGTCATGTCATGCCATGTACCATGGAATAAATGTTGGTGGTGGGATAGGAAGTGAGAGAGGAATTAAAAACTAAAGACAGGGAAGTCTAATTGATTTTTATCTGGTCTAGTTGAAGCTGGTTAGAGTCTCCTGACAGAAGCAGAGGTCTTCCTGGGAGCAGAAAAGAGGCAGGCAAATAATTTGTTTGATCCGATAAGCAGAAAAACCAGTGGAAGAATCAAGACAGTTCAGTAGAACCTGGAAAGAGGCACTTCAGACCTGGGTCTTGGGGTGACCAAGTCACTAGACTTACCTTCTTTCTCCCTTACCAGAGCCTTGCAGAAGCAAGTGAGAAATAGGAAAGAATGCAAGTAAGCAGTAATGGGATAGGGATGGGGTGTTATGTCAACTAGCCACCAGGAATCCCCTAGACTACAAAAACCACCCGCAACCTCCATAGATTCTCCATCTAGGGTAACCAGTTTGTAGTGAGAGGAGTGCTAGTGCATTAGGATGTGTCTGCACATTCCTATAAATGGCCTATGGATGCGTGTGTTGAGAAGAGAAGGTTGTTGGGCAAACAACTTTGTCTATAATGGAGCAAATGAGTCGATTCTTTTTCTATGATATCCAGGTGGTGCAGTGAATGAAGCACCAGGGATGCTTTATTTTTGAATCCAATATTAGGTACTTACTTAGCTGTGTGATCTTGAGCAAGTTGTTTGACCTTTATTTGCCTCAGTTTCTTCAACTAGTATATGGAGATAATAATAGCATCTCCCTTCCATGGTTGTTATGAGGATCAAATGGAATAATGAATATAAAACACTTAGCACATAATAGGTGCTATATAAATATTAATTATTGTTATTATTCTATATTTATGAAATACTGATCTCAGTTGATTATGACTTGATGGGTTCTGTATTTTCTTAAAACAAACAAACAAACAAACAATAGACTTACATCTTGTCAGAATTGATACTAAATATTAATCCCAAGGTAAGTGGTAGGCAGTTGGGATTAAGTAGCTTGCCCAAGGTCACACACCTAGGCAGTATCTAAGACTACATTTGAACCCAAGACTTCCCATTTCCCGTCCTGGCTCTCTCTATCCAGTGAGCCAATTCATTGCCCTGTTTTTGTTTTTTTCTTAAATAACCTATCACAGCAAAACCTTTTTTTTAGCCCAGAAGTATTGTGCTCCCCCCCCCCCATTGGATAACCACAACCATAACAACATATTTTTATATAGTGCTTTTTTGTTGATGAGTAAGGCTTCTATCTTACTCAGCAGGGAAAATCTCGCTCATTTGGAGAATAATCTTGTCTTAATGTGACATTGATTTCTCAGGCATTCTTTTCAGTAGTTGCAAATAAATCAACAAACTTTTATTCAGTCTTTCTATGGGGCAGGCACTCTGATACACGCCTGGGATAGCAAGACAAAAGCAAAAAACTCCTTGCATTCAAAGAACTTATGAATACACAGATACTCTAGAGTAGATAGAAGCTAGTTTTAGAGTGGCAGTCACAGCTAAAATTCGGAAGATGTGTGGGGAGGACACCAGAAAAGACCTCTAGAAGAAACTGGTATTTGCAAACTACTGTAGTGATTACACATGCCATCATAGTGTATACTGTGTTCTCAATAAGCAATAAAAGGAAAGTAGTCTACATATGAAAAGACAAAAGTATTGGTGAGAAATGAAACATTTTTCTTACCCTGAAGCCACTGATTTACCATTTAACCTCCATATTCTCACTTCATCTCTCTTCCCTTGGCCATAGTTAATTATTTGCATGATTTGTGAAATAGTTGCTTCAGAGGAGGGATTTGGGCTTAATTAATTAATTAATGTTTATAAAATGCTTTGAAATTCTTGAATGAAAAGATTATAGTGCCTGCAAATAATTATTTTGTCATCATCAACATCATCATCATCATCATCATCACCATGACTCTCATAAATAAGCTGTTTCATAGATGGCCAGAGGCATTCTCAAAAGATGAATCACAGTTATTCTCTTCAGGATCTGGCACCTTCTTCTCCATCCTTTCCTTCTCAGCTTTGTGGCCATTTAGAAGTTTAAGGTACTTAATCTAGTATAAGGCATAGATAGCAGTTGAAATATCTCATTCCTACTATTATAAATACTTTGTTTCAAGTTTCAAATCTAGGAAGTTTAAAACAAGATCAAATCTACTTGATTCACTTTTGAACATTATGAACATTCAATAATGACTAGTTGCTTTTCCAAGTAAATAATTCCATCCCTCTTATTTTATTTGAAAGGTTAAAGAGTTCAAAGAAAATTCAGGAATAAAGTGTGTCTCATGGAGTCAGTTAGTGAAGGAAGACTTGAATTCAAAGATCTAGTTCGACTGTGTTTAATAAGTAAACAAAGCTGTGCCTTTATTCATAAACCTTTTTATCAATAAAGTGTGAATTCAACCAACTAATCTATCATTTTGAATACCATTTGTTCATAATTTGTTAAATAATTTGATAAAAATAAAATAAGTATTTTAAAACTAAACATTTAAATCCAGTTGTACTTTTAACATTATTTTTAATATTCTTTTTCTTTTTTCAATTATGAGATTCAAATTCTTTCCTCCTTTCCAATTTCTTCCCTTACCCACTGAGAAGGCAAGCAATAATGTCAATTACACATTTGAAATAATGCAAAACATATTTTCGTATTAATTATATTTTTAAAAGCAAAAAAATGAGAAAATTATACTTCAATTTGAACTCAGTTCATTAGTTCTTTCTCTGGAGGTAGATAGCATTTTTTCATCATAAGTCTTTTGGAATTGTGTTGGATTGTTGTATTGGTCAGAATGGGCAAGTCTTTCACAGTTGATCTTCATTATAATACTGCTGTGACTGGGCATGATAACCTCTCAGTTCTACTCCCTTCACTTTTCAGTTCACAGAGGTCTTTCCATGCTTTTTAAACCATTTTATTATGCCACAATCATAATCACAAGGTATTCAGCCATTTTTCCATTCCCTCATTTTCCAATTCTTTGATACCATAAAAAGACCTGCTATCAATATTTTTCCATATTGATCTTTTTTCTCTTTTCTTTGTTATCTTTGGGTTGCAGTCTTAGTAGTGGTAATGCTGGGTCAAAGGGTATACATGGTTTTATAGCCCTTAAAGCATAGTTCCAAATTGTTCTCCACAATGGTTGGACCAGTTCATTACTCCACAAATGGGCCAATAGTGTACCTATTTTCTCCTCCTCTTGTATTTTTGATAATTGTGAGGTGGTACTTCAAAGTTGTTTTAATCTGTGTTTCTCTGGTCAATAATGATTTAGAACATTTTTATATGACTATAGATATCTCTGATTTTTTCTTCTAATTTTTTCTATGATTTCATTTATATATTTTGGGCATTCATCAATTGAAGAATAGCTCTTAATTTTATATATTTGACTCAGTATAAATTTCAGAAATGAGACCTTTATCAGAGAAACTTACTTAAATTTTTTGGCATTATTTATTGTTTATGGTACCTTTTAGGAAAATGTTGTTTCCCTAATTATATCTTTTTTAAGTTTATTTTTATTTTTGTTCAGTGTGAGATCATGATTGCTATCCTTGCTTTCCTTTAACTTAAGCTAAAACACATTTGATTCTGCTCAAGTCCTTTATTTTAACTCTGTATGTGTCTTTCTGATTTAAGTGAGTCTTCTATTAACAATCTATTATTTCACAGTTGATCATCATTATATTATTGTAGTTACTGTGCATGATGACCTCCCAATTCTTCTCACTTCACTTTCCTTCAGTTCATGTAGGTAGGTCTTGCCATGTTTCTGAAACCATTCTTCTCATCATTTCTTATAATATAACAGTAATACCTTATGCCATAATATATGCCACAACTTGTTCAATCATTCTCCATTTGAGAGGTTTCTAAGCCATTCTGTTACCCAATTCTATTTTATGGTGAGCTGATCCCATTCACATTCAGTTATGATTATTATATTTCCTCACATCCAATTTTCTTGTTTCCTCTTTTCTCTGTTTATTCTGTCTTTCTTTGAATGTCTATTTGGCTTTTAACCACCGACTTCCTTAATCTACCCTCTCTTTTATCCAACCCACAGCCTTATCCCAATCCCATTTCACTATTAGGTAAATTATATTTCTATACACACAACTGAGTGTGTACATATATTCTTCCTTCTTTGAACCACTTTTGATGAAAGTGAGTTTCAAGCATTGCCTGCTAGCCCTCCCCACCATCTTTTCCTCCACCATAAAAATTTTTCCTTACACGCTGCTTTTATGTGAGGAAAAATTTCCTTACTTTACTTCTTCCATCTTTTCCAGGTACATCCCTCTTTCTAAGATATTCATTGTAAGTGGAGATCATTCCAACATAATTGACTTATATCCATTACCTTTAAGTAAACTTCTTTGACTGTCTTAATAATGATTAAGTTCTTAAGTGTTATATCTATCTATCTATCTATCTATCTATATACATATATATTATCTTTCCATATAGAAATGTAAACCATTTAACTTTATTGAGTCTCTTTTGATTACTCTTTCATTTTTATCTTTCTATCATTCTTGAGTTATATTTTTAAATGTCAAAATTTCTATTTAGCTCTTTTTTTGTTATAAATGATTGAAATATCTCAATTTTATTAAATATAAATTTTCCCATGAAAGATTGCACTGTTATTTTTGGTTATTAATTATAGCTTTTTTGCCATCTGAAATATATGCCAAGTTTTCTCTCCCTTTAACATGAAAGCTGCTAAATCTTGTAAGATACTGACTGTGTCTCTACAATATTTTGTTTGTTTGTTTCTGGTTGCTTTAAGTGTTTTCCCTTTAACCTGGGAGCTATGTAATTTGACTATTATATTTCTTGGAGTTTTCATTTTAGAAATTTCTTCAGGAGGTGAGTGGAAGATTTTTTCCATTTTGATTTTACCCCCTGGATCTAAAATATCAAGTCAGTTTTTCTTGATAATGTCTTAAAATGTGATTTCTAGATTTTCTCTTTGATCATAGATTTCAGATAGTCAAATAATTCTTAATTTAATCTCTCCTAGATCTATTTTTCCATTTCAGTTTTTATGAGATTTTTCACATTTCTTCTTTTTTTTATTTTCTCGACATTGTTTTTATTTTTTCTTGCTGACTCATGGTGTCATTAGTTTCTTCTTGCCTAATTTTAATTGTTAAGAATTATTTTATTCAGTAAGATCTCATACCTCTTATCTGGACAATTCTTGTTTGTAATGAGTACTTATTTTCAGTAATTTCAGTCTTTTTTTTTTCCATTTGACCAATTTTACCTTTTTTTTTAAGGAGTTTTCTTTTGTGCCTATTTTAACATTTGGCCAATTCTGTTTAAGATATTATTTTCTTCAGTACCTTTTCTGCCCATTTTTACCAAGCTGTTCATTCTGTTTTCATAATTTTCTTGTTTCACTCTCATTTCTTTTCCTAATTTTTCTTTGACTACTCATTTTTTTCTTTAACTCTTTCAACAATTTTTGTCCAATTTGCATCGTCCTTTGAGACTTTTTTTGGTTTTTGTTTTCACATTGATATCTTCTTCTGAGATTATCTTAATTTCTTCTAACATAATAGTAGTTTAAGGGTTAAAAATTAAAGGATTAGACTAAATTTATAAGAGTGTGGTAGCCAGAAATTAATATATCTTAAGTCATAATGATTTTTATGGGATTTTATTTACAAAAGGAGAAAAAGTGAAAGTAAGGAAATCAGAGAGTAGATATATCCTCCGGCCCTGTCTGAACCAGGCAGGGCTTCAGAGGCCCCAGCACAGGGGGCCCAGAGGTAAATTAAACAAGGGTTTTAGCCACAAGGCCTCCTCCAAGAGGAGAGACCTCTCCAGAGGCTATTACTCCAGAAAAGCCAGGAAAGGGAGTCAGCCTATTTCACTCCCCCACCTGATAGTTCAAGGGTAAATGTAAAGCAGTCCAAGGTCCCCAGCTGGAGTTCCTCCAAGATCAAGTTGAAGGCAAAAAACTTGGTCATAGGAAGTTCTTGACACTTTTAAATACCCTTCCTTTCATCACTTCCTGTGCCTTCCTTCCCCTTTTTTGTGGATCAATTATAGCAATACTTTTGCATAGGACTACCCAGGGGCAGTCAGTGGGTTCTGATTTGTCACACACTTTCACAAGCATGGGTCACAGACCTCTCCATACTTAAAGATAAGTGGACTGTATAGCTTCTGGTGATTAAATCTAAAAATGGGCAGGGGAGATTTAATTCCATCTTCACAATAGTTTTGTGTGGCCAAATTCTTTTTGTTTTTTTATTGTTTGTTCATTTTTTCATCCTATCTCTTGACTTTAACTTTATGTTAAAGTTGGTCTCTGATTACTTGGAAATGGGAAAGCACTGCTCCAAACTTCAGAGTTTTTTGTGCTGTTGGTTTCAGTGCTAATTCTGGGAATCTACAGTTTTTTCATTCTTCCAAGGTGATGTGCTTTCATAGAGGCTTGAACATTGCTCTCCTAGTTTACACTCTTCTTCCTGGTCCCTGATTCCCTGCAGTTCCAAGGGCTATCACTCCTCTTTGGTTTGGGATTGTGACCAGGGGGACTTGCTCCTCTGTGATAGACCACCAAAACTCCTCTACACTGTAATTGAAACCCAGACCTACATATGAACTCTAGGGCTGTCAATAAATTCTGTCTATGCCCAGTCCCAACAAAGAGTTCCCAATGATCTCTTTCTGACCAGTTGTACAACCTCCTTATCATATCTGGACTTTAGGCTTACAAAGTTGCTGCTATAGCTACTGTCACAATTGTAGTTGGTGGTCTTTCTATATGTACTCCTAGTCAGGGATACCTAAGCTTTATAGATTTCTCCTGCTCATCTCCTAAGTTTTCTCACATCAGAAAAACACCTCACCATGACCTTTTGTTGGCTACAAATTTTTATCTGAAGCATTATTTTGAAGTTCTTTAGTGGGGAATGTTGAGAGTTCAGTTGGATTGCTGAAACTAAGCTGCCATCTTGGCTCTACCAAGCCACTTCATTTATTTTTAATATTTTGTTTTGTTTTGTTTCTTTCTTGCTGATTCCTTTCCCCTTCCTCATCATTTTATCCTGGAAAGGAGAGTATTGGGAAGCAATGAGTCAAGAAGATGCTATAGTTGTTTTGGAAATGAATTCTGTGATCATGTAACCTAAGAAGTAGAAGAAGCAACTCATCTTTTCACCCTTAGATTTGTTGATCACATACCCTTTGGTTTGGCTCCAAATTTAATGATCTATGGAACTATATAAATGTTTTAACATGCAGTTTATAGTAACACAACATTTCTGATATTTTTGTATTTGCTCTTGTGTAGCTCTCTTATGCACAGCTTCATGCCACATTTGTATTCATGAAATGTCAAGATTGCCTGAGAAAGAATTCAGTATGTTGAATAGAATCTTCCTGTGGTAAACTTTTGGAAGAACATAGACAATAACTACCCAAGATAGAAAATACTAGAGGACTGGAATTTTGCAATATTGGAGAGAGAATGCATATCATTGAAATCATAAGTATTGCCATATTGGAAACATTCTTGTATGCATTGACTTATGTGTTTATGCCTTGACTCTCCACCTAGGTTGCTAGCACCTTGAGGGCAGGGTCTGTACCTTATATATCTTTTTATCACCCAAAGCATAGTACTTTGCACAGAATAGGAATTTGATAAATATTTGTCACAGAAAGTAAAAAAATTCAAAATTTTAGGCTTGAAAGAGACCACAATATCAATCAAATCCAAGTCATACCTGAAAGAAATCACTCCTGTAACATATTTGACAAGTGTCCATCCAACTTCTCTATAAAGGTTTTTATGAAGATAGTTCCAATAGCCTTTTCTACAGGGACTGAGGATATACTGTTATAGAATCTTTCAGAAGCAACAGTATATTGGACAGTTATGTTTAACATTCATTCTTTGAGAAGTTTGAAAGAGATTTGGAGTTAAACTGGCATTATGGAGAAACCATTAATTATGACTGAAGAGAGGGAAAAGTAAAATTAACATGAGAATTTATTTCCTGTGAGAGCTTATCTTTTCAATAAATGTGAATGGGGTTCTTGAGAAAAGGTTTTAATAGGTATCCTGAGAAAAATTATGAAACTGTGTTCACAGAATTAAGGAAAAATCAGAATTTCTAGGGAAGATTAATTCCATCTTCAAATAATTTTGACATAGCTATCATGTCCCCTAAGTTTTCTCTTATGCAACTGAAGTATTTCCATTTCCCTAAAACCAACATCATATAACATGGATTCAAGGCCCTTCATCTTTCTGGTGAAACTTCTCTAGATCATCTTAAATTTCTCAATATTCTTCCTAAAATTTGACACCCCAAACTGGGTACAATACTCTAGGTATTTTCTGATGATGGAAGAGTTCGAAAGTCTAGGTACTTTCTTATTTCAGACAGTAATGTCTCACTTAATGTAATCCAAGATCACATTAGAATTTTATGGATGCCATATCATGCTGCTGATATTTTAAGTTTGTACTCTATTAATATTCTTCAATGCTTTTCAAACAAATTGCTATCTTGCAATGCCTCTCCCATATAATATTTGTTATTTTTTGTACCTAAGTATAAGACTTTGCATTTAGTCTTATGGAATTTCATATTAATACATTCATTCTGATGTTTCTCAGGATCTTTTTGGATCCTGAGTTGATTTAGCATTTTTTTCCTAAATCCATCTGTGTGTATAGACATTGCTGAATCTTGCATAATTTTGTAACTAGAAAGGATCCTGAAGACATCTAGTTCAACTTTACCCTTTCATTTTAAAAATGAAGAAACAGTTACCAGAAAGGTGAAAGGGTTTTTTCAAAGCCATTCTGTGACAAATCCAGGACTATAACCCAGGTATCCTGAATTTTACATTTTATTACTTTTATCCTATCCTTGATTGCATCTCAGTTTTAAAAATAAAGGTAGTTAAAAGAAGAGGCTGAGTCTTCTCATGCATCCCTCTTGAAAGTTTAGGGTCTCCTACTGGCTTGTATCCTACTGTTGACTACTTTGAAAACTTTGACCTGCCTATTTTCTGAACTAAGCTGGTTCAGGCTTTCCACCTGCCACCCCCTAGTCATTTTGGTTCAGCATATTGATGCCAAATTGGGATTAGACACCCAATCAACAGAGTTCACTGAAGCTTGGAATTTCTGGGTTCAGAAGATTCACCAGTTTTAGCCTCCTCAATAGTTAGGATCACAAAATATACAAAGAAAAAGAAGGAGGAGGATGAGAGAAGAAGGAAATAAAGAAAGGAAATAAGGACGGAAGAAAGGAGAGAAGGAAGGAAAGAAGGAAGGAAGGAAGGAAGGAAGGAAGGAAGGAAGGAAGGAAGGAAGGAAGGAAGGAAGGAAGGAAGGAAGGAAGGAAGGAAGGAAGGAAGCACTCAGTTGTTATGTTACATTAAGGAGGAAAAATGTAAAGTATTTAGGAGAATTAATTTCCAACTAATGTTTGGTTTTTAAACATTAAATTAAATTAAATATTTTTGTTTTCAGTTCCATATTCTCTTCATGCTCATCTCTCTCCCACTCACTGAGAAGGCAAGAACTACAATACCTATTTACATATGAAGTCAAGCAAAACAAATTTCCACATTAGTAATGTTGTGAAAGGGAAAAAAGCAAGAAAAAAATTAAAATTAAAGAAAATATGCTTCAATCTGTACTCAAAATTCATCAGTTCTCTCTCTGTAGGTGAGTTCCCATCATGAATCCTTTGGAATTGTTGTGAATCATTGTATTGGTCTTAGTAGCTCTTTTTCAGCAGTTTTACATTGCTATTACAATATTGCTGTTACTGTGTATAATGTTCTCCAGTCAAACTAATATTTTGAGATAATGTTGACAAGTGGTTAAAAAAAAAGTTGACAAAATTTCACTGTGACACTGGTGGAATAGAATGTGAATACTTTTTTCTACCTATTTTTTCTCTTTAAGGTATATGTATATGGTTTCTTAGTTGTTTATTCTTTCAACCTTAGACATCCAACTGAAAAAAACAATTAGTAAGAAGACTATCTCTTACCTTCATTGCCAATTTTTAAAAGTATGGTATTTTTTGGAACTTCTTAGTGGCTATAAAGCACATCTTAAAAATTGATTTTGAAGTGCACGCTAATAAATTAACTGGCCACCCACTTATTTTTTTTCTTATTTCCAAAGACCAAATTGCTGACTAAGTTCCCAAGCATATGAACTTTAAATACCAGGATTAATGGACTTAATAATATAAACCTTTCAGTAATTATCTGATCTTATATCCATGCTTTGCCTCCCACCACAAAAGACCTGATATTGAGTTTCCTTTGCTACTATAGGGAAAAAAGAGATAGAAATTTCAGACCACCCATGAAGAATAGTCTTTTTCTAGTATTTAGGATTATTCCCACATTTGATGATAAAAACAGAAAGTAAATTTCTTTATGTGTGTCCAACCTGGAAGATACAAAGTGCTTTTATACAAAATAACTAGATTTTCTTGTCAGCTGAAATGTTTTTAATTCATATGTATATATATATTCATATATATATATGATCAGCATTATATAAATTTTGCATGTTTAGTATGCCTCATTTTTTCACATTTAATTCATGTACTTAGCACTAATTCCTGATAAGATGGGAGAAATTAGAGGTGTAAGCTAAATAACTCTTCCCAGATGGAAAATGGAAATGATAAAAAGAAACATGTATAAAATTGTGGGGGGGGGGGTTGACACCCAATGGCACATGAGGAGTCTGCTGCAGTAGTGATTATTTCAGAGCTTTTTTTTTTTTAAAGTTGCAAACAAAATTCATACAGTGAAAATTTGTGGTAGAACCACACAAAATATCAAAAATATCTGTTGCAATACAACTTTAACCCATGTCTAAGGAAATAAAGGGACTTGCCCATGGTCACACAGTTAATAAATATCAAAGGCAGACTTTGAACAAATATCCTCAACTCCAATATCTAGGTTATCTATGCAATCTCTGTTTAAGATTCTTCTCAAATTTTGAGCCATACAAACTATTTCTAAAAATGTCTTGGTTCACACTCAAGGGATTAACTTCCAACTTTGACATTTTTATTTTCATAATATGTCATATGAGAGGGAATGTTTGGAAGAAGCAATGAGAGGAGCAGACCTGCAAATCTTGCCTGTTAACTCTTTCCAGGGAAACAATGATGAAAGACCTTACAACTTTGGCCAAAGGAGTAACAAATCATGAAATCAAAACACTAACAATGAGAAATTTCTTCCTCCCTTTATAGATGAGGAAAGCAAGGCAAACAGGGTTAAGCGACTTTCCCAGGGTCACACAGCTACTTATTGTATGAGGTTAGATTTGAACTCGGGAAGATTAGTCTTCCTGACTTCAGACATGCTACCTTATCTACTGTGTCACCTAGCTACCTTTCCTTGTCTATAAAATGAGACTATAATAAAAATACCTCTATCACATGGCTGTTGTGAAGATCAAGCCACACACAGATAGACTCACATATACATATGTGTGTATATGCATATGTATCTGTGTATATATACAAATACATTATATACATATATTAGCAAACATAAAAGTGCTATTTAAATGGTAGTTATTATTATTATTATTACCTGCTGTGTATGGCATTTTAGTTTCCTTTCTAATAGAAAAGGACTCACAAATCAATTAATTTCAAGCAAGATTAGTTATAAAACTAGAGTAGGACCATTTTGATTTCTAGCAGCTTTTCAATTTTGCTTAAACCACAGCTATCACCATGTTACTCAATTGCATAACACCTTTGGCTGAAAAGTATTCATCTACCCCAAGCCACACAAGTAGAGCTGGGCTGAATATCTCTCAGAAATGTGTGTTGGCAATAAAGATAAAATAACTCTCTCTGAGGAACATGTAACAGCTATCAGCAAAGATATCAGAAGGTGAGGATAAAATTTTTTGAACTGTCAGAATTACAGAATTTGAGATCTAGAAGGTAATTCAATAGCCATCCAGTCTAGCCCATATACCAAAGGAATCTACTATAATATCCACAGTTACTGGCCATGCAGACTCTGCTTATTAAAGACCTAGAATTATTTTTCATTTCCTTGAAGTATTAGCTGGGATACTATTTTCCCCCTTAATCTACATTTAGGCTTGAATTCAAAGAGCAATAAACATGCACTATACTAAGTTACTATACTAAGAAATAAAGACAAAAAGGAAAACAACCTCTACCCTCAAAATGTTTCCATTCTACTAGATGTAAGAAATACACAGGTCAGTCATTGGAGTCCAGTGGCAAGACAAAAATCAGGATGACTGATGATGGCCTGAGATGTAGTGGATGACTTTGGTGTCTTTAGTATCTGACCAAGTTTCAAGTTCTCTATAGATCCTGTTTCAGCTATCTTCATGGCCATTGGAACAAATTTTTTGTCTGCCAGTTCCAACAGAGGGAGTCTCCACATGCATAGTAGATATCCCCCTAACTCACTGACTGATTTGTGAACCCTTGGTTTTTCTCAAACTGGTTTACCCAATCTGTTGAGTTAGTTTAGTACAGCATGGGTGCTGTACATATTATAGCTGTAACCAGAGGTGTAGAAAACAAGAAGAAAGCAAAACCTCAGCAAGGATTCAGGATAAACACATAGAATAGCATCCGAGGAGGATGGGAAATAATGGAAAAGGCAAACATAAGCAAGCCAGAATGTCTTAAAGGGGCTATACCAGAGTAGACAAGGTAATTTATTAACCTTGTATAACCTAGTGTCTTGGCAGGGAGAGTCTAGAGAAAGGTCATTATCAATCAAAAGACCTATATAGAATCTAGAGCCAAGTAGATAATGGTAGAATTCTTTAAGCCAACTAAACTTGAATTTACAGTATCTTACTTTTTATGTTCCTTTCCAAGAAAACTTTTGGTAATTGAAAGAAAATTGAAGTTAGAATCAAATTTCATAGGCTATAATCCTAGTTCTAATATTTACCAATCATGTGATTGTAGACAATCCACTCAGTCTCTTTGAGATTCATTTTCTTCATCACTATAATGTGGAAAATAATACTTATGCTACCAATAGTTCCCAATTAGCATGACCACATGCCATGAATGGGTCACATTATTTTGGTTTTCATTTCATAATTCCACTGGGCTGGAACACACTACCATATTTTACATATAATTAAAATGTCAAATAGTATGAATTTTAATAAAGCTGCCATTTCAAAGGATTCAGCTATTGTGAATAGATGGGAAGAATTTGATTCCCAGCCACCATCCCTCTTCCCTTTTATCCTTCACCAGCTTAGTTGATGTAGTCATAGATAGTAAGAGTTAACAGGCAAGAAGGTACTAATGTGCTAACAAGTGCAAAACAATCTTTATGCCTTGTTATCCTTTTACAAAGTGTGAACTTGGCATTCCTGGCTGAAGACTGACCACATCCCTGACAATCTTTAAAAGACTAAGCCTGCTGGTTCTGAACATAGATAAGTTACAGATTTGCAGAATGTGGTCTCTGTGTCTCTACCAGAAAGTGGTATAATAGTTCAATCAATAGGAAATAAATGTATCCAGCAGAGAACAGAGGGTTACACATATAGTGAATTGGGAGCAGGAAGAAGCTTCAAAGAAAGTGGAATCTGGCAGCAAAGAAGAGAGTCACTTGTTGATTCAGGAATTAACTCTAATAATAATCGGGGGCTGACCTGTGGAGAAGAACAGACCCAGGTTTCTGAGCTATGTACAAGGCAGAGAGCAGCATTAAGACATCATCAAAAGAAAGAGGATATTGGGACCTTGTAATATAAGAGGAATGAAATCTATTCCCCTATGTGTGTGCCTAACTACCATGATATGCTAAAGTTTGTACCAAGTCTTTCCACTGTCTTTGAATGCATTGGTGAGCCCTGGGTTATACCTTGCATTTATTGTGTAGGGGTACTTCATAAGTATTTGTAAAACAGATGCAAAACCAATATAGGATTACTATGAGAGTTAGGGTGCTGAAGCTAGAAAAAATTTCATACTGAAGACAGGTTTTAAGCTAAGTCTTCAATAATCCAAGAATCATAAGAAGAAATAACATTATAGAAATTGAGAATAGCTAGTGGAAAGACCTAGAGATGAGAAACTTAGGTGTGAAGAATAACAAGAGGGTCTGTACAAATGAAGAAGACATAAAAAGGAATTGTGAAAAAAGAGCTAGAAAGGAAGGATAGGACCTTATTGGTGAAGCAATCTAAATGCCAGTAAAATAAGCTTTTTTTTTCCTTCTTCTTCTAGAGTAGAGCCACTGGAGTTCATTGAATAGGAGAGTCACACAGTCAGAACTTTGCTTTAGGCAAATCATTTTGTCAGCTGAGTGGGATTTGAATTGGAATGTTAAGGAGTCAGGGAAAACAATTAGGAAACTATTGAAATAGTCTTTGAGACTTCATTTTTAATTAAGAAGAAAAATCAGCCAGAGATAAAATGTTTACAGAATGCCAAAAAAGTCAAATAACTATAAAATAATTAATACTTAAGATGATCGCATGGTGTAGAGAGTGGACAAAAAAGTTGATTTTTTTTTCTCACTTTCAACTAGTTGTAGTAGATCCATGACAGTGAACCTATGGCATATGTGCCAAAGATGGCATGCAGAGACCTCTCTGTGAGCATGCACTGCACACCAGATTTAGTTACTAGAAAGGTAGAGGGACTCTATAGAGCTGCTCCCTCTCTCTCTCTCCACCTTGCTTCCTACCCCTCTGCCCAGCAACCTAATGGAACCACTTACTCTCTCTCCTGAACAGAGCACTCAGATTACCCTCCTCCTTTATTCCCCCCCTTGTCTGGGGTAAGGTGGTGAGTGGGAGTGGATAGGGCCAGGGGCAGCTGGGGCACAGCACTCAGTCTCTAAGAAAAAAAAAGCCTTCTAAAATAATTGTGGTACTCTGGACAAGTTATTTAACTTGTCAGCTTCAGTTTTCTCAACTGTAAAATGGGTATAATAATAGCACCAATAATAGCACCTATATCCTAGGGGCATTGTGAGGATCAAATAAAATGATATTTGTGAAGGGCTTCTCAAAACTTAAAATGCTATTTAAATACTAGCTGTTATTATGATGGGTAGCTAGGTGGTACAGTAGATGAGCACTGGGCCTAGAGACCAGAAAACTCATCTTCCTGGATTCAAATCTAGCCTAAGCAATTTAATAACTTTATGATCCTAGGTAAGTCCCAAAACCCCATTTGCTTTAGTTTCCTCATTCATAAAATGATTTGGAAAAGGAAATGACAAACCACTCCAATATCTTTGCCAAGAGAACCCTAAATGGGGTCACAAACAGCTGGACACAATTGAAAAATGACTTAACAATAAAAACAATTTTTATGATAACTAGGTTCAATGGGTCTTATCACTAGACTGGTTGCAGGAGGATGACATTTTCAACCCTAGCCACTCTCAAAGAACATTACCAACTATAAAAGGGAATTTAATCCACATATGTAGAAGAATTGTAAATGAATACACATATGTAGACATATGAATATGTGTATATACATATGCACATGCATAACTATACATATGTGTATACATATAAAAATGTGTGCTTGTGTGTATGTGTATATGTATATGCTTTGTACTAAGTCCTGAAGGGCAGGATAGCCATTGGGTAAGAAGAACCATTTAAAGAGATCTTCAACAATCACTTCTAACAAAAATTCTGCCTTTTGGGGGATAAATGGAAACATGATTCAAAATATATTCCTTTAAAGAGAAATAAATCTTTGAAGAATTGCCTCTGACTCAGTATTAAAATCTCCTGCATTTGAATCTATGGATTCTTTTGCTTGCCCCTCTGATATTTCTGCCACCTCCAAACAACTCCTTCCTTTCTTTCTCAAGTCTAGTTCCATTTCTGGCAGACCTACAGTGAAATATTCCATAGTGCTTATGAATTTTAGGAATGTAGTGGTGAACCACAGGATTCCCCCACCTCCAGCTCCCCCTTTCAGCTGCCAACTGCTTGACAGATTTTAATTAATGAAGAAAGTCCCTTGCATTTCAAATTCTCTCTCCGCTCTTCTCTGGAGAATTCAGAAATAGAATTCTGAACCTTTGAGCTTGAGCCATTTCTGAGAAATCCATCAGTGAAAAATACTGATTGTTAGCAGATTCAGGTGAACAGAAGGTGATGTGAACTCATTAGGAATAAGACACTTTGGTAGGGAGCGGATTTATGCAACATGAGGAATGACTATAAATAATGGCACTGATTTTTTAAAAAGAGAAATGTAGCTGAACATTTTCATGCAAATAAGTATATGCCCTTCAAAATAGTCCCTGTGGGAAGTTATGCATTTTCCCCAGTCATTGACTTTGATCTGCCTACTTTTAGAAGGCCCCCACCCTTTTTTTTTCTGCAGGTCTCTGAAAACTGTCATTTCTTTAGATATGCATTGATGATCAGATGGATTCATTGCATTTTATTGTTGTTTAGTCATTTTTCTATTATGTCCAACTTTTTGTGACCCTCTTTGTGGTTTTTTTGGCAAAGTTCCTGAAGTGGTTGGCCATTTCCTTCTCCAAGTTATTTTATAGAAAAAGAAACTGAGGTAATAAGAGTTAAGTGACTTGTCCAAGAGCACACAGCAGGTAATTATCTAAAGCTGGATTTGAACTCACTCCAGGTTTAGCGCTCTGTATATTGTGCTACCTAGCTGTCTCAACAGAGGTCTAGAAAGATTAAATAATTTGCCCAATATTTCACATGGTCAGCACTGACCTTTCTTTTCATCTAACTATCCAATTTTTTGTTGTTATCATTGTCAGGCTGTTTCAGTCATATCTGACTCTTTGTGCCCCCATTTAGGGTTTTCTTGGGAAAGAGACTAGAATGATTTGCCATTTCTTTCTCCAGTTCATTTTACAGATGAGAAATGGAGGCAAACAAGGTTAAGTAACTTTTCCAACATCACAGCTAGTGAGTATCTGAAGACAGATTTGAAAGCAGTAAGATAAGTCTTCCTGACTTCGAGGCTAGCACTCTATCCACTGTGCCACCTAAATGCCCTTATTCATTTTATAAGAACAGTCAAAAGGCATTTTGCATTCATTTTTGCAAATGAGAAAAATGATTGCACTAGGCGATACTTTTTTTGGTGAAAAGCAGAACAAAACAAAACAAAAAAATACACTAGACTATTATCTTAGGACATAGACTTAGGGGCCATGCACACTCTCTAATCCAACTCTTTTGCTTTATACTTAAGGGAACTGAATACCAGAGAGGTTGGCGAGGTTACACCAAGCTACAGTTGCATCAAGCTAGGTACTCTGATTCCAAATCCAATGTTTCAAATAAGCTATGCTGCTTCCTATGAGACTGGTAATCTTGAGTAATTCATAAACTAGTCCTAAAGTAATTACAAAATCACACTTTGAAATATATTAGCAGAAATAATAGCAGCATTGTTATAACAAGTCTCACTGCTTGATAGTCACACTTCATTCTCTGAATGTCAGAGTGTATTGAGTAATAACATCTCACATATACACTCCATTTTCCTGTGAGAACTGAAATATAAGATTTTTTAGTAACATTTCACAGGTATACAATTATAGACTTATCAAAAGAAATAATTATTTTCCACTATTAAAGACAGAGATTGACATAAGTAACACTGTCAAAAGGAAGTTATAAAGTACAGCTAAAGATTAACTATTAGTCAAGAAACTAAAGAATATAAGGTCACAGGTAGTATTTTAATCATTGCAACTCATTTAAATCCAAGGATGAAAAAAACTCATTTGAAAAATGAGTAACTGGCCAAGAATATGTTTTCTTAAAATGAGATTTGGATTTCTGGACAATGGATTAACATATGGGAATGACAGACTCCTGGCCAGGGATGGAGTACACCTAACAAAGATCAATTAAAATGTATTTTTTTTTTTTTGGTTTCTTGCAAATCTAACCAAAAGAGCTTTAAATTAAAAAGCTAGGAGGAGAAAACTGAATACATATATTCACCTGAGCTGAATATCATAAAAAGTAGCTTCACTGTCAGAAGGATAATATCATCTGAGACACTCAGGAGTTCATAGGAGGCAAAATCCAAAAACAGAGTCTGTTTTAAAAGATTATTTGACCAGATGACTTCTCAGGTAGCTTCCAACTCCTAATGACTAGTCAATTCAGTTAAAAAATACTGTTTGAATTAAGGCAACTATTTGTTTTTGTCTGAATAATGCCAAATAACTGGTTTGGCTTAATTTCCTATTTTTCCAATAGTAGTTTCAGTACCATATAAACACAGCCTTAGTGAATAGGAATGTGATCTATTCTCTATTTGCCCCATCATTACAGAAAAACAGTAGATTTGAGAATAGAGAGGACAGAACAGATTCCATCAGCCTCATTCCTTTGCTTTGTGGTTCCAATGGACATTTGTCCAGCCAAGGTGAAGAATGGTCAAGTAGCAGGCAGTAGTTGATGCATGGAGAATAAAAGAGGATCCTAGAAATATAATATCCATTTATTGCTGAGGATCTATTTGTGATCAGTTGATTCCATCAAGAAGACAGTTAAGCCAGTCATTTGGCTTTGTGTAAAGAAAACATATTGATGCCAAACTAAAATTTTGACTGACATGAACAGATGGATTTGCAGTACAGGCTTAATCTTAAATTCATTCCTCCACATCAAGGGATCCCAAAGCCAATTATTGTGAGTGAGCACACTAGAATCTTTGAATTGCAAGGAACCTAGGAAATCAGCTAGAACTCCATCAATTTATAGACAAGGAAATGAAGGCCCAGGGAGGAGTTTATTCACTAAAGATAAGAAAGCAAGTTTATTATGGAGCCAAGAAAAATATCCATATTGCTTGACTCCAGTCCAATTCTCTATCCCATGAAAAACTGTCAGAGAGAAAAAACTTGGCCGCTCTGCCACTTCTCCTTATTTGCCCTTCCCTAATGATTTTTAAAAAATCTTCATAAGATCATAAATATAAAAAGATTCTATCTGTCTTTTTATTCATGAAGGTTATAACTCTAAACCTGGAAGGGACTTCAGGGGCTCTGTAAGTATCTTCATTTTACAAAGGAGGAAGATTAAGTATTTTGTCCAAGCTCACACAAATAATAGGTATCAAAGATAATATTTGAATGCAGGTTGCTTGACTCCAAACCTAACATTTTTTTCAGTACTTCCATGATGTATCTGCAAATTGATGTTGAAAATATAAGATTATACATTTCTGAACACATGCCCAAAGATTATAATTTACATTCAACGGTCAGCCAGAGGCCCTCTATGGATGGCAGATGAAATCAGTCCAAACAATGGCAATAAATCTGTACTTTGGGGTCAGGCAGGGCATGAGCTATGGAATAGTAGTAGGAATCAGAGCCAAAACCCAGACGAGGTTTATCCTGGGCACTCTTTGATCTGTGGCCAACTTGGTCACAGATATCAATTACAAGAAATTGTCTGAAATAGGCATATCATTAACCTAGTAACATAATATTTTTGGTCTCTATAGTATTTCCATTTTGTGCAGAAATGTTAGCTATAATACCAACATTTGATGTGTCCCTGTGGGGTAGGTCGAGAGGGTGGGGAAGAGAGAAATTTTAAAGCAAATAACTATATATATGGGGGGGGTGAGGTGGCTTTGAAAATGATTTCAAATGTTTTAACTAAATTGCTTTATCTAGCTTTAGCCAGAAACTAGACATCCATTAATCAGTCAATTTGATGATTTCCATGAATCATCTTATACCTTAATGGACTTTTTTTAAAAAAAGAAATTGTTTATCTTTCATTTAAATGCCTTTAGCTCCATAAAAGAATTTCTCCTTTGACCAAGATTCCCTTAAGGAATTCAAAACTCAACACAGAAAAGGGTCAAAAGATGTTTACAGAGGCCTCTGGCTCATTATGTTTTTGGTTTTGGTTATTGATTAGTATTAGTCTTTTGATGTATTCCAATGTTGATCCAGAAATTAGTTAGGCAGAAGATGGATATAATAGCTTTCCTGTCTAACCCATTTATCTATAGAGATTAGCTTTTATATAATTATTATTTCAGTTCAGAAGAGGTCTTCTTTTTACTTATTATTTTAATCATTCTATGCCCAATCAATTTCTCAAATAATTGCTGAATAAGATTTTTTCAAAGGAAAAAAATGAATGCTTGTTATTTATAATCATGGCTAATATTTTAAAAATCTTTTATCACTATTACTGTTCTAATCTTAATTCATTTCTAAAACCATTAAGTTCTTTTAAAGGTTTGGTATTGAAAACTAACATTACCCTGATGATGCCCTTAATATCTTCTAAGTCCATGTCCTGAAATTATTAAGTACTTTTGGGAAGATACTATATTCTTAGAATTAATCAGTCAATCAATAAGCATGAATTTAAGTACCTGCCATATCCCAAAACTGTGCTAAGAACTGAAGATAAAAAGATGAAGCAGGAACTTGCATGCTATTTGATATTATGTATATATACACAAAATGAATGCAAGTTAACTTAGGATTAGGATAGTCATCAGATTGATAGTTAAATACTCATTGAATCTGATAGTACCTTAAAGTTCATCAATTTCAACTATTCTGGTTACCTTCCTCTAGAATTGTTCTAGTTTGTCAGCAACCTTTTTAAATTTTCTTACTTAGATTTGAGCTCAGTGTCTTAAATATGATCTAATTAACATGAAGTAGATTATTATTTCTCACATTGGGAACTTTATACTGTGGTTATTGCAGTCTAAGATTGCATTAGCTTTTTTGACAACTATGATATTCTGTTGTATCAACTTTTCAAAACTAGCTTCTTTATACTTAGTCAAGCCATTACTAAGGAATCTTTTCTCACAATCACGGCTTGGTATTAATTATTACAAACTAATGACTAAGGATAAAATTCAAGGGTCCAGAAATTCCAAGAGAGTTATTTCTGATATTTAACATAATGGCAGAAAAGAAACCTTAACTCACCAGTCAGATCAATTGCATTATGAATATATAATGATTCAATTATTTTAAGAACTAAATAATCAGATAACTGCTTATGACCCAGAGGGAAATAAAAAGACATATAATGAATTTAAGAAGGCAATTTACTGGTAGTGGTTTGCACTTAAGAAGAGAGGCATAAAGGGTTTCATTGAGGGCATATACGAATAGAAAAGGAAGTAGGTTTGTCCTGTAAATGAGAATATGAAATAGCAGATGAACAACATGAGTACTACATAGGGGGAGGAGAAGAGGAAGAGGAGGAAGAGGAGAAGGAGAAGAATAAGAAACCAAAAAAGCCAGAGGAAGGACTTCAGTTTAGTTAATTGAAAACTAAAGGAAAGACACAAACAAGAATCACAAAGATGTTCTTGGAAGATAACAATTTGCCCCAGAGGAAGAAATACACATACAAAATCACAAAACCATTAAAGTTTCAAACTATACATTTATTTAAATCAATATAATAAAAGTCAAGAGTGGTGGTTAGAAAGCCATCTTTGGAGTTGAGGATCTGGGTTCTAGTCCTACCTCTGACACATAGTGGCTATATAGACCTGGAGCAAATTCTATCCCTCCAGTATTCCAGGAAATGTTCTAAGCAATTGCAAATCAACTGTCAATTTGAAATATTCTTTGTTCCAGGCTCAAAGAAAGTGGTTTCATTTGCTTATCCATGCCATTCCCCTTATTGTGCCTTTGGTTCCTTCCCCTCTCCTGTGGTAGCTCTGCCCTTTAACCATTTCTGCCTCTTCCTGATTTCCATCCTTTATCTGACTGCCTCTTTGAGGTCTACAATTATTCTCATATTTTCCCATCTTTTAAGAATAAACAAACAAATTTATCATCCTGTATCATCTTTCCCTTTGTGTGGAATGAAATTGGGGGGGAGCTCATAGCCTCCAAATCACTCTAATGAGCAGACAGGAGACTTGATGTTGGCAGAGTTCATGAGGCTTTCTTCAAAGGTGTGTGTTTGTGTGGGGGACATAGACTGAAGAAAAATGTCTGGGCCTCGGGGAGGGACATCGATGAGGAAATACTGACTGAGCATAACCAGTATCCTCACAAAGAGGGAGGCATAGGAAGGGGGGGGGGGGAAGAGAGAGAAAGAGAGAGAGACAGAGAGACAGAGAGACAGAGAGACAGAGAGACAGAGAGACAAAGAGACAAAGAGACAGAGAGAGAGACAGAGAGACAGAGACAGAGACAGAGACAGAGACAGAAAGAGAGAGAGAGAGAGAGAGAGAGAGAGAGAGAGAGAGAGAGAGAGAGAGAGAGAGAGAGAGAGAGAGAGAGAACAGGGCTCCACAAGAAACAATAGGCATTGATGCTAAGGTTTACTCAGATTTTAAAGGGATCCAACACAATGCTATCTCTACTTTCCCACCATCTGTATCTTAGGCTACCTCTTCAATCCTTTCCTAGCACTTCTGAGGTTTCTAAGCATATGGGAAAATACCTTAGATTTGCAGTTTTTAGTTGAGTCAGGATTCTAAGCCTGTCCAAGGATTCACTGGATTTCAACAATTCAAGCTAAAACACTCTTTGAAACATTTCTCAGTAACTTGTAAGTTTTGAAATTTCTCTTATAGGAATTAGGTCACCCCTAAACTTTTTCCCACAGGAATTGAAAAAAGGGGGGCTATCTCAGTCACATTTGAGAAGAATATCAAAGGTCCATAGTAATATATATACATTTACATATATATATATATATATATATATATATATATATATATATATATATATATATATATATATATATATATATATATATATATATATATATATATGTATATAAAGCTGCTTGGGGCCAGAGCTCTTCAAAAGGAGAGATTGATATCTCCTAGTGGAGAGCACCTAACTGTACAATTTTCTATAGGAAGTTGCCAATCTATGATTACTAATACTGATCAATGTATATTAGGGAATAATGCACAAATTTCATCCCACACACCTATCATAGCCAAAGTCCAAGAAAAAAAGCTGTCTACCCCCCATTCTTTGACTTGTGTGAAGGAAGTTTTTGAGGGGACTTTGATCACAAGCATAGAATCAGAACTCTGGCGCCCTCTGTAGTCAGTAGCAAAAACCAGCAATTAAGGTAGCTGTCAACAAGGCAGGAGGCAGGCCAATTGTCCCCTGGGCAGTTTCCTGGTCAGGCAAGTGAAGAAGGAAAGGCGACAATTGGCTCACAAGGCCTGAAATGGGAGAGTCAGGGGGCAGAGAGGAGGTTAGATATATGGAGACTGAAGAGATCTCGATATCTCCTACTTCTGAGTTGGGACTGACTGAGGACTGCTGGTACTACTGCCATAGTGTATAGGCCAAAAGCCAGTTAAATGGAGAAACCACAGTTAGGGTAAACTTTCACTAAGATCGTTCTACCTCTAGTTTCTCTCTCTCACTCTTCTCTTGCCTTTCCTTTGTAACAGTTAAAAGAGTGGTTGGTATAAACTGTGACCGCGGAAATATGGTTTCAAGATATTGTCTTGAGTTAAATCAAATATAAAGTGGTCGCTAGGGAAAAATTCCCAAATATGAAATATACCCAAGTCAGCTGGGTTTTTATGGAGATTTTAATTAATACAAATTAAGGAATTAATGAAAGGAAGAGAGAGAGTAAGAGGAAATAATGAGAAAAGGGGTAGGCCAGCCCAGGCCAGCCTCGGCCCAAGCCCTAAGAGAGAGATCAGTCAGTCTTTAATCCACTCACCACAAGATTCGTCCCAAGGAAGATTCTAGTGTTCAGAGAGACCTTGCTACTCCAACTAGTTCAAGCTCCAATTCAGCTTTGGCAAACTGAATTTTCAGCCAGCCACACCAAGCCCTTCAAGGCAGCTCTGGCAAGCTGCTTCTCTCCGATTCAGCTTTCTCCCAGGGACCTCTTTTGAGCTCCTTTTCAAGAGAATTTTCTCCTATGTCACCTCCCCTAAGTTCTCACATCTACCAATCACAATAGACGTTTTTCCAAAGGACTGACCATTCACACCTTCTTTAGTTCTCAACTTCACTGGGTAGACTAAAACTTCTGAGTGAGTTCACACCTCTTTGCTCCTTGCAAGTTTGCAAGTTGCCTGACCTTCATAGGTACTTAGCACCTTTTTGTATTAGATCTAAAAATAGACTTAGCTTAAGGCTTTTGCTTCACTATAAGTATGAGTTAAGTACTTTTTCATTGTTCAGTAAAGAGTTTACAAATTTATCTTCCCCTAAAGTATGCTTAAGTATGGATGGAGAGAGTTCTCACATTCCTGACTAAGTCCCTTCATTGTTTAAAATGGGGAATGGTCTTAACCAAGTGTTATGAAGTAGGGTCTGAGAATTTTTAAGATTCACACCTTTCCATGAATAAAATATTGAACTCTATGGCCAGAGTTCCTATTTTTAATCTTAAAAGACTCTACTTTCTCACCTCTTGTGTATTTCTCAATCTTCAACAATCTGATTTCTGTTCTTACCACTCAATGAAAATTGTTTTCTACATGGTCACCAAGGATCTCTTTATTAATTTTATTTCACTTGCCTTTTCTCAGTCCTTATCATTCTTTTTTTTTAAACCTTTACCTTCCATCTTAGAATCAACATTGTGTATTCGTTCCAAGGTAGAAGAGCAGTAAAGACTAGGCAGTAATGGTTCAGTGACTTGTCCTGGGTCACCCAGCTAGGAAGTGTCTGAAACCAGATTTGAAAGTCCTCATCATTCTTGATCTTTTTGTAGTGTCTCTTTGACACTATTGATGTGGCACTTCTACTGTATCAGAGTTTTTAACATGGGGTCTGTGGATTCTCCCAAAGGGGGACAATGGGAAAATTTTGAGGTGACTCTGAATTCCAATGGGAAAAAATTGTCTTTATTCTCATTATCCTGTCACGGAAATTTAGAGTTTCTTTTAATTATAAAATTCAAAATATTATCCTGAGAAAGGGTTCATAAATTTCACCAGATTGCCAAAACAGTCCATGACTCAAAAAAATCCCTACAGGACCTCTATTCTTTTTTTTTTTAAACCCTTACCTTCCATCTTGGAGTCAATACTGTGTATTGGCTCCAAGGCAGAAGAGTGGTAAGGGCTAGGCAATGAGGGTCAAGTGACTTGCCCAGGGTCACACAGCTGGGAAGTATCTCAGGCCAGATTTGAACCCAGGACCTCCCGTCTCTAGGACTGATGCTCAATCCACTGAGCTACCCAGCTGCCCCCAGGACCTGTATTCTAAGGATGATCTAATCTTAGGGTTTTCATGGTACTATCCTTCTCGGACCTCTTCCTATCCACTGGGCAATTATTAATCCCCTTTTCTAAGGTGTGATTTTGAAATCACTTAAAAAGACTGACATATATTAATTTATGGTCACCAAGGAATTCAGCTATGTAATTCCCTAAATGAAACACTCAAGTCAGAATGGAGTTTATGGTGGTTTAATCTCAAGGGAGTAAGAAAAGGGAGAGGGAGAGAAGGAGAGAAGAGGAAAGGAAAAGAGGTTAACTCAACCTTCTGGTAGAGCTAGAGGGAGTTTAGGCCTGGAAGGCCAAGGTAGAAGGAGAATCAGTCCTTGACTCACATGACCGATCTGAAGGCCGCTGTCTGCGTGCCTCCTCCCTGCTCAAGCTCCTAGCATGAACTCCCCCTCTTGCCCTCCTCACAGGAAGTTTTGAGAATCCCAGAGGCTGTCCTCTACCTCACTTCCTGCATCTGACATGTGCCAATGGTGGCTCTAGCTTGACCTAGGAATGCCCAGAGGTCTGTCCTTTTTTGCACATGTCTGTTGAGGTCCATATTCTCAAATAATTAAATCTTGAGTTTTGCTGCAGCCCTTCCTAATCTTGTTACCCTGAGTAGGGTGGAGATTGTAGTCTCCAAGACCTGATTCTGTTATTCCAAGTATCTCTATTGTTATTGATCAGGAAATAGCTAAATCCCATCTTCTAAAGAATGGTCTGAATAGGGTGGAGTAGTTTTGAAATTCACAAAGGTCATCATCCATATCTCATCCACATACATTTGAGTACTGAAGAACTTTTTCCTAGACCTTACACTCTAGTTAATACCCTTTATCCTGGTTAACCTATCAGCTATCATGAATTTAATTAGCCTTTATATATATATATATATGAGTCCAAGTTCTACCTAGTCAGCTTTCATTCCCCTCCAAAACTCAAGTTCTGAATTTCCAAATGCCTTCTAGAATTCTCCACCTGGTATTCCATAGGCATTTCATATTAAACATATTCAAAACATAACTCATTCTCTTTTACCCCAAACTCATCCCTCTTCCTAACTTCCCCATTTCTGTCAAAAATACTTTTCTTGTCACCCAGACTGACAATCTAGACGTTATCTTCTACTCTGCTCTCTCATTCACCCCAAAAATCTAATCACTTACCAAATCCCTTTGATTTGACCACCATAAGACCTCCAGAATCTATTCCCTTTACACTGCCTTGATCTCACCACCTTCATTATGGTGAGATTTATGCTGAACTATCAGGATAGCCTTTTAATCTCTGTGTCTGATCTCTCCTCTCTTCAAGTCATCCTTTTTATGAGTGATCAAACCAATATTCCTAAAGTACAAATCTGAATGTGTCACAGTCTGCTTAAGAAGTCTGAGTGGTATCCCATTGCCTTTAGTTAAAACTATAAACTCTTCTCTTTGGTACTTAAAACCCTTCAAAATCTGGTTTCAGCCTCTTTCCAACTCAATTGTTTATGACTCTGCTCTACTAAAATGGTTTGCTTGTGTTCATTGTATAAAACATTCTACCTCTCACATCCATGAGTTAGCTAAAGTATCTCATATACACAGAATGGTTGAGGTCATCACCTCTACCTTTTGGAATCCCTGCCTCCCTTCAAGGATTACTTAAAGGGCTACCTTCTATAAGAAGCATTACCTGATTCTCGTAGGCAATATTGCCCTGAAACCAATTAACTATGTATTAATTTCATTTGTCTCCTGTGTTATTATGAATGTGCTATCTTGTTTCTAGAGGACAGGAATAGCCTGCCTTTTTAATTCACAATCCCCCAAACTGAACACAGTTGTAGGAATGTAGTAGATATCTAATTAAATATTTCTTGATTGCCTGATTGGTTGATAAAAGAAGTTTCCTAAACTGAGCTCTTTATACTAAAAGGATGATAGATTTAGGACATTAAAAACAAGTCATATCCAAGTCAACAATTTTATAATGAAGAATTTGGAATTTTCATAAAAAGAAGAAAAAATTTAAGCCCCCAATTTATCTTGGATCTTTTTACTATGTTGATCTTCTTATAAAATTCAGGTTCTTTTTAACATAACTGAGATTTTAAATGCTTCTTGTATTAAATTAGATTCCTGGATTAAAAAATCTACTTTTAAAAATTCTGCATGAACCTTTCAGGTATCAGCTTCATATCCTTAGCCTTTCTTGAGCTTTGACTTCAAATTATGCCTTTTTCCAAACAGTAAAAGCAAAACCTCTAGCAAAAACTCTGTTATTTTTTTTTTAGTTCACAACACCTCCAGTTTTGTTTATTACCACAATTCATCTACATGGGAAAACTGATATTCCTGTTTGTTGGGAATTCCTAACAATTTTACAAGTAGGCACAAGTCAAATTAGAAAGAATGTCTCAGTTTGAATACTAAAAAGAAAGAATGTGTGAAAATATGATGACTTGGGCCTAAAATGAGGAAATTCCAGATATTCCAGGGGAGCTTATGTTTATCTAGAGGAAAAAGAAAACACATGAAGTTGATTCATATGCATTATTTTCTATTATTTAAATTTTAACAAATTCTACTCAAAACATTTGTTTTAGTGGGACGATGGGAAGTTAAATAAAAGGGGACTGAGGTGAATGTTAAGTTGGATACATTCAGATTCCCTCTGGAAAATGGCAAGGATTTCCTTTAGGTATGTCAAACATCTGTATACCTGGTAAGGGACTAGGGAGTCAATATCACTGGGTCATGGACTTTATCATGAAAGAAATCTAATATGTCAACTATTTTAATATCTCATTTGTGGGTTAAGAAACTAAGGCCTATAGTAGTCAAATAGATAGCAGACTAAGGATATGAAACAAGTCCTTTGACTGTTTCAGGATATAATACTATTCAGTGTTTTTTTTTTCAATTGTAATACATTATATTAGAAGACCTCAGATCTAGTCCTTGTTCAATCACTATCTAGCTTGATGATCTTGGGCAAATTACTTCATTGCTCTGAACCTCAGTTTCCTCATCTATAAAATTAGCACATTGTACTAAGAACTAAATTCTATAATTGTAAGAAGTGAATTTAAAAATATTTTGTATTTTTTCAATTACATTAAAATTTTTTTTGACATTGGCTTTAACATTTTTTTGAGTTCCAAATCCTTTCTCTCTAGCTCTCCCAGCTGATCTCATTGATAAGGTAATCAGTTTGATATAAATTGTATATGTTCAGTCATGCAAAATATATTTACATATTAGTTATGTTATAAAAGGAAACAGAACAAAAACCAAGAAAAATAAAGAAAATAAAAAGTATACTTCAATATTCATTTGGACTTCATCAGTTCTTTTTCTGGATATTGATAGCATTTTTCATGATAAGCCCTATAGAATTGTCTTAGATCATTATATTGCCAAGAATAGGTTTACAGTTGATCTTTTTTAAAATCTATATTTACTGTAAAAATTTATTTAGTTGGTATTGTATATAATGTTCTTTTGGTTTTGCTCACTTCACTATATATCAGTTCATGTAAGTCATTATAGGTTTTTTTGAAAGTATATTGTTCTTCATTCCTGAGAGCAAAATAATATTCCATCATAATCATATAAATACTACAACTTATTCAACCATCATGGAATTGATGGACATCCTCTCAATTTCCACTTCTGTGTCATCACAAAAAGAGTTGTTATAAATATTTTTGTGCATAGAGATCTTTTCTATCCTTTTAAAAATCTCTTTGAGTTACAGACCTACTAGTGATATATAAATTTTTGAGTATAGTTCCAAATTACTGTCTAGAATGGATGGATCAATTCCCAACTTTGAAGATTTTTAACTCTAAAAGGAAAGAAAATGTAGCAAAATAGAGGGAGGAAAGATAAAGGAAAGAAAAGATTGGAAATTAATTTTTCACATTTTTATTTATTTTTAATACTTATTTAAAAATTTTTTGAGTCCCAAATTCTCTCCTCCCTACAACCTCTTCTATTGAGGTTAGACTATTGAGAAGATAAGCAATAAATTAATTATACCTGTGAAATCATGAAAACATAGTTCCATATTATGTTTCAAAAAAGTTAAGACTTTTACAACTGGTCATTGTTACAATATATTGCTCTTACTATGTACAATGTTGTCCTGGTTCTGCTCATTTCACCTTTCACTAGTTCATATAAATTTGTTTTTCTAGATTTTTTCTGAAATCATCCTGCTTGTCATTTCTTATATCATAATAGTATCCCACCATGCTCATATACCATAATGTAATCAGCAATTCCCTGATTGATGAGCATCTGCTCAGTTTCCAATTCTTTGTCACCAAAAGAACAAGCTGTTATAAATGTTTCTTTACATAGGGCCTGTTTACATAGACAATATTTATAAGTTTTCTTGTCCTTTGGGCAAATTGTTTTCTAGAATGGTTGAAACAGTTCATAACTCTTACAGTGCATTAGTGTACCCATTTTTCCACATCTACTCCAGCATTTAACATTTCTTTTTTCTGTGATGTTAGTCAATCTAATAGCTATGAGATGGTACCTCAGATTAGTTTTCATTTGCATTTCCCTAATCCATAGTGATTTAGAGTATTTTATGTGATCTTTGATAACTTCGATTTCTTTTTCTGAAAACAACCTGTCTGTATTTTGACCATTTAATAATTTAGGAATGGCTTTTATTTTTCATAAATTTGGTTTATTCCCTACATTTGAGAAATGACATCTCTATTTGATTGATTTCCTATACATTTTTTGCCCAGTTTTCTGCTTTCTGTCTAATTTCACCTTCATTGGTTTCATTTGTGTAACTCCTTTTTAATTTCATGTAATCAAAATTATCTATTTTTCCTCTTCTGATGCTCTCTATGTCTTATGTGGTAATAATCTCCGTGTTTATCCATAGTTCTAAATGGTAAAATTTTCTATGCCACCTTAATTTACTTATATATATCACCCTTCGAGTTTAAATCATTTACAGATTTTCATCTCATTTTGATGTATGGTGTGAGATGTTGGTCTATGTTTAGTTTTTACCAATCTATTCTTTAGTTTTTGTCAAATGCTGACTTCTAAGAACTTTGGTGTTACCCCCAAAGCACAGATATTTGGGTTTATCAAAGAATAGATTACTATATTAATTAAATACTGTGTATTATGTGCCTAATTTCCTCCAATGATTCACCATTCTATTTTTTAGCTAGTAATAAGTTATTTTCATGATTACCACCTTGTAATAAAGTTTGAATTCTGATACTGGTGGATCACCTTGATTGATATGGCATTGAATAAATAAAATAACCTAAGTAATATAAGTAGAATTGTCATTTTTATGTTGTCTCAGCCTATCCAATTAATTAATTAAAATTTCCCCAGTCCTTTAGATCAGTCTTTATTTGTATAAAAAGTGTTTTGTAATCATATTCAAATAGATTCTGCATTTATGTTGACAGATAGACTCCCAAATACTTCATAATGTCTGAATATTTTATTTTTATTCCTTTGTTCATTTTAAAAATCTTTACCTTCTGTCTTAAATTAATACTCAGTATTTGTTCCAAGGATGAAGAGCAGTAAGGGGTAGGCAATGGGGATTAAGTGACTTGCCCAGGGTCATATTGCAAGGAAGTGTCTGAAGCCAGGTTTGAGCCCAGGACCTCTTGTCTCTGGGCCTGACTCTCAATCTACTGAGCTACCTAGCTGCCTCCATATTTTTTCAAAATAGCGAATGGGTGCTATATTTTGTCAAAAGTTTTTTATGTGTCTTTTGAAATAATTACACAATTTTTGTTATTTTTGTCATTGATGTGGTCATTTATAATTATAATTTTCCTAAGATTCAACAAACCCTGCAGTCCCCTGTCATAGTGTAGGATCTTGATAATGTATTACTGTGGTCTTCTTGCTAGCATTTTATTTAAAAATTTTGCATCAGCATTCATTATAGAAATTAACTTATTTTCTTTCCATAGTTTTGCTTTCCTTTGTTTATATATCAAAACCATATTTGTGTCCTAAAAAGAATTCAGTAAAGCTCCTTAATTACTTACTTTTTCAAATAGATTATATAGAATTGGGATTAATTCGTTCTTTGATATTTTTTAGAATTTACTTGCAAATCCATTTGGTTTTGGAGATTTTTTCCTAAGGAGCTCATTTATGGCTTGTTCAATTTCTTTTTCTAAGTTAAGATTTTTTAAAGTTTCTATTTCTTTTTCTGTTAAACTAGATAACTTTTATTTTTGTAAATATTCATCCATATCCCTTTGATTTTCTCTCTTACTGGTATGTAATGGGGTAAAATAACTCCTAATAATTGCTGTCAAAATTAATTTTGAATGGTGCTTTACTTTATTTTAAAAAACCTTTACTTTTCTTTTGACCATTGTTCACTTAATCTACCTTCCTTTTTTCCTTTTCCCCTCTTTTCTTTTGTTTCCCTGTTGGGTAAGATAGATTTCAATACCTAATAGAATACACACACACACACACACACACACACACACACACATTCTTTTTTTTTGAACCAATTCAGATGAGAGTAAGGTTTAAATATTTCCTATCCCCCTCATTCATTGCAAGAGCTTTTCCTCATGTACCTTTTTTATGTCTGATGGTTTTCCCCATTATTCATCTCTATTTCTCTTTTCCCCAATACATTCCTTTTTCTCACTCAATCCTTTTATTTTGAGATTGTCCCAACATAATTGACTCACTCCTATGCTTTCCATCTATATAGAATCCTTCTATCTCATTAATGATAAAGTTCTCTTGAGTTACATGTATCATCTTCTCTGGTAATAGAAAGAGTTTTAGTTTATTTAGTTCGTTATGATTATTCTTTTACTTTTTTATGCTTGCTTTAGTCTTACATTTGAAAGTCAGATTTTTTATTTATCTCTGATCTTTTCGTAAATAATATTTTAAAGTCCTCTATTTTATTAAATTTCCATTTTCCTCCATGAAGGCTTACACTTAATTCTACTAGGTAGTTGTAATCCTAGCTGCTTCACCTTCAGGAATATCATATTCTCATATCTCAGCTCCTTTTATGTAGTAACTGCCAAATCTTCTGTGATTCTGACTGAATTTTAGTATTTCTTCTTTATTGTTTGCAACATTTTCTCCTTCATCTGGGAATTCTTGAATTTAACTATAATATGCCTGAGAGTTTAAATTTTAGGAATCTCTTTTAGGAGGTGATTAGTGAAATCTTTTCATTTCTTTTTTATCCTCTGCTTCTAGGACATCAGGGCAGTTTTCCTCAAGAATGTTTTGAAATATGATGGGCAGGCTATTTCTTTGACCAAGGTTTTTGTGGAGTCTAATAATTCTTAAGTTATATTTTTCTCAATTTATTTTTCCAGCTAATTTGTTTTTCAAATGATGCATTTCAAATTTTCTTTTATTTTTCAGTTGTTTGGTTTTGATTGATTATTTATTACAATCTCCTAGAGTCATTATCTTTCACTTGTCCACTTCTAAATTTTAATGAATTATTTTCTTCAGTGAATGCCTCTTTTTAAAATTTGGTTATTTCTTTTTTTTCCCCCAGAGTTATGTTCATTGGTAATTTTATGCCTTTTTTTACCCTGTTAATTGTCTTTTCATGCTTTTTTTGCATCACTCTCATTTCTTTTCTTATTTTTCCCTTTATCACTATTTTATTTTTCAGAAATAATTTTTAGCTTTTCTAGGGATTCTTTGCTGCTTGTATTTAATTCACGTTTTTCTATCAAGCTTTGGTTGTAGCCAATTTAATATCACTGTCTTCTTATGAATTTGTGTTTTGACTTTCCTTGTCACCTGTGATAGAGTCTGGCACTAGAGAAAAAAGTCCCAGAATGAAAAGTAAATGAAATTGATCACCTTGATGGGGGAGGGACCCGAGGAGTGGAATCCTGAGGAGAGAAGACTCTGGCAGGTGAGCAGTGAGGGTCTCTCCATCTGGAGACATGGAAGAAAGTGGATAAAGACTTTCTCCTGAGGGTTACCCAGTTTTCCTGATGGTGACTGGAAATCTTTCTCCCCCAATACTTCCCAATTGAAGAGACTTTCTGAAGAGAAACCTGAGTAGACTTTACCTCAGCTCCTGTTGCCCAGGGGTGAGTCAACCTGACTTTCTCTCAAGGGGCTCAGGCTGCCAAGGTCTGAGTTTTCCCCCAAACTTGAGGAAGGAGGAAAAGGGTTTACATAGAGACAGGGACCCCCTTTTGCCACTTTCCTTTTCCCATTCTTCCCTGCCTGTTATTTCTTTTTTATTACCTGATTGAGTTTACATTAAAGTTATCTGTTCCCCAAGCTGAGTGTGAGTGAACGAATCAAGGGAAAAAGTTTTGGGTCTCTAGTAGTGGGGGGAGGCACAAGAGGGACAAGAGTGAATTGAGGAGAGCAGCTTTGGCTAAGAAGGGAAGGCAGAAGCAGGAAAATCTTCAAACCCCCTCTCCTCTCTCTGAGACAACCCATTTCAGCTGCTGTCTCCACCTGTACCCCATTTTGTGGGAAGGGGGGTTCTCCTCTCTTTTCCTCTTTCTCTATACCTCAAGGTCCAAGCCTCCTCCCTAGTGTACATTCCCTCTTTTAAAAAATTTTTAAGACAGTTGGCACCCCAAATATAAAAGGACCCCATTTATATATAAAAAAAGTTTTAGTGACTAACTGTCACCAACTGCCATCAACTGTCAGTTTTGAAGTTGTCAATTACAACTCCTGAGGTGAGCAGTCTCTGTCACTGACTCTGTGGTAAGTGTGAACAAATCAGTTACCAACTGCCACTCTGGTCAGTTACAAAACTGAGAGAGCATTTATTGTAAAAGGGAGACTGTACTAGAGCTGTCAGCGATAGGATATAGCCATCTTGGATCCTATCTAGCTAGAAGTGAAGCTTGTGGGGATAACAACCATTTTCTAACTGTTAACTCCTGACATTTAGAGCCTAGAAAAGATCTAATGGGGAAAATGTTACAACTAATACTATGGTCGACTGTGCTAGGAATAATTGCCATTTACTGGGGCTACTGTGTCATTTATAATACAGTGGCAGGGATGATAGACAGTGTTCTGGAGACATTACCCAATATGACTATGGGATGGACACAGTTGCCAATGAATTACCTATATGGAAATTACCTTTGGCAAATCATATTCCAAGTCTATGTTGTTTTCTTGGTAGTGACTAACATCTTAAAGAATATCAAAGCTGCTGCTAACCTGATCTTCCCAAAGAAAACTGTGCATGCTCTAGTCATTGATAATAGATTAGAGACATTATTTGGTTAGATCCTTTTTATAACTGAGATGTACCAGGATTACATGCAGAGAAAGCAAAGTATGGGGAAGGGAACCAACGAGGAGACTAGGGACATGACGGGACAGCCTAATAAGGATGATGTAGTTACTAGTACTAATACTGGGACACCATTAGCTGAAGTAGAGGTAAATGACCTTGCAATTAACATACAGGCACCAATTAATGCATCTGCTAACAATCTTTCAAAAGCATCAAAGGCACTTCCGGGTAATCATGGCTGCAATCTAGACTTCACAGGCTTCCTCTCCCCGGCACCGAACAAAACAGACTACATCAAAGGAGCATAAAGATCACCTTTGGAGGAACAGAAGGACACCCAAGTACTCCCCAGTACTCCACAGAGGCGAAGGTACATGGGGTTTGAACATTTCCACACTATAATAAGACGGAGGAAAAGCTTGCACAGGAACCTGAACTGAGCTGCCCTCCCCCCCCCCCACCTCCCCCACCAAACCACAGTGAGCTACCTGAGCGCTCACTGGGACAGCAAGTGAGTGGGGAATGCCTCTGTCTGGGGGGACACTCCAGGGTCCTTGGGATCTGGGGACTGCCAGGAAAAAACGTCTCAGGGCTGTTTCACTGGAGAACCGGCTCTGAGTATGGGGGTCAGTGGAGCTGTACTTGGGGCGGTTGCGTTGAACATCTCTGCGGAGCTAAACACCAGGGGCGGACCACGCGCTGATTATCTGGGTGGAGCTGAACACCTGGGTAGTGTGGCTGTGATCAGGGGCCCAGCACTCTAAGAAACCTTGGAGACTGGGAAGAACTGGTCTGAGGCAACCTAAATTCACAGAAAACCCGCCCACATCAACCAGACCCCAGACCAAAAAGAAAAGGGGAATAAAACCACCAAAGGGATGGCTCAAATGACCCAAAATCAAGCCTCCAAGAAGAAAGGGAAAAAGGTGACTTGAAAACTTTTATGGTGGAAGTACCCAAGGAAAAGAAGAGAATGAGGAGGAAATCCAAAAAAAATCAGAACATGCCTCCCAAAATGGAAACTATCAACAAGCTCTGGAAGATCTCAAACTGGAGCTTACCCAAAAGATGGAAACCTGGAAAGAAAAATGGGAGAAAGAGATCAGCAGCCTGACAGATAAGACTTCTCAATTGGAAAAAGAGCTCGAAGCATCCAATAGAAGGGCAGACAAAGCTGAAAAGCAAAACCAGTCCCTAACGACCAAAATCAAGCAACTCGAAGAAAGTGAGATCATAAAACAGCAAGAATCAATAAAGCAAACCCAAAAAATTAATGAATTAGAAGAAAACATAAAATATCTCACTGAGAAGGTCACCAATCTGGAAAACATAGGGAGAAGAGAAAACCTCCAAATTATCGGTCTCCCAGAAAAACCAGAGATAAACAATAAACTCGATATTATTCTACAGGAGATTATAAAAGATAATTTCCCCCACGTTCTGGAGCAAGGGGGCAAAATAGAAATAGAAAGGGTTCATAGATCATCCTCTATACTAAATCCCCAAAAGACAACCTCTAGGAATGTAATTGCCAAATTCAAGAGCTTCCAAGAAAAGGAGAAAATCCTACAAGAAGCCAAGAAGAGGAGCTTCAGATATAAGGGGGCTCCCATAAGGATCACACACGACTTAGCAGCTAACACACTAAGAGACCGCAAAGCATGGAACACGATATTTAGAAAGGCAAGAGAGCTGGGTCTCCAACCAAGAATCAACTACCCAGCAAAACTGACTATATACTTCTAGGGGAAAGTATGGGAATTCAACAAAATAGAAGATTTCCAAGCATTTGCTAAGAAAAGACCAGAGCTCGGTGGAAAGTTCGATATCCAAGCACAGAAAGCAAGAGAAACATGAAAAGGTAAATATGAAAGAAAGGGAAAAGGAGATAAATCTTATCTTTTTCTTTAAGTCAAACTCTCTTCTATAAGGACTACATTTACATCAAACTATATATATTAATATGTGGGGAAAATGTTTTGTGTAACTCTCAAAAATTGTAGTATCATAAGAGTAGTTAGAAGAAACATGCATAGGGAAAGACTGGGGCATTAAGAAGATTTGGGGAAAGTGGGGACAAAGAAAGGAAAAGGGAGGGGGGAACCATCGATAATACTAAGACTTACTTCAAGAAATAGGGGGGGGACATAATAGAATAATCTTTCCCATATAAAGATACACATGGGAAGGGGAGGGGAAGAACTCTCATATGAGGAGAGGAAGAGAGCATGAAGTTGAATTACTTAAACCTTACTCTCAGTGAAATTAAATCTGAGAGGGAAGAACATCTAGATCCAGTGGGATCCTTAATTCTATCTTATCCATTAGGGCAAGAAAGAAAGGAAAATTAAGGGGGGGGGAGCATAAAAAGGGAGGGAAGAGGAGGGAGGAGGGGAAGGGAGCACAAAAAGGGAGGGGCTAGAAAGGGAAGCATCTCAAGGGAGGGGACTAGGGGGACTGACCTAAAGCAAATCACTGGTTCAAAAGGAGATAGCTAAGAAGAAAGGTCAGAACTAGGGGAAGATATCAAAATGCCAGCGAATCCACAAATGACAATCATAACTTTGAACGTGAATGGGATGAACTCACCCATAAAACGTAGACAAATAGCAGATTGGATTAGAACCCAAAACCCTACCATTTGTTGTCTTCAAGAAACACATATGAGGCGGGTTGACACTCACAAGGTTAGAATTGAAGGTTGGAGTAAGACCTTTTGGGCCTCAACTGATAGAAAGAAGGCAGGAGTTGCAATCATGATATCTGACAAAGCCAAAGCACAAATAGACCTGATCAAAAGGGATAGGGAAGGTAAATATATTCTGTTAAAAGGGAGTATAGACAATGAGGAAATATCACTAATCAACATGTATGCACCAAATGGTATAGCATCCAAATTTTTAATAGAGAAACTAGGAGAATTGAAGGAGGATATAGACAGTAAAACCATATTAGTGGGGGACTTGAACCAACCACTATCAAATTTAGATAAATCAAACCAAAAAATAAACAAGAAAGAGGTAAAAGAGGTGAATCAAATTTTAGAAAAATTAGAGTTAATAGATATATGGAGAAAAATAAATAGGGACAAAAAGGAATACACCTTCTTTTCAGCACCACATGGCATATTCACAAAAATAGATCATACACTAGATCACAGAAACATGGCACTCAAATGCAGAAAAGCAGAAATAATAAATGCAGCCTTTTCAGATCACAAGGCAATAAAAATATTGATCAGTAAGGGTACATGGAGAGCCAAATCAAAAATTAATTGGAAATTAAATAATGATACTCCAAAATTGGATAGTTAGAGAAGAAATCATAGAAACAATAAATAATTTTGTTGAAGAAAATGACAACGCCGAGACATCCTTTCAAACCTTATGGGATGCAGCCAAGGCAGTACTTAGAGGAAAATTCATATCCCTGAGTGCATATATTAACAAATTAGGGAGGACAGAGATCAAGGAATTGGAAATGCAAATTAAAAAACTTGAGAACGAACAAATTAAAAACCCCCAGCAGAAAACCAAACTAGAGATCCTAAAAATTAAGGGAGAAATTAATAAAATTGAAAGTGACAGAACTATTGACCTAATAAATAAGACTAGAAGCTGGTACTTTGAAAAAACAGACAAAAATAGACAAAGTACTGGCCAATCTAATTAAAAAAAGGAAAGAAGAAAGGCAAATTAACAGCATCAAGGATGAAAAGGGCGACCTCACCTCCAATGAAGAGGAAATTAAGGCAATCATTAAAAACTACTTTGCCCAACTATATGGCAATAAATATACCAACCTAGGTGATATGGATGAATATTTACAAAAATACAAATTGCCTAGACTAACAGAAGAAGAAATAGTTTTCTTAAATAATCCCATATCAGAAAAAGAAATCAAACAGGCCATCAAAGAACTTCCTAAGAAAAAATCCCCAGGGCCTGATGGATTCACCAGTGAATTCTATCAAACATTCAAAGAACAGCTAACTCCAATACTATACAAACTATTTGACATAATAAGCAAAGAGGGAGTTCTACCAAACTCCTTTTATAACACAAACATGGTACTAATTCCAAAACCAGGCAGGCCAAAAACAGAGAAAGAAAATTATAGACCAATCTCCCTAATGAATATAGATGCAAAAATCTTAAATAGGATACTAGCAAAAAGACTCCAGCAAGTGATCAGAAGGGTCTTCCACCATGATCAAGTAGGATTTATACCAGGGATGCAGGGCTGGTTCAATATTAGGAAAACTATCCACATAATTGACCACATCAACAAGCAAACCAACAAGAACCACATGATTATCTCAATAGATGCAGAAAAAGCCTTTGATAAAATACAACACCCATTCCTAATAAAAACACTAGAAAGCATAGGAATAGAAGGGTCATTCCTAAAAATAATAAACAGCATATATCTAAAACCATCAACTAATATCATCTGCAATGGGGATAAACTAAATCCATTCCCATTAAGATCAGGAGTGAAACAAGGATGCCCATTATCACCTCTATTATTTGACATCGTATTAGATACACTAGCAGTAGCAATTAGAGAAGAAAAAGAAATTGAAGACATTAAAATAGGCAAGGAGGAGACCAAATTATCGCTCTTTGCAGATGACATGATGGTCTACTTAAAGAATCCTAGAGATTCAACCAAAAAGCTAATCAAAATAATCAACAACTTTAGCAAAGTTGCAGGATACAAAATAAACCCACATAAGTCATCAGCATTTCTATATAATTCCAACACAGCTCAGCAGCAAGAACTAGAAAGAGAAATCCCATTCAAAATTACCTTCAACAAAATAAAATACTTAGGAATCTATCTCCTGAGGCAAACACAGGATCTATATGAACACAACTACAAAACACTTTCCACACAACTAAAACTAGACTTGAACAATTGGAAGAACATTAACCGCATATGGGTAGGATGAGCCAATATAATAAAAATGACCATCCTACCCAAACTCATCTATCTATTTAGTGCCATACCCATGGAACTTCCAAAAATTTTTTTTACTGATTTAGAAAAAACTATAACAAAGTTCATTTGGAAGAACAAAAGATCAAGGATATCCAGGGAAATAATGAAAAAAAATACAAAGTAAGGGGGACTTGCAGTCCCAGATCTCAGACTATATTATAAAGCAGCGGTCATCAAAACAATTTGGTACTGGCTAAGAGAAAGAAAGGAGGATCAGTGGAATAGACTGGGGGCAAGCAACCTCAGCAAGACAGTATATGACAAACCCAAGGATCCCAGCTTTTTGGACAAAAATCCACTATTTCATAAAAACTGCTGGGAAAATTGGAGGACAGTGTGGGAAAGATTAGGTTTAGATCAACACCTCATAACCTAACCCAAGATAAATTCAAAATGGGTGAATGACTTGAACATAAAGAAGGAAACTATAAGAAAATTAGACGAACACAGAATAGTACACATGTCAGACCTCTGGGAAGGGTAAGACTTCAAAACCAAGCAAGAATTAGAAAGAGTTACAAAATGCAAAATAAATAATCTGGAATACATCAAATTAAAAAGGTTTTGTACAAACAAAACCAATGTAACCAAAATCAGAAGGGTAGCAACAAATTGGGAAACAATCTTCATAAAAACCTCTGACAAAGGTTTAATTACTCAAATTTACAAAGAACTAAATCAATTGTACAAAAAAATCAAGCCATTCTCCAATTGACAAATGGGCAAAGGACATGAACAGGCAGTTCTCAGCCAAAGAAATCAAAACTATTAATAAGCACATGAAAAAGTGCTCTACATCTCTTATAATCAAAGAGATGCAAATCTAAACAACTCTGAGGTGTCACCTCACACCTAGCAGATTGGCTAACATGACAGCTATGGAAAGTAATGAATGCTGGAGGGGATGTGGCAAAGTGGGGACACTAATTCATTGCTGGTGGAGTTGTGAATTGATCCAGCCATTCTGGAGGGCAATTTGGAACTATGCCCAAAGGGTGATAAGGGACTGTCTGCCCTTTGATCCATCTATAGCACTGCTGGGTTTGTACCCCAAAGAGATAATAAGGAAAAAGACTTGTACAAGAATATTCATAGCTGCGCTCTTTGTGGTGGCCAAAAATTGGAAAATGAGGGGATGCCCATCAATTGGGGAATGGCTGAACAAACTGTGGTATATGTTGGTGATGGAATACTATTGTGCTAAAAGGAATAATAAAGTAGAGGAATTCCATGGAGACTGGAACAACCTCCAGGAAGTGATGCAGAGCAAAAGGAACAGAACCAGGAAAACATTGTACACAGAGACTGATACACTGTGGTACAATCGAAGGTGATGGACTTCTCCATTAGTGTCAATGCAATGTCCCTGAACAATCTGTAGGGATCTAAAAAATACTATCCACAAGCAGAGGATAAACTGTGGGAGTAAAAACACTTATGAAAAGCACCTGCTTGACTACAGGGATTGAGGGAATATAACTGAGGAGAGACTCTAAATGAACACTCTAATGCAAATACCAACAACAGGGAAATGGGTTTGAGTCAAGAACACATGTGATAACCAGTGGAATTGTGCGTTGGCTATTGGAGAGGGAAAGGTGGTGGGAGGGGGGGCAGGGAGGAAAAGAAAATGATCTTTGTTTCCAGTGAATAATGTTTGGAAATGACCAAATAAAATAATGTTCAAAAAAAAACATCAAAGGCTCAAAAGATTATGCCTTTGCGTGATGTAGCTAAGGTCACTGATAACTTTGGGCATTTTACATGTCAAGGTTCATAAGTCATTCACCACCCATGACTTAGAATCTTTACGTAACCATATGCCTAAATTTTTAAAGAATTGAATAGAGCATTTTGCCTCTATGAACCAGATTTTGAGGATGTAGAAATTATTTTATCTGAACTTTTTACACCCCAGGAACATAAAAATTTTATTGAGCAAACTAGAAAAGATTCGTCACTAACATGCTTCCCAGAAGTTTTTGAGGATCTGGATTTTTCTAATCCAAGATCAATGGCTTATCTAAGAAAATGCCATGAGGATCTATTGCAGGGAATGAAGCAGTTGTCAGAAAGACCCAAAGCATGGGGAAAATTTGACAGATTGTCCCAAGAAAAAAATGAACATCCAAGCTCATTTATTGATTGCCTTATCAAAAAAACTGAGGAACTGTTAGGTTTTAACCCTAAAAGAAGTAAATGTGAGGGGACAATTTCTCAAGGGCTGAGATAAGCACTTGAAGGATTTCTTCAGGAATTATTACCCTAAGTTTGACACTATCTCACTTAATGAACTTAGAGACACTGCCACCTATCTTCATGATAACAAAGTAGATCAAGAAAAAGAAAATAATGATCTAAAGAAAAAGCTCCAAGAGGCCTCTGAAATGTTAAGGCAGAAAGAATTAGAGGAGGTTAAGAACCTAGCTACAATTAAGACATTTAACAGACAAACCCCACAGTATAGACAGACATCCCAAAGTCAACTGAGGGGGTAAAGAGATACCAGGGCTTGCTTTTTGTGTTCTCGTCAAGGACACATAGTAAGAAACTGCCCGATGAAACATCGCTATGAGCAGGGCCAAAATAAGAGAGATGGGAAAGGTCAAAATGCATATTATCAGGGAAAAGTATATAATAACAAAAACTATGGGAGACTGGATTCTAATAGCACGCAGTGTTGCTCTCACTGCAGACTTAGAGAACAGGACACCTCACACCTGAAATCCATGGAAGCAACAATAGCTTCTGGAGCAAAACCCCGTTATTTTGAAATTGTAGTGAGAAATAAGCATTATACCACATGATGCCATGCTCTAGCATCATCTAGTAAAAAAGAGACAAATTTGGAAGGTACCCCAGGGAGGAAACATGAGGGCATAAGCATAAAGTGCACAAAGGGAGATGGTAAAAAGGAAAAGGAAAACTTTAAAATTTTAGTGGTGGATAAACAGATAGTTAGGCAAGATGCCAAGGGAAGCAACTTAAGTACAAAACAGAAAGCTATAATTGAGATGGAGAATGAAATTGCACAGATAATAGCAGACATGAAACATGACATTTATGGTTCACAATACATGGGTACACAAAACTGCATGGAGAAAAGCAAGTCACAGATTAAATCCTTTTTGGAAAAAAAGTTTTAGCTTGCTCAATGGATCTACACTGTGGAAAAATAAATGGGGCTAGCAAATCTTTCAAACAACTTAATGCAGACCATTCTGACAAGATAGCTAAACGAGAAATTGTTGCTAGAGACTTTGGAGCTAAAAAAATACATCTAAGAGGGGAAAGAAAGGAAAATGAGGGGAGAACTAACAAATCCAAAAGCCAAAGACTTTTTCCCATGAAATCCTATAACACTTGAAGATACCAGTCCTGGGGATGGGTTTAGTACAAACTTCCAATGACTTTATATTCCTTGAACCAGAGACTGCAAAACATTGTAAGGGAGTGGGAACAGAAGAATCTTTGATAGTGAAACCTCATCCAAGCAGTTCTCAAACTGAAATTAACATAAACACAAACATTTCTTCTGAGCAAGCTGTTAGCTCACAGACAGGAGTGGTCCAAAGTGATACAGAGCTAATTAATAATAGTGAATTGAATGGGGATGGAATAACTAAAGAGGTTATGGTAGCTTGCACTATGAAATCTACAAAACCTGAAACATTTACTATTTATACATGTGCATTACAAACCCTGGGACAAGAAAGTAAAGATAATAATAGGAAATCTGTGTATGTAAACACCATAATAGCTAATTTACAAGAAACTCCAGAACCATATCTTGGGACAGAAATGGAAGAGCAAAAGCGCAAACCTCTCACTAATATAGGAGCAAGTGGATCTGTATTGAAGTCATTCCCAGAAGATACCACCATAGAGGGGATGGTTTCTATGTCAACAGATTCATTCACATGAGGGAGTAGATACACAAGAACCTGATCTAAAAGATATGGTAGAATCTGTGCACTCCAGTAGCATAATGGCAGATCTGCAGGAATCAGTAAACCTGCAAGAATCAAATTTGTCAACACAGAACTCAGAATTAGAGCATATTACTGGTCAAAAGATAGAAAAAAAATGGAAAATATAGAAATCACTAAAATAGGGTCAGACCAAAACACAAAACCTGGGTTAACAACACCTGACATAGAATTACAAAAAGTCACAGAACAATAGCTAATGAAAGACCAAGAGTCAGGCTCAGACCCAGATGATACAGTACCAAATGGTACAATAATACTTGAACAAAACAGTGATGAAGAACAGGAACCTTATGAGTACATTAAACTTTGTTAAAAAGTTCATCAAGATTTAGATGAATGGTACACAAATTGGCATAGTGAACACCTGAATTCAGAACAGACAAGCTTTTCTGATTCTGATTCTGATTCAGCAATTGAAAACATATGTAACTCATTATCAGGACAGGAAATATTGTATATTACAGGAGTCAGTAGTTTTGAAGAATTTGTAAGAAATATGACGTAGGGGACAGTGACACTGAATTGGAAGTAATATGATAGAGAACTTGGTACCAGGACTGGTTTGAGTTCTAGGGGGTAGCAAACAACACAAAATCTTATAAGAACCCAGACTGGTACTAGGCATAAGATCTGACATATGATCCACAAAGAAGAAAAAAAACTTTAATCAAATCAGAAAAACCCCTAAGCCCATAATGACAAGCCCTGGCTTAAAAAAAAAAAACTGAGACAAGTCCATGAACCCCAGTAAATGTAGATGAAAAATATCCAAGGTGCTATTGGAGCATCTTACCCAAACAAAAATTAATATGTGAAATCAAAATAGAATAATGTCCAAGACAGATAATATAAATTTGGATTAGTTAGATTAGGGAGGATTAATGTAGCCTGTGAAACATAGGAGAAGTGGTTCCTTGCGGAACCTGGGAGTTTATTTGGGTGGATTTAGAATCCCTTAGAATTATTAAACCGATATATGAATTTAAATCTCAAGCCTATACTAAAATATCATTAACCTCTACAATCAACCACATCGGAATAGAATAGAATAATCACCTTACTATCACACATTAAGAAAGATACCTACTTTCATTACATAAAAAAAAAAAAATCTCACTTGCACACATGTGGATGGCATGAACATCCTATATAAAGTCTCACTCACAAGAATCAAACTATTCACTCTTATATGCACGCACATTAATCTTACACACACACATGATCCTGTAGTTCTGGATACCTGAGATCGTCTTTCAAGGTGAGACAACAGACAAGTATGTATATGTATCCTGTAAAGGAGAAGGCACCCCGGACCTGTGACAAACTTCAAACAACACCAAAGGATGGAAGATACACAGACAACTGGAAAAAACTTTGAATCAAAAATATTATGGGAAATGAACTTTGGGAAAATGGGTCATGTAAGATTAATCGCCAATCCTGTTAACTTCACATATAGGGAAGTACATCCACATATACATTGGAATAAATTTGCATCCACCATGACATATTTAGAACACAAACAAATTTCACATTGACATTAGGGCCTGTACCAAAAATAAGGACAGCCCATGAATTGTATATCTATAAATACATCTCTAGTACCAGAAGATGTATATGTATATATATATATATATATATATATGTATGTATGTATATACATGTGACACATGTAAATGTGTAAGAATAGTAGATATATAGATATATATATAGCATAATAATGATCTCATCAACAAATGTAGATAAAGAGAAAAGAGTTAATATGCTAACCACTAATAGACAGGGACAAAGCAGTTTAGGGTGGAAAAGGGAATATTGTAACTAGAGATGTAACATAGGGACAGGATAAATCAGATTTCATTAGATACAAGTTAATATGTATATATAATAATATATACCTATAAATGTTATTGTTACATTGGAATTAGCATAATGTATAGGATAGTTCAATTTTACATAAGATTTAAATTTTTTATTGATTGCAATAGGAATGACTTTTTTATTAAGAAATTGTTATATTGTAAAAATTTTGTTGGCACATAATCCTGACTCTCTTCCCACAATTCAGTCTTAGCATAAGATAGGAATGTAGATTAGCAAATAGACAGATTAGGATAAGGTTTATTATTTTGGAAGGGGGGAGGTTAGATGGGAAGAATAAGTAGCATAGATAGATTAGAATAGACATAGATGATAAGTACCTGGCATGGGCCAGGGTGGCACCATGTGAACAACAGGAAATGGAGGATTTGTGATAGAGGTTGGCACTAGAGAAAAAGTGCCAGACTGAAGAGTATATGAAATTGATCACCTCAATGGGGGAGGGGCCCCGGGAGTGGAATCCTGAGGAGAGAAGACTCTGGCAGGTGAGCAGTGAGGGTCTCTCTGTCTGGAGACATCAAAGGGAGAAGGTGGATAAAGACTTTCTCCTGAGGGTTACCCAGTTTTCCTGATGGTGACTGGAAATCTTTCTCCCCCAATACTTCCCAATTGAAGAGACTTTCTGAGGATAAACCTGAGCAGATGTTACCTCAGCTCCTGTTGCCCAGGGGTGAGTCAACCTGACTTTCTCTCAAGGGGCTCAGGCTGCCAAGGTCTGAGTTTCCCCCCAAACTCGAGGAGGGAGGAAAAGGGTTTACAGAGACAGGGACCCCCTTTTGCCACTTTCCTTTTCCCATTCTTCCCTGCCTGTTATTTCTTTTTTATTACCTGATTGAGTTTACATTAAAGTTATCTGTTCCCCAAGCTGAGTGTGAGTGAATGAATCAAGGGAAGAAGTTTTGGGTCTCTAGTAGTTGGGGGGGGGACAAGAGGGACAAGAGTGAATTGAGGAGAGCAGCTTTGGCTAAGAAGGGAAGGCAGAAGCAGGAAAATCTCCAAACCCCCTCTCCTCTCTCTGAGCCAACCCATTACATCTTCTGTCTCCCCAGAACCCTGTTTTGTGGATAAGGGGGGGGTTTCTCCTCTCTTTCCTTTCTCCTCTCATTTCTTCTCCCTCTCCATACCTCAGGGTCCAAGCCTCCCCCTGAGGGTACATTCCTTATCCCTTCTTTCTAGTTATATTTTTTAAAAACACATTATAATAGTTTTTCATGGGCAAGCACTTTTTCCATTGTTATTCTTTGTCCTTTTCCCCAGTCTACTTCTTAACTTTGAAATGTATGTTAAAATTTCACACTGTGTCTGGGATGAGGGTGATGGGGAGGGATTGTCCCAAGCTTCAGGCTTTTTTGTGTTATTGTTTTCAGTTCTGGTTCTGGGGGTATGGACATTTTCAGTGTTTTCAAAAAAGTGTGTTCCAGGTAGAGGCTGTCAATGATCCCCTTAGATCAGTACTTAAGTCTTTACCTAGGAAAGACTCCTGATCTTTTGTACCTCCAAGAGATATTACTTCTTAGGGGCTCTCCTTCTTCTTGACTCTAAGCATGCTTCTTTCTGCCCTATAATGGTGACCCAAAATAGGTGTAGGCTTAGAGTTGCCAAATATTGCTTTGTCCTGTGTCCAGTACTAGTACAAAAATCTTTTTTTAAAAATATTTTGTCAGATCCTCTTATTATCTCTGATTGGAGAGTTCCTGAAGTTGCTGCTATTGCCACTTCCCAGGCTCCCAGTATTACTGCCACCAGGTAAGCTCTTATCCTTGTGTCATTGACTTTGCCTTCTGATCTCTTAAGATGTTGGGCTTGAAAAATGCCTTATCCTGACTTTTGTTTGGCTCTGCTGCTCCAGAATTGAATTTGAGGTGCTACTCAAAGTTATTTGAAGGGAATATTGGGAAAATTTGGCTTCTTCCTCTATTCTGCCATTTTGGCTCCAACCCCAAAATTCTCAATGTAGAATATTATAGATCAGGAATAGAAATTTTTAAAGAAGACTTAAAAAGTATTTGTTGTTGGGTTTATAATTTATGTATAATGCCTGTTGTCCTTGCATTTCCTTTTTTTAAATTTTCTGAATTATTCATTGAATTTTTATTTCTTTTAACCTTGGGGTTGACTTCTTCCTTCCATGCAGCATACTTCTGTGACATCTATTTCAACCATCATATACCATGTGTGTTTTAAAAATGTGAATTAATTTAGGTCACTTTATTGAAGCAAAAATGACACATTGGATTATAATGTAGGTAGGTAGGGAATTGGCCTTTGAGTAAGAAAGATTTGAGTTCAAATCCTGCCTGAGATGCTTACTAGCTCTGTGACCCTTAACATATAACTTATTGACTCTGAACCACAATTTCCTCATACAATTTGGGTAGTAATAGCATCTAACTCACAAGGTTGTTGTGAGAATCAAATGAGATAATATTTTTAAAAGAGCTTTGTAAACTATATGGATATGTTACATATCTACATATTCCATAATAAGATATAAGCATATAATATTTAATAAACCTATCCATATACGTATCTCTATAAACATTCAAATTTTAAATTAAATTCTAAGTTTCAATATTTTGAAAGTAACTCTAGTTATATTTCTCATATAAAATTACAAAATTAAATATATATATATATACATATATACACACATATCAGTATTTACTATTTCAGAATATTCCCACTATTGCTTTCCTCCATCAGCATGGATAATTAAAAACTAATTATAAAAACATAATGATACTAGTAAAGTTTTTGTGTAGATATAAATTAATATAACAATTATTTCTACTTCAATTTTCACCTCCTCTATGAAGCCTTATCTTGTCTTTAGTCCATGGGATTCTCACTTTTCTCTCTTTGTGTGTGTGTGTGTGTGTGTGTGTGTGTGTGTATACATACGCACACAGAGAGAAGCAATAATACATATATACACATACATAGTACATACTGATATATATTTATATCACAATTTGACAATTATAATATATATTCTTGTTTTCTTAGTTAACTTTTCATATGAACATGCCTTGTCCCTCTCCAAATAGAGTATAAATTTCTTGAAGGATGAGACCAGGGTTTTGTGATACTTTACTTTTTTTTTTTAATTTTATTTAATTAGATGATTTAGAATATTTTTCCATGGTTACAAGACTCATGTTCCTTCCCTCCCATTCTCTACCCCCCTCCCATATATAATGCACAATTTCACTGGGTTTAACATGTGCCATCAATTAAGACCTATTTCCTTATTATTAGTATTTGCACTCTGGTGATCTTTTAGAGACCACTTTCCCAGTCATAGCCTACCAACCCATGTGATCAAGTGGTTGTTTTTCTTCTGTGTTTCTTTTCCCACAGTTCTTCCTCTGGATGTGGATAGTGCTCTTTCGCATATGTCCCTTCAAATAGTTCTGGATCATTGCATTGCTACTAGTAGAGAAGTCCATTACATTTGAATTTACTACAGTGTATCAGTCTCTGTGTGCTATGTTCTCCTAGTTCTGATCCTTGCACTCTGCATGAATTCCTGGAGGTCATTCTAGTTCACATAGAATACCTCCAGTTTATTATTCCTTTGAGCACAATAGTATTCCATAACTAACAGATACCATAATTTGTTCAGCCATCCCCCAATTAGAGGGCATCCCCTCAGTTTCCAAATTTTTTGCCACCACAAACTGCACAGCTATGAATATTCTTGTACATGTCTTTTTCCTTTTTATCTCCTTTGGGTAAAAACCCAGCCGTGCTATGGCTGGATCAAAGGGCAGACAGTGTTTTAGTGCCCTTTGGGCATAGTTCCAAATTGCCTTCTAGAATGGTTGGATCAGTTCACAATGCCACCAGCAATGCTTTAATGTGATACTTTTCTGAATCCTTTGCAATATCTATTACAATAATTTCTCTATGGTAACTATCTAGAAATGCTTATTGTTGGATTCTTTCTTTTTGCCTTTATATTTGATACACAAGTATTGAGGATTTTACAACTTAGAAAAGGAATTTTACCAATGAATACTGTAGGTCATCATAAACCCTAGGAGATAGTATTGTAAATGACTAGAACACAGTAACAGTAGACAGATTATTTTGTAGGTCATTCAGAGTTATAACCTGGGCAAAGCAAGCGGGATTTGACCGAAGTATGAGTAAATTTTTAGGATGTCTAATTGGTGCCACAGGCATGGGGTAGAATAGTTATGAGTCATATCTCCAGAATGAGACATGAGTGAAGTCTCTACCTGAATGGAGTCATATAATTTCTCTTTCCACAGATTACCCAAGAAACTATGACTGTGGGCATTTCCCATCAAAGCTGAGACCAGAGAGGAAAACATGGCATTAGGATATTTAAACTTCAGTTAGATCAAGCTAGTTTCCAATTGGTGTGGAAATTGGAAGTATAGAATCATCTTCCCTCTAAGTATTGGGGTTTAGTATGGTCTTAGGGATCCATCCACCCTAGTACAATGATGGCAAATCTTTTAGAGACCATGTGCCATTCCCCTCAGACTAAATGCTGCCATACTTTTCCCCCCTTTATCCCACACAGGGGAAAGAGAAAGCACTTCCATTGGGCTGCTGGACAGAGGAGTGGGTGAAGTGAGGAATGTCCTCAGCAAGGGTGGAGAGGGGAAGAGGAGTGGCTCAAGCCTTCAGCTCCCCTCCAGTTCTGCCACCTATGAGCCATCCCCCTTATCTTCTATGTGCTCCTAGTGGGCTGCTGAGCAGAGAGGCAGGTTATACAAAAATTTTTCCTTAAGTATGGTAGAAAGGGGAAGGGAGCAGCTCTACCCAAGTCTCTCTGCCTTTCTAGTAATGACCTCTGGCAGATGACAGCATGGGTGTCCATAGAAAGGGCTTTGTGTGCCCCTTTGCAACATATGCCATAAGTTTGGCATCACAGCCCTAGGAAAATTCTCCTTCCCCTAGTGGATAGGACACAAAGATGAGGGGAGAGAATCAGAAATTCATGAAACAGGTGTATTTTTTTTCCTGAACACATTTGAAGAGGGTAAGGTATTAACTGGCAGGAATAAAAACAGGAATAGGAGTCCCTATCTATTCCTAGTGATGTATATCAGCTTTTCTTAATAATAAAAGATTTGTTATGAGGAGCTCTTGAGGGACTCTTCACGTTTTTAGATTATATACCTACTTCACACACACACATATTTCATCAACTCCCATAAATCTAATATTACCCCTCTAGGAAAAGCTACTAGATTTACATGGTGATCCTTTATCTCTCTCCTGAATTTGAATCCTAAATTACCAAAGACATACTAGATATCACCAGGATGTCCCAAACAAAACATGTTATTCTCATCCCCATCAACAGATCGACACTTCAATCCTTTCTTCACATTTCTGTAATTTTGAAAGTTCAGTGTCATCCTCAACTCTTCCCTTTTCATCAATCCCATCTCCAATCAGCTGACAATTTCACTAACACCTTTTCTTTCTTTTATTTTTCATTTACTTAACCATCATCATAATGAAGTCCTCATTATTTCTCATCAATCTAAGTAGCTAGTTAGAACAACTGATAGAGCCATGGGCCTGGGGTCAAGAATACCTGAGTTCAAATTCAGCTCCATATGCTTATTTATTAGTTGTGTGGCTCTGGGCAAATCACTTAATCTCTATCTGCTGTAGTTTCATTAGTGTAAAATAGGAGAAACAATAATCTGAAAATTGGGATTCAATTTTCCACCTCTATGCTTTTGCATAGGCAGTCCTTTATACTTGTAATCCATTCTTTCCTTACTTTAGTCCCCTTATGAAGCCTTTTCATACTTCAGAGTTTAACTCAGAATGACACCTCCAACAAAATGTCTTGCCTATTCCCTTAACTTTTAGTAGTCTTTCCTTCCCTAAATTGTCATTGTTACATTTAATTAATTTCTATTTCATTCCCCAAGGCAATTGACACTCCTATGCATTGGCTGATGTTTTTGATATTTTTAAAAACCTTATTATCTAGAAAATTGCTTAAATATAACTAGTGCTTCAAAAGTGCTTGTTGAATTTGATTAGAAGCTGCCAAATTTTCTAAAGATTTCCTCTGCTCTACTAGTGCAGTGTCTCATTGTCTCTTTCCTCTATTTTCTCTCATTTGCTCCCTAACCCACCCTACCCCCTAGCACAAGCTAAAGATGCCCTTTTAAAGTCTCTAATACCAGGTGCAAAAATCCCTAGTTATAGCTCTGAGAACAATAATCAGGAATGTGATAGGTGGGTGGAGAGGAAGAATTTTGAACAAAGACTTTAGCCTACTGCTAACTCCAATATGAAGTCATAAAATGCATGGCCAACTGCATCCATCACAGCATATCAAAGAATAGCCTTTATTTAAGTATAGTACTAAGCTTCCAGCTATAACTGCACCCTATGAAAGCAATCTTAGGAGAGGAGAATAGCAACAGCATAACCCTAAAGTCTGGAGAGGGTTTATTTTTTGAGGGGGAGGGAGGCTTTTTAGACAGAATGGTGCCAATTTTATTTGTGCAGATTTTGTCTCTCATCTATTTGCCTAACGTGGGTTCTTGTATTTTTATAAATTGCTGTCTTTTTGGGTCTATCATCCCAGGCTATGTAATAGGAAATATGTTATAACATTTATTCATTTATTCCTATTTGTGGAATTCATACTGTACAGAAAACATGGTACAAAGTGTTGATGGACATATAAAGGTAATTAAGGCTATCTTCTCAAGAAGGATATTTTCAAATAAGGGAAACAAGATGTACATAAGTAACTAATTATAAAAGAGAACATGGCAAAAGCATAATGGAGACATAAGCAAACTAGAGGAAATATAGTATACCAGAAAAATTGCTCTATTTTGAGTGAAAGGACCTAGGTTAAAATTCTGGCTTTAGCATTATTCTATATGACAATCTGGAGAAGTTTACAATCTTTCTGGATCTCTGTTTCTTCAACTGCATAATGAGGGGTTTAGACTAGGTAATTTTAAGAGTTCTTTCCATCTCTAAATCAATAATCCTATGATATATCCAATTGGTGAGATCAAGGAAACCCTCACATATAGTGCATTTCGGCTAGGACCAGAAGTATGGAGAAACTCATAGTAGGTGGAGGTTGGGATCCAGAGTGGTGAAAATGGCATTCTAGACAGGAAAAATAGTACAAGTAAAAGTTCACAGAGAACAGAGTACGTAGGATAAGGATACGTAGATAGATAGATAGATAGATAGATAGATAGATAGATAGATAGATAGATAGATAGGTAGATGATTAGATAGATATAGCAACTAGATGCTGAAGTGGATGGAGCACTGAGTTTGGAATCATCAAGATTCTTATCTTCATAAATTCAAATTCAGTCACAAACACTAACTCTCTGCATGATCCTGAGCAAGTCACTTAATCATGTTTACCTTAGTTTCTCATGTATAAAATGAGCTGGAGAAAGAAGTAGTGAACTACTCATTTCTTTGCTGAGAAAATCCAAAAAAAGGAGTCATACAGATGGGGACATAACTGAAAAACCACACACACACACACACACACAGAGAGAGAGAGAGAGAGAGAGAGAGAGAGAGAGAGAGAGAGAGAGAGAGAGAGAGATTTATCTGTATATCTAAGATGTCTTTCTATCTATCTATTATGAAATAAGATACCAAAGCTATGTTTAAGCAAGATTATGGAAAGCCAACCTTGCATGCCAAACAAAAGATGTCAAACTTCATTTGTTGTTCACAGTATTGCCAAAGCAATTTCCCTTAAATGTAGATCTGACCAAATTGTTCCCTTCTTATAACTCCAGCAGCAACCTCTTGCCTTTAGGATAAATTCTAATCTCTTGTTTAGCCTTTAAAGCCAGTGGTGTGCTGATAAATCTTTAGCAACTTTCTGGGGGGAAATGTATATAGGACCCACATAGGTTTAATTTGAATTATTAACCTTTTCTCTATCACTTTAAGTCTAGGGCAACACCATATTATCAAATATAGTGATTCATAAGATTTGCTGATTTCAGAAGTACACATGTTCACACTGAAGATTTAAAATACACTTTGACAAGCTGGGTCAAAGTGACTAGATATTCCTTTATAGTTCTACTCAAAGTTTCCTTTCTAAGCTGGTTGTACATTATTTACTCTCAAGCAGAGGAATGTAGTCTTTCTTTGTCTTTCTCCCACAAGACACTGAATCTTCTATCTCCATGCCTTCTAAGAGAGAAGGAGAAAGAGAAAAAAAGAAAGAGAAAGAAAGAAAGAAAGAAAGAAAGAAAGAAAGAAAGAAAGAAAGAAAGAAAGAAAGAAAGAAAGAAAGAAAGAAAGAAAGAAAGAAAGAAAGAAAGAAAGAAAGAAAGAAAGAAAGAAAGAAAGAAGAAGAAAGAAAGAAAGAAAGAAAGAAAGAAAGATAGTAACCTATCTTTCTGTGTTTGTAGTTGAGTTGGTTTTCAGTCTTGTTCAATTCCATTTGGGATTTTCTTGGCCAAGACACTAGAGTGATTTGCCATTTCCTCCTCTAGCTCATTTTACAGATGAGGAAACCAAGGCAAACAAAGTTAAGTGACTTGTTAAGGGTCACACAGCTAGAGTCTGAGGCCAGATTTGAACTCAGGAAGATGAGTTTTCTTAAGTGAAAATAAGATGTTTCCTACAGTCATTGATATCCATAGAGCATAGGCCAGATATGTCTAGCTGTATTGACATACCTTAGGGTAGGCAACCATTGACCCATGATAGCTTCAGAAGACCGGTTATTTAAGTCCATTATTATCAGTATCCCTGTTTCACTTGTGTATTTCCTTGTGGTACCATTCTACTTATTAAGAAGAAAAATGGAACTTATCAAACTGAAAATCCTGCATCCTACACAGCAGCCAAGAGTTCCCTAGGACTTGAAGACTCAAATGGCTAGGTTACCCAGACCAAACAACAAAATTTGGAAAGACTGGGAAGGATCACTGCTGAAGGAACATGACTATAATTATAGAACTTTAAAAAAATGATATTATGCAGATGTACAAAAGTCACCTGAGTAGTAATTTGCTGTTTCCTTCCTTGTCAGAATTCAACCATTGAGCAGGGAACTGATCAAACAAGAATTCATACTTTTGAAATATTCCTCTAGTGACTTCTTTAAAATTGAAAAAAAAAAGTTTAAATGAAGCAGGGAAGGCAGCCAATTTTGTATATGATTTTAATAAAAATACTCTATCCTGATTAGGTTTTGTGATTTCCAGCAAATGTATAGCACCCCGTACCTCAAACTTCAAATGAAACTAAGCATGCATTTCTTGGGTTTTGATGTGCTCACAAACTATACTCATTTCTCTCTGGTGCTTACTCTAAGTTCAGACGCAAGGTATTGGGGCAATTTTCAGATGAAAAAATCAAAGTCAATAATTATATGAAAAAATGCTCTAAGTCCCTCTTGATTAGAGAAATGAAAATTAAAACAACCCTGAGGTGCCACTTCACACCTATCAGATTGGCTAATATGACAGTAAAAGAAAATACTAAATGTTGGAGGGAATGTGGGAAAATTAGTACACTAATGCATTGCTGGAGAGTTGTGAAGTGATTCAACCATTCTGGATGATAATTTGGAGTTATGCCCAAAGGATTTTAAAAGAATGCATACATTTTGATCCAGCAATACCACTACTAGGTCTGTATCCCAAAGAGAGAGAAAACAAATGGGAAATGACCTGTTTGTAGAAAAATATTTTTAGCTGCACTTTTCTTGATGGCAAATAATTGGAAACTAAAGGGATGTCCCTCAATTGGGAAATGGCTAAATAAATTATGGTCATGGAATATTATTATACTGCGGTAAGGAATAATGAACAGCATGATTTCAGAAAGAGCTGGAAAGACCTATCTGAACTTATTCAGAGTGAAATGAGCTGAACCAGGAGAACATTATACATGGTAACTGAAATATTGTGGAATAATTAAATGTGGTAGACTTGGTCAATAGCATTAATTAAATTAATTATTTATATTATTATTTATAAATTATATATATAACTTATAAATTAATCATAAATAATAATTAATTAAATAAATTAAAAGTGGTAGAATTGTTTAATAGCAATACAATGATCCAGGACAATTCCGAGGAACTTATGAAAAAGAATGCTATCTACTTCCAGAGAAAGAAACTGTTGGAGTAGAAATTTGGATGAAAATATTTTATTTTTATCACTCATTTTATTTATCTGGTGATGACAATAAACCTTTCCAATTCTATCTTGGGAAGTCAGCAGAACAACATATAATTTGTTGTTCCCAAGGACTTGAAGCTTTTTAAAATTGGTTGGGTCCTGGAAGATCTTGCACTCAATTTTTGTAATTTTCAAGAATCTATAATCTTCTCTAATCCACAATTAATTTAGTTTATTTCAAAAAACATTTATTAAACACCTATTGTGTACCACAGTGGCAAATCAAATAGAAAAAGGATACTAGATCTTAAATAATATTGCTGGAACATATTAACTTAGAAAACTGATTACTGATATTATCTATGTTCTATTATATATATATGTATGTATATACACATATATTGTTGTTAAATATTTCCCAATTATATTTTAATCCAGAATCTTGCATCTATGGGGCCTGTGGTCTCTGTGTAGCAGGCACTGTGATAGGCAGTTCAAATACAAAGACAAAAAGGAAACAATCTCTTATATTCTAAGATCTTACATTATGCTGAAATATCCTGATACGACTTTTAAAAAATTGTCTTTTATTTCATTAATATTTGTGATGATAAAAGAGTACACTAAATAAATCTCTAGATATATTAAGACAATTTTAAAAATCTGAGACCACTAAATAATGAACATTTCCTACTACCTACTGGTTAGTGACAGATTGTCAATATAGGCAATAGTTGTCCCAAATGAATAGGACACAAAAAATTACCCCTCCTTCCCATGTATGTTATCCTCATGACTTTCTAGCTAAGAAAGACAACTAGGACCCATTCCTATAGAATAACCCTTCACCTTTGAATCAGAATGCAGTTTTTACCTTGTATATCTTAAATTAGAGTTTGGGGGCTTTAGGGTTCTGGTTTAGGGGATAGTCTTATTATATTCTTCCTTGGTTGGTCCATACCTTAAGAATTGTGTTCACCTGAAATTGAAAGTTAGTAATAACATTGTTAATCTAGGGAATTTCCAGAAAAGAAGAGAGAAGATCAGCGATAGGCCTGGCAGTCATGCCTCATGAGGAGTATTTGAGGAAACTAGGAGTATTTACCCATAAAAAGAGAAAGCAGAGAAAACCTGATATTTGATTTCCTTCAAGTATCTGAGAGGCTATCATGTGGAAGAGGGTTTGCTCCTATTCTGCTTGGTCCCAGGGAACCAAAGTAAGAGCACTGGATGGAATTCATAAAGGGGTGAGATTATGAATTAGCTTCCTAACAATTCTACCTATCCAAATGTGGGTGGTAGTGATAGTAGTGGTAGTGGTAGTAGTGATGGTGGTGGGATAGAGGTAGTCCATTTCTTCTTATTTAAGTTATTTAAGCAAATACAGAATAATTACTACTCAAGTGTGACAAAGAAGAGGTTTCTTTTAAGGTGTGGTTGGGTTAGAACTCCAAGTTTCCTTTGAATTCTGACATCTTTTGGTTCTGTTTTAAGAATTTAAGACCTTTGGTGATAAAGCCTTTGCTGTGTTAAATCTTTATTGTAGAATAATTTTGGCCCCTGAACCAAAAGTTGGAAAATGTTGATTTGATGATAAGGTCAGAAATGCTACCAGCCCATTCATATTATAACTGATATTGCTCTAGGAAATTAGAAGAAAGTCATAGGCCGATAGAGTTTCATCCAACCAACAAGGTAATATACTCTAATCCCCATTTTTGGAACATAGAAATACACTTGGACAATATAAGTGACTTACCTAAGGTAATTTTAACTCACCCCTGAATCAAAATCCCATATAAATGTTAATGTTCTGATTGTACTATATAATTAAATAAAATTCACTGGTTAGTTTAAAACAAAGATATGATTGGAATGGCAGATAATCAGGCATAGCACTTATTAATCATTATTTTTATGCTAAGTGTTGAGGAAAGAGAGACAAAAAGAAAGACAGCCTCTGTTCTCAAGTAGCTTATGGTCTAATGGAGGAAGATAATACATAAAGTGGGGCTGAAAGGCTGAGATGGAGCAGTGATGAAGAAGATAAGGGAGGAACCAGGCACCCAGAAAAGGCCATGATGGCTAATTCTGGAAATTCAGAAGCACAGTAGGGGAAGGATTCGCTCTGTATTGCTTCTGTCTCCACATTGGTAGATTCAGTCCTTGCTTCACATAAATATGCTATTCTTAATAAATAAATACCTCAAATAAATATGGCTACTGAATGAAGTCTGTTCCCCATAGTTTGATATTTGATATTCTTGGCAGTCTAGTTTCAAACTACCTTTTGGATGATTTCTCTTCATGTAACTTACTGCCAAATTGGTTTACTCACTAATTTTCAATTCCTAAGTCTTTATCACAGATGTGAGACATAACTACAGCCTGATCCAATTACTGATGGAGTTCTTAGCCAATAAGCAGTTTCCAATGTGCATTAAGACAAATGAAATGCAAAAGTAGTGGGTAGTGTGCCACTTTTAGCTCTGGCAGAGTGCATTGTATATGAACAGGAAATAAAGCTTTTATGTTTGTGCCATGTGAGTCCATCACGGGAACCATATCAGTGAAATTGTCAGACCACTAGATCACTGAAGCATAGAAATGACATAATCAATGCATGTCAATGTTATCAATCCATTCTGCTTGCAATAAAAGAAAGAGTTCCTCAAGTGTGACCTATGAAGGCCATGAACTTTCACTATGCTTTAAAGACTGATAAATAGGAAGAATTCAGACGCATGGGAAGACTTACAGGAACTGATACAGAACAACAGCAATATAAAGAAATAATAAATGGAATGACATACAATAATGAAAGTGAAGACAACATTAAAACAACAACAGAATTTGTGTAAATGTTTTCCAAATGTCCAGGGTTAAAATACATTTTTCCCTTATGTTAAGAAATGACAACTAGCATTTGGTTTATAAATAAAATTGCAATGATTTGATTAGACAGGTTTACTTAATGTTTTTTTTAACAAGGTCTGTTTATGTATGGGTTGCTTATTTAGATGGAAGTCATTGATGTATCAAAAATTATCAATTAAATATAAAAAAGAAGACAAAAGTAAACATTCCTACTGCTTGACTATCTTTTTTCCAATAAGCAAATTAATGCATACCTTATTCTCAAATTCCTATTCTTTCAATGTATTTTTTTAATCAAGAAAGTAGGGGTTCAAAATTGAATATAAACAATGTTTCACTTTTCCACCCTGGAAAAAATTCAAACTTCATCCAAGACAAATCCATCAAGAAAAGATGCCTGAAAAAGCACATTTCCATCAATTCTATCATATTAAAATGAATTTTCCAAACTGGATAGGATGGTCCATTGACATTTTTAGCCTGGGAATTTTTCCAGATTTTCCAAAAAGTTTGTCCCACATGGAAAACCAGAAGGTTCTCATGGGCCAAAACTAAAGCCCAATTGTTTGGTATTATGCCAACTCAGGTGCCAAGGGCCTTCAAAGTCCAATTTCAATTTTCACAAGGAAACAAAAGCCATTGATTATTTTTCCAGTCAACACTCATTTTCTAAAACATCATCACAACTGAAAAAGGAATTCCATAGACCTGATTCTATGATCTCTTAGTATTGAAAGTAGCTTGTTAAAGCCAATAATGAAAAGATCTTAAAAGCTTTATCCTGGGTTTATGCCTTTGTGCATAGGTTAAGATACAGAATCTGACCATCAGGCATGCGTGCTAGCCATGGGATACAATCAAGTCCAGTTGTATGGTCATCCTGGTCAGAAATAGAGAAGTAATAGAGACAACAGCAACCCCAAGTTGAAAGACTCTCATCAAGGCACTTGAATAAATTCCCATAGTGCCAGGAATGTGGGTAGAATTTCCATAGGTAGTATAATATTATGAGTCCATCGCCCTGTGGAAAAACCATTAAAATTACAGGCTTTTTTTTCCCCCATGTATTCTGCAAAAAGTAATTGAGTCTACTCCATACAAGGATTGTGGCAGAAGTTATACATTATATAAAACCATATGACACAACTCTGCTTGTCCTCATGGAGCTTTCCATTTGTTGAGAAGATAGATATTAGCATCAAGAATGTTCATTAAACAAAAGATCAATTACCTCCTAAGGGAGTCTTACCCTGAGCAAAGAAATTTTACGAATGGGACCAACTGTATTCTCTGAGATGGTTTTTCTTATAGAAACTTCTTTAAGTAATTGGTGAAGCTATAAGGCCCAAAGACCACATTTTCTAAACCAAAATTTGGGACTCATAGGCTGACAGAAAAGATTGTCTTTATGCAAAGCCTTCTTGGGAGTTCATTTTCATTTCTTGAAACCCTCACTGTCCTGGAGAATCCTGGACATATGGTCACCTTATGCAAAAATGAAACTGTTTTCTCTCAGTAGGGGAGATTGCTAGCTCCAGCTGGGCAGCTTTTCACTTGAATGTAAAAGGTTGGGATAGATGACTTTTAAGGTCCCTTTCAGAGTCTATGACACTGTAGGATCATGACTAAAGCACTTGAATATGGGTTTAAAGAAAAGTTGTGAGGAAGGCACAAAGGTTATTTGTTGTGTTGCTATTTGGTTTTGGATTTTTTGGTGCTCTGTAGCCTATAAACACACATACATACACACACAAAATTTATATGCATATATATATACATATGTGCATGTACATATACACAAAACGTTTTTACATTGTACACATATACATGTATATACATATGTGCATGTATATGTGTATATAATATATATCTTACATATTATATACATATACATATATATTCCAGATCCTAAGGGGAGAATTGGCCAGAATTTATTTTCATTTCCAAGGTTTCCAGACAAGATCTCTCAGGATATAGGTCCCTTGTGACACCTATTTCATGAAGAATTGTAACAGAATAGAGTGTTCCAGTTTTAAAAAGGAGGTTGACCATTTTCAAAGATCATTAAAAATTTTATCAAACTTTCTATAACAAAATATTTGTGATGTGCTAATAATTATTAACAGCGTGTGGAAAAAAAAAAAAGAATTTCACACTGTCCCTTTCCTTCTTCACCAGCTACCCTACAGAAATCCATTGTCCCTCTCCTGACTTTGTGCTGTTTTTCACTGTATGTCCTCAATCTTAGCTAGTTTAATCATCCATCCAATTTTTCCATTGTATTTATTTAAGGTCATTGGAAAAAGTCACAAAAATCTAGGAAAGATAATTATCACCCTGAATGAGTCAGCAACCAAAATTATCCTAAGAGACAGAGCCAAATATAATAAGATAAAATTTGATAGGGATGAATATAAGGCTTAATCTCTGCCTCTGACATATATACTAGCTATGTGACTGTAGATAAATAACTTAACCTCTCTGTGTCCCAGAAAATTCCATAAGTCCCCCCTATTAGAGATGAGATGCCTGGTTTGCTTTGGTAGACAGATTATCCACACTGGGAGTTCCTTACACAAATATAATCACAGATTTATGCCCTCACCTTCCCCCTCAAAAATGAAATCTTATACTTGAATTCCTAAGATGGAGGAGGCATGGCTAAACAGCAACTCTTCCAAAAACTATATGAAGTGTCTTCTATAAGATTTCCTTTCCAGTTGTCCCCTCCCTTTCCATCATGGCTAGTCTCTTCCCTCTAAGATTTCCTCTAATTGAACATGTATATGTTCCATATGTTCAGAATAGCTTATTTGTGTTGTCTCTTGAATTAGAATCTTACAGGGACCAAGTTTTTATTTTTGTATTCTTAGTGCTTAGCACTGTGTCTAACTTATAGTAAGTACTTAGGGTTAAGTTTGACACTTCCTTAACAAGTCAATAGCAGAAGTGTAGATATGCATTAAGGCATGACTTGGATTGGATGACTTTTTGAGGTTCCTTGAAACTGATATTCTGTGATTCTGAACTCAAATTTACTTCACTACTAAAAATATATTACATAATTTCAATTGCACTGCTATGTATGCAATATGGATTATTCAGACTCTACTCTCAGGACCAGATCGCATACTATCTACCCCAACCAACTCCAAAGGAGCACTCTTTGATATCCTGAGGAAGCTAAAAGGGGAAAGTCTTTCTTTTCTGCCATTGACTCACGTTTCCATTTTAGGGATCTAGTGACTAGTCCTAGTTTTATTTAATTAGTTACCATCATATTAGCTTTATAAAGAAATATTTACTTTAAAAATATAGCAAGAACAAAGTAAGAGGACTTCTAACATCTCCGGGTCACAATGGCTCTCATATTACATCTTAGGAATTGGGGGGCAGGAATTAGGTTCACAGTTTAATTCAATGTAGCATTGTTCCCACCAAGTTTACTTTCCAGCCTGTAGTGCTAGTGTCCACTGGGTTATTGTTCCTGACCCATGGTTCTCAGGATTTCTTTGCCAAGATGACTATATTATCCAGCTTGGATTCCTGAAATCTCAGATCCTCATTACTCATGCTTTCAAGCCAGATTGGAGACTCCACTCTTTGTACTTTGAACAGAAAAGAAAAATGAAAAGACTAAACATTCTGGTCCATTTCTCAGTGCCACATGCTCTTTCCTGGTGTGACAACGAGGCTCTATAGACCTTCAGTTTATCTCTCCTCTCCTACACTTTCCTTTAGAGCCTCCCATGCACTGAGCTAACTCTGCCAATGTTTGTATCAACCTCATCATTTATGAAAACATCCAGGGGGCAGCTGGGTAGCTCAGTGGATTGAAAGCCAGGCCTAGAGACAGGAGGTCCTAGGTTCAAATCTGACCTCAGACACTTCCCAGCTGTGTGACCCTGGGCAAGTCACTTAACCCCCATTGCCTTAAAAAATAAAAAATGAAAACATCCCTGGAAAATATTCTGCCAAGGAAAGTAAACTTGTTCATAGCATTCAAAATTTCTCCATTGTGCTGACCTCACTGTTGTCTGTCTGTGAAATCTGGACAGTATACCAGCCCCATGGCACAAAATTGAATTGGTTCCATTTGAATTGTCTTAGGAAGACTCTGAAGATAAGGTATTGGACACTCAGGTTCTTTCTCAAGCTGAACTGCTAGGCATTCAAACTGTGCTACAAAGAACTCATCTCCAATGGGCTACCTACATTGTTCAAATACCATATCCATTTTTACCTAACAGACTATTTTATAGAGACTTCATACTAGGCAAGTGCTCATCCGAGGTCAGAAGAAGCAATACAAGGATACTCATAATGTCTCTTTGAAGAACTTTGGAATTGATTGTGAGACATAGGATTGTCCAGCATGTCATGCCCACATCAAGAAGGTACTGTGTTCTATGAGCAGAGCAGAATTGTAGTCATTTGAAAGAACGGTGAAATGTGCAAATTGAGAAATATCTCCACCCCAAATGTCCACGGGGGCTGTTTGTACTCAATCTATGGTAGAATCCTCCTGAGCTTATATTGGTCTGATCAGTTACAGTCAGACACTTTGTGTATTGACCCCAACATAATGATGTCATTTTGGGTCTTCTTCCAGTACACCAGAAAACAACCAGCCAACCAAGCCTAAGGTGGAGGATATTAGGAAATGGAAGAGGAAAGAGACTGATAGCCCTCTGACCTTTTTGCCTTTTCATATGATGGGAATGAATCTTTATATGTGAATGCTGCAAAAATCAAATAAAATTAATTCAGAAGCCTTTGATTTTGAGTAAGTTTTTTTTTAAAGATGATAATTCTGGATTATATAGCCAATGGGAAAAAGGCTATTCCCAATCATGTGAAAGTCCAACATAGAATATTCATACATACTCCTAGAAACAAGTTTTCAGTGACTTTTCTGAATCAAGCTCCACATGCCCTTAACTCCCATCTTCATTCCCATCTTATTTGAAAATTTTGCTCTTTCTGGCAAAGAGAGAGGGACACATTTTAAACACATTATCCATGCTTCCCATCTAAAAAAAATTCTCTGGAGCCTCTGGGGAGGCATCTCTATTGTCCTTTCATTTGCTTCCCCAGTGCCATACAGAAAAGAGTGTAAAAACAATCAATGTGTCACAATCTTTCACAATCTCATGTGTAGGCAAAACTCGTAATTATCTCATGAAATCAAAGTTTTGTACATTCAACAAAAATTTCACAGTTAACTAAACATTATTTCTTGTTCAGTGCTCATGAAATTCCTGACATGCTAGAATGCCCTTCCTCAATAAACAAGTAAATAAAAAGAAAAACAAAACCAAATAAAACAAAGGTTTAAAGAAATCTTCCTATCTTGAATGGACATGACTCAAAGAGAGATTTTAAACCAGATGAAGCTCTCCCTATAAGGATATAGAACTTTTTGTTAATTAGGTCTAATCTTTTCACTCTTAAACAATAAGAGTATCCTGAGTGAAACCGATTTCATGATTCAAGGCCATCAAGCTGAAGTCTGAACAAAATTATATGGAATTATTATTAAATTAAATTATTATTAAAAATTACAAGGAATATTAAAATTTTTTGAGGAATCGCTTTATAGACAAACCCCTTAAATGTCAAGGCAAATTCCTATAATTCTTTATTCCAATAGGCACTCAGATTTTCCTGCCACTATAAGAATAATCCAAATTAAATTGTAAATTCACTTGATAGAGTGAATTTGTCTAGAAAGAATGACTCAAAGCATTGAGTCTGGAGTCAAGAAGACTTGAGTTCAAATTTGACCTCTGACACTTACTAGCTGTGTGACCCCAGGCAAATCACTTAATCTCTCTCTCCCTCAGTTTCCTCATCTGTCAAATGGGGATAATAATAGCATTAACTCAAAGGGTAATTATAAGGATCAGCAGAAATCATAAATGTAAAATGCTTGGCACAGTCACTGCCTCCTATCAGCTTCTATATAAATGTTTATCCCTTTCCCATATACTATTTTTTAAAGATTATTGTTAATTAATACTGTCTAATTTGCTTGTTAAGACAAATATAACTAATCTAGTTCTTTGAATGCTGTCTTTCCCATTAGATAGTAAGTTCCTTGAGAGTAGGGACTATTTTTTTCCCTTTCTTTATATTCCCCAAATTGATCACAATGCCTAGCATATTGTAGGTGCTTAATAAATACATGTTTAGTGCATTTATTTAACAAGTAGGTAAAGTTAGAAAAATAGGGGAGAAAAAGGTCAAATGCTTGGGGTTTCTAGGCACACAGGCAAAATTTCTTCAATAAAATTCAGTTGCATTAAACAAACATAGTATTGAAAGACCTAAAGAAGGCTTCTGACATGCTGGAGGAACCACTATGAAAGAGGCAGCATACTATAGGGAAAAGTCCATTGGATGTGGAGCTGGCCCTAGGCTTGAATCTCACCTCAGACATTTATACAATATGTGATCAAAGGCCAGTCTTAATTTCTCTGAGCCTCAGTATCTCCATTCAGAAGATAAAGATTACACATAGATATAGTATCAATCTCTCAGGGTTTTTCTAAGGATTAAATGAGATTATGTATAGTACTTTGCAAACCTCACAAGCACCAATGTAAATGTTAATTATTGCTGTTATTATATTATCTGAGGTACGGTTGTGTCCAACCTGACTGCCAGTCCTATGTCTGATACATACTGGATTAATAATTTAACTGTTAATTCTCTAAGACCATCTGAGAGCCAATTCTCACTTAGGGAGTTTACTCAGAAGGAATGCTCCACAGCAAAGAAATAATACACTTTCATGGAGATCAAGGATCCATAAGTACTACAGAAAATCACCTGGGCACTCACTACCACTAAATAATTCTTCCACTCAATCTTTATTGACTTTTTAATATCATTCCATATAGGAACAATTCTGGTGTTTGCTTCTCGAGCCTTCAACAACAACTCTGTCCCTACATTTAGTGGCTGATTTAGTTTCCTACTTAATAAAAAAAAATTGAAACAATCTAAAATAAGATATTTTATCTCCACATCTCTATTTCTTAAAATTTATGGACTTACTTGATCTACTCTCTCTTTCCCTCTGGTCACAGAAAAACATTCCTTCTTTTCACTCCTCAGTCCTTTTTAATTGACTTCTGCCCTTTCCTCATGCTAAAAATGTTATTGGTAAACCCAGTGGCCTGTTTTTAAGTCTTCTTCCTTTTTATCTTCTTTGTAAGGCTGATACTGTTGACCACCCACTCCTGAATACTCTTTTCTCCTTGGCTTAAGATAAATCACACATTTTAAAATTCTCCTCCTCCTTTTCTTTTTCCTTTTTCTATATTTATCATTAGCTCCTAATTTTCTTCCCAGTCCTTCAATATATGCATTCCTTAAGTGTCTGTCCTTGACTCTCCTTTTCTAGGCTTATATTCTCTCATGGTCATCTCACTCATTCCCATAGCTGCACTATCACTTTTTATGATAATCATTCTTAAATCTATGTAGTAAGCTACCCTCAGACCTGTAGCTTCCACTACAATCATGACATTTCCACCTACACATACTTCTAGCCCCTTAAATTACAGGTCCAAGTCAAATTAATTGCTTTTTCATTTGAATTCTCTTCCTGTGCCATGAGTATTTTCCTATTTCCCATGTTAGTAACTTGGAAGTAATTATTGACTCTTTTACCTCTCTTTCCTCTCATAGCTAACTGTTTATCAAGTCACATCAATTCAACTACCTTAACAGTTCTGATTTCCATACCCTCATGTCTATTCTCATTGACATTACTCTGACACAAGCCCTTTTTGCCATTTGCCTAGACTACCATTCCAATAATCTCTACCTTGTTCAATCCATGGTTCTTAAGGTTGTGATGCTTATCTTCTTAAAGCATAGTCACACTTCTGTTCAAAAGGCTTAAAAGGATCCCTTTTTCCTGTCAAAGAAAGTTCAAATTCCCTTGCTTGACATTCAAAGCCCTTTCACAACATGGTACTGCTCTATCTTTCCATCTTTCTTTAAACTGCTTGCCTTTGTGAACCAGCCAAACTGAATTGGGTTTTGACCCCTATAAATGCCCTGTGCTCTCCTGTGTCCATGCTTTTGTTCATATTGTTCTCCATGCTTTGAAAGTCCTCAGTTCATTTCAATAAACATTTATTAAATATCTACTATGTGCCAGGCACTGTGCTAGACACTGGAGATACAAATATGAAAAGGAAAGACAGTACCTGACCTCAAGAACCTTACAGTCTAATGAAGGAAGCCAACATACATCTTTATCCTTCTCTTCATCCATCAAATTCTTATTCATTTTTTGAAACCTTATTCAAATGTTAGCTCTTCAAGGAACTTTTCCCTTATCATCCTTCCAGTCAGTAATGACTTTGCCTTTTTGGCTCCACAGTAATTGCAACTCTCTCTAAATACACTTACATAACATTGGACATCATCTGGGTTTGTATCTTATCTCTCAGCCCCTCCCAGATTCTAAGCTCCATTAGAACAGGAAATATTTTTTTTTTCTTTTCTAATGCCTAGTGAATCAATCTGAACTTAGTGGACACAAGAAAAATTCTCTAAAAAATGAATGAATGGGTAGATGGGTGGATGGAATGGATGATATATTAAGGGAGTTACAGGTTCATCTTAACATAAATAAAACATCTTATAATACATATTTTAACTGAAAAAATGTGTTTTACTCATCCTGTGGTCACTTTAATTATCTGACATAATGTTAATAAGTTGATAAAATGATCATTATGCTTTGCTCATTTGAACTCTCTGTAGGATTTTCTATTCTGAAATGTTTGTTAATGCTTGGGATTTTCTCAGTCAGTGGGAAGCTGTGTGGTCTGTCTTATCAGAGCTTCTCTCTATCCCTTAAATTCAAAGCCTTAGTAGGGTGTGGTTTTCCCCATTAAAAGCTGCTTTGGACTAAACCCACTTTATCATGATAATGGCCAATGGCCTTGTAATCATAATTCCTGTTTGGCACCCTCACAATCAAGTTCACTTGAGTCATGGTTTTGCATTTTCTCTTGGGATAGAAAAAGCAAACCCATTCTTATGGGACATGTTTTTTATATTTTCCTGCTTTTATCTTAAATGGGATTATAAGTGAATAATCCAAAAAGGAATGAGATAACATGCAATACCACAATCCACATGGAAAGAAGAGCAGATATAGTTCATTAATATTTTTATCTTCTGACTTGTCCTCTTTCCATGCCTCCCCCCTTTTCACTACATTTCTCTCTTCATTTTCTCCCTCTAGCTTTTGTCTCTTTCTTTTTCATTCCTTCCTCCTTTCTTTTTTATATTTCCCACCCCTTCCTTTTTCAGTATCTTCCTTCCTCTCTTCTTTTCTCCACCTGTTCCTTTTCCCCTCCCTTTCTCACTTTTCCCTTCTATTCCTTCCTCCCTCCCCTTCTCTATTCCTCCAGTCTTCCTTTCCTCCCTCCCTTCTTTGCATCTCTCCCTCCTTCCTCCCTTCCCCCTTCCCCCTCCCTCTCTCCCTCTCTCCCTCTCTCCTTCTCTCCCTCTTTCCCTCCCTCCCTCCCTCCCTCCCTCCCTCCCTTATTTCTTTCTCTCTTTCTCTCTTTCTCTCTCTCTCTCTCTCTCTTTCTCTCTTTCTTTCTCTCTTTCTTTCTTTCTTTCTTTCTTTCTTTCTTTCTTTCTTTCTTTCTTTCTTTCTTTCTTTCTTTCTTTCTTTCTTTCTTTCTTTCTTTCTTTCTTTCTTTCTTTCTTTCTTTCTTTCTTTCTTTCTTTCTTTCTTTCTCCTTCCCTATATACTTCCTTTCTTTCCTTCCTTCTCTCCCTCCCTCTTTCCATCCCTCCCTCACTCCCTTCTTCCTTCCTTCCTTCCATCACTCGTTTGTCTCAGTCTTTTATTTTCTTAATAAAATAGATTGGAATACTGGGAATAAGGAAAAGAAAAATGAAGCAATCTGTTATTTCTTTGTCTCATATATATATGTATATATATACATATATATAATAGAAACAAATATATATATACATATATATATATATATATGACCAAGAACATTTCTTTGATGTACTTTAGTGTCTAATATATTATTCTTGAGCAAACTTAAATTCACAGGATTATAGAATTAGAATTGAAAGGGACTTCACTGTCCATTAATTACATTCTTTATTTTTTTTAAAGATTAGGAAACTGAGGCCCAGTAAAGATTAGATATTTACCTAAGGTCACAGGGATAGTAACATACAAAGCCAAGATTTGAACTCAGATCCTTTTTTTCTAAACCCAGTGTTCTTTCTCCTATACTGTGCTAACTGCTCAAGAATTTTAATTTATCCATTTAACAAGTACTTAATTAAACATAGGTGCTAGACATTATGCTAAACATAGAGATATAGGGCAAAAATATTTATTACTATCATGCTAATAAAAACAGCTAAAATTTCAATAGCATATTAAAGTTTGAAAAGCACTTTAGATATATTATATAATCTTATCCTCATGAAAATGTTATACAAAAAGTACTATTATCATCCCATTTTCCAATGAGGAAACTGAGGTTGATAGAGATCAAGTGAATTTTCCAGAGCATATAACTAGTAAATGTTTGAGTCAGAATTTGAACTCCAACCTTCTTGTTTCCAAGTCTAACATTTTATTCACAATGCCATCTAGTTACTTATTACTTTTGGTTAGGAGAAAATAACTTGTACATGGGGAAAAAATACAAAATACTCACAAAATACTACATATTACTTTTAGGAGGCAGTACTTGAATTATACCTTGAACAAAAATTAGCCTATCTGTGTAAACACCTTCTCTGTGGGAAAATGTGTATGAATTTGAATACCAAATATGGTACTTTCATGCTCTCTCCTGCCAAAACTAACTGTCCCTACTGTTCTAAGATCAAAAGGTCTTAAATATGTACACCTTCAAATTTTTAATAGCAAATTAATATATGTAGATATTGTGAGGTGGTCCAGACTATGGAAGTGACATGATGAAGATTTTGACTTAACAGTGCTAAAATATCAGGCTTCTCTGATCAAAACACCTCTTCCTTCTTTACCACCCCTGTGATTTAAAGTTTGTTTTTCCTCTATTAGAATGTAAACTTCTTGAGAGCAAGGACTAGGTTACTTTATATATTTGTATTTCCAGTACCCAGCACATAGTACATCCTTGATCAATTATATTTCATATATCCATTCAAAAATGATTTGTGACTCACAAAAAGCACGAGGCAGTCAGAATAAGAATAAATCATACAATTAGGAATAATAACAACAAACCTCACTAAAGGAACATTCTGAAGTGCTGTTTACAGAGAATTTTCCTTGCAAGAACTCTGTGAAGCAAGTCATACAAAAAATATTTTCCCCATTTTGAAGATGAAGACACCAAGGTCCAGAAAGCTTAAGTTACTTGCCTATGTAAATAAGCTAATAAAGTATCAAAGCAAGATATACAGGTCTCCTGATATTCAGCACAAACCATTTCCCCTGCTAACATGTTCCCTCACATATATCCTGTACCCATGTGGACGCTGGGCTATGATGACATTTTGTGTGACAGGAAATGGTAAATGTACCTTTTACTGACCCATCAGTTTTTCAGTTTCTTCAGACTTCTCATCTACATTGTTTGCTTTGAATTACTGAAGTAGACTACAACCCAGATATTGTGATTTGAGATTCATCAGAAATCTCCCTTTGAAAACAATTTCTCCCTTGAAACGCCTTGCATTAGAGCGGGAGATCTGTGAACCTATTTTTTTTTAAACAAGAGTATATTGATAATTATATTTCAATATACTTGATTTCTTTTGTAATTCTATATATTTTACTTTATTCATTTGTAAATATTGTTCTGAGAAAGGGTCAATAGGTTTCCAGGGACAGCTGAAAGGGTCTGTGATGGAAACAAACAAACAAACAAAAAAGAACAGAAAGCAGGGCTTTGACTACGGGACAGACACAGGGCAAGTTAGTTCTGATGGGGAAAAGCAGGGCACACAAGACAGAGAAGTAATTGAAAGGTCCTTGGTATGGAACACTGCCCAGCAAGGGCAACTGAAATAGGGGCCTCTATTCAGCCAGTGGGCAGCGTGAGATATTGGATGCCTGGAGGATGAAAGAGATGATGGTAAAAATAGAAAGCAACTATTGAAGACAAACTTAGACTCTTTTAAAATTTGACCTAGAGCTGGCCTCTCAGGATGGCTATGGCTGTCCACACAACTCTATGCAAGGAGTCATTTGGCCAGTTTAGTGAGTGAAATCCTTCAAAATCATCCAAGAGCCATATTTTACTGAGCCTCTTTACATAGACACAACTAGGAGATCAGGAGATGATGGTCTTGAAGAACCTTGAAATAAGTCAGGAGCCTGTTGACCCTTCCAGTAGTAGGTGGGATAATTACTGGTACCCTTAATATGACCAAAAATAGTAATATCCTTTGGTGACCTGTGTTAGTAAAGTCCTCTTTCTAAGGCAAATATAATGAAGAGAATTTTCCACCCTTTCTATGAACTTGCTGCTTATCCTGGATTTAGTCACATTTCCAAATGAAGACAATCAGGGAACTGGAGAGATAAAAAAAAAATTACAGTACCATATTAGGGAAAAGAAACTGGAATTTCATGACAATGTGGCAGTTCTTTTGAACTCCAGCCTTCATTGTTGACTGAAGACTTACTAAAAGGCTAAGAATGGCATTCATGGATTGTCCAACTGATAAAGGGAGAACAAAGAGAAACCATTCATTTGATACAGAACAAGCATTGCCCAAACTGAAGGAACACGGGAACTAGCTAAGTTAGGTATTAACTTGAACAAAGTTTATTTGGCTCAGCCTGTTGTTGTCTTCTATAGAGAGAATGTCCTATTTCTTATAGGCACACATGGCTGCCACATTCCTTTATAATGACATGCTGGCTTTCCATGGAAGCATTAGTGACAACAACATCACAGCCCCAACAGTTGTTCTAATGAAAGCCTCTATCCTTTTACTAAGCAATATGTGAACTTCTTATAACCAAGCTGGACCATATGTGACCTCCATTTTCTTCTCTTTGATTCTAATCCTAGCTTCTTGGAACTATCATTTAATGATGACTGGTTAAGATTTGTTGAAATAACCCTATTTTTTGAACTTTTATGAAAATAAAGGGAAAGCATAGTTTTCTGGAAAGAGCCCTGGATACAGTGGGTCAAAGGATCTGAATTTGAAATCTAGTTAAACTCTAGACTGCCCATGTGATCATGGACAAGGCACTTGACCTCTGTGAGCTTCAGTACCTCATCTAGAAATTGAGGATAGGTGAACTCTAAGGTCCTTTCCAGCTCTCCTCTAAGAAGTAAAAAGAATGATTTGAGAACTAGACTAAATTATCAAGCCAAGGCAAATGGTTATTGCTTCACTTACCAAAGAGTGTAGAAAGTTAATCATGTGAAAAGGAAAGAAAGATTTCATCATATCAGATCAACTGGGAATTCCCTAACAGAGTTGACCTTTAGCAGGATCCCACCCCTAAAAAGAATGCACATCTTGTTCATAATTTCCCAATAACAAGTTAGAAAAGTCAACTCACTGAAAAGGTGGCATTTGATATGGTTAGCAGATGCCCTCCTTTCCATTACCCCCATGACCACATTAGTTCAGGCCTCACGCTACAATTGAATGTTCTAACAATAGACCTTTCTCTCATCTCTTTCCCCTACAATTTAAATTATTGGTAATAAACTAAATCAAGATCTGAGTTCCAATTTAACCTCTGCTCCTTCTTAGCTGTAGAAACATGAGCAAGTCACATAACTTCTGCTGCCTCCACTTCTCCATCTGTAAAATGAAATAATAAAAAAGTCTTATTAGACTGTGAAGTATTTAAGAACAAAGATAGTCTTTTACCTTTCTTTCTATTCCCAGTATTTGAATTAGTGGTTCAGTGGTAAATTCTCACTTTCTATACCAAGACTTGAATTCTATTCCCCACCAATGTAGCTACTTTATGAACAGCTAGGTAGTATAAGGGATAGAGCACCAGGAATGGAATCTGGAAGACCAGAATTCAAATCTTACCTCAGCTATTTGGCAGCTGTGTGACCCTAGGAAAATAATTTAATCCTTTTGGATCCAGTTTCCTCATCTGTAAAATGAACTGGAGAGAAAATAGCAAATGATTCTAGTATCTTTACCAAGAAAAACCCAAAAGGGGTCAGAAAGAGTCTGACATTACTGAAAAAAGCAAGCAAATAAACAAACAAACAAAAATTGACTAAAAAAATAACAAGGGCATGTTGTAGGAACTAAATACTTAGTGATTTATAGTAGTTATAAAGATAAATTTTACATTTGAGATATTTCATTCCACTGCTCAGAAACCTCCTCATTGCTTAAAGGATGGCGCCCCAACTCCTTTGCCTGACATATGACACTACACGGTTTCCCAAATTGCTCTAACATTTGTTACCAGTCCTTCTTGTACTGTTTTGTAATGTACTGAAAGGTTATTTAAATCTTGGGTTGCTTCTCTCTTTTCCTTCAATCATTTAAGGAAGATATTCCCTCAAAATCAGCTTCCTGAGGAGGCAGCATGATGTCCTGTTTCCATACAGCTCTTGGGATCTAAAGATCTGAGTGCAAGTTACTGACCCACACTGTGTGATTTTTGATATACATCTTAAACTCAGGCAACCTCAGTTTCCTCATTTGTAAAATGGAGATGATAACAGTCCTCTTCACAGGGCTTTTGTGAAAGCAGTTCATTGTAAACCTTGAAGAATTCTATGGTTGTGAACAATTGGTAGTGCTATCAATAACTTATACACTACTCTGACTTCTAGTAGTACTTTGGGGCTGAATATAAAGTTATAAAAGAGATGGGATAAGTGTCCTTGGAAGTCTTCAGGAAGAGGCTGGATGACCCTTATTGCCTCTCTTCTGTAAGGTCAAAATAGTTTTCTAATTGATCTCCCTAATTCAAGTCTTTTGCCATTTCTATTTCTTTCTCCAACTATCAGAGTGATTTTTCTAAAGCATAAGTCTGACCATATCAGCACCACCACCTATTTAACAAACTCCCATTACCCTCAGGCTCAAATATATGATCTTTTGTTTGGCATTTAAAGCTTTTCATGACCTTAGACTATGTGCTCCTTTAGAGCAAGGACTGTCTTTTCATCTTCTTTCTCCCTCCAGAGTTTATCCCAGTACCTGGAACATAGTAGGTACTTAATAAATATTTATTGATTGACCAGCTAACAAACCTGGATCCTTCCTACCTCAGCAGTCTTTTGATCCTTTACTCTCCTCCACAATTGCTACATTCCAGTTCTACTGACTTGTCTGGTGTTCCTCACTAACACTACTCCATTTCCTATCTCTTCATTGGTTGTTGCCTATACCTAGAATGGTCTTCCTTTTCACCTCTATTTAGAAGCTCTGGCTTCTTTTTAAGACTCAATTTCAATTATACCATCTTTTAAGGCCTTTTCTGCTCCCTACCCACCTACTCAATTACTAGAGCCTCTCCCTTAAGGTTTCTGATCTCTGTATCTATTTGGTATAGACCTACTTATGGTGTTCTTTGTTTGCCCCACTCTACTTTTCATTCTCTCCCCTATTATAATGTGAGTTCCTTGAGGGCAAGGACTACTCACCATTTCTTTTTTACCCTCAGCACTTTAAACTATTGGTTTATAAACAAGTGGTTATGGAGCCTCTCTTTGAAAACATTGGATGAGAGCAAACTTAGCTCACCAAGCATCCATTATTATGTCCATCACATATATATTATATTATATACATATATTATATAGCTCTAATTGTTGAAGCACTCCTTTTCATTTCTGGAGACTTGATATCGTCCATGTTGGCAATATGTCAGTTTCTCTTACCTATCCATATTTATCTATTACTCTCTGTTCTAAGACTAAGGGTAATATTTGCTCCCCTAGCCATGAGTCACCTCAATTTTATATTCTATCATTGTGAACCTCTAGTAGCTAACCTGAAAATTAAATTAACCATAACATTCCCTGATTTCATTTAATTGAATGTTATATTCTATTTTTAATTTAAATTTAATTTAAAATTTTGTTTCAATTCAACAAAAATTTTAAAAGTGTTCACTATGTGTATGTCTCTGTGCTCAATACTGAAATACAAAGATTAAAAAATGTTATGCCCTTGTCTTCAAAGAATTTACATGTTACAAGGTGAGGGCAGATAAAGGTGAATGAGACTTGTATAGCAATAACAAATAATAATAATTAATAATAATGATAAAACTGTAGGGTGTGTTTGAGCAAAGGGGAATCCAGACAAAGTGTTCTGGGAAAATCTGAGGAGAGACAAGACGTTTTTCATCCCAGCACCTATTGCAGGATTATACATGTAGAATAGTAGCATAGAGCTTATTAATTGCTCAGTAATTGAATTGAGTCTTGTAATTAAAATACACATCTGGTCCTAATTCCTATCTATAGTCACAGCAGCCTCAGGAATTCTAGGACATTGGATTCAGTTTATAGAAACTCAATATGACTGAATCCACCATAGTGAATTTAAAGATAAGGTACCCTCAACTTCATGTACAAATTTTCCCCCAGAACAATGTGACAGAAAATCCACCACTTTTCTCCAAATCAGCCTTCCTTTAATCCCTGAGCAGCTGCTGTCTGGTAAGAAGAATACTTTCCACTAATGAGTGAGAAAAAAGTCAGATCCCCCTTTACTCCCCACCCCAACCTCAGCAACACTTGATCCTTCTCTCCTAGAAGTCTGGAGTTGCAGTTCTGAAAGGCTTCACAGACACTTCGCCTTGGCTTCGGACATTAATAAGTTTGATCCCTCAATTTATGTAAACTGTAGGTTGTAAGGGATGTAGAGAATGAGAAGGTTAGGTGAGTAGTAACAGGGATCCCATCCTATAAAAGGAATTAAGGGGTGAAAATTTGAAGAACTTAAAGCAGTGTTTTGCAGATGAAAAGAATGTACTTAATGTGTGTTATTTCATGACAAAGCCAAAAGCATGGTCTCCACCCCACTTCAGGGCAGAACAGCCACTGGGCTGCAGGCTGCCTTCTGCTTGGCATCATTCAGTGAGTGAAGGGAATTATCCAGATGAGGATACTAGGTGGACCAATGTGAAGTACAAACTCTAAAGAACACAGCTTTATTCATTCATTCATGTGCTTATTGATTGATTGGATTTTTTGGTCTTAGATACCCATGTAAGAAAAAGATTCCCTATGAAAATGAATATAACTATGAGAGTAAGGATTGAATTGGGACCGACACTGATCTCAATAGCAGATGCTGGCATGGGGTGAAATTATTTTTTGAAACTCCTTTGCTTTTCCTGGTAAAGTAGTTAGAGTTGTATTTTCATGCTAGAAGGAAAAAGTGATGAAAAGTCCTTAAACCCTAAGAAACAAAATCCTTGATTTGTATCCAACCTCTCTGCAAAACAAGATCCCATATGGTCATAGCTGGTCTTAGTAGGACTGGAACAAATCAGATGATGCACCTTTTTAAATTTGGCTTCTCTGTTTTCCCCTATTTCAGTCGTGATCATGATCATATTGCTGACTCTGCTTATCATCCCAGGTGGGTGAGGATAGTGTTTAATATTTCAATTCACTTAGCACCACCTTTTTTTTTAACCATTTAACCACCAGGGGGCCAAGGGATGGTTTTCTCAAACTCACCCTTTATGGTTGTAAGCTTCATCCACACCAAAGGAGACTTGGGGAACACTCCAAACTATCCAAGACTCTGGAGAGGAGTTACCTCTATTGCTTAACTCCACCCCTTTTGTGGGTGATTGCTTGCCCGTTTAGTCTCAAGTTATTTTCTGTGTAGCTTGATTTTTGGATTGGTCCCCACCCACCTTCTTCCCTTGATTCTTTGTCTCATTTGAATCATAAAAGAATAACTTAATGAAATCAATTATACAAATATGTTTTAACTAGATATATGCACTTCTTTCCCCATACCCATAGAAGCAAAAGGAACAAAATCAAGTATATTAAAACAACTACTTCATGGGCTGCACATCCATAGCACTTCCAAACCCAGGCAGCCCCCACCCAGTCTACAAACTGGCCCAAACCCAGGATTTCCCAAACATAATTCTATTACTTAAACTCAGGTTTCTTCATAAGTTGTTTCCTTGTGGAGCTAGCAAGCATTCCCAATGTTCTTATTTTCATAGCCTCCTAGAGGCTCAACATCCAGTCACTTGTAGCAAGTTAGGGTTCTGGAGCACTGGTTCCTTTTTTCAGTCACTTTTCCTTGATTATCATTATATTGGTGGTTAGGATGTCCAATCTTGTCCTTCTACTAGTACAGCTAGCTCTTGGGTGAATTATGTTATAATGATGGACTAGAGACAACTTGGACTGGCTTATGAAAATATATTGTTGAATTTTCAGTGTAAGCATTTATACCTAGGAAATTGGCAAATGCTATAAATCAGGGTTTGATTTATTGTTTTGTTGATTGCCTAGACCTAAGTGATGGTTAAAATGTTAATAACACAGAGGTTAAATTTAAACAACTGTTATGGTTACATCTGCCCTAACCCCCAACCCGATAAAGTTAGTTGTTAAACACTTACCAGCATACATCTGTACATAATAGGACCTCCCCAAATCTTCCTTGGGACTTGTTTTTCTCTCTTGGTACAGTGGAATGAACTCATGGGATGACTGGCATTGAGAGAGACTCCTATATTTAATATATCTCTTTCTAGTTTTTTAACTCCTCTTCCCTATTGCATTTTAAGACATTTCTTCTCTCTCTCCATCTCCTTTTTCCTCCTGCTTTCTCCTTCCTCTTCGGTCTGCTTGCCAGGCCTGGTCACATTCCTATCCCATTAGTCATAGCAAATAGGATAGGGATAGAACAGAAAGAGAGGAGGAAGGGTGCCATGATTGTTTCTAAACCTCAGATAATTCAGACTGAATCCTATTGTCCTAAAATTATAAAATATATTTCCCCCTAATTCATAGTAAAATACTGGATGTTTTTCCTTTTGATCATAATAATTAGACCTTTTATTTTTTAATTTAGTGCTTTAAAGTTCATGAAAAAGTTTCATCTCAATATCCCTAAAAGTTAAATAATCAACATATTATCTCTAACTTTACTGAATGGAATGAAGCTCAAAGCTATCTTGCCCAAGGTCACAAAGGGAGTAAACAGCAGCCCAGAAGTTGAACCTACTCCTTTTTTCTCAAAGACCATTTTGTTTTTAATTATTCCAAAGAAACTCTCTAAGTTAACTACTGCTTTACTCCACCAACAGCTTTTCTATACCACTAAACACATAGTGGAATATGCATTATCTTCTGGGTTCTAGATATTTGACTATATAGACAGTGTTTCTTAATCTGAATTGGGCATGACCATGGGTCAGGGAGAACTCCAGAGAGAGAAGGAGAAAGAATTGCCTAGGCTATCTGAGGAAAGTATGTTGCTTATGCCTTCCCAAGTCAGAAAAAGATTCTATTTATTCAAATAATGTATGGTCTTGCCTACAGGAAATATCAGACTTCAGCAGTTAACTTTCCTGGAGTTATAACTTTTATACACATCTCCTTTTATTGGTTAGATTGTATGATTGCCTTTATAAGCAAAACAAACAGCTGAGCAACAAATGAAAGAGGTCCCCCTCCCCTTCTTTCAGCTGTAAATTCAAGAGCTTGAAATGAATTTGGCAAAAAACTTGCATTGCAGAGGGGGAACTGCAGCTGAAAGGCAAGATTTCCAAAAATTCTTGAAAATCCAAGTCATAAAGGGAATAATTCCCAAATTCAATTTGTTGGGCCTCGTATTTCTCTTAGAATATTTAGGTGCTTTCTCTCCTACCCACCCAAGAAAGAAAGAAAGAAAGAAAAAAAGAAAGAAAGAAAGAAAGAAAGAGAGAGAGAGAGAGAGAGAGAGAGAGAGAGAGAGAGAGAAAGAAAGAAAGAGAGAAAGAGAGAAAGAGAGAAAGAAAGAGAGAGAAAGAAAGAAAGAAAGAAAGAAAGAAAGAAAGAAAGAAAGAAAGAAAGAAAGAAAGAAAGAAAGAAAGAAAGAAAGAAAGAAAGAAGAGAGAAAGAAAGAAAGAAAGAAAGAAAGAAAGAAAGAAAGAAAGAAAGAAAGAAAGAAAGAAAGAAAGAAAGAAAAAGAAAGATAATTACAGTTCCTTCAACATGCTATCTTCTTGTTGCTAAGTAGGGAATTCTGCTGGGATATAGCAATCAGGCATTCATGGGGTAAAAGGAAGAGTGATAATTCTCTTTTGAGTTCTGGCAATGGAGGTAGAGCCTTTACATAATTCAAGATATAACCTGAAAAGTAAACTTGAGACTGAAAATGTGTAGATAAGCTGTCTACACTATTCATATTCATTTAATTTGTAGTCAATCTTTTTCTTTGTTTTGGCAAAGATGAACAGACCAGAGGAGTCTTATTAAGGGTATCTATAGGGCAAAAGAGGTAACATGAAGTAGAGATTTGAGTCAGCCTCAGAATCAGAAAAACTTGGGTCTTGCTTCTGTTGGAGCAATTCATTTAGGGTCTCTCCTCAGACATGTCCCCTCAACCCCTGTAGTCAAGCAGTTGCCTTTCCTCCGTGTTTTACTCCCACAGTTTGTCCTCTGCTTGAGGATAGTGTTTTTTCTCCTAGATCTTATTTGGTTGTGATTAACATTTAATATTTTAAACATTTTATTGGAAAGTCTTTATAAATGAATTTTCTGCAATTTGCATGATCCATACCAATATTTTACCTTAATTTGTCTATTTGGGGGGGGTCCAAAACAGTTTTGGGTATTTTCATACATGTATTTTCAGAAAAGGCTTAAAATGATGGTGCTGACTGGTTTCCTGAATAGAGTTTTATGTATATTGCACAACAGTCCTCAAATGAGTTTTAGAAACTACATAAATTAGCATTTGTTCACTGTTTTAAAAAATGGAACTAATGGCTACATAGAAGTTGGATAAAATATGTACAGGTATTATATATATTACAGGTTAAATATATAAATCAAAATTATCCTGTGTAAATTAAATTTGGGGCTTGGGATGGGAATATTTTGAATACTAATTTGTTTTTAAAAATGCAAGATAGGACTTTGTGCAATGTATTTTTGTAAATGCTTTTCAAGATATTTGTCTTTGGTAGTGTTTCTTTTGCTGCCTCCAAATTCACAAAATGCTATTGAGATGTTTAAATAAAGAGTTTTTAATTTTTTAAAGTGCATGTAATATTTCAAATTAATAATAAACAGTTTATTTCTTTTCTAAAAAAAAAAAGTGAATGACCATCCCTTTTTCCCTCAACAAAAATGGTTGGCAATTCTTGTGTTTATATTCGAAAATCATTTGCACCTTTACAAGAAAAAAAGTATTTGGTAAACAGTTGTTTACATGTATCATTTATGCTTTTTCTAGCATGAGTAACTTGTTACAGAAAATAGTGTTTACCTTAATAAATTTCTTTAATGCTGTTTTTAAAAAAATGCTGTTGGACTCTGGACAAGTCATTTAACTACTCCATGTCCCTACTATCTCTCTAAGACTTTAAGTTATACAGAGGGTAACAACTGACATTAGTGGAGGGACTTTCCTCATTAACACTCCAGAAAAAAAAATATAGGTGTAGTTCAAAGGAAAGAAAATGTAGATTACTCTAAAGCAAAGTGAAATCCATCTCTGAAATAAGACAAATCATATGATAAGACAAATAAATAATCATTTGTTCATTCAAAAAAAGCAGAAATTCAGGGTACTTGTACCTAATTACTTTAATGACACCTATGACATGCTATTTCTCAATTTTTCTGAAAATTTCAAGGGATGTGTCCTGGCCCTTGGCATATCTGAATCCATTCAATAACAAACTACTGTTATACAAAAGACCTTCTCAATTAATGAGCTACACTTTACTCCATACACAGGGAAAAGGAGATCTATTAAAAAATGTCAACTGGCATTTTACCATCTATTTATAAGGATATTATTCAAATCCCTTAAATGGATCATTAAACATATGCTAATTGCCTACTACATACCTGGAATTGAGCTAGATCCCAGATGCATATGCAGTCATATTAATATCAATGTTCTTATTCTTAATATCAATCTGATTTTATATATATCACATATATATGTATATATATATATATATATATATACACACACCATAAGGATAATTCTCAAAGCAACCAAATATTTATATATTAATAATTCAAATAGATGAGTATAATACATTGAAGTTGAAATATTTATTTGAGATATCAGATTTGACAATTGTTAATGTTTCATATATCACTAAAATTTTATGACTATTAAACAGAGGAATAATTCAAATTACTTTCTTTTTTAAAAAACTCATACTCAAACATCCATACTATGTATTGTTTCTAAGGAAGAATTATGTAAGGGCTAGACAATAGGATTCAGTGATTTGCTCAGGATCACACAGGTAGGACACCTAGTTGTTACTGTTTATAATATTCTCTTTGTTTTACTTATTTCACTCTGTATCACTTCATGCAGGTCTTTCTAGTTTCTTCCTGTTCATCATTTCTTATAGCACGGTAGTATTCCATCACTATTATATACCACAATTTGTTCAGCCATTCCAAAATTGATGGACAGCTCCTCAGTTTCCAATTGTTTACCACCAAAAGAGATCTGCTCTGAATATTTTTGTACAAGTAGGTCCTTTCTCCTTTTTTCCATTTTTTTTGTTCTATCCCTTTGGGATACAAACCTAATAGTAGTGGTAGTACTAGTAGATCAAATGATATGCACAGTTGTATAACCCCTTGACCATAGTTCCAAATTGCCTTCAAGAATGGTTCAATCAACTCACAACTCCACCAACAATGTATTATTGTCCCAATTTTGCCAGGTCCCCTCCAGTATTTATCACTTTCCTTTGCTGTCAAATTGGTTAATCTGATAGGTGTAAAGTGGTACCTCATAGTTGTTTTAATACGCATTTTTATAAGAGTGATTTATGATATTTTTTATATTATTGATAGTTTCGATTTTTTTTAATTTGAAAACTGCTTGTTCATATACTTTGACCATTTGTCAATTGGGAAATGACTTGTATTCTTGTAAATTTGACTTATTTCTCTCTGTATTTGAAAAATACATTATCAGAGAAATTTTCTGTAATCCCCCCTGAACCCCAGTTTATTCTTTCCCTTTTCATCTTGGTTATATGAGTATTGCTTGTACAAAAACTTAAATTTAGTATGATCAAAATTCTTCATTTTACATCTCATAATGTTTGATAGCAGTGACTTCTGAATCCATCTGTGTGTGGAGATTTTTTCCTTGGGGATTTCATTGATGGCTTGCTTAATTTCTTTTTCTGAGATGGGATTATTCAAATGATCCATTTCCTCTTTTGCTAATCTGGGTAATTTATATTTTTGTAAGTATTCATATATTTCACTTACATTGTCAGATTTATTTGCATATAATTGGGCAAAATACGTACTAATGATTGCTTCAATTTTCTATTCATTGGTGGTGAATTCACACTATTCATTTTTGATACTTGTAATATAATTTTCTTCTTTCCTTTTTTAAATCAAATTTTACAATGCTGTATCTATTTTATTTGTTTTTTCATAAAGCCAACTACTAATTTTATTTCAATGATTCACTTACATTCCATTTTATTAATTTCTTGTTTGATTTTTTAGGATATCCCATTTAGTGGGGTATATTAATTCTTTTTCTAGTTTTTTTTTATTTGCATGCCCAATTCATTGATCTGCTTTTTCTCTATTTTATTGATGCAGTGTTCAGATATATGAATTTTCTCCTAAGGACAGCTTTGACTGTACCACATAAATTTTGATATGTTGTTCTCTCATCATTATTCTCTTTAATGAAATTATTTATTGTGTCAATAATTTGTTCTATGACACAACCTCTTTACAATTAGATTATTTTGTTTTCAAATAATTTCTAATTTGTTTTCCAATGGGCACTTATTGATTGTAATTTTTATTGCCTTTTTTATACGAAAGGGATATTTTTTTATTATTTCTGCATTTCTGCATTTGATTGTGAAGTTTTGCCAATACATGGTCAATTTTTGCATAGGTACCCTATACTGTTAAAAGTAGGTATACTCCTTTCTATCTCCATTCCAGTTTTCCCAGATTTCTATTAAATCTAAATATTCTAAAATCTTAATCAACTACTTTTTCCTTGTTTATTTTTTGTTTGTTTGTTTTATCTAGATCTAAGTGTTTTACTGATTTATTTCTTCCTGAACCTCATTTAATTTCTCCTTTAAAAATGTGGAGGCAGACTTCTGGGTAAACATGGCTGCAATTGCTTCTTCTCCCTGGCACCGAATGAAATAGACTACCTCAAAAGAGCATAAAAATCATCTTTGGAAGAACAGAGGGACTCTCCAGTACCCCACAGAAAAGAAGGTACGTGGGGTTTGAACATTTCCACACTATAAGAAGGAGGAAAAGCTTGCACGAAAATGTGAACTGAGCCACTCCCCCTCCCCACCTACCCCACGGAACCAGAGTAGGGGATTAGAGCACTCACAGGGACAGCCAGTGAGTGAGGAACATCTCTGTCTGGGGGGGGGGGGGAAGATACACCAGTTCTTGGAATCTAAAGACTGCTAGGGAATGACCTCTCAGGGCAGTTTCACAGGAGAACCCTGCACACTGCAGAGCGTGTAGACCATGGGACCCCTGGAAACTGCGAACAGTGGGGAGTCTCGAGAATCTGTAAAAACTGCCTAAGGCTGAAGCACTGCCCCTCACTGTAGTGAGGGGGGGAGGCACACCAGTCTCCCTGGAGACTGACAGGGAATACCAGAGATCCACCCCTCAGAGCGGTTTTATAGAAGATTCCTGCGCACCAGTGAGAAGAGACCACAGAGCAAGGGGGCGGGCATGCTAACAAACCACAGAGGCAGGGAAGAACTAGTTTGAGGCAACCTAAATCCACAGAAAACATGCCCATATCACCCAGACCTCGGACCAAAAAGGAAAGGGGGGAAAAACACCTAAGGGATGGCTAACATGGCCCAAAATCAAGCCTCCAAGAAGAAAGGGAAAAAAGTCACTATTGAAAACTTTTATGGTGGGAATACCCAAGGAAAAGAAGAGAAAGAGGATGAAATTCAAACAAAATCAAAACATATCCCCCCAAAATGGAAATTATCCAAAAGCTCTGGAAGAACTCAAATTGGAGTTTATCCAAAAGATGAAAAGCTTCTGGCAAGAAAAATGGGAAAAAACCCAGAAAGAGGTCAGCAGCCTGAAAGACAAGACCTCACAATTGGAGAAAGAGCTGGAAGCATCTAACAGAAGAGCAGACCAAGCTGAAAAGCAAAACCAGTCTCTAAAGACCAGAATTAAGAAACTGGAAGACAGTGAACTTGCAAAACAGCAAGAATTAATAAAGCAAAGCCAAAAAATTAATGAATTAGAAGAAAACATAAAATATCTCACTGACAAAGTGACAGACCAGGAAAACAGAGGAAGGAGAGACAACTTGAGAATCATTGGTCTGCCTGAAAAACCAGAGATAAAAACCTCTATGCCATAATACAGGAAATTATAGAAGAGAATTGCCCCAATGTTCTCAAGCAAGGAGGCAAAATAGAAATAGAAAGGTTTCATAGAACACCCTCTATACTAAACCCCAAAAGACAGCCCCCAGGAATGTAATCGCCAAATTCAAGAGCTTCCAAGAAAAGGAGACAATCTTACAAAAAGCCAAGAAGTGGAGCTTCAGATATAGAGGGGCCCCCATAAGGATCACACATGACTTAGCAGCAAACATGCTAAGAGACCCCAAAGCATGGAACATGATATTTAGAAAGGCAAGAGAGCTGGGTCTCCAACCAAGAATCAACTACCCATCAAAACTGACTATATACTTCCAGGGGAAAGTATGGGAATTCAACAAAATAGAAGATTTCCAAGTATTTGCTAAGAAAAGACCAGAACTTAGTGAAAAATTTGATATCCAATCGCAGAGAGCAAGAGAAACATGAAAAGGTAAATATGAAAGAAAGGGAAAAGGAGAAAAATCTTATCTTTTTCTTTAAGTCAAACTCTCTTCTATAAGGACTACATTTATATCAAATTATATATATTAATATGTGGGGAAAATGTAATCTGTAACTCTCAAAATTGTATGCATCATAAGAGAAGTTAGAAGAATCACGCATAGGGACATCAAGATGATTTGGTAAAAGGGGGGAGAGGAAAGAAAAAGGGAGGGGGAATAGTTGAGGATACTAAGATTTACTTCAAGAAATAGAGGGGGGCAAAAACTAAATAGAATAATCTTTCCCAGAAAAAAGATATACATGGGAAGGGGAGGGGAAGAATTCTCAAATGAAAAGGAGAGGAAGAGAGCACAAAGTGGTATTGCTTAAACCTTACTCTCAGTGAAATCAACTCGGAGAGGGAAGAACATCGAGATCCACTGGGATCCTGAATTCTATCTTATCCATTAGGGCAAGAAAGAAGGGGAAATTAAGGAGGGGGAGGGTGGAGGGAGTATAAAAAGGGAAGGAAAGAGAGGGGGGAGGGGAAGGGAACAGAAAAGGGAGGGGCCAGAAACCGAAGCATACCAAGGGAGGGGACCAGGGGGACTGATCTAAAGTAAATCACTGGTTTAAAAGGTTATAGCTAAAGAAGAAAGGTCAGAATTAGGGGAGGATATCAAAATGCCAGGGAATTCACAAGTGAGAATCATGACTTTGAATGTGAATGGGATGAACTCACCCATAAAATGTAGACAAATGGCAGATTGGATTAGAACCCAAAACCCTACCATATGTTGTCTTCAAGAAACACATGTAAGGTGGGTTGATACTCTCAAGGTTAGAATTAAAGGATGGAGTAAGACCTTCTGGGCCTTAACTGATAGAAAGAAGGCAGGAGTTGTAATCATGATATCTGACAAAGCCAAAGAAAAATAGACCAGATCAAAAGGGATAGGGAAGGTAAATATATTCTGCTAAAAGGGAGTATAGACAAAGAGGAATTATAACTAATCAACATGTATGCACCAAATGGTATAGCACCCAAATTTCTAATGGAGAAACTAGGAGAATTGAAGGAGGAAATAGACAGTAAAACCAAATTAGTGGGGGACTTGAACCAACCACTATCAAATTTAGATAAATCAAACCAAAAAAATAAATAAGAAAGAGATAAAGGATGTGAATGAAATCTTAGAAAAATTAGAGTTAATAGACAAATGGAGAAAAATAAATAGGGACAAAAAAGAATACACCTTCTTCTCAGCAACACATGGCACATTTACAAAGAAAGATCATACACTAGATCACAAAAACATGGCATACAAATGCAGAAAAAATAAATGCAACCTTTTCAGATCATAAGGCAATAAAAATAATGATCAGTAAGGGTACATGGAGAGCCAAATCAAAAACTAATTGGAAATTGAATAATATGATACTCCAAAGTTGGTTAGTTAGAGAACAAATCATAGAAACAATTAATAATTTCATTGAGGAAAATGACAATGGTCAGACATCCTTTCAAACCTTATGGGATGCAGCCAGAGCAGTACTTGGAGGAAAATGCATATCCTTGAGTGCATATATTAACAAATTAGGGAGGGCAGAGATCAGTGAATTGGAAATGCAAATAAAAAACTTGAAAGCGAACAAATTAAAAACCCCCAGAAGAAAACCAAACTAGAGATCCTAAAAATTAAGGGAGAAATTAATAAAATCAAAAGTGATAGAACTATTAAACTAATAAACAAGACTAGAAGCTGGTACTTTGAAAAAACAGACAAAATAGACAAAGTACTGGTCAATCTAATTAAAAAAAAGGAAAGAAGTAAAGCAAATTAACAGCATCAAAGATGAAAAGGGGACCTCACCTCCAATGAAGAGGAAATTAAGGCAATCATTAAAAACTATTTTGCCCAACTATATGGCAATAAATATACCGACCTAGGTGATATGGATGAATATTTACAAAAATATAAATTGCCTAGAATAACAGAAGAATAGAATTCTTAAATAATCCCATATCAGAAAAAGAAATCCAACAGGCCATCAAAAAACTCCCTAAGAAAAAAATCCCCAGGGCCTGATGGATTCACAAGCGAATTCTATCAAACATTCAAAGAACAGCTAATCCCAATACTATACAAACTATTTGACATAATAAGCAAAGAAGGAGTTTTACCAAATTCCTTTTATGATACAAACATGGTACTGATTCCAAAGCCAGGCAGGTCAAAAACAGAAAAAGAAAACTATAGACCAATGTCCCTAATAAATATAGATACAAAAATCTTAAATAGGATACTAGCAAAAAGACTCCAGCAAGTGATCAGGAGGGTCATTCACTATGATCAAGTAGGATTTATACCAGGAATGTAGGGCTGGTTCTATATTAGGAAAACCATTCACATTATTGACCATATCAACAAACAAACAGACAAAAATTACATGATTATCTCAATAGATGTAGAAAAAGCCTTTGATAAAATACAACATCCATTCCAATTAAAACACTAGAAAGCATAGGAATAGAAAGATCGTTCCTAAAAATAATAAACAGTATATATCTAAAACCATCAACTAACATCATGTGCAATGGGGATAAACTAGATGCATTCCCAATAAGATCAGGAGTGAAACAAGGATGCCCATTATCGCCTCTATTATTTGACATTGTACTAGAAACACTAGCAGTAGCAATCAGAGAAGAAAAAGAAATTGAAGGCATCAAAATAGATAAGGAGGAGACCAAACTATCACTCTTTGTGGATGATATGATGGTCTACTTAAAGAATCCTAGAGAATCAACCAAAAAGCTAGTCAAAACAATCAACAACTTTAGCAAAGTTGCAGGTTACAAAATAAACCCGCATAAGTCATCAGCAATTCTATATACTTCCAGCAGCTCAGTGGCAAGAATTAGAAAGAGAAATCTCACTCAAAATCACCTTAGACAAAATAAAATACTTAGGAATCTATCTCCCAAGACAAACACAGGAACTATATGAACACAACTACAAAACACTCTCCACATAACTAAAACTAGACTTGAGCAATTGGAAAAATATTAACTGCTCATGGGTAGGACAAGCCAATATAATAAAAATGACCATCCTACCTAAGCTTATTTATCTGTTTAGTGCTATACCCATTGAACTACCAAAATTTTTTTTTACTGACTTAGAAAAAATCATAACAAAGTTAATTTGGAAGAACAAAGGGTCAAGGATATCCAGGGAAATAATGAAAAAAATACAAAGGAAGGTGGCCTTGCAGTCCCACATCTCAAACTCTATTATAAAGCAGGGGTCATCAAAACAATTTGGTACTGGCTAAAAGACAGAAAGGAAGATGAGTGGAATAGACTTGGGGTAAGTGACCCCAGTAAGATAGTATATGACAAACTCAAAGAGCCCAGTTTCTGGGACAAAAACCTACTATTTGACAAAAACTCCTGCAAAAACTGGAAGACAGTGTGGGAGAGATTAGGTTTGGATCAACACCTCACACCCTACACCAAAATAAACTCAGAATGGTTGAATGACTAGAACATAAAGAAGGAAAATATAAGTAATTTAGGTGAACACAGAATAATATACATGTCAGACCTGTTGGAAGGGAAAGACTTTAAAACCAAGCAAGACATAGAAAGAGTCACAAAATATAAAATAAACAATTTTGATTACATTAAATTAAATTTTTTTTTTGTACAAACAAAAACAATATAACCAAGTTGAGAAGGGAAGCAACAAATTGGGAAACAATTTTCATAACAAAATCCTCTGACATAGGTCTAATTACTCAAATTTATAAAGAGCTAATTCAATTGTACAAAAAATCAAGCCATTCTCCAGTTGAAAAATGGGCAAGGGACAGAATAGACAATTTTCAGTTAAAGAAATCAATACTATTAATAAGCACATGAAAAAGTGCTCTAAATCTCTTATAATCAGAGAGATACAAATCAAAACAACTCTGAGGTATCATCTCACACCTAGCAGATTGGCTAATATGACAGCAAAGGAAAGTAATGAATGCTGGAGGGGATGTGGCAAAGTTGGGACATTAAAGCATTGCTGATGGAGTTGTGAATTGATCCAACCATTGTGGAGGGCAATTTGGAACTATGCCCAAAGGGCGATAAAAGACTGTCTGCCCTTTGATCCAGCCATAGCACTGCTGGGCTTGTACCCCAAAGAGATAATAAGGGAAAAGACATGTACAAGAATATTCATAGCTGCACTCTTTGTGGTGGCCAAAAATTGGAAAATGAGGGGATGCCCTTCAATTGGGGAATGGCTGAACAAATTGTGGTATATGCTGGTGATGGAATACTATTGTGCTAAAAGGAATAATAAAGTGGAGGAATTCTATGGAAACTGGAACAACCTCCAAGAAGTGATGCAAAGCAAAAGAAGCAGAACTAGGAAAACATTGTACACCGAGACTGAAACACTGTGGTACAGGAGAACGTAATGGACTTCTCCATTAGTGTCAATACAATGTCCCTGAACATTCTGCAGGGATCTAGGAGAAAAAAAAAACACTATCCACAAGCAAAGGACAAAGGGTGGGAGTAAAACCACTGAAGATAAGCAACTGCTTGACTACAGGGGTGGAAGGTACATGAATGAGGAGAGACTCTAAATGAACACCCTAATACAAATACCAACAACATGGAAATGGGTTTGAATCAAGGACACATGTGTTAACCAGTGGAATTATGTGTTGGCTAAGGGAGGGGTGGATGGAGGGGGGGAGGAAAAAAAAAAAGGATCTTTGTTTCCAAGGAATATTGTTTGAAAATGACCAAAAAAATAATTTTTAAATTGGAAAAAAAAATAAAGACAAAGGCTCGAATAAATAAATGTGGAGGCTAGATCATATGGGGTATAGATGTTTGGAATTGATATTACTTCATTGTCTATGGTACCTTGTATTAAGATGTAATTTTTTTCCGTATCTCTATCAATTAACTCTTTTAGCTTTCGCTTTATTTGAGATTATGATTGCTCCTCCTGCTTTTTTATATTTTAGGTGAAGCATAATATATTTTGATCCAGTCCCTTACCTTTACTTTGTGTGAGTTTCCATGCCTCAGATATGTTTCTTTTTTAAAAAGTTAATTTATTTAGTCAGTTTAGAACGTTATTCCTTGGTTATAATAATCACATTATTTCCCTCCCTCCCCTCCACACACCCGTCGCACAGTCGACCCGAGATTTCATTGGGTATTACTTGGGTCCTTGATCAGAACCTATTTCCATGTTGTTGGTGTTTGCATTAGGATGTTCATTTAGAGTCTACCTCCCCAGCCATATCCCCTCAATCCATGTATTCAAGCAGTTGTTTTCCTTCTGTATTTCTACTCCCACAGTTTTTCCTCTGAATGTGGATAGTGGTTTTTCTCATAGATTTCTCCAAGTTGTTCAGGATCACTGCATTGTCACTAATGGAGAAGTCCATTACATTCGATTGTACCATAGTGTATCAGTCTCTGTGTACAATGTTCTCCTTGTTTTGCTCCTCTCACTATGCATCAATTCTTGAAGGTTGTTCCAGTCCCAATGGAATTCCTTCACTTTATTATTCCTTTGAGCACAATAGTATTCCATTACTAACAGATACCACAATTTATTCAGCCATCACCCAATTGAAGGGCATCCCCTCATTTTCCAATTTTTGCCACCACAAAGAGTGCACCTTTGGATATTTTTGTACATGTCTTTTTCCTTATTATCTCTTTGGGGCACAAACCCAGTAGTGCTATGGCTGGATGAAAGGGCAGATAGTCTTTTAGCGCCCTTTGGGCATAGTTCCAAATTGCCCTCCACAATGGTTGGATCAATTCACAACTCCACCAGCAATACTTTAATGTCCCAACTTTGCACATCCCCTCCAACATTCATTACTTTCCATTGCTGTCATGCTAGTCAATTTGCTCGGTTTGAGGTGATACCTCAGAGTTGTTTTGATTTGCATTTCTCTGATTATAAGAGATATAGAACACTTTTTTATGTGCTTTTTAATAGTTTTGATTGCTTTAACTGAAAATTGCCTATTCATGTCCCTTGCCCATTTATCAGTTGGAGAATGGCTTGATTTTTTGTACAATTGGTTTAGTTCTTTATAAATTTGGGTAATTAGACCTTTGTCAGAGGTTTTTGTTATGAAGGTTGTTTCCCAGTTTGTTGCTTCCCCTTTAATTTTGGATGCATTAGTTTTGTTTGTACAAAAACTTTTTAATTTGATGTAATCAAAATTATTCATTTTACATTTTGTGATTTTTTTCTAGCTCATGCTTGGTTTTAAAGTCTTTCCTTTCCCAAAGATCTGACATGTATACTATTCTGTGTTCACCTAATTTGCTTATAGTTTCCATCTTTATATTCATGTCATTCAACCGTTCTGAGTTTATCTTGGTGTAGGATGTGAGATGTTGATCCAAACCTAATCTCTCTTATACTGTCTTCCAATTTTCCCAGCAGTTTTTATCAAATTCTGGATTTTGGTCCCAAATGCTGGGATCTTTGGGCTTATCATAGACTGTCTTGCTGAGGTCATTTACCCCAAGTCTATTCCACTGATCCTCCTTTCTGTCTCTTAGCCAGTACCAAATTGTTTTGATGACCACTGCTTTATAGTATATTTTGAGATCTGGAACTGCAAGTCCTCCTTTCTTCACATTTTTTTTCATGATTTCCCTGGATATCCTTGGTCTTTGGTTCTTCCAAATGAACTTTGTTACAGTTTTTTTCTTAATTCAGTAAAATAGTTTTTTGGTATTTCAATGGGTATGGCACTAAATAAATAAACTAATTTGGGTAGGATTGTCGTCCTACCATGAGCAATCAATGTTTTACCAATTGTTTAGATCTAGTTTTAATTGTATGGTGATTGTTTTTTAGTTATGTTCATATAGTTCCTGTGTTTGTCTTGGCAGATAGATTCCTAAGTATATTGTCTAGGATGATTTTAAATGGAATTTCCTCAGATATGTTTCTTGTAAGCAATATATCATAGGATTCTGGATTTTAATCCATTCTGCTATCCACCTCCATTTTATGGGTGAGTTTAGCCTGTTCATATTCACTGCTGATTCCCAACTGTGTATTCACCTCCATCTTATTTTCCCTTTTGATCCCGTTCTTTCTCTCTCCTTTTACTCTGTCTCTCCTCAAAAATATTTTGCTTTAAATCACCACCACCTCCACTATTTATCTCTTCTTTAATCCTCACCCCCTACCATTCCCCACTGACTTTTCTATAAGGAAAGATAGGATTATATTCCCAAATGAGTATGGTTGTTCTTCCCTCTCTGAGTCAATTCCAAAGAGAATAAGATTTAAGCATTGCCCATCACTACTCTCATTCTCCCCTCTACTGTAATAGTTTTTTGGTATCTCTTTAAGTGAGATAATTTACCCCATTCTACACATCCCTTTTTTCCCTAAATGTAATCTTCCTTTTCACTCTTAGGTGTTTTTTTTTTGTGTTTTTTTTTTGCATATCATGTCATCCTAATCAACTTAATCCCATGCTTTCTATCTATACTCCTTTTAACTACTTTAATAATAATAAAAAATTTAAGAGATACAAATGTCATAATTCAATCTAGGAATATAGAGTGTTTAATCTTATTGAATCCCTTAAATTTTCTCTTTTTTTTACCTTTCTATGCTTTTCTTGAGTCTTCTATCTAAACATCAAAATTTCTGTTTAACTCTGGTCTTTTCATCAAGAATACTTGGAAATATATTTTATTAAATAATAACTTTTCCTCTGAAAGAATACACTTAATTTTTCTGGGTAGGTGAATTTTGATTGTAAACCCAGTTCCTTTGTCTTCCAGATTATCATATTCTAAGTCTTCCAGTTCTTTAACATAGAAGCTACTGTTTTGGGTATAATCTGGACTGTGGTTCTATGATACTTTGTTTCTTCATGGCTCCTTTTAATCTCCTTGTCCTGGGAGCTATTGAATTTGGCTATACTATTCTTGGGAGTTTTCAGTTGTTGATTTATTTCAAGAAGTGATCAGTGGATGCTTTCAATTTCTATTTTACTCTCTTGTTCATAGATATCGGGGCAAGTTTTCTTTTATAATTTCTTGTGATATCATGTATAGGCTTTTTTTTATCATGACTTTTAGATAGTCCAAAAATCTTTAAATTTTCTACCCTGGATCTATTTTCCAGGTTAGTTGTTTTTTTTTTTTAATGAGATATTTCATATTTTCTTCTATTTTTTCATTCTTTTGATTTTAAAAATTGGTTCTTAATGTTGCATGAAGTCATTAGATTACACTCGCCCAATTGTAATTTTAAGAAATGAATTTTTTCTGTGAGCTTTTTAATCTTCTTTTCCATTTGCCCAATCTTAGTTCTTTATAAATTCTTTTCTTCGATTTTTGTGCTTCTTTTCCTATTTGGCCAATTCTGCTTTTTTTAAGTTGATATTTTCTTCTTATATAACATACATTTCTCTTTCCCATTTTTCCTCTGCCTTTCTTATTTAATTTTTTAATTCATCTTTGAGCTCTTCCAGGGTCTGAGAGCAGTCCCCATTTTTCTTTGAAATTTTGCTTGAGGCTGCTTTAATTTCACTTTCCCTTTCTGAGTCTTTGCCTTGCTCTTCTTTGTCTCCTAAATAATGTCCTATGGTTAGGTATATGTTTTAAATGTTTGCTAATTGTCTTTCTTTTTCTTGAATTTTATTTTTTATCTTAAATGTGGGTTCTGTTCTCAGGAAAGAGGGACACTTTCTTAAACTTTAGTTTTTCCTTACTTCTATCCTTATCTCTAATTTTGGGTTTCTAAAAGTTTCAGTTCATCTAAGGTAGTATGATAGCCGACGGGCTGGAAGTTCTAGAAGCCACCTTCCACTGCTGATTCATTATCCTTTAAGGATTATTGATGCCTCACAGGGCTCAGAGTACTATGAAGTACTTTGTCCTGGTGCCTAGGGCCATACCTACAGATTGGGCAGAGGCTTCAGGCTTCCTCTTAGGTTATGCCCTCTAGGAACACTCTTGGCTGCCTTGTGTTGGAGTTTGGGACCTTACTCTAGGTTTGAGCAAGGGCTCCAACTCTTACTCTGAGCTTATTCCATTCATACTACCTTGTCCTAGGGTTTGAAACTTCAAGGGATGAAAATGGTATTATCTGCTATTGGCTAACTGAAGGGTCTCAGAGTCTCATAGTTCACTTGGGCCCAGGTTCAGAACCTGAAGCAGTAGCAATGGGATGGGGGGAGGGGGATTGCTGTTGGTCTGTACCCATTCTCCTTGGTATGACCTTGCTGTGGGCTGTACTTCCTTGCTGGCCCAGTTAAATAGGCCCTCTCTGCCAGCTTCCAAGTTGTTTTCTGCAGGAAAGTTACTTCACTCTGTCCTCTTGTTGGTTCTGTCTCTCCACCATTAGTTTTGAAATGTTATTTTAAGGTTGGTTAGAGAAGATTCTCAAATTGGTTTAAACTTTCCATGCTTCCACTCTGCAATTTTGAGTCTGTCTCATAAATTATTTTTAAAATACATTCCAACTCTATCACTCTGTGTGAAACTGAATTAAGGTTTTCTGACTTTCTGTTGATCTAAAAGAACTGTTGGATTATATATTAATGTGGTAACCAAAGACTGAACAGTTCATGCCTTTAGTGAAGTAAGAACAATCTATAAAATCCATTTTAAGTTTTGTTTTTACTCCCAATATTACTTATTCTGTTTAGTAATGACTTCTACTTTGATTTGAGTAATGATTAGAACACTTAATATAGCCAAATATATTTTTAGAGAATCTGCATTTCAGATTGGGAACCCAGGCTCAGGCAATGTATTTTTATATCCTATAGGATATTAAGAATAAGATGGAATAAGGAAAAAAATGTTTATATTTGCGGGCATCTGTGTGGCTCAGTGAATAGAGAGACAGGCCTAGAGATGGGAGGTCCAATTATGCCCTCTGTTTACTAGACGGGTAATGTTCTTTGAGAAGTATTAGCTCTGACATATTCTGTTTTATAAATTGTTTATATTGTTCTTAGAAATATTTATAGCCACACTCTTTGTGGTGGCAAAAAATTGGAAAATGAGATGAGGCCCTTTAATTGGGGAATGACTGAACAATTGTGGTATCTGTTGGTGATGGAATAGTAGTAGTCTCTCGGTAACCGAGGATGACGATTGTCTTTGTGTGTTTTCATCTATGATAGGTGAGTGTGCACAAAGACACTTGTATGTGAAGGAGATTTAAGTGGAAGAGTCGATGCACAGAGACAGTCCCACTCTCTTGGCGTTGGAAGCCTGGGTTCAGTGGCATGAAAAATCGTTACACCTGCAGACTTCCTCAGCTGCATTGGATGGCCGTGTTGTCCTTCGTGCTCCAACACGCCCTAAGCACAGTGCTTTGCTGTGTCGCCCTCTCAGCTGTTGAACCTTCTTATTGGTTTCTTCCATCTGTTCGGCCAAAGCAGTCTTTGTGCTAAAAGGAATAATGTGAAGTGGAATGAGCTTCAGGTATTGTGAAAGAGCAGAACCAGAAGAACATTATACATAGAGAGTCAAACAGCATGGTCTTTGATGGCTCCTGGCACACTGTGGCACAAGTGAATGTAATGGACTTCTCTACTAGTAGCAATGCAATGATCCAGGACAATTCAGAGAGACTTATGAGAAAGAATGCTATCCACATGCAGAGGAAGAGCTGTGGGAGTAGAAACATAGAAGAAAAACAACTGCTGGATCACATGGCTCAATGGGGATATAATTGCAGATGTGGACTAAACGATCACCCTAGTACAAATACAAATAATATGGAAATAGATCCCGATCAATGGCACATGTAAAACTCAATGGGATTTCTCTTTGGCTATGGGATGGGGGGTGGGAGGAGAGGAGGGAAAGAACATGATTCATGGGAAAGAACATGATTCATGTAACTGGAAAAATATTCTAAATTAATTAAATAAATAAACTTAAAACACACACACACACACACACACCAAAGAAATAATTCTTTATCTATAGTGGTCCTCCAATGTATTGTATCTCCTTTCCATGTTTTCACTCTGTAAAGGCATCAAGACCTCTCCCTGACAAATGATAACAAAGCAGATAATGGTGAAACATGGAACCTGCACACTGGGACACTGACTTCCAGAAGAATCCCCCAATCTTGCCCATGCTCCTTATTCCCTGTGGCAAAAAAACTCAAAACATACCTCCACCTGAGTTTGGAAAGGGATTTGCTAAGTGACCAGACCCCAAGAAATATGCTAATCCTTGATCCAAAGGGTATGGAAGCTAACACTACATGATGGAAGCTGCCACTCCTAGGAGAAAGTTCCACTCCTCAGAGGAAGCTGCCACCCTATGCCAGAGCTGCTACTCCATGCTATTAGCTTCAAAGAGGCTACTCTACTAGCCCCTGGGCTTATTCATTGGTCCTAAAGCTACCTGTCTAGCTCCAAGACTATTCCAAACTCTTCCAACTGCTATTATGCCACCATAAACTACCTCTTCTTTAAATAAAATCCTTTTCTTACTTCTGGACTGAATGGAATTTGAGTCTTCCATTCTTCGGGCAAGACCCCACTACAAACTTAGGTGCATTTCTCCCATATCTAATACACAGTATTGACTCTTAAGACAGAAGGTAAGGTTTTTTTTTTTTAATGTTTATAGTTAGTAAAAAGAAAAAGAAACCAAAGCCATGATAAAGCTAAGGGGTGTTGTTTGGGGGAAAGATTTAACTTTAAATATGAAGTTTCTTTAGAATTTAACTGTTAACTCATTCACAAAAACATATAATAAATAATTCAGGAAAATAACAATCAGAATATTTTAATTGGTTACCTAATTTATTTTTTAAGTACTCTATATATGGGGTTTTTAACAAGTTCATGAAATTTTAAAATATTTTCATAACTACATTGTAATATAATTGGTTCCCTTGTAATCCTTTGTAGTTTGCTTCATGTATTTAAGAACATTATTCTGTGAAGGGGTTCATAGGCATCACAAGATTTCCAAAGGAGCCTATCACTCAAAAAGTATTAACCCCTTCTATAGAGATTGACATAAAGCTCAATTCTAACTATATCTGTATATTAAATCAGAATAACCCGAGAACCAGGGTGATGTAGTAGAGAGCAGACTTTGAAAATCAAGAACTGGGTTCAGATCCTGTTGCTGATGTTTTTATACTAATTGTGTGACCTTGAATAAATTATTTAACCTTTTGGTATCCCAGGGGAACCTTGGAGATGATAACTCATAGAGCAGGTGATAATCTATATTAGCACCAGTAGTTATTTGCCTATACAGATAAAATCAGAGACTCAGTCAAAACAAAACAAAATTAACCTAGTGACACCTGAAATAGAGCCCCACTGTGGAATATAAAATGTATGTCTAGTCCAACCTATAGTGATGCACTGGTAGTAATGGAGAATTTTTGCATGTACATTTAAATCATAAAATTTTCAAAGTGCTGCGTTGCTCTCTATATTGAAATGGAATGCTATGCTTATGTATATTTCAAATAGATTTTGCATATAAACCCAAAACAATAATTTTTGGCCCAGCTGAATTTCCCATGCTTTGTTTTTATCCATTATTTTTCATTGCCATTATATATCAATATAATAGTCTTGATGTTTACTCATTCATTCAACAGATATTTCTTAGGTGTCTATTATATGCAATGATTGGAATTGGGCATCAGAGGAAACATATCAGTAAAAGGTTCAGTATAGAACTGAGATTTCATTTGGTCCCTTTTTCTTCAATATTTACATTTCTAATGATCTGTAGTATGCTCCAGATAGGACAGTGATTAGAAAGACAGGAGAGTAGCCATTCCTCTTACTGATTACTGGATTTAATCTTTCATTCTCTATAATTCATGGCTGTAGCCGTTAACTTAATGCTTCTCAAAGATGGTTTTGTCTGAAATTTAGGCATCTCCCAAAGTGGAAGTTTTCCTTAAGACTTAACTCACAGTCCTTGAAAAAGGAAAATGTTTCATATCACTAGGACTTGCCTTTGAAAAATATTGCAAACCATTGTTTTTGTTATCTTTTGAAGTGAAATGTTAACGGTTCTCCCAATAAGAAACATAGTGGATGTTATCTGTTATTATAATTATGTAATTTCCACTGTCATCACTGGAATGGGATACCTTTTGTAATTAAAAGACATGTAATCATACTCAATTAAAAAAAAACAAAAGAAATTACATTGTCCCATAGTGGAGACATGAGAGAGCCTGCTTTGTTGCTCCAAGGGAGGATGAAAAACTCTTCTGAATATATGTGTTTGGGGAAAGGGGATGGGCCTGATGGCTAATTTATTTTTCATCACTCAACCTGATGTGAGCTCTGAATCACAAATCATAAAGCAATTGCAGTTACATGAACAGAGAGTACCAAGTGACATTTTATCCTTTTTCTATTTGGACAAACTGGGGAATGATGGGGAATGGCTGATTTAAGCACTTTTTACAAACAGATTAAAAATAGAACATTACCTAAAAGTCGAGGAACTCAGAGCAAAAAAGCACACAAACACCCACATGCAAAAACCAGTGTTTCTGGCTATTTCGAGGAAAGGTTGTGACCGAGGTTCTAAACTGTCTCTTCTACTGATTTCCCTTTCTTTTGGGAAGGTGATGAGAATTAAAGACTAAATCCTTTCATCAGGCCTTTCAATTTTTCTTTTAAACCTTTACCTTTCATCTTAGAATTAATACTATATATTGATTCTAAGGCAGAGGAGCAGTAATGACTAGGCAATGGAGATTAAGTGACTTTCCTAGGGCCATAAAGCCAGAAAGTGTCTAAGGCCATATTTGAACCCAGGGCATCCCCTCTCTGGGCCTGGCTCTCTTGCCATTGAACTCCTTGCCTACCCCCTATTCTTTCAAATTGATATAGAAAAAGAGCAGAGGGAAGGAGAGAGAATTCTGTTATTTTAATAGAGTTTTTCCCATTAGGTATTGGAGAGCCTCCAAAGATATCCTGTACCCTGGGGAACAAGGATAGAACACCAAGTAAGGAAGACACATTTTCCTGAGTTCAAATCTAGCCTCAGATATTTATAAACTATATGATTCTGGGAAAGTCTCTTAAATCTGTTTGCCTTAGTTTCTTCATCTGTAATATGAGCTGGAGAAGGAAATGGCAAACTACTCCAATATCTTTGCCAAGAAAACCCCAGATCGGGTTATGAAGAGTCAGATATGACTCAACAACAATGACAACAACAGCAATGACTCTGGGGACTAGAGTCCTTATCTCTGCATGGTTACAGAAGATTCTTCTTTAGGAAATACCTCAAAAGCATCCTTGAACCTCTAGCCCATTGATCAAGCACACTTGTGACCCAATGAAATTAAGGAGTACCATTTCTTTTATCTGCTATTACCTAAATGAGCAACATTCAATTCAATAGACAACTGGATGGCATATGCTACACTTGGGACAGCAAGATCTGAGTTTGAATCCTACCTCAGACATTTACTGACTATGTGACCCCTATATAAGTCACTTATCCTCTTACCCTCAGTTTCTTCATCTATAAAATGGAGGTAAGAATACATCTATCTCTCAGGGTTCTAGTGGTAACCAAATGAGATAGAATATGTAAAAATACTTTGAAGATTCAAAGCATTATATAAATGCTATTATAACTTTGAACCAACTTTTTATAAGCACCGAGGATAGAGATGGGGGCAAGAGCTGGAAACGTAATTTCAGTGGTATAGGCAGCTTCTCTAGTAAGGAAATTCCTTCTTACTAATGTGGATGCCATTTTGAGAAGTTGAGTAATTTCCTCTGCGTTATATATAGCCATTATAGGTCAATGGCTGCACTTGAACTTTAGTTTTCATAGTTTACTAGGCTGACTCGTTTATCTATCAGGCTATCCTTCCTTTCCTAGGCAAACTGAAACATTTCTTGTCTTCAAGAAGGATGTTGTAGGAGCAATTAGGTAGCACAGTAGATTTGGTAGGAATATGGGACCTCAGACACTTCCTAGTTGTATCACTTAACTCTGATTGCCTAGCCCTTGCCACTCTTCTGTCTTCAAATTGTTACTTTTAGAAAGAAAAAACAAAAAGGATGTTAAGGAAATTGCTTCAGGTGGAGTAGAAGTAGATGACCTCTAAAGGTTCCTTTCAACTCTGAGGTTTGACCTCTGTGGATTTTTATCCAGAAGTCTTTTATCTGAAAGTCTGTTATTGTTTTTGCTATTCAGTTAAGCTGTTGGGTCTGATAGAAAGTATTTCTCCCTTGAGAACTAAACAGTCTTATTTCTCCACCCACATAGTTAGTGTTCAATCATTGTTTGCTGATTGATTGTTTCAAAATCTCCCAACAACTTGAGAATTTAAAAACTCTGGCAATGGCAAACCAGTGGCAAAAGACCTTTTTAAATTCAATTCAGCAAGCCTGGCCTTTTCGGAAGTCCTCATCCTTCTTGACCTCTCTGAAAATATTGACATTCAGCTACTGTCTCTTCCTAGAAACTCCTCCTTTTTTCTTCACTGATTCCCGTTTCTCTCATTGCAACTTTTCAATCTCCTTTTCTGGACCAACATATTCTCCTGCACGTTCAAAACTACAGAGTAACCTCTGACTTTTTCCTTTAATATCTTTATCCAATAAATTCACAAATCTTATAGATATTACCTGCATAACATCTCAAGAATCAGTTCCCTTCATTCTACTCAAACAACCTCTTCTTTAGTTCATGTCCTTATTTCTTTTCACCTGAACTACTGGAAAAAGTGTGTAGCTAGGTGGCACAGTGTATAGAGCACCAGGCTGACTCATTTTCCTGAGCTCAAATGCTATTTCAGACATTTAATAGCTGTGTTACTCTGGGCAAGTCACTTAACCAGATTGCTTCAGTTTCCTCATCTATAAAATGAGCTGGAGAAGGAAATGGCAAACCATTGCAATATTTTTGCCAAGAAAACCACCAAAGAGTCAGACCCAACTGAAATCACGGACCAATCACTACAACTGGAATAACTGCCTGATGAGTCCCCTTGTCCCTAGTTTCTCCTCACTCCTGCCAACATGTCTTCCAACCTGATATTGATAAAACACCGATTTGATCATTCCTGCCCTGGGACTGAGCTGTCTTCTTTGATAAGTAAAAGAATACAAAATCACCTAATCCACTTTATCAATATGGCCCCAGACTAAGTCATGAATCAAGTTAACCTCTGGTCCACCTTGCCATCTTCCCTTCCCCTATCCCCCATTCCTTTTTCATACAGTAATCAAATCAATACAATAAATGCTGCTGGCATGGATATGGCAGTTATTTGTCCTGACCAATATGCCATTGCCATGACCATCTAGCCTAGAACAAAACTCCCTTTCCTGGCCAAAGCTGCCCTACATGTTCTATCTCCCCCTATATTTGAAGAAAGGGCTCCTTTTCTTTTGTGTTTGTCTGACCCCTGGAATAATGTCTTGAACATAGCAGGTGCTTAATAAATGCAATTTTATGCATTCATCTAAAGATCTCCATAATGCGGCTCTTATCTACCTCAGTTGCCTCCCATTCACAGACTCTCTTATCTAGTGGATGCCATCCACATACTACTATCTATGTAGCCTAAGCAAATCACTTAACCTCACTGAACCTCAGTTTTCTCATCTGTAAATTGAAGAGCTTAGATGGCTCTGAGGCCAGCTCTAAATCTAGAATCATATGATCCTACGTTCCCAATTCTCTCTACCCTATCCCTCAAGTCACTAGGACTCCTTCCATCTTGAAAATACTTTGTTATTTTCAATATACTTTGTAATAGCACTACTTATTTGTATGTTACCCCTCCTGCAGAATATAAACTTTTCATGGGCTAGGATGATTTCATATTTTATCTTTGTATCCCTGGTGTCTGGCACAATGTTTTGCACATAATTCTTTAATATAGTTTTTTGTTGAACTAAAATATTTATGAAGCTCCAAGTCAGTGTTTTAGTTATCCAAATGGAGGTTTAGGTGGAGAGGAGATATGAAGATGGTGAAGACACAATTTCTCCTCTCTAGGACTTTCTAATCTTTCTATTTATTCACCAAATTCAAGATCTATAGTTGGGATTATTAAGGAAAAATCAAAAGCCAAGATCTAAAACTGGAAGGGACTCAGAAGCCATCTAATCCAATCCCCTAAATTTGCAGATAAGGGAATTGAGGCTTAGGGAGGTGAAGTGACTTGCTTAAAGTCACACAGGTAGTATGCTGGTGGTGACCTGCCAGAAATATCACTCATTGAATATATATATTTGGTATTAAAGAGATCCTGGGAAATGGGAAGAGGGGGGAATATATTCCTGTATCTTTACATTTGACTTTTTTTTTTTTTAAGAAAATTCACCTTTGAAATTGGGATTTGAATCATGAGGGAGAAAGGTGGACCATCTGTTTGCATAATTATAAATCATCATGAATTGTTTTAAACAAGAGACAAATTATTTATTTTTTAACCAAAACAAAGGCAAGAGTCTTATGTTGAATGGGTAGAAATAGGGCCTCTATTGGATTCCCTATACAAGTATCATTTCTAGGAAGGGGATGGTTAGGCTCAATTGAGAAATAAAACAACCACAATTCTCCTGTCCCTTTCCACACAACTCCACCCAGCTAGAGATACTCTAGGAAGAACTGGAAATCTCTTCCAATAGTCAGAGTAAAACATTGGGCCAGAAAGATCAAGCTCATTAAAGAGCTGTTAAAGTGAATTGTGCCTTTCAGAATGAAAAATTAGGATGTAGTCAACACTCAACACCTACACACACCAAAGTACATAACCCAGATGAGCTAATTTTTAACACTGGAGTAGAAATGATCTAATGTTGTTAGGGGACTGTATGCAAAATATGGCAAGAGATCAATAACAATTGAAAAAAGAAAAAAGAAAGAGGGGAAGGGAGAGGTAAAAGAAGGAAGAAAGAAAAAGAAGAATGAAGGAGGGAGAGAGGGAAGGAAAAGGAAGGAAGGAAAGGGAAGGAAGAAATGGAAGGAAGGATGGGAGGAAGGATACTCATACATCCTATGCTGTTCAGCTGCTAACAATAATGGAGAGCTTCAAGTTGTAAAATGCCTTAACCATTTCTGTAGCTTTTTGGGATATTGTGTTGACCTAGTTGGGCAGTGCCTTTGTAAGGCAGGCAGCAGGCACCATGGTTCCAATGGTGAGCTGTGTGTTCTTGGGTGGGGGGGGGGTATTTTTTTCTTGCTTTCTTTCCCCAACCCCCGTTTTCCCCCTGCAGCTGCTTCACAAATGTAGTAAAATGCTATCTCCACCATGATAAAGAGGCATGTGTAATGTTGGGCGGTCTGGCAGCTGAATTGACAACACATTTTATGTATTACCCAAAAAGTTGAAGGAGAAAAATTCCCCATAACCTAATTTTCGTTTTTAAAAGCATGAAGTTGGCCTCAGCAGCTAAGAAATTGAATTTGCGAGCTGTTAAATGTCAGAGCTGACCTCTGGGAGTTTTTGAGGTGGGATGATGTGGTGAAGGGCAGGCTTCAGGTCATGTTTTATACAAGAAGTTTAATTGTTCTGGCTAGGAAGTAAAAGTGACTCATTGAGTTGAAGTGGGTCTCTATCTCCCCACACAGATTTCTAATGGGGGAGGATACTGCTAGCAATAATATCTTTTTTTTTTTAATTGGATTGGTTCACTTTAGCCTTTTAACTACTTCCATCCATATTCATTTGTTTTGGACACATGAGAGTTGATAGCAGGCCAAGGATAGCAAAAAACAGTGTCTTTGTCACCCTTTCTGAACCCATACAAACCTTTTTCACTGTGTTTAAATCAGACCTTAAAAAATTGGCCAAAGCAAATTGCATTCTATTGGACCTTTTCTGGAGTTTTATTATATCAGGTTAAATAGTTTATAGCTATAATGATTGTAAAGTTGTCATGATACCAAGTTTGTGGTATGTTATTTTCCAGTTGAATTTTCATGATTTTCTCAGAAACTTTTAAAGTACAACTCAGGTATGAGCATTTTCCATTTGAGTATGTATGAATAAAGTCACATGTTCCTTGGAGACAAATTAATAGTCAGGGAAGTGAGGTCTGGGACCTTTCATCTCTTGCCTAGGCTATGAGCAATTTGGGATCCCCAATCACAGCCCAATATCTGCTACCTGTTTGATTAGTCCTGATGCACCTTGGCCATTGATTTACTAGTCTCCAATCCTGAAAGCTATCTGGATTCTGTGTTCCAATTAAATATTATCAACCACCAAGCACTTATTAAATGCCAACCTTGTTCTGGAAACTATTTAAAGTGATAGAAATAGTGCTTTTTTTGGTAGCAAAAACATTGCAAAGTGAGGAAATATCTCTCAATTGGGGAATGGCTGAACAAATTGTGGTATATGATGGTGATGGAATACTATTGTGCTACAAGGCATGATGAATTGATGAATTTCTATAAGAACTGGAAAGATCTACATGAGTTGATGCATAGTGAAATAAGCAGAACCAGGAAAACATTATACACATAAACTAAAAAGTTGTGAGATAATCAAATGTGATTGACTTTGCACTAAAAGCAATGCAATGAAGCAGGACAATTCTAAGGAACTTATGTGTAAGAATGATGTCCACATCTAGAGAAAGAACTGTTGGAGTAGAAATACAGTAGAAAATATGTGATTTATTATTTGTTTATATGGGTATGTGATTTGGGGTTTTGGTTTTAGAGGACTGATGTTTTACAAAAATGAATAATCTGGAAATGGGTTCAAGAATAATACACACACACACACACACACACACACACACACACACACACATATATAAAACCCAATAGAACTGCTTCTTGATTCTGGGATGGGAGCGGGATGAGGCAGGGAGAAAATATGAATCATGTAACCAATGAAAAAATTTTTAAATAATTTTAAAATAATGGGTTAGAAATATAAACATAAAGAATTAACAATTCCTACTCTTAAGGAATTTATATTCTATAAAGGGATACATGTACATATGTGCACAAATATATAACAAACATGCACATATTATATATAATTAAAGAGAATAAGCATAAATAACATAAATACAAGCTAAACAAATTTAAGGTAATTGGGGGGAACAGTATTAGCAATTGGGAGCCTATACAAGGGGGTACTTGAGCTGAATCTTAAAGAAAGAAATGGATTTTGTGAAGTAGAAGCAAAGAAGCAGTGGATTCCAGGCAATGGAGGACAATTAGTACAAAGGCATAAAAAAAGAGACTGTTTCCCTGATTAAAAAAACAGAGAAAAGGTCACTTTGGCTGGATAGTAAAGTGTAAAGACAGGAATAACATATGAGGGGGTTGGAAAAATCAGTGGGATTTTTAGAAGGCAGGAAGGATCAAAGAAGTGTCCCTATTGGCAAAATAGAAATTAAACTAGAGCATCTCTAAGATCCCTTCCAGAATTCCATGTTGGATATTGGGGAAAGAAGAGGAAAACTGAAATGCCAAAGGTTAGGAGAAAAGAAGCAGGAAAAGAGGAACATTCAATGTTATTTTTCTTTTCAAAATGGGCCATGAGAACTGTTTTATTCTAATACCTAATTGTTTTTTAGAAGTGATGCTGGATTCCTGAAAGCTATGCCAGGAGATCACAAGCCCTGACAGGTCCTACCAAGCTGGAAAGGTTTCAAGCACAACACTGGGAAGGAATGGATAATCGTCAAAGGACTAGTCTAAAAAGGACAGGAGAGGCTCCTCAGCCCAAAGTTGGCCAACAATTTTTTACCTCATCCACTCATGAAGACCTTCTCAAACTGATTCTTTAAAACACTGAAGGACTCAAAATATGAATAGCAGCCATATTATTGTTGCTTGTGATGGACAGAGAGCTAGTCTCATTGTCTGATCCTAAGTAAATCACCTAACCTATCAGTTTACTAGACAAAATTCTTAATTGTACATCTACAATGGTAGAGGTAGTTTCTACATAAGGAGTTCTATACACCAATAAAATCATAAACTACAACAACAACAAAAAAAAAACCCAACTAATAGAGAATCTACAAAATATGAGTCTATGTCTTAGTAATCCTTTTAAAGCTGTGAGCTCCTGAAAACATAGCATCTAGCAAAATGCCAGGCATCTAATTCCCTTAGATTTTAAACTCAACATATCCAAAACTAAATTCATTATTTTTTGTCCCAAGCCCTCCCACCTTCCTAATTTTCCTACTACTGTCAAAAGTATGACAATCTTCCCATTTACCCTGGCTCATAACATAGATACTATCCTTGAATCCTCACTCTATCCATGCCCTTCTATATGCAAACAGTTGCCAAGTTCTGTTGAGTATATTTTCATAACATTTCTCATATATGATCCCTTCTCATCAACACTGCCATCACATGGACTAATTACTTAATACCATTGTACCTCCTATCTCCATTACTGTGACATATATGAGCACACAACCCAAGGTATCAGATTTATGAATTTGACTAGGTGAGCTTGAGTTTGGACTATTATAACAGCTGCTGGTTGGTCTTCCTGCTTCAGGTCTTTTACCTTTACTCCATTCCATTATTCATTCAGCTATCAAATTGGTCAAATCTATCAAATACCAAAAGCATACATCTGATCAGGTCACTCCATAATCATTAAATTCCAGTGTCTCCTTATTATAAAAGCTTGTTTGGCTTTTAAAGACCTTCATAATCTGGAAACTTCCAGTCTTTCCAGCCAATTCCTCTTTGCTCTTTCTTGAACAAGACACTCCACCTGAGCCCTTTCACTGACTATCCCCTCTGGCCTGGAATAATCTCCCTACCTCTCTACATGCTTCCAAGTTTCTCTGGCTTCTTCCAAACAACAGCTAAACTGCTACCTTCTATTAGAAGCTTTTCCCCAATTTCCCTTAATGCTTATAAGAGTTAAAATTTAGGGTTTTGTCTAAATATGAGAATTCTAAAGTTATATTGAAGTTGCCAATTTAAACAATTAACTCTTAAGTCATGAGTCTATTAGCTGCTCTTAACAATTTAGTTTAATAGAGATATAGTAAAAGAGAGAAATGTAGCGAGGAAGTAAAAAGTATTGCCTACCTAGATATCCTATAATTTCTGTCCAAAGAAGTCCAGCTCACCACACAGCAAGGGCTCTCAAGTCTGATCTCTACATGGGGTCATGGTAGTCTCTTAAACCAGGAGTCCCAGTAGTATCTTCAGCAAGGGTTCCACCAATGCAGCTTCCTCCAGAAAAGGAAGGCCTCTCTAGAACCAATCTCTCCAGAAACTAGAAAAGAAAGGCCATCTACTCACTCAGAAAGCCAATGCAGGAACCAGGGAAAGAGTCTCCTCCTTCAGTCCAGCTCATGAATGCAGAGAGCCCAAAGACAAACTCCAAAGGAAAAGTTCAAAGGAGAAGTCCCTTGGACAGGAAGTTCAGGAATTTTCCCACATCACTTCCTGTTCCTTCCTCACTTTATAAGAACCAAAGTCTTTCAATTTGCCTAGCACTGCCCAGGAGCAAGGCAGTGTCTTCTGTAGTTTTCACACACTTTAGCAAGTGACTTGTTAACTCTCTTACTTAGTGTCAAGTAGGGATACTTTCAATTCTTGATTTGATTAGCTAAAAATAGGCAAGGGGAGAGTAAATCCTATCTTCATATGCTGGAACCTTTTCTCCATCACAAACTCCAAATTACTTTGCATATAACTTGTTTGTTCATAATCATTTGCTATACTGTTTCCTACATTAGATTGTGAGCTCCTTGAGAGCAAAAACTATTTTTTTCCTTATTCTTTGTTTATGTTATCAGTGTCTGGCACATCATAACATTTAAAAAGTGTTTGCTAATTAACTGATTAAACCATGAAATTTTGCTGGTATAAGGAACTCCCACTGAATAAAAACTGAATGTGAACAATTCATTTGTAATTTAGTTCTAGAGTTATATAGAGACTTGAGTTATTAAGCCCAAGATCACAGTTAGCATATATTAGTGGCTATTTGAACCCAGGTCTTCCTGACTCTAGGAAAAAGGTTCCTTATCTTTTTTGGGTTGTGAACCACTTTGGCATTTTGATGAACATCTTCTCAGAATAGTAGACTTTTTCAATGCCTTGCCTTGACTTAGAATTTATATTAAATATCTGTTCCAAGGTAAAAGAGCAATAAGAGCTAGGCAATTGGAGTCAAATGAATTGCTCAGGGTGACATTCTAGGAAGTGACTGGGATCAGATTTGAACCCAGGACCTCCCATTTCCAGGCCTGACTGAGCCACCTATCTGCCCATAGAATAGTGTTATTACATTACTAAAGGAAACCTCATTTCAGCTACAAGTTAATGAAAATAGCAATATATTTCCCCTTTTATCCCTTTCACTTGAATTTTAACGATTTGAAGATAGAGGTTACACTTTGGTTTTTCTTAGTATTTACAGAGCTTAACACTGTGTTGTGTAAACATTTAATAACTGTTCTTTAACTGAATGACTGACATATGATTCCAAAAGAAATTTTCTTCATTGACATGAGTGACAAGATGAAAAGTTCCAGTTTGTAATTTAGAAAACGGAAAAACTCTGCTGCCCCAAAAGGATTTCTAGGAGGTGCTAAACAGAACTTCATTCTACAGTTGAAGTCAGATGATGCCACAAAAAGGACATGGTATGATATCATAGCCTTGAAGTAATACAACATAGTCTTGTAGAAAAAAAAAAACAAACTACTGAATAAATAAGTTTTGAGGATATGAATCTATGATCACACTAAAAATTTTTCCTTACCTCCGAAGGTTCTTACCTTCTAAAAATAAGCAAAATTATAAATTTAGGCATTTATTTAATAGAATTTTCAACCCTTCTACTAAAAGAAAAAATTTGTTAAATTTTATTATTTTTTCTACCTCATTTCTATCTGTTCTATAGAAGATAAAAGATGCAAGGAGATGAGTATCTACAGAAGGAGGAGAAATATTAGGCAAAAGCTGGAGCTTCCAGTTTCCCCCTTTCTGAAGTAACTTTCAGAAAGGGGCTCTAGCTCTGAGATAATGTATTTTTCTTTCTTTTTTTTTTTAAGACCTTTACCTTCTGTCTTAGTAGCAATACTAAGTTTCATTTCCAAAGCAGAATAGAATAATGGTAAGGGATAGGCAATTGGGATTAAATAACTTGCCCAGGGTCACATAGCAAGGATGTTTCTGAGAACAAATTTGAAACTTGGACCCCTGGTCTCCAAGCCTGGCTTGCTATTTACTAAGTCACTTTGCTGCCAGTATAGTGTATGTTTTAACTCAAGGTGTTCAATAGATCCCCACATTACAGAATAAAAATTCCAAAGGAGTAGTGCTCCTCTTCAAACTGCTTTGCTAACCACAGTTTAGAGAATATTTACACATCTTAGGTTCATGCAAATTAGTTATTAGAGGTAGGAGACAGTTTCTCTAATTTCTGACCATTCTAAAAATTTAGAACAATTTTTGGTTTTCCAAATACTTTCTGAGACCAAAAAGAAATTTTATATGGCCTCTGAGTCAGATAGAACTTTTAGTCTTAGAAATGCTCATTTATTTATTTGGTTGGCTATTTAATTAATTTATTAATTAATTTAGATGGCCATGTTACCATATTAGTCTTATGATACACCTAAGTACAGGCTACATTTATAGGCACATTTAATCATGATAATAATCCTAGAAGTAGGTGCTATTATTGTCATGGCATTATGATGGTGTAAAATTGGATTTTGGAGGGGGAGGTTATGCTTTTTAATTTTTTTTAAATATTCACTTTTTAATAGCAAATTTCCACATAAGTTTTCCAAAGTTATCTGATGCATATTGTCTCCCTTCTTCCCTCCCCTCTCCTGGAGCTGAACAGGAATTCAAGCTGGGTTATATGTATATTACCACACAAAACATATTTCCATATTATTCATTTTTTAAGTGAATAATGTAAAACCAAAACCTCCCAAAATATGCCCAAATAGTTCCAATATGCTCCAATAGTTCTTTCTCTAGAGCTGGATAGTTTTCTTTTTCAAAAGTCTCTCAGAATTGTCCTTGATCATTGTATTGCTGTTGGTAACAAAGTCTATCACATTTGATCGTCCCACGATATTTTAGTTACTGTGTATGGTGTTCTCCTGGTTCTACTTATTTCAATCTGCATCAGTTCACATAGGTCTTTCTAGTTCTTTCTGAAATCATACTGTTCATCATTCATAATAGCACAATAGTATTTCATCACTATCATATTGTTGAAAGGAATTTCTTAAATTCTCCCTCTATCTCTTTAAGAAGTAACAAAAATCTCTCCTTCTGTCTCTTTATGAGAATCTTATATAAGAAAGAGTCAGTTAAGGGAAAACTCTTTTTTTGTCTTTGGAATCCTAGAGAGCAGGAGGTCAATGTGTGTGTCTGTAGAGGAGTTAGGCCTGATTCTGACTCAGGCAGAAGAACCTGCCCAAGAAAGCAGTTAGATTTAGGGTTTCTTAGAAATTTTAATATAGGGTTTGGATTTTAGGCATACATGATATTAGATAATTAGATAATACATGATATTAGAGATAATCTCACTTTCCTCCCTCCTATTTCATATCCAAACTTCTCCTTGTATTAAAGGAAGTGCTGGTGTTTTATCAACGTGTTCTCTGTATTTTTATCAAACTCCTACCCCAAATTTTTAACCCTTTACAATATACAACACTTTCTTCAGCCATTCCCCAAAAGAGGGATATCCCTTTCATTTCTAATTCTTTGCCTCCACAAAAACAGCAACTAATGAGATGTTTTTAAAAGCATAGGCACACACACACACACACAGAAACACTTCAAATTCCCATGTTAAAGAAAAATGTTTTAAAGTTTGTGGAGTCTAAAATAAATGACTTTCAAATATTCTTCACTGGCTCAGAGGCAAAGTGTTCAATTTAGTAGAGATCTCACTTCAAATTCAGCCTCAAATAGTTACTGGCTAGTGACCATGATGCTAGGAGGCTAAATGGATAGAACACTGTGACTGGAGTCAAGAAAGCAAGTTCAAATCTGGGCTTAATCCTATTTCCTCAGTTTCCTTATCTGTAAATGAGCTGGAGAAGGAAATGGGAAAATATTCTAAGAAAACCCGAAATGGAGTCAGAGAGAGTATGACATGCCAGAAATTATTGAACAACATGTGACCATGGGCAAATTGCTTAGTCTAATAGACTTTAGTTTCCTCCTCTATAAAATGGTGATGAATATACTTATACTCGTGTCTTATAAAACTTAAAGGACTCTGTGTTGCTGTTTAGTAGTTCATTCATGCATGACTCATTCATGTTATTCATGCATTTTCCTTAGCTAAGATACTGGAGTGTTTTGCCATTTCCTTTTCCAGTGCAGTAAATCAAATATAAAGTTTAACTGACATGATCAAGATCACCCAACTAATAAATGTCTGGGGCCAAATTTAAGTTCAAGTTTTCTCATATGTAAAATAGGCTTGATAATAGCACCTACTTTGTTGTGAAGATCAAATGAGATAATAAATGAAAAGGACTTTTCTTAAATAAATGTGTGTGTATTGGGAGGGGGACATAAATTCATCATGCTTAGTGTGAAACAGATTCTGTTAGCGACAATAATTTATACACACACACACACACAAACATACTTTGCTCATTAGTCTGCTTGGCAAAAGCTCAGAGAAGACTAATGCATTTTCTATATCTGTGTGTATATTCACAAATCTCACTGCTGAGTATAGAACAGAATCATAGGATCATAGATTTAGAACTAGAAGGAACTTGAAAAATCATCTAGTCCTACCCTTTCATTTTACAGATTAGGAAATTGTGATATGGGCACAGCCCAACATTTACTCTAGATTTAGGGAAAACAGATTTCAAAGAGTCAACCTCTCTTCTATGTCATAAATTATCCCTTCCCATCACCTCAAGGAGTCTGTGCCTTTAATCATCCCCTTTTTCTCATAATCTTTAATCTCTTGATCCACTGGCTCCTTCCCCATTATCTACAAACTTGGCCAAATCAACTCCCATCATCCTTAAAATCCTTCACTAGATCCTGCCCTTCCCTCAAGCTATCATCCTATATCTCTGTCCCTTTCAGTGCCAAACTCCTAGAAATAGCAGTGAATTCTTTTGCCTCTAATTCTTCACCTCTCACTCACTTCTCAGCCCCTGTAGCAATCTGGCTCCAAACTCTATTACTCTACTGAGGCTGTTCTCTAGAAGGTTTCTAACAATTTATATCTAATGGCCTTTTGTCAGTCCTCATCCTTTTTCTCAAAGAAACTTTTAACACTGTTGATTATTTCCTCATCCTGGAAGAGGATGCTTTCTCCCTCTTGCATTTTAGTGTCACTTCCTTTTTTATTATTAACAACTATCAACATATATAAACATTCCAAAATGCAAAGAACAAAAAGGAGAATTTTATATTAAACTGTGATCTTTTGTTAGATTTATATGTTTTTAAGTATATAGTAAATTTAACAATGCAGTGACAAGATTGCCCTAATGCTTGTGTCCCATTCTGAAATTCATTTTCTTCTGAATATTTTAAAGAAATATTTTTCCTTCTCTTGTTTTTCCCCAATAGCATGTAAATTTCCTCAAAGCAGGGACTGTTTTATTTTATAAATTGCATTTCAAGCATTGTATCTGGCAAATAGTAAATATTTAATAAATGCTTGTTGGTAAAAAAAAGCAAAAAAGAAAAAGAAAACCATCTTTCTATCAGAATATTTGAAGTAAAAGTCAGAGTGAGACTGACCCAAGTGTTCTTGTCAAATACATAGATCTTTTTGAAAAGAGAAATGTTTTACATTTTCTGGGTTCTCTTTTAATAAAGAGGAGGTTATGGACATATTTAAAATAAAAATTTTTGATCTCTTTTGTTTTTACATCACCTATATTTCCCAAAGTATCTTTCCTTTCCTTTCTCAGAGAGCTATCCCTTATGCCAGCAAAAGAGGGACAGAGGAATTCTTAGGCAAAACTAAACAACATATCAAAAAGTCTAATATCATATATAATATTCAATATCCAGAGCCTCCCTGCCTCTGTAATAAGAGGAGATAAATGTCTTTTCATGTTTTTTCCTCTGACTTCATTTTGGCATTATAGGAGGAGCCAAAAGAATAGAAAATACCTTGAATCAAATAAACAGATGAAAGCCATATTTGTAACTTGGAGTGATATGGACTAGTGAAATAAGTCAGAGATTAAATTTTGGGAGAAAAAATAAGATCCAAATTTGAAAAATCATCTCCGGGACCAGGTATTTGTCTAGATTCTACTTACCCATTAATAAAGTACATTTGTGGAAGATTTGGGATTATGGAGGATCAAGTAAGATTAGAGAGTAGAACCTGAATAAACAGATTCAGGAAAGATAAGAAGGTAGCTAACTACACCAAGCAAGATAAATTTTTTAGAAAGGTAAGTGAAACAATTAAAGGATTAAGGAACCTGATAGAGTGAATTGATGGGTGGGACAAACTAACGAAATAGATAAGATATTGGAGCAATCTTAAAGAAGAGGTAATTAGAACTTAAACTATGGAGATGCTGAGGAAAAGGGGAGGAATCTGAGTAAAGCTTGACATTCACCCTAGATTTGAAGAAAATAGATTTCAAAGAACTCAGAGAAAAGATTGTTAGGGCCTCACTGACAAAATTGTTCCAGATGAAGTTAGTCATGAAGGATTAGGAGATTTTCAGAACTAATATTCTAATGACACAAAAAAGAAATAATTTCACTAAAGAGAGAAAATGGCATTCATCTAAAGAAACTGATATTGGATACATAAGGAACTGACCCACCAAGTTGGAATATAAGAAAAACAGATGTAAACAAAAGCCAGGAACAAAAGTTGAATATTATATTATGGAATGGTGCTGTAAAAGCAATATCAGGAATGTAAAATGTGCAGATTTGCTGAGAAAGATGAGGGAAGCTAAATAGAAAATAGAAAAAGATGGTTGATATATCAAGAGCAAAAGAAGAGATATGACCTGTGCTTAAGATAGATGAAACAATAAAAACCGAAGAGCAAGGAGAAAGTGGAGCTGTTCAATTTTTAGTGCCTGTGTGTTTTCTGATAAAAAAAATAGTCTCATATTTGCTTATAAGAATGAATAATATGCTTTACATGATAATACATACACACACACACACATACACACACATATATATATATAACCCACATTGAATTGCTGGTCATTTCTGGGAGTGGGGAGGAAAGAAAGAAAGGAGACAACAAGAACCATATAACTTTGGAAAATGTGGAAATTTGTTATTAAAATAAAATAAAGATAAAACTTTAAAAAATAGCCTTTACCCTAGAAATGACTAGTTAAGAATGACTTAATAGGTTGCTGATAGTTGCAAGTAAAAAGAAAGTAGGAATATAAAGAGCTGCCTTTGATGTATTCAAGTTTCCTGGTCAAGACTATATCCTAAGATTCTAATGGGATTGAAAGCTGAGATATTGTGAGTGCCATTTGAAATATCATTGGAAATAGGAGAGACACTAGGAATTTGGAGAAAGGAAATTATATTCTGATTTTCAAAAAGGGGAAGAGTTCAGAGTCTGAAAATTATAGTAAATTTGATTTCCATTGCTAAGGCAGTTCTAGAATGGACAATAGAAGGGAGGATTGGAAGTAGTATTTACAAAAAGACAATTAATTAGGTTCTCTTAAAGTTATATCAGACTAATCTTTTTTTTTTCAATAGGCTTACTAACCTAGGAGATGAGGAAAAGGATGGACATAGGTTACCTAGATTTTGTCAAAGTTTTTGATAAAACACTTCATATTGTTCTTGGGGAAAAGCCATAGAGAAATAGATTAGACTACAATAGAGAATAATGGAGTTAGAACTGGTCCAAAGACTAAACACAAAGACTTGTTTTTAATAATTAGATATTGAGGGCAGCTAGACAGTTCAGTTAATTGATAGCCAGGCCTCAAGATGAAAAGTTCTGGGTTTAAATCTAGCCTCTTCCTATCTGTGTGACTCTGGGCAAGTCACTTAACCCCCATTGCCTAGCTCTTACTACTAGGTGTGAGGTGATACCTCAGAGTTGTTTTGATTTGCATCTGTCTGATTATAAGAGATTTAGAACACTTTTTCATGTGCTTATTAATAGTTTTGATTTCTTTAACTGAAAATTGCCTATTCATGTCCCTTGCCCATTTATCAATTGGAGAATGGCTTGATTTTTTGTGCAATTGATTTAGCTCTTTATAAATTTGAGTAATTAGACCTTTGTCAGAGGTTTTTTGTCATGAAGATTGTTTCCCAATTTGTTCCTTCCTTTCTAATTTTGTTTGCATTAGTTTTGTTTATACAAATTTTTTTTTAATTTGATGTAATCAAAATTATTCATTTTATATTTTGTGATTTTTTTCTAGCTCTTGCTTGGTTTTAAAATCTTTCTATTCCCAAAGGTCTGACATGTATACTATTCTGTGTTCACCTAATTTACTTATAGTTTCCTTCTTTATATTCAAGTCATTCACCCATTCTGAGTTTATCTTGGTGTAGGGTGTGAGGTGTTGATCCAAACCTAATCTCTCCCACACTGCCTTCCAATTTTTGCAGCAGTTAGCAATTTTCTTAAGGATGAAAGAGACATAGAAACATTTGTAGGCAGTGAAGAAGGATCCAGTAGAAAAAGTAAGCTAAAGGATGAGAAAAAAAGAAAAAAATGAGAAGCTCCTGAAGGGATCAAGAAAGAATAGAGTCAAAGACACATAAGACCTAGTGGCCTTGGCAAAGATAAAGGCAGTTCCTAACTCAGAACAGATTCAAAAAGAATGTTGTTATTACCCCCCCCCCAAAAAAAAAGGATATATCTGAGAAGGGTACCTATCTATACAGTCTACTTTCAATTCCAATAAATTGTTTATTCACATCCTTATAAATGTCGCGAATGCATATTGAGACTATCTTTGAAATAAATGTGAGAAAGGAATAGGTAAGCACAAAACATTAATCAGATGTTTATTATATTAGGTACCAGAGGTACAAAGAAAGGTAAAAATAGATTCTTCTCTCAGGAAGCTCATATTCTGATCAAAAGGACAATATCTCTGAGAGGGAGGCACTCATAACTAGTGGGAATAGGAAAAATCTGTTTGTTGAAGGTGGGATTTAGCCTGATATTTGAAGGAAGGATGGAAACCTAAGGGGTAGAGCTTTGGAGGGAAAGAATTCCAGATATAGAAGATAGTTTTTGTAAAGATAGACACAGGAAAAGCAGTGTTGGGAGAAAGAAACAGAAAGTAGGCCAGCATACCTAGATCATAGGGAATAAAAGGTCTTCATATGTTTATTATTTGTTAATTTAAATAAAAACAAAAATAAAAATGCTTCACTCTGTAGAAAATACAATTTCCAATATTTTCTTTTTTTTTAAACCCTTATCTTCTGCTTTAGAATAAATGCCATAAATTGGTTTCAAGGCATAAAAGTGGTAAGGGGTAGGAAATGGGGGTTAAATGATTTTCCCAGGGCACACAGGTAGGAAGTGTCTGAGTCATATTTTGAACCCAGTCTCCAGAGTTCCTCCCAACTCTAGGCCTGGCTCTGTATTCACTGAGCCACCTAGCTGCACCTCAATGTGTACTTTCAATGAGACTCCATAAATAAGGTTGATTAGACTATATATACCTTGATAGACACAAACACAGAAATTAACACATTCATGATCTTTGCTTATCAGTATCAAAAAATTTGTTAGGAAAACAGATTCTCAACAGAGGTTATCCTCTCTGTCATGAAGGCTGACCTACACAAAGTAAAAAAAAAAATGAAGAGGAAATCCTTATAAATACAAAGACCCTTCAGAGGTTCCATGAGAACAGTAACTATTTTTTGCCCTTTTTTGTATACCCAGTGCTTAGCTCAATGACAAACACATTGTAATTGCCTAATAAATATTGACTGCTTGACTGTATGGCATCAAGAAAATCATACAAATATCACACCCTTAATGAAATCAACAGTTCTAAAGACACTTAGCAATTTGTTGTTCAGTTGTTTCAATTGTGGCTGACTGAATACTCTCATTTGAGGTTTTCTTGGTGTAGATACTAAAGTGGTTTACCATTTCCTTCTCCAACTCATTTTACTGGGATGAGTAAATAAGGAAACTGAGGCAAAAAGAGTTGTGACTTGCCCAAGGTCTCAGTGCTAGCAATTATCTGAGGCCAGATTTGAACTCAGAAAGATGAGTCTTCCTGACTCCAGGCTCCATACTTTATCCATTGCAACCCTTATCTGCCCAGTACACACAAGAAAAACCAAATGTTTGGAGACTAAATACAGGACAGATTGTATGTTATTGGATAAATAGCCCATCCGTCAGCACATATATCTTGAACAGATATGATGCATGGAAAATCATACATACTGATAACAGAACTGAATAAATAGAGAAAAGCAAGCTAGACTACATTTGGGAATTTGTGCAGTATTTCCAATAGGGCCATACTGTTTCTAGGACAGCCAAGAATATAACAAAGGATGAAGGATGGTGTGTGTGTGTGTGTGTGTGTGTGTGTGTGTGTGTGAATAAAACAAGGTAGGCTAGATGGACAACTAAAAACAGGAAACTCCAAACCACATCCTTAAACTAACTTTAAAAAGTGATCAATTTTTAATCTAACCTTTTTGTATTTATCTGTCTAGCTTCCCAAAACACCTAGCTCTCAGTCCTTTACATATACACAGAAGGTGGTTAAATGTTTGTTGAATGAAAACTTTATGGCCTGTGTTATATTATGTGTAATACTTCCTGTGTCTAAGCTCCTAGAGTAGCAGTTCTTAAAGTGTATTTCCAAGGGCCCCAGTAAGTCTCAGAGCTCTTCCAGGCACTCTATGGACTTCCTTCTTTTATGAGAAATGTTTATAAGATGTCCATGTGTATACTATTGTTTCTGGCATGGATGCCTTCACCTCACTGGCCTCTCTCATCAACTGTAGCTCTACTCTTTCCATTAAGTTGGGTGAGATTTTGTGTATGGGTGTGTGTGGTGGCAAAAAAGCAAGTGGGTGGGATATGTGGTTTTCAGGGTTGTTGTTTTTTTTTCTCCATAGAAGTTGGCAGAAGAACCAAAAAGCTTGGGAACCACTATTCCTGAGACCAAGGAGGAACTATGTCAAGTGGTTGTTCCATTCGCTGCCCAATCAGTGTCTTCCCATGCTTATCAAGCAGCAACAATATAGGTAACTTAACAAGAATGAGTCCTGAGAATTCAATGGTAGGTGTTTCTTTCAACCCTCACTTTTCCTGACTCCTTGATTCTGTTGCTTGCAGATTGTCCTCTCCTTACCTATCCTCCTTGGCTCAATGCACATTTCTCCTTCCAGGGAACATGGAAATATACCTAAAATCAGTTTAATGTAAATTGTTTGCAAAGGCATTGGATTCCATGGCATGGGGATATGGAATTTTATCAAGTCAAACAGGAGCAGAGGTCATAGGGCCAAGAATTCAAAACAAATGCAAATATATATACTGTGTGTTATTTTAAAACCAAAGAAAAGCAGGTTAGACAAGCCATTTCCATTTTTAAATGCTACCCCTCCAGTGGTGTGGTGCAAACCTCTGCCCAGTTGTCCTTTCTGCTGTCCTTGCTGTTTTTCCACAGAGGCAAAGAACTAATATTTGAGGAAGAGGTTTTACAAATGCAATTACAGCAAGATGCTGTAGCTGGGGTTTGCACGTGGGTAAACACGTGCTTTCACACCCAGTGAGAAGTTTAGTTTGGCAGGCAGGGCTAAAAAGCATGACTCTGATCCCAGGGAAAGCCAAAACTGCAGAAACTCAAGCCATCTCCAAAAATAACAGCAAAATTAGGGCCTTGAACCTCCTCACACTGGTCATGCTGAGAACGATGATCCTTGGGACCAACAAAGCTACTGAGCCTCCAAAAGTCTCTCTCTCTCTCTCTCTCTTTCTCTCTCTCTCTCTCTCTCTTCTCTCTCTCTCTCTCTCTCTCTCTCTCTCTCTCTCTCTCTCTCTCTCACTCTCTCTCTCTCTCTCTCTCTCTCCCTCCCTCCCTCCCTCCCTCTCTCTCTCTCTCTCTCTCTCTCTCTCTCTCTCTCTCTCTCTCTCTCTCTCTCTCTTCTCTCTCCTTTCTTTCTTTCTCTCTCTCCTCTCTCTCAACAAAACTTACAATCTTCCTTTACCTATCAGCATAAAGAAGATGCTACATTGCTTTCATCTGAGTGTGAATATGATGGATATCAGTTCTCTTTAAAGTAAAGTTGCATTTATTGTATTTGCCAATACAGAGAGACAATGTGAGATTGCAGCCAAAGGGACGGGGTTGTTCATCAGGGAGTCCTATATTCAAGTCCTGAGTCTGGTATTTACTTGCTGAATGGTCATGGGTCATTAATTTCTCAGTGCCCCAAGCTATTCTCTTAAACAACATTTAATAGATGAGTGATTAATTGCTCAGCATTTGTCAAAAGAACAATCATATCAGTAAAATCAGTGATTCAGACCCCAACCCTATACTTTCCAGTTCTGCCTTTCTGAAACTTGAATATATAAACAAAAGATAATTTGAAGAAGAACAGGGATGGCTATGAATATTATTGCTTTTGTCTCGTTTATATTATTTGCAAATTTTGGAAGCAAAATTTTGATTTTCTGATTTTCTGTGAAAACAATTTATTACAGCAAAAACATAATCAGCCAACCAACATGTATATCTTAAGCCCCTACTATTATCCAATGTGTTGTCATAGAAAGAAAAAAATGAAACAATTTCTGCCCTCAGAGAATTTATGGTTTGACAAGGGAGAAAACATGTATACACACACACACACACACACACACTAAATCCAAGACTTTTTGTTTTTTGTGTGGGGACTAGTAGATGAAGGAAGCTCAGGAAAAAGCCTCATGTAAAAAAAGAGTTACATGCTGAACTTTGAAAGAAACTAGAGACTCTAAGAGCCTATGGTGTGGAGGAAGGATATGCCGAGCATAGAGGGACATCATTTGTTAAAATATAGAGATATGTAATAGATTATCACATATAAGCAGGAAGAAGGTTAGTGTTGAACCACAGTTCAAGTGATGGAGAATCATATATAATATCTTTGGAAAGGTAGGTTATATCCAGTTTTTAAAGAGCTTTAAATGCTTAAGAGAGGAGTTTATATTTGATCCTATATGGGAATAGGGAACCACTAAATGAGAACATCCTTTAGGATTGGGTTTCTGGGACATAGAATAACTATGATGTAGTATAAAAGGCAATAAAATAAGAATCAGAATTCTTCAGTTCCAGTCCCAAATCTGCCACTATGTCTGTGTATGACCTTGGAAAAGTTCCTTCCCCTCTATGAGTTTCAGCTTCCTTATTATTAAAGCTAAAATTTTAGAATATATAAAATTTGATGTCTCTTCAAATTATATGATTAGAACTGGTAGATCCTGGTAGGTAGATAGATAGATAGATAGATAGATAGATAGATAGATAGATAGATAGATAGATAGATAGTTGATACATAGATAGATAGATAGATACATAGATGTATACATAGGTAAATACATAGAGAGATACATAAATACACAGATACATAGATAGGTAAATACATATATACAGATAGATAGATAGATAGATAGATAGATAGATAGATAGATAGATAGATAGATAGGAAGACATAGGTAGAGATGAAGATAGTGATACATAGATACTATTTAGGCAATCAACAAATCAATTTAATATTCAATATATTCTGACAGTCCACAGAAGATAGATTGGATGAGACTCTTGGAATACCTCCACTTACGAGTTCCTTCCCCAGGTGACCAAAGGATTTGAGAGGGAAAAGGCATCTATGTTCAAATTACATTAGATCATCATTAAAGTCTGCTTCTGGAAGTTACTTCTAGGAACTTTTCCAATGGGTAAGGCCACAGGAGGAATACCTCTAGGGCTTTCTCTTAAACAAAACTTTCATTCTTTGTATTTTATCTTCTCCATATTTCTCTTGCCCTATAATCAAAAAAGCTTTATATATATTTGCTTTGAAAAGGATATCAAGATCCTGATGAAATGATCATGCTTCAACCAGGTCTTGTCCTTATACCATAGTGTGTTTTATTTAAGGTCTCTAAAGAATTGTTCAGCCTTATGAAAAAGATTTCCCAAATCAAAACAAAGAACTTCTTCCTCCAGTAAATAACAAGTTTCATTTCTCAGGTTTTGAGAGCCACTGTGAAGCAGGGAAGAAAGAAAAATGTGGGAGGAAAAATGAGCTATTAGAATGGACTTATGCTTGTGGTGCCATATTTTTTGGCATTCCTACCATGGTTAAGAATTTGGCTGAGGTTCATTTCAACCCATTCCAGTAACTATATTTATTTTAGATCTCTTCTTTAACCCTGAATAGACTGAAAGAGAGCCTTTATGACTATTTAGCATGGACACACAATTTTTACAAATAAAATAGTTCATTTAGGGAGAAATTTGAAGCTAGATTTTAATGGCCTTTGTAATTAAACTTTCTAGTTATCCCCTTAGTTACAGAAATTGCTTACCTTCCACCAGACATCCTTCTGACAAGTCCCAAGAAACTGATATTCAGATGACATAAGACATTTGTGTCAGAATTGAAAACCTGAAGTTTGTGTGTACCAATCAGGCTTCTACATCTTTATAGACTATTCTTGTAGCTATACTTGAAGAAAGTTTGGTTTGACAATATGAGGAAGACAAAATGAAAAAGTGCTAGGAAAAAATCCCAAAGGAGATATATGTTTATATAATGTATATTTGTATATAAAAATGTATATCCATCTGTATGTATGTATATGTATGTTTTATTTTAATTTCAGTACATGCTACAGAGAAGCCCCTAGTGCATGCTTCCAAGATACAAATCAATAAGCACTCATAGAGTCTCTGCCAGGCACTATGACAAGTGCTCAAAAATATAGTATAAGCAGAAAGAAATGTCAATCCCTACCTTCATGGAGTTTATATTCTAATGAGGAAAAATAATACATTAAAACATTTTTAAGGGGAAAGAGGGAAAAAATACCTGGTGAAGGGACATGGTAAAGAAAGTTTCATTCTTGGCCTGAAAAAGAATAAAGACATGTCTGGCTCTCTTTAAAAAAAAGGAAAGGTATCCTAGGAGACACCTTCCAATCAAAAGGAGAGGCTTCAGTGGTAAAAGGCACTTCCAACATGTGAAGTCCAGGGGTAGAAAGGTTGAAGAGACTTCTATAGCATGGCAGAGAAAGTCTAAAGAATCCAGAGTATAACATAATAAGAATGAATATTCTTGGGAAACATACATCTTTTTCATTTTTCTGCCCCATCTATACACCTATGGTGCTATTTCAGCCATTTGCTTTTCCTCGGTCATAACTGTACAAGAGGTTTTTATTAGATTAGATAAAAGCATTACAAAAATTTTAAATGATGGATCCATGCTGTGAAGCACAATATTCTATTTTTCAGTTACAATTTGTGCTTCAAGCTATATTGTACTTCCTCCTTCTTTAGCTTTTTAGTCCCCATATATATGAGAGAGACAGACAGAGAAAAAGAGAGAGACACACACACAGAAAGACAAAGAGACAGAGGAGACAGACAGAGAGACAGAGAGAACTAAACTGGAAATTCAGTATCTTATAATAGACATTTGGCCTGCCAGTTAAGCAAGAGTGGGATGCAGATCATTAACTCACAATAAATTGAGCTACTATATAAATTTAAAATGTAAAGATTTTTATGAATGAGTGTGAGCCTCAGGTAGTATTCAACCAACTGGGAAATTTGGTGAGGCAGAGAGAAAAGCAGGCAAGGTAAGTCATTTCCAAATAACTTGTATTGACATTAGTATCATTTCCCCTGGTTGGTCTCTGCCAAGGAGATCAGAAGTAAGTCATTAGCCAAGTACACCTGGCTTGGGTGAGGCAGCTCCGGGAGGATGTTTGCACTACCTACCAGTTCCTGTAATGTTTTTGTGAATGGATAGAGAGCTACAGTTTCCAGGGTTGCCAATCAAGAATATTATACAAATAGTCTGATTTACTCCTCTTTTGGTTTCCCCTTGATATTTGAAACCTTCCACATTTGCACATCCTGTTTGACAGAGGCTGACTCCACTCCTGGCAACAAACCTTCTCCTGCCTGACAAGTTACTTTAATCCAGTTGGTGCCAATGGGAAAACTTTAAATACCAAATTTCATCATCTTTTTTCCAACTCACATGGGCTAGGGTTACACTTTAAGCCTCAGATTCTATCAGTTCACTAGCTGTTTTGGAAAACCTCATTTTTTTTCTCATTAAGTCTCCACTTTTTCTAGCCACAGACAATTACATGGATGACTCCAAGATATCATGTATATCAGTCTCTTCATGTATCTATGCAGAAATAAGAAAACCAAATTCCCAATAAAATCTAATCTTTTTAATGTTATCAAAATTCTCAAATATATTCATAATATATTTTTACCACCACCACACAGTTGTGGAATCATGTCTGACTCTATATAATCGCGTGGACTTTGTCCATGAGGTTTTCTTGGCAAAGATACTGGAGTAATTTGCCACTTCCTTTTCCAAACTGTCCACATTTACAGATGAGGAACTAATGCAAAATAGGGTTAAGTGACTTGCCCAGGGTCCCATAATTAATGTCTGGCCAGATCTGAACTCAGTCCAGACCCAGTAATCTATCCACTGCATCACTTAGCTGCCCATTGTCATCAATACCCTGGTTAAATTCCTATGTCAGTGCTTCATGCTGGTACAAAATTGACTTTGGATTCCTAAAGATTAATTGTTCATATCCAGGTCCTGGTTAGCCCAACCTGCTGAAAAGTCACAGATCCTACCTGAATAGTACTCATGACATCCAAATACCAGTCTATCCATAAGGAAAGTTGCTCATCACTAAAGATTGGCCCCCAGATGATGACAATTAATATTAAAATTAAAAGTTAATAATGAAGTTATATTATCTTCCTAGAGTAATATATGAATCAGTGACTGCATAGATGAAGGAATGTGCATGCATGGAAAAGCACCAATTCCTATATGCTAGGGCCTGGGAATGCAAAAACAAAAGTGGGATAGTTTTTTTTCCCCTGAAGGGGCTTACATTATAATGTGGGAGATGACATCTATAAAAGATGACTGGCTATTGTACTGGTGAATTATCAGAATGGTAGCTAGAACCAAAGGGCATTTGAGTATTATGCCATTTCCAGAAGCATTTTGTAGTTGGGAAAGGAAGTCATGAAAGATACTAAGTATCTATGTGGTGCCTAAAATGTGCCAGGCACCTTGCTAAGTGCTTTTTAATAAGTATTCTAGTTATCCCATCCACACTGTAGAGTTTCAAGATGTAGTACCTCTGTGATCTGGAAAATCTCTGTAAAATTTTTGGCCTTCTCTTCATACCAGAGAAAAAGTCTGAGTTTTTTTCCTTTTTCTTTTATGGAGTATTTATAGTGCCTTATTGCAAATTTTGAGTTAAGTATACATTTATGAGTTTCTAAACTTTTTTCTATGTCTTCTTCTGGCCTTGCCATGTCATTTGCAGCTTCTGTAAAACTCTTCAAAAATTATCATTTAATTTTTTATGCCAACCTGAGATATATATCAAAACCACAATGGGGAAATTCATGATGTGGAAGGGATAATTGTATTTCAGTTGAACCTCATAATAACAATACAAAGTAAGTGCTATTATTATCCCCATTTTACAAATGAGAGAACTGAGGCAAATAGATGTTAAAGAACTTGCTCAGGGTGATACATCAGAGATTGGATTTGAACTCAGGTCTTCCTGACTCCAGGTTTAGCTCTCTATCTACTATGATACCAGCCATGTCACCAATTATAACTAATTCATTAATTGTTCTCAAGGGAGACTGGAACAGTGAAAAGGTGGTGTGTGTTCAAGTAGTGAGGCTAGTTCAACATACCCTTTGATCCTATAGTACCACTAATGGTTTTGTATACCAAAAAGATAATTAAAAAAAAAAGGGAGGGAAAACCTACTTGTACAAAAATATTTATTGAGGCTCTGTTGTAGAAGCAAAGAATTGGAAACTGAGGAGATATCCCTCAAATGGGGAACAGCTGAACAAATTGTGTTATATTTTGTTGATAGAATACTATTGTGCTATAAAAAAGGATGAGTGGGATGATTTCAGAAAAAGCTGGTCAGATCTACATGAACTGATGCAAAATGAAATAAGCAGAACCAGGAAAACATTGTAAAGATAACAGCAATATTGTGGAATGATCAACTGTGACAGACTTTGTTTCTCTCAGCAATACATTGATCTAGGACAATTATGAGGGACTTATGACAAAGTCCACCTCCAGAGAAAGAACTGAGAGAGAATTGTTGGAGTCTGATGCGGGTTAAAGCATACTATCTTTCACATTTATTTTGGGGGTTTGATTGTGTATGGCTATGTTCTAACAACAGTGACCAATATAGAAGTGTGTTTTTCATGATAATACATGGATACAGATAATACAGTACAATTTGCTTACAATATCCATGTAGAGGAAGGAAATGGAGGGAGGGAAGTGGTTTGGATCCTAAATGTTGGAAAAACATGGGTTGAAAATTTTTATTATATGTAGTTGGGAAAATAAAATATCTTTTGATTAAAAAAAGAAAAGAAAGAGTTGGACTTGTTGACCTCTGACCTCTATAACTCTGATCCTAATGATTTGAAGAAATCTTTCACTTAATAGTTATTAATTCATATTTTTTTCTCTCGTGAACTGTGCACATTCTCTGATCACTTATACATGAAGGAAAGGCTCTTGGTCTTACATTTGTGCTAATTATTTATGTATTTTAGATATCAAATGCTTGTCAGAGATATTTGAAGCAAAGTTGTTGTTATTGTTGTTTGCCAGTTGATGTTTTTCCTGTAGATTCCAGCTAATAGATTAAAAAAAAAAAAAAAAAACAAATCTATGGGGACAGCTAAGTGGTTCATTGAATAGAAAGTCAGATTGGAGATGGGAAGTCCTGGTATCAAATCTGATTCAGACATTTCCTAGTTTTGTGAGCTTGGGCAAGTCATTTAACACCAACTGCCTAGCCCTTACTGCTTGTCTAATTTGGAACTAATGTTTAGTATCTATTCTAAGACAGAGGGTAAGGGTTTTAGAAAAAATAAAAATACATTTATGTAGGGCCATGGGTAATGCTCATTTTTCTAATGTGTGATCCCAAATATTTTATAGGGCCAGCAATGTTCTGTAAAGATTAAAATTTTGGGGAGACTGAGACAGGTAGAAATTAGTTTCTCTCTGCAAGGAGTGTTATATTTTTAGAGGTTTATTAAAAGTTAAGAATTAAAGAAAATACAGGATAAGGAAAACGTGCCTAGGCCACGGAGGCCTAGACAAGACCTCACCTACATTATGGAAGAGCCACGTCTGTCCCAAAACGGAAGTCCAAAAGAGCACAAAAGCCTTTGCAATCAGGTTAAACCCTCCCTCGATCTTGGCCCACCTCAGAATTGCGTGAGATTACAAAGCATTTTAGGGAAGTGGAGCAAGGGCTTGTGGGGATTGAAGTCCAGAGTTCTAGTCTATTTTTTACAGTTCTCAAAAGATTTATCAATGACAGAAGTCCTACTCTACTGGCCTGGAATCTAAGTTGTATATGGTACAGTGAATAGAGTCCTGGGTATGGAGTCAGAAAAAAGTTGAGATAAATCCAGGCATCCGAACTAACTATTGTATGACCATCTTCAAATCACTTAACCTCTGTCAGCCTCAGTTCCTTCAACTATAAAGTGAGAATAATAATGAGGTTTACCTTACCAAGTCACTGTGAAAATCAAATATGGTATATTTGTAAAGTTCTTACCAGTGTGGGTCACATATAGTTTGTGCCTAATAAATACTTGTTCTTTCTTCTCCTTCTTAAATTCACAATCATTCCTCTCACCCTTTTTCTCCAGGTAAAATAATCCCATTTCTAGGTACTATTCTGTATAGAATCTTGTCCTCAAATAATTGTAGAGAATCCTTCTCGAGGACAGAAATCTTATCCCCTAATCTTTATAAAGGTGCAGAATATCACTGGATCTTCAAAAGGATAACAACAGATGACTTGAGGTTGATTATTTGCTCTTAAATCTAGGGAAAGAAAAAGCTCACCCTACCCAGGAAGATTAAAATTTGGGAAGGCTTTCTTAATAACTTTAATCACTGGATGTAGATTTATATAGATAAAAAAATGAAAGAATAATTATCTTAACTATTTAAAGGTTTTTAAGAATTTGTAGTCAATCTGTGGATAATTTAGTAACAAATTGCCTGTTTGATTCCTAATTATAATCTTTAAATAACTTGAAGCTTCACTAATTCGGGGAGGCTTTTGTATTGTTCCAGATTTCTACATTCCAAGAGAGGCAATGGAGTCTAATGAATAAGAGTGCCAACCAGTTCTTCTGACACTTATTAGATAATTGACTCATTTTTTTAATCTGTAGAATGACAATAATACCTACTTCATAGGGATATTATGAGGCTTAAATAACATAATGTATGTACAATGCTTTTAAAATTTTGAAGAATTACATAAGTATCAGTTGCAATTTTTATTAAAGCTAGATAGTGCATGCTTTGGTAAAGAATAAGCACTGAACAATAATCACCTCACTTATTAGCAAAAATGTTCATTGAGGATTGTTGATTGTGTTACTTTGCTCCATTTGTTCCATTGTTTCAGTGGTTTCTGATTCTTTGTGATCCCATTTGGGGTTGCCTTAATAAAGATACTGAAGTCATTTGCTATTTCTGTCTCCAGCTCTTTTTACAGATGAGGAAACTGAGTTAAACAAGGCTAAGTGACTTTCCCAACATCACAGAGCTATTGAGTGTCTGAAGGCAGATTTGAAATCAGGAAGACAAATCTTCTTGACTCCAGGCCCAGTGCTCTATCCATTGTATAACCTAGCTGCCCAGGATTATTTAGTTGTAGTTAAATAAAATTTACTATATTTGAGATTTTAGACTCTTTGCCATAAGAATATATGTTTACTATTGGGAAGATTAATTTGAATTTTTCTTTAGAAAAAGGAACATAGAATTGAAGTAATTGTTTATATCACCAGAATATTCCTTGTTATGCTTTACTAGTAACAAAAATAATAAGGCATAGCATATATAATGTGGTCTTTCTGGACTGTCCTCATGCCAAGCAACTGAGAGAGACTTTTCACTGGTAAAATTATGGCAGTTCCCTCCTTAGGAAACATCATTAAGACTTTGAGTACCTATGGCCTTCACGTGGAGTGGACAGTAAGATGGCCATGGGAGAATTGTGCATCACTAAATTGAGTAACAAGAAACAAGGATGGAAACAAACCTCTGTCTGATCTTCAGCCAAAAAAAAAAATGGAGATGGTTCTCGAGCTTTTTTAAGATATGCATGTTATAAAAGCTCAGTCTATTGGCAAATGGAATAAAAGAACATTTTCAGTTGAAGTTTAAGTTGAAAATACACAAATAAAGTGTTTTTCATTTGTTTTGTCGAAGTATTATGTCTTTGCAGAAGACTTAATTACCAGCCACAGAAGAATCTGTTACTTGTAGGAGCTGGTAAATTTGAGTGTATTTTCTCTGTTCCAAGTTCTGCTTTTCACAAGCAATCCTTATTTTTATTTGTGAGTCTTAGAATTTCACTCTGAAATCACTGTTCATTATGTCACTTTTCTGTTTAAAATACTGATAAATGAAGCCAGGGGGCTTTGGGAAATGCTTAGCTAAATGCTAGGTATTTAGTCTTTTAATTGACTTTGCATGCATCAACTTTGCCTTCCAATAGGCAGCCACAGTTCCCAGGGATTGTCAAAAGATGCCTGTCTTGAAAGCAGATCTAATCCAGTTGGTGCCACAGAAAAACCTTAAATGGCAGTTTTCATCTTATTTGCACAAACTCCCTGTGGATCAGGTTACATTTTAATCCCAGTGGCTGTATCAGTGCATTAGAGGTTTTTGGCTGTCTCAATTTTCTTTCTTCTTTTATGCAAATCATTTAACTTCAGCAGAATCCTGTAATGGAAGCAATATCTAGATAGGAAGGACAGACTATGGGCCCCAACCTGTTTACCAGCTGCTCTAAAAAAATAACTTCAATATTTTCCTAATTATACCATTTTATAACTAAGCTTCTGCTTCTGTCTGAGGCCTAATATGACCCTGTTTGTTTACTTGTTTCTTTGCCCCTTCAAGCTATTAGAAAGTCTTAATTCAATAAAGGAAATTAGCAGTTTTTTAAACCCTTGCTTTCTATCTTCATATCAATTTTTTAAAATCCTTACTCCTGCCATATAATCAGTACTGATTCTTTGTGATCCCATTTGGAGTTTTCTTGGTAAAGACAGTAGTCATTTGCCATTTTCTTCTCCAGCTCCTTTTACAGATAAGGAAACTCAGGCAAATCTTAGTAGTATTAGCTAAGTATCAGTTCCAAGGCAGAAGAATCGTAAGGGCTAAGCATTGGGGTTAAGTGACTTGCCTAAGGTCACACAACTAGGAAATGTCTGAGTTTAGATTTGAATTCATAATCTCTCCTCTCCAAGCCTGGATCTCTAACCACTGTGATACCTAGATGTCTTTTATGTTCTCAATAGCTAGTACGTGTTTGTAGAATAAATAAATAGAGTCTCATTTTATTTATTTTAAGTGATTATACTACAAAATTTCTAACTGCAACTCTGAGTAGATGAAAATCCAACATCAGGCAAGGCTCAAGCCAAATTTCTCAGGAAAAACTGTTGTGGTTATATGTTTAGGGATTGCCATGATCTAACAAGACCATCGCCATCTTGGTGAAATTCCAGGCCAAACACTTTATTAAAATAAATAATTTAGTTTTGTCATAATTCTTATGAATTCAATTCAGTCCCCCATGAGGAATGGCCTTGATGGGTAAAAATCATACATAAATATATTGACATTCTTTCCCCCAATTATTAATTACATTTTCTTTTTTTTTTTTAAAGACCTGGTTTAGAAATTCAGCTGGAAGTCAGCTTAGCAATCACCATTTCTTCTCATCTAGAAAGAGTACTGGATTGGAGGTCTCAGGACCTGGGTATGGTACGTAGGTTTGCTTTTTGACTTTATTCAATCACTCCACTTCTTGGGTATCTTTCTATGAAATGGACAAAAGATACCTGCTGAGATCCCTGCCAGCTCTCAAACTAAGACCATCCTATGAGCCGGTGACTGTCTCTTTCTGTAAAATAATGAAAATGATCTAGATCTGTGGTTCCCAAATGATGAATTTTTAAGATTAAAAAATGGCATGTTATCATGTGAATCTGACAATTCTATCCATAAAACCGCTGTAAATTAAAGAACAATTTAAAATATATTCTTATTTTTATTTGTTTTATTTTATTTATATATTTATGCTTTACACTAGTAATATGGTATAGAAAGAGGGAATATCTTAGAGTCAGGAAAAACTTGGCTCAAGTCCTGCCCCTCCCCCTATACATAATAGCTTTGGAAAAAAAAAACTCTTTTATTTCTCCAAAAGTACCTGTAATGCCACCATAATTTCATTTTTTAGAACATAATGTTTCCTTTACCACTGCTTTAGTGATGATACCTTATACAACAATAGTCCTTAACCAAGGATATGAAGACCCACCAAAAAAGGTATCAACATTTGGCATGAAGCCCTTTTTTATCCTCTCAGCTGCCCCATCTCAGTCTTATCATCTGCAGGATAAAATTCACCCTCCCTCAATTGATAGGCATATGGATTCATAGACCTAGAGTTGGAAGAGACCTCAGCGACCCTCCAATACCCTCATTTTATATAGTTGGGAAAACTGAGGCCAGAGAGCTTTAAGTTATTTGCCCAACATACAATTCATTGTCATCAGAGGTGGGATTTGAGTCCAGGTCCTCTGACTCCGGAGCTCGTGTTCTGTCTCTTGTGATTTTACTCTTTCTGCCTAATGATTTTGAGATCATTAATCCTCTTGTCTTTCCTCCTCCTGACCTCTTCAGTTTATCAACGTTGTTGTTCAGTCATTCCAGTCCTGACCTTATCTTGGCAAAGATATTGGAATGGTTTGTCTTTTCCTTCTCTACCTCATTTTACAGATGAGGAGAGCAAGACAAACAGGGTTCAGTGACTTGCCCAAAGTTGTGCATATAGTAAGTGTCTGGGCTGGATTTGATTTCAAGTCTTCCTGATTCCAGTGGGTCCTTGATCTCATTAATTTATTATCCATTGTAAATCAATTAAGTTTACCCATCATAATCCACTATTGCATTCTTGCTCTCCATTATTCTTAATTGTTTTTCCACAAAGAATAAATCTGACATTATGGAGTCCTTCTTCTGGAGCTTTGTGTATTTTGTGGGTACTAGTTGAGTATTTTATCCATTCCCTATCCCTTCTTGTCATAGGGTTTGCCCACTTTCTTTTCCAGTCATTCTTTCCCTAATAATACTTCTCATGCTTCTTCTTGAGCAAAATTCACTATGGTAAATGTGCTACAGTTTGCTTATACTCATCAAATAACTGTCCATTTCTATTTGGGTTAGCCACAACTTTGATTTCTCAGAGATTGTGGTGTCCCAAGATTCATAGTCATACAACACCACAGAGAGAACATTTGTGTCAGCAAACTAGCTTATCAATGGTCTTCCTAAAATGTGCCCAAAATTGAACACAAAACTCTAGATAGACTCTGACAAGGGTAGGATATAATGGGGCTCTAAATCACCTCCCTTTTTCTGGATGCTCTGCTACCCGTTATATATGTCTATATCTATATCTATATCTATATCTATATCTATATATCCTATTTGCAATCAATTGTTTTTTATATGTTGCCACACCATAATATTGCCATGTATTAATTTTACACTTTAGTGCACTAAAATCCCCAAATACCTCTCAGATAAACTGTACTTTATTTACCCTTGTCTAATCTTTTACTTAAGAAATTAATTTTTAAAAATACTTTTATGCTTTTTAAATATCAATTATTGGATTTGTCTGAACATTCCATGAGTTTTCTTTTCAGATCCTGATTCTGTTAGGATTCTTTCTGCTATTCTTTCCAGCCTTGTGATATCTGCAAATCTGATAAGCCTACCATCTACAATTATCCTCCAAATATTTGCAAAATCAGGTTAATATAGTCTAAGAATAAGCAAACATTTTTAAGGCCTCTATTTGGAATGATAGAAACATTTTTCCAAAATGATACTAAACCACTAATAATGACTTTCCTGGTTCAACAAATTCTAAATCAATCTAGTTGTACTGTGGCCTAGTTCCATGCCAATTTGTTTTGTCCATAAGAATAAAATGAATGATTGTCAGTTAAACTTTTTTTAACTTTGAAAAAAATCTGGAAAAAAATGCGACAGAATTCCCATGATTTATCAGTCCAGTAACTTTGATAAAAAATGAAGTTAATTTAATTTGTTGTAACCTGTTCTATGTAGTCACCACGTCCTTTTCTAGATGATCACCAATATCTCTTTAATGTGACATCCTAGAATTTGTCACACTGAGAAATTAAGCTACTGACCAGCAATATCCAGATTCTGCATTTTCCCCTTGTTTGAAAATTTGTACATTTGTTCTTCTCTTGTACTATTGTACATTTCCTGTTCATTATCTTTCAAAGATCAAAACAGTCCTACAGCAGTCACATTTATTAGTTCTTACAGTGCCCTGGAGTAAAATTTGTCTTATGCTAATGATTGAGCTTATCAAGTACAACTAAGCCTTCTTATAACAACTACAACTCTATTAACCATTTTTATTTCATCATGTCCAGCCCAAGGGCAACTCTCCTTGACAAAGTAAGACAGAATAAAGATGATAAATTGAGTAGATCTTCCATCTTTCCACCATCTCATACTATCAGCCTATCCATATCATCCTTCAGTCCAATCCCTTCTTTGATCTTCTTTCTTACTCCAGTACAAATGAAAATAAATTGCAGATAAATGATTTTCATGTGCATCTACATTGGCTTTTTTTTTTTTAACACAAGTCCCCCCTTTTTTTCTTCAATGTTATTTGAACATTGTTTTTTGTTCTTTTTATGTTCACTGAATTTCATTCTTGAGTTCTAGAATTTTAGTCCATCAGAAACTATCTATCCTTTCTCCTAATCCTTTGAAGTCTTGTCTCCCTAAACATAGAGTGCACATCACTTAGAGCCCATCTTTGGCATCTAAAACTCTCTTTATCTTTGACAAATTTTAAATAATGTTATCCTTTCTCCCCAAGGTTCCCTCATTATCCACAGTCCTTCCTCATTAGTGAAAATCTGATGAAATATTCAAATTTCCTTGTTGGTCCTTTTACTATCTGGAAGATTAACTCCAATAGCATAAATAATGTTTTCATCATAGCCATTAAATGCCCTGAAATCTCCATCTGACCATTTGCCTGATCTCCTTATCATCTCTGCCTTAAGACCTCTAGAAGATGCTGTTGCTGCTGCTGCTGCTGCTGTCATCACCACCAAGTCCCATCACTGATTTTGCATTCCTGTAGGCTCTGTGCTAATTTCTTCTCCCCATATTCCAGAACTCTTTTTGAACTCCTAAGCTGTCTTGAACAGGAACTATATCTCACCCAGATCTTTTGTTGGCTCTGTTTCTCCAGAATTCAATTTGAGGAATTATTTTAAAGTTGTTTGGAGGGAAATGTTGAGAGATCTGGGCTGTCGTGCTTCCTGTCCTCTGCCATCTTGGCTTTTTCAGGACTTTCCAGCTCAGAAGAGGCACGGATGCATAGGACTTGGCCAAGTGCCCTCTTACATGTTTCTTAGATTGAACAGACCTTTCTACCTTTGAACTATGATATGACTCTGTTTTCAATAAAAATGCATTCAGACCCATTGTTTATTATTGTAGCTGGTGCTTGTGCCATCAGGGAGGCCCTGCTCTTAGTCATTCTCCACAGCAGAGATTCAGGCTTTGCTCTTTGTTATTTCAGGATATGTTTAAATACTGAACCCCAAGGAAAACTTTGTAAAGCCCCTCCCTCCTCTTCTCTACCTCTAGTTTGCTAACCCCAAATAACTCTCACTATGCATTTCTGGAGAGGACTCTCCTTTTGTGAGACAGTGACTCTGGGGTCAAGTAGGATGAGGCAGAACTCTGAAGTCAGAGGACTTGGGTTCCAATTTTGCCTCTAAAACTAACTGTCTCTGATCTTAGACAACCTTACTCAATCTCTCTGGGCCTCATTTTTAAAGAGAGGTTAAGCTAGATAGCCTATAGGGTCCATTTTATCCCTAGATCAATGATTTTAACAGCCCACGTTTAAGTCCTATTTTAGATATATACTATTTGTATGACTTTGAGCAAGTCACTCTAAGGCTCCACTCTTTTTTTTTTCTTTTTCTTTTTTTAAACTCTTCTGTCTTGGAACCAATACTGTGTATTGGTTCCAAGGCAGAAGAGTGGTAAGGGCTAGCCAATGGGGGTGAAGTGACTTGCTCAGGATCACACAGCTAGGAAGTATCTGAGGCCAGATTTGAACCTAGAATCTCCCGTCTCTAGGCCTGGCTTTCAATCCACTGAGTCACCCAGCTGCTCCAACCCCCCCCCCCCACCCCCAGACTCCATTCTTAAACCCACTCTTCAGGCTTCTCATCTGTAAAATGGGGAAAATCATTGCATCTATCCCAAGAATCATTGCAAAGGTTGAATGAAATAATATACCTAAAGTGTTTTGTAGACTTTTAAGTCAATCACTCAACAAGTATTTTGCAGATATAAACATCATGAATGACACAATCCCTATTTGCAAAGGGCTTAAATTCTTACATTCACAGCCTAATGTGACTCCAAAGACTTGCCATAGTGTTTGAATGCCAAACATCCAGGTACCTAAAAGACTATTTCAGGGATAATTTATATAAAGCAGATGCTCACACAAAGGTCAGAAGAAGTGTTAGAAGGACTCTCTAAAAGTCTCTGATTGGGAAACATTGGAGTCAATAGCACAGGACCATCCAACGTGACATGGCTGCATCAAAGAAGGCACCATGTGTTATGAGCAATGCAGAATTGCATTTGCTCTAAGGAAACATGAGAGATGAAAATTTAAGGATATCTCCATCCCAATCATTTATATGGGCTATTTATGTCCATCCTGTGGCAGAACTCTCCGAGCTTGTATTTGTTTGATCAGCCACATTTCCACACATTATACATCGACTTCAACGTAGTGGTGTCATTTTGATCCTCTTCAAGTATGGAGGTAAACAACCAACCAACATTCTAATGGTGGAAACAAGAAGTATACACATAAATAATATAAAATATATAGAAAGAGAAAAATGCATATCTAAAAATAAGGTCGTTTCAGGAGAAAGGATTCTTTTTATTTTATAAATCCCCAGGTGTTTTTCAGAGGACAAGGAAGTCTTAAGAAATGATGAGAATTGTACATATATATGGAGAAAAGCAGAGAGGAGAAAAATGAGAATAATAAACAAACAGGGTAATCAAATAGCTAGATTTGGTTTCTTTCACCTTCTTCAGTGTTTATTTCCTGTCTTGACAGTTTCCTCTTTTTTTTTTTAATTTCCTAAACCATAATCAGAGCCCATTTATTTTGTGAGAGAAAGAGTGCTTGCTATCTTGATGGAATCAGTAAGACTCCCTGGGTAGATTACTTCTCAGACATTCTCTAGAAATTGCCCTCTTTGGGGCAGTATTTACATCTGCAGAAGGGGGCTGTAGTCTCTCAGCCTCACTTCTTATCAGGACCTAAGCCCAAACAGGAAAAAAAAAAATCAAATGCAAGATGCCACCCCCTTGAATCCAGCTAACAACTGCATTATAAACCAGGGTGGGGAGAGCACCAGACTGGTGATTAAGATTTGCAAGCAGAGAGATTTCTTTTTCTCCCAATAGCTTTTACTGTTGGGAAAGATGCCAATGTGAATATCCATGCAATCATGGTGGGGGGGGGTTGGGGGGAGAAACCAGAAGAAAATGGGCTCCAGGTTGCTTGAACCCACCCAGCTACACTAATTGCAACTCCTCCTAATCTTAGGTTAAGAGTGGGAGTTACAAGAGGGAGGCTATTTGTATAACTCCCAAGAAGACCTCCCACCCCTAAATCCTTTAGCAACATTAGGTCTGGAAGTTTTACAGGAATTTTTTTTAAGTGTCCCCATTGAAATCAGAACTCTTATCGCTCTGGCTTGGCTCCTTGCCTCACTTTGGGTTCCCCAGCTAATCTCCCTGCTAAGCTTCTCTCCTTTACGGAGAGCTCTTTAATCTAAGGGCTCAAGCCTTCCCACTTGCTTGAACAAGGGAAGAGCAGGCAAAATGAACAAGAAATTAACCCCATGTGTGCCACTGCCAGGAGTAAGAGATGCCCCCTTTTTAAAAACAGAGAATCCAAATTCTGCAATACATTTTATTTTAGAGGCCTTTTTGGAGGTACAAAAGGGAAACAGAGAGAGACAGAGACAGAGTCAGAGAGACAGAGAGAGACAGAGATTTAATTTTTTTAATATTGTACTTAAGTATTGTATTTAATTGTGTCTAATATCAAATATTATTTAAATATTAAGTATTATATTTAATTGTACTTAAATTGTGTTTAAGTACTTGACTCCTAGTGCCAGGTGAAGTAAGCAGCTCTGGTTTCTTCAATAAATTCTCCTAAGGAATGATCTTAGAGACTTTTCCATCTTTGTTACTTTCCTCCAAATTCTCTCTCATTTATCAATGTCTCTCCTAATAAGTCATACTCATAGCTGAACACAGTATGCTATAGGTACTCTGCTTAGGGTCAAGTATAGTGAGACTTTCACATGGAAGCTACAATAACCTTCTGTTTGAAAACATTCTTCTACTTCTTTGAGAATGGGAAAGTCACAGTATCACTGAATATCAAAGCCCACACAGGCCAATTTGGATCTGAAGAAGAAACCTCTGGAGAAGTTAGGGGCCACAATGGATAGAGGTAGGCTAAGAGTCAGGAGCACCTGAGTTTGATTCTGGCCTCAGATACTTACTAGCTGTGTAACCCTGGGCAATTCACTTTACCATGATTGCCTTAGTTTCCTCATCTGTAAAATGAGCTAGAGAAGGAAATGGCTAATCTCTCCAGTATACTTGTCAAGAATATCCCAAATGGAGTCAAAAAGAGTCAGGCATGACTGAACAACTCTTTAAGACTGTTGGTATCAAATGTGAATAGAAAAATCACTTGGCTGCATACTAACTTAGAAAATCACAAATGTGTCTGTTTCATTGTATTCCTTATTTATTTTTCTAAACATTTCTTAATTAGATTTTCATTAGGTTCCAGTAGTACTTGGAATTTTACAATTGCAACCAGTAATCTGTATTTTGAAATCTCTGCTCTGACTGTACTCAACATAATCAATAAGTGGTCAATAAGTAGTCATCTAGTCTGTGCTTGATTTCTTACAGTGAAGAAAAAAACTATTTTATCCCCACACATTTTATCTGAGGATAATTACAATTGCTAGAGAATTTTTCTTTACATCAAGTGTATATTTGCTTCTTTCTAGTTTTTATCTGTTGCTCCAAGTTCTATCCTATGATTTCAAGTTAAATAAAAATTCTGGCAGCTCTTCTAAATGCTGGTCTTCAACTTCTTGAAGATAGCGATTACATCCATTTAACTTTTGTTGCTGTTTATGCTGTATTGTTTCAGTCATGTCTGACTCTTCTTGATCCCATTTGGGGTTTTCTTGGCAAATATACTGTAGTAGTTTGCCGTTTCCTTTTCTAGTTCATTTTGCAGAGGAGGAAACAGAGACAAACAGGGTTAAGTGACTTACCCAGAGACATACAGCTATTAGGTGTCTGAGGCTAGATCTGAACTCATGAAGATGATTCTTCCTGATTCCAGGCAGGATACTCTATCCACTATACCATAGTTACATCTATGCAATTAATTCTATTCTTTTCTAGACTAAATATAACAAATTTGTTCAATAAATTCTTTTTTAATTCAAGTTTATTAATTTGTTTATATTAAAGTATCCAATTCACTACTTTCTTTCCCCTCCTCTTCCTCCCATTAGAGAATGCATCATTTGACAAAAAAAGCACATCTGTATAAAATGATCTTACTTATTTCTATTCATAAGTTCTCACATGGAACAAACTCAAGAATTTTGACATTTTGATCAACATTTTTTTTTCTTTTGGATGCAGTGTAGCTTGTCAATCCTTCCAACTAAATCCACTATTCCAGTTGTAGTCAGTCTAGAGCACAGTACAGTGGAGTCTCCTTAGTCTTGAATATTGTGCTTTTCTTAGCAAAGCCTAAGAAAGTCCCCCCTATTCTTTGGGGACTTAAAGTTTTTCACAGAAGAAGCAAACCAATCAATATTAAAAAAAATTTTAAAAAAAGCTTTAGTACAGATGCATTTTCCCTTGCACAAGGGAATAAGTTTACTAAGATATCTACAGTGGCAAAAAGAGGAGACCTAGGAAAGGAGAATAAAAGAATTGTTTCAAGGATCATAGTTATCCTGCTTGCCATACTGTCATAATCCTGAAATTCCTGCTACTGTAGAGTGAAGAAAACAAGCATTTATCAAGCACATGTGCCAGGCACCATGTGATACATTTTTGAAAAATCTTATTTGATCTTCACAACAATCCTGGGAGGGAGCTGATATTATTATTAGTTGAGGAAAATGACACTAACAGGGAAGTTAAGTGACTTGTCCAGGTTCATACATTGATACATACATACATACATACATACATACATACAAATCTAAGACCAGATTTGAGATCAGATCTTCAATGCTCTATCCCTTGAGGCTTAGGGTGTTGATCACTTGAGCTCAAGAATTATCATTTGCAGTTAAGACTGATGCTTTATCAGTCTGGTACCTATATGGTGATTCTCCAGAGTTACCTAAGAAGGGATGAACCAGCCTAGAGTGAAAACAGAGCAGCTCAAAGCTTCTTGCCAACAAGCAATGGGATTGGTATATTTCCAGCTTGCAAAAGGTAGAGAGACTCATTATCCAAAGCAATCCCATACCCTCAAATAAATAAAACAATCATAGTCAATCAAAGATAGAAGGATTTGATTAGAACCCCCAAAAGGTGCACAACACAGGTTCTTGACTTTGGGTGAAATACAAGGGACTCTTGAGAGGACAAGAAGGTCAATGATCCATGAAAGAGGCTTGGTTATGTCAGGGTTTTTGTCATGTTTCTCCAATTTGACACAGTCCCCAGATCATTTGTGAAAACATAAAAATAGGTTCACACAGAGATGGTTTTTAGTCATCTCTGCAGAGACCACTGGGAAATTATAACTTTGTTATCGTAGACATGATGTACTCCTCTACATACGCTATTATAAGTATTATAAGAAGAAATTTCTAATATATTTGGATGATAAATTTGATGCTAAGATGCTGAGAATCCTATATTGTGAGTATATAGATAAAGTAGTGACATCATCACTTTAATTTTCATCTAGTCCTCTGTTGATGTATTGATTGACCAACTCCATAGTTTTATCAAAATGGGTGAATAGTATAGTTGTGATTGTAAGAATTCTTCATCCATTTCAATTTTCCTGGGTGGATAAGTGAAACCAATTATAGAATGGTCACAAACTCCATTTAGGAACCTTTAAAATGTTCTCAGTCTTGTAATCCACACAAAGACATCCAAAAATAGGAGCATCCAGAGGATCTCATTATCTTTGGGAAATTCCTCAGCATAAATGGTAAATATCATTAGCAAGTATATAGTTTCTTTAATATTGACCTTGATATTCATATTCTGATAATCACCAACCTCAAAGAATTTAGGAAAAAGAACTCACAATATATAGATGTTCATTTGTACATTCATATTCAGTGAGTGCACACATCCAACTCTTAAACCAGGTTGATAAATTTTTTAACAATTATTTTAAAATGATATATCCTTACTACCTGAAGGCAATAGATATCTCTATTTTTATGCTTATTTTCTTATTTCTTTTTTATTTTAAGGTTTCTCCAAAGACCCTTTCCAGCACTAGTTCTAGAATTCTACTGTGAAATTCTGAGATTTCATTCTAATTGCATTCCTGGCCTCTGCTGGATTCCTTTGAAATATATATATATATATATATATATATATATATATATATATGTATATACATGTGTGTGTGTGTGAAGTTCAACACAACGGGCTGCTGACACTTTCTGGTTGAAACTGAAATGTGCTAACCATTTTTTTAAAGCTGTAGTATCCACAAGAAACAGATGCTTCTTGAAGCTGGCAACATGAAGATTTATATTGTTAGAAACAGTAAAATGAAGTAGGAGATGAGCATCATGGGTAGAGGGTTTTTTTTTTTTTATTTTTCATTGGTCCCTCTGCATTCTCTTTTAGTCTCTAGACCACTTCCAAACACAGAAAAACATCAGGTTCATGCAGAGACAGATTTTTATCATCTCTGTGGAGACCCATTGGGAAATTATGGGCTTGTTATGATGGATGTCAACCATCCCTTTATATATGTTCTAATAAGTATAGTAAGAAAAAAATATCTAACATATTTTGATTACAAATTTGATTTCATTGTTGCTTTTTGAATGGAAACAAGAAATAACATCAACAATAAATGCATTGAATTACAAATCAGGCTTAATATTTCAATTCACTAATTTATGTTCTAGAAAATACCAGCTCAAATATTCCCTCAGATTGCAAGGAAAGTATAAGTCTACTTAGACAAAAGGAAGTGGAGAATTAAAGAGTTCAATTAAAATAGACTTCAAGAGGGAAAGAAAAAAGTTTGTTTCATTTGTTAATGTCACCACTTACCACAGTATCTATAAATTTTTTGATTAGGAGGATAAATTGAATTCTAATTGGTACTTTTCTGAACCTCATTCATATAATAAAGAAAAAGCATGGCATTATTGAGTGTCAGACTTGGAGTCAGGAAAGCCTGGGTTTAAATCCCACCTCAGACATCTACTAACTATGCGACTATGGGCAAATCCTTTAACCCCTCAAAGTTCTTTTACCTCTAAGGATAATAATAGGACCCCCACCCCCATCCTTCACAGGTGAAATGATGTCTTTAAAATACTTTGCAAAAGTTAAAGCATTATGTACATGTGAACTTTTATTGACTGCAAAGACCCTTTCCAGCACTAGTTCTAGAATTCTACTGTGTAATTTGATTGTTTTAAAAGGGGAGGGGATCAACTGTCTAAATTGGCATAAAGAAAGCAGATAGGTTCTGGTTATGTAATTCCTTTCTTCCTTCTCTTGAACATTTTCCCTCTACAATCCTTATAGAGACTGCATAAAGTCTTCAAGAAAGAAATGTAAAGAAATTCAGTTGAGGACTTTCTTTTCTAGCTCAAATATATATTCAGTGGTATACCTTTGTTCCATTCTAGGTTTCTAGGTAGGTGGTTCAATGGATTGAAAACTGGGTCTGGAAGTCAGGAAGACCTGAGTTCAAATCTAACCTCAAGCACTTACCATCTATGTGATCCTGGACAATTCTTAAATGACTGTCTCAGTTCATTCAAAACTGAGTGAAAATGAGGTTAATAATAACATCTAGTTCACAGGGTTGTTGTGAGGATCAAATGAGATGATATTTTTCATATGCTTAGCATAGTACCTGGCACAAAGTAAGTCCTCTACAAATATATATTTCTTCCCTTTCCCTCTCTCCTTCTCCTCCCTATTCCTTGATCCTCTTTACACCAAATATTATCTTCTGCCTGGAATGAATCACTCTTCTTGAATACTTTCTTCTACAACAAGAGCATTAGCACTGTAGACAGAACTTAAACAATAGATCAATCAGTCAACAAATATTTATCAAGTACCCACTATGTCCTAGGTATTGTGCTAAGCTCCTCCCTTACTCCTCTCTAAAAAGGTCTATCAATTTATTGTCCTCCTTAAGCTTTCCCTTCCCTTCTCCTTTCAAGATATCCTAAAGCATTGTCCCCCTCCATATCATAAATATACTTAAATATTTTTACTTGTTGTGAGCCTATCTATTCCTAATGCCTTCCTTTCTCAACTCCCACCCCATTCATCCTTCTTAAGTGTTATCTCTATGATTCCTTAACAGGCTTTACATTCTCCCTTTGCCAAAAATCAGACTTGATAGATTCCTTAAAATGAATGGGGCCATGTAGGAGAATTAAGACGTGCTTTTGAATTAAACTTATGTATTTTCTTTAATATATGCTACATGGTTAAGGAATGTCTTTCCTTGTTTGCATCTGTGTCTAGTTAAAGCAGTTTGAACAGCTTTCAAATTAATCTTCCTAATTCTAATTATGTCACCCCACTGCTCAAAAACTTCAGTGCCAACTTCTAATGGAAGAAGGGTAACATTCAAGGTTAAGATTTCTTTCTCAATATGACTATGATTTCCTATAATACTATTCCTCCTCAAGCACATTTTTGGAATAAGACTGACAGCTGAATGATTATCTTTCCAAACTCCCTTATTTTATATGTCAGGAAATAGAAGCTTCAAGATGTGCAATAGCTAGCTGAAGGTTCCATAGTCAGGAAACAGTAGAAGCACAATTTGAGCCCATGTCCTCTGACTTGAAATCTAGTACTCTTTAGGTTTCCTATCTGGCTCTATACAACTATCCCTCTACCTTCTATATTGTTTATATATTTCAATCCCATGGACTATCAGTCCTGTTCCATTCATTTCCTTCTCTATGTCGTCATACTCCTTTTATGTATTTAGTCATTCTGATTTTTCTTGACTTTACTTGACTTTACTTTTCTTGACTTAATACCATGCTTTTGCTTCCAGAAACTCCCACATTGCCAACAGCCCCCTTAACCCATAATATACATCTGCCAAGTATATAATTAGAAATCTTGAACCCTTGAACTAAATTACCCAGCACCCCACTCTTCTTCTGTCTTATTTTTTGAAAATTTTATTTAATTAGTCAATTTAAAACATTTTTTCCTTGGTTACATGAATCATATTCTTTCCCTCTCCTACTCCCGTCCTTTCCTGTAACTGACATGCAATTCCACTGCGTTTTACATGTGACCTTGATCAAAAACTATTTCCATGTTTTTGATGTTTGCATTAGTATGTTCATTTTTAGTTTACATCCCCAATCACATCCCTTCAACCCATGCAATCAAGCAGTTGTTTTTCTTCTGTGTTTCTACTCCCACAGTTTTCCCTCTGAATGTTGTGACAGAGGCTGGCACTAGAGAAAAAGTGCCAGATTGAAGAGTATGTGAAATTGATCACCTCGATGGGGGAGGGGCCCCAGGAATGGAATCCTGAGGTGGAGAAGACTGGCTGATAGAGCAGTGAGGATCTCTCCATCTTGAGACTTCAAAGAGAGAAGGTAGGAAAAGACTTTCTCCTGAGGGTTACCCATTTTTCCTGCTGGTGACTAGAAATCTTTCCCCCCAACACTTCCCAAATGAAGGGACTTTCTGAAGAGAAACTTGAACAGACTTTACCTCAGCTCCTCTTGCCCAGGGGTGAGTCAACCTGACTTTCTCTCAGGAGGCTCAGGCTGCCAAGGCCAGATTTCCCCACAAACTTGAGGAGGGAGGGGAAAGGAATTAGATAGAATTATAGGGACCCCCTTTTCCCACATTCCTTTTCCCATTCTTCCCTGCTCATTATTCCTTTTGTATTATCTGATTGAGTTAACATTAAAGTTATCTGTTCCTCAAGCTGAGTGTGAGTGAATGGATCAAGGGGAGACCTTTTGGTCTCAAGTAGTGGAAAGTGGACAAGAGGGACAAGAGTGAATTGGGGAGAGCAGCTTTAGCTAGGGAGGGAAGGCAGAAGGGGAAAATCTTCAAACCCCCTCTCCTCTCTCTGAGCCAACCCGTTACATCTGCTGTCTCCCCTAAACCCTGCTTTGAGAAGGAGGTTCTCCTCTATTTCCCCCTCACCATACCAAAAGTCCAAACTTCCCTTGGGCACAAAACTTTCCTTCCCTCTTTTATCTTTCTTTTTTTTTAAATAATGTGGATAACATTCTTTCTCATATGTCCCTCCAAAAAGTTCTAGATCACTGCATTGCTGCTAGTAGAGAAGTCCATTACAATCAATTGTACCAGTGTATCTGTCTCTGTGTACCATGTTCTCCTGGTTCTGCTCCTCTCACTCTGCATCAATTCCTGGAGGTTGTTCCAGTTCACATGGGTTTCCCCCAGTTCATTATTCCTTTGAGCACAATAGTTTTCCATCACTAACAGATACCACTATTTGTTCAGCCATTCCCCAATTGAAGGGCATCCCCTCATTTTCCAATTTTTTGCCACCACAAAGAGTGTAGCTATGAATATTCTTTATGAATATGAATATAAATATGAATTATCTTCTTGGGGTACAAAGCCAGCAGTGCTATGGCTGGATCAAAGGGCAGACAGTCTTTTAGCACCCTTTTCTCCTCTTGTCTTAATGTACTGAGGGAGGCAGGATATAAATACTCCATTTTTCTGTCTACCTTCATCTTTCCTTCCTGTTGGCAGCTTTGGTAAAGTGAGCCCTTTGAGCAGTTAGATTAACTTAGTTACATGATTCTATTTTGTCAGATAATAAACTTTACAAAAATAATACTTGAAGTATTGGACATTAATTTAACTCTTACACAAGCTAGCCCCTTCACCCATTGACAAGTTCCAGGGCTTCCCTTAGAAAGAGACCAAGACCATCACTCCCCTCCTGACTATGCTTTTCAGTTTTTGGACTTCAACACATGCCCTCAGGAATTGTGTCCTTCCCCTCCTCCAGTGTCCCTACTCCATTCAGTTCTTGTTTTCCTCCTTTAGAATATAATCTCCTTGATGGAAGATACTCTCTTTTTGTTTATACAGTATTCATATTATTGATATTTAGCATAGTGCTAGCACACATTAAAGGATTAATAAATGTTTGTTACCTTGTGGTAGCTAATTCTTTTTAAAAATATTTATTTATGCATAAATATCATTCCATGTATCCATGATTCATTTTCTTCCTCTCCTCTCTTCCTCCCCCCTCCCAGAGCCAGCAAGCAATTCCACAGGGTTATATAAATCCCCAAATACTATACCCATATATACATCTGATAAGTGATGTCATATTTTGCATTTCTACTCCCATAGTTCTTTCTCTCAATGTGGATAGAATTCTTTTATATAAGTCCTTCAGGAATGGCCTGGCCTGTTGCATTGTTACTAGTAACCAGGTCCATTACATTGGATTATTCCACAATGTTTCATTTTCTGTGTACAATATTCTTCTGGTTCTGGTCATTTCTCTCTGCATCCGTTCATTGAGGTTCTCCCAGTTCACATGGAAATCCTCTAGGTCATCATTCCTTATAGCAAAATAGTATTCCATCACCATCATATACCACAATTCGTTCAGTCATTCCCCAATTGAAGGACACCACCTTCTGGATGTTTGACTTGTGACTTTATTAGTACCTCGTGCTATCTTTCATTCTGACATATTTATTTGCCTACAATCTTATCTGTTTATGTAGCTTGTGTCTTGAGGATAAGGAAATTGTCTTAATAATTTTTGTAAAGTATAAAGGTACACTGGATAGAGTGCTGGGCCTGGAGTTAGGAAGATTCATGTTCCTGAGTTGAAATCTGGCTTCATACACTTACTAGTTGGGTGACCCTGGGCAAGTTACAATCCTATTTGCCTCAGGTTCCTCATCTGTAAAATGACTTGGAGAAAGAAATGACAAACCACTCACATATCTTTCCAAGAAAACCCCAAATGAGGCCAAAGAATCAGAAATGACTGGAATAACTGAACAACAACAAAAACCTTGAATTGTAGTCAAAAAATCCTGAATTCAAATCTTGATTTTTACACTTACTAGTTTAATGGCATAAAAATAGTTAGAGATGAGAGGGAAATACGAGAAGAAAAATACAAAAACTGATTGATAGACACATTGACAAAATGCCAGTTAGAGGGCAGTGCCCTTTGGCATGAGTTTACATTTAGAATAAGTATGTTCAACCCCCTTCAGTTCAGTTCATTATATCCCAAAAATCATTCTGGAACTCACAGTGTGTGGCTTCTGCAGGCATCTTTAGAACACTTTCTCCAGAAAGGTCCACTTTATTGATTTGGGATGTTGGCAAGTTTCTTTTCCTGAAATCTCTCCAAAAAAATTTAAATCTTGGATTTTAGGATAATTACACAAATCCCTTCCCCCCCCCCCAGGAGGGTGGTGATCAACACCAGAATCACACTGGGATACATGGCTAAGTTATGAGGTATATGAAGCAACTGTCAAAATAAAAACAACACCCCCCAAAAAAAACCCAAATAAAAAGAGCAAAAACAAATTCTGTATAAAAATAATAAGTACAAAAATAATAAAAATAAAAATCTTACATGTATAAAATTCTGAGCAAAAAAAAAAAAATAAACCTGTAACAGGTCCTTGAATAAAAGGTAAGGTCCAATTAAAGTGATTTATTTCCCACAAGCCTGTAGTACAATTGCAGCAATATATCACTTTGCCCATTTGAAGCCAGGACTACAGAAAATTGCCAAACTATGAGAGAGAAGGGACTAGGTTTTAGCAGCAAATGAGAAAAATGATTCCCTGGTCTGATTTTACTTTCATTGGCAGGGATAGCGGGAGCCAAGATGATAGCCAAACTGAGGCACTTGACTGAGAATAATTCACAAGGAGTGTGGTACAAGGAGTTCTGCATCTCATCATATGTCAAGCACCACAACCTCAAGTCTAACACTAGGTTCAAGTCCTTTTGCATTTGCATAGAAGTTCAACAATGCTCTCTGGATTGTTTTGTTTGTTTGTTTGTTTGTTTTTTTACCTTGTGCTACATGGCACTGTATAGCGGCTCTTTTGTTCCCTTCTCCTGGAATCAGACACAAAGTCCTATAACATTTTAAACAAAGTCTCATAACATTTATCAATAAATGGCAGATTTCCATGGTGTAAAGCTATTAGGTATGCATAGTTATTAGGGCTAATAGATACTGTAAACTTACATTGTAATCTTTATTCATCAGAATAAAATATTAATACTGATTTCATGTACTTCAAGTATTACCAAGGATAGGAAAAAAGAAAGAGAAAAAAAATCAAATATAATATTGCAAAAAAATAATAATTGCATAGTTCATATTCCATGTGACAATATGTTAGCCAAGCAGAGGCAAAACACAAAGTTTTCATAAAATTTATTAATAGAAAAGTTAGATAGGCATAGAGTTAAAGTCTCTGCCTTACTCTAAGTTCTCAGACCACATGTCTCCTATTCTCCATGAATCTTTCTTCTCCCTCACCAGTCTGTTCTCTCCATGCCAAAAAGCCCCCAAAGTAGGTGGGCCCAATCTACTTTCTTTTATTGATGTTCAGGTTGTAAATGTGGTATTTGAGGAATGTTGATCAACCAGTTGGTCCTCCATGAGGGGGATGGGGGGATGAACTTCCCTTGACACAAAGCACAGGCAACACCTTATGGATACCTGCTATTGGTTTCAAACAAAAAAAAAGTATGAATGACTGAATGAAACAAATCCATTATTAAAAAAAGAATTATAGGAATGGCTAGGTGATAGAGAACATCAATCTCTTCTATGTATAAGTAATTGTTGGTCCACTCCATTTGTAGTCATGGTAGAAAGGAACATTATATATTTTATATTCAATTTTATAAACTCAAAAAGAGGTTCCTAGATTAGTCAATATGGTCATCACTATATCAAAGCTTCAATGTATCACAGCTTTTTAAAAATATATATCTAATTCTGTTTTGTGGAATTTTCACTATATTGAGGGATTTTGTGGATGAATACTGTACTTTACAAAATGGAAATACAGTAGGTCACTACTGCTTGCACAAGTTTGCCAATGTAAGACTGTATATGGTAAATTATTGGTTGCTGGAATGAAAGGTGACCAACCACAGTTCTGTGTTTTGTATCCTGTGTGCTGATTGGTTCAGTGTTCATAAGAGTGAAGGTTTATAGGAGAGTGAGAAGGGTTTATAAAATCTTAAAATATATCTAAAAATAAAATAAATATAACACTTCTACTTCTCATATTTTCACCTATTGTAGGGGGTCTCTGGAACGTAACTCCTACAATAGGTGAGGGATCACTGTATCTAGATTAATTGAAAATGATCATATAACTTTAGAGATAAAAGAAACTTAGAAAGTATCTAATTTAAGTCCTCTTCACACACACACACACCCATACACACACACACAGTCACACACACACACACAGTCACACACACACACACAGTCACACACACACACACACACCCCTCATTTTTCAGATGAAAATAATCTGAGATACATAGAAATTGGATAGCTAAATCTATATGGGTAAATAGTAGAAGAATGTATGGAAAACTCAGATGCTTGACATTTAGGCCAACAGTATTTTTGCCATACATCATGACATTCATTTAGACAAAGTCTACTAACTTTCCAAGAAGATTCATCTTTCACTAAAATAAATAGAGCTGAACAAGTTGGCAAGATTGTCAACCTAAAAGAAGTTGGATATCTGAGACCATTGATTGTTAATCATGAAACAATGAAAAATGGCAATACCAACCATAAAGTTCCTGGTATTGTTTACATATACATATAAACACACACATGTGCACATTATATATATATATATATATATATATATATATATATATATATATATATATATGATATGGTTCCCCCCCAATGTAATAAGTCCAATCTTCTTTCAATTAATTTCATTTTTCACTTTTAGTCACTACTGGGAAAAGTCCATATGTTGCATGAAATGATATCATGGAGAGAGAGGGAGCAAGTAATTTAGTTTTTCCATACTATCAAACTTATGGAGAATTTGCTTTGGAGTCAGCTTTAGCTTAGGTGAAGGGTTGGGTCATGTCTCATTTCCCCCAAACTAGTTCATCCATTTCAGCCTCTGAAGCTGAAGGAATTGAATCCTGAAACATGTTTTATTGCTGTTTCTTTAGGATAGTGAAGGAGTTTTGGAATTTACCGTCCCCCCAAAGCTGTAGAAGTTAAAAGCCCACTGTGGACTTCAAAATCAAAATCATCTGTTCAGGGGAGGATTGAGATTTCCTGTGGAAAGTACAAACTTTAAAGGTTTCCATTTTCACTGCTCATCTGAAATAATGTAGGATTTATGATTTCATACCATATGCAACCCAAAAAACCTCCTATTAGTTGGTAGGTTGTTCCTATGGCTTTTGTGACTGCTGGTGTTTGAGTAGATAGTAGGGGTCCAGATGTGCTAAAACAGATGTGTTTGAATCTCCTCTGAAACAGGAAATTTGGGAGTATGAATGAAGATTTTGTAGTCAGGCCTCAAGTTCATTCCAATTACTTTAATTGGTATTATTAAAAGGATGCTATCTCAGTGGCAGTGTTAGCTCATTTTAATTTAGGGATGCTGCTGTCATAGTTTAATGGGTTTGACTCTAGGGCATCACCACAGTGATACACAATATAGCGTTTTCCTTCAGGATGGAGAACAGATCCTTTTCTACTCCCCTCCAGCCACTACAAACTGAACAATTCAATGTTGAGGCTTTTTTTATTCTTTCTGTTTTATTCCTAAGAAAATAACTAAGATGAACTCCAGTTAAAACAACTATCCTTCACTACAGAATTTCAGACAAGAGTTTGACAAACTGCTCCAAATTATAGAAATTAGCTTCAATCTATGTTTTGCGACCTGTGTTTCAATCATGTAAGCCCTTTGTTTTGGCTTTTAACACTGGACAACTTGCCTATGAGGATGTTCCAAAGTGGAAACAGGGTTGGATTTGAAGTCAGCAGACCTGGGTTCAGTTTCAGGCTCTATTCTCCATGACCTGAGTAACCTCGTTCTTGACATTTTCCTGGGCATTGGTTTCATCATCTGTTAAATGAGGAAGTTGGACTTGATTGCTTCTAATGTCCTTTCTGGGATCAGTAGTCCTGAGAAGTCATTTTACCCTTCTGGACCTCAGATTTTTTTATATGCAAAATAAGGAAACTGGACTATTTGATGACCTCTAAATTTTTGATCTCATGGAAAAAGAAAGTCGTCATTCTTAGGCAATGTAACAGGTCAACTCTGACAAAGACATAGATGGCTATTTATATAAACTTAAAGAGGTAATTTTGTTATTCTCATTGTTACCCTGCCTATAGAAATAGAAGACATTTCCAGACTTTGTAGAGAGTTCAGCTAAAACTTGTTGGCTATAAGCCTCTCCATTTCTCAAGAAACAGTAAAAATACATGAGACTGGTTATTTAATAGAAACCAAAGAAGAGACAATCATAGAAAAAGTTCAAAATAGCTTTCAAGGAAAGTGTGATATATTATAAATATTGTCTTTGAAGTATAACAAATCTAAGTTTGAAACCTGGGTTTTGTTTTTGGCATTGGTTATCTGTGTGATCTTAGGTAGATTACTTAATGTCTTTGAGTATTCCTTTTTCTATGTGTAAAATGGGAATTCCATCCTATCTGCTCTTTGTGTGTGTGTGTGTGTGTGTGTGTGTGTGTGTGTATGAAAGAGACTATGACATGATAGATACAAGATGTTACTTAGAGTCAAAAAGACCTTTGTTTAAAGTCCATTTCAGATATGAGGCAGCTAGGTGGTATAATGGATAGAATTTTGGATATGGAGTCGAAAAGAACTGAGTTCAAGGCTTACTTCACTACACACTTACTTGTGTGACCCTGACCAAGACTTAACTTACATTTATCTCAGTTTTCCTCGACTAAAACAGGTATTATAAGAACCCATTTCCTAGGATTATTGTGATGTGCATTTGTAAAGTGTCAGTGCTACACAAATGCAAAGCTATAATAATTATTAGATACTTTCTGCATGATTCTTGGCTAGTCACAACTTCTGTAGACCTCAGTTTTCTAATGTTTACAACGAAAAGGTTGTATTCTAAAACCTCTAAGATCTCTTCTAGTTCTAAATTTTTGATTCTATGGTTTTTCTTTCTCTATAACAATTCTAAACTCTAATAAAATCATATATTACCATAATTAAATTAAAAGTTTATATTTTTAATATGGAAATTTTTTTCTCCAGGACCTCAAATCCCTCTAGAGAGTTGGTGATATTTTTCATCCTTTTCTTCATGATCAGTGTCATTATCATCAATGTAGTTGCTATTGCTTTCCTCAGAAAGCACTTCCAAAATGCCCACTTTTGCACAAGGCTCAGATAACAATATGTGAATAATGCTGGTTAGTGTTTTCCTTACTTTCTAAGACCTTATAATCTGAGACCAAAAACTCTGAAAGGAAGAGCATGGACAGTCTGGAAAAGCATGAATTGTGTTTATGGGATTACATACAGCTGACAATATTCCCAAGTCTAGCTAGAACAAGATTAAAATGTAATTAGGACGTATTTAACATAAATATAAATATTATAAAACATAGAAATTACATTTTAAAATTGTCAATGTATGTCCAACAAAGATTCTTATTCAGATCAGCGTCCCCTGTTTCTCAACTCTAGAGGGTTGTCTGTATAGGCTATATAAGTCATAATTTTATTGTCCTAGATGAATATGGCCTACAAGAGACATGAGAACTAATAGTTTGCTGGCTATGACCATCTGTTGACCAAAGGAAATAAATCCTTTTGTCGAGAACTTTTTGAGCATCATTTGTGTATGGAACAGTGGATAGGCCTGAGTAGGGTGGTACAAAAGTATTAGATATCATCCCTACCTTTGAATTTGGCTGAAATCTAGTTGAGACAAAACTATTTAAAATTTGGAGAGCATTTGGCACCATGTGGGGGTGCAGGGAATGGTAGACAGAAAAAGAAGAGGAAAGAAATCTATAATAAGGAATCACAGAGTCACGTGATTTCAGAGATCAGTGAATTTAACATGCACATGGACAGAATTCTCACTTATAGCATTACTGAAAAGTTTCAGAGAGCTTCCACTTAAAGAACTCTAGTGATGGAGAACTTCTTCCATGATCACCTCTTTTAGCTTCAGGATAGCTCAAGTAATTGTCACACAAGCACAGTTGTCCCTAAATTAAATGCCTTTGAGAGCTCAAAGGCAGGCATGATCTTGATGTAAAGTTCGACCTTTCTCCCTCCAACCTTCCCCACCTCACCCATACCACCCAGTGTCCCAGGCTGAGGATGATCTTAGAAAAGAAACTCAAATCATTTTGTCTAACTCTCTCATGTAACAACTGAGGAAACAAGCACAGGACAACTATTTAGTGTAGTACTGAAACTTCAAACCAAGCATAATGATGCCTGGAATCATTCCCTCTCCAGAAGACCTGTATTCTAATTCTGATTCCACCACTTAGCTATGGAATAATTCATTATACCTCTCAGAACCTCAGTTTTCTGCTTGTACAAATGAGGAGATGAATATATCATTATTTGCCAGCATGGTTTTGAGAATCATATCAGATAACTCAAGCAAAACACTTTGTAACTCTAGAACTTATAAATAAATATAAGCTATTATTGTTGTTGTTATTAATATTCTTCATTTTCCCACTGATTAATGAAAAAATGCTTTTTCTGTTCATGAAATGAGTAGTGCATGAGTGTTACTATTAATCATTGACTTTGCTTAGAGCTTGGTCAGACATCAAAGATATCAAGGCCATCCACTGCATCCTAGTACATCACCAGTCATGACTTTCATCCTACTAGACTTGAATGGCCATGGAAGAGTGAGGCTGAAGACTTTTTTGCAACTCTGCCTCACTTGAATCTTTCATATACAAGTCAAGGTATCACACTGTGATGTCAATGATCTTCTTAACAACAAAGGACCAACAAAAACAACCTGACACATACTATGTGCATAATAATAATAAATGTTGATTAATAAAGATCTATTTTGTACCTGCTATATAGAGGACACTTGATTGATACATTTATACTTGTTATATAAAGAATATTTCTGTAGAATTATGATTGATACAAATAAACTTGTTTACAATCAAGGATGTGTTGATAAAGGTTTAATAACTAGATCTCCTAAAATGTATACACTATATACTGTTAATTTTAATTTGTATTATTAATGCTTCCACCATCACTTTCTTAAGCCTAGACAGTAAACAAAACAAAAAAAAACCAATCAAATGGTTAATAGTTTTCTGATTTATAAGACATAAATGCTGATCCCAATATTATAATCATGGGATCTGGGCTCTTGAAGAAATCTAATACAATTCTACAGTCTTATAGAGATCCATGCAACAATCTATCTGAAGAGAGAAGGCATAAGCAGAAAAAAAAAAAAAACAGGACCTTCTCTGAGTGACAGAGGATCAATGCTGCCTTTCATTGTATTTTTTTTACATTTTATTTAATTGATTAAGAAAATTTTCCCATGGTTATGTGATTCATATTCTTTCACTCCCCTCCTCCCACCCCAGTCCATTAGCCGATGTGCAATTCCATTGGGTTTTACATGTGTCGCTGATCAAGACCTGTTTCCATGTTATTGATATTGCACTAGGGTGATTGTTTAGAGTCTATATCCAGTCATATCCCCATCAACTTGTGATCAAGTGCCTCTCACTTTAAAAAAACATAAACAGATTATGTTGTGTCAATAATAAACTTTAACACCTGAGTACATACAGAGGTTCTTGTTGTAATCTAATAAAATTTGGAAGGTGATCTGATACAAAGTTAAAGATATAAATTAAGTACATAAAATTCCTGTGTAGCAGGTTAACTAGACAACTAAAGTGGCACAGTGGACGATAGAGCAAAGGGATTGGAATGAGAAAGACTCATCTTCATGAGTTCAAAACTGGACTCCGTATATATACTTACAGGCTATGTGAATCTGAGAAAGTCACTTAACCTGTTTGCCTCAGTTTTCTCATGTGTAAAATGAGTTGGAGAAGAAAGTGGCAAAACCACACCAGTATCTTTGCCAAGAAAATCCCAGGTAGGGTCACAAAGATTTGGATATTTTATAGATAAGAAAATTGGGATTTAGAAACTAATTTGTCCAGGTGTGGAACAGAGATAGTATTCAAGCTCAGATCCTCTTACAGCAAATCAAGAACTCTGTTTGAATATGCTCTTTATGAAGATGATGATGATATTAACAAGTGATGTTTCTAAAACAAACTAAATTTTGCAGAAAAATGTATATACATTTAATCTTTATATCAACCCTGTGAAATAAAGAACTATGGGTATTCCCCATTTTATAGTTAGGGAAGTAAAGGCTCAGAGAGATGAAATGATTTCTCCATTGCTAGACAACCAGTAATTGTCAAACAGGATTCAAACTCAGATTTTTCTAAACACAAAACCAACAGCCTTTACAATATGTTATCTCATATCTAAACTCCCAATTAGCATCATCATATTCATCAAGAGCATCAGTACATACTCACACACATTAAAAAACTCAGACATAAAAGCCCTGTCAAAAATAGCTAGAATTCCTTTTCCAAATGCTCTCTTTCTTACCCACCATCCACCTCCCTTGTTCATGAGCTGAAGTTCTCCTTCCTTTGCCTAAGTACTCCTATCTGATCAGCCTTCCTTATGTGCCCCTCCACCTGAAGAGTCCTTGATCAGTTATCCCTATTTCCCATGCCAGCGGGCAACCATCTCAGGGATTGGTGGGCTTGGTAAAAGTCTGAGTTATGAATCTATGAATTGTCTGTCTCAAGGGAAACAGTAGAACCACTATACTGATTATGGAAGAAGTCCAGTCTAGAGGATAATGCACATGAGAACAGAGAGAAGTATGGATCCCAAAGTTTCTAGGACTCTCAGAGACAGAGGTGTGGAAGAATAGAAGGTGAAGAAGAATAAGGATACATCTGATCCAAGGACCTACTCTTGTTAATAAACAATATTCCCAATGCCCTCCCCCGAGGGGCATCCTAATACAGGAAAACAGGTTTATCTTCATAAAGCAGGATAGTCTTATTTCAGAGGCAAAAGGAAGTTCTCTTTATTGAAAACAAATAAACCCTTAAAGCTCCTTTACCTGCTCATTCTTGCCTGAATTTCCTAATAGGCAAAATCTGAAAAGGAACACAGAGGTCAATCCACTCATTTTATAAGAGGAAAAACTCAGGCCCAGAGAGGTTGAGTGATTTGTCTAGAATTATACAGATCATAAGTGATAGAGCTGGGATTTGAACTCAGATCTCATGATTACATGTCCAAAGGTCCTTCCACCAATACTGAAATGAGATAAGACTAACATAACAAATGAAATATAATTTGCCAAATAGCTCTTTATCTGCTCTAAAAGACCTCTTCATCTTCAATTCAAATCAGAATAGTAGATTTTCTTTTTTTATCACAGGGCCATAAGGTGACTCTTCTATTCTATATAGTAGTTAGAAGTTGAGATGCATAGAGTTCCTAGACTTAAAAAAATTGTAAACTACTATTCCAAAAGGTTAGCTAGAGATCGGGGTGGAGAGGGGAGTTGGGATTCCTGAGTGTATACACTTTTAAACAATCCATTGTGGGCATTCAGTAAAAAAAATGCTCTTTTGTGCCCTTCATAGATTACAGCTCCTTCATACAATGTACTTGGCCAAGTTTCTTCCTGTTTCCCAATCAGTTAAATTTAGAAGTATTGTTTTCATCTATTATGAGATATAGTGTCTAGGAAAGTGAATGCCTGGTTGTGATACCAGGACCCAGAAAGTCTGTGAAACTGTTAGTTATATTGGGAGATCTCTATAAGCCACTACTCTATTCATTGGTTTCCCATGGTCACATAAACAGTCTTTTCCCTTAGGATTACTGTTTTGCCTCAGTATTAACAAGTACTAGGACACTCTGAGTTACTTTATAAGGACTCCCCTTTGAATACAGAGCCATGCATTGAAAACTTTCTTTTTAAGGCTGATGTTAAGCTTTGGAGGAAAGACCCTATAAGAATCTATATTTAAATCTAATTTCAAACCAAATTTTCCCCCACCCATGTTGCCAACTGCTATTATTGCCTTCCTCTTTTAAAAAAAATCAGGAAGATGGACACCTACTTATGTGAAACCCTTGAAGCATAGGGGCTATTTGGACAGTTTTACGTCAACAAGACTTTATTTGGATTTATGGAATGTTGAATTTTCCAGTTCTTTCAGAGGTCTTATGCAGAAGGACTTAGTGAAAATAAAATGACTCGAAAATTCTACTCTGGAACCTATGTTAATACAGTAATCCTCTAAAGGGCAGAGGTCTTATAAGATGTCCTAGTACCTTAAATCACAGAGACTTGAATAATGGTGGAACACTGCCTCAGGCCCTTTACTTGTCTGTATGCTGAAGCCCCTAATAAAATTCAGTTTAATCAATTCAATTTAATAGTTATTAAGTATATACCATGGACAAAACACTTGCACATGACCCAAACGAAATAATCCCTTCTCCTTCCTCAAGGAACTTTCATTCTACTGCTGGGGAGAAGTATGATAAGTACACAGAAAATCAATACAGTGTATGCATAAAGAGATAGAACATCCAAAATAAAATGGAGAGGACAAAAACTTTACCAAATGAGAAATGGGAAGGCCATGCATAGGAAGTGGCACCTGAGTTGTGTTTCTGTTGAAGTTAAAGATTCCAAGAGACAGAGATGAGGACAGCAGGTCTTCCAGACTCAGAGGAATATAGGATCACCAGTTCTAGGTCATAGAGGAGGGTGGGAGGTTGCCACACACAGAGATCAGCTAGAAGATTGCTTTAATTAAAAATGGTACATGCATGAAAAAAAGTAATACTGTAGCCACTAGAAAGGTGAGAGATGATACTTGGGATGTACAAGGAAATACTAAGGCACAATGACAGCAATAATAAGATATTATCATCATCTCATCTAAATGTCTTCCTTGGGTCTAAAATTCAGTTTATTTATATTTAAAAATTATTTATTAAGTTCCTGTAAAGCACCACACATTACGTAGCACTGGAGATGCAGATAAAATAGAAATAATGCCTGTCCCCAGATAACAGACATTCAGTTAGGGCAAATGATATACAAGTATAAAAATATATGTATACACAAACATACATATATATGTAAATATATACATAGATATACACACATTTAAGCACAGTGGATAGAGCATTAACTGGGCCTGGTGTCAGGAAGACTCATCTTCTTGAATTCTAATTTGGCCTCAGATACTTATTAGCTGTGTCATCCTGGGCAAGTCACTTGTTTGCCTAAGGTTCCTCATCTGTAAAATGAGCTGGAGAAGGAAATGACAAACCACTACAGTATCTTGACCAAGAAAATCCCAATTGGAGTCATGAATAGTGAGGCACAGCTGAAACAATTGAACAACAATAATAATAGCAACTATAGATACACACACATATATGTAGCATGTGACTGTGTCTAGTTAGATATGTGTATACATACACATATATAGTTATTATTGTTATTGTTGTGCAATAGTTTCAGTTGTGCCTGACTAAAGATGGATAGAGATAGATTGACAGGTTGACAGATAGACAGATTAGCAAATACACCAGCAGACAGACAGACAGACACATTAGCAGACATAGATAGATAGATAGATAGATAGATAGATAGATAGATAGATAGATAGATAGATGGATGGATGGATGGATGGATGGATGGATAGATAGATAAATGGATAGATAGATAGATAGATAGATAGATAGATAGATAGATAGATAGATAGATAGATAGATAGATTGACAAAGAGACAGATAGGCAGGCAGGCAGACACACAGGAAGAGATAGACAGATGATAGATATCATACAAAGTAATATCACAAGAAAGTAGAGAGTAAAACAACCAGTGCCAGAATAGGTTTCCTATGGGAAGGGGCTCTTGAGATAAGGTTTGAAAGTATTAAGGGATTCTGTAAGGCAGAGTTGAAAAGGTGGTACAAAGTCACTGATTGAGAAGGTATAATGCTCCGTAGGTAGATCAGCAAGTGAGCTAATTTGGTTGAAATGGAGAGTATATGAAAGACAGTAATGTTCAACAAACACTGAAAGTTTGGCTAGAGTCAAATTGTGAAAGTTTTTTAATGTGAAACAGGAATTTGTAAATTTTCTCAGGAGCAATAGGGAGCCATGGGAGCTTCTTGAGTAGGGGAGTGAAATGCTTTGGGAAAATCACTTTGGCAGCTTTAAGAAGGACTTATTGAAGAGGAAGGGGTGTATGGGGTGCTCAGGGAGGAGTATCTCTGGTATGGAGGGCTTGTCATGCCCTCTTAGGGTAGCTCTCCAGCCTCTAACCCTCACATGACACCCAGCTCTCACTTATGGCTCCCAGTAGCTGCTAGCATGTGGCAGCGGCCACACCCTGGGCAATGGCTTCGACCTTGTGAGGGTAGCCATCGGGTGGTCGACCCCTGGTGAACTAGGGCTTTGCTCACCCAGCATGTGAAGACTGCTTTGGCAGAACAGGTGGGAGAAACCAATAAGAAGGTTCAACGGCTGAGATGGCAACGCAGCAAAACACTGTGGAGTGCTTAGGGCGTGTTGGAGCACAAAGGACAACATGGCCATCCAATACAGCTGAGGAAGTCTCCAGGTGTAACGATTTTTCATGCCATTGGACTCAGGCTTCCAACACCGAGAGAGTGGGACTGTCTCTGTGCATCGACTTTTCCACTTAAATCTCCTTCTCGCACAAGTGTCTTTGTGCACACTCATCTATACACCATATATGAAAATGCACAAAGACAATCGTCATCCTCAGTTACTGAGAGACTACTACTACTATTGAAGAGGAAAGAGACCAAGGAGACCATTGCAAAAGTCCAGGCAAGAGGTAATGAAAATCTTAACTAGGCTGTTGGCATTGTGAGTAGAAATAATGGGAAATATGTATGAGCTATAGTGGGAAGTAGAGTCAGAAGATTAAAGAAGGAAGAATAAATAAGAAAGTAGTGTTAAGGATGACTAAACCTGGGTGGCTAGAAGGTCTTGTCCATTTAAGGTCCTATTTGTTTATTTTGAAATTGGGTGTGACTTTTAGGAATTGTCTCAGTAATCCTTAAGAGGAAAATCCACTGCTTTTAAAGGAAACTTTGGGTTTATACCCGTGTTTCATTTTTTTTTTTTGGCTCAGCATGCTTTGTCCCCAGCCAAGTTCAACCAGAGGTACTGAGGTCTATTGTGGGTTTACAATCCTGATGGAGAAGGGAACGGGAAATGAGTGGAGGTAGGCTGGGTTTTTCTTTTTTACATTTCTTTTTCTCTTCTGTGCCTTCTTTCCTTAAACGATTCAGCTATAACATGGAAGGGAAAAGGCTATGAACACTTGAACACTTATTTCATAATAAATTGAATGGCTTGTCTTTAATATTGTACATATTTATAGACACCTATATATGTATGGTAGGTATCACTTTATATTCTAATAAAAACTCTGAAAGTGCTCTAGGGAGTGTAGCATACAAGCTAAAAGGGGGCCATGAAGCCTACCTAGCATATTCTTCTGATTTATTATTTCTATAATACTATGGATGCTTTCTAACAGGCTATATACCATAGAGAAGACAGAGAACAGAACAGCTTTGCCCTAAGGAACCTAAAACTTTGTTATATGCAAAGGACAGACAGAAAACTCTGTCTCTCTCATATGTATACATCCATATATTTTTAGATACAGAACCCACGTAGTACAAATAATTGTTCTTGTAAAAGATATAGGGTAGAATATGCCTGAGATCAGAGTTGGAAAGAGTATGATGACTGGTAAAAGCACTTGTCCCAGGGCTGGGGCATTATCAGAATGATCAAGGAACACTGGGATCTCTTAGATGAGCTTTTGCCTTAACATACCCTGATTAAAGCTTCCACGTTTCTTCTAGACATCATACCCCTCTATTCCTCACCTGAAATTTAGAATGGCCTCCTAGAAACACCATGAACTCTTGTGATAAGAAGTGTAATTAGGTATTATCCTGTCCAGAGTAAGACTTCACTTTATTGTTATTATTGTCATTATAAAGATTTTAGTTTCTCTGTTACATTTAATAACAAATTTCCACATAAGTTTTCTGAAGTTATATGATCTAAATTATCTTCCTTCCTTCATTGCCTCCCTCTTTCTAGAGCTGGCAAGCAATTTGATCTGGGTTATGCTTGTATTATCATGCAAAACATTTCCATATTGTTCATTTTCATAAGACAATAATCACATAAAACCAAACCCCAAAACAAAAACCAAAATAAAAGTGAAAAATCATGCTTTGACCTGCATTCTGACTTCAACAGTTCTTTCTCTGCAGGTAAATAATTTTCTTTGTTATAAATCCTTCATAATTGCCCTGAATTGATGTATTGCTGAGAGTAGCTAAATTTGTCACAGTTGATCACTTCACAATATCGCTGATATTCTGCACAATGTTCTCCTGGTTCTGCTTATTTCACTCTGCATCAGTTAATTTAGGTCTTTTCAGCTCTTTCTGAAATCATCCTGTTAATCATTTCTTGTAACACAATAGTATTCCATCACATAATACACCATAGTTTGGTTCAGTCATTCCCCAATTGATGGGTGTCACTTCCATTTTCAATTCTTTGCCACCACAAAAAGAGCAGCTATAAATATTTTTTGCACATGTATGTTCCTTCCTCCTTTAAAAAAATCTCTTTGGGATACAAAACTATCAGTTCACAACATCATCAGCAGTGCATTAGTGTCCTGATTTTTGCCACATCCCCTCCAACATTATCACTTTTCTTTGCTGCCATGTTGGCCAATCTGATAGGTATGAAGTGATACTTCAGATTTGTTTTAATTTACATTTCTCCAAATGAGGTCTTTAGAACATTTTTCACATGATTATTGATAGCTTTGATTTATTCATCTGAAAACTACCTTTTCATATCCTTTGACTCTTTGTCAATTGGGGAATGATGTATTCTTTTCAGAAAAATATAAATACAAATATTTATTAAATGCCTTTTGTATAGGCAGGCAGGTAGATGGCTCAGAGGACTAAGAGTCAAGCCTGGAGACAAGAAGTCCTAGGCTCCATCCATTCTGACCTCTAACACTCCCTGACTGAGTCATTCTAGGCAAGTCACTTAAATTCCCATTGCATAGCCCTTACCTCTCTTCTGCCTTGAAACTAATACCTAATATCGATTCTAAGACAGAATTAAAGGGTTTAAAAAGATAATCTTCAATATTCCTAACACTGTTCATAAGTGAGAGAAGCCCCTATATTCTCAAAGGACTTAGATTTCTAAGGGTGCACCAGATGCTTCTGATCATAATTGGTACTGTTTGTGCCTATTAGTGATGGTATAAAAGGGATATTGATGAACTGGGCTAGACACCAAGGAGACTGAGCAGGGTGGCAAGTGGCCTGGAAACCATCAAAGAAAAACCTCTTGACCAAGGAACTGAGGGTATTTAAGCTAAAGAGAGGATCATAACTTCATTGATTCTTAGCTTTAGAGTCAAAAATGTCCTTAGAAGCTATTGAATACAACTCCTCCATTTTGCAGATGAAATTTCGCATAGAGAAATTCATGACTTGTCCAGGTTATATTGGAAAGGAGAAAACAAGCACTGAGTTAGCATCTGTTATGTGTGCTAGGTACTGAGCTAAGTGCACTTACTTCCCAAGGTTGTTGTGATATTGGATTAATATTGACAAAGTGCTTAATACAATGCCTGGCACAAAATCCTTGCTACATAAATGCTAGCTATTATTATTTAATGGAAATTAAATCTTATTTCATCTAATCTTTACAATAACTCTGGAAAGTAGATTCTATTATTATTCTCATTATATAGATGAGGAAACTAAGGGAAGCCAAAATTATTTTGGTCACACAGACTAAAAGTGTCTGAAGCTGACTTGAACTCAGATCTTCCTGACTCCAGACTCAATAGTCTATCTACTAAGTCACCTCATTATCTTTTAACCACCAGATCTGCTTCCATCTCTGCCTCTACATCCATCACTCCTCCAGCTATCATTGAGGGGAGAAGTCTTTGGGAGATGCAAATTAAAGAAACTATGAGGTATCATCTTACAAATAAAGAAAATCACCAATGCTAGAAGGAGGCTGGGAAAACAGGTACCTTAATGCACTGTTGTTGGAACTGTTCTAGTCATTCTGGATAACAATTTGAAACTATAAACCAAATACTCTTTGACCCAGTGATATCACTGCTGGACCTATAACTCCAAAAGATCAGAGAAAAATGTAGAGTAAGACATTTTAAAAATATTTTAGCAGCTCTATTTTATGTAAACTAAAAGTTGGAAACTGGGAGGTGCCCATTAATTCTGGGAATGGCCAAACAAATTATATTATGTGAAAAATATAGTATAGTAAGATATACTATCTTCTGCAAGAAGCATTTTCTGGTCTTCCCAAGTGCTAGAGCTCTCAAATTATCTTATATTTCACTATTTTGCATGTTCATTTTGTTAACTTTATATTTATGATATATATATTTTTATATGAGTTTCTTCTGTTTCCCATTGGGATATGAGCTCATTGTGAGTAGGGATTGTTTTATTCTTTTTGTTTGTGACCCCATGACTATGCAGTGCTTGACACATAGTAGGAATTTAATAAAGTCTTATCAATTGACTTAGAATAACTTTTTCTAGGTAACATGTTTGCATCATAAGGTTCTTCAATGCTTTAGCATTGAAGAGATGAAGAAGAGATGACTAATTAATGGTGGGTATAATATATATTAGTGAAGGAAATAATAAAGATTAGAAGAGCCTTTGAATATCCTCCCCCCACAAACAGCACATCTGTGTCAGCATTCTCAACTAGCATCTCAGACTAGCTACTGGGAAGGGTAAATTAAATAACTATAGTTTCTCTACCTAACATCATTCTTCCTACTCCTCACCACGTTAACTACCAGGTATTCTGAAATTCCATAAAATATATATGTTTAGGGCCCCCACATAGGATAAAATCAAGGAGATATCATCTTGTGGTGTGTAAGAAATAAAAAATAAATGAAAGCAGAGGAAGTAGGAAAAAGAAAGGTCTTTATTAATCAATGAAAGGATCTCTTCTTCAGCAAGCTCCTGCTCTTCCCTTCAGCACTGCAGCTTGATGGAATCAAAATCCATTCAATGTTCCCTCCCTAGTGAGGCATTGGTCCATTTATGGACCAATCCCATGCCAGGATGTAGGGGAAGGGAACCCTGGGAGGTGCAAGGCATGCTAGGGACTGTAGTTCCCCAGGATACAGTTTTTCTTAAAAGTGCAGAATGCTGAGGAATGTAGTTCTCCATCAGAGTCTTTTTTTTTTCAAAATCCACAGGTGTTTCACAAACACAAACACACATATACATACACACAAGAGAATTTTTAATTTAAGTCTTCTTTTTATAACCTCTAACAGGAAGTGGGAAAAGTAGCTATGAAAAAAGAGGAGGGTTGGTGATAGTACTACTAGTAGTACTTTTGGTCCTATTGAAAGTAAAAAAGTAAGGGACTTCTGAACTCTATCAACATTTTCCTTTAGTACCAAAAGTGGAGTTTTGAAGTGGTAGAGCCAACAAAAGTCTAAAGTGAGACATTCTTTCTTCCCAGAAAGAACAGAGTGACATGTGACATGTGACTGTGACATGAAGGTGTAGACTTAAATATTAATGTGAATGAACTACCAGCGATAGGACTAGATGGTAGTGACAGAAGCAGCACCAGCTTCAGAAGCTCTCAAGCCAGAGATTATGAGGGAATTTGTCATCTACTCAGAAAATGATTAGAGAAGACTCCTATGCTAGGACTGAATGCAAGACCAGACATTGTTTGGTAACTCCATTGCCTATACCCACTTCTGGGTCATAAGAAAGGAGCTCTTTTCATTGAAAGAGAGGGAACCATGAGGGATAGTATATAATATACTAATGAAACAGGGACCCTGAGAAACTGTATCTATTTCAATCCCCAGAGTTCAGATGTCCTTCCTTCCTGAGTAAAGATGTGCAGACAAGGAGATAAGTAAACACATCTCCCCTGACTCCCCGCCATCCCCCATCATACCACCTTGGAAACACTGAGACTTTCACATCCCTTCCTTCTTCCCCAGATAAGTAGCTCAGAAAAAAAGAAAAAGTAGATCCATAGATTGGACATATAACTAAAAAAACAAACAAACTAGGAAAAGAATAAGATAAAAATTCCCAATGAAATAGCAAAATGAAAAATCTTGAAAATCAAAGGTGAAAGTAATGGAATGTAAAAGTGTCATTGTGTTAATAAAACTAGGAACTGTTTTTATGGAAAAAAAGGTAAACCATTGTTAATTTGATATAAGAAAGAAGATAATCAAATTACTAGTATAAAAAAATGAATACAATGAATATGCCAACAATGAAGATGAAATTAAAACAATTAATAGGAGTCATTTCAACAATGATATTTACATATTACATTACATTAATATATTATTAATTATTCAACAATGAATATTTACAAAATTATGAACTGCCAAGATTAACAGGAGAGGAAATGAAACAGTTAAACAATCCCATCTTTAAAATAAAGAAATTGAATAAGCTATCAATGAGCTATCTAAGAAAAAAGTCTAAAATAAGATGGATTTACAAGTGAATTCTACCAAATATTTAAGGAACAATTAATCCCAATACTATTTAAACTATTTGGAAAAAAAATAGGTAAAGAGGAAGCCCCACCAAATTTCTTTTATTACACAAATATAGTTTTGAATGAATAAATATCAATACAACTTTTAATAAAATACAAGAAAATAAATTATGGCAATACATAACAATGATCATACACCATAACCTGATAGAATTTATACCAGAAATGTGCGTTGGTTCCATGTTAGGAACATTATGTTCCTAACATGTTCCATGTTAGGAACGTTATAAACATTACTGACAATATTAATAACAAAAACATAAAAATCATATGATTATATCAATAGATGCAAAAAAGCCCTTGACAGATACAATATCCATTCCTATTAAAAACACTAGACTGCATAAGAATAAATGAAACCTTTCTTAGCCTTTAAAGTAGCATCTAAAACCAAGAGTAAGCATTATCTGTAATGTGAATAAAATTGAAGTCTTCTCAATAAGATCAAGGGTGAAGCAAAGATGTTCATTATCGTGTTTATCATATTATAATATACCCAATATTGTACTAGAAATTCTATTTATTACAAGAGAAGAAAAAATTGAAGGACTAAAAACAGGCAGTAAGAAATTAATACTATCACTCTTGCAGATAATATAATATACTTAGAGAACACAAGAGAATTAACTAAAAAACTAATTCAAACAATTAACTTTAGCAAACTAGCAAGATATAAAAATAAACCCATGTAAATCATCGCCATTTTTACAAGCTACCAATAAAACCTAACAGCAAAAGATAAAAATAGAATTTCCATTTAAAATAACTGCAGATAATATAAACTACTTGGGAGTCTATCTGTCAAGACAGACTTGGGTATTATATGAACACAATTACAAAACACTTTTTACATAAAAAAGATGGATCTAAACAATTAGAAAAATATTAATTATTCATGTATAGATCAAACCAATATAATGAAAATGACAACTCTACCTAAGTTAATTGATAATTCAGTGCCATACAAGTCAAACTGACAAAGAATTGTTTTGTAGAACTAGAAAAAAATAATTACAAAATCCATCTGGAAGAACAAAAGGTCAAGAATATACAAATAAACATAAGAGAAAATATCTTAATAGTTCCAGATTTCAAATTATATTACAAAGTGGTAATCTTTAAAACTATCTGGTACTGGCTAAGAAACAAGGTGATGGACCATTGAAATAGATTAGGTAGTGCAAACCTTAAAATTTCTTAGACTTATGAATGTTGGAAATTTCCCCATTGGGAAACTTAATACTGGAAAGAATTTCCTACTGATAGTAAGAACTCTATTGGAATGTGAAACCCCTTGGCATGGGGGGATCTTTCTCCTCCCTACTTAAGACTACTTTAGGACAGAAACCTTTTGCTAAACAATGGAAAGGGCTTTGACCTATGCTTAAGCATAGAACAGGAAGTTCTTTGAGTCATGATTGATTTTAGAATTGATACAATAGAGATACTTGGAATGACAGAACCAGGTCTTGGAAAATACAATCTCCACCCTACTTAGAGTAACAGGATTTAGGAAGGGATGCAGCATAGATCAAGATTTAATTATTTGAGAATATGACCTTCAACAGACATGTGCAAAGGGATCAGACCTCTGGGTGGTCCTGGGTTAAGCTAGAGCCACCATTGGCACAGGGGAGACATCGACAGTGATTGACAGTGAGGGGACGGAACTTAGATAGTTTCCTTAAAGATAGCGGGGTCTGAGGACAGAGGAGGAGAGTTTTTTTGCTCTGAGAGGAGGAGGTTTTGCTCTGAAGGAGTCTGAGAGGAGAGAGGTCCTGGAGGGAGAGCTCCTGGAGAGGTCTTGAAGGAGGCTGTGGAAGGAGAACTCAGGAGGAGTCAGGAGGAGAAGGCTCTGGAAACATTTCTTGAAAGGAGGCTCTCTTGAAGGTGGAGCCTGAGGTTGACATGAGAAGCCTTACCTAGAGAGATCTTGGGTGAGTGATAAAACCAACTGACTGATTTATCTCTTAGGACTGAGGTCTAGGCCTTATTGGCTTGAGACCCTTCATTCTTATTCCTTTCTTACTTTCTCTCCTTTTCTATTGATTAATCAGTGTATTATAAATTAAATTTCTCTATAAAACCCAGTTGGCTTGGGCATATTCATAAATTGGGAATATATTCCCTGGCGACCATCTTATATTTATATAAAACCAAGACACAGTAGAAAACATATTTCAGTGGTCATAATTGTTATATATTTCCCTTGCTCCCAAAACATTTTAATTATCACAGTTTATGGCTCCCACTCTCTTATCTACAACTATTTAACACTCAAAACTATTTTAAATCTAACAGTAGACAATCAGTACTACTAAATAACCATGGTAATACAGTTATTGATGAATGCAAATTTTCAAGCTTTAGGGATAAAAACTCACCATTTGACCAAATTAGGCAAAATGCAAAGCATTTTGGAAGAAAGTAGGCATAGACCAACATCTCATGACATATACTAACATAAGATCAAAATGCATAAATTACTTAAATATAAAGGGTAATATCAAAAGCAAATTAGTAGAGTATAGAAATATACAGTGGAGAGTTCTATAGGTAACAGAAGAGTTTACGACCTTAAACAAGAAAAAAGAATCACAAAAAGAAAATAGATAATTTTGATTATATGAAATTAAAAAGTTTTGCACAAACAAAACAGATGCAGCCAAAATTAGAATAAAAATTGGAAACTGGGGAAAAATTATAGTAGGTTTTCTGATAAAGCCCTCATTTCTCAAATACATGGAGAAATGAGTCAAATTTATTTTAAAAAATAAAAAGATTCATTTCCTAGTTGATAACTTATCAAATGATAGGAATAAATAGTTTTCAGAAGAAATAAAAAACATCAATAATCACATGAAAAAGTGTTCTAAATCACTACTAATTAGAGAAATGCATATTAAAGCAACTCTGTGATACTGCTTCACACCTATATAATTGACTATCATGATAGAAAAGGAAAATAACAAATGATAGAGGGAACACTAATTTGCACTGATGGTGGAGTTCTGAACTAGTCTATCCACTATTGGCAAACCTTTTAGAGACTGTGTACCTAAACTTCACCTTCAGTCTGCCTTTGAGCCCCTACATTATCCCAGACAGCAGAGGGAGGAAGTGCTTGCTTGGTTTGCTGGTTAGAGGGGTGGGGCATGTGAGAATTTTTACCAGACTCCTTAGAGAATGGGAATGGAGCAGCCCCCCTCCAGCACACTGAGGCATACCATCTCTTCACCAATTGAGAGTCCAAACATTCTGGAGAACAATTTGGAATCATGGCCAAAGGGCTATAAAATATTAATAACCTTGGACCCAGCAATACCTCTAATAGGTTTGTATCTCAAATAGATCAAAGAAAACGGAAAAAGGATCTATTTGTACAAAAATAATTACAGCAGCTCATTTTGTGGTAGCAAATAATTGAAAAACAAGGGGATGTCTTTCAATCTGGGAATAGTTGAACAGGTTGTGGTATGTGATTGTGATGGAGCACAATTGTACTATAAGAAATGGGGAGGAGGATAGTTTCTTTAAAAACTAAGGATGTTTCAATTGGTGCAAAGTGAAGTGAGCAGAACCAGAACATTGTACCCAGTAATAGGATATGAAAATGATGATCAACTTTATAAGACAGCTATTCTGATCAAGACAATGATCCATGATAATTCAAAATGACCCAGGGTGAAAAATGCTGTCTACTTACACAGAGAGAACTAATGAATTCTGAATGCAGATTGAAGCATTTTTCTTTTGGTTTCTTTATTTTTCTTGTTTTTTTTTCTTTTGCTACATGGCTATTATGGAAATGTTTTGCATGACCTCACTTGTATAATAAATAGAAAAATGCTTGCCTTCTCAAGGAAAGAGGAGGAGTGGGAGGGTTGAAGAGATTTCAGACCTCAAAAATTTTTTTAAGGATACTAATTTTTTACATGTAATTGGGAAATATTTAATAAATAAGTAATATATGTGTATATTTAAAATAAAATACAGCATATTTTTCTTTTTCCTCTCATTTTCTTTTTTCTCCCTTCTCTTTCCCTTTCCCTTCCATTTCCTTAGAGGTACTGGAGAAGTGGTCACATATCTGCAAGAGAATATAGTGGATCTAAATATCCGAAAGGAAAGAAAATCCTCCACATAAGCACTCTAGACCTGCTCAACACAAAGCTTCCCCAGTTCCATAGTCTCTCTTCTGTTTTAAAATGTTGTTGACTTAATCAGGCTAAAATGCCTTCTAAAATCATTTATTTTAAAAAGTGATACTATAGATGGAACAAGAGTAAACATGTCTAGGCCTCTTTCTCCTCTTACTCCCTTACCTCTCCACTCAATCTGAATGATCACAGATTCTACAACAGTGGCAGAACAAACCTCCCAATTCTTTATTCATTACTAGTTTTAGAGAGAACAATTAATAGTAAATACAATACTTAATGCTGAAAAATAGCAAGTCTTCAAAAAGAAAACAAGAACGGAGAACCAGAGAAGAAAGAGAAAATGCCATTCAATTTCTTTTAGGTATAATATTCCATTTACCACTGGATCCAAACCAATTTCTTTTAGGTTCTGTTAATAGGGAGAATACTATTGATTACAAGTATACTCCTGCCTAACTAAAAATCACTTCAATTTAATGGAAAGAAACTCTATAAACGTTGTTTTACAAAACTGATCCATGTTGATCCTTTACTACTTTACTAAGGTATTTGGGTAGATTGAAGATTGACATGATATGGAAAAGAGAAGAATGTTGTTCATAAGTAAAGAAAGGGACATGCTGAGATTGTAAATAAGAATAGGTGTGTGTATGGAAATGAAAGTCTTATACATAGGCTACCAAGCCAACTCTTGCTTTTGGAACTGAAGAGAAGTTTGAGTTTTTTCAAGGAAGAAACTGGAAGGCAATTGTTTAAAGGTGAAAGTGACTAGAGCAAGAGATAACATAAATATAACAGAGGCTATATTTATATTGAGAGCATAAAGAGACCTAAATTCAAATACTAAGTCTAACATTAGATGTATGATTAAATGAAAATGAAATAGCTTCAATGAGACAATTTTCTTATTTGTAATATGAAGCAAATGGATTAGATGATGTTGATGGTCCTTTTCTATTCTGAAGAATATTTGGATTTCTCAATGATTAAAGATACTGATAGGAAGCTACTCACCTACACCTTAGGGATGGAATCTCACCTATAGCACCTTGGACTCTGGGGACATAAAGGAGATTAAGATCTTAGCTTAGTTTATTTCCTATATAATGTTAGTCCCACAAAATTCAAATCCAAAGCCCTAATGGGCTCACATCCTGGTCCCTTGCTCTTCAAGGCTTCCCTGCTGGATTAACTGCAAGATTCTGAGATTCCAACTTAGAGCTAAAAGTGACAAATATACCAGATCAAAAACCAGGTCCACTCCCCTTTATGCCATGTAGTCACATGGTATCATCTACTATTAAGCAGAAATGGAAAGATTGTGTTTAGACCTGGTTCCACCTATTCAATGAATGTAAAAAGACTGCTTTCAGCCACATGGTAGGCCAATGTAGAATGTCTTCATACGTCCAAGTTCACGTCTCCCAGAATCAGATCCTCAAACATTTTCAGTAATTTTCTGTGAAGTAATTTTTATATAAATGGGTAACTTCAAAGATAGGTCATTATCAGTGGGGTTACCATAATTCATCAATGCCAATAGAGCATTCAATAACTTTCACTCTCCAACCAGAAATACTATGTCAATGCTGGTATGTGTAGAGGTGGATATAATGGAAATAAATAGATAAATGGGCTATTAATCTCATTAGAACGTTTTTTTTTCCATTTAACTAAACATTTATAAGAAATATGATCTGAAGTATGGGCTGAAACAAAACAGGAAGGTTTTCAATTTCCTTTTTGATTAGACTTTGACCCTGAATTCCAATTTCTTTGAGGTCTTCCCATTACTAGCAATATGTCTGCAGAAACCACCAAGAAAACCACAGGACAAAGTACAATCTTGCTGGACAAGCATTCCTCCTTCCTAAGTCAGTTTGCTTTTGGATTCCAGACATTGCCTTAAAAAAAATCCCCATCATGTTTTCCTACAATCAAAGCACAAGGAGGTTTTAGTGTTGAGCATCAAAGGGGTTATTATGATGATGGTGAGTTTTAAAAAAATGCAATTATTTGCTTTCATTCCTTGGCACTCATTTAGCAGAAGAGAGAGTAAAGGCAGTTTTCATTGATGGAAAAACAGCCAAATATTACAAATATTTTCAAAATGTTTGGCATTACCTTATGAATCATAGACATTGTAGAAAGAAAAGATTTCACAGGTCACCCAGTCCACTGGCTTGTGTTCATGCTGGCTGGCCCAACATATCATAGAGTAGATTCTTATTCTGGGAAATTACAGTCTAATGGCTAGTAGGAACCTTAAAAAGCTGTTAGTATAGCCCTAGCCTTGACAGAACTATTCTTAATCACCCTAGAGAACTCTGTCTCTCTGTCTCTGTATCTGTCCCTCTGTCTCTTCCAAAAATCCTCCACTATTGCATAATACTTTGGGTCAGAAATTTCCTCTGAAACCTAAATTCTTGTTGGTCTAAATCAGGTCTGGTCTGTTCTCAGTAAAAATTGAAAACTGTCCCTCAACTTATATAGTATTATTTTATAGCTTTAGAAATTCCCCCCATCCCAAACAAGCATTATGTAGCTATCTCTCAATTAAAATAGCCTGGTAACCCAAATAATTTAAAAGAAGTCATTTTTAAAAAGAATTTCTATTTTACTTTGGAATACTTGTGTTTTCCCCCTTTTTATTTACTGTTCTTTTTCTTCTCCCTTCCCTTCCTTTCCCTCCCCACTTCTTCCTTTCCCTTCTCTTCCATCTCCTCTCCTCTCCTTTTTCTTTTCATTTTATTTTTTTTGGAACTACCTTTGGAATTCAATTTTCTTAGTTATATGTTGTTAAGGTTGATATTAAAATACATTTTCATCCCTTGAGAAACAGATGGTAAAAGAAAAATGTCTTCAAATGTATATGTTGGCAAGTGAAAATCAATCCAATTAAAATTTTGTAATAAAAAAACCAAAACCAAGAGCTTCTGTTCCATTCTTTTTCTAATCAATCAATCCTAATGATTCCTATAAAGTCTGAATTAAGTGTAGCTAAGGAAGAATTTGATGACCAATGATGTCTTGACACTGCTGTGATCCATACTTCTAATCCATACCTGCCAAGCCTGATCATTCAATTTGGGTCTCCAAGATTGTTTGGACAATCAAATCAATAACTTGGTATAATTAGTCCTTCTATATACACGCATTAATAATTATGTTTGTTACTACACATCAGGGACTGAATGTAAATAAATGTTGGAGAGATATTTTTTTTAAAAAGAAAGACAGTCCTTGCCCTCAAGGAATTAACAATCTAATAAAGATAGCATACAAAGAAAGCTAAAAAGGGTTGGGAGAGAGGAGCAATAAGAAGGGACATTGTGTGAGGGCATGATGACTAAAGGAGTACAGCCATTTGAGAAACAAAGAGGTGACTTAGGAGCTCTCTTTAAAAATAATCTTTAAGAGAGGTGGAGTCAAGATGGTGGCGAAGAAGCAGCAAAAGTTCATACCTCTGAAAACCCTTTCTTATCTATCACAAACTGAATGCTCCTAGGGGACTGAAAATCAAACCTAACAACAAGACAGAGCAAAGTAACCCTCCTGCTAGACTCAATTCAAATGGTATGCCACCCCCCTCCCCAAGCCAGAATTCGAGAACACTCCGTTTAAGGGAAAGGCAGAAGGAAGGTCCCAGGACCCCTCCCACACACACACCTAGAGCACGAAGCATCCAGTGGCAGCAGGAACCTCTGGTGGGCAAAGGCACTTCTCTGGAGGGTGTACCTTGCAGGCAGGGCTGTTCCAGGCTCAAAGCATTGAACACAGGTCAAGTGGAAGGAGCTGGGGAGTGAGCATGGAGCAGGCAGCCTGGTCAGAGTGGGGGAGACCCTCCATATTGCTCCATCATTTCAGGAGGTTTTGACCTCAGAGCACATCCAGCCCAATATAGCTGAACTTAATCCCATCAAAAGTCTTCAGAGGTCAGGGAAGCCGAAGCTCCAACACCCCTCCCCCACAGACTGCTCAACTTTAATCCAATCAAAAGCCTCCAGAGGCAGGGAAGCTCAAACCCCAACATCCCTCCCCCACAGACTGCATGGAGAGATCTTCTGTCAAAGCTCCAACAGGGAAGGACAGAAAACTCCAAAACCAAAAAAATGAGAGGAGCAAGAGCACAGACAAATATGGGGAGTAAAGAAGGGGTAAGTATGAACAAACAACAGAAAAAGAAAAAAAGAAATTACAATAGACAGCTCCTATATAGGCAATGAACCAAGAGCAAACAGAACAGAGGAGGAGGGATCAGCAAATGATAAATCAGAAATTCCACAAATTGGATACAGGCTTTAGAAGAACTCAAAATGCAATTCAAAACACAATTAAGAGAGGCTGAAGACAATTGGGAAAAGAACTTAAAATCAAGTCATCTGGAATAAGAAAATAGTGTCTTGAAAGCCAAAATCAACCAGCTTGAAAATGAAGTAAAGGAGATGAAAGATGAGGCAAAGGAGATTAGAGATGAGGTAAAGAGGATGAAAGATGGCCTCCAAAGAAAATCAGACCAAAAGGAGAAGGATGACCAAAAAGCCAAGGATGAAATTCTGTTTTTAAGAACCAGAATACAACAACTAGAATTAAGTGATCTAACAAGGCAGCAGGACACGATAAAACAAAACCAAAAGAATGAAAAAGTTGAGGAAAATATGAAACATCTCATTCACAAAACAGAAGATTTCAAAAATTGTTCAAGAAGAGACAATTTAAGAATCTTTGGTCTACCAGAAGACCATGACAAAAGAAAAAGCCTGGACATATATATATATATATATATATATATATATATATTATATATATATAACTGGAGCTAAAAAAAAGAGGTTAATACTAAAAGAAATGGGAAAAGAAACAAAAGGGATAAATTTATATGTTACAAAGAAGCTCATAGCAGGAGGGGAGAGAACATTAATTAACTGGAAGGGTAAAGAGGCTGGAGATAGGAAATACTCAACTCTTACATGCATTGAAATTGACACAAAGAGGGAAGAACAATCCAATCCATTGGGGCAGAGAATAGATTCGCACCTTATAGGGGAGTAGAAGGGTAACAAATGGACTGATGGGGAGGGAAGCAGTATAAGGGAAGGAGAGGGTGGGGTTAGTTTTAGAAAGACTACAAAGAAAATAAGGGGGGGGAATGAGAAGGGGGTAGAAAAGGAAGTAAAATAAGGGTGGGAACTAGGGGGACTGATTAAAAACAAACATTGGTGTAGAAGAAAATAGTGAAAGAAGAAAAGGCAGGGCTAGGAATAGAAATAAAAATGCCGGGAAATACACAGCTGGTAATCATAACTCTGAATGTGAGTGGAATGAACTCACCCATAAAATGCAAGCGAATAGCAGAGTGGATTACAATCCAAAACCCTACCATATGCTGTCTATAAGAAACACACATGAGGAAGGTAGCTATGCATAGGGTGAAAGTAAGAGGATGGACCCAAATCTATTGGGCATCAACTGATAAAAAGAAAGCAGGAGTCACAATCATGATATCTGACAAAGCCAAAGTAAAAATAGATCTAATTAAAAGGGATAGGGAAGGTAATTACATCCTGATAAAAGGCAGTATAGACAATGAGGAAATATCAGTACTCAACATGTATGCACCAAATGGCATAGTATCTAAATTTCTAAAGGAGAAACTAGTGGAGCTCAAGGATGAAGTAGATAAAAAAACTACACTAGTGGGAGACCTGAACCTTCCTCTATCCAAACTAGATAAATCAAACCAAAAGATAAATAAGAAAGAGGTAAGAGAAGTGAATGAAATCTTAGAAAAATTAGAGTTAGTAGTTATGTGGAGAAAAATAAATAGGGGAAAAAGGAATATACCTTCTTTTCAGCAGCACATGGTAGGTACATTCACAAAACATGACCATGTATTAGGGCATAAAAACACTTCAAACAAGTGCAAAAGAGCAGAAATAATAAACTCAAGCTTCTCAAATCCCAATGCAATGAAAATAATAATTAGTAAGGGTACATGGAGAGGTACATAAAAAATTAATTGGAAATTAAACAATACAATTCTCCAAAAACTGTTAGTCAAAGAATAAATCATAGAAACAATAAATAATTTCATCGAAGAAAATTACAATGATGAGACATCCTTTCAAAACCTATGGGATGTAGCCAAAGCAGTGCTCAGGGGGAAATTTATATCCTGGAGTTCATATATTAACAAATTAGGGAGGGTAGAGGTCAATGAATTGGCTATGCAAATTAAAAAACTAGAAAGTGAACAAATTAAAAATCCTCAGATGAAGACTAACTTAGAGATCCTAAAAATCAAAGGAGAAATTAATAAAATTGAAAGTCAAAAAAGCTAAGAAAAAAATCCCCATTTCCAGATGGATTCACAAATGAATTCTATCAAACATTCAAAGAACAACTAATCCCAATATTATACAAACTATTTGACAGAATAAACAAAGAAGGAGTTCTACCAAATGCATTTTATGACACAAATATGGTACTGATCCCAAAACCAGGCAGGTCAAAAACAGAGAAAGAAAACTATAGACCAATCTCCCCAATGAATATAGATGCAAAAATCTTAAATAGAATACTAGCAAAAAAGACTCCAGCAAGTCATCACAAGGGTTATTCACTATGACCAGGTAGGAGTCATACCAGGAATGTAAGGATGGTTCAATATTAGGAAAACCATCCACATAATTGACCATATTGTGAATTGATCCAACCATTCTGGAGGGCAATTTGGAACTATGCCCAAAGGTCGCTAAAAGACTGTCTGCCCTTTAATCCAGCCATAGCACTGCTGGGTTTGTACCCTAAAGAGATAATAGGGAAAAAGACATGTACAAAAATATTCATAGCTGCACTCTTTGTGGTGGCAAAAAATTGGAAAATGAGGGGATGCCCTTCTATTGGGGAATGGCTGAACAAATTGTGGTATCTTTTGGTAATTGTATACTATTGTGCTAAAAGGAATATTAAAGTGGAGGAATTCCATGGAGATTGGAACAACCTCCAGGAATTGATGCAGAGTGAGAGGAGCAGAACCAGGTTTTAAACATTGTACACGGGGACTGATACCCTGTGGTACAATTGAATGTAATGGACTTCTCCATTAGTGGCAGTAAAGTGATCCTGAACAACTTGGAGGAATCTATGAGAAAAAACACTATCCACATTCAGAGGAAACACTGTGGGAGTAAAAACACCAAAGAAAAACAATTGCTTGAATACATGGGTTAAAGGGATATGGTTGGGGATGTAGATTCTAAATGAACATCCTAGTGCAAACAACAACATGGAAATAGGTTCTGATCAAGGACACAAGTAATACCCAATGAAATTGCGCATCAGCTGCAGGCAAGGTGGGTGGAGAGGAGGGAGGGAAATAAAGTGAGTATTGTAACCAAAAAATAAATAAATAAAATTTAAAAAATAAAATAAAAGGAAACTTTAAAAGGAATTTTTGCCCTGACCCCAGTTCTCCAATTTGAGAGGCAGAGGGAACTCAAAGAAATAATGAGATGAGTCTCAAAGCTGATAGGATCTCTCAATGACAAGTTTCCTGATGATGAGCTTCCAGGAACTATGATAGTATAATAACAACTTACATGTTTCAATTAATAAATCAGCAAACATTTATTTATTTATTTAGAATATTTTCCCATGGTTACATGATTCATGATTTTTCCAACCCCTTTTCTCTCCCCCCTCCCAGAGCTGACAAGTAGTTCCACTGTGTGATACATGTATCATTATTCAAAACCTATTTCCATATTATTCATATTTATAGTAATCTTTTAATGCCAAAACCCCAATCATATCCCCATCAAACCACATGATTGATCATATCTTTTTCTTCTGTGTTTCTGCCCCCACGATTCATTCTCTGAATATGGATAGCATTTTTTCTCATAAGTTCCTTGGCGTTGTCCTGGACCATTGCATTGCTGCTAGTAAAAAAGTCTGTTACCTTCAACAGTATCACAATCTATCAGTCTTTGTGTACAATATTTTCCTGGATCTGCTCCTTTCACTTCGCATCAATTCCTGGAGGTCGTTCCAGTTCACATGAAATTCCTTCAGTTCATTATTCTTTCAGCACAATAGTATTCCATCACCAACAGATATGACAACTTGTTCACCCTTCCCCAATCGATGGATACCCCCTCATTTCCAAGTTCTTGCCACCACAAAGAGTGAAGCTATGAATATTTTTGAAAAAGTATCATTGTCTCTTTGGGGTACAAACCCAGCAGTGGGTTTACTGGATCAAAGGGCAAGCAATCTTTTAAAATCATTTGCAGGGTGACTCAGTGGATTGAGTCAGGCCTAGAGGAATTTAGAACACTTCTTCATGTGCTTACTGATTTGATTTCTTCATAAGAAAGTTACCTATTCATATCCCTTGAGTGTTTGTTGATTAGGGAATGGCTTTATTTTTTGTAAATTTGACATAGTTTCTTATATATTTGGGAAATTAAACCTTTGTCAGATAGTTTTTTATAATTTCCCCCCAGTTTGTTGCTTTCCTTCTAATTTTGGTTGTATTTGCACAAACCCTTTTTAATTCGATGTAATCATAATCATTCGATTTACACTTTGTAGTGATTTGTATCTCTTGGTCTTAAATCCCTTCCTTTCTCATAGATCTGACAGGTGTACTAATCTATGTTCACCTAATTTGTTTATGTTTTCACTCTTTATATTTGTCATTTACCCATTTTGAATTTTCGTTGGTATAGGCTGTGGGATTCCACAAACATTTATTAAACCTCTACCATGTGTGCCAGATGTGTCACTTAATATGGCTCTTTAATGGTTGCAAAGTATTTTACATATGTTACCCTTGGAAAGGTTACTTCTTAGGAAGAGTGGCAAGAATAGACTCAGAAAAAGTTCAGATAAATTCATGTATAATAGATCCATTGCCATTCTATATAAAGTTGGAACCATTTTAGGTTCATGCCTGTGCTTTGAGGGTGATATCCTAGAGGATATTTTCCACATTTCTTCACATTTAATATTCCTTATTGACACTTTTGGAGAAAGAATGTTAGCTGGAATCTTTGGTTGGTCCCACTATACTAATTATTATGTTACTATGTGAAATTCACTTTTTTGAATGGAGTAGAGACCAATTCTTCTTTCCAAGGCAACATACATAAAGGCACTTTTTGTATGACTAATGTACTATACCATACTTCCCTCACCAATGGGGCAAAATAAGAAAAAAAATTCTCTAAAGTTCTCATACCTTTCTGAAAGCTAGATTTCTTTTTTGTTTTGTTTTGTTAATAGATATTTATTGATATTTTTATTATCAAGTTTTTTCCTCCTTTCCCTCCGAGGTAAAAATTCTTTAATAGAGAGAGAAGAAATAAATCAGTCAAATGTATCAATGCAATAAAAAATATGAGTTATCCTGCACTTATGGATTTCTTTACCTCCATTTCTACAGAGAAGCAGAAATATTTTTAAATCTCTTTATTGGGACCAATATTGTTCTTTATACTTTATCAACATTTAGTTTGGATTGTGTTAGTTATTATGTTTTATATTTGCATTTTTGTAGATATTTTATATATTGTTTTTATGACTTGCCTTACTTCATTTTGTATCCATTCATGTAATTTTTTTTGATGCTTCACTATATTCATCACATTTCTTTGTTTTTATAATAGTGATATTTCATTGTATTTACATACCACAGTTTTCTTTAGCCAGTCTACAACTGATTGGGATTATTTTTGGTCTCTGGTTCTTTGCTACAATGAAAAGTACTGCTAAAAAGATTTTATTGTAAATACAACCTTTGTTTTTTTGCCAGTGTATTCCTTGTATTAAACTACAAGTAATATAATCTCTGAATATAAACATTGTAGTCCCTTTATTTGGACAATTCCATATTGTTTTTTAGAATACCTGTACCAATTCTCAGCTCTACCAACAATGTATCAGTGTGCCTGTCTTTCAAAATTCTCCCAGAATTAATTGTTTCTTTTTTCATCTTAATCAATTTGTTGAGTGTGAGTTAAAACCTGAGGGTTTAAATTCTTAGCAATAATAAGTCAGAAAGCCATGGATATGCAGACATGACCATGTTAGTACGTTACAGTAGTTCCCAATTTAGAAATATTGATGATATCTTCAGTTTATGGAATAATAATTACTCAATCTTCATTACTTGGATCAAACTTCCAAAAACAGCTGGTTTACTCCCTTCAAAGGTCTTCCTTACTTTTCTATTTTCTACTGTAGAGTATTATTATTTCATTTTTAATAGAAAACCATGTAATACAAACAGAAGTCAAAATGAATATAACATAATGGCTGTACTGTTTATATACATCTTTGAAGTGCCTCATAATCATATTAGAGGAAGTAATGAAATGGGAAGGGGAAGGCTTACAAAAATGCACCTGGTGAGCAAGTAAGCATATAATCACACTCTCTTTCTCCCTTATATATAAAAGCAAGCATACTCAGTTCTCTTGCCAAGGGCTGCTTCCCCCCACTTATCCTGTTACATTAACATTTATGCTGGCATTCATATTCTGCTTGTTCTCCAGGGCTGGGTCCACAGTGAAACTTTGAGGTGGTCTTTCCTTAGCCTGACTCCCCATCCTCCCCCCACCCCCATTTCCATTTTATATTTCACTAGAAACCCCACCACAACCTCCCAATGTAAGAAAGTTGTCCATCTTAAATGCTTTGTCCAACATTTTCTGAAATTTTCAACTGACCAGTGCCTCAGACATAAATCACTAGGAAAAGAGGGAAACAACTGCTGAACTCCCTCTCCAATATGGGTGTTCTTTTCTTTGCTGTGAAATTGCTAACCACAGTGTTGGCCTGTCTTTTGTATGTATGGTAGAGAAGGCAGTTACTCTCAAAGAATCCACTCTTTCTCCAGCCCCCTCCTCTACCTCTCCAACTCCCCTTCCCCACCCCAACCACTTAAGCCTACCCACTTTCTCTTCTTCCCACACAATTTTCCATTCCAGTGACTGGCAAAGAGTGTGGAATAAGTGGACCACCACCTATGGTGTTTTGAACAAAATCAATGCCTGGCACCTTACAAAGGAAGAGAGAATTTTCAATAGATTTTATTAGTTCTAAACCATTTGGCACTAAATTACTGGGGGAGGGCCAAGGGAAGATTTAAGGAAAAGAATAGGAGAGAAAGAAAGAGATGAAAGGGGAAGGGAAATTCTGATCCTCACTTAAGATATCTTAAATGATTGGAAAATGTTATTGAAAGATTGAAAGTTACTCCCTAGTAATATTCCCTAGGTTATATTCTGCATTCAGCTCAAAGTCTCCTGAATTCTATGTACAAGAAATAAAATTAAGAAGAATAAATCTGTGGTCATTCCTTAATTTTAACAGTATTGCTTTCTTAGGATATAATAATAATAAAAATAATGAAGAGATATTGAAATAGGATGAAGCAGTATATTACTGAAGAAGAAGGCATCAACTCATCTTCTTACCTACCAGAGACACCATGGTATAATGGAAAAATAATTGGTTCAAAAGTGTTAATATATATGTTGTAGAAGATGGGAGGTCCTAGGTGCAAATCTTGCCTCAGACATTTCTTAGCTGTGTGACCCTGGGCAAGTCCCTTAACCCCCATTGACTAGTCTTTACTGATCTTTTGCCTTAGAACCAATATACAATATTGATTCTTAGATGGAAGATTCTTACCTTCCATCTAAGAATCAATATTGTATATATATATATATATTATATATATATATGTGTGTGTGTGTGTGTGTGTGTGTGTGTGTGTGTGTGTGTGTTGTTGAGCCAGATCTGCTATACTTTAGCTATGTTATTTTTAGAGGTTAATTTTTGTCCCCTTCATTTCAATTTTTTGGGGGGGATAATAATACCCATTCTATCCATGTCACAGCATTTGAGGTAGAAACAAATTATGGAACAAATTTCAAATGCGCAAAATTCAAATCTGCAAATGTTTTATTAACTACAAAAGGCTACATGATTGTGAAGGATTACCATGTTAGTTATCAGCATATGACTTTATGTAAGTGTGGTTGATATAAAGCTAATTTCCATAAATGTGCAAATTAGGAAGATCTTCCTTATGTTAATGTTATTATCTAAAATTTGTTTACTTTTGTACTTGTACTCATTAGGAGTTCTTGGAAAAATGTAAACATATTTAAGAAAATTTTTTTAAAAATTATTTGGCTCTGAGAACCAAAAATAGAATAAAACAAAAATGCATCACCTTTTTCAGGTTCAGCAAAACAATTTGATAAAGGAATAGTCTCTAAAATGAATGTTGCCTTCAGAAACTATTCTGTAGAAAATAGCAACTCTAGATAAGCCATTCTTTTACTTGACTCCAAATTCCTTTCTAGCATGGCAACTCTGTCTCTTCTTTTCATTTTCAAAAGTTATTTGAACTCTGTAATAGCACTACTTTATATTTCTAAAGGTTTTACCATAAAGTCATAAAAGCCCCAGGCTGAGATTTGAGAATATTGAATTTTTGTGACTAGCTTTCTAGGCAAGTCCTTTCTACTTTAAGTGCTTCACTTTAGCAATCCATAAAGTAGTCTTACCTTGGCAAGTACAGAGATATACAGACTAGTTTGTATTCATTCATTTTTAACTTTATGAAAAGCCAGCTAATTAAACATTTTTACCACAGGATTATAATAACAGCTCACATTTATCTATCAATCAACAAAATGTTTACTAAATGCCTATTATTTGAAATGCATCATACTAAGCAATGGGTATTCACAAACAAAAATGAAACAACCACTGCACTCAAGGAGCTTATGCTCTAAAAGAACCCATAGATGAATGGTGGGAGGGGGATGAGAGAAAAGAAAGAGACAGAGCTAGAGACGGTGGAGGGAGAGAGAAAGGAAGGATGGGACAGAAAGAGATAGGGAAGACAGAAAGCAAGGGGGAGGGAGAAGAGGAAGAAAGAGACAGAGAAAGGCAGGGGGAAACAGAGAGAGGAAGAAAGAGGAAGGAAGGAAGGAAAGGAGTGAGGGAGGGGGAGAGAAACAGAGAAAGAAAAAACAGAGAAAGAATGAAAGAGTGACAAAGTAAGGGAGAGAAACAAAGAAAGCACTATATCTATATATAAAATATAATATAAGCTTCCATTACAGCTTTCTCATATTCTCTCTCTCTCTCTCTCTCTCTCTCTCTCTCTCTCTCTCTCTCTCTCTCTCTCTCTCTCTCTCTCTCTCTGTATATATGTGTGTGTGTATGTGTGTGTGTGTGTGTGTGTGTGTGTGTGTGTGTGTGTGTAATTTCTCAGTCCTGTCCAACTCTGTGATCGAATTTGGGATTTTCTTAACAAACATATTGAAGTGGTTTGCCATTTCTTTCTCCAGCTCAAATGACTATTAAATTTAAATTAATATCCAATAACTCCAAGTATTATAGTTTCTAAAATGTATTAATATATCACTTGAAATAGAAGAAATAAAAGAACAAAAGTACAAAGCCTAATTATCTAACAAAAATAAGACCATGTGAGTAAATTCTCCTGCCTGGCTCCCACCCAACCTCCACAATTGCCTTCCCGGGAACAGAGAGAGAGGGAGGAGCTACATCCACAACTTTATCTTGAAAGCATAAGCATGGAAAGTGAGAACAAAAATTAGAAGCTGGGAAAGAGAGTTCTGGGGAGTAAATTCTAATTACACATTAAAGATGAGACAACAGAGGCAAACAGAATTAAGTGACTTGCCCAAAGTCACAGAGCTGGGTCTGTACCCAGATCTGAAGGCAGAGATGAATTTTCCTAACTCTAAGACCTGAGCTCTATCCACTGCACCATTGTGCCATCTAGCTGCTCAACCAGCATAATAGCAGGAATTATCTACAAACTGAAGAAAGATTTCAAGGGTCTGACAGTGGGAAAAGAATATTAGTCACAGGAGCAACTGTCAAACTGTCAAAGACAGGAAATTGGATCTACTTGATGGCTAAGAAGGAAAAGATCAAGAAAGGTCATCTGCCTACAGGCGACGTAGACCAGAAGACTTGGAATAATGTTGCCAACTCTACAAACCTCAAGGACCAAGGAGAGGTCCAGGAAAAGATTTGCTCTTTCCCCAACTACCCCTCCTGATGCTGTCTATTAGAAGACATTGGAACATTCTTTGGTGCTCCTTTCCCCAAATGTTTCTTGTAACCTGATTTCATCCCAACCGCAGAAAGACAAGTGTTTAATGAGAGATAAATTTAAATGTAAATTAGGACAGATGTCCAAGCCTCTTCCTAAATGTTAGGAATTTTCCTCACTGTGCTGAAAGCAATTATTAAGAATATTGCTAACTTTTTGTTCAATAAAAACTCCCCCCAAATAGCAGGGAGGTGAACCACTTGGATCTGAGGAGCCATTATATAAGCTGTAGGTTTTAAATAAGTGATAGAATGTAACATGTTGTTACAAATCATGGCTAATGGGGTCTCCAAAGTCCTTTTAGTCCAGACTTCCATCCCTCTATATTATAGATGAAGAAACTGAGAGCTAGGGGCATGACATGACTTGCCTAAAGTCACGTGGGAAGTAAGAGATAGAATAGGGATCAAGTCAGCAAGCATTTATTTATGAAACTTCTACCACAGGCATAAAATTGTCCCTTCTCTTAGATAGCCACAATCTAATGGGAGAGACATCATGAAAATAATGCACAAACATAATGTAGACTCAATTGGAGATAACAGAGGGAAGACACTAGCATTTATAGGGGATTAGGAAAGGTTTCTTATAGGAGGGAGGATTTTAGGTGGGACTTGAAGGAAGCCAGAGAAACCAGGGAGGCAGAGTTGAGAAAAGAAATAATTCCAGCCAATAAAAAAAGTCCATAACTAAAAGATGGCATGTCTTGTTTGAGAGCAGCAAGGAGGCCAATGTCACTGGATCAAAGAGTACATGGAGAGGAATAAGGTCTGAAAAGAATGGGAACATTAAGTTATAAAGGACTTTAAACATCAACCAGAGGATTTTAGACTTAATCTTAGAGGTGATAAGGATCCTCTGGATATTATTGAATGGTGGGGAAGTGGGTGACATGCCTAGGCCTTTGTTTTAGGAAGGATAAAGTTACCATAAAGTTCTCAAAGCCTCAACTCCTAAGGATCTGTGATAATTTTCTCAGAAGATAAAGGTCTTGAATGTTGGCTTATGGAAATGTAGTTCATTTATAGTAGAATGCAAACTTTTGGAAAATATGTTAGTTCATCTTTTCTTGTATCTCCAGAATAACACAGTACTTGACATTTAGATGTTTACAGACTTATGAGTTGAATTGATTTGGACCTTGCGTCTAAATTCTTGATAGTGATCAAATACAATGAGAAAGTAGTACTCAATAATCTCTAATTATTGTCTTAATGACCCACTGATCCTGACCCTAATAAGCAGAGATGATTTAAATTTTTTTTAAATATGAACTTAACAATCAGCAACATACACATTGCAACATGAAGAAATGATGAACTGCAGTTATATATATATAAATATATATATATATATATATATATATATATATATATATAGAGAGAGAGAGAGAGAGAGAGAGAGAGGAGGAGGAGGAGGAGGAGGAGGAGGAGGACTTTAAAAGAGAGAGGGTGAACGTGTGATTTCATTGGCACAGGAAACTCCTGAGTGAAGAAACTGCTTCTATCTATGGAAGTTAGCATCTTTTTTTGCTACTGATACTCCACTTGGGATAAGGTCTTCACATCCATTAAAAACAAATAGTATAGATGCAGCTAGGTTGCCCAGTGGTTAGAGAGCTAGGTCTGGAGATGGGAGATCTTGGTTCAAATGTGACCTCAGATACTTTCTAGTTGTGTGTTTATAAAAAGCAAGCAAAAAATCCCAAATGGTACACAATGAACTTATATTTCACCTAGAAAGTTCATTGAATGGAGAGAGCCTAAATCCTACAGGTCATGATACTGTGCCAGGTATTTGACAAAAATTATTTTCTGGAAGACACAGAGAAATGCTATTTTGGCTTGTACTCACAAGCACATAGACATTATAAGGTACTTTCATTCTGAGATTCCTGTTGTAAAGATAATTATGAGTTACTATCATTTTATAGAAATCACATCCAACAAAGTCATTAGGAGCCCTCATTAGCATTTAAGATAATTAGCTTTAGTCAAATACCTATTAAATGATTTTCTATATAAATATTTGTAGGAGCTAGTTGAACTCATATGGTTTCTTTGAAGATCATTCTACTTTGAAATTAATTTTCTATCTCATAAACTGAAGCTTCATATGGAATATTATAATTGCTGCAATAGATTAAAAACATATGTAGTGGGTTGGTCAAATGAACTTATGTGAACTTGATCAGGTAAAAGATGTGAGATGATTGCCTTTGACTGATCATGTGCTTCTTATTGTTTATCCTAGATGGGTGGGAAAATCACAAAGATTCTGGTCTCTGACCAGATGGATTCCTACCAGGATCTAATGGAATAGTTTTAAGTCTATTGTGCCCAGCAATGATTAACCATATGAGTATAAGGGGCTTTGTTCCTCCTTATAGGTTTTAATGTCTCCAAAAAATGCACTAGGTCTCCAGGTCAGGAAGATTTCATTAGGCAAAACTATTGTAAATCTCAGCTACATCTTTTGAATTGGGTCTATGAAAAGCAACAGTATTGAGATCCTAGGAAGATCCAGAGAAAGCCTGGCAAAGGTGAGAGAACTAAGTACAGACACATAGATAGATAGGTTGATAGATAGATAGAGAGATGGACAGACAGACAGATGGATGATATGTAGATTGATTTATTTTAATAGATATAAATATATTTCTTTAAAAAGAAGCAATGCAGTATAGTAGATAGAATGCTGGCCTTGAAGAGATTGCTTTGTAGATGGAGAGGTAAATTCTCTTTTCTTTTTTTCTTCCCTTTAAAAAAAGACTTATCTTCTGTCTTTGAATCAATGCTAGTGGGCAGAATAGTGGTAATGGTTTGGCAAGGAAGTTAAGTGATTTGCCCAGGGTCACACAGTTAGGGTGTGAATTCTAACGTTTCATGGAGCTCCTCCCAAGGCTCCTCCTAACTCATATATTGAGATGGCAAATTTTTGACCTGTATAGTTTTAACCTTTTCCAAAGTATTCTATCTTCAATTTATTATTATTATTATTATTATTATTATTATTATTAAATCCCTACTGGGTACATAAGCTTCTTAAAAAGTCCCATTAAGATGCCTCACTGTGAGACAGATATGACTGGGATTTCAGAAACTATGGCAGTGGAATTCAAGTTTTGGAAGACCCTACTGATCTAGAAGGGCTTAACATAAGCGTGGTGACAGATTTTGTCATCTCAGGACCAGGCTAGTTCAGTTCAGAGAGCTGTATGACTAAAAACCATCACATTTCTTTTTCTGTTGATGATAACAAAATTGCCTGAATTGTGGAGGGATTGCAATCAGTGGAGCCTCAGATATAAAATCACAGAGCTTTAAAGTGTTGAACTACTATCCCAAGTACTAAGGAAGACAGAAGGAAAACATCTCTATCTTCAAAGAATCTATAAATATTAAATTATATATTTGTTATTTATAATTTGTTATACAAAATTGTTATAATAATGTACAATAGATGCAATGCAGAATCTAGGACTTATTCTTCCAAACCTCGTTCATACTGATGTTCTCAGATTGAAGCTCCATAATGCTATTGGCTGCTTTTATACTTGAGATACTAGAGGTATCTCTGAGAGGTGGGAGATATTCCTAGTTTGATTAACTAAAAACTCTCATTAGTGTACTTACCCCCATTAGTTACTATTTGAATTGTCTTAGGAAGATTCTGAAGATCTCTTGGTAAGATAAGATACTAGACACTAAGTCCTTTCTCAAGATGAATGGTGTTCAGACCCTACTGCAAAGGGCACAATTCCATGTGTGTCTATATGATAATTTATGGTGAAATCAAACAAGGCAAGTGCTCATATGGAGGTCAGAAGAAGCAATATAATGACACTTAAGGTTTCTCTGAAGAACTTTGGTATTGATTCTGAGACATGGGAGGCATTAGAACAGAACCTTCAAGCACAGGATGCCTGCATCAAAGAAGATATTGTGCTCTATAACCAAAGCAGAATTGCAATAGCTCAAAAGAAATGTGAGACCTGCAAATTTAGATACATCTCCATCCCAAATGTCAATATGGGCTCTTTGCACCTGACCTGTGATGGAACCTTCTGAACTCATATTGATCAGATGCATCACATCTGGATACACTGTACATTAACTTCAACATAGTGATATAATTTTGGTTTTCTGAGACTGTGAAGGACAACAACCTAATGATTGATAATATTTAGTCAGAAGATTATTTTTTTAGAAATAGGTGCTTATTAAGCACCTATAATATATATATACATATATATATAACACATTATTACCAGTGAGTACAATATTTCCCCCAACAAACCATGGATTCATTTTCCCACAAAGCATACCAAATCCAGAAAAATGTAGGCTCAGAGCATATGTGGAGAAGAAGATAGATAACTCATGCAAGCTCAAAGTCCTTTTGTGGTAGGTTCTTTTTTCCTGCGTGAAGCCCTCATGAAGTTCCTCTTAATATGTTATAGCTTTCTAGTGGACTCTTTTTTGAGTCCTAAAGCTACCTTTTCATTTGGATCGAATGTTTCTTAGACAGAAGTTTTAATCTTGCTTCTCATACTTACTGATTACACCACCATAAAAAAAAAAGTTTAGCACCTCTAAATCTCAGTTCCCTCATCTATAAAATGTCTATAAAAATGTCATTTGTTAGCTCATGGGGTTGATGTGAGCCTTAAATGATATAATATGCATAAAGAATTTTGTAACTTTAAAGTACTGTATGAATGTCTGCTACAATTTTTATTCTTTTATGAATATCTCTGATACTCATAAAACCATGAAATTCAGTTTTACAGATGGGAAAACAGGTTTAATTATATTGACTCAAGCAAGGTAACATTAAGTAACAAAATCAGGACTAGAACTTATCTCATGAATAATGAGATAATTTGAGAAAGACCTTTCACCCACTTGAGATGGCATAGCAGCCCATAGAGATGATTCCGAGTTCTTGGAGATTTTGCTTATAGGATATAAGCTCTTGTTGGTCTCATAAAGAATATGGGTCTGGCTCTGATGTAAGAATTACCCTAACTAGGTTGAAAGATGATTGGTCACTTAGTGGTGACTGGTTTTGTCCACAAAATTCGTGAAATAATATACTAAGCTATGGAGGAATTGTGATATGTATTAGTGGGGAATATACTCAAATTGATAAAAGTAAAAAATATTTGATTCATTAAAGATGTAAGTGACAAAGACATGCTTATGTAGAAAGGTATTATAAGAATGAAATTATAGGTTTATTTTCACCTTTAGTTAAAGCCACATATGGAATTAAAATGGATTGAGTGAACATATCAGGATGGGTAAGAGCTAACAAGAGAGATTCTTTACAGTTATCTTTTTTCTCTCTGGAAAATTTTCTATTTCATGAAGTAAACAAATGAAATTATTAGTTCACAATTTTGATTGCCACATATCATTCCTCATTCTACCTTCTAACTAGGCTCTGTAGGGGTTAATCATTGGGGAGAAGAGGGAATCATATAAAGAAAGGAGCACAAAAGTTAAGTATTCTGGATTCTAACCCCAGCTCATTTTGTGACCTTGAGAGCATCATTATTCCTACCCAGGTTTCATTATCCTCCAGCAAAATAAGGGGGTAGATTAAATCAGGTATTCTTAACCTAATATCTGTGAAATTTTTAAATTTTTATTTTGATTACTTCAATTTGAAATAGTATTTCAATATCCTGTTTCCCTAAAGAGAATGTTGTGTTTTTTATTTTTTCAACAAATTTAATGTTTCATATTTCAAATTTCAAACAAATTTAATGTTGTGAATTTAAAAACATCATTCTGAGAAGAGATTCACAAACCAACTAGGTCCAAAGGCCAAAGGGATCTATAACACAAAAAAGATTTAAATCCTTGTATTAGATGATCTCTAAGATTCAGTTCTAGCATTCTTTAATTCTAGAAAGTTTCACTTATTCTTTCTAGCTGTTGAGTAATCATTCATTCAATAAGGTAGAAATAACTATGGAAAATTAAAGCTGAAAATGTTATGCTTTCTCTCATGTATGTGAGATAATAGTATGGTACCCAGATACTAATTGAGTTCAATATTGCTTGGGAGTATTTGGTAATGGCCTATTTAATTTGGCAGAAATGAAAAAGAAACCCTAAAATTTCTCTTGCCTTGTAATTTTTCTGGATAGGAAACTGGAATTTCATTTGAGTCATTTTATACTAGAGACTGAATTTCAAGCTTCTTCATTTTGAAAAGAATGAGTATTGGAGGTTCTCCAGAACCACAGCTCTTTCCTGTGACTCTCTGAAAGAGGAAGCTGGAGCTTACGCTCCCCATTTTCTTCCATGCAGAACGGCACCACTCATCAACCACTCAGAGTTCAGAACCTACAAGATGAAGGCCAAGAGGAAAAAGGGTGTCCTCTCCCTAACAAACATCTCTGCTGAGCCCTGGATGATTTAACTCTGCTCCCGTGAAATGGCTGAAATAGAGGCACCAGCTGAAAAAAGATTGACTAACAAAACGTTTTAAGTTGGCAAGGATGCCATCCAATACCCCCCTGCTTCCATTAATGCCATTAAGCTGATATGCCAGCATTCTGGGGAGAGTGATTCCCACAGTACTTATCCAAAATGTTTTTCAAACACACATTAAAAAAACCCACACATATGAATCAAGCACTGTGCCTCATGGACAATTTTTCTAACCTGGAATGAATTATGCTAGCTTCTGTTGCCTGACCAGCTATCCCAGTACCTTCCTTAAGAAATATATAAATACTGTTTTTGCCTTAATCAGGAAAGACATTTTAAAAACTGATATGGAAAAATCTCCATTTGACCTTGTGACCTCTCTTTTTGTCAACAGTTTCATCCACATCTGGTCTTGAACTGTAAAATTGTTGGCGTATTCCAGAGAGTACTGCTCTGACAGCTGCAGGCATTCTGTCCACAAAGTAACTCCACTCCCAGGGCTTCAGGAAACCAGGACTGCAAACCTTTCATTCCTAGTTCATTTAACGTTGCAGGAGCATAAAGAGAATTCCAATAAGTTTTGACCAAAAGCTCCTTTGGTTTTAGATCTTGAAAGGTAAGAAGCATATAATCCAGTGGCAAGAACATGGGATTTAGCCTCAAGAGACCTGGGTGTACCACTATCTTTGGATTTCAACTTTCCTAGCTATAAAAAAGGATAATTATCCCTCTACCAAATAGTTCAAATGGAGGTCTTGGAATTACAAATGAAATAAATATACAAAAGTACCATAAAAACAATATTTTAAGAATTATATACAGATAAAAAAGACGTCTCACACTTTGTTTCTAGAGGTTTTTTGCTGTTATTTTGTTTTGTACAAAGAAAAGCAAATTTGATTTAACCTTGAGAAGGTAATACAAAATCAATTGTTCAACAAGGAAAAGCAACTTAAGGTAAGTGAGGAAATGATAAGAAATTCCAAATCACAAAGCCCAAATGCTCTCTTCCCTAGAATGTTGAAACCCTAGTGGTGATCACTGAAGTAGTGCTGAGTCTCCTTGAAGTATGTGTTTACTGCAGTCCTGAACAAATACAGATATTGTTCTGATTTTCGAAAAAGGAAAATGGTGAACGAATTAATTGAATAGCAACCTTAACATTGGTCCCTAGGGAAAAAAATTCTAAGGATAATTTTTTAAGTGTTGGAAAATTTTATTAAATTAATTAATTTAGAATATTTTTCCATGGTTATAAGATTCTTATTCTTTCCCTCTTCTACTCCCACCTCCCTCCCATAGCTGATGCACTATTCCACTGGATTTTACATGTGTCATTGATCAGGAACTATTTTCATATTATTGATATTTGCACAAGTGTGATCATTTAGAGTCTATATACTCTAGGGATAATTTTAAAGCATTTAGAAAAGGAAATAATAATTACTAAAAAGTAACAAGGTTTCATCATTTCCCTTTCTGCTGGTTATTATTTTGAAAGATCAAGAAAGTGTATAGACATAGCATATCAACATTTTGAAAAAGGTTTGCAAAATATCTTCTGACATCCTTGTAGTCAAATTAGAGAAATATAAACTCTATGATTAGCAGACATTGTGTGTGTGTGTGTGTGTGTGTGTGTGTGTGTGTGTGTGATTCAAAGCACAGTGCCTACTAGATTGATGGAGGGAAGCACTTTGGTCCTATTTTGTCCAAAATTTTTATCAGTGATTTGAATGAAAACATTGACAGCAATTTTATTAAATACTCATAAAGTTTCAAGATAGGAGTGAGAGAGTCTAATAAGATTAAATTTTATGAGAATAAATTAAAAGTCCTATGTTTGAATTCAAAAGGATCAGTTATGCAAATAAAGAAAGATATAGCTTGAAAATTATTCTTGTAAAAATGACCTGGAAGTTTCAACAAAATGCAGTGTCCATGAGTTACTCAATATGATATGGAAACCAAAAAAGCTAATATGAAATAGAGCTACACTGATAGAAATGTAGTGTCCAGAATAAAGTAATAGTCTCATTGTGCTCTGCCCTAGTCAGAAATATCTGGAGTGTTATTTTAAGATCTGAGTACCATATTTTATAAAAGACATTAACCAAGTGGAGAATTTCCAGAAGGAAACAATCAGAATAGTGGAGAAACTATGTATAGACCCTACTACATTAAGCAAAGAGCTATATGGGGCAGTGACTGAAGTGCTGGATGTGGAGTTGGGAATACTAGAGTTCATATTTCAGCTCAGCCACTTATTGTCTCTGTGACCCTAGACAAATTATTTAACCACTGCCTGACTCAGTTTCCTTATATGTAAAATGAGAATAAAAACAGCATCTACCTTCCAAAGTTTTTGAAAGGATCAAATGAGATTATAATACATCTTAAAGTGCTTTATAAATTCTAGCTGTGACTATTATTAAGGACTGTTTGAAAAAAAAGAAATATTTCATTTGGAGAAGAGAATAGTTGGAGGAAATACCATGCAGAAGAATTAGAATTGTTCTGATTGGCTCATCAAAATAGAACTAGTAGCAAAGAGTAGAAGTCACAGAAAGAGAGATAGTATCTTAATTAAATAAAAGCTTCCTAATAATTAAAGCTATGAAAAAAAATGGAATATAGTACCTTAGGAGATAATGGATTCCTCAGCACTGCAGAACTTCAAGCAAAGACTATCAGAAATGTTGTATAACAAATTCTTTTTTATATAAAGGTTGGACTGGAAGACCTCTGATGATTACTCTTCTAATTTTTACATTCTGAAATTCATAGAAAGGAAGTCTACATATATATATATACATATGTATATATTTACTGGTGTATCTTTTGCCATTATATATACCAAATTTCTTTTTTATTGTAATTATAAAATTTGTTTGGCTTCTTAAAGAGCCTTGAGGAACTGACCACTCAATTGTAGCTACAACAAATGTTAAGAGAAGCAATTATGGATGAACTGAAAGGTTTCATTCTTCCCTGGTATATATTACTTTGACATATAAATTTTGCTTTAACTTAATTTAAAGCCTCAGTGTACATGTGAGCTCATTTTGATGGTGATATGCTTTACACAAGTACAAATGATAATTAATGTATGCCTTCTCATCCTATAAAAGTCTGGTCTATGTTATGTTCATCCTTCACATGAGATCCAGACAATATGCTAGAAAATTTCCTTTAAATCTCGTGACATGGAGCTTGTAGAATGTCCATTCATTATCCTTCAAACTTACTAACTACTAACCACAACATTTTCCAGTGATTCATGTTTCTGATGACATTTTGTACCACCACTTCTTTTTCATCATCATTATTGTGAATATATTGTAGTCAATTCATATTTGTCATGCACCTCTCCAACAAATGCACTTTGAGCCACTACCAAATTTATTTTTTCAGAGATTAAGAATTCTTCATATTTCATGATTTTTGCAGTCCTGCAAAATCAAAGCAGATTGACACCTTCCCTGAGACTTACAGTCTTAAGTGAATTACTTAATGCATTGAAAGATCAAATTATTTCCCTCAGGGTTACAGAACCAGCATGTGCCAGTGGTTGAATTTGAATCCAACTCTTCCTAGTTTTGAAACTGGCTCTCTATTGTCACCAGAAGCATATTACATTTTAAGAGGTTTTTTTTTATTTTTTTAATTGTTTGGTTGCATGATTCGAAGAGAAGTTTTGGTTTGTTAAAACCATTGTGCAGTTTCTCAAAGTTACTCTCTTCTTCCTATTCAATTCTGGATCCAGCTTACTGTCTGTCTTTTATATTTGTCCAATATAGATATATCAATGCACCAGCACTATGCATTGTCTATATAATTCCATATCATATTTTGGACAATAGACTTTTATCTACTCATTTGTTCCTGCAGGGATCATTCAGTGAAATTCATTTGAATATTTATGACTCTCATTTAGTGGATTCTGCAGTATTCAGGACTGGATGGGGTGAGCATATTATCCAGAAACAGAAGCAATGAGATCATCATCCAAAGGGAATACCTCTTTGATTTGAACTCTAATGGATAATCCCCATGACAATAGCAAATAGTTTTGGCGAACATTCCTGCCTTATTAATCTTATTCAGAAGTTTATTTAGCAGCATTCTTTGTTGTTACATCTATTTCAAGGAAGCTGGTATAATTTCAACATATACATGGAAGCCACTTAGATGGAAAAGAAGTTTTAAGGTGACATTTTTCTCTACCAATAAGCATACTGGAGTTTTATCTTCTTTACATATTTTATACCATTCAATTTTGTGCTTTTAAATATGTTGTTATAGAATGTCACTTCTGAAAAACTGTTCCCTTCTCATATTTTGATCAGGGAATTTCTTGATTTACATGCATGTTGTTCTCATAAAAATGTTGTAAATGTGAGAAAATAGACATAGATGTTGATATTTTCTCTGTTGCTTTCCTTCCTTTCTTCCTTCCTTTCTTTCTCTCCCTCTCTCCCTCTCATCTCTTTCTCTCTCTTTCTCTTTCTTTCTTTCTTTTCTTTCTTTCTTTCTTTCTTTCTTTCTTTCTTTCTTTCTTTCTTTCTTTCTTTCTTTCTTTCTTTCTTTCTTTTCTTTTCTTTCTTTCTTTCTTTCTTTCTTTCTTTTCTTTCTTTCTTTCTTTCTTTCTTTCTTTCTTTCTTTCTTTCTTTCTTTCTTTCTTTCTTTCTTTCTTTCTTTCTTTCTTTCTTTCTTTCTTTCTTTCTTTCTTTCTTTCTTTCTTTCTTTCTTTCTTTCTTTCTTTCTTTCTTTCTTTCTTTCTTTCTCTCTCCTCAAGAGTTGTGTAGATTAGGGGACTAAAAAGTTCAAGTATCTGAGGGAATATCAACATATATGAAATAGTTCCCTGGAGTCAAGACAAGAGTTGATATAGACTGTTAGCCAGTGATATGAACTCACTAAGGGCAGCTAGGTGGCACAGAGAATAGAGTGCTGGACCTGGATATCCTACAAGATTTCCACCTAAATTTAAAAAGCATCCACTGTTATAATCTTGGTGTCTTAACCATTAGGAGTGATGAAATATTATTTTTGGTGTCATCGTTGCTGCCATAAAGAATATCATCTCAACATGTTGAGTATAACAACAACAATAATAATTCCAAATAACTGTAATTTCCATAGTATGACATTTTCTCCAGTGATACAGAATGTAAGAGTAAATATCAAATTGCACAGTAAATAGTCTTCATGAATTTCTGTTGCCCCCAGACATCATCATCTGTAGCCAAACTTCTGATGGTTAGACACTCTGTACTTGACTAGATGAGTTTTTTTTTTAATTTAAGTTTTTTTATTTTATTTTTTTTACATTATTTTATTTGGTCATTTCCAAAGATTATTCACTGGAAACAAAGATCATTTTCTTTTCCTCCCCCCCACCACCTTTCCCTCTCCCATAGCCGATGCACAATTCCACTGGTTATCACATGTGTTCCTGTTTCTAACCCATTTCCATGTTGTTGGTATTTGCATTAGAGTGTTCATTTAGAGTCTCTCCTCAGTCCTATCACCTCCACCCCTGTAGTCAGGCAGTTGCTTTTCCTCGTTGTTTTTACTCCCACAGTTTATCCTCTGCTTGTGGATAGTATTTTTAGATCCCTGCAGACTGTTCAGGGACATTGCATTGTCCCTAGTGGAGAAGTCCATTACCTTTGATTGTACCACAGTGTATCAGTCTCTGTGTATAATGATTTCCTGGTTCTGCTCCTTTCGCTCTGCATAACTTCTTGGAGGTTGTTCCAGTCTCCATGGAATTCCTCCACTTTATTATTCCTTTTAGCACAATAGTATTCCATCACCAACATATACCACAATTTGTTCAGCCATTCCCCAATTGATGGGCATCCCCTCGTTTTCCAATTTTTGGCCTCCACAAAGAGCGCAGCTATGAATATTCTTGTACAAGTTTTTTTCCTTATTATCTCTTTGGGGTACAAACCCAGCAGTGCAATGGCTGGATCAAAGGGTAGACAGTCTTTTATCACCCTTCACCTTTCACCTAACTGTGAAATTTTCCCAAAGTTCAGTCTTGAACCATCTTTTCTTTTTTCTATATATTCTTTCATTTAGTGATATCAGTTTGCAAGTGTTCTGTTACCAAGTCTATGTAGATTATACTTGGAGAACTATCCCATTAGAGTCTCTCTCCTGCACATCGTCAGCTTGCTATTGAATATTTTAATTGGATGTTCTATAGGCATCTCAAAATCATTGTAGTTAATATGAAGTTATTATCTTTTCTTCAAAGACACTTCTCTTCCAAACCTCTCTTTTATTGTTAGAACACTACCACACTGCTAGTTGATCAAGTTCAAAACCTTCATATTCTCACCCCTCACTTTCACTCACTCCACAATTTCAAAAGTTGCCTGATCTTGTGACTTCTATCTATACAATATTCTCTTTCTGCCTCTCTCCAGTCACATAATCACCCCACTATTTCAGGTTCTCATCTCTTCTCACCTAGACCATTTTTCAAAAGGCTTCTAAGTAATCCCTTTATCTCTATTCTTCTCTGTCTAATGTATCCTCCAAATAGACAACCTGATTTTCATATAGCACAGATCTGACCACATCACCTCAACTCCTCAATAAAACTTCAGTGACTCATGATTACTTCTGGATTAAATATAAATTCCTTTATTTGACCTTTAAAATTCTTTACAATCTTGTCCTTCCCATCAGGCTTCTTAACATTTCTTCACATTCCCTGTAGTCTAGACATATTGTGCCCTTGCTATCCTTACACATAACATTTTATTTCCTGTCTCCATGTCTTTGCATGGGTTTCCCCCATTCCTGGAAAATATTCTTTCCTCAACTCCATCTTTTAAAAGCCCTGGTTTCCTTCAAAATTCATCTCAAGTGTCACCTCCTATATAAATTCTTTCTTTTTTATTTAATGTATTTTATTTTTCATTTTTTTCAGTTACGTGTATAAATAGTTTTTTCTAACATTTAAAAATTCACATTTTCTCCCTCTCTATCTTTCCCCCACTCATCCCTGAGGTGATGAATAGTCTGATATAGATTATACCTATACTTTCATGTAACACATATTCCCATGTTGCTTATGCCATAATAAAGGACATATATCACATGTACAATTTCTGAAACTATATATATATATATGTATATATAATTCTATTAGTTCTTCTCACTTCACTTTGCATCAGTTCATATAAGTCTTGCCAGGTTTTTCTGATCATATCCCATTCATAATTCATTATGGTGCAATTATATTCAATTTCAGTCATATACTAGAACTTGTTCATCTAACCCCCAAGTGTTGGACAACTTCTTGGGTTTCAATTCTTTGTCACTACAAAAAGAGCTGCTAAAAATATTTAGGTATAGCTAGGTCCTTTTCCATTATCTCTCATCTCTTTAGGATACAGATCCAATAGTGGGATTACTGGGTCAAAGGATAGTTTTGTGGTCCTTTGAGCTTGGTTTCATATTGTTCTCCAGAGTGGTTGTATCAGTTCACAGTTTCCACTAGCAGTGTATTAGTGTCCCAGTTTTTCCACATTCCCTCCAGCATTTATCATTTTCATTTTTGATCATGTTAGCCAATCTGGTAGGCATGAGGTGGTATTTCAGAGTTATTTTAATGCATTTCTCTAATCAATAGTGATGGAGCATTTTTTCATGTGACTATGAATAATTTTAATCTCTTCTTCTGAGAACTGTCTGTTCCTATCATTTGATCATTTCTTGTAGGAATGTTTTATATTCTTATAAATTTGAGTCAGTTCCCTATATATTTGAGAAATGAGACTTTTTTCAGAGATACTTACTGTAAATTATTTTTTTTCAAATTTGTTGTTTCCCTTCTAATCTTGGTGACATTAGTTTTATTTATCTAAACCCTGTTTAATTTAATGTAATCAAGATTATCTACTTCATTTTTCGTAATTTTAACTCTACCTATTTTGGTCATAAATTCTTCCCTTATCCATAAGTCTAATAAGTAAACTTTGAATGTTCCTCTAATTTATTTTATATTTATTTACATGTATGATGTGAGATATTGGTTCTAATCTATGTCATACCACTTTCTAGTTTTCCTAGCAGTTTTTGTCAATTAGTGAATTTTTTCTGTAAAAGTTTGGATCTTTGGGTTTATCAGTCATTAAGTTGCTATGGATATTAACTGCCATGTTTTGATTAACTAATCTAGTTCAAGGCTCCACCACTCTGTTTTTTAGTCAATATCAGATTGTTTTGATGATTACTTCTTAATTCTATAGTTTGATATCTGGTACAGTCAGGTCTTCTTCCTTAGTATTTTTTTTCTCATTAGTTTCCTTGATATTCTTGGTCTTTGTTCTTTGAGATGAACTTTTTTGTTTTTTTTTCCTAGCTCTATAAAATAATTTTTGGGTAGTTGGGTTGGTATAGTGCTGAATAGGTAAATTAATTTAGGTAGGATTGTAATTTTCATTATATTGGCTTGGCCTACCCATAAGCAATTAATGTTTTCTAATTGTTTAGGCCTGACTTTATTTCTGTGAAGATGTTTTATAATTGCGTTCATATATTTATTGGGTTTGGTAGGTATATTTTTTGGTCTTTATTATTGTTATTTGGTATTTTATATTGTCTATAGTTATTTTGAGTGAAATTTTTTCTATATCTTGGAATTGGATATTGATGGTGGTAAATAAAAATTCTGATGATTTATGTGGTTTTATTTTGTATATTGCCTTTCCTGAAATTGTTAATTATTTCTATTAGTTTTTTGGTTGATTCTCTGGGTTCTCTAGCTATGCTGTCAGATCATCTACAAAGAAGGATAATTATGTTTCTTCATTGTCTTTTCTAATTCTTTCCATTTCTTTTTCTGCTCTTATTGCTATAGTAAACATTTTTGGTACAATATTAAATAATAGTGGTGATGATGAGCATTCTAGCTTTATCCCTGATTTTAGTTGAAAGGGTCTTAGTTTATCCCCATTACAATGATCCTTTCTTAATTCCACTCTTCCACAAAGATGGTGATTTCCTCCCTCTACAACTTGCATTTTAGTAATTTTAAATGTATGTTATATATGCTAATATGTGTACATATTGTTTCAACCCTGATAGGATATAACCTCCTTGAAGGCAAGAACTGTTTTAATCTTTGCATCCCCAGTACTAGCATAGCATCTTATATAAAGCAGTGAAGGAGGTCCGGTTCTCAACCTGGGGTTGTAAACCTTAACATTTCTTAGACTTATGAATGTTGGAAATTTCCCTATTGGGAAATTTCATACTTGAAAAAATTTCCTACTGATAGTAAGAACTCTATTGGAATATGAAACTCCTTGGCATAGGAGGATCCTTCTCCTCCCTACTTAAGACTACTTTAGGACAGAAACCTTTTGCTAAACAATGGAAAGGGCTTTGACCTATGCTTAAGCATAGAACAGGAAGTTCTTTGAGTCATGATTGATTTTAGAATTGATACAATAGAGATACTTGGAATGACAGAACCAGGTCTTGGGAACTACAATCTCCACCCTACTCAGAGTAACAGGATTTAGGAAGGGCTGCAGCAAAGATCAAGATTTAATTATTTGAGAATATGACCTTCAACAGACATGTGCAAAGGGATCAGACCTCTGGGCAGTCGTGGGTTAAGCTAGAGCCACCATTGGCACAGAGGAGACATCGACAGTGATTGGTAGATGTGAGAACTGAGGGGAGGGAACTTCGATTTTTGGCTTAAAGATAGTGAGGTTGATGCTCTGAAGAGGTGTGGATGCCCTGGAGGAGGTCTAAGAGGAGAGAGGTCCTGGAGGGAGAGCTCCTGGAGAGGTCTTGAAGGAGGTTGTGGAAGGAGAACTCAGGAGGAGTCAGGAGGAGAAGGCTCTGGAAACATTTCTTGAAAGGAGGCTCTTGAAGTTGGAGCCTGAGGTTGGCATGAGAAGACTTACCTAGAGAGATCTTGGGTGAGTGATAAAACCAACTGACTGATTTATCTCTTAGGACTGAAGTCTAGGCCTTATTGGCTTGAGGCCCTTCATTCTTATTCCTTTCTTACTTTCTCTCTTTTTCTATTGATTAATCAGTGTATTATAAATTAAATTTCTCTATAAAACCTAGTTGGCTTGGGCATATTTATAAATTGGGAATATATTCCCTGGCGACCATCTTATATTTATATAAAACCAAGACACAGTAGAAAACATATTTCAGAGGTCATAATTGTTATATATTTCCCTTGCTCTCAAACATTTTAATTATCACAGTTTATGGCTCCCACTCTCTAACCTACAACTATTTAAAGCTCAAAACTAATTTAAATCTAACAGGGTCCACAGATATATTTCATTAATTTTATGAATTTAATGGAGGAAAATATATGTTTTGTTTTTCTTTTTTCTTTGTTACCCTATATATTTTATTCATTTAATTTTTTAATAATAAGAGGAATAAAAATCAAAAGAGCCCTATGATTGTATTTCATACCCTGAAAATTAACAAAAAACACCAAAAATGCAACTCTCAATGTAGGATAGATTATAGAAAGATAGATGCACTAATTCATTGTTAGTGGAGCTGTGAAATGGCACAACCATTTTGAAAAACAATTTAGAATTATGCAAATAAAATGACTAATATATTTATAGCTTATACCTTATGCAGCTATTGATAATTAAAAAGAGTCCCATATACTCCAAAAAATTAAAGTGTCATTTTCTATGATAGCTAAATTAAAGACAAAGTAAATGAATGCTCAGCTACTGAAGGATGCCTCAGCACTTTTAGTATCTGAATGTAATGGAATATTTCTGTGAAATGATGGATGTTTTGAATCCAGAGAAGCATATTAAGTTTTATGTGCATTAATTGACTGATAGAGTCAACAAAATAATATACAAATTAACAACAACAATGTAATGGAAAAGAACAAAGCAAATATAATGAAATTATATATATTGTGGTTAGCTCAAATGATGAGATTTAAGAAGACACCTTTAACCTATCCTTTTTTGCAGGTGGCAAATCCACAATGATCCCATATTGCATATGTTTGGGGATTTTTTTCAATGTATTAATCATTTATGTGGAATTTCCACCCCCTCTTTTTCCACTCCAAATAATCCTATTTGTCATATAAAAAGTTTTCTTGGAAAGGAAGAGGGATTGTTACATAGTGATTGGGAAACAGAAAATATGAATAGAATTTTATTTAAAAATAATTAAAAAGTTATTGCAAAGAGGGGAGAAATTGCTTGACCAAATTGACAAAGTAATTTGTGTTACAAAAGGACTAAGAACTCCTGTGATAGAGAACTAATAAATACTTGTTAATTGATTAACATGGTGGTGGTACTAGTGTCAGCGGGTGTGGTGGTAGCAGTGGTGGTAGTGTAGAGTAGTAGTAGTGGTTGTTGCTGTTGTGATTTTTTTCAGCAAGAAGTAATTTATTTTGTTGTACAAGCCTAAAATTTCATTAGTAGAGAACTCCTGGTAAGGACACTTCTATTAGTTAAGATCTTTATCTACTCTTGAATTCTTAGGGAGTTTCCTATAGAACAGGTAAATTAAATGACTTCTTTAGGGAACATAGCCACTATACTTCAGGTAAAGAACTTGAAATCAGGTCTTCCTGATTCTAAAGCTGATTATCTATCAACAGTACCTTGTGGCTTTCCTGTAGTTTTTATATTATTCAAAATTTAACTCCTATTCTTAGTATTTTGGAGAACTAGGGCAAAATGAATTGTCTTTTAGGCTTGCTTGATTTTACTTAATAACAATATACTTAAATGTCTATCTGATATAGATAGAGCTTCTTATTACAGAAGAAAGGATTATGTTAGATAGAGATTACTACAGTCATGAGTGTATTCCTTGTCTCCAAAAGAATCCTACCAATCATGTCTAGATTTACCTAACTAACTCATAGTTGACATATTCAAATATATCGTTCCATTGTTTCAGTCATATCCAATGCTTCATGACCCAGTTTGGTGTTTTCTTGCAAAGATATTGCAGTGGTTCACCATTTCCTTCTCTAATTCATTTTACAGTTGAGAAAACTGAGGCAAGTGGAAGGTAAGTGGTCTCACCTAAGGTCACATAGCTGGTAATTTTCTGAGACTAGATTTGAACTCAGGAAGATGAGTCTTCCTGACTCGAGTTCCAGAGCTCTGTCAATTATGCTTCCTAGATACCTAAGATCTATTTACCCCACATTGGTACATTTGAATAGGACTCAGTGCCCTAGAACTTCTTAGTACAGAACCAAACCATATAGTCACTGTGATTAGTTGCTGATCCAGGGGTCAGGCTATGCCTGAATAAAGTCATCTTCCTGTGAAATTATATACACAATCAATCCATACACATTTATAAAGTGGTTATCATGTGCCAGGTACTGTACTTGGCATTTAGAATTCAGCTTCGTTTCTTAGAGGCATACCAAGGAAGAACTATAGCAGATATGAGCAAGGCATAGCATGCTCATCTTATTATATCTTTGTTATATAAGTGCGCTCATGTGGTTTATACAATATTCATAAACTTGTAGTTAGATCAACTGAGAGTGAGACTTTATCTCCCTTTGTTCTTCAAACTCCCAAACCTGAGTAACACACTATCACTCTTTAAACTCTATATTTTGTTCAACGCATAATTTGACATCTCTCTAACTCTGCTTTTCTTTCCCACTGGAGAATCCTTTACTCTCACACTTCTTTTCCAGTGGGAATTCTGTGTAATCATTCTTCTTTTAAATATAGAAGGTTCTTTCTCTTTACTGGTTTTCAGCCAAGAAACAGTGATAACTGTATTTAACTGTCTGGGTAATTGGCAGGTTAATATAGCAGACAACTCAGATAAAGAAACATTAACATCTGCTGAACAGTCATTTGATTATACAATATGTATGATTCACAATTGTTTTTACCATTGGACTATATTCATATGGCATAAATTGAATTGGTGATATAGTCATTAGTTAATTTGCTTATTTTAAACATTTGAAGACCCTTTGGGTTGGACAAAGACCTTTTGCCATGGAATTAGACTCCTTTCACAGCATAGGTGGGTTATACCATATTAATTTATTTCACATGAAAATTAATCAAAGGAATTATGGACATTTAGAGTGGAGAACAAAAGATTCAGGTACTTTGATAAGAGTCTTTCTATTTGAAGTTTTATCTTCTGGAGGATGAATTAGACTTGTTCTCTTTGGCCCCACATATAAAAACTAGGAATAATGTATTAAAATTGGGGTGAGGGGGAAGAAAAGAAAGAATTGATGTAAAGAAAATATCCTAAGAATTAGAATTAATAATTTTAAAAGTATACTGGCCTATCTCCGTTAAAGGTAGGTTCTTTATCATTGGAGGTCTGCAAGCAAAGCATGGATGACCACTTGTCTGGCATGGCCATGGTATAGAAGCAAGTATTTTTTTCAGAAAAGGATTGGACTACATGACTTTGTGTGTTTTCCTTTTTAAATTTAGAACATTTTTCCATGGTTATATAATTCATGACCCCATACTCCCCTGCCATACTCTGTTCTTTCCTCCCCATTCCCAGAGATGACAATTCCACTGGGTTATGCATGCATCACTGTTCAAAACCCATTTCTATGTGATTCATATTTGCAGTAGAGTGATCTTTTAACAACAAAACCCTAATGATATCCCTTTCAAACTATGTGATCAACCATATGTTTTTCTTCTGCATTTCGGCTCCCACAGTTCTTTTTCTGGATGTGGATAGAGTTCTTTCTCATAAGTTCCTCTGGATTGTTCTGGGTCATTGCATTGCTGCTAGGAGAGAGGTCCATTACATTTGAGTGTGTCATGATGTATCAGACTCTGTGTGCAACATTCCCCTGGTTCTGCTCCTTTCATTCTGAATCAGTTCCTAGAGGTCTTTCCAGATCCTATGGAATGTCTCCAACATTTATCACTTTCCTTTGCTGCCATATTTGTCAGTTTGCAAGGTGTTGCCTCAGAGTTGTTTTAATTTGCATTTTTCTAACCAGGAGGGATTTAGAACACTTTTTCATGTGCTTATTGATAGTTTTGATTTCATCATGTGAAAACTGTCTATTCATGTCCCTTGGCCATTTGTCAATTGAGGAATGGCTTGATTTTTTTGTAAATTTGACTTAGTTGTTTATAGATTTGGGAAATTACACCTTTGTTAGAGAGTTTTATTACATGTTCTTTCAGTTTATTGCTTTCCTTCTAATTTTGGTTACATTCGTTTCCTTGTGTGTTTTCCAACTCTCAAATTCTGTGATCTATACTTTGGTCAACCAGCCCAAGCACTGAAATCTGAATGTATGTGTGACTGGAAAAAAAGAAAAAGAAACTATAATCTAATCAGTACCTCTGTTTTAATGAACTTCTAATGAACTTATCTGGATGGGTTTAATTTTTTAAAACAACTTTAAATCTAAGTTTGATCAACTCTGAATTGAGCATTCAATTTTATATTGGCATAAAACACATCAGCATTTGGACTTTTCCTTTCCTAAGATTTTCAAGAAGTTGTTTTACACAGAGAGTATCTGTTAACTGAATGAGGTTTGAGGTGGGATCTTTTTCATTTGTGTATTCTGACTATGTCCAAAGAGTGAATCCTCATTTGAGTGTTACTGAATTTCAAATTAGTGATAATTTGGTAAAGAGTTGAAGTGAAGTATACTTTTATGTAACCTACACAAAGGAATTTGCTAAAACAAATTAATTATATTAATGTGATCAGAAGGGATAGATTTACCTCCTTAAAGAGGAAAACTACTTTCATAAAAGCACTTGAAATCAAGCATAATCAATTAACCCAAATCAAGCATTTATTCGCCACTTATTATGTTCTAATGTGAGGCATACAAAGAAAAAACTGAAATTGAAATAGAATTGAAATAGAAATGTTTCTCCCCTGAAGTAGCTTGCATTCTACTGGGAGAGACAGCACATATTCCTATGAGTACAGTACTACAAAATATATTCAAAGCAAAAAAAACCCCAAAAAACCAAACAACAGGTAGGTTGATTGAGGAGACAATATTACCTAGGTGGGTCATAAAAGATCTAATATAAAAGTTAACATTTGAATTGATCTTTGAAGGAAACTTTGTAACTATTGCTATAAACTTTCTGGGCAAATCAGAAATCAATGTTATCTATTCATTAATACCTATTGAACAAAAAGAACAAAGCCTTTATGGAGTGGCAAAATAACCCAAACTCTGCTCCTAAAAAGGACAGATTCAAGTCCCTCCAAGCCACGGCTCAGTGTGACATCAGGAAGATGTAAGACCAATGGTGAGAAAAAAAGGCAGAAGAAATCCAGCGTTTTGCTGATACAAAAAACTACAAACAATTTTTCAGTGCCCTCAAGACTGTCTATGGGCCATTAAAACCCACCAACACTCTCTTCCTATCCTCTGACAGTGACACTCTCATAAAAGATAAAAAAGGCCTCAGCAACAGGTGGAAAGAACACTTTGGTCAGCTTCTCAACCGACCCTCTTCAGTCGACCAAAGCGCCCTTGACCAGATCCCCCAAAACCGCACCATTGAACAACTTGACGTCCCTCCTTCAATAGAGGAAGTCCAAAAAGCCATTAAACAAATGAGTGCAGGCAAGGCACCCGGTAAAGATGGAATCCCAACTGAGGTGTACAAGGCCTTAAATGGAAAGGTGCTCCAGGCATTCCACATAGTGCTGACCAGCATATGGGAAGAGGAAGACATGCCCCCAGAAATCAGAGATGCCTCCATCGTAGTCCTATACAAGAACAAAGGCTCACGAGCAGCCTGTGACAACTACAGAGGCATCTCACTACTCTCCACTGCTGGAAAGATCCTCGCCCGTGTTATACCCAAGAGACTCCTGTCATCTGTTTCAGAGCAGAACCTGCCTGAATCATAATGTGGCTTCCGACCAGATCGCAGCACCATCGACATGGTATTCATGGTGAGGCAAATGCAGGAAAAATGCCTTGAGCAGAACCTGAGTCTCTATATTGTCTTCATAGACCTGACAAAGGCTTTCGACACAGTGAATAGGGATGCATTGTGGGTGATCCTCAGCAAGCTCAGTTGCCCAGCAAAATTCGTCAAACTGATCCAGCTCTTTCATGTCGACATGACAGGGGAAGTCCTATCTGGTGGAGAGACTTCCGATCGCTTCAACATCTCCAATGGCGTGAAACAAGGCTGTGTCCTCGCTCCGGTACTATTCAACCTATTTTTCACCCAAGTATTACAACATGCTGTGATGGATCTAGACCTGGGCGTCTATATCAAATACCGACTAGATGGCTCACTATTCGACCTTCGCCGCCTGACTGCAAAAACAAAGACAACAGAGAGACTCATCCTGGAAGCTCTCTTCGCAGATGACTGTGCTCTCATGGACCACCAAGAAAATCATCTCCAAACCATTGTGGACAGGTTCTCCACTACAACAAAACTGTTTGGCCTGACTATCAGCCTCAGCAAAACAGAGGTGCTGTTCCAACCTGCACCAGGGAGGCCAACGAACCAGCCGTGCATTACAATCGATGGCACGCAGCTTTCTAACATCAACACTTTCAAGTATCTGGGCAGCACCATCGCCAACGACGGGTCCCTAGACCACGAGATCAATGCCAGGATCCAAAAAGCCAGCCAGGCACTCGGGCGGCTGCACTGCAAAGTCCTCCAACACAGCAGTGTAAGCACTGCGACGAAGCTCAAAGTGTACAACGCAGTGGTCCTCAGCTCTCTCCTGTACGGTTGTGAAACATGGACACTGTACCGGAAGCACATGAAACAGCTGGAGCAATTCCACCAATGCTCTCTCTGGTCAGTCATGAGGATCCGATGGCAGGACCAAATCACCAGTCAGGAAGTCCTCGACAGAGCCAACTCCACCAGCATCGAAGTCCTGGTCCTCAAAGTCCAGCGACGATGGTCCGGACACATCATCCGCATGGACCCACAGCGAATACCAAGACAGGTATTCTATGGTGAACTGTCAGCTGGACTCAGGAAACAAGGCCGACCAAAGAAAAGATTCAAGGATCAGCTAAAGTCAAACTTGAAGTGGGCTGGCATCATACCAAAGCAACTAGAACTCACTGCCTCTGACAGAAGCAGCTGGCGAACCCACATTAACCATGCCGCCACCACCTTTGAAGATGAGCGACGTCGACGTCTTGCCGCTGTGCGTGAACGCTGACACCAGGCCACAGCCACACCTCCCGTAACAACTGGCGTCCCATACCCCGTGTGCCACAAACTGTGCGCCTCAGTCTTTGGACTCCAAAGCCACATGAGGGTACATCAATAGAGGATAATGCACAAAGACAATAGTCATTCTCGGTCACCGAGAGACTACCACTACTACTACTACTACTAATACAAATCCTGAAAGATTCTCCACTAAGGTACATGGTTCTGGTTTAGTTCTAGATACTGGATATATTTGGAAGTCACAGAATTCTAGTGTTTCTAGTTTTTATTTAAACAAACTTTCCTCACAAATATACATGCTTTTCTCCCAAGCAGTCTCAAAGAAGTATCAGAGTGACAGCATAACTTTATTGATAAGAGCACTGGACAGGGTGGCCAAAAATGGTTACAATCCCAGTCCAGCAAACAATTAACTGTGTAATTTTGGATAATTCAGTTCCTTTCTTTAGACTTTGGTTTTCTCATATGTCAAATAGGGGAGGAGAAGATTGAAGAAATTCTGGTTAACTAAAAGATTATTCATTTTTCCTCAGTTAGGAAAATAAAAAATGTGAATGCACAAACACATATATGACTTTGAGCTATACAAAATGGTTTTGAACCCTTCTTTTCCTAGCTCTGTTTCTATGGAAAAGGTCACTTCTCGATTAATAGGAGATATTCACAATCTATATTTGTATATGTACACACATATTATATATATGTATATGTAACTATATACATATATCTACACATACATATCCGTACATATACATTTATACTCATATACACATTTATGTATATGTACATATATACATATGTATAAATCTGTATGTATGTGTATATATATAGTTTTGGCAAATGTATAATAAGCTGGATCCAGAGTTATATGGGAGGAGACGAGGGTGCTGGATCACCTCTGGGAAAATGCACAGTTCTTTAATGATCTCAAGGTTCTGCCTGAAACAAAGGGCAATATCTTTTTTTTAAAATAATAGTACTCTTCCTTGGCATGCTATAAGTCTATGAGACATAGAATAGCACAATCTCTGAAGAATTAAATCTGAAGGTCAGCCAAAAGGTAATTGGGAGTGCATAGTTGTACATAAACTGATTCCATTACATTGTAAAGAAGGGAGAAGGTGGTACAATGGAATTTATTGGATGTATGATCAGAAAAAGAGATGACTTGCCAGGCTTTGATGCATGGAGCATCAAGGAATAGCTTAGAGAGCAGGGAATAGCTGATAGAGAACCAGATTCCTTTAGAATATCAAAATACTTGCAAAAGACATATTATATGTTGGGTAAAATCCTTATGGAGGGTTTAAGAGAGGAAAGGAATAGCAATCACCTAAGATAGGCACACACTGGTGGAGGCAGTACCCATAGCAATGAAATAATAATAACTAACATTCAAATAGCATTTAAGGTTTACAAAACACTTTATATATATATATATTATATCATTTTATCCTCACAATAGTCATGGGGGATAAGTGCCATTATTATTTCCATTTTGTGGGTAAGAAAACTGAGACAGGCAGAAGTTGAATTATTTGCCTGGAGTGATACAACACCTAACTCCCAAGGTTATTGTGAAGATGAAATGATATAATATTTGTAAAGGGCTTAGCACGTTGCCTGACACATAGTAAGTACCATATAAATGTTAGCTATTATTATTGTTAAATATCTGAGGTTGGATTTGAACTCAGTCTTCCGGCTCCAGATCCAGTAGTCTATTCACTGATCCATCTAGCTGGTCCAATTTACAGATCCATCAAATATTGAAGTCAGTCAGCCTATAATCTTCCATAGCTTTTCCTAAGACAAATGCTGCTATAAATGATACGTAAAGGCAGGTATTTTTGCATATAAGTTGCCATCATTATTCAAGAAGAAATAAACTACCTTTCTTCCAAAATAATAAAAGTTATTCAAAGTTCTCTTACTTCAGTATTTCAGTTATTAGACTGAAGATTTATATTGGAGAATATCTGAAATATTAGTTAATAAAACTCTCTAGTTAAAGTGTTGTACATGAAAATCAATTTTGTTTTGTTATAAATATGATGTATGTGGAACTATTTCTCAAGCAAACACTTATTTATTTATTTACTTTTTTATTGATTTATTTTGTAAGCCATTACCTTCTGTCCTAGCCTCAACTCTAAAACAAAAGGGCAAAGGCTAGGCAATTAGAGTTAAGTGATACTTCCAGGGTCACATAGTTAGGAAGTAACTGAGGTCAGATGTGAACCCAGGTCCTCCCAAATCCAGACATATACTTCTATCCACTGTGCTACCCAGCTGCCCCAAGCAAATTCTCACATAACATTCAACTTCCATTCTTGGAAATAAGTCTTTATTTTCTTTAGATGTTAATTTTAAGTATCTCATACTCACTGAAACCCGTTTGTTTCAACTCCTTTCAAGAAACATTTAAGATAGAAATTTGAAAAAACAATTCAAGGTGGCAGATTTTCTTTAATCTTTCAGGCCCCAATGATTTTTTTTCTAGACTGTTAGCTATATCACAATGGAAAGAATTCTTAACTTTGAGTTAGACCGCCTGGGTTTTTCTAGTTGTTTCTCTATGGACAAGTCACTAAATTTTTCTGAGTCTATTCATTTTATTCCCTAGAGCTAAGAAAAATGTAGTACCAATTTTCTAGGGAGTTTTGGTGAGCTATTGATATACTGATGCCAATATACTTCCCATTCTTGATTTTCTGTCATTCTTGACCTAGATTAAACCTTGGTACTTTGTAAGGATTTTTTGAGCACCTCAGCAAAATCTGAACAGATAGTGCTGACCCTAATTCTGTCTCCAAGAGCTCTGAGAACTTGTAGAATTTCCTGAAGAAAAGGAAAGACATCCCTCTGGCATGGTTGAAGTGTTAAGCGATTGATTAGATGACATCTCAAAGTCTCTTCCAATCCTATGCGTCTATGATTCAAAATTTCCCTTAAAGAAGAAGCAACAGGACCGAAAATAGCATTTCATGTTAGGAATTTACAAGGTTCCTAACATTTGGTAGCAGTTTATAAAGACGTTTCCCTTCCTGAATGAGATGAGATAGGTGGTGATGGTGATAGCTACTGAGCAGAGGGAAGAAGAATGTGTGCTATTGGATTTCATCCCAACCAAAGATAGTTGTTTGTAGGCAATATTTTGAAGAGAAGAAGGAGAGGTGTTAGCACCAGCTGCCAAAAGCCAGTAACTGGAGGTTGGAACATTGTCAAGTCTCTTCAGTTATCTTCTGTAGCTATTTTTGCCTGGTTACCAAGAAGGTCAAGATGGATCTTATTTGATGCATCAACTCCCTCCTTAATTCTGATAAAAGTGAGCAGTCAAGACAGTGATCCAGTCAGCAACAATAACAAAAACAACAATAATTAACATCTGCTACTTGGGAGGAAAAAAAATATGTACTTGGCTCTGAAGGACCCAGATGGACTGTTTATAAGAGTCACATTCTTTAGACAATTCTTTAGCACAGAGATGGTATATTTTCATTCTTCCCACTGTGCTCTGATTCCTTTTGTCAGGACACACAGTTGCACAGGGTTCAGACACAATGGTAGCACTATCCTTTTTCTTGTTAACCCTTACCTTCCATCTTATAATCAACACTGGGTATTGGTTCTAAGGCAGAAGGATGGTAAGGTCTAGGCAATGGGGGTTAAGTATTTCACCCAAGACCATGCAGCTAGAAAAGTCTGGATCCAGATTTGAACCCAGGACCTCCTATTTCTAAGTCTGGAGCTCCATCTACTGAGCCACCTCACTTCCCCTTCTATATTCTGTTCTAAAGAACTGAGATAGTAGACTAGAGAAATGCTGCTGAGACTGCATATCAGCTCTTCAAGATCAAGAATGGGTTAACATGGATTAGTGGGGCATACTAGCTGTTAGAATTACAATCCAAAGATCTAAGCTTGCATTCTAGTTCTTCTACCTACTAACTAACTCTCTATGTAATTTTATAGGGTTTTGGTCTCAGAGTCAGGAGACCTGGATTGAAATTGCTGGTTTGTTGACTACAGCCTGTGTAACTATCAGCAAATTAAGTAATTTCTCTAAACCTTAGATTTTTTACCAGTAAAATGGGTACAATAATAATTGTAGACCCTGGAATAAAGAGTTGTTATAAGGCCCAGATGAAATAATGTTTGTAAAAGCCCTTTGAAACATTAAAATTCTTTTAAAATGTCACTTATTATTCATCTGTCCTTAGGTGTAGCAAGCAAGGTAAGTGGACAGGTACATTTTCACTGAAAACTGAACCTACATTGGCATTCCCTGGAGGATGCACATCCTCCTGCTAAAAATGATAGCAAAATGGCAAATAAATGAAATCACAAAGGCTCACAGCTGGCCAACTTCTTCCTCTCCCTTTTCTGGGAGATTAATTATAGTACTTAACATTTGTAAAGTATTTCTGACACATCAAAATGGCCAGATGGGAATTTGTGCTGAGAATCCAACCCATTATTATTAATAAATTGCTTGTGGTCCTGGCTGCTCCCGGGAGATGCAGAGCTGGGGGAAAAATTGAAACACACTTTCCACATTTTTTCCAATGTTTTAGTTTGGGGGAAACTCAGAGGCTTTCAGTGGTTCATTTTGAGGTCTGGGCAAAGGTTCAAGCCCATTCCTGAGTTATCTCAACTGGTTTACCCTCCCTCAGTCAAAAGCCAACTGTTGCAAAGAGTTGCAGCAATACTAGCCCCTAACACTGTGTGGTGCTGAGAGGTTTTTAATCTCTCTCTTGTCTATCTCCTTATCTTCTAGTGCTTCTCTGTCTCATTCCCTTTTGCAAAGGCTCCAAACATAATCAGTCTTTCCTGAAGCTGATGACAGACACAAGAAGCAGATGAGCCATGAGGTTAATAGAAGGGGAAAGGGGAATGGGAAATCCAATTTGATGGAGAGAGGAGGAAGCTAACAAAGATTTAGCTGTGCTGGCTGTATGTGAACAACAGCATGGTACAAGTAGGAAAGAGCCTCAAGTTTGGAAGTCCAAGAACTTGGGTTCAAATCCTGACTGAAGCTTATTACCTACAAGGCTGTGAACAATAAAAATAAAGATTCTGGGCAAGTCATGTCACTGCTGACCTCATCTGCAAAATGAGGAAGTTGTACTAAATGGTTTCTGAGTTCCTATATAGCTTTAGATCATTGTCTATTGGGAAAAGAAAAAAGAAACAAAGATGCTGAAAGCTTAGGACAAGAAAAATATAATGCATATCATTTATCCTGGAAGAAAATCATTAAAATGTAAAAAATATTACCTAGAAATCAATACAACTGAGCTCAACTCCTACTTTTGTTATTACTAGCTGTGTGACTGTGGTCTAATCACAGTCTCTCTGAACCTTGGTTTAGTAGGATTATTAAGTTAGTTCTGAAAGGCACTTTTAAGGCCTTCTAACCCCCTTACTTTACAGATGAGGAAACTGAGTTGCAAAATGATTAACTGACTTGTTCAAGGCAACATGGATAGTAAGAAGCGAACTGAAACATGAACCTAAATCCTTTGAGTTCATATTTAACATTCTGTGCCATATTGCCTCGTCTATAAAAAGGAAGGGATGAGACTAGAATTCTGATACATATCTTTAGTGCCATGACTTTAATACATACCTCTGTTACCAAGAATAACATTTTTGCATTGAATGAAGAAAATATTTTTCATAAAAATCTCCAAAAAAGTTAATTACACTTTCCTCTACAATTTTCCAAATTCATTATACTTAGTAAATTTTTTCATGGAGAATTTAAGTTATATAATGAAAAAAGTGTAGACTAGTCATATATTCCTCAGAAAATTACTTATTCTTCGAGCCTAGTTTCCCTCCAGTAAAATGGGGATGAAAATGCCTGGGTGGGATAGTTTTTATGGCAATCAGTTGAGATAAAGCCGGTGAAAGAGCTTTGATGACTCTAGAATACTATGCACATGAGGTATGATTCCTTCTAGAGTTCTCAACTAAAGTCCTTTTGTGAAAAATATTCCATGGAAAAAATAAAGAGCTTTACTGTTCTTTGTGGTAGGTTTTACCCCAATTTTAGAGATTCCTCTGCTGAAAGTACTCTACTGAGCTACTTTGGATATATGCAAAATTAAATCACAAACAACCCCTGCTCTCAAGGAGTTTATAGTATAGTGAGTAGGGCCACGAGGGATAAAATCATAAAAGTGACTGTTCTTAATCTAGGAATGCATAAAGAGTGGGCAAATTAGAACAATGTTCTCAACCTGAGTCTATTATAAAATATCCAGAGGTGACATCCACAAATATATTAGTCAGTGCAAATGCTCTAGGATTCTATAGGAAAAAGCAAAACATGATTTGGCAGGAAGAATGTTAAATTTGGAGTCTAAGAACTACATTTCAAACCCCAACTTTGTCACTAGTTGTGGCCTTGGGTAAATCACTATCTAGGCCTCAGTTTCTTCATCTGTAAAATGAGGAAGTTAGATTAGATGATTTCTGAAGACCCTTTTAGTTCTAACTCTATGACATGCTTTAGCAAACTATTTGTGAGCATTTGGAATCAGAAAACCTGAATTCAAGCCTATTCTGCTACTTATCATCTCTATAAAACTTGGAAGTTTCAAAGAGGAAGATTTGTGGTTGATATAAGGATAGAAAAATAAAACAAAAAATTCTCTAGCAATTGGGGCTGTTCCAAAGTGGAATGATCTGTCTTAGAAGGCAATGAATTGTTTCTCTCTCTGGAAATCTTCAAGCAAAGATGGATGACAATTTGTCTTTTTAAGGTATTCCTAAGCAGATGTGCATTAGGTTAGAAATCTTTGAGATATCTTTCAAATCTGAGCCTCTTGTGATTTTGTAACTGTGGTTGAGCCATTTCGCTTCTCTTGGCCTCAGTTTCCTTATCTTTACAATGAAGGATGTGGCCTAGATAGTCTCCCTTCCAGTTCCAAATATATAGTCTCCATGTATGTCCCGTAACCAATACAAAGTCTAATTGCCAATTCAAAGTCTCAGTACCAAAACAAAGTCTATAGAACCAGTACCAAGTCTCAGAACCAATGTAAAGTCTCAGAACCAATACCAAGTCTCAGAACCAATGCAAAGTCTCAGAACCAATACCAAGTCTCAGAACCAATGTAAAGTCTCAGAACCAATACCAAGTCTCAGAACCAATGCAAAGTCTCAGAACCAATACCAAGTCTCAGAACCAATGTAAAGTCTCAGAACCAATACCAAGTCTCAGAACCAATGCAAAGTCTCAGAACCAATACCAAGTCTCAGAACCAATGCAAAGTCTCAGAACCAATATCAAGGCTACAGAACCAATACCAAAGCTCAGAACCAACAAAGTCTACAGAACGAATACAAAGTCTCAGAACCAATACCAAGTCTAGCAGCAAGACCCTTGAACAGTTGTAGGGCCAAAGCTAATTAAATTATGCATCCTGACTGTCAAGCATAGCACAGAACTAAGATTTATGTTTCCTTGTAGCTAATGAGTTCACTTATTAGGAGGAATGAAAGGCTTGGGAATCCTTGCTGAAGTTCCAACTCCATTTCCAAAGATACTAGATACTGTAGTTCTGGCATCTGGATATGTAGCTGTCCCCTGAGCCTTTTTCTGCTGCCTACTCTGGACTCAATTATGATCCAAATACAGTGCGTGCACAGAACAATGCTGTCCTTCATGTCCCAGAACACATAGGAATGTATTATCCGGCTACTATATTCTATTTTTTCCCCTAAACATGGAGAAAACACCAGTTCCTCTCTTCCCCATGTTCTAGGTAATCACATTACAGTGCAACCTTATTAGTAACACAATGGGTAACTGTTTCCCATTTAAAAGACTGATGCAAAAACCTGAAGGGTCTCCAGGCAAGCTCTATTTACTTAACAGAAAAGCATCTGTCATCACCATACAGTGTGGGTTGTCTCTTTATGCTATTTTAGGCACTCGGTGCTGTAAGTTTTGTTATCTTGTACATAAAGTTTGAAATCTCCTTTTACATAGAGGGAGTTTGTTTTTAGAGGAGAAATCTGAAGCATGAATTGCTACAAAGCTCAACCTAGTGATCACTTTAAAAATAAACTTGTTCTTCTCAGTGTTGAGCTGAAGTGAGAAGTGATTGCAAGAGGAAGTGGTAAACACTGTGACAGTAGAATCTCAGTAAATCTCAATTAAGGAGGATGCTGAGGGAATGAAGTGTTTCATTAGTTTAATTTTATGGCTAACTGAGGTTTAGGCTGAAAAGATTTTGTGGCTTCTAACAGGGAGAGCAATGCGGCTGAGCTGCAGGGGTGGGGAAGAAGCAGATGTGGACAGGGAAGAAAGGTAAAGGTCTAGGTAGGACTTTCTGGCAGTAATGGAATTCAGTTGTGATGGTGCAAAATTGTGAGAGGTTTTTTTTTGTTGTTATTTATTTATTTTTTGCTTTCCTTGGTTCAGTAGGTATTCCACATATGCTGCTAATTTTAGGAATTAACTCAAAACTTATCAGTGTAGATTTGCCTCTGGGTGTCACATTTCAATGGGTCTGTGTCATCAAGCTTCAAATATTGCAATACTGAGTCAATGAATATGTTATGTCTTAGATTCTACAAAAAATATCCACCTCATTATAGTTCGTGAGACAGCTCCTTTGCCTTGATTTTGAGGACCTTCATGCAAAGGTCATCACAAGAAAAGATAGAAAAATAAATATATTAGAAAATATTGTCTGATCTGAAGAAAGATGCCAAAGGTTATAGAAAATTAAACAGTCATATAAATACCTCTTCTAAATATAATTATGAATATGTCCTAACCAAAATCATTCAAATATTTAATGACATGTATTTTACAAATCAGTTATCTTTGTTCTGACAAGCCATCCAAGTCAACTCCAAATTAGAAGAGGATAGAGATGAGAAGAAAGTTCGAATAGTTCCAGTACAGACAATTGGAGCAAGCTGTGGGTACAAAAGATAGAAAAGCAAAGACATTGACTCTGATTTTGCCAGGTCAAAAGAAGTTATACTGTGCACTTAATAAAAACTTGCTAATTGATTGAATGAGGAAACCAGAAAAACTCAGAAATAAACTGTCAGAAAATACTGATCTTCTTGCTAAGTGGAGCTGTTTGTTAGCCAAGGGAAGAATAAATTTCCTAGGTCCCACTTCTTAATGTCTACTATGTGACTCTGGGCAGGTCACTTACCCCTTAGTTCTCTTTGCAGCTTCCTAAGACTATATTATAAAGAGCAAAGCAGAAAAATGGATGCAATATTACAGAAGGCAAAGGATATAGGGTTGAAGTAAAAAAAAATACGTATTTGAATGTAATTTAGAATATATTCTAACCAAAATCATTCAAATGTATGTTTTACAAATCAGTTATCTGTGTACTGACAAACTGATTATTGACTGTAATTCTATGGGGAAGAAAATGGATCTTTAATGAAACAGAAAGTTTTCAAGTCTGCCTGATGAAAAGATTAGTTAGTGTTCTATATAAATTTTGAAACTCAAGCACAAGTTAATAGAAATATAAAAAGCTAAACATAAATGAACCATCACGTGGAATTAAGCAAGGAAAAATTGTAAGAGGATGATCTATGTATCCCTTCTGATTCCTATCATTATCAGAGATCAAAGAGTTTAATGAGACAAGAGAATATAAGATCGTATGTTTGACTTTCTTCTTCTCAGTCTCTTTTCTCTTTCACTCCTATACTATTGTATTTTGGGGATCTGATCACCTCCCATGGATTTGATGGGCAGTTAATTATCAGATATGTTGAGCCTTAACCTCTCTCCTGGCCTCCTGGCCTCTAATCTTGGAGTTTTGACTGTTTACAAGATACACCAAATTGATAATCCATTGACATCCTAAACTTAACATGGTCAAAACGTAAATCATTATCTTTTTCCAAAAAAATGTCCACTCTTCCTAAGTCCCTTATTACTGTTGAGAGTATCACTGTTGTCCCAAAGACTAGATTTGCTTTGTAGGAATCATCATTGAATCTTTTTGGCAAACCCTTACCTTCTGTCTTAGAATTGATACCAAATATTAGTTCCAAGGCAGAAGAGTGGTAAGGTTCATGTAGTTGGGTTAAAGTGACTTGCCCTGGGTCACAACTAGGAAGTGTCTGAAGCCAGATTTGAACCTAGAATCTCTTGTTTTTAAGCCTGGCATTCTATCCACTGAACCACCTAGCAACCCCAAGCTGATTATATTCTCTCTGATCCCCATGTTTAAGCAGTAGCCAAATTGTCTCTATTCTACCTTTGAAGCATTTCTTGTATATGCCTTTTCCCTCCTCTAATGCTGCCACCAACATGGCACAAAATCCTTTATTATCTCATGCTTAGACTATTTCAATAGCATTATGGTTGGTTTCTTTACCTCAAGTATCTTCCCATTTTAGTGCATCTTCTATTCAATTGTCAACAGATCCTCCTAAAGTACAAGGTTAATCATGTTACTACCATAACCACCATCCCTCCATATCCTCCGAATGAGCCCTAGTGGCTTCATATAACCAACCACTTTAGTTATTTTCTTGTGAATTTTCCATTTATTCTCAAAATTATGTACATGTGTTTCATTATGGATTTTGATAATTTGGAGCTCTAGGACTATAAGTTAACTCTGACCTTTAAAAAATAATAATAGCATGATATTAGTGCTGAAGAAATTTAAATTCATTTTCAATATTTATAACATATACCTCCCTCATGGGGGAAAAACCACAAACTCAAGCTAACTGTGATACATAATAGTATATGATCAGTGCATCAGAGAGGTGAAAAATAAAGAATAATGTGAGGTATGAGAGAAAGATTATAAATGTTAGGGGAAATTCAATAAAGCTTCATAGAGAAAATGGCAGAATTAATGGTGATCCTTCTTTCCTGGACCTGGATAAATGATTCCTTTTTTTATATAATTGAGATTCAAGTTACCTTCTGCTTTTATTTCTCACTTCTGCATCTCTGAAAGATAATCAGTAGAAATTACTAATATTTTAAGGATGAAATATGATTTCTGTATATACAGGTATCAAAATTTGGGGCCAGCAATGTCCTCAAGTTCCTATTCTTTACTTGTAGAACTCTTTCAGATTATCTAAATAAATAATATGTATACTTGATGTTGTCTGGTAGGTATAATCTCTCAAGGTTTAGGAAAGCATAGTTACCCTCAGAATCCTTAATGAAGAAAAATCTATATGTGGTCCACTTTGACCATCCAAAAGGAATATAATGGACATCCCCAAGAGCAAATGGTCTTCCCCTACTATAGTGTTTTGTAGCTAAAGACTTGATGACCAATTAATTGTAAGGGAATTTTTTATAAGTTATACCTATTTAGCTAAGGTATAGGAAAGATAATTTTGAAGTTCTTTGCAACTTTATGATTCTGTGCCATTCCTAGCTTTTACCACCTTTCCTCTTTCTATAACCCGCATTTAAATTATATATATATATAATATACATATGTACATATATATATACACACATTATATATGTATATACATATATATATATATGTATATATCCCTGAAAGGATGACTTCACAATAAATCATTAAAGACTCATCACATCTTTATTGAGTGGCAGCGATTAAGAGAGGAAAGGACAATGGAGATATTATGGGCTATGAAAATAAGCCTCACTAGCTTTATAACTTTGCTGGGGTTTGGTGGGAGGTGGAGGGGGATTCAAGGGATCAGTCAGCAAGTAACTCATCTATAGAAAAGTGAACAATAAATATGTTGACAATCAACAATTTCCCAGTAGGTGCCAAGCTCAGGGATTTAAAAAAATAAACAAATCTAAAATCACGATCTTCAAGGAACTTCCATTTTATTAGGAAACCAATATGTATTCATATAAGTAAATACAAAATAAATGTGTTAGTTTAATGGAGTTGGGACAAAGCACTATCTACTAGAGAGATCAAGTTATATTTCAGGAGGAAATGTCTTTTCTCTCTCCTTCTCTGAAAAAATAGGATCTCCATGAACTATTTGGAATCAAGTCAAGTCAATAAGCATTTACTAAGCATCTACTACAAAAAAAGGGCAAAAACAGACCTTTATCTCAAAAAGCTCACAATCTAACACGAGACAACTTCTAAACAACTATTCACAAACCAAATATATACAAAAAGGAACTCCCACTAGCTATACTAATTTTGAACTTTTCTAGAACTCTCTGGTCAGGCCTTCCTTCCCAGGGAAACTCATCATTGGGAAATCTCATCATGATGCTAGATGAAATCCATCTAGTATATATCTCATCAGGATCTTTTGCCCCTCTGTTTGGACTCTGTGACCTTGGGGCACAGTCATGGATTCAGGATCTATGTTTGAATAGGCACTCAGCATGTTTTCTTTTTCATTATATTACCATTTCTTGCCAGGTACACAACTTTTTTTTTTAATTTTAGGGAATAATTTTTACTTATTTCATTAAATATTTCCCAATTATATGGAAAAGTTAGAAATTTTAAAAATTGTATCCTTAATTCTCTGCTTCGCTTCTATACTTCTCCTCTCCTTGAGAAGGCAACAGATTTCTGTACTGTCCAACTTTTCAAATCACTTAAATTGGAAGTGGTTATTCTTGGGTCACAAAAAATAAAATTATCTTCTTTACAAAAGGCTTAATGCAAGGATACTTCAGAAAACAAACATTGCTTTTCATTACATGTTTATAGATTATTAACTACTCTCTGGAACGGTCTTGGGGAAGATAAGAGGAGGAGAAACCCAAAGCCAATGTGGCTAGAGTCCAAGAACTATAATCACAGGATTATAGATCTATAGTTGGAAGCCATAGAGGCCACAGAGTTCAACCATCATCATTTTGTAGTTGAAGACACTGAGGTCCTGGAAGGTTAATTGATTTGTCCAAAGTTACAAAGAAGTGGAATGCAAATGCAGGCCTTAGGTCCCTAATCTCAGCATATTTTTCAATATACTCTTATTTCAAGATGAAATATTATTTTAATGATAGTAGAATCAATGTCAAAATCTGATGCAAATTACTCATATATGATTTAAGCAATCTTTCTTTTTCCAGAGCACCTTCATTAATAAAACCGTACCCCACTTTGGTATCATTCCAACTTTGAATTCCAAAGAGTTGCTGTTGTTTTAATAATTTGGCTTTTTGCTGTCACAGAAAGGAGAAGGGAAACCATAGCTAATGTCCTTTGTGTTCCAGTCCTCTTTCATAAGCTTCAATTTAAGCATCATTGTCAATTGCTCTATTTACACTTGAATATACTAAAACATAGAAACATTGAGGCCTTTTCTATCTCAGCACCAATAAATGATTTAGAGAGGAACACATTCAACTATAATTTAAGCAACATTTATTAACTGTCCACTGTCTTCCAGACCTTGTTCTAGGATCTTTTTGAATACAAAGATAAAAAAAAATAAAAAAAGAAGTCACTGCCCTCAGTTAATCAATCATCCCAAAACCATTTATCTAGTGACTATTTTTGAGACCATGTGAATACAGATCATTAATTCAAAATACATATAAAGTAATATTCAAAGAATGTGGGGAAGAGAATGATGTAAGAGGTTCTTCAAGTAGGAACTTTGGCTAAGCCACAAGGAAGGTAGGGAGTCTAAGATATAGAGGCGATGACAGGGTATGTTTGAGGCATGGTGGACAACTTATGAAAAGAGAAGGGAAATGAACTGTCACATATGTGAAGAGTGACATGAAATGGCTTCACCCTGACACCTGATCCCCAAACGAAATGTTAAATGAAAACAATTTGTTTTAAATTAATATGGATTGTCACTCAGAGGGAAGGTTTTCAGTTCAGAACATTTATTTTCTGTGATAGAGCATACCAAAATGGCTGATCAGTCATGGTTTTTATTAGCTACCCATCACTCTGTTGACACACCCAACTCAGCCTTTCTCTGTCTTCTTCTTTTTCTGCCCAGATGGGATAGGCTGGGTGTGGTATGGAGGAGGTAGAGAAAGGCAGTTACATAACAGCCCTGCAGGAAGCATGGGACAGCTACACTGACAACAGGCACCCAAGGGATCAAATCCAGCTGCTTTTAAAACTTTTCTAATGGTGCATCTCCACCCCACCCCTGATGAAATCACATGTGACCTTGGAATCTTTACAAGATCAACATGCTGATTTCTGTATATGTGCAAGGAGGCTATAGAGGAAAACTCAGAGAGACAGCACAATTAATAGAAAGAACACTGGGAGAAGAAATGTAATAATACTTGGGTTTTTATATCAGCTTTATCACTAACAAGGCCTTTGTCATCTGTAATAAATTGCTTAATTTTGTCTTAGCTTTCTTATCTGGAAAATAGCCATTGGATTATTTTACAAAGAAGCACTGTGGACAATCCTAAAGATCTGAGGCACTAAGAGAGATATGAACATTCTCCCAAAGAGGAAGTAAGGGAAAAACAGAGGATATGAATTTTTTGTACAGGAATATATGGATAAAAATATGTTTGTATAGATTATACACATGTATATGTGTAGGTATATATAATATTTGATATAAATATATTTTAAATAATAAATTGAATAAATTTTAATCAGTTGAATATTTTCAATAATCAATTTAAATAATCGAATCAATTTTTAAAAATCAATATTTTAAATTAATCAATTAAATAATCAAATTAAATAATTGATTTCCTGTTTGAAGTTTGAAGCTGACTCACAGGATCCTAGCTCCAGAAGAAGGAACCTCAGAAGCAATCTACTCTAAGCTCTTTATATAAACAGATGGGAAAACTGAAGCCCGAGGTCACACAGGATATTAAAACTATCTAAAAGAGCCTCTATCTATATTATTATCACATATGCTTAAATTCTATCAGATACTCAAGTTAGATATCTGAAACAACCTCAGTTGTCTCTAATGCAAACTCAACCTATCTGTTCTTATTTTGTTCTGGATTTCCCTTTCAGTTCTGATACTAAATGATCTGAGTTCTATACCAGAATTAAAAAAAAATAGATTTTCACGTATGTTAAAAGTATTTTAATAGTTTAATTAGTTCCTGTTTGAGAATTCATTGTTGACACCTAATAATAACCACATCATTTTACTTTTTGTTATAAATAATAAAAGTCAGGATGACATTTATTTTTTCCATTGCCATAGATATTAAAACCCAGAAATTAAGCTCCATTAGGTGTCAAATTTTAATCATTTGCTTTTATCTTTAAAAAAGATGAAAAAAAATCTTCTTGTAATGTAATAAATAGTGAAGTCAAAATTTTAAGGGCCAATTCCCCTCACATAGAATTTTAGAGGCAGCTAAAACCTTGCCAGTCACAAAGTGATGACTATAATTTATAGATGGGGAAACCTTGTCCCAAAATGGGTATATCATTCATGAATAATGTTACCTTTACAATCAAAGGAACAGAATCTGAATTCTCACTTGGATATTTATGACATATGTGATGGCCAAGTTATTCAACTTCTCTAGGTCTTGAGGCTTTTTCCTTATTTTTGTTTTTGATTCATCTAAAATCTGAAATTGATTCCATTTTCCTGAATCAACAACCTATGATGTGACCAATGTTAAAACAGATGAGTCTATAATCTAAGACTCTTTATTCCCAGACTTGCATTCTTTCCACCCCAGTGTGTTGTCTTACAACGACAGTGGCACTGTGACTGTGGGGTTCTATAGGATTTGAAAGGATGATAATAATCAACATCTCTATTAGGTCACTAACATGTTCACTTTTGAAAATAATATGTCTTTGGTTTCCATTTTCCATTCAAGCCTCTTAATAATCCTAGAAAGCAAAACAAGAGCAGAGCAATTCCCAACTGAATTGAATATTTGTTGCTCTGAGAAAAGAATCCAACCCTTGGTGGTATTGATAATAACTGAATGAATAGCAAAAGGGTTGAGGGATTATAAATCAAGCTCTAACACCATTTGTATGTGATTTCAAACTAGGTGTGGTATTATTTTTCCTTTTCATTTAGTTGCATTTTTATTTCATTGAATTTTCTTTTTCAGTCCTCTACCACCCCCAACTTATGGCCCAAATAAGAGACCATTTCAGGCAGTACAGCAAATGTGTATATTCTGGAGAAGTGGATGGCAGGCTCTCAGACTTGAGGCTAGTGATGTTTTCCTGAATTATGGTTAGTGGCCAGTTGAAGTTGCTTGTGGTTATCCTGGGTGATGCTAAATAATGTGTCAGTGATGCTTTCAAAACTTTGGAAAGACTTGATCTTGGTGGACTCTATTATTATAGGGACTTTCCAAGTGGTTTATATATAGAATAGATATTTTGGATCTGAGTCTAATATGAAGGTGCATAATTTTTTATAATCCAATTTTATCATAATAGACCATTTGACCCTCCCAAAAGTAGAAATTCCTTGTATATGATTATTTTTGTTTAATAATACTTAGAGTGGGATATTTGGGTCCAGAGCCAAGATGGCAGAGTATAAGCAGGGAAGCTTAAAACCACCATGAGAATCTCCTCCAACCAATCTTAAAATAACATCACAAAATGAATGCAGAAATGAAATAACCAACAAAGAGACAGAGTGAAGCAACTTTTAAGAAGAGAAAATCGTAAAAGGTAGGCAGAGAACATCTGGGGTACTGGAATGAAGGCTACTGGAAGGAAAGAGGGACAAGCCAAGAACAAGCCACACCTCCCACCCTACATCCATGGTACCAGGTTCTGAACCTGAGGCCAAGGCAGTATCCAGATCTGGAGACTCTACCTGGACAGATAGAGTCCAAGCCAAAGTACACCCCTTGAGGCTCCAAGCAAACCTACATTGAGGTCCAGAATTCCAGTCCAGGACAGCTTATGCTGAAGCAGACTGATCTGTGTGGTCTCAGAGGAAGGCAAGGAGTCTCAGCCAGGGTCTGTGGCAAGGACATAGATTCCAGTTTAGGATAGTTGGTGGATGCAAGACTGGGCCCCTTGAGCATCTCATCAAATGTTCTAAGGCAGGACAGTCTGTTATATGTATGACCTAATCAAGCCCAGAATGAGACCAAAAACTTCACCCAAGCTTGGGGCTAGAATGTCAGCTGTGCCTGATTTGGTCGAGCCCACAGTGAAACCAAAATCTTCACCCAAACCCAAGGTGAAAACTCAAGTGTTAATTGAATTAGCAGCAGGAGATGGCTCTCAGAGTTCCCAACTTCAGGCCATAATATCACCTTGGTAGAACTGAAACTGGCAGAAACCCAAAAATAAAGCTCAGGGTAGCATCAAAGAAAGACTGAAGCTTAAGAGAGTATCCTAACCTCCCAGAGAACAGAGCCTACCTAACCATTGAGGATTTTTATTGAGACAAAGAGCAAGACAGACACAAAAGGGGACAGTTAAAGCAAAACTAACACACATAAAGTCAAAAAGAAAAATATGAATTGGACACAGATTCTGGAAGAGTTCAAATAGGATTTAAAAATAATTAAGGCAGAAGAAAAATGGGGAGAGAAAATGTACAGAGTGCAAGAAGAAATGGACCAAATGAAAACAGAGACTCAAAAGCTAATAGAGGAAAATTATTTCCTAAAAATTAGTTTTCAGCAACTAAAAGCTAATGATTTCATGAGATATCAAGAAGTAATAAAACAAAATAAAAAATGGGGAAAAAAGAAAAAAAATGAAATATTTCATTGAAAACTAAAACAAATGACCTGAAAAATAGATCTGGAAGAGACAATTTAAGAATTATTGGACTACCTGAAAGCCATGATTTAAAATCCTCAAACAATAACTTCCATGAATATAATAGCTAAATTCAAGAGCACCCAAATCAAGGAGAAAATATTGCTAGCAGTCAGAAAGAAACAATTGAAATACCTTGGAACTGCAATCAGGGTCACACAGGGCTGAATAGTTTCCAACTTAAAGGAACAGAAGGCATAGAATATGATAGTAAGGAAGGTGAAAGACTAGACACCTGTCCAGCAAAACTGAACAGATTCTTTCAAGGGGGAAATGGTCATTCAATAAAATAGGAGATGTTCAAGCATCCCTGAGGAAAAAACAGACCTAAACAAGAAAATATGAAGTCCAAACATGAGACCCAAGAGAAGCCTAAGAAGGTAAATAAGAAAGAGAAAATTTAAGGGACTCAATAAGGTCAAACTGTATGTATTCCTACAGGGAAAGAAAAAATCTGTAAATTTTAAATATTATTCTTTGTAATAGAGCAGATATAATGGTGATGAAATACTATTGAGCTATAAGGAATGATGAATTGCTTGATTTTTATAAGAACTGGAAAGATCTACATTAATTGATATGGAGTGAAATAAGCAGAACCAGGAGAACATTATATACAGTGACTGAAACACTATGGGATGATCAAATGTGATTGAGAACTACTAAAAGCAATGCAATGATCTAGGACAATGCTGAGCGACTTATGAGAAAGAATACTATTCATATCTGGAGAAAGACCTATGGGAGTAAAAATCCTGAAGAAAACAGATGATATATCATTTGTTTATATGAGTATATGATTTGGAGTTTGGGTTTTAAAAGATTATTACAAAAATGAATAATGTGGAAATAGGATTTGAGTGATAATATATGTATAACCCAGTGAAATTGTTTGTCAAGTCTGAGAGGAGGCAGTGAAGAGAGGAGGGAGAAAATAAGAACCATGTAGCCATAGAAAAAAATAAAATACCACTAATAAGATACTTGTTTTGGACACTAAGATGCTTTTTAACAACATCCAATATTCCTTATCCAGGAAAATCTCTCACTCAACATACTGGGAATGCTATTTATACCATATGGATCAAAACTCTCTACAGAAGAATTGGTGGAGGGGAGATTATTGATGTCAGACCTGTTTGTGTTCGTAGCTGTTCTTGCATGAAAGTACATTGGAAGCCCTCAAAGGCCATATCTGTTTTCCATATTGTATGGCATTTGGCACCAATATTTGGCCATCTTTGGAAAAATCTCCTGCGTTCTCACCCAAAGGTGGTAATGCAATGTGGGTCTGTGCCTATGAATTCTGTCCTTCCTGGACCAAATTTCTTTACAATAGGAGTGATTATAATTCAAAAATTTCAAAACTTGGAATAACTGTGTTCACCCCAGATGATTTGAGTAATCTGTAATCCTTTCCTTACCAAGAAGCAGAGTTTTAAATTTGTCTGTACATTATCTTTTTTTTTTCTAACTAGAACTAATATTTCATTTGCAGAAGTAATTCCTGATGAGGAAACTTCCTCAACCAAAATAGATTGACTGAATGCTCTATAACATAGTTTTAGATAATGTTTGGGTCAATGAGAGGTTAAATTTCCAAGATCACAAGGAATGTTTCAAAGAGGAGACTGAACCTAGTTCTTCCTGCATCTAAGTCTGACTCTATACAGTACCTCTCCATGTGTCTTTTCAGAAGTATTTTATGAGTGTCTAAAACAGACCTATAATAAATTCTGATAGTTCTCTTTATTTCCTCTTAATATTCCTCCCCATACCATTTTTGGAATATTCCCATTCCTGCAGAGGATGCCACCATATTTCCAGGATCCCAGATTCAAAAGTTTGTCATTATCCTTGACTTCTCACTCTCTCACTGCACACGCCCAATCATTTGCCAAACCTTAAACTCTCTACTTCTACCTTATTTCTCTTCTGGCTACCCAGATAAATGCCTTAGTTCATGACTTCATCACTTTTTACCTGTGTGATTTAGATAGTTTCCTAATTGACTTTCTTCCTTAATTCAATATATCTTTCACTTAGTTGGCAAAATGATTTTCAACACAGATCTGGCCAAATCACTTATCTATTTAGCAAACTTTAGAGACTCTGTATTGCCTCTAAGAAAAAAAATCGAAATTACTTTGTCTTTTAAGGTTTTTCTAAACCTATCTTTTCCTAGCAGACTTTTTAAGCTTCCTTATCTAATATTCTGTTCCTATATTGTACAGTTAACCAAAAATGATGTTTCTTACAAAAGGCACTCCATATCTCAAATATGAGCCTTTGAATTGGCCATTCCAAATCTGTAAGACATTCCCTCCTTATCTCATCTGCTCTGCTACAAAGAATTATGTTTAGAATTGAAGATATCTTTTTTCCATGTAGGAATACATCTCTGCCTTCCTCTAAGGCTCAAGTCTCACACCACCTTCTAGATGAAGCCTTTCTGACACTCACCCATTGTTAATATTCCCACTCTAAACAAATATGTTCTTTATTATGTATTTAGTATGTATATACTTATATGTGTGCATCTTGCCTCCCCAAATAGAACATAAAATTCTTGCATTTTCATTTTAGTCTTTGTATTCACCAACCCTAACATGGAAGCTCGGCAGCTAAGTGGCACAGTGGAGAAAGCATTTAACTTGGATAAGGAAATCCTGAGTTCAAAACCGTCCTTAGACTCTTACTAGGGCAACTCTGGGAAAAACCTCTCTTGACCTCATTTTATTCATCTGTAAAATAAGGATAATAATAGCATCTACCTCCTAGGGTTGTTATGAGGATCAAATCAGATATTTGTAAAGAGCTTTGCAGAACTTAAAGTGCTAAATATTAATATTACCTGATATGTAGGCAATTAAGAAGGCACTTAATAAATACTTATTGATTGAATTATACTTTATTGTGAATTTATCTTAGTCTTTTTTCATTTTAGTAATTCTTTAAACCTTCTCTTGAAGTGAGCAAAAATTAATTTTTTATTATGCTGCATATAACTCATCATGACAAGTCCTGAACTCTGGAGGATGATAAAGATAAAACACAAACTCACACCAGTTCTGTTCAGCTGGAAAGACTGAGTATAGGCCAGTGTCTATTTAAAAAGAATCCACAGAGGGGATGTTGGCCACTTTCTTCTCTTAGATATTTTCTCTACCATGGGTTCTTATAATGCTATTCTTTCTTAGTTCTCCATTTTGTCTGACTGTTCTTATTTCCTTTGATAGATTATATATATATATATATATATATATATATATATATATATATATATATATAGAGAGAGAGAGAGAGAGAGAGAGAGAGAGAGAGAGAGAGAGATTGAAGGAAGTCCAAATTGAAGCCTTAACTGTCTGTCTCTCTTTTCTCATAATTTTGGCTTACAGTTATTAAGCAGCTCAAATATTTGGTCATCCTATCATGTTCTAAGTCTAATGTTTTTCTTAGCTTTCCAAAGTGTTTTTAAAAATTTCTTGAGCTTATCAGATTCTAAGGACCTAGGGAGCAACTGAGCCATTAGTAGAAAGCTTATAATATCCTGCTATTTTTGTACATTTCTGGATAAGGCAGAGTCAATGAGAGAGGCAGAATGGAAAAGGAACTAGTGGCTTTTCACTTCTAGAAATTCTGCTTAGGGTCCTGGTGGTGTAGAAACGTAACAAATCTACTCAGTTGAATTTGTCTCACCTAGGTCACCATGAATGGTTCTTTAATTCCTCTTTGTATTTTTAAGTATAGTTTATTTAGCTTAGGAGAACATCCATATACTCTAAAATGTTAGTGAACATTTAAGGAGTACCCCCTGGAACCTTATTAGCCTTCAAAATATCATCTATCCTACTTGCACTTCAGCAGTGCCTTCTGCCCTTAGACTCTTCCAATTGGAAGGAAGAGTAGAAAGCTCTTCGTAAAACTTCTATTTAAGAAGGCTGCCCATCTCTTCATTTCCTACCTGGCTGCACTACTTTGAACTTCTCTATCAGGTCCTACCTAACTCCCCACTTTCCCTCCATGTGTTTTCCAGCTCCCTTTTAGGTGTTAACTTCCCCATTATAATATAAGCTTCTTGAGAGCAGTGTCTGCTTTGTATCAGAAATGTGCTAAAGGCTGGGGATATAAAGATAGGCCTTAACACTCTCTTCCCTTATGGAGCTCACAATCTAATTAAAGAAGAAAACAAATAAACAAACATAAACAAGCTAGATATGTGCAGGATGCCATTCATGGAAGGAATGGACTAGAATTAAAAGGGATTGGTTGAATACCTTCCTATAGAAGGTAATATTTCAGTTGTAACTTGAAGGAAACCAAGTAACCTAGAAGGGAAAGCATTCCAAGTTTGGGAGACAGCCAGAAAAAAATGCCAGAAGCTGAGATGGATTGTCTAATTAATAAATATAATTTAAGGTATTCACAGATATGAATTAGTTTCTAATCCATGTTTAGGAGGCCAAGTACACACCTTTAAATCAAGACATCTGTTGTAAGCTTATAGAATCTTAGATTTAGTCTTAATAGGGACTTAAAAAACCATCTAGCCTATCACTCTCATAAAAATAAATGGGGAAACTGAGGCTCAGAAAGATTAAGTGACGTATCTAAGGTCATACATGTAGAAAGGGGCAAAGCTGAAATTTAAACCCCAACTCTTTAACTCCAAACAATTACTCTCCTCTCTCCCTCACATTTCTTCTTAATTCTACCATGCTGGAAGAGCACCCTTCCCCTACACAAGGAAGGAGGCAGATTGTAAGACCTGGTTTATTATTTATCATGACATAGCACATTAGTGTGCTTTCACTTGAAGTAGGACAGCAGCTGGAAAGAAGGATTACTTTAGTAATTCTTTTCCCAAGGGAGCGTTGAAATGCCTATATAAGAAGTGATTTCAGAAAGAGGATTCAAGGTCCTTAGGGATCCATCTCCTTCTTGCAAAACTATGAATAAAGAATTGCCTTATTTCCAGCAAAAAAAATTCTGACTAGTTCTTTCTCCACAAGAAATAGACACTCAGAGACTGAATATGCCCTTGTAGACAAACCTCAAACACATTTCCAAGTTTATTTAAGTGTTGTTGACCCTTTGAACTCCTAGATAACTAGATGAATTAAAAGGAGCAAATCTTAAAAGAAAAAAAAATAAATGCCATAACCTGACTGGGCTTGAAACCAAAGTTTGAAGCTATGCATAAGATGCACTTTGTACTTTACACTTTGAAAGGACTATTTCTGCAGATAATGCTATGATGGAAACAGAAAAGTCTGGGTTGTTAATACTGATGGCCCCATCAACCCAGCATCTTCCTGGTTACCAAAAACTTGTGGTCTTTTTTTTCCTAAAGGGCTGGTGAGAAGTATAAATTGTTGGTTTTTTCTGTGTATCATACCTCTCTACCATACTGACAATAAATCAAGATTGCTAGAGAATTCACCACATCCCCTTTCTGTCTGGGCTTATGGGGCTGCTTCCTTTAATTCACCGGATAGATGCCTGTGGTTTGGGAGCCATTGGTTGTTCCACTCTTTGTGCCACCTGCATGCGGTTAGCTAATGGCTGGGGTGCCTGCCTGAGGTATGTGGCTGTGGACTGATCCAAACCTTTTACCTGTCTCTGAAGGCTCATCTGAAATCTTTTTTTTTTCTGAGATGTGAACGTTCCTGTGATTTGAGTCATGCAGTGACATTTTTCCCCCAACATGCAGGAAATTTTCTTTGCCAAGAGCACATAACTTGGCCAATGGAAGCTTCCTAGGCTCATAGCAACTTTACCACCCACCTATCATGGATTCTCCAAGATAAAGTTTACAGTAGTACAGTCTGAGCTTTGGAAATATCACCAGTGTTTGTGAACTCAAGGCAGGTTACTTTGGCAGTCAGTCAGCCAGCCAGTATTTGAGTAGAGTTCATTGGGGTGAAAGGGATGAACTAGTTAATAATCATTCTACATCACTATAGCTGTGCCCACCTGTACGTAGTCATGAACATGAAGTGAGGAAAAGAAGAGAGGGGTGAGAAATCACTGTATAATCTCTAAATTTAGGTTTTTAAATATCAAGTGCCCAATAACAGCAGACTGAAAAGAAGAATCTTCCTCTTTTAAGGTATTAAAGAAAAAAGAGGCAACAGAAGCTCCACTTGAGGATCAAATGATCTCTAATTGGTGATTGGAGCTTTCCCCCTCTGTGTGGATGAGATCCAGTCACTAAAAGAAAATGCTTTAGAACCTGACTTCTGTCAACTGGACAAGAAATACTAATATCTAGATCAATATAATACTACCAATTAAAAAATAAAGGAAGTCTGCTATTTTTCTACATTTTGCAGATTAATAGCTATATGGGAAAAGTGGAGAATGGAAGAAGAGAAAATGAAGGGAATATGTTCCAAGCACTGTTTTATATGCTTTCAAATGTTTATTTCATAACATTATTATTTTTTAAACTCTTACTCTCTGCCTTTTTTCAAATGTCAAGATGTGGAAGAGCTCTCTCTTTCTCTCTCTCTCTCTCTCTCTCTCTCTCTCACTCTGTTTCTCTCTGATTCTGTCTATTCATCTGTTTATCTGTCTGTCTTTCTCTCTATAAAAAGATATAGATACATGTATATAACATGATTCATGTTCTTTCCCTCCCTTTGTCCCTCCCCACTCCCATAGCCAAAGAGCAATTACACTGGGTTTTACATGTATCATTGATCAAAACCTATTTCCATATTATTAATATTTGTAATAGAATGATTGTTTAGAGTATACATCCCCAATCATATCCTCATTGGGCCATTTGATCAAGCAATTCTTTTTCTTCTGTGTTTCTATTCCCACGGTTCTTTCTCTGGATGCAGATAGCGTTCTTTCTCATAAATTCCTCAGAATTGTCCTGGATCATTACATTGCTGCTAGTAGAGAAATTAATTACATTCGATTGTGCCACAGTGTATCCATCTCTTTATACAATGTTCTCCTGATTCTGCTTTTTTTGCTGTGCATCTTTTGAAAGTCCGATCAGTAGTCTCTCAAAGCCGAGGGTCATTTTCTGCCTGGGTGGGGTGGTTTAAACAAATAATGAATGGGAGACAGCTTAAATGCTCAGACCTGGAGCTCAGGTATCACAAAGCTATTCCACCTGGCTCAGGGTTTGTGTTTATTATATAGCTCAGTGGGTACATACTTTTCTGGCACACAATCTTTTTTCAATAATACATGATCTTCTATAGATAATTGAATACATCACACATTAACAAATTGCTTAATCCAACATTCTGAGATCATATACCCTGTTGCTACAACAGAAAAATATGTGATAGAGATAAATGACATAGGCAGGGTCAGTTCCCCCTGACCTGTGGGATAAGCAGCTAAGAGAATCATTGTTGCTTTTGATCAGCTTTCACAATCAATCATAATTACTTAGGAGATGGGTAACAAAACATTTTGCAGCTAGGCATGGGGTTAAAGGGTGATTTAAAACAGACCAGAATCAGTAATTTTCCCAAATTCCAAGTTACTTTTTCTCTATTTCATTAAGGAACCTTAGCAACATTGTCTGGTTATTGTACACAAACATATGTAGTGAAGTCAGTAGATTGTGTTTTAAAGGAGTGATTGATGTACCTGTCCTGCTTGGCCTGCAATGAATGTAGAGAATATGAATATAACTTTGCTAAAGGAAAGAAAGGAGGAGGGGGTAGTGAGTGCATGGAATTCTTTAGGTTTTAATTCTGTGAATATGATCTAAAGGGTAATATTCTGGGGGGATTAAAATGGGGCAAATGTGTAAATCCTGTGAGTATTTGCTCTCATATCACTTTTCCTGTAACTAGGGAGAGAACAACAATCATAGCCAATACTAGGGGAAGTTAGTGGGATAAGTCGCATAGAGAGTGTTCAGTGAATGTCTCATCTTTCCTAGGGACTGCCTTGCAGTCCTCAGTTTACAGTTGTGACCATGTCAGACAGTGTGGTCTTTGATGGCTCCCAGCATGCAACAATTTTTGGAGGTCTTTCTAGTTCAGAGGGAATTCCTCCAGTTTCCTTTCAGCACAATAGTATTTCATCATCAACAGATATCACAATTTGTTCAGTCAATGCACAATTGAAGGACATCCCCTCATTTTCCAATTTTTGGCCACCACAAAGGGAGTGGCTATAAATATTTTTGTACAATTCTTTTTTTCCCCCTTATTATCTTGTTGGGGTATAAACCCAGTAGTAGTATGACTGGATCAAAGGGCAGGCCGTCTTTTAAAGCCCTTTGGGCATAGGTCCAAATTGCCTTCCAGAATGTCTAGATCAATTCACAACTCTACCAGCAGCGCATTAATGTCCCAGTTTTGCCACATCCCATCCAACATTTGTTACTTTCCTTTTCTGTCATATTAGCCAATCAGCTACCTGTGAGGTGGTATCTCAGAGTTATATTGATTTGCATTACTCTAATTATAAGAGATTTAGAACACTTTTTCATATGCTTATTGATAGTTTTGATTTCTTTATCTGAAAACTGCCTATTCATGTCCCTTGCCCATTTATCAATTGGGGAATGGCTTGATTTTTTTGTACAAATGATTTAGCTCCTTATAAATTTGAGTAATTAGACCTTTGTCAGAGGTCTTTGTTATGAAGATTTTCCCCCCAATATGTTGCTTCCCTTCTAATTTTGGTTGCATTGGTTTAGTTTGTACAAAAACTTTAAATTTAATGTAATCAAAATTATTTCTTTTACATTTTATAATATTCTCTACTGCTTGCTTTTACTTAAAATTTTCCTTTCCTATAGATCTGACAGGTAAACTATTCTATGTTCACCTAATTTACTTATAGTTTCCTTCTTTATATGCAAATCATTTACCCATTCTGAATTTATCTTGGTGTAGGGTGTGATATGTTAATCTAACCCTAATCTATCCCATACTGTTTTCCAATTTTTCTCAGCAGTTTTTTTTTCAAATACTAGGTTTTTATTCCAACAGCTGGGATCTTTGGGTTTATCATACACTATCTTGCTGAGGTCATTTACCACAAGTCTATTCCACTGATCCTCCCTTCTGTCTCTTAGCCAGTACCATATTGTTTTGATGACCATTTCTTTATAGTATAGTTTAAGACCTGGTACTGCTAGGCCCCCCTCCTTCACATTTTTTTCATTATTTCCCTTGATATTCTTGATCTTTTGTTTTTCCAAATAAACTTTGTTATAATTATTTCCAATTCAGTAAAAATGTCCCTTGGTAGTTTGATAGTTATGACACTGAATAAGTAAATTGATTTGGGTAGGGTTGTCATTTTTATTATGTTAGCTTGTCATAGCCATGAGCAATTAATGTTTTTTCCTAATTGATTAGATCTAGTTTTAATTGTGTGGAAAGTGGTTTGTAGGGGTGTCATATAGTTCTTGTTTTTGTCTTGACAAATAGATTCCTAAATATTTTATATTATCTTGGGTGATTTTAATTGGAATTTTTCTTTCTAAATCTTCCTGCTGAGATGTGTTGGAAATATATATAAATGCTGATTATTTCTGTGGGTTTGTTTTTTATCCTGAAACTTTACTAAAATTGTTCATTATTTCCACTGGCTTTTTAGTGGATTCTTTAGGATTCTTTAAGCAGGCCATCATATCATCTTCAAAGAATGATAGTTTAGTCACCTCATTGCCTATGTTAATACCTTCAATTTCTTTTTCTTCTCTGATTGCTACTGTTAGTGTTTCTAGTACAATGTTAAATAATAGAGGTAATAATGGCCATCTTTGTTTCACTCCTCATCTTCTTGGTAATGCTTCTAATTTATCCCCATTGAAAATGATGCTTGCTTATGGTTTTAAATATATGCTATTTATTATTTTTTAGAAAAGGTCCTTCTATTACTATACTTTCTATCGTTTTCAGTAGGAATGAATGTTGCATTTTGTCAAAAGCTTTTTCTGCATCTGCATCTCAATGCATCTGCATTGAGATAATCATGTGATTTCTGTTGGTTTGCTTGTTGATATGGTCAATTATGTGGATGGTTTCCCTAATATTAAACCATCCTTGCTTTTCTAGTATAATTCCAACCTGATCATAGTGAATAATCCTCATTATCACTTACTGGAGTCTTTTTGCTAGTATTATATTTAATATTTTTGCATCTATGTTCATTAGGAGATTGGTCTATAGTTTTCTTTCTCTGTTTTTGGTCTGCCTGGCTTTGGAATCAGTACCATATTTGTGACATAAAAGGAGAACTACTTTTTTGCTTATTTTGTCTAAGAGTTTATATAGTATTTGGGGTTAGTTGTTCTTTAAATGTTTTATAGAATTCACTTGTGAATACATCTGGTCTTGGGGAATTTTTCTTAGCACATTCTTTAATTGATTGTTCAATTTCTTTTTCTGATATGGAATTATTTAAGTATTCTATTTCTTCTTCTGTTAATTGAGGCAATTTATATTTTTGTAAATAATCATCCATATCACTTAGATTGCCATATTTATTGCCATATATTTTACAAAATATTTCTTAATAATTGCCTTAATTTCCTCTTCATTAGAAGTGATATCATCCATTTCATTTGATATTGTTAATTTGGTTTTCTTCTTTCCTTTTTTCATTAGATTAACCAGTACATTATCTATTATATTTGATTTTTTAAAGTACCAGGTTCTAGTCTTACTCATTAATTCAATAGTTCTTTGACTTTCAATTTTATGAATTTCTCCTTTAATTTTTAGGATCTCTAATTTAGTTTTCATCTGGGGATTTTTTATTTGTACACTTTCTAGTTTATTTGTTTTTTTTAAATTAGCATGCCCAATTCATTGACCTCTTCTCTCCCTGACTTTTTAATATGTGCACTCAGGGATAGAAATTTCCCCCTGAGTATTGCTTTGGCTGCATCCCATATATTTTGATATGGTGTCTCCTAATTGTCATTCTATTCAATGAAATTATTAATTGTGTCTATGATTTGTTCTTTAACCAACCAATTTTGGAGAATCATATTATTTAATTTCCAATTAATTATCGATTTGCTTCTTCATGTACCCTTAGTATTTATCATTTTTAATACATCATGATCTGAAAAAATTGCATTTATTATTCTTCCTCTTTTGCATTTGTTTGCCATGTTTTTATGTGCCAGTACATGGCCAATCTTTTTGAATATGCCATGTGCTGCTGAAAACAAGGTGTATTCCTTTTTGTCCCTATTTCTTTTTCTCCATATATCTATTAACTCTAATTTTTCTAAGATTTCATTCTCATCACTTACCTCTTTCTTATTTATTTTTTGGTTTGATTTATCTATATCTGACAGGGGAAGTTTCAAGTCTCCCACTATTATAGTTTTATATCTATTTCCTTCTTAAGCTTCAGTAGTTTCGTCTTTAAAAAATTGGGTACTATAGTATTTGGTGCATACATGTTGAGTATTACTATTTCCTCATTGTTTATATTGCCTTTTATCAGGATGTAATTACCTTCCCTATCTCTTTGAATGAGATCTATTTTTACTTTGGCTTTGTCAGATATCATAATTGTGACTCCTGCCTTCTTTTTCTCAGTAGATGACCAATAGATTTTGCTCTAGCCTTTTACCTTCATCCTGTGTATATCTACCTGCCTCATGTGTGTTTCTTGTAGACAACATATGGTAGGATTTGGGTTTTTAATCCACTCTGATATTTGCTTCCATTTTATGGGTGAGTTCATCCCATTCACATTCAGAGTTATGATTACCACCTCCGTATTCCCTATTATTTTGATTTCCTCCCCTAGTCCTACCCTTCCTTCTTATATTAGTTCCTTCTATACCACATTTTTTTTGCTTTTACTCAGTCCCTCTAATCCCCACCCTTATTTTACTTCCCTTCTCACCCCTCCCTTCTTATTCCCCTTTTATTTTTCTTTAGATTCTACTAAATTCCCTCCCTCTTCTCTTTCCTTCCCTCCCCACCCCACTCCCCTCTTGGTTTTTCCCTTTAAACTTCCCTTTAGGGTAAGATAGAATTCAATAACCCAATGGCTCTGGTTGTTCTTCCCTCTCAGAGTTGATTCCACTGAGAATAGGGGTTAAGTATTACCTATTAGCACTCTCTTCCTCTCCTTTTAATAGTATTCTTCCCCTCTCCCTCCCATGCACCTCTTTATGTAGTATAATTTATCCTATTTTTCTTATTCCTTAAGTTTCTCTTGGTGCCATCTTCTATCCCCCTCTTTCTTTTTTTTACATATCATCTTAAACCACTTATTACCACCTCCACTACTTATGAATAAATCTTCTAACTGCTATGATAGTTTATACAGTTTTTGAGAGTTACAAATATCATTTTACTTCATTTTCTTCTGGAAAGTTTTTCTAGTATAAGTAAATTTTGTTTTCTTTCAGAACATGATGAACATTGAAATATGTATTTAATGATAGTATGTGTATGACATTGCCTGCCATCTCAGGAAGGATTGTAAAGAGGGAGGGAGGGAAAGAACAGGAATTGGAAATTTTCAGAAAAAAAATTCATTAAATTATTAAAAATTGTATCTACATGTAACCTAGAAAAGTATTATAAAATTTTTAAAGATAAATAGATAATTTTCATTATATGAAATTAAAAAGCTTTTTTTCCACAAAAAATTGCAGTAGATACAAATATAGAACATGAATTTAATAGAATATTTTTGCATTTGAAGTGACACAAAATGGGGAAAGCAGAGCTGTTTTGTTTGTTTGTTTTTCTTTTTTTAATATTTTAATTTATTTTTATTTGGTCAATTTCAAACATTATTCCTTGGTTACAAAAATCATATTCTATTCCTCCTTCCCCTCCCCCTGCCTTTCCTGTAGTGGACACCCAATTCCACTGGGTAATGTTTGTTAGTTTTTCCATCAGCTTTATTTATTGCTTAATTAATTTACATCAGCCCCATGGCTGGGCTGGACTGCCTTCTTTTCACACCCACCATTAACAACACTGGTTCTTACCCTGCCAGGGGAAGGACAGGGTTAGACCAGCTTCCTCTCACCTGACTGACTGTCCTGGGCCTCCCAAGGGTCCTCCTCCCTGTCAGGTCCACCACATCCTGCCACTGAGAATCTCCAGAGGCCAACAGCTGGTCTATCCAGCTCATTAGGGAAAAAAGTAAACTTGAGTCTGGAAATGATTACTACTAAGGCAATATAAATGAAAAAGAACAACTACCATAAAACAATCTAAGTGAATGTTACAAAATTATAAGGACCAATCTTTATCTCAACAAAGAAAAAGAAAAGAAAATTGGTCACTAAGTCAGAAAGCATAGTCAACTAAATAGAACATAAAATAATTGACTAATTTCTCTGAAGTTGTCTTTCTTCACTTCTTTGGGGAATCTGTGAACCTTTCTCCGAGACTTTCTTGGGATGGAGAAGAAAAGATCTTGTGTGGTCATCAGCAGATATAGGTTGCACAGGTGATATCTAGGTAAGACTAAACCTGAGTCTCAGACCTCTAGCTGCCTATTCCATAGTGTCTTTCTTTTTCTAGTTATGGAAAACAAAAGAGAAAACTTGAGAGGTAATTTTTTTTAAAAGTATTCTGCTATATGTTTTATTTTCTGATCTTAAGTGACTGAACAGCAATGATGACAATAGGACTCTCTGAGCCCAGTGGCTAGAATTCAAGATATCTTAACTTCTTTAGCCAGAACTTAGTGACATAGTTTTCTAGAACAACACCCTTCTCAAAAAAAGATTACCACTGCCAGGAAGATGAGTCAAAACCATTCCCTAGTTTGCCAGGAGATATGGACTTTGAGAGAATTACTCAGAAACTTAGATCAAAGGTAAAGGTAAAATGGCAGGTTAGTAGTTACACTAAATATTTCATGTTCTGCTGTTTTAAGTTGCAACATTCCAAGATAGTATAATAGAGGTTGAGGGTTATTGTTTTGTGTTTGAAGTCTTTCCCAATTCATATTACTGAATCCTTTGTGTTTTAAATTCTTCATCTCTTTGGAGGAAAAAAATAGGTATCCTTTAACTGTTCTTCATTGTTAATTTAGTACTTTTCTAAACCCTTTTGAGAAGACCCAAAATTTGAGCCAAACTTAAGTTTTGTTGAAATGCCTTTCTCCAAGGTTCTTAAGGGTTAAGACATAAAGAGCCAGAGATGGGGGAAAAATCTCAACCCCATTTTATTGAGGCCAGGTTCGTCTAGTGTTAAACCCAATCCACGTGAATCTAGAAGGGTAGGGCATTGAATGGAAACTAGTTTCTCCCAACTGTACTAGGCCAATAGTGTAAAACTGCATCTATCACCACACACATGGATACAACTGTAGCATCCTTAATCTTTTTGTTCCTTTATCAACAATAATGAATATCATTATAATTAACTTAGAAAGGAAGTAGTGAAAGAGATTGAAAGCCTTCTAGTTCATTTGTAGGTTTCTTTTATTTCTCTTCACAAGAGATAGCTGAAGGGTTAATCTATTTTTATATTTCCACAAGATGAGCTAAATATAAGCTGTCCAGAAAAATATTTCCTATTTTTGGCCTTGTCTCATTTTGACTCCTTAAAGTACATTGATGCTAAATACAGTCTGAATTTGCAAACAAGTCAAAATGTCTCTATAGGGTCTAGTTCACACATTGCTTCAGCTAGTTTTCACAAAAACCTTTGAACAAACAGCACTGGCTCATATCATATTTAATGGAGGAGGTAAGCAGCCAGCCTGGGAAGCCAGCCTTCCTTCTACATGGGAAGCTGCTATCTGAATGCACCTCAGCATTCTTGTGCTGTTATTTATTAGTTCCTACATTTATTGCCTTTTCAAAACTAGAAAATACTAGTGAAATTTAAAACAGCTTAATTAAACTTCAGATGTGCGGTTTCGATAAGCCTGGCATGGATCCAGGACATTCCAAGATTCTCAAATAGCATAATCTAATTAATTTTTTTTTTCAAGAACACAGAGGTCATAAACATACAGTAATTTGAAACACTTAGTATCCTGCCAGCTGGCATCCTCTCCTTTCTCCTTCTCTGCACCAAATTTTCTCTTCCATTTGCATAGTGCTGGAGATCTCCTCACTCTGGTAGATTGTATTATGTTACACCGTATTCAGCTGAGGTATTTTTTAATGAACTAATTACATGTTAGTTAATAATAGAACATTGCTTCAGCAGCCAACTGCTAAATATCACTTTTAAAGAAAATACTTCGATCTCTAAGGAATGTTTGAGAAAAGACTTGGCCTCTGAAAACATTCTGTTTAGCCAGAAGTGAGTTATAAATAACTTGAAAATAATATATGTGGGTATATAGAAATGTAATAATAAAAATAATGATATAAACAGAAGATATTCTTTTTCTACTGATCAATGTTTTTGGAAGTTAGTGTTCATTTATTCTGTTAATATAATAATTTGTCAACAGAGCAAATGCTAGGTCCACAGGAATCAAGTCCATTGAAGTCTTAGGGATGTGGCACAATGAACTGTTTTGTGACCCAAAATAGTAGATGACCATTATAATATTCATCCTCAAATTTAGACCTTAAGTTGAATCAAATAGAATTCATTTGGAATGAAGTATTTGTTCATGCTGACCATTCCCTTCATTATTTCTCAGATTCCTATCATCTTTATTCTCTGCCTTTGTTTCTAGAATGACTAAACTTATTAACAGGTTTTTTCCAAGGTATGTGCTTCATCTCCTGGATCATTTAAGTTTTCTGTCTTCATATTCTTTCCATTATGTTTTTTTTAAATGAGTCAACCAGAGCCTCACAAGTTCCTCTTTCTTCCTTCCTTACCTTTTCCCTTCCTTAATCCTCTTTCACCTTTTTTGTTCCCTCTCTTCTTTCTTCCATTTCTCCATCTTTTTTCTCCCTCTTCCCTTCCCTTTCCTTCCCTTCAAATCCTTCCTTTCTTTTTTCCTTTCTTTCTTCTTTATAAAAAAAAACATTTTTGGGGAGGGCAAAATAAGGAAAAAAATATGTCACAGCAACTTCATCCCAGTCTAATCTGTATTCCGATATCCCATTTTTCTACCACAGCAGGGTGCCACGTTTGTGGTGAAGCCCTGCTCACCCCGGCAATATGATGTCATGCAGAGAGTTGTGTTACAAATAGATTTAACAATGCATTGTTGCATTTTATACCCTTAAAAGAAATGCTCCACTCCAGGCAGCCAAACCCAGGATCCATCTGGTAGACATGTTAGTCAATGACCCCAACAGCTCAGCACATTTCTACCTATTGAGATAGAGTAAAAAATGACTCTTACAGCCCTAAAGTTCAGTTTTATAACACAGAGGATGATGTAATTGGTAAGTTTGCTTTTTCTTTATGTCCTCTTTTCTGTCTCTCTTTGTATCTGCCTCTCTCTGTATTTGTATATCTTTTCTCTGCTGATGTCTGTCTCCCCTTTCTCCTTCTTTCTCTCTATCCTTCCTGATGATGTCCTTTTACCCTGCCCCCCCTTCCCTGATATGTGTCTGTCTGTCTGTCTGTATTTGTCTGTCAGTCTGACTCTCCTCAACTTCTTCAAATCTTAACTGTGCTCAAATTCACTTAGGTGGCTAACCAGATATAGATAAATGTACTGGCTAAAAAGCTAAAAGACTCAAAAAATATTCCCTCCCTTCACTTCCCCTCAAAAAAAAAAAAGACCCACAAAGGCTTTCTGGTAAGATGAATTCAAGTATCATATCAAGTATCAGGGAAAGATGGACTTCATTAATTCTTTAGAGTCAGAGGGCAAGAATGAAGGCTGCTGATCTTTGATAGCCAATATATTTGTTGCTCTTTGAAGCTCTTTACCACTTTTTAATTATTGAAGCATACCTTCCTCTAATCTTTCCAGTCATAATTAGCATAATCCCTATAAAGTTTCCTTCTGGGATTGTCAATGCCCTATGTTCTTAGTCAGTCAGGCTCCATCTTCTTTATCTACCATATCCATAATTTGAAAAGTCCTGCAGGTTCTGCCAGGGCTACTTGTCCTTCTGGATCACACAGCACTCTTTGTTCTAGAGTGATCCATGTTTGTCTCATATATTGTAATATGACAACTCACTCTGCAATGACATTGAGAAGTAATTGTATTATGAAGCAGAGGGCCAAAGGGATGCTAGCTTAATCTGTGACTTTATAATGAAGTCATTTATTCTAGGATGCAAAAGTGGGAATATATTTTAGTTAGGTGGGTAATAGGATCATAGCCTTAGAATTACAGAGAACCTTGAAAGCCTAACCTAAAAGTCTAACCCCCTAATTTTACACTTGAGGAAAGTAAGGCCAAAAGGGATTAGGTGACATGCCCACAGTGACATTATTATTAAATGACAGAATTGGGAATTGAACCTGTGTTTTTGGATGACAGTTCTCTTTCCATTATACCAAACTGCTTAGTGGTGCTACATAGTAATTTATTATCATTGTAGTTTTATATTTAAAATAAAATTCAGATTGTTTTTATTTGAAAGAGTGTCAATATCCTTGAAATAGGATAATTGCTAAATGAGAAAAAATAAGCATCTTTGCTCATTTTCTATGCCTGACTTCTAAAACGTGATACAAAATTTCAAAAGAATGAAAGCTTAAGATTGTCTCAGAGAGGGGGCAACTGGGTAGCTCGGTGGATTTAGAGCCAGGCCTAGAGATGGGAGGACCTAGGTTCAAATCTGGCCTCAGACACTTCCCAGCTGTGTGACCTTGGGCAAGTCACTTAACCCCCATTACCTAGCCCTTACCACTCTTCTGCCTTGGAGCCAATACATAGTATTGACTCCAAGACAGAACTTAAGAGTTTAAAAAAAAAAGATTGTTTCAGAGGAATAATGCTATTTAAAACTTAAATTCACTATTTGGCCTGGATTAGAGGTGAATTTTTTCAAGGTCATAGCTGGTTGTTTGTAATCCTATTTTGACCAGTGAAAGCCTTATGTAAGCAAGGCTTTTTGAAACTTTAAAGACAAAATACTCGGAATAAAAAATGAACCGATCGACTCATGATGAAAAATGCTATCCACAGCCATAGAAGGAATTGTCAGAGTAGGAATGAAGCTTGAACCACACCATTTCTCACCTTATTTTCTTCATGAGTTTTTTACTTGCATGTGGAATATTTATGTCTTCTTTCATGACATGAGCAATACAGAAATTTGTATTGCTTGACAAAACTGGAAAAACCTAGCTCAGATTGTTTACTGTCTGGATTGGGGGAGGGATGGAGAAAGAGAATTTGGATAGCAAAAGTTCAGAAAATAATTATTAAAAATTGTTTCTTCATGTAATTTAAAAAAATTAAAGGAATAGATAAAAAGAAACCATCAATTGGTTAAATAAAAGTCTATTGAAATGAAATTCCCCTTTAAAAAAGGATGATTTTGTTTTTCATACATGGTCCAATTTTTCTCTATTACACACTATGTTGAAATGTATTTTTAATGTAAAGTTCAGATAAAATTAATTAATTTTTTGAAGAAATAAAATCTTAAAAGAGATTTTTCCCTTAAAGGGTTTATTAGTCAAAAAAAATCTCTTGAGACAGAATCATGTTTAGTTGCAATCAGGAAAAATAAAAACATTAGAGGTATAGCAATCGGGGTCAATGGTCTTATTTTATTTTATATATAATTGCAATCACATCTCTAACTTTAAGAACAAAAAATCAGGAAGAAAACATTTTATGACATTTTAATTATTATAAATAATTCACATTATGTTTATTATGTCTCTCTTTAAATAAAATATAGGGATATGTTTCATGAGTGCAGGTGGCACCTTTCTATATAACATAGTTTTAAGGTCTTCCTTGAATCTTTAAAGTAGACTTATCCAGTGAACACTAGTCACAATCATACCACTAGACATCAGAACTTGGCTTGTACTACAATCATGTAACCAGAATGTATTAAAGACAAGACTCAAATGAGGGTCTTTTTGATTCTAAGTTCAAATTTCTGTTCAGTCAGCAACATCATTTCTCTCAAATAGAACATATTAATATAGATTTGTATTTAATTTCAGGGATTTGAAATGATTAAAAATTACTACTCCATTTATTGAAAAACTTAATAAATACCTACAAAGCCATGGAGATAAGAGCAGTTTTTGAAGAACAGAAAAGTTTGGCAAAATCACAGACTGAGAGAGGATAATAGTGTATAACAAGGCTGGAAAGATAAGCTTACGCAAGAATAGGAATGACTGAAAAAGCTAGACAGTTGATATTTTTTCCCTAAAGACACGGAGGTTTATTGATTAGGGCAATGACATGAAGGGACAAAACCACTTTGGCACTGATATAGAAGATAGATTAAAGTAGGGAAAGATTTGAGGCAAAGAGATTAATCAGGGTAAAAATCAGGGTGAAAATTGATGAAATCCTGAACTAAGGTCAGGGCTGCGAATGAAAGGTGTCAGAGAAGGAAGATGTGAGGGTAAAAAAGCAGTGGGAAAAATTATCTGAATATTATAGTGAGAGACAGTGAGGGGTTGAAGTTAATACGAAGGTTATACACTTTGGAGACTGGAATAATGTAGGTGTCCTGACAGAAACAGGGAGAGTAAGAACATAGTGAGTTTGATGTACTTTATTATCTATCTTCTGGAACAAAAATTGCTCTCTACTTTTAATCTGAATTAAGTTGTCTTTAAGTATAATTTTATTTGCATTATTACAGTTACTGTGCATATTGTTTTCTTGGTTGTCCACAGGAGTTTTGCCAGTTCACACCAACTCATGAAAGCCAATTGTTTGATTTTGAATGTGAACATTCACATTTCAGAAATCAGCAAATGCTGCAAACCAAGACTTGATTTATAGGGTTTTTTGGTCATCTATCTAGACTTAGAAAAGTGATGAAGAAAATGTTAATAATGAAAATTAAAATTTAAAGTGTGTTAGAGCAGCTAGGTGGCTCAGTAGGCAAAGAGCCAGTCTTGGAGACAGGAGGTCCTGAGTACAAATCTGACCTCAAACACTTCTTAGTTGTGTGACCTTAGGCACTGCACTTAATACCAATTTACAGAAAGAAAAAATGACTTGCACAGAATCACATAGTTAATGAGGATCTGTATGTGGTCAAATTTGAATGCAGGTCTTCCTGCCCCCCCTTTGTGTGTGTGTGTGTGTGTGTGTGTGTGTGTGTGTGTGTTAGAGAGAGAGAGAGAGAGAGAGAGAGAGAGAGAGAGAGAGAGAGAGAGAGAGAGAGAGAGAGAGAGAGAATGCTAAATAGATTTTGAAGTGGGATAATGAAATGAGTTCAGAAAAAATAGTAATATAATTTCAAATTGCAAAATCTTCTTAAAACGTTTTAAATAGTCAAAGTAGCCACCCATAAAAATAAATAAATAAATTGCTTTCATTATTTTTTCCCTGCGATTAAAACTAAAGACCAATTAGTAGAGGACAAAGAATATTAGATTTGTATATTCTTCATGATGCATTTCACCTAGAAGGTTATTCCTTCTCAGTTTCCTTTTCCAGATCATCAACCATGCCTCATCACCCAACTGTATGTGTACCCCAAGATTCTGTCCTGAGTTCTCTATTTTCTCTTTTTCTTTGTGATCTCATAAGATCCCATGAGTTCAATTTTTATATCTATAGAGATATTTACTAGCTGTTGATACATATTGTAGATGTAGCTCCAGTCTACCACCTATGAAACATAACCACCTATACATTGCCCAATGGATATTTTGCAGAGATCTCAAACTTAAAATTTTGAAAATAGAGCTCATTTTCTTTCCCCTAAATTCTATTCTATTTCCTAAATTCCCTTTATTTGGCAAGAGTACCACTATTAGCCAAATTTACAACCTCTGAATCCAGAACTCTTGTTTTTCCTTCACTTATGATATCCTTTCAGTTGCCAATCAATAGATCATATATTAAGTACTTACTACATGCCACATTTTTTCTCCAGAACTGGATAGCATTTTTCATCCTAAGTCCTTCTGAGTTGTCTTAGATCTTTGTATTACTGAGAATAGCTGTCATTCACAGTTGATCATCATACAATATTGCTGTTACTATGTGCAATGTCCACCTGGTTCTGTTCACTTTACTTGCATCATTTCATGTAAGTTCCTAATTTTGTTTATTTTTTTAAACATCCACCTCATGTCTTATGGACAATAGTATTCCATCACAATCATATCACACAATTTGTTCATCCATTTCCCAATTGATGGACTTCCCCTCCATTTCCAATATTTTGCCACCTTACAATGAGTTAGTGTAAATATTTTGGTGCCTCTAATTCATTTTCTTTTTTAAAAATTCTCTTAGTGATTTAAACAGTAGTGATATTGCTGGGTCAAATTATGTTCACAGCTTTTAGTCCTTTGGACATAGTTCTAAATTGCTCTACAGAAATGATTGGATCAGTTCATAAATCTACCAAAATGTTTTCATTTCCCAATTTTCACACAACCCCTCCAACATTTATAATTTGTCTTTTCTGTCATATTAGTCAATTTGATATATGTGAGGTAGTACCTGAGAACAATTGCATTTCTCTAATCAATAATGATTTAGAGTATTTTTTATCTATTTGCTTTCTTCTTCTGAAAACTTATCTATTACTATTCTTTGACCCTTTGTCAATTGGTGAATGACCTGTATTCTTTTAAATTTGACTGAGTTCTCTATCTTTTTTGAGAAATGAAATTTCCAAAGAAATTTGCTTTGTATGTTTCTTTTGAGGTTTGCATTTGAAATTTATATTTTCTATTCAGTTCTGATCTTTTTATCAGCAATGCTTAAATGTTCTCATTTAATTAAATATTCATTTTCCCCCTGAAAGAGTATACTCAGTTTTGCTGCATAGATAATTTTGGTTGTAATCTTAGCTCCCTTGCCCTCCAGAATAGCACATTCTAAGCTCTCTGATTTTTTATATAGAAGATACTAAATCTTATGTTATTCTTACTATGGCTCCATGGTTGCTTTTTGGCTGTATGCAATATTTTTCTCCTTGACCTGTGTTAGATATAAAAAGGAGTCTGGCCACAGTTATAAGTATTTATTAATAAAATGAGAGAGTGATGGAGGAGAGAGAGATTTAGCTTTATTAATTTAAGATAAGATCTCATCCCAGGTTTCAACCCAGTATGGTCCCCTCCATGCTGAATGTCAATCACCAAGCACCAACTCAGGTAGTCAATTTGTTCAAGAGCAGAAGTAAAGAGAATTTCTCCTTCCTAAGCTTGCCATATAAACCTTTCTGTTTTATCTCTTGGTTCTAAGATATTAGAATAGTTTTACTTGATAATTTCTTGAAATATAATATCCAGGCTCTTTTTTTATCATGGCTCTCCATTTGTACATAACTTAGAGGCCAGTTGCTTTTCTAATTCAATATTTCACATTTTCTGCTATATTTTCATTCTTCTGATTTTGCTTTATTGTTTCTTGATCCCTAATGCAGTCATTACCTTCTGCTTGCCCAATTCTAATTTTCAAGTAATTATTTTTTTTTCAGTGAGCTTTTGCATCTCTATTCCTATCTGGACAGTTCTACCTTTTAATGAGATCTTTTCTTTCATGATTTTTTAAAAACTTTTTTTTTCCATTTGGACAATTCTTCTTTATCCAAATGGGAAAAAAAGTTGTTGCATTTTTGTTCCTTTTTTCAACTATTTGGCCTATTCTCTTTTTAAAGATGTTATTTTCTTGGATTTGTGTGTGTGTGTTTCCTTCAACAAGCTATTGATGCTTTTGTTGCATAATTCTCATTTATTTTCCCATTTTTCCTCCAACTCCATTATTTGATTTTAAAATATTTCTTTAATTTGTTTAGGGATTCTTTTTGGGTCTGAGACCAATTCACATTTTTCTTTGGAAGACTTTGGATATAGCTGTTTTTGCTTTGTTTTCTTTTTCTGAGTTTGTGTTTTGATTTTTCCTGTCACCATAGTAATTTGTTATGTTCAGGTTGTTTTGTTGTTTTCTTATTTTCCACCTGATTTCTTGACTTTTAACTTTATTTTAAAGTTAGGCTCTTTTCCCATGTTGGAGGGAGCACTGTCCCAAGTTTTAGGCCTTTCTTGCTAGTGTTTTCAGAGCTAGTTCTGGAGGTCTGTAAATTTCTAGTTCTTCCAAAGTGTTATAATCTAAGGAGAGTTATGGTCATCACTCTCCTGACTTATGCTTTGGTCTATGAGTGACCACAAGAAATCTATTTCATCCTGAAAATATCACTATGCTCATATTTGGCTGCCTGCTCTAGTAAGCTAATGCTTTTCCTCAACCTGGGACTATGACCCAGAACCACCAATGGGCAATGGAACAGAGACCTGTGCCTAGTTGAAGGAAAGAGTACCCTATAATTTCCTTTGACTATTTTCCTTTTTAGTTTTAAACCATTACCTTCCACCTTAGAATTAACACTATGTATTGACTCCAAGGCAAAAGAATGGTAAAGGTTAGGTAATGGTAGTTAACTCACTTGCTCATAATCACAAGGTTAGAAAGTATGGGAGTCTAGATTTGAACCCAGAAACTTCCATCATTAGGCTTCACTCACAATTCCCTGAGCTGCCTTTGCTAACCAGTTTTCTGACCTGCAAATTCAGTCACCCCAAAGACCTATACTAAAGTGTACTCTATTCTTATTACAGTGATACATACCTTTCTTGCCATACTTCTATGTTGTCGATTTCATCTCATCCTTTTCTTGATTCTACCATTCCATAATTAAATTTAAGGCAAATTTAAAGTTATTTGGAGGAGAATTTAGGAGAGTTCAGGTGAGATCCTGCCTTTACTCCTCCATCTTGGCTCCACTCTTTTACAGTTCTAAATCTATTACATTATAATTCTAAGACCTAAGTAGTATTTCCAAACTTGAAATTTTTCTAAATCTCAAAGGATTTTTCTTAATATATATTCTGATAACTGTATTCTGATATAATTGGTTTCATTTGTAATCTTATGTGTTTTATTTTATGCATGTAAAACATCTTTCTGTGAAGGTATGTATAGTATTCATGCCAATTGGATCCTTGAGACATAAAATAAAATAGATAATGAACTCTTTCAAGATATTACAGATATGTTAGAAGGAGCCATTATAGAGAAGATTTACAATTGGATATGAAAAAGAATATCATAGAATTGATGGGTCATAATCTACTCAGTAATTCACATTGCTGAGTTCATAAATTCATCAAAGGGATTGAAGAAAGTATCAAAGAAACAACTTTAGCTAAATGATAGAATCCTTTGAACTTCCTTCTATCTCTGATTTCATTATTACCAAGAGGGAGTGATCTTTAATGAGGTTAGATATCCTTTTGGCAAGGTGTCCAATGGATCTTTCTTTCTCACACAGAAACACCTGTGTATTCAACAGGCAATTGCTTGGCTAGCTTTATCATTGTCTGGGAAATCTTGCAAAGAAAATTGATGCAGGGATACCCTGCTGGGCAGAAAACTAACCCATCTGAAATTGGCCATAACAGGCTGATAGCAGCTTTGGAATTACCATCAGAAAAAAATTACCCTTATAACCAGCAGTTACAGACATGGAAAAAATTGAATGAGCCTGAAACTCCTTGTCTCAGGAGAAAATGAAAATGAATCACACCAAAAGGCTCATCCTAACAAGAATAGGCAGGGAGCCCCGGTCCCACAACTTTTCACAAGGACCACATTCACTTCCCAGAGATTACTTTGGCTATAAGAGTGAGAAGCACAGAGCCCAGCAAGTAATCGAATCCATGAGCTATTTGAATAATAAATTGTTTGCTTGCCTTTCCACTAAGAGTGGTTGGCTTTGGCCACATTTTGCATTCAGCAAACATCTTAAAACTGGCTTCAAATGTTTTTGGTCTTCTCCATCCAAAATGTGTTGAGCAAAGCAGCCCCCACCACCCCAACTTCATTTTTTGAAGCCCACATGTATTTTAAAGGAAATGTTACTCACATTGTTTTGATTCATTTACACATTAAACATCAAAATATTGTTTGGTGTCAGTATGCTGATGTCCAGGATGACTATTGAAGTGTTCTTTTTTTTTTTCATAAAGCTGTTTTTCTTCAAAACAGGAAGTTTCATTTTGCCAAGAGTAAACAAAGTACAAGCTAGCGGCCACTTCTAAACATCCAATTCACGCCATTTGAGTGGGTTCTAAACTTGGCACCATACTTTTCCCCATCCTTTTGTTTAATGTGGTTCCCTGTCTTCCTGTAGAAACCAACCCCCCAGAGGCACCCAGGGATGGAGAATGAAAGAGCAAACATGGAGAAAAAGAAAAAGACAAACAAGCATCTTCCTTCGCCAGACTTATAAGAATGTTCCAAAACAACTAGCCACTCTTTTGCAGCTGAGAAACTGAGTCCCCGAGACATTCACTGACTTTTCCTCCCGGGTCCAAAACAAAGCTGGGGCTTAGCCAAGGATCCAAACCAGCTCTCTTCCTGCCCTACTCGCCTTGTGCTCTAAACCTTCGCCAGCCCTCCCTCCCTTCCTCCCTGTTGCAGACAGGATACAGAGTTTATGCCCTCAAGTCAAGCGATGGGCTAGTTTCAAAGACATCATTTTCAGATTAGCTGTAAATAACCAAACTGTGCAGCTTTTTGCTTCCGAAAGCCAGAAAGCACCTCATCATGTGTTTCCCACCCTGCCAAAGAAATGGGCCCTGCCCAGGTTTAATTCAACGTGGGTCCCCAGGAATCTCGTGATGGAGTGTCAACAACTGCTCTGTGGGTGGGCAATTGAACAACCCCTATACCATACCACAGAAAAAGTTATTGGCTCTGCTCATATTCTTTCCCAAGTACTTGCAGATTCCTTTACTATGGTTCTCTGAGGTAGACATCTCTGTAATTTAGATGTGCTTCCAAATGTCTTTACAAAATGCAAAGCACTCTTTGGCCCGTACTTCTGAGGTGGCTGGTGCCAGAAACCTATCTGCATTTTTTTTCTCTTCTAAATCCTAATTCTAGGCTTTTCCCTTTTTCGTCATTTGGGCATGGAGAATGGAGAAGGAAAGTCCAACAACAATAATAAAAAGGTTAGAGTAAGGTTTTGTGACATTAAATGATTTTGATGAATTATTTGACTTGTATTTCATGTCATTTCTAAGTTATATGAGCCTTGTTTGATGTCTTTCTCTGGTCAAATTTACATTAAGTATTTTAATTCTTTTTTTTCTAAATCATAAGACATACAATGTATCTTCTCCCTGAAGTTGATCCTGAGACAATTAAAAATTTCATTATATTTAAAATAATGAAATAGGAATATGGAATTTGCATTAGAAAATTTAGAAACCTGTGGAACTCCTTGCTAGAATACATTTTCCACCTGTTTCTGCTCAAGGCAAGCTCAGCACAAAAATTAGTATTCGTATATTATCTAAGCCCTGTCTTCTTAGAGAAATACAAGAGTTAAAGATAACTTGACAAGAACCACCCCCTCCCCACCTCACAAGTTGTGAGTTATTCACTTATATTTAAGGAATATTGTTTTAACTGAACTACATACACACCTCAAAAAGAGTCTAGACACTCCTATAGAAATTCTCTACAATGTTCCTGGAAAGAGTCAGAGATTTTTCCATGTTATATCATCCTCTTTTTCCGTTTTCTCTTTAATGAGGTATAGCCTATTTAAGTTAAGTCTGTTTCTACACTGGAAGAATGAACACATTATAATCCACTATTTTAGTCCTGAAGTGTTGATTAATGGTAGTCTTTAAACAGTCAGAGAGCATATCCAAGGATCAAAGCCAAATGAAAGTGTGAAGAATAATCTTTCAGATTTGTTATAGCAGACAAGTAATTTGGATAATTAAGTCAATCTGAATAAATTTGACTTTTGCTGTGCATTGCCCAGATTGACTATAGTTGGTCTAACTGGAGATTCTTACTGTTTCCATTGAGGTACAAGGGAAGGATGTTAGAATGCTGAGGAGAATTTACCAAGTAATCTTCATATAAAACAGATTCCTGGACATCCTAATAAACACACAGCAGATTTTTTTAAATGTCAGTACAGAGGCATGGGACATCTTCCCAGAAAACAATGAAGCAGATTACCTTAAACACAAACAAAAATATGTCACAGAGTCCAGAGATTTAAAGAGTATTGATTATACAGAACAGTAGCAAACGCAAACAAGACTGGGTGCTTTGACTATAACATTACAGTGTTTTAACACTGTGAATATAACACTGGAGAGAAATTTGTGGTTTCCAAATGCTTACAAAAAGCATATTGTTTCCAACTTTATGCATATAAAAAAAGACTTTAATGAGCCTGTTTGTTAGCAATTAAGCTCATTATTTAGTCTCTTGATGTCAAGTAGACTTAATGTAGGAATAAACCTTGATGAAAATTAAGTATTAAAATTTATTTTCCTGTTTTGGTTTAGATGTTTGACAAATTTAGTTTATTTAAAAGGGTTCATATTAAAGAGACCTAGAAATTGCTATAAATTTCTAATAATTATCTAGTACCAAAATGTTACACCGAACTTCAAAACAGTGTTGAAAAGTCCATCCCTATGCAATAATAGCTAGACATTTAGTGTCAAGTGTCAGTGATGGGTTTTCAAATCAGAAATGGATAGAGTTTGAAAATGGGGTGCTTAATTTCTAAGAAGGAATTCTAAACTCTAGTTTTCCAACATTTTGATTTCAGGATTAATAAGTACTTTGAAAATGTTAACTGATAGTATTTTCAGGAAGATTAACACTAAAATATGGTATGTTTTCTATCTTCCTATTGGTAAATTATGAAAGGTAAATGAGAGAGGAAATATTCACCTATCAATTTGAGCATCTCCTTCTCCTGATTCTCTTTTTATCTGATTGCTCCTCAGAAGCTGGATCATCTACCAGATCATGCCCATTAACTGTTGATGTCCCACTGCCTTGGCCCCCTTTTCTTCTCCCTCTGTACTATTTCATTTGGTAATTTCATCAGTAAAAATGAATTTAATTATCATATTTGTGCTGACTATTATTAAATCTACCTATCTAGCCCCAACTTCTCTGCTCAGCACTGGTGTCCCTTATCTCTGACTCCCTTTCAGACATTTGGACTGAATGTCAAGTAGACGTCATAAACCCAACATGTCCAAAATAAACTCATTATCTTTCCCCCTAAATCTTCCTCTGACCACCTACCTTCTTTATTACAGTGGAAGTTAATATTCTCCCAGTTTCTCAGACTTTTCCATTTCTCACTATCTATCACTCCTTCCCTTTCTTATCCAACCTGCCACCTTTGCAACATTTTTCAAGTATGTCTCCTTCTCTCCTCTGATACTGCCACCACCATGTTCCAGACCCTCAGTGCCTTCTGCCTGGACTATTAATATAGCCTGCAAGTGGGTCTGCCTGCTTCAAGTTTCTCCCCACTCCAATCCATTCCCCATTCAGTCATTTAAGTGATTTTCCCAAAGGTGAAGATTCAGCCATGTCACCTCTTTGCTCTAAAACTCCAGGAGTTCCCTATCATCTGCAGGATCAAATAAAAACTTTATATTTGGAATTCAAAATCCAAATAACCTAGCTTTCCAGTCTTCAAAAATCTTAGTCCCTACTATATACTTTTTAATCTAGTGATACTGGTCTCCTCCTACTCCATGAACAAGAATCTCTTAGCTCTGATAAATTTCTTTGATTGTCCCTATATCCAGAATGTTCTCCTTTCTAATCAATGTCTCCTGACTTCCTTTAAATATCAACCAAAATCCCATCTTCTATAGGAAGACTTTCCCAACCCCTCTAAATTCTAGAGTCATCCTTCTCTTAATTACTTTCATTTAACTTGTAAATAATTTATTTTTATGTATTTATTTGCTTGTCATTTTGCTCCATTATATTTTAAGTTAAGTAAGAGCAGGTAGCATCTTTTGCCTCTTTTTATACCCAGTGCTTGGCATGAAGTCAGACACATAATATGTGCTTAATAAATGCTTATTGGTTGATCAATAATGTAAGAGAGAAAATCATATCCAGCATGGCAAAAAGAACAACCCAAGTGGGAGAAGGGCAAAGAAGACCCAAGATTCCAGGAAGGAACAGATGAGCTGGATCATTCAAAACAGTCACTTTACTTCTTGAGAACTCTGGTCTGAGGGAGGACCTCTGAGATAGAGGGTCTCTCTGGACATCAACTACCTTCTAGTGAACCCCAAATCCCTCTGTTCTAGCTGAAGACAATAAAAGTAGATTAGGACGTTGCAAAAAGCCATCTACTAAAGAAGATTTCTCTCTAAAATTATCTTTGAACTTTGTTTCATAGCTAGATTAGATTAGGAGAAGGACAACCCCAATAACTGACCAAAGGATGGTCAGGCAGACAGCCTTAACCCTCAAGATTTGGTGGGGGGGGGGAATATCAGTTGTTAATTTATAAGGATTCCCATTTCCCACTTTCCTCATCCAACAACCCCATTCTCCCTGTCTTGTGTGTCCCCAAGAATAAAGAGATTTTAGATACTTTTAGATCAGATCTGTCTGCTTCCTAACGTCACTGCAGGGGACTGAAGCTTTGGAGAAAATTATACCTTTCTCCTCGTTAGTTCCAGACCAGAGCAGAGGAATAATCCAAGTCTCAAAAGGGAGAAGGGACAGTTGACATTGGGGAAATCCAGAAGCAAGAGTTACCCTGCTTCTCAACAACAGTCAGGATTAAGAAGGGAAGCAGCAGGTCAATTCTCTGGGACCTTCTCCTCTTCTCCTTAGCCTCCTTATTCAAGCCAATCTCTGAGGGGACATATTCTGATCTTCTAGAAGACAATTTTTGCTGCTTTGCCCAAGGGGAAGAGAGGGGAGGCACAATCTTTCCCCTCTCTCCATTTCCTTAACACTTTCACCCCCACTCTCTCTCTAGTTCACCAGCCTGAGTGTAAATGGCCTCAATCTGGTCATATATTACAATAACAAATGTTCATTGATTAGGAAATGAATAAACAACTTGTGGTCCTTGAATTTAATGTAATATTAAGAGATGCTCAGAAGGCATATGAATTATTGTAAAATGTAGTAAGCAAAACCAAGAAAATAAAGTGAAAATATAAATATTTCATATATATGTATACACACACATATATGACAATTATACATGTTGTAGAAAGGAAACAAGACTGACAGTTGGTGGGGAAAGGGGCAACTGGGAGTAGCAGTTGGGTCCTATCACTAGCACTTCCTGCCAACTTGACTTCCTTCCTGGTGTTGGAGGAGGGAGGAGGTCATTCAGCCCAGTCTAGAGTGGAGTACCTCTACTCTGTTCAGCCCAAAGACACAGGCTTCTGAAAGTTAGAACTGTTCTTGTTTGCTTTCTGTCTACTGCTAAGATTCTGAATTTGAGAAAACTAGCACAGAGGACAGGAGTGGGAAAAACCCTCTGCCAGCCTGTGGGGCCTGGCCTCAGCTCTAAAAGCTGAGACAGACTCCAACCTTATTTAGGGACCTCCCTTGCCCCTCCTTCTTGATATCTCTCCAATCCCAACTGGCTATTAAACTTTATATTATTTGAAATCACAGTCAGATAAGTGGGCTATCTTTTCTGGGCATAGAGGGAGCTGAACGTCAGTTCAGTCATTCAACGACAAATAGTCCTTATCAGAACCCTGCTGCTTCCTCTCATCAGGGGGCATTTCTCTCCTTTGTCTCACCAAACAATATTCCCTCTCTCCCCTCAACTCCTCCATACCCTGCTATGAACCTCCCTTTATCCCCCATTTTTCTAATTTCCTCAACTCTTTTCCCAATAAATATTACAATGTATACATGGAAAGAAAAACAACAAAATAGTACAAAATGAATGTTATTAAATTGTAAAGACCAAGTCTGGTATCACTAAAGAAGAAACATAAAATGGTATGTTCCCTGGTTATGGGAAAATATGGGAACCTCCGTGCATAGAATTGCCTATAATATTTAACTTAAAATAGTTTGTTAAATGTCTAACTTTTTCATTGTATTGGTTAGTATGGCTAAGGCATCTCTCACTTTTCTCATTTCTTTCTCATGGTCAACATTTATGAAGCTCAATCTCTTATGTGATATAGAAGGAATTTCCATCTCAAAGGCAGCATGATGCCATAACTGTAGGTGTACAAAAATATTTACAACAGCTTTTTTAGTGGTAGCAAATAATTGGGAACTTGGGAGGTGCCTATCAATTATGGCTGAACAAGTTATGAATGTGATGGAATAGTATTATGCATTAAGAAATGAAGAAAGAGATGACTTCAGAGGAATAGGAACACTTATGAACTAATGCAGAATTAAATGAGCAAAACAATAATAATTTTTGTGATAACATTGATATTGTTGGGGCAGCAGGATGGTATAGTGGATACAGTGCAAGATTTGGCATCAGCAAGATGAGTTCAAATCTGATCTCAGAAACTTGAGAGCTATGTGACCATGCGCAATGCACTTAAGTTCTGTCTATATAGCCTTTCATGGTAGCGGCATCAATTTATTCTTATAAAATAGACTTAATTCTGTTGTGGTGACTGTGGAAATTGATTGATTGCTAAAAAATTATATGGCTCAAATTGTTTCCTCAGTTATTAATAATTAATTATCCCCCAGAGACTAAATTTGAAGCTGCATCTAGATACAATTAAGTAATTGTCTTTTTTGTTACAGTTGATATCTTTCCCAATTCCCCAAAATATTCTGATATGATCTTTTTATATACTTTTGGCTTTAAAATGTGTAAGATAAAAATAAAATTCTATTTTTGTGTAAATAAAAAATACATTTTCTAATCAATGCAATGAGTAACCATGATTCCAAAGAACTTATGAAGATAAGATCACTACACACTTTTTTGTCAGAATATGCATAATAGGACGTATATTTTTAGTCATGGAAAACACTAGGATTTGTTTTGTTTGACAGTGCTTATAAAATAAAAGGATTCTTCTGTCCTTCTTCCCTTCTTTGATTTCCCCCTCCCCCCACCTCTTTCTTTCTTCTCTCTTAAAATGAGATTAGACAGAGGAAGGTTTTTGGTTAAATTACAAAGAAAATAAATCACATTGCTAGAAGTTCTCTGGATGAAAGCAACTATATCAATAATCATGATGTTATTCTATATCAATGTGCCTTAACTATTTTTATCTAGTCCCATTTTTTCCATAAATGTATTCAAAGGTAGGGCAATGCTTGTGTCATCTTTGCTCCTATAGGGGAGATAAGACAAATCATTTCTTCCCCGCATCACATTTTTTAATTTAAATTTTTTGTTTATTACATTAAAATACTCAGGTAATTCTCTCCCTCTCCTCTGATCCCACTAGAGAAGACAATATTTGACAAAAAGATCTATTTACATATAAAACTATGTCTTTCTTATTTCTCTTTATCAGTTCTTTCTCTGGAGGTAGACATACATGAGTCATTCTTCAAATAATTTTTTCTGTTGCTATATATAATGCTCAATAGTTCTGTTCATTTCACTCTATCTCTCATTTCGGAGAACACATACTTATACCTATACAAGAAAGGGAAAGAATAGTACTAATTGATTTTTCACCCCAAGGCATATTTCATTTAAAATATGGAAGATGACATCCCATTATTAAATCACAAGGCTACAAGATCCTTTGCAGTATGATCCTAGGGGAGAACCAATTCCTGGAAATGATTAGCAAGGGTTTTGAATCACAAATCGTGTGATTGCACAGCAGGCCAAATATGCCTCAGAGATCTGGGGGTCAGCCTATATTCTCAATGAGTTTCACCTTACTGAAACTCAAATCCAAGGTTTCACATGATTGTCAGGCTGCTTGGGAGGCACATGGCAGAGAAGCCCTAATTAGTCATTGACTCTAGTTGGGCTCTTGGCAATCCATTCATCCTTTTGTTCTTTCAGTCCATCACTCAGTTTTGAGATGCCTCCTGCACACTAACCCATTGAACTCTTCTAATATATTCCAGGTTTACAAGTTAAAGAAAAAGGGATGCCAGTGCATTTACATGATAAGAATACATTTACATAGGTTTCCATGCCTGAGTAGACTGATCAGGTAGAGTTTCGAGTAAGTATGATTATTGTTAGTTTCCTGAGCTCCAATTTCAATACTCACAGAAACCTCCATTCTCTCTTTTCTTCATGAGGATGAATGAAAGCACCACCCCCTCCACAATGGCAGCTATAGCGAAAAGTGGAACATAGACTCTCTTTCTCTTCATAGCACTGGAACTGGCCATGATCCCAGATCTATTATTCTCATTAAAGTCAGTTCAACACCCAAAGAAGAGGGAAAATTGTCAATTAAAAAATTGATTTCTTTCAAACAGCTGGTCAACTTGGTGAGAAAATCCATCTCTCTATGTATCTGGTTTTATGAAGAAAAAATAGCTACATATATTTCAACCAGCTGTGTCGGCAATGTGCAAATTTAAAATTCTTGTCTTCCTCTGTATAGGCTTTCCTCCTTCTAATATCTTTTGTTAATTATTAAATTAATTCATTATGCCATGCCCCTTATTCAAAAGGGAAGCTAAAGTTAAAAACTCCTTAGGTTGACATTAAAGATGCCCTACAAGCTGAGCCCAGACTAACTTTCTATCCTTACACTTCCAGCAATATTTCCTTAAATTGGGTCTCTAACCAAATAAATATGTTCATCATACCTTAAACCCACACTTTCCAGCCCCTTTGCACAATTCATCCTCTACATTTTTCTCACACCAATCTCCAAACTAAAATTATGCTCTGCTTATCCAACTTTTCTAAGACTAGATTAGATTCTATCTTCTCTAGCAAGAGTTCTCCCATTTCTACAGCTATGATGACCTTTCCTTCCTCTAAATTCATGGTAATTACTATTCAATTATACTATGTATAGTTTTATACATTGTAGTATATAAAAGTACTATTTTATATATAGTATATTACATATGTATGATATATACTATCATATATATTCACTAAATTATGCCATCTATGCCTTTACAGTACTTAATTGGCATATAATTAGGTAGTTTCTCATGATCGTGTTTTAACTTGTAGAATTGCCATATTATTTAACTCATATCCTTATTTAATCTTTCAGGAACATGCATATTTTGTCCCTCTAAAAAAGGAAGACAACTCATTGGAGGCATTGTCCCATTATATTTATTTTTTTGCTGTCTTTTAAGCATCTATATAGTACTATGGACCTAGTAGATGTTTGACAATGATTTTCTACAAACTTTTCAATAATTTCTGGAGAGCACGATTTTGACTTTTCACTCCCCTGCTCAATCATTTCTTAACAAGTCTCTTGAGGTCAGGTATTAGTTCATTTTTTGTCTTTATAACCTTAATGTCTACCTTGGTGAGTTGTCTATAGTTGCTTAATAAAGGTATTTATTGAATATATGAATGCATGAAACAATAAACATGGACTAATAATGTTAGCTAAGAATGAAATAAAATAGTTACTCTTCCAGAATTTTGCAGGAGAACATTCTCTAATCATATGTTTCATAAGTATTAGTAGATAAATATTTTAGGAATTAGTTTTGGCCTCTTCCAGCAGCCAATTGCATGCCCTCACAGAGAAAACCAGGTTAGGGTTTGTTTTCCAGAGCAGTACAATAAGACAAAGAAAAGGATCTAAGAAGTTAAGATGGGAAGACTCTACAGGAAAGCTTACTGACAATTCATTCCTATATTATATACAATCAGGAAAAATTTGAACAATAGAAAAAAGGTAATAGGAATTGGGACCCAGAAACAATTTCAAAGCCTTTAAGTGGTCTGCATTGTCTCTTCCTGTCCATATTGTAAGGAGAATGGGTCATTGGGACACAAAAGGCAAAAAGACACCGATGGCTCCTGGCAGCAGAAGATTCCCCTGGGGCACTACTACAGTACCAGACAAATAGAATTGAGTTAAATTGGGGAGAGTTCAATAGATCTAACACTTTCACTGGAATATCTAACTAAGGAGACAGGGAGTGGGAAGAAGACACATTTTTTTAATAAAACTAGCCTATACAAGTTGGCCATTAGAACCTGTGATTCAAGTGGCACTGATTATATAAGCAGAGGGACAAATTGAGGCAGAGAGGAGCAGAGGAACTATGAAGCCTTGAAGGATCTTTCTTCCTTGTGACTTTATGGAGGAAGTTGAGGCTGTTCTCATCTGTCTGTGTTGATCTGGAATCAAGAATCCTAACTCCAGGGTCTATATGTATATCATACATGTATATTAGGGGTTACTGAAGTAGTGAACAATGATAAATCTAGTTTCAGACTTAGCCTAGAACTGTCATGTCACCCATGCTTGGAATGTTCATCGTCTTCCTGACTTCCTTCAAGATTCAATTCAAAACCCTATTTTTTTTCAGGAGGCCTTTCTAGATATCTTCCCCCTCCCTAAACTACTTCATTCCCTCTGAGATTACTTTCTGAAATTCTAGAGAAACCTACTCTCCACATTTCGTATATATGCTTCCTTTGTATCTTGTTATGCCCATTAGAACTAGGAAGACCTTGTATAGTGCTCAAAGTCAGGAACAACTGACTTCAAATCCAAACTCAGATACTTTTTTTTCCTACCAGCCTCAGATATTTTTTAGCAAATCTATTTACTTCTTTTGGCCTCAGTGTTCTTGTGAATAATGAATGGAGATAATAATACTTATCTTCCAGTGTTGTAAAAAAAAAGACAAAAATGAGATATTTGGAAAGCATTTTGCAAACTTTAAAGTGTTGTATGAATGCAAGCTATTAAGGTGATTACTGTTCTTGTTAAAATTCCTTTGGGGCAGGGAACATATTTTTTGCCTTTCTTCATATTCTTAGCACCATACCTGGAACATAATAAATCTTTAATAAATGCGTTATTGACGTAGGTAGGTGATTCAGGGAATAGAGAGCCATAACTAGAGATGGGAAGTCTTGGGCTCATATCTGACCTCTTCCTAGCTTGGACAAGTCATTTAAACTCCATTGCCTAGTCCTTACCACTTCTCTGCCTTGGAACCAATGCTTGGTTTCAATTCTAAGACTGAAGATAACGATTTTAAAAAATAAATGTTTATTGACTGACTGCCTATTAGACTGAGATAGTCTCCACTAGCTAAGCTTTTTAGAGAGGAGAGCTAAGGAAACTCCCTAAAAATGATCACTGAATATATAATAATCTCAAATCTAAATGCCACACAGGGATCTGGAAATCTGTTGTTCAGTTATTTTCAAGTTCTTTCTGACTCTTTGAAATTACAGTTAGGGTTTTCTTGGAAGGAATGCTAGATTAATTTGCCATTTCCTTCTCCAGTTCATTTTGCAGATGAGAAAATTGAGGCAAACAGGGTTAAGTGATTTTTCCCACAGTCGCATAGCTAGTAAGTTTCTGAGACCTGATTTGAACTCAGGAAGAGTCTTCCTGACTCCAGGCCCAGGACTCTATTAACAATACCACCTAGCAGCCCATCTAGTAATCTATTAACCTATAAAAGCATTGCACTATAAGAAATCTCAAAACAGCTATTCAAGATTCTGCCTTATGTCACTGAGCCCAAATACAGCAATAGACATGTATGTCTGAAGTCAAAGTTCTGCTCTTGACTCATATAGTATCATTCTCTTGCTATCAGGGCAAAGCAAAATGCAGTGAGGATGCTTTACAAAGAAAATTATTCACTGAGGCACCTCAACTAAGTCCTATTTGAAGTTTCTGTTCCACTTTCAATGTTCCATTTGGGCAGAACAAAGTCTAGAAATTGTCATTGACTTAATAGTCATTGAAGATAACGCAGTAGTGGAAGAAGAATTAACTATGGGGGGGGGGGGAATTCGACACGAGATAAAGTGAAGCTTACCATGTCTCGTTCCAATCCAAGAATCAGAATTCAATGTCAACACTTCCAATTGAAATAAGATGGTTGCTAGAAGCAGCAGGAAATATTTCAGCCTAGATTCATGCATAGAGATTACTTGGATCAAAAACAAACTTTTTTCCCTTTAATTTAAATATAATCCACCAGTATCTGATGGATGATGGATCAAAGACATGAATGTTGTTATCCCCATTTTCCTAAGGTAATTAAAAAAAAAACAAGACAACTTCTCATGAGTGTCAGGTTCATTTTTGTAGATTCTACCAAAAGATGTGTTTCATTTGAAATGATTGTATATTTTTTAAAGACCAACATGATTTCCTTTGTGTTCCTGAATGTAAACATGTCAGATTCTGGAATGTATTGAGGGAAAAAAAAACCAACAATTTCCACAAGCCTGAAAAGCCTTGAAGCTTGAAGAACCAGTAACAACATGTTTGTTAAAGAGGAGGGACCAGCCCCTTCACTTTTACCACCAAGAGTTTGATTCATAGTGCTCATCCTCACTGGTAACAGTGAAAATGGAAAGGCAATAGGGTTGTTTTCAATCTTAGATTTAGAGAGAAAAGTTCAACAAAGACAAAAACAGCCCTTAACGAGTAACAAGATCTGAATGGGCGGAGTCAACAAGAATGAATATAAGGATGGGGGCTGACTGTCAGAAGAAATATCAGCCACTGTCTTGAAAAATAATTCTGGACAATGCCTTTGTCCCCCTTAGCAAGTACACATTATTAAAAGGACTGGTAGATGGTACAGTGGGTAAGAGTGCCTGATTTAGAAAGACCTGGCTTCAAATCTGACCTCAGACACTTACTAGCTGTGTAACCATGGACAAGTCACATAACCCCATTTACCTCAGTTTCCTCATTTCTAAAATGAGCTGGAGAAGGAAATGGAAAACTATTCCAGTATCTTTGCCAAGAAAATCCTAAGTCTCATGGAGATTCAGACAGAACTGAAAAATAACAACTAAACAATAAATACTATTTATAAAGCAAAAAATATTAGGCTGAAAAATCTCAGTTTGTTCAGTTGCCCAAATTTACTGTGGTTTCAAGTCTTGACAGTGATCATTCATTCAGTAAGTATATAGAATATTTACTATGCACAAGTTCATATGAATAGTGAGGTCTATTAAAAATATGTTATCTTTTCTCCAGGAGTTTATAATACAGAAGAAGAAATAGCTTGGGTATACCTGCAACACAAGTGATTTTTGATTGGTTGAAATAACACAATAAGGAAACATGGCATTTACTACTAAGGAAGTGATTGCCCTATTATCAGTCATGATCAGATCATGTCAAGAGTCTATGCTAAAAAAAGCACTGAATCCAGAAAGAGAGAGAATCTGGATTCATGGACCAGTTTTATCACTTGTTATCCATGTGATTGGATCTCACATTGTCTCATCTGTAAAATGTGGGATATAATACCTGATTCTAGAACATCACAAAGGTGAGGTGAAGATAAAATGAGATAATACTAAGGACAAAATGAACATGAAGGCAGCTAGCGTGGGACCTTATATGCCAACATTCCTGAAGGCAATATTCTTTCCTCCAAGGACATGCTCTTCTGCACACTTCTTAGCGTCAGCCACTCTGGTTTCATGTTCTTTTTCTCAATCCCTTATTGACTCAAGCCATTCATTGTGGCTCTGTTGCTCCTTTCTCAATTACTTTCCCACCGGTACATGAAGCATTACTTCTTTCTGGTTTTCCCTCTGTCATCATCACTTAGCAACCATCTCTCTTTAAAAGTTTGCTCTAAATTAAATAAAATTTTCCAAATTAAAAAACAAAAACAAAACAAAACAAACAAAGAAAAATCAATGTTCACTCTAATCTATCCAGGTCGAGTTACCAGATGTATGGATTTTCAGGTCACTGCCCTCCTCTTCAATAAGTTTTGTACTTTGCTTTCAGATTTCTTCTTCCCTCCAGCCATACTGTCTTCAAACATCTAACCTCCCAGTTCCCCAGCCTCCTCAACTTCTCTTACCTCAGTCTTCAATCTATCTCAAACATTCTTTGGAATAGCAAATGTAATTTGCTATTCTATCTCTTCATTCTGCATCAACCATTCAAAAGAATTTGAAAGAACAATTGAGACAGATTGAGGAAGTAGAATGGATATATTTAGAGAACTGGCAAGCCAAGTTATTATATTCAATCTAAAATCTATGATTCTTATCACACACAGCATACTTTTCTCTGCCATACCATCATCTTCATCAGCAAAACAGCCCCCTTTAGAACTGCATTAAAAATACCAAGGGCCATTTCTGTATTTTTCTTAGTTTATAGGTTGTCATGGCCAAGGAATTCAACACCAAGTGGTCAGCCAACCTAAAGCTCATTAACGAGCTTTTCTGTACTTACCAGGCTGTTCTTCACAAAAGACACTCCATCTCCTGAGTCTAGGCATTTTCACTGGCTCTCTGCCCATGCATCAGTGCTCTCTCTATACTACTCCTAGTTTTCCTGGTTTCCTTCAAATCTCAACAAAAAAATTAACTTTTAACTGGAAAACTTTGTCTCTTAAATCTAGTGTCTTCTGATTGTCACCATTTTATCCCATATATAGCTTATTTGTACATAGCTGGTTTTTTTCTAGCAAGTTGTCTCCCCTACTAAACTGTGATCTCTTTGAGAGCAGAGACTTTATTTTCTTTGTATCTCTAGCACTTAGCATAATATCTGTCACAGGTTGTTGTTTTATTGTTTCAACTGTGTCTGAATCTTCATGGGGAAAGATACTGGAGTAGTTTGCAATTTCCTTCTCCAGGTCATTTTACAAAGGAGGAAATTGAGGCAAACAGGGTTAAGGGATTCGCCTAAGGTCTTAGAGCTAGTTAAGTATCCGTGGCCAGATTTGAACTCAGGAAGACTCATCTTCCTGTGTCCCAGTTGAGCAATATATCTACTGCAACATTTAACTGCCCACCTGTCACATAATAGATACTTAATAAATGCTTAGTGACAGAGTGTCCTCAGAAAGTAGGTGCTTAGTATAATAATTTGAGCCCTAGTCATCATAAAATACATTATCGTGTTACTGTTCATATTTAAATATTGTCAGAGGAGAAGTAGCTAAAAGTGCTACCTTCTGAACTGGTACCAAAACATTATGGATTCTCTGGTGCCAGAGAAATTGTCAATTAACACTATATGGATAACTACTCCATTAAGAGACCATCTGGCTTAGCTTAGCTGTTTCTTAATTTCCATACTGTTTAAGATATTTTTGTCAGCACTCTGAATCTTTGGCATGGCATAGTCAAAAGAATATTGGACTTGGAATCAGAGTTGCTGAGTTCAAACCCTGCTCTATTATTTACTACCTGTAACCTTGAAGAAGTCATTACACATTTTTGGTTTTTTATTTCTTCATCCTTAAAACGAGGTGCTGTGACTAAATAATTCCTAAATTTCCTTAGTTCTATGAATATGTGATGTTTTATTTCAAAAATGATAACTTTAAAGGTAACATTTGCTATTCTTTGATTTTCTTAAAGAAGGTAGCCAATGGCCTAGTGGATAGAACTCTGAGACTGGAATCAGGGAGATTTGACTTCAAGTCCAACCTCAGACATTTTCTATCTGTATGTATGATCCTAGAAAGTTAATTAACCTCTAGTCACTTCAATTTCCTCATCTATAAAATGGGGGGGAGAATAATAACACTTATCTCACAGGTCATTATGAGAATTAAATGAGATATCTGTAAAAAAAACAAACACAGCATAGTGCCTGGCACATAGTAGGTACTATGTAAATGTGTATTCCCTTTCTCTTTAGTCTCTTAAAGGACAATAATCTCAGTTTCTTTCTCTAAATTCTCCCAAACTATCTCTTTAAAGTTATAGTCTAAAAATTTGCCAGAAATTGATGTAATCTATCACTCCATAGGTTTTGAAATCCACACTTCCCCCTTTTGAAAATAAGGATATACCATTCCCAGTGCTCTGGCATTTGTTCCATTCTTCATGATTTCTCAAAATTACTTGGCAGTCAATTCAGCATGCTTTCACTCCTCTTGAGTGTCATTCATTTAAGCCCAGGGACTTGAACTCATTTAAAGAAGTTAAATACTCTCTTATGATCTCCTCAATTATCTTAGATTTCAGCATGTAGATTTTTGAGCTGAAAGGTACCTTAAAATCATCTAATGTTTCATTTTATAAATCAGGTAACAAATGTCCAGAGAGTTGAAGTAATTTTCTCAAGATCACAAAGGAAGTAGTACATAATGGAACTGGGTTTGAACTCATGTCTTCTGATTCCAAACTAAGTGCTCTTTCTACAAGATCCTGCTATCTACTATACACAGCCCATTCTACTTTTCCATTTTTTCCCCTTTTGAAAGAATGTAAATAAAAAAATAGGTTCTCTTCTCTCTGCTACCAGGTAAGCTCATATAATAAGGTTTACATAGAGAAAGATATACCTATCTATAAAAGATATACAATTCTAGATATTTAGATCTGTGATTAGGCTAGTTACAGATTTTCAACAAATCAATGAAAATCATTTCATCTTCATCATCAACAGTAGCAGTGCTTTTTATAAAATATCTGCAAAGCCATGTGAGGTAAAGGAAAAACCATTGGACTCTTAGCCTCATTGTCTACCAGTCTGCCAACTAACTCCATTAAAACTGGTCTCCCAGACTCCACCTCTGCAACACTTCTAAGTTATCCAATCATATTCCCCTTTGCCTCTGGACCTCCTAGACTCTGTTAATGAATTTGGCTTTGATTTCCTTACAGTAACCCAATTGAGTCAATTCCTAAGGTTCAGTACAATTAGAAGACTCAAACTTCTGTGTTTTTTTTTTCTCCCTTCCCTACTTCCCACCCTCATCACCACTTCTCTCTTTGAGTCTAAAGCCCATAACCACCTTGAAAGATACAAGGATGTTTCTGAATAGATGACCATGACTTTGGCTCTGCTAGGACTGGAGCTAAGCAGGCCAGACCTGATAAAATAGGAGAGTGAGGTACTAATAGGGTCTTGAGAGTTGAACTATAAACTATGAAACAAAAATCAGAATTAGCTACTCTGATTCATTGAGACTCCTGTGGAACCCAAACATGACTACTATCTTTTTATAAATTGGAAGCCAGAGAAAGGCTTAAAACAAAAATAAAATATGATTAATTAATTTAAAGCATACTTGAATATTTTTGAAAACTATCAAACCAAAATTAGAAAAAGTAAAACCAAACCAAATATGAACTCAACTGACATATTTTTTACTTGAGGATTCAGAGGGGAGATATGAAAGTTGGAATACAAACTATGGTCTCTGCTCTCAAGGAACAAATCATTCCCTAGAACCTACATGTCTCTGAGTAACATCATACTAAAAGATAGCATGAGACACACAGCCATGCCTCCCCTACCCTGTCTCCATTCAGAAATGTAGACAAAGTGAACCAAGTAAATAAAATATTTTGCTTATCACCCAACTGAAGTAATCTCTTTCATCTCTTTCCAAAGCATGCTTAATGACCCAACACAAAGCAGGCAGCTCCATTTTTATATTAGTTAAGTAACTGGAGGAAGCCAAAGTTGGTATTCTTATATACCAGAGAACACTGGACAAAGAAGCTGAATCAGTACAGGCACGAAACATGGAATAAAGCATTTCTCCCTAAAAGAGCACTCCAGTCCTCATTACAAGTTCAGCCTTTCCCTGGCTTAAAGGACAGCTAATTATGGTCTGCCATGCACATGCTCTTAGGCTGAGGTCAAAGGAAAAATACCCACAGTGGCTGTGATCTCAGGAGCTAAATAGAGGGATGTGAACTCAGTTCATACGTTCAAAATATCTTGGGAAAATCCCAGAGTTAAAAGAAGCAGTACTTCCCAATGGGATAGGTAGCACTTTTTTTTATCAGTTAGGATCCACGGGATTCCAATTGACTGAAGTGAATGTCAGGCAGTTGGCAGGTTGCTTGGGGAGTGGTATAAAAATAAAAATAAAAACTTGAGTGCCACCTCTCTGAAGTTCACAACTACTCAGTTAGGGAAAGAATGGGATTAAAGGCACCAAAAAGGAAAGTTGTGGCCAGCTCTATTACTCTATTCCTATGTGGTCTGAGGTAAATCAATTTGCTTAGTTTCCTTATTGAATAATGAAAAAATAATAGCTAATATTTGTATACCACTTTGAGGTTTATAAAGCACTTTACATATATTGTCTCATTCATTTGTCCCTTATAACAAGTCTATGATGTGGATACTATTAATACTCCTGTTTTACAGATGGGGAAAGTAATATTTAGGGAGATTCAAGTGACTTGTCCAGGAACTAAAGGTCTGAGGCTGGATTTAACTCATTTCTTCCCAGCTCCAAGTTCAATGCTGATTTTTAAAATGACTACAATAATATTTCAACTACTTCCATCACAAAGTTGTTGTATAGTTTAAATCATAGTAAATTATTTTACCATATAATTTAAATTTTAAATTAAAAAGCAAATGTTTTACCAAATTTTGAAAATAATGAGAAATCATGCAAAATGTTCTGTAAAGCACTATATGAGGTCATCTGGTAAGAGGAGAAAGAGTAGTAATAGTAGTACCAATAATGTTAGTAAAAGTAGTGTAGTAGTCATATTAGTAATAGTAGTCGTAGACGTTGTCATTGTTTTCGCCATCATAGTAGTAGTAGATAGAGTACCAGACCTGGAATCAGAAAAGCCTGAGTTTAAATTTAATGTCAGACACTACCTATGTCATCTTGGGCAAAGCACAACCTGAGTTTACCTCAGCTTTCTCATCTGTAAAATGGGGTTAAAAATAGTACTTGCTTTGTAGGGTTATTGTGAGGATTAAGTGAGACAATGATTATAAGGTGCTTAGCTCAGTACCTGGCCCTATAAATGCAAACTAATATTAGTAGTAGTCGCAGCAGCAGCAGCAAAAATAATAAGAATAACACTCTTATTCCAAATGGATCCATGACCTCAGCAATATGGATGTTCCCTTCACCATTATGTTCAAACTGCAATGTAATCACAGCTTCTGATCCTGGCAATTGTTTTTTATGGCTTTTCCTCTTTCATTAAGTATTTACCCAGTACACAGGAGGTATTCACTAACCTTTAAAAATGTTGTGGATATCAATACAACACAACACTTGAGCTGTCCATTCATTTCCCCATGTTCTCCATACATTATTAGACTTCCTCCTTTTAAAACCATACTTTCCCTGATGATCTTATGCATGTATGTGTTTTTCAATCACTTCTGACATAGAAAGCATTGTAACATCAGATAGCCCACTTAATGAAAATAATTTTAATTATTAAGACTCATATCCATCAATCATCTTTCCATTGACCTTTGGGTCACTGCAATTTTGATGCTAATGATACCATGCTATTCTATATTCCATATCTCTATTCATAACCACATAATATCACTGGGAAAATATTGGCATTTTAAAGGCATTTTGTGGCAAGGAAAATCATGGAATCATTTAAAGTGCTGTACAATTTTCAAAATACCGTCAAATCCACCATCCAGTTCTGGGGAAAGTTTGCTACCCATTTGGGTCTGTCTAAGGTAGATGTATTAATGGCTATATGTATTTCTCTTCTACTTGCTTTTTCGAATGTGGATTCCTAGGTGAATAGCTTCTCAGTAACCATGGGAAAAGGCCCTAAATATTTCTAGATTTCATGGCAAAAAAAGCACAATCCACCTACAAACAGCTATATCTATAGAGTTTAGCACTAATGTGGAATCATTCTTCCACCTGAATTTGTTTCAGGGTATCCTCTAATACCTAGGTGAATATTTTTGGCAAGCATTTACTTTTGAGGCATGCCTCACTTGCTATTGACAATCAAAGAGGTCTATCGCACAAAAGTTATTTTCATGGTCATCTCTCTCAATAAGTCTTGCATAATCAAAATCCCATATTTCATGGGAAACACATTTTAGGAAGAAAGCATTTAAAGGCTATATTTTACTCTATAAAGTTAATTGGAGAAGGATATTATGTAATCTGTATTCACTCTCTGAAATCTTAAAAAAGAAAAAAGAATCCCTCCCTTCCTTGAAATATCTTGAAAACCAATCCTTCAGTGCCTTTATAATTACTGACTGCCTCCAACATGAATCATTTTCTGTGTATATGTGGTTCAACAACTTTTCCCTTCTTTATATTCTTGAGTGTATGGAGTATTCAGGAAAAACCAAAGCCTCTTGTGTAAGGACTTTCTGAGCCCTTTTCAGAGCTGCTTATCCACCTTTAGTGTCCACCTATCACCCAATCTGCACCAGTGGCTCCAATAAGCTGTAGCACAAACAGAGGCTACACCCCAGTAAAATCATCTCATCAAATAGGCTAAACCAGATTGAGGATAATCAACAGTACTCAAACCTCTTAGTGAACCTTATCAGTTAATTTGGGAGATGAGATGTCTACCCCATGCATTGAAGACTTTCCCTGGTAGGAATGGTGAATGAGAACAATTTGTTCCAGCAGCCATGAAGGCAGCTGAAGTAGATGCCCTGGAGAGCTCAGATCTTGGTCAGACATGGAAGATGCCAAAGTCTTCCCCTGGACCCTCAACCATCACCAGTCATCCTGACTTTTATCTTGCCACTCTGAAAGAGAGTAAGGCTGATGACTTTGTTCAACTTTGCCTCACTTAAATCCAATTCACCTACAAGTCAAGACATCACCTTGTGATGTCATTGATAGTCTAAAAAGAAGGATGAATAATATATTCTTAAGTTGTATTTTAACTTCTAATACTACATGGAATTCTGAGGTGGCAAAGTCCTAATGTGTTGATCTTTCTGTCATTCTGATTGTCTTCCTCTGCTACCTTATCATCATCCAAAATAAAAATAGAGGCCTACTTGTACTTCTTTTTTTGTGCATTAGTTCTCTCAACTAATAGGAATAGATCAAATCCCATTGAAATGAACTCCCTAAAAGTATTCAAATTTTTTTTGCCATGCTATAAGACTGATGAATCAAATAGTATTTTTAGAAGTCCAATGGACATCTGTATATTAGAAATATTCTTGTCACATATAAATTATTTTTGTTATGCTATTTTTGCACCAGAATGCAAACTATTATTTTGATACAAATATTAGTTATTTTAGGGTTGAGGTAACCAGAGTCAAATGCTGGAACCCAGAAATACATTTAGAGGCATGTGTGAGGATTCTCTGACTTAGAGACAAGATATAAATAAAGCTACATCTCATGTCACAAAAAGAAATAGATTTGGTAATTTAATTTGATCAATGTCAATGGCCAACTCAGATCTTTGTGGCCCCAAGGGTGAATTTTTAAATGCAATTATCAGATTTCATTATCTACATTGATCATAATAACTGGATAACTGCCAACTCTCACTTCCCTTTGTACAGAATAAAAAATGATGAAATGTACACAATTATCACTCATCCAAATGGAGGAAAACATTCTGCCATTAAATTGAAACACTTTCAACATCTCCTATAAACATGCAATTTTGCATTTTTAATTGTTGGCTCCAAGTCTGGAGGATAATTCATATTGACTACAAATGAAAGAATGCTATGCACGGAAACCACAAGAGATTTAAAAGACTGGAGCAACTGCTGCATCCGCATTCTTGGAAAAGCCTGATAGCAAAAGAGAGTGTTCCTGCCACTTGATGGCAGGCTGGCCTGAGTACACTGTCAGAGCATGCAAACAGAAAAATGAATCACCTATCAGGGTCAGGTTCTCTTTGCTTGCAGGTTAACATTTGGAGAGAGAAACTTGGTCTGTGCTGAATGAGATCAACAGGATTTAAGAAGATTCTGATTGTCAAGCCAAAGGAAAATCCAGATTAGTAATAGCTAGACACACAAGGAAAAGAGTATATCCAATGGTTCCTATGTTGCTTCTTGAAATATTGACTGTACTGGGAAGGGTTTGAGACATATTTTCCCAAAAACTTTCCAATGAAAAGAAATAGTGCTAGTGTTCCATGAATTCAGTTTAGTTCTTGACCAATATAGTTTCCATGTAAAGTCACTTCTTTAGACTAATAGCACAGGATGATGGCTCACATTTCTGACAGTGAAACAACTTAAAAAAAACATATATTCTTATTCAAACCCTAATGATAAAGAACACATTGGCAGGAGAGGGGCACATCTATTGATGAGTGGAGGACTCCACTCGCACTAAAATTCTTATTGATTTCAGAATTCACTCTGCTGGACTCTCCCTGACTCTTCTTGGCCCCCTGCCCTCATCTCATCTGTATTCTAGTGAAATCCATCATGGAAGGACAACAAATGACTCATTGAATTACAGGAGATACTCTTATGGTAGTTAGTCTTGCATAGTATATAACATGCCCCCAAATCTTATTTTCTTGTTGTTTTTAGGGTCTACCAAATTTTTGACAAAGTTGAAATGTTAAAGAATCTAATTTAAAACTACCCCTATACTTAGGCATTAAAACCAAGGATAATCCTTGGTGATTGACTCTCAACAAAAAGTAAGGTTCTCAACCCAAAGCCATTTTATGTGTCCTATGAAAATGCGTAGATCTCACATATTTTTCAGTCTTCACTGCTGAAAGATGCAGTGAGATAATAATAATCATCAGTAATGTTCCATAAAACCTCTTAATGTTTTGAAAGTGTTTTTACATGCATTACCACAATGGATTTTCACAACTATGTAAGGTATTATTATGGATTATTACTCTCATTCTACAAGTAAGAAAACTGAAATGCATAGAAATTGTGCTACCTAAAAATTTGTTAGTTAATTAACTTGCCCATGATTTGACAGATATGTATTAGAAATAAGATTTGAATCCAATTTTTTCCTGAGTCCCAAGTTTACCATTATTGACCTGAGGCAATATGTAAAAAGGGCTAGATGTAATCTTTTTCTTATATGACTGTCAAAATCTACCTCTCTCTAATCCTTTAAATCACTCCAAAAATGATTTATGTGCTGTGTAAATTTTAATGTACATTATTGCCATCCCATCACAGCCCCAGATTGAGATAACCCCACCCCATCCCCAAGGTCAGGAATAGGATATATGAATTGAATGGAACCAAGGTAGAAGAGCTGTAACCTACCCTGAGTGGACAGGAGCAATACTTGTTTAGACCTACTATGGCTCCCACCTAACTGTAGTCCAGATCCTTATTGAAAAATTATAGATCTTGCTTGCTGAATTCTCTGATCCTTAGGGCACAGAGAACTTAAGTGATTTTTTCTGAGGTTATACAACTAATAAGCATCTGAAATATCCTTTGCAGTAAAGTCTTTTCCCTGGCTTGCTGACAAGATGAGTTTCCATATGGAAATAGAGGAAGGGGTAGATATCAGAAGAGATGTTCGGATGAATTAATTGCCATTGCATACCAAGTCCAACATTCTACTCACAGTGCCATCCAAGTAGCTGGATGAATAGTTCTACATTACAGTTTGGCCTGAGTGTGCCATTACACCCTAGAAAAAGCATTACTATTCACTCTGCCTTGGAAGAGGTAATACTCACCACATCTTTTCCCTGGTAGGGGAAAGACCAATCACTGATAATACTCATCCCCAGAGTATAGCAATGTACTGTCCATGTTCTGTTTCCCCTGGCCTGCTAACCAGATAAGTTTCCATATGGAAATGGAAGGTAGATTTGGGAAAGTGTGTCCAAATAAATAAATTGTCATTGAATGCATAGGAATGAGAGGGTCAGCAACAAATCTAATCATGAGTGAAACCCTTTAAGCAGGGTTGGTGACCTAACCAGAGTGCAGGAAATATGATGCATTTACCCACTCAATCAATGGCTGTATTTCTCCTTTGCTTTCTTTCTTTTTTGCCAGTATGAATCAAAGTAGTAAAAAAATGTGAGACTAGACTCCATTGTAGTGAGTAGATTATACATTCACCAGTTTCTTCCAGTCATGACTGATCTTAGTGAAAATCAGGTCTAAGGAAAAAGTAGATGCTTTCATGAAGGGTGGATAAACCATTGCTAAAGACCTTCAGGAACAGCCTTTGTCCAAAGAATCCAATCACTTGTCCCTTGCTATGGATATCTTCAGCTAATGCTCCTTCCAAAAGAAATAAATCTCTCAACTTCAATCCTGTTGGTCCTTTGAGAAACCTATTTGAAAATGGGAATATTTTTATTGAACAAGACTTGAGATATATAGTTTGTAGGAAATATTCACACTCCAGAGACCTCTCCAGACCACAATTTCACTACACTTAGAATGTCAATGGTTTCTATTAATCGTATTTTTGATACTTAAGTATCAATGCACAGCAATTTTTAATTATTTTCTTGCATGTATATCTTCTCTTAAAATAAACCACTTGAGGGCAGGGACTATAATCTGGATTTCTTTGTGTCCTCTCAAGCATCAAAAACAGAGCAGAATACTCACAAAGTAAATGTATTCAGCAAATGTGTATTGATTGGTTGACTGATTGTAATAGCTAAAATGTATGTAACACTTTAAAATTTTGTCAATTACTTTACATGTGTGGTTTCAACTGAAAAAGATAAAGTTCACAAATATACCTTATTTCAATTAGGACAAAAAGCATGGTGTTATCAAGACATATGCTATATACCTAGAAATGAAAAATTCTTAATATCAACAAGTTGACTTTCTTTTGTTTCAATTTCCATAAGAAAAAGATCCTTGAGTTGGTTTTCATGTTATTTACTTGTAACTTCTCTTAAGTCAATAAGATGACTTCCTTCTTTATATCAAGCATGAAGGGTAGGATTATGGATTTAAATTGTTACAATAAAAAAAAGGGCAGAAATAGAATCCTCAGTTCAAATCCTAATTCTGTTCCTTGATAACTCTATAACTTTAGACCAATCTCTTGACCTCTGGACTTCAATTTTCCAACCTGTAAAATGAAAGAGTTGGATTAGATGACTTCTAGGGTCTATTTCGCCTTTGCTTTTATGATCCTTTGAATGTATTCAGATTATTTTTCTCATTTGAATAACTTCCTTCTTTTCCAAATATTATCATTCTGAAAGATAAATTATGAATTATCTTTTATCCATTTTGCCTAATCATCCTAGTAGTTGAGATAGCAGGTGCATTTTCTCAGTACTTGATTTAGAATTAACCACTACTTTAACAAATGGTCCCTCATATTTAGGGAAAGTGTTACACGGGGAGGTCTGGCCACATTTCCTCAAAAAAAATCAAGATTCTCTTTCCTTTTTTGGTCTTTCAGTTTTGACACTCATTCCATTTCAAATCTCCACGCGCCCAAACGGAATTTTTCAGAAGAAAACACCATTAGCCACGGTTGTGAATTCCTAGTGCCAAGTCAACTACTCTTCAATAGATCTTTCCAAACAACAGATGTGCATGGTGCCGTCTTTCAACAATCATTTGTTCACCATAAACTTATAATTATCTGCAGGTTATCAAATGTCCTTTTGGAGCAAGACTGCCCTGGAAGCCTGTGTACTAGCTAATCACTTCTGAATTTCCAGTCCACTGTTTCCTTTGCTCATATGTTGGATCTTGGGAAAGTATGGAAACAATGCCCCAGTCTCTCTAGTGAGGTCTGATATTATCCAAAATTAAGATGGATACCTGGATTTGAAAAGTCATGAAATGAGGATACCATTAATATAAGCATTAATAGGCAAAGAACTGATATTAAGAAAAAACTAATATGAACTTTGTTCATATACTTTGATGATTTCATGAACTTATAACTATGGGTACTCCCACCATCAACTCAGAACCCAGCTCATTCATGCCTTCTCTGCTGTTTTGATTCTATTATTTCTATAAATCTTTAATAAAGGCTCCTTCACTAATATCCAGTGTTGAGGAGAGGGTTAGGGAAAGGGAGAAAGAAAAGTAGAATGGTATGATGCAAAAGAAGGCTAATTCAAATCAGGGACCCAAAAGCTAATTAGACAAAATAAAAGGTAAGCAAAGCATGGTGAGAAAATGCAGTTATACCAAAGGTCAGAGACAGAAAATAGAACAAAACCAAGTATTCAAGTAATACATGAAATAACAGGTGCTTTTTCAAGATCAGAGACTAGAATCTAGGGAAATATCCTGAACTAGGGGGTGGGAGGGTGGGAGTGGGGAAGGAGGGACAATGAAGGTATAAAATAGCAATGTGCCAAGTAGAATCCTTGAAATGTTTTTCTGGTCTTTTGACCTAGAGGTTTTGAGCTAGATGATAGAGTTGGGACTTACCTCAATGTCATTTAGTCTAACATTACCAGAAGTATAAATCCATATCTACAACCTTCTCAATATGTAGTCATCCAATCTCTGGTTACATTGGTAGACAACATATACTTTAGACAACCCATTCCATTTTAGGACAGTTTTAATTACCAGCTGTTTTCTTATATCAAGATAAACCTTACCTCTCTCAAATGCCCTCTTATTGCTTTTAGTTCTATTATTTGAGTAAAAGCAGACTAAATCTAATATTTCTTCCAATGACAAGCCTTCTTATACTTGGAGCCAGTTATCAGGTTACCCCTGAAATTTCGCTTCACTTTCCTTGGCTAAGCCTCCCTAATTCCTTAAAATGATCTTCGTTTGGTATGGTTTGGAATCTCCTCTGGTGGCCGTTCTCTAGAGATATACCATCTGGTCAAAATTCCTCCTAAAATGTGATCTTAACACTAGACACAATATTCTAATTTGTACCTGACCAGAGCAGAATAAATCATAATCTGTCCTAAATAGTTTCTATTAAGGCAGGAAACAGTCCCAGATTGGTTCACCAAGGATCTACTCATGATTGATCACATCAGACTGAAGTGAAGAAGGTATTAACAGAGTTGAAGCCATGAGAAATTCTAGAATGCAATTCCCGGTGTGGAAACTCCTCACCCTTGCATCTAGGACCATCTATAGCAGAATTTTGAAGTGGTCAAGGTGTGTCTTTGTTTCTCTCATCTTGCTTGGTAGGAAAGGGCTCCATCTCAGCTATTAATAATTATACTGTCACAGATCCCTTCAAGAAAGAAGGAAAACAGTATGACAAATTAATTAACCAACATTCATACGTTACACATATTATCATATTTAATCCTTGCACAAAACCTGGGAGATAAATGGTATTATTATTATTTCCATTCTACAAATGAGGAAACTGAGGCAAAGAAGATTAAGTAACTTTTGGACAAGTAATATATCTGCATCAATATTTGAATTTAGGCCTTTCCAAAGTTATTTTCAGCACCTATCCATTGTGCTACCTTGCTACCTCACTGTTATTTCACAGAGTACATTCTTGTCAAATCAGACTACTTGCTCTTACCATACATAACATTCTATCTTTTGCATCCTTACCTTTGCAAAAGCTACCTCATATACCTGGAATGCTACCTCTTGGACATTCTAGCTCCATCAAAGGCTCAGGATTAGTTCCTTTCAAATCTACCCCAATCCCACAATCATAACATCCCTTCTGCAAAATTTGTATTTTGTTTATAATTTATATTAATTCATCTATGTATGTGTTGTACAAAATCAGCTAATTTATGCTCAGTCGATCTGAATAACTCCATTTTAAACCTTGTTTAGATTTTGAGTAAGTGGCAGCTAGCCTTCTACCATTCATGAGATTGTGGGTGCACACATGCACTAATCCCATCTCCTTTTGATTTGGTAATAGGAGAGGAGTTTAGGTTGCACTAATCCCATCTCCTCACAATTAAATGAACCAATCAAAAATGCTTTTGCCCTTATATGGAAGTTGCTTATTCCTATCTATAAAAAGTAGGACACAATTTGTATTGAAACCCTTACTCCAACTGGGAATCCAGTCAGAAAGATTTCTCTTCCTAGGTTCAAATCTGGCTTAAGACACTTACTAGCTATGTGACTCTGGACAAGTCACCCTATCCTATTTGCCTCAGTTTTTTCATCTGTAAAATGATCTGGAGAAGCAAATGGCAAACCTCTCCAGAATCTTTGCCAAGAAAACTTCAAATGGGGTCACGAAGAGTTAGACACACCTAAAATGTTTGAAGAATAACATAGGCTCTGGGACTAAAAAAGATCTTGTGTAGATTATCTGTACTCAAACTATTATTTTTATGGATGAAGAAATTATATCTCAGATAAGTAGAGTGATTTAACCAAGGTCATATAGGTAGTACAGAACAGAGCCAGAATCCAACATAAACTCCTATTTGACATCTGAAAGCTTTTCACTACCTGAGTCCTTCCTCCTTTTTCATTCTTCTTCCACCTTGCTTTCTTCCAAGTTCTCTGTGGCATAAACATCCAGGTTTATTCATTGTTCCATGGACACAACTTTCCATCTCCTTTCTCTATAACTTTGTGCTGGTTGCTTCCCCTACCCCATGCATGAAAGGCAATATTACTTCATCTCTACCTTTTGGAATCTCTTGTTCTTTTCATAACTCTACTTAATCACCCCTATCTATGTGAATCTTTTCCTCATTTCGTAGTCCTCAATCCCCATAAAGCTGCTAGTGACCTTCCTCCTAAAACTACCTTCAATTCATTTTGTATCTATAGGCTGTCTTAAATGTATTGGTGCATTTCAAGGTTTAATAGATTTCTAGATTAAAAAATGCATTGGCACTTTAGGGACATTCTGTATTCCATATACTTGTACAAGTTATCTCCCCATTAGAATAAAGAGTATGGGGGTGGGGGCAGCTGGGTAGCTCAGTGGATTGAGAGCCAGTCCTAGAGATGGGAGGTCCTAGGTTCAAATCTGGCCTCAGACACTTCCCAGCTGTGTGACCCTGGGCAAGTCACTTAACCCCCATTGCCTAACCCTTAACGCTCTTCTGCCTTGGATATACCTTGGATATACCAATACACATTATTGGTTCTAAGACAGAAGGTATGGGTTTAAAAAAAAAAGAAGAAAGGGTCCTTAAAGGGGCAAGGACTATTTCACATTTGTCTTGATATAACTAGTGTTTAGAATAGCACCCATCACAGGTATCTAATGAGTATTTCTTGACTGATTGATTCTAAATACAGAACTCTACCTGCTACTTCTGTACTGCTTCTCAGCCTGCTAAAACTCAAAATGATAGTCATGGGTTTCAAACATTTCCTGTCCTTTTTAAAATGAAACATTCAGTAACCATTTTACCAACCAGTAAGACTCAAATAGCTGCACCCCTCTTAAAGTAAGTGTCAGTATGCTATGCCCTAATACCTTAAGCAGCTTCTGTATTGAGTCAATCAATATTGGCTTTAGACCAAGTTCAGAAAAGTCCTCAACCAATTCAGATAGCTTTGAAAATCACTGGATAAAACTGGAAAAATACTGCACAGTAAGTAAGTATGTATGTATGTATGTACTGGACAAAGACTTGATCACACCCCATGGTTCATCTCTATTATAGCACAGAAATTGAGAAGCAGATTCCAGCTTCCAGTAGTGACTTACTTGTCTAATCCTCTTGCTAAGCTTCGGAAATTAAAAAGTCTGAAAAGGGAGCAGGACTTGAGGAAAAGAGCCCAGGACTTGGCCTCGATAATGGTCTCTTCTTCTCCATGACCAGAGGAAGATCTCATTAACTTTGGAAGACGGAAGCCATGCCAGAAGTGTCCTTAGGATAGTAGAGGCTTACAGTAGTATCTGCTTTCAGAGTCAAGGAAAGACTGAGCTTGAGAAAACGAAGATTTGAAGGTCTATGAGAAGCTGAGCAGAAAAGCTACAGCAAAGCTAAAGAGAGCAACTTTTACTACAGTAAAATGATTTGTAGGAGTTATAAAGCCCTTTGCTATGCGCACTATAATATAAACTTGAGCCCACTTTCCCCTGGACTCTGTATGTACCTAGTGAAAAAAGATTTTAGAACGGAGGTGGTATTTTATACCAAATTATTTTACTATGTTATCAAAGTAAATACCTTTTTTTTTTAAAGTTATTTAAGTCTTCCTGACTAATTTGACATCAACTGATAATCATGGATGGGAAATACAATAGTATGGGCTTGTGCAACATAGCAGTGGAAAACTACTCCCAAGCCCTCAAGCTATTCCCCCCCAATGACCCTAAGGGATCAAGTAGTCAGACTGCCAATGCTAATTGGGGGAAACTGAGGTTCACAGAGGCTACTCTAGGTCATATGTTAGGGTCTATGTCAGCATTAACTCTCAGGTCAAACTAACCAGCAATTCTATCTAATACTTCTATTAGATATCTATTTAATAGATATCTATCTAATACTTCACTGTCTCAGGAAGAAAGGAAATAAAAAGGAGAAAATGAGAAATGGAATAAGAGAGCAAGGGTCAGGAAAAAGAAGAAAGGAAAGAGAAATTGAAAAAGGAAGACCACAATGAGAAAAAAAAAAAAGCAATTGATAGGTAGAGGGAGAGTCCCTCTCACAATGGCCAGTGACATATAATGCACAATTCACTTTCTGTAATAGGTAATTTTAGCCCACTCCTACCACTCTTTCATGACCTTTGACCCTTGCAGAAAGTCAACCAATTTTTTTTTAGCAGCTACATGGAACCAGAGAAGACAAAGCACTCAGCAAGAAAATAAAGGAATCTCTAATGAACCAGAAAATAAACAGTTGTATTTTGTTTTAAAGTAGCAGCGGTGGTTTTCAGTGTTTTGTCAGCTGGTAATCCATGGGTGCGGGCATCTTTTCTAATCCCAGTTTTTGCTAGACCAGTTGCCAATTCAAAGAGAAAAAAAAGAAAAAAGAAAAAGAAAGAAAAGAAGGAAAGGGGAAAGAGAGAGAGAACAAGAACAAAAACAACTATGCCTTCCTCCTTGAAAATGTGGCATAAACAGTATGAATCAGGCAAGAGGGCATGGGAGGGGGGAACTTGGTGATTTCCGCCCAGGTTCTCTCCATTTAGACAGACATAGGTAAGCTGTCTTTGTGGCAGTCACTTGAGAGCTATTCCAGGAGTTGGCTGAGACAGTATCTGCTAAATAACTAGGCCAGTTCCAGAGCCAAGATCCACAGAGCTGTCGCAGAAGAAGGCCTATGGATCTTTTTTGCTGAGTCAAATCTCTCTTCAGGGACTCAGCAAATAAACAAGGTTCTAAAAAGAAGAAACTTTCTCTTAGACATCTTCTTTGGAAACAATGGATAATAAATGTTTTGGCTTTTCATCCTTTTGTTCTTTCAAAACAAAATTAGGTTACTGATATAGACTTTGCCAACTCCTACTGCCAATGGAGCAGACTACTAGAGTAATGACGCCATGATGAAGACTCTTCACACATATTCTCCATGTCTGGTTAAAAAGAGGGGGGAGGGAAGAAAAGAGAAATTGAAAAAAGTGTTGAAGGGTCAAAAAAATAGATTTCTATGCTGCTGTGTTAAGTGAATTACAAAAAGCCAAACTCAACTGACCAAAAATAAGAAAAAACTTTGACTTGAACCTACACATTTATGCAACAAAACTAAAAAGTCATGATCTCAAGGTTCATGAGCAATTAATGACCTAGTAATGACTTTGGATGACACTAGAGAGAATCAATCAATAAAATAAAATAAAATAAAATAAATGTTTATCATTTTTCATCTTATTCATACCACTTTCCTCTTCTTACAAAAAAACCACATGGTTTGCAAATAAACCCTTAGCCATTCTAAATACTTAATTAGTTGCCTCTTGAAATGTAAATTTAACTATATTTAAATGTTATTTACTATCCTAAACTAAGGCCACATAGTATTACTTCATCATTGTAAAATTTCTTTTAAAAAGGGTATGAGTGGTATTCAGGGAGGATTGGTACCTTTAGTAAGAAAATTTGTGGAGATCTTTCCAGAACTGCTCCCACAACAATACACTTGCCACCTAAGTCTCTCCTGTGGCTTTAAGTAACTGTGACATGGGAAGTGGTCACATCCCAATAAAACCTTCTCAGCAGATGGGTCAAAACAGATTGAAGGTAACTGAAGGGTCCTAAACTCATTGGTGAGTTAGGCGAATGTTTACCCACACATATGAAGACTTCTCCAGACAAGATGAGCAGACAAGAATAATCTTGTGGCACTATCTATAAAGGCAGATGAAGCAGGTACTGTGGAGTGCTAAGAGTTTGATCAAACTTAGAAGACACCAGGTTCATCCACTGCATTGTGGACCATCACCAGTCATCTTGACTTTGGTCTTGCCACTGGATCCCAAAGACTATGGAAGAATGACTTAGTTTGATGATGATAACCAAAATGGCCTCACTTAAATCACATTCACACACAAGTTAAGCCATCATCACACACAAGTTAAATGTGATGTTCTTGATCTTCTTCAAAAACAAAGGATGAGCAACAAGCTCTTAAAATATATATCGTTGTGACTCTGTGTCCATATTTAGTTCTATAGAAAAGGCTATCCATATCTATCTCTATCTCTATCTATACCTATAAATATAAATAGGAAAATAATGTCTGATGATATAGATATTTATATCTATATACTTAGATATGGATATCTATACATTTAGATACACATTTAAAAACAGATCCAGAAGTGGAAATGGATATACAGATGTGGATAGAATATAGATATAGTTTCAAGCTTGACAAATATCAATCAAAATCAACAAGTATTAACATTTCAGTAAAGAATAGAAAAAAATATATAAGAAAATAAATCTCTGTCAAGTACTGCTTGAGTGTTTTTAAGAATGCAGACAAACATTTTAAGTTTCAAAACTGTTCTATTTTCATTGGATGAAAGGGAATATACAGATTAGTAATTTTAAGGCCATAGTTCCAAATTGCTTTCCAGAATGACTAGATTATGTAATAACTCCATCAACAATGCAATGACCCTTTACTCATATATCCTTCAAGAATTATCATTTTCCTTTTTTAACATCACTGCTAATCTGATGAGTCTCAGTTGGAAATTTTGAATTTTGTAATTTTTTACAGTTCTAATAAACTGACTCTGGTAGTTGGATTGTTATGGCACTGAAAAAGCAAATTAACTTAGAGTAATATCATAATTTTATTACATTAACATGATCAAACTATGAGCAATTAATATCACTCCAATTTTTTTTATTTTTTTTATTACTGTAAAGGCAGGATTATGTTTACTTATTTACTCTTTGTCCCTCTTTTTGGTGGACTCTTAAGTAATCCTGGAGTTATTTTGAATAAAATATCTCTTTCTATCTCTTCTTGCTGGTTATAATTAAAGATAAACAAAATTGAACTCAATAAGTAAACGATCAAGATTTTTAAGGGAAACAAAAATGAAAAGGAATGAAATCAATACCAAATTTCAAAATATATTGCAAGGCAGTGATCATCAAAACTATTTAATAATGTTAAAAAATTGAGCATTTGTCAGGAGAAGATAGTAAAAACACAAAACTCAGAAACAGATGGACATTGTAATAATGTAAGGTAAACCGAAGTACTACTAGGTGAAAGACTCTCTATTTGGCAAAAACTACTTGAAAAGTAGAGAGAAAAGTGCCAAATATCAGTCTGGCCATCCAACATCTCACATCATGTGTCACAATAAGCTCCAGATAAATATATGACCTAAATATAAAATATTACATGATAATAAAAATAGAGGAGCAGGAAAAGATTTTATTATCATTGAAGTAGTGCTTTTTAAAAAAGTAGTAGTTGTGCTTATAATGATTCATACTTACTTAAAACTGTAAATTTTTATGAAGCATTTTCCTAGCAACAGTCTTGTGAAGTGTTATTACCTCCACTTTACAGATGGAGAAACTGAAGCTCAAAGAAGTTAAATTACTTGCCCAGGGTGACAAATGGTCAGAGTCAAAATCCAAAGCCATGTCTCTTAATTTCAAATTGTAATGTATTTTCTGCTATGTAATGCTACTTTATTATTATACTTATTAATAGAATTTATTTCCAAGTATGTCAGCCCCTCCCTTCTCCACACCCAGAAAGTATCATCCAAAAAATAGGTATGTATTTATAGATTATGTCTGTTATTTTTCTATTTTTTGATTCATTATCTGGAGGCAAACATTCACAAGTTATTCTTTAGATATTAAATCTATAGCTGTATATAATGTTCTCTTGGTTCTACTTCTTTCACTATTTATGATCTCATGTAGATCTTTCCAATTTTTAAAAATTAATCTGCCCATCATTTCATACAGTGCAGTAGTATTCTGCCACAACATATACCACAATTTGTATAGCCATTCAACAATTGATGTCCATCCCTTTGATATCCAGTCTTTTGCTATCACAAAGAGAGAGGCTATGACTATTTTGAAACATATAGGTTTATTTCCTTTTTTCCTGATGTCCCTCAGAAACAGACCCATTGCTGGATCTGGAAAGTATACACAGTTTTAGAGCTCTCTGAGCATAACTCCAAGTTGTTCTCCAACATTGTTGGATCAGTTTACAAGTTCACTAATAGTATATCAGTGTCCCCACTTTTCCATATCCCCTACAACATTTATTATTTTGCCTTTTTTTATTTTCCACATTATTTCTTTAAAAAAATTAATCATGACTTCTTCCATTTCCTTTATAGTAGAAGTATCAGCAACTGTGTAAATCCTACAACTTCTAAATAATAGCTGTAGGAATACATTAATTGAATTAAGCAGATATATTTTTCTTTCAATTTAACAAATACCAATTCTTCAATATCTAAAATATAATATCAAACTTTAGGAGGTTATACTACTTATTCACCTCTATGGTGCACCCTATGCCTAGCACACTTGTTGGTCAGTTATGTGTCCATTTGTTTTTAATTTTTTAAATTTATTTTTATTGTAATGCAAAACACACTTCTAAATTGATCATTATTGTAAGAGCACACTCATACATAACCAAAACCCCCAAATAAAACCATAAATATGCTGATGTGAACAGTTCTTTCTCTGGAGGTGGATAGCATTCACTGTCAAAAATCTTGAAGGATTGTTCCAGATCATTGTATTACCGAGAGTAGCCAAGTGTTCACAGATCATCATCATACTGTATTGCTATTATTGTATACAATGCTTTTCCAGTTCTGCTTATTTCTCTCTGCACAAGTTCTTGCAGATCCAACTGTTTTCTTAAATCATCTTACTTATCATTTCTTATAGCTCAATCGTATTCCATCACCAACATGTACCACAATTTACTCATCCATTCCTTAAATGATGGACATCCCCTCAACTTCTAATTCTTTGCCACTATAAGAAGAGCTTCTAGAAATATTTCTGTACAAGTAGGTCCTTTCCCCTTTTTTATTATCTCTTTGGAATATAGACCTAGTAGTGGCATTACTGGATCAAAGAGTATACACAATCCTATAGCCCTTTGGGCATAGTTCCAAATAGCTGTCCAGAATGGTTGGAACACATCACAACTCTACGAACAATACATTAGTGTCCTAATTTTGCCATATCCCCTCCAATATTTACCACTTTCTTTATTGCTATATTGGCCTATCTGATAGGTGTGTGGTAGTATCTCAGCATTATTTTGATTTGTATTTCTCTAAGTGATATAAGAATGATTTAGAACATGTTTTGTGTGATTATTGATGACTGATTTCTTCATCTGAAAATTGCTGGTTTGTATCCTTTAACAATTTGTCAATTGGGGAATGGCTTGTATTCTTATAAATTTGACTTCGTTTCCTATAAATTTGAAAAATTAGACCGTTATTAGAGAAATATATTATAAAAACTTTTCCCAGTTTGTTGTTTCCTTCTAATCTTGGTTATATTAATTTTTTGTACAAAGGCTTTTTTATTTAATATAATCAAAATGATTCATTTTACATCTTATAATACTTTCTATCTCTTGTTTGGTCACAAAGTCTTCTTTCCTCCAAAAATATGCTAGGTAAACTATTATGTGTTCCCCTAATTCAGTTATGGTATCATTCTTTATATCTAAATCATATATCCATTTTGACCTTATCTTGGTATAGAGTGTGAGATATTGTTCTATACCTAGCTTCTGCCATACCAGTTTCCAATTTTCCCAGCAGCTTTTGTTAAATAATGGGTTCTTACTCTGTTTTTAAGATTTTGAATTTAGATATTCAGGTTCTATTTACCAAAATTATCAAATGCTACAAATACATCTTTGTACATATTTTGTGTACTTAAAGGTTCTATTTTTGGATTATATTTATCTAGTATCTACTATTTGACTCCAGGAGACAAAAACCTTGGACTATATCTTTGCATCCCTACAGCACTTAGAACTGTGATTTGCACATAGTTGGAAACTAATAAACATCTGTTAAATTAATTAATGTTAAATGAAAATAGAAGGCAATGGAAGGGAAGGCATTAGAAGAGGCTGAATAGGTTTGCTTCATTTCTGGGCAATAGATATAAAGCTTTTAGACTGAGTGGCTAAAAATAAATCTGACTGTAGCACACCATTGGGAATAAGAAACCTAGGGTAATGCTTCTAGCTCTGACAAAGGCTTTTCACGTGATTTTGTAATTTTATATAGCACGTTAGCTCAGGTGGCTAAAACATGGTACAATGAATCCAAGGTCATGGATTTGATCCTAGAATGAACTACTTAGAATTGCTCTGTTCTAATTACATTTTGCATCCCTAATGCAACAAGTGGTAATGGATGAAAGTGAAGATGGTTAAGTGCAAATAGTCTCTGTTGCTAGAAAAAGGACTCAAGGCATATGCCCTACAGAAGATGAGTTAATAGGATCATATTCAAAAAAAGTTTAAATGTTTTTTGTTTCCCCTCAAGGCTCCCAACTTTCTACTGTGATTCCATCTAACACTTGGTTTCAATTTTGGGTTACCTTTAAAATAATAATGCTTAGATAATCATGTGAGGGTAGCTAGAGTTTTTTTTACCCCCCCAAAAAAAAGGTGAAGTAGAGGGAAAAGCAAAGCCATCCCTTTCATGTTTGACATTCATGGGCTGTGCTAAAGAAAACATTTCTGGCATATTTTTAGACTTATTATGGAAAGTGGACCCTGCTGGGTCACATGGACAAGCTTCCAACCCAATAAGAGTCAGAAATGCAAAAGAAAAATACCCTGGGAAAGTTCCTTCAGCTCATACGTAGCACAGAATATAGTGCATTCCCCTGTCCAGCCTATAATTAAGATGAAAGGCATGTTTCCCCCCAATTTGCCATTCAGTGGCATGGTTAGCATTCCACCCAGACTGCAGTGGCCTGATTCTTCTAATGCAATGGCTTTTTTTTAAAAAAAACACACATTTCAATCTTAAGGGTTTCATAAGGATGAGCTATTTCAGCTTAACTATTTTTAACTCACTCAAAAGAAAACATATTTGAATCAATCATTTCTTACAGGAACTAAAATATAGGCTTGTCTAGTCTTCAAATTCTCACTGTCTAGTTTATTTAAGGTACTGATTTTTTTTCTTTTTAAAAGTTTTTGCTGCTATTGCTTATGATGGGTGAACCTAAAAAGGTTTGGACATCCTGGTATGTGACCAGAAATTTCCTTTTTTTTCTGAGCCTCTTGGGGTATCAAGAGTTGGCCAAGAAACCTTTGAGAAGAGGACTGCCTATGAAGTTTCTGATACTTTCAAATTACATTAGGGTTTAAAATACTAGACTAGTCCTTTTTCATGGAAATTCAACCTTTTCCTTTTTACTCTACCTTAAATCATTGAGGAGGCAAAATAGAAGATATCTTTTGAAACTGAAATTCCCTCTTATTTTCCACCATCTTGGAAGACTTTAGCTCATTAACTGATTTTCAGTTGCAAATTAACATTTATGGGAAATTTATTTTATATTCATTGTCAAGGATAAATTAAAAAGCTGATGGTTCTTTGGACATGTAAGGAAATACTCTCTTAGAGGACATAAAAATTGATAATATAATTAGACTGAGTATAAATGGTTTCTTCATTGGGCATGACCAGGGATTCTACTCAGTAAGGAAATTAAAGGAAAGCAAACTCATGGAATGCAAGGAGTATTGTACTAAAAGTCACAAAAACTGATTTGGGGCTGTTTAACTAAGTATTTGACTCTGGACAAGTCACTTCAATCTCTCTGGGGCCCTGGTTACCAAACTGGACAACCTAGAAGATTATACTAGGGAAGGATAATAACTCACATTTTTTTTTTATTTTAGGGTTATAGTTACAATTACACAAATATATGTGCTTAACATATATTATCTTATTTAATCTTGGCAACCGTCCCATGAAGGAAGTAATACAAGTGTTATTACCTCTTTCTCTTTTTTCTCAGCTTATCTCTTAGATAATCTCTAAAGTACTTTCCAACTTTAAAATTCCATGAGTGTATGATGTCCCAGATAATCAATCTCTGCCATAAAAAAATATAGTTTATTTAGTTGAGATCCCATTGGGAAAACCTATTTATTTGTGTTTGTGCAATTCCTGTTATTTTCAGGGCTCTTCTATAAAGTCAATTGGCCCTAGAACAGCTTAAGATGAATCCAAATTTAATGGCATAATTGAGATGTTATCTTGCACACCTGACCTGAAATTTTTTCATGGGAAAATTCAGGTCATCTAAATTGTTGTCTATTGTTTGGCTGAGGTGCCAGTTGTTCACAGCTGTGCCTCAGTGTCTATAAATAGTTTCATTTGTCCAACTTTGTCTGAACATACTCTGTTGTTTTCCATCTTCAAAACTTGTATGAAACTCAGAATGATATTAGTTTAGAGTTGGGTCTTAATGCCACCCTTGCTACTTAATTGTGTTAATCTGAATAAGTCATTTAAATTCTCTTTCTTTCATGTTCTTCACCTTCAAAATGATTGAATCATACTAGGTAGTCTTCAGGTAGCTAAGTTGCACAATAAATAGAGTGATAGCCTGCAGTCAGGATGGTTCATATTCCTGAGTTCAAATCTGGTCTCAGACACTTACTAGCTGACTTCAGAAAAAATATTTTCTATAGTTTCTTCCAATTCTAAATCTAGTACTCAATGTTTTTATTCTTAATGCAGTCACTTTAAGGCAAGGGAAGGCAATAACCATTTATTAAGCATTTACTGTATTTTGGGAACTATCCTAACCTCTAAGGATATGAAGGCAAGCAGAGGAAAGATATTCTCTGCCCAGAAGGAGCTTACATTCTAATAGGGCAAGACAGCACTCAAAAGGGAGCTAAAAAAGGGCTGTGGGGACAAAGAGAAAAGGTAGGAATATGGCATCAAAGCTCAGGAAGTCAGAAGCAAATCCAAGAGGACAATTCAGGTTGGTAGACCTGATGTTTTCACCCAAATGGACTCACCAATCCTTGAGAAACTCATTAGTGGAAGAAGGAATACTTCAAGGTTAAAAGGATTCATGGATAAATGGTTATACCAGAACAAGGAAGTTCTAAGCCCTGAAGGAAGTTCCAAGGTGAGATAGCAACTGAATTTGGGTAGCAAATATGAAAAGTCAGATGCAGAGCCAGGAGCAGGAATGAGGTATAACTGGGCAGAAAAAGGGAGTTGAGTTTTGTTTTGTTGTTTTCTATAAAAATCAACATTCTTTGAGCATCTATTAAATATAATTATGTAATCACACATAATTATATATAATGTCCCGTTCTACCCTTAAGGGAAATGCAATAATGGGATCATAGATTTAAATCTGGAAGGATACACAGAGGCCTTCTAGTCCTAATATATTGTTTTATATGGGAGGTAACAGGTTCAGAAAGGTAAAGAGACTTGTCCAAAATCACACAGCAATTAAGCAGCTGAGCAAGGATTAAAATACAAATCCTCCTTGCCCAGAATTCTTTATATAGAATACGAATATTATTCATAATAGCTGACTCATACAATAATTTACAAAATGCCTCACAATAAACATGTAAAGTAGACAACACAATTATCATTTTTGTCATTTTACATGAGAAAACAGTGGCTAACAGACACTAAATGACTTGCATCAGGCTATAGGATCTCTTTTTTCTGGTTAGTTTTACTCCATTTGATCTCCTGGCTATGTTTCTGATCTTTCATATTTGCTACCCTGCCTCAACTATGGTCTCACCTTGGAACTTTCTTTAGAATTTAGGACATCCTTAACCTGTAACATCCATCTGTCTGGGCAGACTTCTGACCTTGGAATCTCTCTGCTCCCATCAGTGAGTTCCTTGCAGGTGGAGGGATTTCATTTGGGGAAAAGTTCAGGCTGGCAAGTTTACAAGGCTCTTCTGCCCCTCCTTCTGACTTTCTGGACTTTGGTACCGTATTCCAAAGGTCATATAGTCACATGAACATCATAGGATCTAAGATTTAGAGCTCTAGGGAACTTTTGGAATCAGATCCTCCAACTCCTTTATTTTGCAGGTAAAGAAAGTGAGGTCTAGAAGGGCTAGGTAACTTACCCAAAGTCACACAGCTAGTAATTGGCAAAGCAGAGATTTGAAATGAGGTTTTAGACTCCAAACATGGCCCTCTTTCCATGACACCATTTGCCTCTCATTATTGCAGACCTGGGGCTCAGACTCGAGTCTCATAACTCCCAGTTCTACTACACCATGATACCCCTCAGAGATATGGGTGAAAATGGTCTAGTGGCAAAAGAGAAGCTCAGAGAAGAGGATTTATAATCTTGTCCTACCTCTAAATAAAGAGTTCTCAAAGTGGGTTCCAGAGATGCCTGGAATCACAAAAGACCCTTTGGGGAAGGCTTGTTACTTGAAAAGTATTTCCATAATAATATTAAGGTGTTTTCATTTTTAATACATAAAATATTGATAACTATAACTAGGTCTATACTGAAGTCAGCTATACTGATGAGCTAATTGTTAAATTTTTAATGCAAGCATTTAGACTTCAGAAATTAACAAATGCTAAAAATTAGGGCTTGATTTATTGTTTTGTTGGTTGTCTAGACTTAACAAAGTAATGGATAAAATATGATATAGGTATGTTAAACTTAAAAGTGTGTTGTGCATACACATTTCTTCAAATAGTTAAACATTTGCCAACAGACCTTTGATTATAAGCCAAATAAACAGAGCTCCATTAAATGTATAAATATATGTGTATATATATTTTTATGTATGTATGTAAAAAGGGTTCCGAGAACAAAAAATTTGAAACCACTGCTTGAGATTAGTGAGAATTAAGGTTTCTTTCAGTTCAGAAACTCTGTGATTTAAATCATGGCTACTGTGGTATATTATAATAGATGTTATACCAAAAATTGAATCCAGGAAATCTGAGTTCAAGTCCCAGGCACTTAGCTTCTTCATGCTTCTATTTCCCTATCTTTTTAAATGAGGGTGTTATATATTATGGCCTCAAAATCTCTAACTCGGATTCTATACAAAAACAAACAAACAAAAAAACAACCACTTATAGTAACATGGTTAAGGTCATGTAATGGATAGAGAGAAAGATTTGGAATGAAGAAGGCTTGAGTTCTACTCCTACCTCATAAGATTTCTGTACTGATTAAATCACTTGTCTCTCAGTTTCCTCATTTGTACAATTAGATAATAATAGCACCTACCTCACAGAATTGTTGTGTTTGTTGTGAAAGTCAAATGAGATAACATATATAAATGTCTCACAGACTTTAAATGTTATGTAGATGCTACCTATTATGTTATTAGCAAATACAGCCAGCATAAGGTCCAATGTGAAAGTGAGAGGACAGTTGGATGCTCTAAAAAGTGTTTATTGGGAAATGAGCTTTGCTACTTCCTATCTCTATGATCTTAGGCTAAGCACTTAACTTTTGTGCCTCAGTTTTCTCATCAGCAAAATAAGGGCATTGTATACACACACACACACACACACACACACGTATAGTAGTGTCCAAGGTACCTTTCGGTTCTAGAGTTATATTGCTAGATACAGCATGTTATGAGAGCTATTTGTGTAGAATCACTTCTGACAGGTAGGATCAAAACTACAGGTAGAGAGAAAGAGTAGGAGAGAGAGGTGGGGAAGGAAGGAGGCAGTGAGTGGGAGACTGAGAAAGAGAGAAATTGGGGAAAAGAGAGAGAGAGAAGGGGGGGCAGTGAGAGAGAAAGAGTAGAGAAACAGAGACAGAGACAAAGAGAGGGGGAGAAAGAGTGAGACAGAAACAGATAGAGAGGGAGAGAGGACACAGAGACAATTGATCAAAAAGCATTTATTAAATACTTACCATATGCCAGGCACTGTGCTAAACACAGAGAACCAGTAAGACAGAAGGATAAACACAAAGACAGAGCCAAACAGAGACAGAACACACACACACACACACACACACACACACACACACACACACACAAACACACACACAAGAAAGACCTTTCCTCAAGCAATTAATAGAATAAAACAATGGAATTTTTATGACCATTATTAAGTTCATGCTATTGCATAAGAAAAAAAAAAACATTCCTTGTTTAATGGTTAACATTAGGTGTGGGCTTGGTCTGAGGGACAATAGCAAGGCTCAGGTTAACCCAGCAATGGACAAGAAAAAAAAATTGCTGTGCAAACCAGTAATTCTCATCTGCACATGGTATGTACTCAAGCACTTATTGGCTCTACCACAGAAACCACTGGAAGAGAATTCCTTCTTGTTTAGCCTCATTACATCTAAAGTATGTAAAGCTGTTAACTTACAACAGCAGAACAATTGATGCTCTCACTACCTCATTTAGATAAGATTAGGAATCAAAGATATCCCTGTTAATATGAATAGTGTCTATATGGGACAAATTCCAGCAATGGCAAACTTCTTTTATGCAATGTAACTTGGCTTCTTCTTGGGAAGCTTACCTCCAAAGCCTGGTGCAATCCTGGGGAAAAGAATTTTTTTTTAATGTACACTTGAGTAAGGAATGAGGAAATGATCTATTGTCCAAGAGAAGATCTCAGACTGTATCAGATAGCAGTCAGGCTGTAAAAAAGGTTCTTACCCCAAAATAAATGAGCTGATTCCAATCTGCTACATTCGGGAAAATGCACAATGTCTGAACTTTCCAAGGAAGGTCTGAGAAAGGCAGTTTTTCTTGACTAGGTGTTGGAAAAAAATCTGGAAGCAGCTTGGAAAAAGCTGAAAATGCCAATGGCACTGCTCCCTACCACTTTTGTTCCCCCATCAACCCACAGGCCTCCCCAAATCCTCCACATACTCAAAATTTACCTCACCTAGGAACTATACTTGTTCATCCAGTCAAAAGTGATTTCTCCCCCACTTCAGATCTAATACATTCCCACAGGAGAATAGATTTAGGGATCAAAATGGGCCTTTCTACTTACTTCATCACTGGACTTCAAGGACTTAAGGACAGTTCCATATGATAGGCAGATGAACTTTGTTTTATGAGTTCTCTTTCAATTACTGTGAGCTTCTTGAGAGACCAGGATGTCTTGATTTTTTTTTTGTCTACAAATTAATGAATACAATGATTCACCCAATAGTAAACAATTGATTTTTTAAAAATGTATTCTGCTATTTACTACCTGTGTGGCCTTGGGAAGGTCATTTAAGCATCATGAGTAGTCAAGTAGCCAAGGAAATAGGAGAAAGGAAAGGAGATGAATGCCAAAGTAAGGGGTGCGGCCATCTGGAACATCATCAGATGTTCCAAACAAAAGCAAAAGTCAAGGGAAGTAGGGTACCCCTTTGTTGGTAGTTGAGCACTTAGCTATCTAGAATGTGCTCTAGGAAACCTGCTGCCTCATATGGTTAGTTTTGCATGGAGCAATGGTCATACTATTGAATATGCATAGAAGAGACAGAGCCAAGGTTGAAGAGTGATAGGAAGCAGTCCAGTGGACTCTCCCCTACAAATTCCTCCAAACAGCTCTAGAAAATATACCAGACTAAATCCTGAAAGGGAAATCCAGAAAAAAGTATCAGTGAATAATTTGTCTAGCCTTGTTCAGCATAGAGAGACTGATAGTGATTTGCAGATACTGGGGACAGGTCAAGCCAGGAGTATGCCACTGCAGAGCACTGCAGTGCCCAAGAAGAGGCTGGCACCAGAACAAAGAGGAGGTCCTAAGACCAGACTAGGACACCACCAGATCCATACCAGGGACCTGTAATGGGAACAGATACCAACTGGTAGCTTTGTCACCCAATACTCATTTCCATGTCACAAATCCAGGGCAAAATAAACAGAAAGAATGAACTAAGAAAAAAGGCACCCCACCATAATCAGCTATTGTGGTAGCAAGAAATGCTCAAGACATAAATGCAGAAGAATAAAATTACTCCAAAACATCTCCAAACAATATCTTAGCTTGGGGACAAACTTGACTGGAATTACTAGAAGAGAAGAAGAAATATTTTATTTTTTTATTACTTGAATTAAGTTTATTTATTTAATTCATTCATTTAAAATATCTTTCCATGGTTATGTGATTCATGTTCTTTCCCTCCACTCCTCTCACATCCCTTCTGTAGCCAACAAGCAATTCCACTAGGTTTTAGATGTGTCATTGATCAAAACCTATTTCCATATTATTAATATTTGAACTAGAGTTATCATTTAGAGTCTACATAGCCAATCATATCCCCATATAACCATGTGATCAAGCAGTTGTTAGAAGAAAACATTTTAAAGAGCTTTAAAATGAAAAAAAAAATGGGAAAGAAATGAGAGCCCTGTGGAAGAAAGAATAGGAAAAAAAATTAACAGATAGCATGAGTTACAAAACCTTTTCCAATAAAAAAGTCCCTAAAAATAAAATAGACCAAATGGAATCCCTGTATTCCACGAGACAAGAAATATTAAAATATAGAATATCTCAAAGCAAAAACAAGTGATGTAGAAAATAAATCAATGAAAGAAAATAATTTAAGAATTATTGAACTATCTGAACACCATTACCACATAAAAGAGCCTAGACATCCTAATTCAAAAATTCTTAAAAGAAAAAAAAATCTGGCTATATCTCTTAGAACAAGAGGATAAAGTAGAAATACAAAGAATGTGTCAGTCACCTCCTGAAAGAAACCCCAAAATGAAAACTCATAGAATCCTCAGAGCCAAAATTCAAATCTTAGAGGTCAAAGAGAAAATACTTCAGATAGCCAGAAAGAAATTCAAATACTAAAAAGTAACAGTCAGGATTACAAATGATTTAGTGGTCACCATTATAAGGGAATGGAGAACTTATAATATGACAGTCTGGAAGGCAAAAAAAGATATGGGCTAATAGTGAAAGAATATAATACCAAGTAGGGGAAAGATGTAGATCTCTAAAGAAACCATTTCTAAATATTCCTGATGAAAAATTAGAGCTACCCAGAAACTCTGAAGTTCAAACATAGAAGTAAAGAGAAAAACAGACTGGAAAATAAATATGAATGAACAATTTCAAAGGTCTAAACAAAGATAAAGAGATTCCATTCAAATATAGAGAAATGAGACTATCTTTCCTCTGATCACTATCACCATAAGAGAATCCAAGTAGACAAGGCCTGAGAGTGCTTCTGTTATGGCTTAATGATCTTGAGAAAAGAATGGAAAAAGAGAACTAGAAGAATGCACTAGAAATAATGGAAAAGAAGGTGAGGGCAATTTATCTCATATAATCAGAGTATAAAAATAGACATCTATTATAAAGAAGAAGAGGGGTTAGGAAGCAGTTGATACTTAAACCTCATTCCCATCTGAACTGGCCAAAATATAAAAGAATATACAAACACAGATAAAAAATACATTTCACTCAATAAGGAAATGGAAGAGAAAGTGGAGAGAAGGGTAGGGAACATTTGTTGAGGCATAATAAAAGAGAGAGTTTGAGAAGAGTCCAGTTCCTCTTTATGGAATCAAGATTTCTCAGGACATGAGCCTAGAGTATGTGAGCCCCAAAATTGAACCTCTTAATAGAAGAAGGAATCCTATCTCTCAACCCATGACTTTTATACATATATTGATTATTATATTTTTCTCACCTGTTAGAGAATAGTGACTATATTATATTTATATTTAATAGACACTTTACATACTTTGTTCTTTTTAATTACATAGATCAACAGAATGACAACCTATGCAATTCTGGTAACAACAGAAAGAGCAACAGTAACAACCCCTCTGATTGCAAAAAGAATGAGTTCTAAGATTTACACTAAGAAAACAAAGGATGGAAATAAAAAATAACTAGATACTTTGTCATCAGTCATTATAGATTGAACAATCAACTGGCAATTATTGAAGTATTTCATATGTACCATACACTGTGCTAACCACTAGAAAAAGAGTCTCTGCCTTCAAGGAGCTTACACTGTAATAGAAGAGATTAACATGTACATAAATTGGTACCTAGAATAGAGGTTTTGAGGAAAATTGGGCATAAAAATAAAAGATATAGAATAGGAGAGAAAAAAGAAGATGGGGTAGGGAAAATATGTTGAAAAGTAGAGAAAAAGTAAGGAAGCCAGGCATCTTAAGAAAAGAGAAAAATTGGATGTTAGGAAAAGATCATTTGTATCCCTTCAGTATAAGATCCTTAAGAGAAAAGTACAACAAAAATACATTTATCACTTTTGAGTTTTAACTTTATCAATTTTTTAAAATTATAATTTGATAAATCTATTATTTCATAGGGATGGGTACCAATTCCAAAGGTACAGTTGGCAACACTTCCTCACTTATTTATCCTTTGTTTTGTCTATTTCCTGACATTTCTCCATGAAGGATTTTTTTAATGGTCTTAAATTTCTTCTCAGCTTCATTGAATAGTCTGAAGGAAATCATTTTTCATTTTTCCTGGCACTCAATAAAATTTATTGATCAGTTAAGTAATTTTTATGTAATTTATAGTCTTATAGAAAAAGAATGAGTAAAAGAAGCAGAAAAAGCAGAAGCAGAAGAAGAAGAAGATGATGATGATGATGATGACGAAGAAGAAGAACCTTATTGATTTAAGAATCATTTTAGAATTAGTTGTCTATGTATAGTCTGGCGCATGATAGGTACTTTTAAAGATATTTTTTTCAATTAAAAAACATCTATTTTTCTCTCTCTTTCATGTCTTTTCCCTACAGCCACAGCCTGTTGAAAAAATGCAAAAACAAAAACACTTGAAACAAATATACATAATCAAGCAAAGCAAATGCCTACATTGGCTATATCCAAAAGACATACTCCATCCTGTCCTCTATGTTTATAACTAATTTGTCAAAAGGCAAGTTGAATGCTTCATTATCCATTCTCTGGAATTGTGGTTGGTCAATTCATTAGTTAGAGTTGGATGTATAAAGCTATCTTACCCTACAAGGAAGAAGAAAGGAAAGGATATAAGAGAAGGCAGGAGGGGGAGACAGTGCAGAAAGGGGTGCTGATTGAAAGAAAGGCAGATTGGAGGAGACAGTGGTCAGAAGCAAAACACTTTTGAGTAGGGATGAGGTAAAAGGAGAGAGGGAAAGAAGGAAGGAAAACAATTTGGAAATAAAATTTTTTTTAAAGAATTTTAAGGAGGCAGCTAAGTAACTCAGTAGACTGAGAGGTAGGCCTAGAGATGAGAGGTCTTGGATTCAAATGTGACCTCAGACCCTCCCTGGCTGTGAGATACTAGGAAAGTCATTTAATTTCTACTGGCTAGCCCTTACCACTCTTCTGTCTTGCAACCAATACACAGTATTGGATCTAAGAAGGAAGTTGAGTTTTTTTTTAAAAGAATGTTTAAAAAAGTTTATGTAATTGGGAAATAAAATACTTTTATAAAAAAGAATATCAATAGTTAAAATAGGCTTTTGTATAATCTAATAACCATGTGATCATTAGCATCCTTTGCTCTCTTTCCTGCCAAAGAGGACTGGCACAGATCTGAAGGCCATTTTGTATTTTCATAGGTCATCATGGTCAATAAAAATGAAATTCCTAGTAGCCAACATTCTGATGATGAGCTTTTCTATTCTCATCTGGGCTGGTCCTAGGACAGCAGACAGTCTGTCACTGGCCCATACCTGAAGTCTTTCCAACTGAGTAGATCCTGCCAAGAGCTTTTGTTCCACTGGCATAGCCTTTGAGAGTCCAGAGTCAGGTCCATACCACAATGAGGCATCAACGTCTGCCATGCTTTGAGGGAAATAAAACCATCATAACTATTTTAAGACTGGTTATATTAGTTAGTTCACAAACTACTCAGGAGTTTAAAAGGAGGCATTTCTGAAAATGTGCCTAAGGTTTCAGCAGAAAGCATAGGACAATGACTAACTAATTCCATCTCTTACTACACAGGGAAAGGCAGAAGAACCAAGAGAGCAGAAACACAGCAATCTTGGAGACATTCAGTGGAACGATCAACATCATGCTTACATTTTCTAACTAGTTCATTCTGATTGAAAGAGAACCCAATGGTGAGACTAAGAGAGGACAAATAGCACATTCTAATTTTATTCAGTTAGAGAAAGGTAAGAGGGGAACCAACAGTAAGTGAGCTCACAGTATGATTCAAATGGCTAGCAGGCATTAATTAGAGAGATACATTTAAAAAGCCTCATTAGAGAGATGAGTTCTTGCCTCTAGCTAGAAGTTGGCAAGGTTGCCTAAACTTTGCTGCAGAGATGTCTGGGGACCAGTGACTCTGGATACTTTGAAGTAGCTTCAAAAAGAACTCTCAGTTAAGTTGGGAGAATACCAACATTCCATCACTGAGTATAAATTAAGAAAATAGAGATAATAAAGAACAAGAAATGCTATTGAACATAGATTATTCTTTCTGTATTCTTACTACTCAGTGGTGGGGCTGGAAAATTGCTTTTCAAGATTCAGCTGTAGGTTGTTTTATTACTGTATCTTGTGAATAAAAAGTGAGATTATATAAAAATTGCTTTATAATTTTTGCATGAGTAAGTATTCTCAAAAGTTAACTCTTAAAAAAGAGAACAGTTTCAGTCTTACCAAAGTGAACAAAAGCACTACTTATTGACAGTTTACCCAAATTGTGAGCACATAGTTCCTGGCTTTTGGAGAGAGTCTCAGGGTTTGTCTTTGTCAGTTAGCAACTATTTTATCAATTAAGAAAAGACTTTAGAAAGCAATTGCTCTAATCTATTTACTTTACAGTTGAAGAAACTGTTTCAAAAAGATTAAATTAAGTCACACAACTTATAACCAGTAGAGCTCTAAGTACAGGACAATTTCTATCAGGTCATTTTGAAATACAAGGACACAAGAAATGTTAGAAGATAACACGTGGTTAACTGCCTTTTTAGTAATGGAGATACCAAGTGTTCTGAGGCTCAAAAGGAAATAATCATTGAGTCAGAGTAATTTGGGTAAATTTTATGGGGAGAAGTAGGGTTTTGAAGGAAAAGGAAGAAAAAAATAAAGTAGATATTACATTTCAGGTTAAGGAACACCACCAAAATCATAACTATCTTCATTTCCATCTATATAGCATCAAGAAATATATTTTATACATATTCTCTCTCTATTATATATATATATATATATATATATATAAACTGCTCTAGGTACTAGTGGTTCCCCTTACTAAAAAGGCAGATTATCATTATTATCTTTTGTATATATTATTACTTGTGAGCATATTATTTCCTCTGATAGAATGTAAGCTCCTGAGGTCAGACACTGTTTCACTTTTGTCTCTGTATTCTCATTTGCTATCAATGTTGGTACTTGATAAATATTTGTTTTTGTTGAGTGGCATGATCTGAGTCTCAAAACAACTTACTGTTGAGATAAGTATTAATGTCATGAAAGAGAAATGAAGGAGAAATTACATAATGCCATCCACACCACATTCATTCGCTGAATACAGCTTTTGGTGGATCTTGTTTCAAATGACTTTATGTGTAGACAGAGCCTTTATGTTTCTGTAGCATCACAAATGCCATCACCACCAACACCACTAATCCCATCCAAACATTTGGATTTACCTATTCTACTAGCACATTATCTTCCATATCTGAACTCTTTTGTCTACATACACATCCTCTATTCTCATTTAAATTATCACTTTTAACCAAGACTATTGAAATTGACTTCTATTTGGGTTCCCTAGATCAATTTTCTACTCATGACAATTCATCCTCCACACAATGCCAAAGTGATATTCCTAAGGCACAGCTCTTACCATGTCACTTTCTAGCTCAAAAAGCTCTCCTGAATCCTTATTACCTCTTTGATGAAATGCAAAATTTCCTTATTTGCCATTTGAAATCTTTCACAGATTGACTCCAGTCTACCTCTCCAGATCCATTACACATTACTCTCCTTTCTATATTCTATCATCCAATCATCCAAACTGCACTGCTTACTCTCTTTCATACAACTTTCCATTTTCCATATCTGTGCTTTTGCATAGGCTGTCCCCCATACCTAAAATACATTTTCTCCTCCACTCCATAGTTGTTACTATGAAAATGATTATTTATACGCACACACACATATAGTACCAATATAATATAAATATCACATGATATTTATTTATATAGTTTTTATGTAACATAAATAATATAATTATTTATAACAAATCTATACCCATATTTAATGCTATATATAATAAATATATACCTATATGTCATAAATGTTCACATATATATTCTTGTATAAATGATTATTCTCTTTTACCTACTTCTGACACACACAAACTGTTCAACTTTGGGTAAATCACTTATGTCAATGCACAAAGCAACTCTCAAACTTATAAGCTGCAGAGGAAATAATGCGATTTCTGTCTGTCTAATACAGCTGAAAAAAGCAGGTCAAAAAAACAACCCAGACAAGTAAAAAAGCAGTATATGCAAGTGGGCAAACAGGTCTTCAGGTTACAAAGCTATGTGGACAATTATTGTGAGCTCTGGAAATTAAATTGCGAGCTCTCCAGGCTCTCAATGTGTCTCTCTCACCTACCAAATTGTTCTTATTCAATAACTGTCAAATAAATAAGAAAAATAATGACAAATATTGATGGTCACATTTGCAAAATACATCTTTGCACTCTGCCCAAATTCTTAATACACATGTAACAGAGAGAAAAGTTGTAAATAACTTTTTGTAATGTAAAAGACCATTATCTTCCTATTGGTTGTCTGGAAAAGCTCATATTTCTAACACATTTGCTCCAGGATACTCTACACTGCAAGAATTGTTTCTGATTTTCTTGGTAGGTCCTAGTTGCCCGGTTGCAGAATCCCAACAAATACTCAGGAGACAGAGGATCTGCAGAGGTTAAAAGAGCAGAGCAAAATTGATAATCAAATATATGGAAGAAGAACCTTGATAAATGAGGCACCTGTTTTTTTTTTTGGCTCTCAGAACTTTTTTGTGGTTTCAGGGAAAACAATGTCTTGCTCCACTATGACTGACTGAACAGAAGAACTCATCTAAAGCCCCTGGTTCAGGTGAATGATACCTAAATTCTGTCAGATAGATTTTGACTCTTGCTTTAGCTGTTTATGTTGTCATGTGTAAAGTTCACCTAAAATGACCATCAGTTGCTAAAAAGTAGAAATGCTCTATACAACAAATAGTAAGGATAAATCCAAATGAAGTCAGTGATGGACATATTAATTTTTTATGAAACCAAACAATTTTTAGGTACTTGGGGCACTATACCCTTCCTCTCCCCTAAAAGGATAATTGTTAATCAGGATATTAATCACTTCTTGATTTAAAACCCTAGCTTTTGTTGAAAATAATTTTACTAGTGATTAATTGAATTATGCAACACTGGACAAGTCATTTAACCTCTTTAAGTTTTAATGTCTTCATCTGTAAAATGAGCATAATAATAACAGGTGATAGAGGCCACAATAGAGATGATAGATACATACATAAAGTGATGATAGATTCATAGATAGATAGATAGATAGATAGAATATTTATTAAGCATTACCTCTTTGCTAGGCAAAATACTGAGTTCTATATATACAAATCCAAATGAGTAAGACAGTCCTTACCCTCAAGGACTTAATATTCTAATTCAGAATACAAAGTACAGTGGGAGTTGAAATATGGAAGACAGAAGAGTTCAGTACAAAGACAGTTCAGACACAAAAAAATGTGTCAATTGCTTCATAAAACTAGATGCAAGATACTCATGTTAACTAGTATTATTAGCATTATTAGCATTATCATCACTAGTAATCTAAGCTATTTGTGTTCTTAGAGTACTTGAGGCACCTAAGAGATTAGTTCATACTATATTTTCCCCCCAGAGGGTTACCAAGTAGCAAATATGTCAGTATTTTCAAGATCAAAAATTGTCTTTATAATTAACTAGCTTTGTTACATTTGCTTGGTATTTCCATTGCTCTGTTAGTAATTCTATTTATTGACCAATCAGGTAGAAACTTTGGAAGGGAATATGGTAGCATAGCTAAATAAATTTAAGTGCATTTTCTACTTTTAATAAGAATAAGTTCAGGCACCTTCAAAAATATGGTATCACTTGTATCTTGCATAATTTTCCAATTGTTTGGTCCTATAAACTCAGCCTGAGAGAAATAATTGTCAAAGAATCTAATTTTTCTGTCCGTTAGAATCTTTGGGAGAAAGTCAATCCTTGACTCTGTGTGTGTGTGTGTGTGTGTGTGTGTGTGTGTGTGTGTGTGTGTGTGTGTGTGTGTAAGAGAGACAGGGGGAATCTCAAAAGTTAAAATGAATTCAGAGGTCATCTCATCCAGTCAATACCTGCTTTTTCATTACCTCAAGTTGAAATGGATGCTCATTGGCTTCTACCCATTGCCTTTATTTCTGCATTTTGGGAGCAAATAAATCAAACCTAAACCTTAAGAGCCCTTCAAATATGAAAAAAAAAGTTGTCATATATCCCACAAAACATTCCTTTATTCAGAGTAAACATCCTTAGTTCTTTTCAGGTTATCTTCCTGTGGCTTTTCTCTATTCTACTTCCTATGGATGAGTTGCATTTTATCTACATTATTCCTGAATCTATAAACACAGCTTACATATCACAGATCACAGATCACATATCATAACTGATTGTAAAGCTGAAGATGTGCTCTGAATAGAGCAGATTACTATTAACTGAAGATTTCCAGCAACTCTCCTTGGTCCATCATTTTTATTCTTAGTACACCTAAGGGAACTCATGCACCTTTGTACCAGCTGTGTCTCTTTCCCAGAAAGTGTTGTTACTTCACCCTTTGTACTTTCTCCAAATCTGCATTATCTGTGACCAAAAAGTTATAATCACCCAAACTTTTGTGGCTTTTCCCTTTATAAACCCTATGCAACTTAAGTGTAATGTTTCTCCTTGCACTCAAAACATGCATAGTCCCAGCTCCTTTGAACTGCCCAAATAAAACCCTTATTAAAGGTTTACTGACTCATTTTCTCTAGTTTGCCTGAGCCAAGGGCACAAATAAAAGTGTTAGTATTACCAAGAAGAAGGGCCATTTCTTCCTCAGACAAGGGAGAAGGAAGTAAGAATAGGGGAAGATAAAAAATTTTTATGTATAGAATTGGGGAGAAAATCATGCTCATTTTGGTGGTCTTTTAGGTTCTCAGTAGAGTAGAATATGGGTTTTATGGCTGGCTCCTTTCTGGAGTTTTCTCTCATATTAACCATTCCTCTTCTTCATAGGTTGTAGCTGTTTTCTACAGTGTAAATCTTAGAACATAGACAAAGGCAATTTTCTTCCATTCTCTCCTTGTTTAGTTTGTAGCCTTTTTAATCAGACTTGAGAAATCCTAGTCTTATCAGATGTACATATATGAAAAAAGGACTTAAATTCAAGAAATTTTCTTTAGAAGTCCAGAGGTTCAATAAAACATATACAACCTATTGCCTAGAAATAAATCTCTTTGACATTCAAATCCTGCCTGATTTTTTTTTTTTTGCTGCAAGAAATCAGGTTCATCTTACCCTCCAATGCCTCAATGTAATATTAACAACCAGCGTTTATTTCACTACTCAGTTTGTTTTTGTTTTTGTTTTAATTCATTGTGCCCTCTCAATATCCTAGAATGATTTTTTCTCCTCTATTTGTTTTTTGGAATAAATATCTGTTATGGAAAGCAAATGTATATGGGAGAGGAAGTGGCTTTCCTTTAGACTGCGCTCTAAAGGAGACTTTTGTCATAATGCCCTTACAGCATCATTTATCCTGGATCCATATTTTAGCAGCAAAAAAAAAAAGTCAAACACAAAGTCATCTATAATTTGCTAGATATAGCCATTGTCTGAGAAGCAGAAAGGTTAAGTAAATGTTCTCCATGGTAACAGAGCTAGTAAGGGTCAGGACTGAGATTTGAACCCTGTTCTTCCTGAGACTAAATTTAGCACTTTATCTACCAGGTTCGACTATACCAGTCTGTTTCCTATAAGCCTTCAAAGGAAAGCAATAAAATGTAAGCAGGATTCCATTTTTTCACCTATAATCTCAGATTAGGAAAGAACCGGGCAAGAGGTAGCCAAGTTTATTCCCAGAAGCTAATATTAATAAATATAACCTTACTAGGAAATCAGGGTTGTGCTTTAACTATAGTTTTATACAAGCCCTTACCTCCCACCCCTTCATACAGACTGCAAAATTTGTGATCAGAATCTGAAGTGGAAATAGGTGGAGATTCCCCAAGAGTTTTGTTAACTGGTTTAATTTTAGAAGTAAAATCTTTGATCCTACAAGTTGTTTCAAGGAATTGATTAAAATAACTCATTTCATTGGGCTTAAGATTCCTCACCTGCAAAATGAGAGGGCTATTGAGGGGGAATGAACTATATGATCTTTGAGGATCTTTCCAGCTCTTTATCCTTATTTCTATGATCTCATGATTCAGTCATTTCAGAGAGGTATAGGCACAATCAGAGATGGGACCCAGATTCACAAGACTTCTAAGGGAAATACTAAAAGCAAGAACTAATTAAATTGTTACTGATTCACTATCCCATTGTTCTGCTAGTTGACAATAGTAAAGGTCAAAAGGTTTGTCTTCCCATGGGATTCAAAGTTCTCCTTTCCCTTTTCCAGGCTCAAAACACATGGCTCATTTCCTTCCCAATTCCACTCTTTTGGGATTCTCTTAGATCTTGGATATAAGCACCAAAGACTTAATCATAATCTTGTTGTACCCAAGGGGAAGGCCATAATAGACATCAGCCCATGCCATGTGCTTGCTTCTACTTGCAATGAAGTTCCCATGGTTTCTCTTAGTGAAAACAACTGTTTTCATGAAATGCCTGGCTGCTCTGATAAAATATCAGCGATCCCTCCTGAAGCAGGACCTCGAGGTACAAATAATCTGCTGTTGGAGAGGATAATGGAGCTCAGGGAAAGGAATGTGCAAACACTAGTTTGAGTTTTATGGAGGCTTTGGGCAGTGGAGGAGCATTTGGAGGAGCAATCTGTTTTCAGTCAGAAGTGTCTTGTAAAAACTCTGCAGATTTGCATTGGTAGAGGGCAGTTTCTCACTAGGAATTCCCTATATCAATGAAATCATAGGCCTAGTATGTAAAGAAAAATGATTGGAAAATAAGTCAAAGAAAGACCCATCAGAGATAGATAGAAGAAAAAAATGTTTAACATAAATTATTAAGTAGTTGGTAATGGAGAGGAACACTTCATTTCTCACATTTGATAAGAGAATATTTTTGATAGCATTTCCTGTCTTACATTTAAAAATTATAGGAGAATAGTCACTTACTGGAAAAAATCCAGAAGTATTTTCAGAATATGAAGCTTCATGTTTAAAATAATAAATTAAATAAATAAATAAAAATAAAAAGACAGTCATTTCAAGTCTTATTTAACCCTTAGCTATGTTTTTTAGCTAAATGAGGCCAGGTCTCAGGAATGCAAACTAAGGTTTCAATTGCTCAGTCTCATTAGTAAAAGATATCTCCTAAGTAATTAAACCCAGCCTAAAATAAACATCTGAATAAAAGTGCCTTGTCAGCTCTGCTTCTAGTTAAGGATAAGTAAAATTCTAGAGGGAGACACAAAATACCAGGATGTGTGTTCAAAATAATGACCTCTCGATTCTAATTTTGGTGGTTTCATACCTGAGGTTTCTGTTCCAACAACAATTAATTCTCTAGAATACTTATGGTCAAAGGGCAGCTAGGTAACGCAGTGAATAGAGTGCTAGGATTGGATATAGGGGCTGGGGGTTCCTGGGTTCAAATCCAACCTAAGGCACTTCTTAGCTTTGTGATCCCTGGTAAGTAATTTAACCCTAATTACTTAGCTTCTTGCCACTGTTGGAATCAATAGAATTAATTCTAATACAGAAGATAAAGAGTTTTTTAAAAGACTTACAGAGAAGTAAAATTAATATTTATGGGGCTGGAATATGATCATAAGTTATGCATTAATATGCATCCATGACCACACTTTGGAGTAGTTGCTATCTATATTTTAAACTTCTGAAAGCAAGATTTCAGTGATTAACATTTCATACCAACTTAGTTTTGCAACAACTACTTTCAGTTTCTAGTCTTCCATTGTTCTCCAAGAATGCAATGGGCAAAACCACTTTCCTGAAAAGGGAAAGGAGAGGACTTGACTTGGGCCATGGCTATGACTCTATAAATAAGGAAGAACCTTGCAACTTGGAAATGTCCAGAAAATACTGGATTTCCCATCTTTCCATCAGTATCTTCACTGGTGTACCCAGATCTGTTTCAGAACTGAGGGTAGATGGACAAAGATTCACTGTATTTTAGGAGAATTTTCTTGAGCCCCCTGTGAAGTTAAAGATTTCTAGCATCTTGAGACCATGAATTTTACTTCTTTTCCACAAGTGCTTTCCAAGACAAAGTTCACTTTTACCTGGAATATATGTGTGTGTGTGTGTGTGTGTGTGTGTGTGTGTGTGTGTGTATGTGTGTGTGTGTATTTGTGGGAAAGTACATCGCCAATTTTTGTGCTAATTATTCTTAATGTACCACTTTAATCAATACCTTTTATAAAAGCTACTGGATGTCAAAATGGTTCTCATGTCTCAAATGGCAATTTAATTATGGGAGACAGATGAGTATGTATGAAGAATAGCAAGAAAGCCACTTTGCACAATAGCATTTGGAAAGAAGAATAATGGATAAAAAGACTAGAAATGTGGGTTTGGATTTAGTAGCAAAAGGCTTTGAAAAACCATTCTGAAACCTTTATATTTTATCCTACAAACAATTTATTGTCATTGGAGTTTATTCAGTATTCTACCATGGTCAAAAAACTTGTCTCTAATCCATGCCTTTACTCTCTTCTCACATTCACCTCTTCAATTTGATAATCTGGAAATAGATTGGAATAAGTGAATCAATTCAAAGAGTGATGAGTAGGTATCTACAATCCTATGTGTAGTGTGATGTATACATTGGGTTATATTAATGTATGGCTCTTCTTAATACCACATCATATCATCTATACCAGCATTTATTCATTTCACTCTAATGGCTTTCTCCATGCTGTTGCAATGTCTGTCCCCCATGCCTGGAATGCACTTTGTCTTCACCTCCATCTATATGAATTCCCAGTTCTGAATTCAAGCACCACTTTCTTACAAGTGACTTTCACAATTCCTCTAGCTGCATGTGGCTTCCCTCTCAAAATTATCCTTGCAAATCTAATATAAATCAGTTGAAAAGTGAAAAATTAACTCAGATCAAATGTGTTGTATTATGTGAACAGGTAAAACTGGTTAGTTGATTAGATTTAACTATATTTCATTCTCATTTCCCATTTTCATATGTCCAAAGAGATTGAACTATCTCCTATATATTCATTTTCATACCTCCATATCTTGAATCCTTTTAGAATTCTCCCTCTGCCTCTTTATAACTACTTCAATTCTATCCTTTTTTATGACTGACTTCAAATAATGCCCTCCACCACAAGGTGTATCATAAGAGCATATAGGTATACAAAGTATACAATATGAAATAAAAATACTGGCAAGGAATTAGTGACAAGATTAAATAAGAATTTGATTCAGCAACAATATGAAAATCTCTATAGGACTCATAAAATAATTCCAAGTTCGTCTCATCCTTTCAATTATTGCTCTATGACAAATATTAGTTCATCCAGAAAAATTGCTTACATAGAAATTAATTTAATTCAAAAAGTTTGATCAATTACCTGCTTTGTTTCCAGGACTTTTTCTGGAAAACAAGTACATAAATACAAGGAGAAATAGACAGAGACAGGCAGAGAATCAAACAGAGAGAGAGAGATAGACAGACAGAGAGAAAAGCAGAGACAATTAGACAGAGAATCCTTTCCTAAAGGTGTTTATATTTTACTATAAAAGAAACCAAGTAGAGGGCCTGAATACATTGATGTATTATGTACAATGATGTAGTATCAGGTATATGAGAATATTTTGAAAAATCAAATATGAATAAAGAAATGACCCTGAGCAATTTCTTCATCTTTCTATGACTCATTTTCCTTGTCTGCAAAGGGAAAGATTTGACTTAATAACCTCTATAGATTTATTCCATCCTAGATATATATATATAATCTTATTATCCTATTAAATTCTTCTCCCATATCTCTAGTTGCAACCCAACCCCATTTTAACCCCTGTCTCCCTCTATTTCTGCATGCCCTTTATACATGGGTATCTTTCAAGAACCTGTACTCAATTGTCTTCTTTTTCTAAAGATTGTTTTCCCTCAGTAATCTCATCCATGCTCAATACTTTAACTATAATCTTTATGCAGATGATTTCATATCAATGTTATTAACTCCAGTCTCTTGTCTGAGTACTGATCCCATATTTCCAACTACTTATGAAGTACATGCATCTGAATGATCTCAAAGCTTCTTAAGAAAACAAATAATCTTTTTCTTAGTGATTTCCCTTTTATTATGGGAAACCATTATCAGAAACCTTGGAATCATCACTGATTCTCCTCTTTCCTTCACCCACTAGCACATTTCATCAATTCTGCTTCCATAATACATGACAGTCTGCCCTTTTTTTTTTACTGGCTAATCTATTGTAATCACTCTAGCCGCAGTCTCTTAACCTCATACCTGAACAGTGACTATAGCCATCTGGTCTTCTTGATGTCAATATTTCTCACGAGTTCATTCCTAAAAATAACTTTCAGAGTAATTTTTCATAACAGAGGAATCAGAAATGCACTAATCTTCATGGAACATCCCTGTCTCTTTAGAGAAGGAAATCTAATTTACTCAACCTGCCAATGAAGACCTTTCCCAATCTTGTAGCTTCCTAACTTTCCAAACTTATCTCCCATTGTTCCCATATATGAAAGTTTCCCAACATGACTTCATTAAATGATGAATTTTGCTGGAATTTCTACACATTATTAGTAGTTCTGCCCTTTGATGTCAAGCAGAACAAGTCTAATCTCTCTAGTATCATAGCCCTTTAGACATTTGAAAAAAAGTTATCTTCAAGTCTTCTCTTCTTCAGGTTAAATACCACACTTCCTTCATGAGCTGGTCTTCCAATTCCCCTCACCTTCTAGATGTGTTCTTTTGAAAATGTCCCAGCTTATTTATATTTTTCTTGACATATGATGCCCAGTCCTATACATGATATTCTAAACATGTCAGGAACAAGCTAGACTTATTTCTAACCTAATAATACATTTCAAATCATAGTGGAGAAAAATGGTTTATCTAGCAAATGTAAGACGATCTCAAAAGTGAATGATAAACTGGTAGAGTTCTTAAGACTATACAATATATCTTCTTAATTAGAATACTTTCACATGATGGTCCTTTGCCAGCACCTTATGAATTCCCAAACAATGAATGGACAAGTAAATAAATGCATTAATAAACACCAGACTTATCTGGAAATCTAGGATTAGGATCATAGTATCATTGATATAGAGTTAGAAGGGAATTCAAATGCTTTCTAATCCAAACCTCTCATTTTTTAAAAAAAGGAAGCTGAATCCCATAAGAAAACATAACTTATAAAAGAACACAGAAGCTCTAAGTAGTAGAACTCAGAAATGAACCCCTTTCTTCCGACTTCAAATCCAGTACTATTTCATATTCCAGAATGTCCTTGACACTTGACTATAGTCAAATAATTCTGTAAAGGAAGTATTTTCTGAAGTATATCCAGAGGAGAGGAGGAAACCACATTGGCTTCATAGCTATGTGGTAGAGAAAGCCATATATTATTGAATCAAAAGAGGACACCTTACATATTGGGATGTAATGAATCAGGCATGATTCTCATTTATGAAAATCCAGACACTCCAGAGAAATAATTTATTACAATTCAATTGATTTAACCAGCAAATCTTGGAAGATGTAGAATCCATTTCAGCTAAGGTTGAGGAGATGAGGAGATGAGAAGATGAAGGGGAAAGTAATAAGTATTTATTAAGCACCTTCTATATGCCAAGCCCTGTGCTAAATTCCTTACAAATATTATTTGCATCACATTTTACAAATATCACATTTAATCTATTTTTGTTAATTTGATAGTAGACTGCACTGGGAGATGTAGTGGCCAAGACTAAGGAAATAGTCCTGCCATTCTCTACCCTGATTAGAACACATTTGAAGTATTGGATTCATTTTAGATAATATAATTTAGAAAGATACAAAGAAGCTGGAGAGCATCCAGAAAAAGAAAAATGAAGGACCACATTTTTACAGTATAATTATCAGTGGAGGACTTGAGGATGTTTAACCTAGAAAGAAAAGAATTAAGGAGGATGAGTTGCTTGTTCTTCTCATGTAAGTTAGGCTAATTTTTCTATAAAAGGTATTAAGATCCTATTAAAGACTCAATTGGTTCATGAGACTAAGGATCAAACCATGGACTTGGCCTCCTGATCACCTAATAGCGAGGACACGAGGAGTTTGTGTCTATAAACCAGTAACATGTACAGCCCCAGGAAAATAAATCTTTACTTTATCTTGGATGACTATCTCTTACTCACTCTGAATGTCCTTCCCTTGGCATAGTTAAATAAATCTCTTGTTAATTTTTAGATGAATTACATGTGGATATTTTCATTCTAATTTCAGTCTTAAACTATCAGGGAACTTCCTGAGGCAGGCCCAGTCCATGACAGGGGACAATTTTCAAGTATTTGAAAGGTTGTTATGTGGAAAGGAGATTAGGCTAGTTCTACTTTGGTATCACAAGACAGAAGTAGGTAGAGCTTAAAAAATAAAGAAAGGTAAATTTAAACTCAAGGTCAAGAAAAATATTTTAAAAATTAGAACTAACCACACATCAATACAACAATCTCATAAGGTCCCTAGTGCTCTTAGTGAATTCCTACTCAGCACTACTATTCTTGGAAGGACTTAGACTATTCCTGTTTACTTCTCTCCCTTCTTCTGATTCTCAGGACTTTTCCACCTCCACATAAATAGCCTCCTCACCCTGAAGACAACTCTGTTCCTATGGTCCCTCCTCTGATTTGTGAGTTACTACCTTGGTATGACTATTTCAAGAAGAATTATCTGAAAAAAAGATTTATTTGGATCCCTAGGATTTAGCATGGTGAATGGCACATGGTAAGTGCTTGATCTAATGCATTCACTCTCATTGAAGGTCTTTGAGCAATGGTTGGATCAAAACTTTTTTTGATGTATTTTAGAGAAAATTCTTCCTCAAGAAAGGAATAGACTATATCATCTCACAAGTCTCTGAACTCTGGAGACAGATTTGAACTCAGGTCTTCCTGACTTTAGGTTTAGCACTCTATCCATTGAGTCATCTAGTTGCCTCTAACACAGAGTTCCTGTCCTTGCTGAGCTTACCATTTTATAGGGATCTCTGACTCATACATATATACATTTGTCAAATATGATTCGTTGTTCAGAGAAGTGCAGAGAAGTGGGGGGAAAGTCATTTCCAAGTGACTGAACCCATCCTGACTACTACTAGGGATCCAATAACAATAGAGAGCCACCCCAAGGTATGAGAATCCCCTCTGGCACCCCATCAGAAGCAGAGCTGTTACTGCCAAAGAAGTTAAGTACTTGAAAGGAGATATTGGGGAGCCTCCCCCCACCTAGCACTCCATGCAATGACCAATTTGGGAAAAGGAGAGATTCTTCCTAATCTCTCGCCTGGACATTTGCCTCCTTGAGTGACTTTGTTCCTTTGTACAGAACAATCAGTGCTTTGACTGAGAGGGAGCCCATGGTGGAGCTCAGGCACATTGGGCGCCTTTCCTCCTTTTAAAGCAATAATGAGAAACTATAAATATCCAAATGCTTCCATAGTATTTTAAGAAATCTTTTAGCCACAATCAAAGCATTCAATTCTACCCAACATATAAAGGGAGAAAATCTTAATCATAGCTGTAATTAGGTACCCTTTCTAATTATCTTAATGAGGACTGCAGAGATTTGGTACCATTATCCATAAAACAATTATATTTACCAGTCTTACAGCACAGTGACATGAAGGCACTTAGAGCTCATTATTTGTGCTTACTCATATTTAGGAAAACTTAGGGTTTCATTTTTAAGTCCTCTCCAATTAGCAGATCCAGGGATGAGACAATATTTCATTTTGTACTTCCTGACTTTGTCACTGTAAGTGACTCTTCTTGGGGTGGTAAAGTATATATTCAGGCCTATAGTTAACAAGACTAGGCAGTCCCATTTCATTTTACTGACTAAATCCTTCTAATCTGTGTCTTTCCATCTTCTTCCACCCACCTGCAAAATATTCCTTAAAAGCGTTTGCTTGATTTAATGTCTGAAAGTTCGACAAGCCTCAGGCACACATAATTCGAATTGCCTCTCTGTGTTTGTGAATTCTACAAATTTTAAATTCTGGGAATGAAGGGAAAACATATCAAGGTAATGCTCAAAAGATTTTCAAATATTTTCATTTTCGAGAAAACAATACTCATTCAATTAAGCTGCTTCCCATCCCCATCCCCAAGGCACAAGGTCAGTTTGACACTCCAAAGAGTTAAATCATGCTTGGCAGGAATCTGGACTTGGCAGAAGCACCATGATGAGAAATCCAGATTATGAGTATCATTTGTAATGCAAGTGCCCAGCACTTAATCTAGTCCCACTTTGTTTTTTGTATGGAAGAGCAATGCTTGAAAGGCAGTCATCAGGGGAACTGGGGGCTCAAATCTCTTTGGTACTAGGTGTGCCCTTCCTCATGATTGCCACGTTATAATATAAAGCTTCATTCATAAACAAGAAACTGTCAAGTCTTCCCATCCCTAGTGTACTGCTTGCCCTGAAATTCTGTCAGTCTTTTGCTCCAGTTAGGAAAAATTTAGAGCTTCTTTTAAAAATCAGGAGATTAATTTCACTGAGGGAAATAGAAAGCCAAGAACTGAGCATCTTCCCAACCAAAAATGTCATTTTTATGAAACCCTAGAGACTGTAGAGCTTTTGAAAATACTAGAATACTAAAGACGCTGAGGTGACATCACACAAAAGCAACATATCCGTAGATCAATCCAAAATGGTTGATTCAGTAAAAAAATCAGGGAAATCTGTTGTTTTTCAGATTGGTCATTTCTTGACTTAGCTGGCTAGTCAATTAAATCAAAACAGTCTAATCAGGAAAACTATGGGAACAATTGCCTTCACCTTTAGTTTTTAACCACTACCTGCACCCCCACAAAAAAAAAAAAAACAAACCCATACTTTCTCACTTGGATTATTTATATGGGCTGGATACATGGAAAAGCCACTACCTCAACTGACAGACCAAGTTAAGATGACATTTGAAGTCCTACTAGAAACAGAATTTGCCTCTAGTTCATATGTTTTTATTGCATATATTGTCCTGGGAATCAGGAGGCCCGAATTCTCCTGGCAAACTAAGTCACGTCTATAGAAATCAGTTTCCTCATCTGTAAATTGAGAAGGTTGTAGTAGATGGTTTCTAAGGGTTCTTTCTGAAATCATGTGATTTTGTAATCCCTTCTGAGAACTCTTTTTGCTTTCATGCCTTCTTCTGCATATACCCTCTACAGCAGGTCTACTTGAATGTTTTCAGGTAAAGACCAGGGGAATCTACTGGTCTAGTTACTGATCCATATCTGATTTAGACCCTAGAATCTTTACCAGAGAGAGTTTGTATAGCTCCTTTTCCCTTCCTCCTCCCAGCTGCTCTCACTCATTCCATCTTCCCCAACCTCCTCATCCTACTTATTTTTTGAGGTAAAGCACTGGATTTGAAATACTGAAGCCTGGTTTTGAATCCTAGTACTCTAGTAAGACATAGTACCCCTTTGAGGCCTGGTTCATACATTTATAAAATAAAGATAATATAAATACTTGAACTACTTATCTCATATAGTTGTTGGGTTGTTTGTAAACCATAAACTACTATGTAAATGTGAGCCATAATCATTGCAATTATTAATAATTACAAGTGATTAGTCAATAAAAATTTATTAAGCTTTTCTTGAATATTGTGCTAATAATCACTAGAGATACAAGGAAAGGAAAATAGTCCCTGCTTTTAAAGGAGCTCATAGTCAAAAGGAGTAGACAACATGTAAACAGCCATGTACAAACAAAATATTGACGAGATAAGTTGGAAATAACCTCAGATGGAAGGCACTACTAATTACTATTTTTAATAAATATTATTACTTTTTTAACATAAAGCAACTTTATTAGAAACTCAGTGGATCAAAAGGTTCAATGTCAAGAAGAACTGGATTCAAATCTTGTTACTGACATATCCTGTTTGGGTGATCTTACGCAAGTACCTTAATTTTTCAGAGATCCCACAACTCTATAATGCCATAAGTTTTTTTAATAATGTTTTATTTTGCCTAATTACATTTAAAATAATTTTAACATTAATTTTTAAAAAGTATTCTTTCCAAATTCTCACCCTTCTGCTCTCACCCACTTTCTCCCCTCTGTAAAAGTTAAAATTTGGGGGGAAACTGAGGCAGTTAGAAATTAGTTTCTCTCTGCAAGGAGTATTATATTTTTAGAGGTTTATTAAAGGTTGAGAATTTAAGAAAATATAAGTAAGAAAGGCACATGCTAGGTGGGCTGAGAGGCCCAATTCAATTTCACTCACATCATGAGAGATACATCTTCTCTGAAGCAGAAGTAGGAAAGAGGCCCTCAGTAGGCGGAGATTTCCTTTAAATAATAATTTGTTCTTGGCCCAGGTGAGAATTCAGTGAGATTACAAAGCATTCTGGGGAAGTGGAGCAAGGACTTCTGGGGATTGAAGTCCTGGATTCAAGTCTCCATTTTTACACCTCCCTACTTCCTGAATTGGTAACAATCTGATGTAGATTCTATATATGTAATCATGGGAAACATATTTCCATATCTAATGCCATAATTTGAAGATCAGATTCTAATAAACACTGGTAGAGGGAGTTACTACTTGGACCAAGGAAATCAGAGGTCTTGTGCCCCAGCAATATTATAATTGACATTAATAGAAATGACATATAATAGAAAGAACATTGGATTTGAAGTCAGGGTCCTTGGTTCCAGTCTCTACTCATCTACCTACCAGATATGTAACATTAGCAACAGGACTCAGTCTCAAAGAAAAAAGCAAAAAAATCTCAGTCTCTCAAATATTTAGTTCCTCAACTCTAAAATAGAGTAAGTGATCTCTAAGGTCCCTTGAAGCTCTATTTCTATAATCCAATCACCTCTGAGGTTATATGTGTACCCCCCCCCCAAACAATGGTAGTAGAGAGAAAAAACAAATTAATAGCTTGTTCCATGTTTCTAATGCTAAACTACTTTGATCAACTGAAATATTTCCCCTCCCCTTAACATGAAGATATTGTTAGATATCATTCTTTCTCTCCAAGAGTTTATCCTCCAGCTAGGGAGGCAAGATATACTCCTGTGAAATAAATGAGTTTTGACTCTATGTCCAAGGCAGAGTAGAGGTGTGACCAGGCTTGCAAGCTGATGAATGGACAAAGTGATCTCTCAAGGGCTCCTGACTCATTCATTACAATCACACTAGCATTCTGCTTTATCCTGCTGGGAGCTGACCCTCCCATGGACTATACAAGTCAGGCAGAACTGTTTGTGAGCCCAAGTCCAAAGGATTTCCTTAGTGATTTCCAGCCCAATCCCATTACACAAAAATTTTGTACTTGAACTAGTTAAGAATCCCCAAGTTGGCCAAGAGGAATTATTTGAACAAACTACATTCACCCTTCTTTCCAATTCTTCATAGGAAGGAGTCTAAAATAAAGAAATTACCACTTCAATAAACTCCTGGAGAGATAACATTTTCAGATCAGAAATTAATACATAGCTAGGTACTCTGATTTTATTCATGGGGAGTAAGGAATTTGCTAAATGAGGACCAGTATGATTCTTCACCTGAAAAATCAACTCAGCCTTGGATATGCCTTCCTAAACGTGTGAGAAGGTTTGTTTTCAAGGCCTTGGCAACCCAACATGGAAGGGAAAATTAGTTGCACCATCCAGTTATTGAGGCATTCCCAGCTCTATTTATACACCAGAATGACAGAGAATGCATCTGTCTAGTGTTGGAAAGACAATAAAGGAGACTTAATTAGATGAATCCCCTCTCCAGTGGTTGAATGTGAAGGGCGTATCCTGTACATTACTACTCCCTGAACTCTTACCAAGACCTGGTCTGAAGGCAGTAGGTCTGTTGGAGGAGCCAACAGGAAGCTTTCCCTGGATTGAGCCAGTTGGATTAAGACTCATTTTGCTTCAGCTGGAAGTCATTTATTTGTAGCTTTCCTCAGGCCAATCGGCATCAGTGGCCTTTGAGAGAGCACACCAAAGGTGATCGTGGTTGCTCTGAACTGTGGCTAGATACAAAAGACCAGCTGCTAAAGCCTTTAAGGGACCTATCTTAAAGTTGTCCTATTTGCTTTTGATGGAGAGGAAAGAAAGGAAGAAGGAAAGAAAGAAGGAAAGAAAGAAAGAAAGAAAGAAAGAAGGAAAGAAAGAAAGAAAGAAAGAAAGAAAGAAAGAAAGAAAGAAAGAAAGAAAGAAAGAAAGAAAGAAAGAAAGAAAGAAAGAAAGAAAGAAAGAAAGAAAGAAAGAAAGAAAGAAAGAAAGAAAGAAAGAAAGAAAGAAAGAAAGAAAGAAAGAAAGAAAGAAAGAAAGAAAAGGAAGGGAGGGAGGGAGGGAGGAAGGAAGGAAGGAAGGAAGGAAGGAAGGAAGGAAGGAAGGAAGGAAGGAAGGAAGGAAGGAAGGAAGGAAGGAAGGAAGGAAGGAAGGAAGGAAAAATTAGAACTAATGTAGTGTCGCATTTACAAAACATCTCTGATGTTTTCCAAAATTCCACAAGAAAATGTGGGTAAGGATGGGTGGTGGCACCACCTCACAAAGAATTTACTTTGGGATTCCTAGCCAGAAAGAATATGCTAACCCTGCATCTATGCACACAAAATGAGTTAGAGGGTGGAAGTGGGGATTATAGAGAAAATTGGATTTATTCCAACTCTATTTACCCCAGTTTTAGAAGGGAGTTATCAAGGAAAGTCATTGGGTCATTTATCTTGCAACCTGCTCTCAGGGAGAGAGAAGTGGAAGGGCCAGTCTGCTTGTAACTATCAAATGTGAGGTCAACAATCCCTGAAAACCCTGTCTCCAGCAGCTCTGCCCACTGCCAGCCTCATGGATGGAAATAATCCAACCCTAGTGTATGGGGTGTTCAGGGAGGGGTAGTATCTCTGGTATGGAGGGCTTGTCCTGCCCTTCTAGGGCAGCTCTCCAGCCTCTGACCCCCACCTGACACCCAGCTCTCACTTGTGGCTCCCAGTAGCTGCTAGCATGCGGCAGCGGCCACACCCCGGGCAATGGCTTCAATAGGCCAGCTAAACCTTGTGAGGGTAGCCATCGGGTCATTGACCCCTGGTGAACCAGGGCTTTGCTCACCCAGCATGTGAAGACTGCTTGGGCTGAACAGACAGAAGAAACCAATAAGAAGGTTCAACGGCTGAGAGGGCGACGCAGCAAAGCACTGTGGAGTGCTTAGGGCGTGTTGGAGCACAAAAGACAACATGGCCACCCAATGCAGCTGAGGAAGTCTCCAGGTGTAATGATTTTTCCTGCCAATGGACCCAGGCTTCCAACGCCGAGAGAGTGGGGCTGTCTGTGCATCAGCTTTTCCACTTAAATCTCCTTCTCGCACAAGTGTCTTTGTGCACACTATGAAAACGCACAAACACAATCGTCATACTGGGTTACTGAGAGACTACTACTACTATTAGTGTCTACCATATATGGAATTTGTGACACTTATATTAAGCAGTATTTATAGATGGAAGAGACTACTAGCCATTGGACTTTTTAGCCACATCTACAAAAGAAATTAAATCCATTAGTACATTAAATCCAAGTCTAGTCTCAGACCCTCACTAGCTGTGTAAGTCTCTTAAACCTCTGGTTGCCCTGCTCCACAGAAGAAGAAAATGGAGAACCACTCTAGTATCTTTGTCAAGAAAATTCCAGAGGGTCATGAAGATGAAGAGTGACAACAACATATGCATACATATACAAATATATAAATGTAACATATTATTTATATGTACCTTTATATACACACAAACATATAATACATACATCTGGACATGTATAGAGATACATATGTATTTTTCTCATTCTTTTTTAGATTTCTGGGGCCTTTCCAAAAATTTATATTCTATGATTAATACCCAATCCCTCCCTTTTCATCTCCTTGCTGCTGACTTGAGTCTTTCTTTATGGGCTTCATAGATTTAGAGAAGGAAGGTATCTTACTGATGAAGTTTTGAAGATTTTTTATTTTACAGATGAAAAACTGAGTCCCTGGAAAGTCAGGTAAATTGCCCAAGGTCAGGCAGATAGAGGCAAAACTGGATTCAAACCCATTTTATTTGACTCAAAATTTATCACTCTTTACATTATATTACTCCACCTCTAAAAGGCATACCATAGTAAATCAGTCAAACCAGGTATCTGGTTCCCTTTACTGAGTTTTTTAAATTGACTTGACCTTTATAACCATAAAATTCTCAAAGCACTTTAGCTCCATAACTTCCTTTCATTCTCTCTTTGCAAAGTAAAGACCCATTTTACAAATGTGGAAACTGAATTGTAAAGATTTAATAGTTCTTTCCCAGAGTCATATAGTAGCTGAGGTAGGATTTGAAACCAGGTCTCCCTAGTTCCAGATCTAACACTCTATTACACTATGTTGCCTCCCAAAATAGTTGCACATTTAAAGTCAATATCAAAAAATATTTCTACACAAAAATGCCTATGCACAAAATCAGTCATGTGACTAATTGCCTTTGCTACCACATCCTAGAATTGTCACTATTGTGCCTGGTCCAAAACTCTAAACCTCTGCTTTGAGAATCACCCATGAAGAGAAGAAGATTCAAATCACCCTAAAGGCTGAACAAAATCAGTAGTCTCATTTTGTCAGCTCTTAAGGAAAAGATTACTAGAAACAGAAAAATAACAATCCTCAGTGGGGACAATAGATACCATAAGAGACTTCATTTTCCCCCTCAGCTCTAGCTGAAATAAACGTCATATAGTTTCCAAGATAGATCAAAACGATTCCTTTTCTATATAAAGGCAAAGCTTGGTACTTGAAGATATGGAGAACCAAATAAATTGTTGTGCATTGGAGGCTGGTCTCAACTTCCCTTACTATTTTAACTACCTGTTGTGCCAGATGTGAGTTTCCATGTAATAGAATAAGAAATTAAATAAACAAAGAAAGAAACAAGTAAATGAATGAATAAATAGATAGATAAAAGAATGAATGAATAAATAACTAAATGAAAAGATAAATAAATAAATGAATGAATGAATAAATAAATAGATAAACAAATGAATGAATGAATAAATAAATAAATGAATGAATGAATGAATGAATGAATAAATAAATAAATGAATGAATGAATGAATAAATAAATGAATAAATGAATGAATGAATAAATAAATAAATAGATGAATAGAAGCCAGAATTTGATCTGCTTGATGAAAATAGCTCACTTACTCTGTTGTTTTAGCTTCCTGACTATCTTGTCTTTCATTATGGCCCATGACACCTAAAAAAAATAAGTAGGTTAAATCAATTCATTCCATATTTTGCCATCTATTTGCCATAATGTAACAATTTTTTTTAAAGTTTTGTTGAATTTTTCATTTTTCAACTGATTATCTAACATGGCAGAAACCCATAGTCTCAAACTCAAATTGTATATCTAATTGTTAAACCACTTGTTAATTCCTCTCAACAATGAAAGAAAGGGCAGTATGTTATCCTTTCTCAAGTTACAAACCACTCCATGCTCTTTGTCATGTTTGACAATTCCTAAAGTCCTGCCTTAGGCATCACCCCAAGAAAACTGAAGCCAGACCTTATCTCCACCCCTTACTAAATAGGTTAATGTGACATATCCTTTCATTTTTAACTCCTCTGGATTTTCAGATGGCCTTCCAACTCAAAGACCCCTATCCAATTCAGCCCTTTCGCTCTTCTTTCTCTCCCTGAGAGAATTTGATGTTTTGTAGAAGAAAAAACCTGGTCACTGAGCATGATGGAAATTTCTCCCCACAAAAGAACAACATGAGTTTTTAAATGACCTAGTCACCTTTCAAGCAGCTGTGCTGGCATCCCCTAAGCCCAGTTGGGGTGAACATGCCGTGCAGACAGATGCAGAGATCTGGCTGCCCAGGCTGTTGCACAAGAATCATACATATTTTTTGTGTGTGTTTATTTATATATTCCTATTTGTATACATATGCAATGTATAAAACAGCAAGACCCCAACTGACCTCTGGCACATGCTGCTCAGCACAATTTTCCAGTTCTAAGGTTTCTGATTACTTGATTTCAGTTGTCTACTCCTTTTATGTCACCACCCTATTTTATTCTCCCTTATGAGCTCATAATTGGTGATCTGATCCCTAGAAATTCTCAGTTGCTTTAAGGGAGGTTTTTGTATATGTCATAATAGTCAGAAGCTTTTTTAGAAGGTTAAATTGAATTACTACATTCCAATTGCATGTGAAGCTGGACTCCATTTTTCATTATAAGTATTTTATGCAGGATTTTCAAGTTTGCAAAACCTGAAAACTCTTTGCATACAATATCTCAATTTGTGTTTAATACCAACTGTGTGAGATGCAAACTCTAGCTATTTTTAATACCATTTTGCAGATGAGAAAATTAAGATTCAGAAAGCCACTTGTTTGTGGTTGCAAAGACAATAAATCTCAGAAGTGTAATTCAGATGGAAGTCTTTCTGATTCCAATCCCATCACTAATCATTCCTCTTCATCTTAGCTTGGAACATCATCTCTCCTATTCCTGATTCCTACAAGACCCAACCATGTCTACTCATGTTCAGCCTGCTTTTTCCAGGATATCAGAGAGGACCAAGGTTGGCCACCAGTACATGGTTGGAGCCAGGAGGGGAATTTAATCTGTTAACATATTCTATGTTTAAGGATGTGGGAAAGTTTTCAAGACATCTGTTGCAGAGAACATGAGATAGAGTATAGTCCCTCCAACCTTTCACCCCTTTTTAGGCTATACCTTAAAGGCAAATATATGCATTGGATCAGATCCTAGAAGAAAAGTATTATAAGATAATAAGTATAACAGCTGCTCATTCTTTATCAGATTTAGCATATTTTCCAAAATATTGTTAGTTCAAAGCCACTCTATTGTCAACAATGATTCTTCCATCTACCATACCAATCTCAAATAACAATTTGTTTTATATCTGGATCCACCTGACAAGTTTACCCTGTGGGTCTATATCCACTCAAAATTGCAGTTAACAAGCCCCCATCAATGTGTTTACTTTTACTAGAAGTAGCAACTTCAAAGTAAAGGCATTTAATGAAATAGCATAGTAGGAAAAGTAGTGGTAAAGCATTTCCCCCATAAACTAGGGCTTCACATTCCCACAAATATACAGTGGGAAAAGTGGACACATGTAGGGAACACCCATGGAGAGTCACACATGTAGGGACCATGTGTGGCCAGAGTACACATATGGAGGGGCAACTCACACCTCTGATGCTGCAAGGCCACCCGTGTTTTCTGGTGATGTCATCTCACTACTACCACTGGGACCGCTTCCCACTGGTTTCACCATATACGCTGTCTGCCAGTCATTTCTCTCTTCTAGTCTCATGGTAGCTGCCAGGTGTCACTTAAATGGACATGAGTTTATAGGGCTTTTCTCAATTCCTAGCTTCTGATTGCAACTGTACTCTTGAGCTGACTACTACTACATCTTCTGAGAAGGAAGTGTGGGCTTCCCCACTGCTCCAATGAACTTTTAGCTTAAAGTATGAGAATTTTTTTTTAATTTTTGTTACAATTCTTTTAGAAAGCCAAAAGCTTTAGTACATCCAGTCATCAGATGAAAGGGAAAACCTTCAGTTTTTCCTTCATAAATAATGATCTGATTTGATTATTTTTCTGAATCTTGACTGGAATTTATATTTCCTTTTCAGAAGATTGCTCATTTGAAAGCAATAAACTCTGTGGAACAAAAAACTGCTCCAGCTAGTTAGTAACCTCAGACTTAAATCTACTTTTCCCCACTACTATCTCTAATTCACAAAGGTCAGCTTCTCTGTAAGAGGTGTCACTCTGACTTAGAGTTAGAAATTCCATCTAAGTCCCTGCTTAATTCCTAATAAGGATCTCTTGATTTCAAATCCATTTCAGGAGTCTCTGACAAAAAGCTATGAGTGTCTAGCTCAGAGATATGTAGGCATAACTCACTGCAGATTTGTTAGAAAATTCAAAATGCTCTGATTCTATTATAAAAATGAATAAAAGGAAGCACATAAGCTAAACCCAAAGAACAGAGTTATTGTCACTCTGATCTAGCTACTTTCTTGCTTTGTAATATTTATGTGTAGCCAGCCTCAACATTTTCTAGTCTTTAAGCCATATCCTACATGTATATTACAGTTATCTCTATTTGTGTGTGTATATATAGATATATCTGGGAATAAACATATACAAATAACATGTATGTATATAATATGAACTCAAAATATATTATAGAATGGTTATAGTACATATAAATAGTATATATAGAGAGAGAGCACAAACATAAATATTCTAAATATACTCATATATGATAAATTACATGACATCATGAAACAAGTTTTCTCTGAATTTTACTTCTTCCTTAGAGGCTTTTGGGGATCTATATGCAGTTAGAGCTCAATAAAATCTTATTAAATTGATGATTTTAGAGTTTTATAATATAGAAAAGAGGAGTTTTAGCAAAGAAAGTTTCCTAGCCATTTTTGCAATTTATGACAGAATAAAATTCAAATTAGATCAGAATGTTAAAAAAAATTAGCAATATGCCTGCGCTTCTCAAGGTTACCTTCTATGTATTCTGTACTTATCCTGTATGTACTGATTTATGTTTCCTCTTCTTTTAAAATGTAAGCTCCTTGAGACAAAGAACTATTGGGTTATTTTGGGATTTTTCTTGGTCTCCCTAGAACTTAACCTAATGCCTGGCACATAGCAGGTATTTTGCCATTTTTTTTTATTAAATACTTGATTGTTTTGTGGAGAGCTCATATTTTGTATGTAAACCTTAAAATTTCTTAGACTTATGAATGTTGGAAATTTCTCAATTTCCAACATTAGGTAGGGAGGGTCCTTCTCCTCCCTACCTGAGATTACTTTAGGACAGAAACCTTTTGCTAAACAATGGAAAGGGCTTTGACCTATGCTTAAGCATAGAACAGGAAGTTCTTTGAGTCATGATTGATTTTAGAATTGATACAATAGAGATACTTGGAATGACAGAACCAGGTCTTGGAACTTCCAATCTCCACCCTGCTCAGGGTAACAGGATTTAGGAAGGGCTGCAGCAAAGGATCAAGATTTAATTATTTGAGAATATGACCTTCAACAGACATGTGCAAAGCCACAGCCCAGTCCTGGGTTAAGCTAGAGCCACCATTGGCACAGGGAAGACATGGACAGTGATTGGTAGATGTGAGAACTGAGGGGAGGGAACTTGGATGGTTTCCTTAAAGATAGCGGGGTCTGAGGATGAGAGGGGGGTTGGAGAGTTTTTGCTCTGAGAGGTTGTGCTCTGAGAAGCTTGCTCTGAAGGAAGCTGGAGGTGGAGGCCCCTGAAACTGTTTCTCCATTTTGGTCACGTGAGTGATAGGGACTGATCTCTTTCCTTTGCCTCAGCTATCTAAGGGCTTGGGCCTTCTGGCCCAGCCTAAACAGAGGGGGTATTTAAGCCCTATTCCCTTTCTCTCTCTCTCTCTCTCTCTCTCTCTCTCTCTCTCTCTCTCTCTCTCTCTCTCTCTCTCTCTCATACTTTTCTTCCTCCTGTTTGTAATTAAACTCCATAAAAGGTTGACTGCTGACTTGAGTTTTCATTAAGGAATTACATAGCTGAATTCCTTGGCGACCTTAAATTAATATATATCAGTCTTTTAAAGTGATTTCCTTGTCACATGTATGATAGCTAACTTCCTGAAGATCTGGAACAGCACTACTTATAACTTAATTTTAAAATGTGAATTATAGCAGCACCTTCCTCTTTGAGTTGTTAAGGGAGTCACATAAGATAATGTAAAGTGCTTTATAAAATTTAAAGTGCTATAAAATGTTATATATTATTATTACTTCATAGACAAGTATTTACCAACTTTAGGTAGCATAATAAAGTAGAAAGGATGCTGCCCAAGGAATTTCTGGGTTTCAATTCTGTTTCTGATTCTGCCATAATTATGTTAACTTTTCCTCTCTAGGTTTCAATTTCATATCCATAAAATGAAGATGAGGAGGCAAGATGGAGGAGAGCTCAGGTTTCTAGGCTCCTTTCTTTGTCTAACATTTTGTGATTCTGATAAATTTCAAAAAACTGTGAAGAGTGTTATGCAATTGGTCTGCATCTTGATATGATGATTGCCTATCTAAAATTCCCATTTTTCCAAGTACCAACAACTAGGAAAGACCTTTAACATGTTATTTATATGTGTGTGTGTATATATATATATAATATACCTCTAAAGGGCTCCAAGATATTTTTACAATGTCTCTTAATGTCTTCACCTATCTTTTAGTTTCCACTCTAACTCAATAACTTCTAACTTCACTCTAACTTCACTTCAACTTATCTTTCATGACTGATATTTATAGTGATGAATCTTCTAGTATATTGACTTCTAATCAATCACTACCTATGCTATCAACTTCTACTGCTCCATCTCCATAACCTCTAATTGTCACCTCCCATTCTTATACATTTTTTTGAAATATGTCCTCTTTGTTCATGGCTTTCAGCAGTCTAATAATTCTTAAATTATTTCTCTTTGATCTATTTTTCAAATCAGTTGTTTTTCAGAAGAAATATTTTACATTATCTTCTTTTTCTCCATTCTTTTGACTTTTTTATTGTTTCTTACTGCCTCATAGTCATTTACTTTCTGTTGCCCAATTCCAATTTTTAAGAAATTATTTTCTTCAGTGACATTTTGTGCTTTTTCCATTTGGCCAATTCTGGTTTTTAAGAAATTCATTTCTCCATTGAATTTTTGCACTCTATGATGATTACATCAATTTTATTTTTAAAAATGTTATTTTCTTTTGTATTTTTGTGCTTCTTTTAGCAAGCTGTTACTTTTATAATTTTCTTGCATCATTCTCATTTCTTTTCCCAATTCTTCTTTTCCTACTTATATATTCTTTAATCATTCTCTGAATTCTTGTTGGATATAAGTCCAATTGACATTTTTCTTTGAGGCTTTTTTTGACAGCTATTTTCACAGTATTATCTTTTTCTGAGTTTATATATTCATCTTCCTTGCCACCAAAGTAGTTTTTATGGTCAAATTTTATTGTTGTTATTATTTTCTCATCTTCCAGACTATTTCTTCACTTTTAATTTTATGTTAAACTTGGGCTTTATTCACCTAAGGGTGGGGAAGCACTGATCCAAGCTTGAGACTTTATTTTGCTGCTTTTTTGAGCTAGTCCTGAGGGTTTACTAATTTTTGTTACTCTAAAGGTAGTGTGACCCTGGAAGAGGTGTGGTCACTGTTCTCCTGGTTTGTGCTATTCTTTTCACTCAGGAATTCCCCTACTCTCCTGCATCCACAAGTAGTAGCACTCCTCTTTGCTTTGGAACTGTGATGAAGGTCCCTGCTCCCTTGTGAGGAATCACAAACACTCCTCTCCATCTTGTAATCATGACCCAGAACTGTGTATGGATGATAGAGTAGCCGATCATTACCAGATGATCCCAATGCCATCAAATAACTCCCTATAATCTCTTTCTAAGTAGTTGTTTGACTAGCCCTTATCACCTCTGAGCTAATTGCTCCCAAGACCTTACTACTTGGAGCAATTTACTGGGTTTTCAGTTTACTCAATGAAGAGATTGGACTAGATAATATCTAAGACCTTTTCTAAGTTGAAATATTACAACCTTGTTATCTTCTCTCCTGAGTCTTTAAGTAATCTTGGAGAAAGACATAAACCTATACTGTTTGTATCCTATCCATTACAAAATCATACTCTTCAACCTTAAACTCATAGCTCTTCATGGAAATCATCACATTCATTTCTGACAAAGTTCCTTTAATATTTCTGACAGGGATCATTCTAAGATTTCTTCATACACACAACTCTAACTTCATAGTCCTCTTAGCAAATGGTCCAGCCTCTCACATTATCCAAAAAATTAAAGTCATCAGCTACCAGCTCCCCGATCTTCACTCCAATTCGCTAAAACTCAGTATATACCCTAAGCTAAAATGTATTACTCATCACCAGACTCAGTAGATAAGTGGACTTCCCCCTTGCCAAGAATGATAATTTCTTCATTTATGACCTTGATCACGTACTCTTCTGTGCCCTTGAGGTGTTTCCTCACCCTTCTCTCTCTCTCTCTCTCTCTCTCTCTCTCTCTCTCTCTCTCTCTCTCTCTCTCTCTCTCTCTCTCTCTCTCTGTTTCTTTCTCTGTCTCTGTCTCTGTCTCTCTCTGTCTCTCTCTGTCTCTCTCTGTCTCTCTGTCTCTCTGTCTCTCTGTCTCTCTGTCTCTCTCTCTCTCTCTCTCTCTCTCTCTCTCTATATATATATATATATATATATATATATATATATATATATATATCTGTATCTCTCCACTAACTTCTCTGTCCTCATATATGGTTTAGAAGTGGAACTGGTATTTGAACCCAGGTCCTATGATTCCATATCTAGTGTTGAATGTGCCGTATCTTCTCCACATGGTGGCATTCTTTTACTTACTGGTTCCTCAAATATTTGAAGGCAGTTATATCATATCTAAATATTCATTTCTCCAAGAGAGATATTGTCAAATGCCTTGCTAGAATCTAATTATACTGAGTCTGTGTCATTTCCCTGATCTTCCAAACTTATAGGTCTGGAAAGAAAATGAAACGAGGTTAGTTTGATATGACCTATTATTCACAAATCCATATTGGCCCTTACTCTTCACCACTTCCCTTTCTAAATGCTCAGAAATCCTTTAATAACACATACTAAGTAAAGCTTATGAGCCTACATTTTAAGCAATCTAGCTTCTTCCATTTTTACTTCAAAATCAGGGCATTTACTCATCTTCAGCTACATAGAATCTCCTATTATCCACAGTTTTTTTAAAGATCAGCAGTCACATTAACCATTTAAAACAACAACAAAACAATCTTTGTTCTTTCCTTCCCAGTCTGAAGATTATTTCCCTTGGGAGTAATAAAATAAGGGGTAAGTAGTTCTGCCATCTCTCTATCATCTCTTATTATTGTTCATCCAATCCATTCATTAGAGTACTCTTCTCCATTCTTTGATCTTCTAGATCCCAAAATAGTGAATAATCAAATAAATAATTTCTGCTTGTTGTCAGACTATTTTGACCTTTAGCACTCCTGGCACCGTTATTACAAGACCTCATCATGATTGTATTCATCTTTGGTTACCATCCCTTGTTTCTGTCTTCTGTATATGTTTTTTTTATAAAAATCTAAATTGGTCCATTACATTCTGGTGCATCCACATCAGTTCTTTTATCTAATTCCTTTTTTCTTTGCTCATTGGAATTGTTGTCATTTTGTCATTAAGATAAAATTCTTGACAGCATTCCATCTCTCCTGGATCAATTCCATTATAGAATTTTAAGCCATGCTATTCTTTTCCTAAACTCACTGAAATCTTGCTTTCCAAAATCCAGAGTTCATGTCAGGTTAAACTCAGCTTTCTGTTCATTATCTGTCACCAGTTCTAAGATGAAATTGTCACTTTCTCATAAGGTTACTATCACTTCTCTCTTTTTTTTTCAATGAATCCTTTCATTTCTGCTTTAGCAACTAATCTTTTATTGGTCAGAAGTTTAGAATGATACTGGCCAATAGTACTGCAGCATTTTAATGTTCACAGAATACTTCATATACTCTTCCATATTGTCCTCACCAAAGCCTAGTGAGTTAAGTTCTGCAGGTAATATTATCTCCACTTCAAAAAGGAAGACAATATAGCTTAGAGATGTTAAATTATTTTCCTATGGCCATACAATAAATAAAGGTCATAGTCAAGGTTTACACTCGGGTTCTCCTGAATCCAAATGATTTCCACCATGCTTCTATATAGATAGTGGTATTAGTAGCTAACATTTTTAAAGTGTCTTAAAGCTTTCTAAGAACTTTACAAATATTTCATTTGATTTTCACAACAACCCTGTGAGTAGAGATTGTAATTATTATTCTCATCAACATTATTCTTATTATACTCATTTTATAGTTGTAGAATCTGAGGCAAACAATGGTTAAGTGACTTGCCCAAAGTCACAGTTAATAATTGCCCAAAGCTGGATTTGAACTCAGTTCTTCCTGACTCCAGTGCCAGTATTCTATCCTCTCATAAATTCCTCTAGTTCACAGATTTCTTAATGATAAATCTTTTAAAAATATATACTGCTATTCTATCTCCCCTTTTATCCAATTACATGATTTATTTTGAATAAGGTGTACCCTTCCACAATCGTTTTAACTAATTTTTTTATTTTTTCCAATTATATGTAAAATAATTTTTAACATTGAAATTTTGAGTTCTAAATTTTCTTCTATCACTCCATCCCATCCCCCATCATTAAACAATCAGGCAATTTGATATAGGTTATACATGTGCAATCATGCAAAACATATTTCCACCTTAGTCATATTGTGAAAGAAAACACAAACAAAAATTTTTAAATAAAGTACAAAACAATATACTTTGATATGCATTCAGACTCCATCAGTTCTTTCCTTGAAAATAGATTGCATTTTTCATTGTCTTGAATTTTTGTATTGCCGAGAATAGCTATAATTCAAAGTTGATCATTGAATGTTATTGCTGTTACTGTGTACAATGTTCTCCTGATTCTGCTCACTGCTTACATTAATTCAAATAAACTTTCAAGTATTTGATATTGTATACAGTTATATTGAAATAGACTTTTTTGTTTTCTCTCTACTGGGTTTTCCTGGTAATATATAGGAATGGTGATGATTTATGTATGTTTCTTTTATATCCTGTAACCTGGCTAAAGTTGTTAATTATTTCAACTAGTTCTTTGAATGATTTTTCAGGATTCTCCAACTATGCTATTATATAATTTTCAAAGAGTAATAATTTTGTTTCTTGATTGCCTATTTTAATTCCTTCAATGTATTTTTTCTCTTATTACTATAGCTAAAATTTCTAGTAAAATATTGAATAATGTTTGTGATGGTTTTAGTTACATACTACTTAAACATTTTAATGAAAGCTCCATTTATTCATATATTTCTAGTGTTTTTAATAGAAATAAGTTTTGTATTATGTCAAAAGAAAATTATGCATCTACTGAGAAAAATCATATGATTTTGTGTTTTTATTAATATTTGTGAAATCAATTATACTGATATTTTCTCTAATATTGAACCAGTCCTGCATTTCTGATATAAATCTCATCTGGTTATTGTATACGATCTTTAAGATACATTCCTATAATCTCCTTGCTAGCATTTTATCTAAAAATTTTGTGTCAATATTCACTAGGAAAATTGGTCGACAGTTTTCTTTCTCAGTTTTTGCTTTTCTTGGGTATTAGCACCATATTTGTGTCACAAAAGTAACTTGGTTGGACTCTTTCTTTGGATAGTTTTCCAAATAGTTCATATAGAATTGAAATTAATTGTGCTTTAAGATTTGATGGAATTCACTTGTGAATCCATCTGGTCTTGGGGACTTATTTTTAAGGAGACCATTGATAGCTTCTTTAAATTTTTTTCTAACATGGGTTTATTGAAGTATTCTATTTCTTCTTATGTTAATTTGGGCAATGTAGATTTTTATAAATATTCATCCATTTCACTTGGATTGTCAGGTTTACTGGTATATATTGGACTAAATATTTCCTAATATTTGCTTTGATTTCCTCTTCTTTGGTTTTAAATTCACCCTTTTCATTTTTTGATATTGGTTATTTTGTTTTCTTCTTTCCTTTTTTAATACATTAAATTAAACAATGAGATCCATTTTATGAGGTTTTTTAGTCTTCTTTACTAGTTCAGTCATTTTCATACTTTAGATTTTATTAATCTCTTTTAACTGAACATTCCCAATTTTATTTTTAATCAGGGATTTTAAATGTTATTTTTTAATTTTTTTTGTTTCATTCCTGAATCATCAATTTGTTCTTTTTCTCTTTTGTCAATATAAACAATAGAGATATAAATTTCTCACTAAATACTGTTTTGACTGAATCTCATAAATTGTGGTGGTCATTGTCATCATTCTCTTTAATAAAATTATTGATTCTTCTATAATTTTTCTTAGACTCAATCTTTATGATTTCATTAGTTAGTTTCCAATTAATTTTAATCTATGTTTCCATGGCCCTTAATTAAATGTAATTTTTTATCAAATTATGATTTGGAAGATGAAGTTAATATTTCTTTTTTACTGAACTTGGTTGTGAGGTTTTTATAGCCTAACACATGGTCAATTTTTGTGTAGGTGCATTGAACCACTAAGAAAAAGTTATATTCCTTCTTATTCCCATTTAATTTTCTCTAGAGGTCTACCATATCTAGCTTTTCTAAAATTCTACTCACTTTTAAATGTTTTTCCTTTGTGTTTTGGCTAGATTCATATAGTTTTGAAAGGGGAAAGCTAAGGTATCCCACTAGAATATAATTTTACTATCTATTTCCTCTTGTAACTCATTTAACTTTTCTTTTATGACTTTGGATACTACACCATTGTATATATGTTTAGAATTGATACTACTTTATTGCCTGTGGTATCTTTTTAGCAAAATGTAGTATCCTTGCTTATTTCTTCTAATTAGTGCTCTCTATCTCTCTTTCCCTCTCTCTCCACCTTATTTTTCAATCCTCCTTCCCTTCTATCAGTCCTACTCTTCTCTTATCCCCTCCCCTTTTACTTACCTGAGGTGTTAGATAGATTTCTTTACCCACTGAACATCTATGTCATTCCCTCTTTGAGCAAATTCTGATAATAGTAAGGTTCAAGCATTGCTCATCACCATTCCATATTCCCCTCCACTGTAAAAGTTTTTCTATTTTTCTGTACCTCTTTTATGGAAATATTAACCCCATTCTACATTCCCTCCCCCATTCTCCAAGTTCATCCTTTTTCTCAACCCTTAATTTTGTTTTATCATCCCATCATCATCAACTCATACCCAGAAGTTTTCAGTATCACATTGCCATGTAAGAATGCAAACAGTTTACCTTTTTAAAACCCCATATGCTTTCTCTTTACTCTTTCTTTTTTAATGCTTCTACTGAATCTTTTATTTGAATATTTTTTCATTTTTCTATCACTTTTCTTTTAGCTCTGGTCTTTTCATCAGGAATGCTTGAAAGTTCTATATTTCATTAAATATCTATTTTCCCTCCTAAGGATTATACCCAGTTTTTCCTCTGTAGGTGATTATTTGTTGTGATCTGAGCTCTTTTTCCCTCCAGAGTATCACCTTCCAAGTCCTCCCATCATTTAATGTAGAATCTCCTAAATCTTGTGTTATCCTTACTGTATTTTCCCTGTGGCTATGAGCTCTTATGTACTAGTGTTCCATCTTACTCTTGGAGCTCAACTCAGTCTTAGTCTCTGATATGGACAATGCAACAGTCTTACACCTAGTGTTAGCAAAGGATCCCCTATTATCTCCTTCTGAAAAGTTGTCTGACTCCTTTACCATCTGTGGTATGACAGTATCAGTACTCACCAACATCATTTTAGTCACTCAAAAGGCCTGCTTCCGTCTTCTGGGGCATCCTGCTGCTCCTGGCTTCTCTATGTGAGTTCTGCTGCTTATTTGTTAGAGGATAGTCTGAGCTGAACTACACTGCTCTCACCCCAAATGAGACAAATCTTTCCTATTGATTTTCTAAGTTGTCTTGGTAGAAAAAATCATTTCACTTCATCTTTTTATTGGTTCTGTCACCCCAGAATTCATTTTTAAAAATTACTTGGAGGGGAATTTGGGACAGCTCAAGTGGGTCCTTGCCTCAGCTCCACCCAATCCAAAGTCATTTTCCAGTCAAAATTAACATCTCACCCAGTATTGTTGATATCTATGAGGATGAATTTGTCCATTTTTGTGTAGACAGATGGAATTATGTTCCTTATTACCATTTCTCTTCATTGCTTTCTCCTGAGGGTAACTGACCTCCACTGTTAGCTCTTCATTAGATTTTTGAATTGACTTCTGTGTAGCTTAGTGGATATATGAAGGCAGTTTTCTCCCTCCTCCACCTTTTTCAATTTTATACTCTGTCATGGGATCAAATGTTTAACTTCAGAGACTGTAAAAGTAATCATTATTTTCTATTATTTCTGCTATATGTAGCAGCAAATGTTTTCTAAATTAATGATTATGTGATAAATATCACAAAAGTGAAAACAGAGTACAATGTATAACTTACATGCTCGATAAGTTTGTTAAAAGATATAATATAGCTGGCTAGGTCACATGATGATGAAGGGGGACAAAATGCAGTTTTTTTCAAATGTCACCTATATACCTTGATGTGTTTTCTTGCCTTATTCAGGCATCTTTGGGGAACAGGCAGTAATAAATCTCCAGCAGCATATCTTTGAAAGCATACTTTTTTTTTTTAAGTTTTTTCTTATTTGGAGAAAGTTACCACACACTTATCAAATAGCTCCTTCTCTTCTACCTACAAATTTCCCCAAGTATCTCCAATCTAAAAAATATTAAAAGTTTTAAAAATCACAAGATCTTATAGTAGCAGCATACAACTGTTCCCCTTCTCAACTGAACGCCTTTGAAAATTCATATATATTCATTATATGATCCTCCTATATTCTCTTTTTTCTAAAATATCCACAATATCCTACAGACCAACCATACCAATGTAATTGCTATTCTACTTATACAATAGCATGTCACCTCTGTGACTTCTGTGCCTAAGAATTGTAATATACTTCCTCTTTATCTCTGCTTCTTGAAATTCCTGGTTTCCATGAAGATTCCGTATAAGATTACCTTTTGGGGCAGTCTTTCTAGATGTTAAAACTATTCTGTATTCATTTTGAATATATTCTGTATATAAGAGTGCATACATATATTTTCCCTACAAGAAAGGCCCAGACTTCTTTACTTTTGTCTTCATATCCCAAAACTCATCATAATATTTTAAACATGCTAGATGCCTAATAAATTATTATTGGTTAAGAGACTTCTACTGGTTTGTTAGGGTGCAGAATGTAGCTGTTAAACTCAAGGAACCTGGGAATAGTGGTACACACCCATAATTCCTACAAATAGGGATCACTGAGACTTTTGGATTGCTTAAATTTGCAAGTTCTGAGCTATATTAAGACTAAAGTTGATAGGGTATTTGCAATTTATTCAAAACAAATATGGTGGACTCCTAGGAATAGGGAACCACAGGCTCCCTAAGGAAGACCAGAGTAGCTCAAGTCAGAGCTTCTGTGCCTATCAACAGTTGGCTTAGGATCCTGTGGGGCTACTGCACTTCCAGGCTAGTTGAATTAGGGATATCACGTCTAAAAACAATAGGAACAGCAACAATAGCTCAAAGGGGATTTCTTTAGTAGAGACCATGTGATCTTGAGTAGATAAGGAAAACCTCAAGAAAAAAGAATGAAATTAACAACAAGGCTAAGAGATATAGAAGAACTCTAGTAGTGTCCTCCAGGACAGATAAGGAATATTGGTACTAGTAGAGAAAGAAAGGAAGCTGCCATTCCAATAACTCTGGGTACTCTTAGTAAAGAGCATGAGAAATGATTGGTTCTTGTGTTCTCTCACAAAATCTCTTCACATTGACTATGACTGTTGACTTTCTTCCCTGTCAAAGCCATTCAACTCCACAAACATTTTGCTAGTGTCCATAGGAAAGTCAATGCTTGACTCAAAGAATACAAAGAAAAATAGAAGTTTCAACTCTTATCTAGTTTGCATTCTTATACAGTCTTTACAAGATAATTGTTATATTTCCTGTAGCAGTCCAGCCCATAGGTATTATAAAGAGACAAGGTTTGTGAATGGGCACATGGCCATTCTGCGCATGGCAATGAACTCTGTTCCCAGCATGGCTGAACTTAGGGCCCAAAACCTGGCTTCCCTTTGTCTCACTCACCAGAGGATAAAAACCTCACCTTCACCTTGTCGTAATTTGCAATTATCCAATGGCAATACACTATGTAACTCATCTATATGTATTGAGGCATTATGTAACTTATCAATATGTATTGAGTTCATTTGCATATCAAAGAGAATAAATTGGGAAGCCATAGCCAGCTCCTCCTTCTTGGACTAGCTACAGGTTTGCTATCTCCACCTTTCTCTCTTCTCTCTATCTTCACCTGAGGCCTGGCCTTGGGCCAGGTGTCTCTCTTTTCCAATGCTAATACCTAGCATTCTATAATTCTATTAGTCTCTATTCATTCTCCCAGCTGAGCTATGTGCAGTGTTAAATGGGATCTCTGGGCGGAAAATAGCCTTTTAGTAATGTCCATTGATCGGAGCGTGGCTGCAGCTCCCAAAATATTAATAATAATTGATTACTGATTCATTATTCACATCTCAAAAGCTTAGCTCCTTCATGCCCTTCACGGGATCCAAAACTTCTATCCCTTTTCTATTTTCCTACCATAAAGCTTCTCGCTGGCGGGAGGCTTTATTTCCTCCTACTTGAACTAGTTTTACATCTTTCAGGGGGTAAAAAAATATAATTTTATCACACTTACTTCCACCCATATAAATCACAATCCCTCCACAACTTAACACATTTTCTTCATGAGTTTCTAAGACCAAAAAAACAATTTATGATACCCTAGAAGATCTCCTGATGATAAGCAGAATTGATTTGTATATGGCACAGTGTCAATCTATTGTCAGATCTGTATCTGAAATCTCTTAAGTTTGGTAGGACCTATCAAAATTTGTATTCTACTCATTTTAGCCATAGAGAATTCAAGAATCATTGAATTGGCCTCCATTACACTTCCAAGCTTTCTCCACATCAGGCTGCCTACAATCTAGTCATCATTTTGATTTTCCTCTTATTAACCTTGGATTTTCCCTCTGGGAGCCAAGCTGTGATAGGTAACTTCTTCCCTAATCTTGTCCTCACTAAGCTCTATGTCACTTCCTAGTTGCTGCATGTTGCTGTCCTGCTTCTACCTTCCTTTTATTTATCATCTCCAATTATACTGTTAGCTCTTGAGAAGAGATACTACCTTGCATGCTTATTGTGTCCTCAAAACTTAGCACAGTGCCTGGCACAAGTTAGTCCTTAATAATTAATATTTCTCTCTCTCTCTCTCTCTCTCTCTCTCTCTCTCTCTCTCTCTCTCTCTCTCTCTCTCTCTCTCTCTCTGTCTCTCTATCTGTGTGTGTGCACAAATGTGTGTGTGTGTCCTTCTTCCCCTCCTTAATGAAGATAATTAAAAGTTAACAGTATACGGAAACCTTTTTTTGGATAAAGGTGGTTTTTTTCCCTACACCCTAATGAATTAGTATCACAGTGGTAATATAGGTTAAAGATGGAATAATTTCCTAATTTTGTTGCTTTGTGCAATATTTAACCCAACTTGTGAGAAAGTATGCACATTTTCAGGAGAAGATAGAACATTTTGGATAGTGTTCTCCATCCTTAAAGTCAAAGTCCAAGGTTTGAACCACCCAAGAAGCAGAAGAATCTCTCTAAATTACACTGCCTGTAGAGTCTAATGGCATTATGAAATGGAATTTCTGCATAATAAGAAAAATAGATCTATGAATTTAATGGGCACTGGCAGCATGGGTATGACTGAAATTCTAGTCCAAAACTTTTCAATTTGTGTTCAGTATCCTACAGTAAATTTATAATTACATGTTCTGTAGATCCAATGCCTTAGCAACCCTGACCTCCCTCCCAAGCTTCCCTCCCCCCATCTGTAAATGCTGGCTGGAAATTTCCATTTTGATGCACCACCATCATCTCGAATTCAGCATTTATTCTGGCTTTGGAGTCAGGAAGATTTATATTCAGATCTCACTTTCAACACCTTTTGGCTGTGTAGCCATAAGCAATTCACTCTCTCTATTTGAACTTGGCCTTTAAGGCCTTTTCCATCTCTAAATATACAATCCCATGATCTTACATTTAAAACCCACTCATCATTTCCCCCTTAACCCCAAATCAGCTTTCCCTCCTGGTTTTCCTCCCAGTGTTGAAAATACAATATTCTATAGGTTATCCAGGTATGAAACCTTAGCATTATTGAAAAAATGGAATCTTCGGGTTCTTCCACAAGACTTTTGATTCAGTCAAGCATTAATTAAGTACCTACTTCTTGACAGAAGTCAAGTAACTGAGATACAAAAAAAAAAAGCAAGATAGTCCCTATCTTTCAGAGGTTCACAATCTAATTGGAGAGATGATGTTTAAAATATGTAGAACAGGCTGTATACAGAATATTTGAAAAAAGGGAAGGCACTAGAATTAAGAGGGATTATTAAGGACTCTTTATAAAAGACAGGATTTTAAGTCAAGCTAGCAGAAGAAGGAGAAAGCATTCAAGGCATCAAGGACAAAAATGAGTAGCCAAGAGATAAGAATGTCTTGTGGGAACAGCCAGGAGGCCAGTGTCACTGGATTAAAGAATACATGGAGGCATATAAGGAAAGTGTTAAGATTAGAAAAGTACAGGGAAGAGACTAGGTTATGAAGGACTTTGAATGCCAAGCAGAGTATTTTCATCCCCTTTACCAACCTCTTAAATCCAGTTAGTAAGTTCTTTTAATTCTTCCTTCTCAATGTCACTACAATCTATTCTTTCTATCCCTGTTGCCACTACTCCATCTAAGTTCTTACTATATTACAGATGGTCATTTATGAAGATCACCTGTCTGGAATACCTGTCCCAACCTCTATACACTCCAATGCAGCCTAGATCCACTCAGCTACCAGGTTTACATTCTTTTTTAAAACATGTCTTAGAATCAGAATGGTAAAGACTAGGGAATTGTGGTTAAGTGACTTGCTAATGATCACACAAGTAGGAAGTCTTTGAAGCCAGATTTAAACTCAAGTCCTCCCAACTCCAGGCCTGGCAATCCCCACTAAGCAATCTAGCTGCCCCTCCAATTTACTTTCCTAAAATTCTGCTTTCATTCAACTATTCTCTTGCTCAGAAACCATAAGGAACTTTCTATTTTTCTTTAAGAACAATAGCCAACCTTTTGCATTTCTTCAAAGTACCAGGATAGAGGCTTATTCCTGACAGCAAAGTTTCCAAGTGAAGCATGTGTAATGTAAGAAACAGAGATCCAGGGGGTTGCAAAGAGAAGCCAAGTTGAAGGAGACATCAGCTGAAGAGCAGCAGAGAGAGAGAAGCTTCAACAGTCAATGGTCTTCCAGCCTGGGAGGTGGAGGAGGAAAGCAGGTTTTCCTGGGAACTGAGCAAGAGTCATCCATCCGTATGGGACCTGTTATTCCTTCTGGGACACAAAAACACCTCCACTAAGACTCTTTAAGAACAGCTACTGGAGTTTTCAAGGGGGAGGAGTGGATTTGGACTCATACTGGCCAGAGCCATCCAGATCTTTCCCTAAGATTTCTCTCTCCCTGACCTGTTCCTAGACTCCTGAATTAAAAGCTAGTTATCTGAGGATTAGTAATCAACAAGCAGCTGGCCAGAGGAGGGTTCAAGGCACTTGGACTTTAACCCTAAGAACTTGAGGGGGGCAGCATGCCAGAGGGGACCAGTGTTAGGGTTTCCTACTCCCCACTTTCCTTGCCTGACACCCCTACTTCTCTTTCCATGTGTACCCAAAGAAATTGTTTACTACTTTAGAATTAGGTCTGGTTGGTTTCTGATGCTAGGAAAGGGGACAGAAGATTTGGAGAGAATCACATCTCTCCCCAAAAGGGGAAGGTTAGTTCAGGATCCCAGGGATCCAAACTGTCTAACCCAAGGAACAACATCTCTCCTTGATAGTGGGGTAACCCCAGGTTTCTGAAGGGAAGTGACAGTGGGTGTCCTCCATCTCCCAGAATTATTCTCTGAGGAGACATATTTCCTCTGTCAGGGGGACAAGTCTTGGCTACCTCCCTCTCAGAAAAAGAAAGGAGAAGAAGAATCTTCTCTCTCCCTCTCTCCCCATTTCCCTCACTCCTTCCATTCCTACTATCAATTGTTCCTCTCTCAGATCCTTCTATTACATAAGGGAGTCAAATTGCCTTCCCCTCAATACTTGGGAGTCCATCAACAAATATTAAGTATATAGTATATGCCTGGCACATTGGGAGTAGCTAGATATTTCAGTGGCTAGAACTCTTGGTTTAGACTCAGGAAGACCTGAGTTCAAATATGACCTCAAACACTCACTAATTCTGTGACTCTAGGCAAGCCACTTTATGCCTGCTTGCATTCATCCACTGGAGAAGAAAATGGTAAATCATATCAGTATCTCTACCAAGAAAATCCCATACAGGGTCATGAAGTGTCAGATATGACTGAACAACTGAACAACAATATGTGCTAAACACTACATTAGGTAGGTACTATGGTTAAAAAGACAAAATGAAATAGTTTCTACTTTGGGAAAACTCATTATCGGAAGACTACAACAGGTACATATATAAGCATACTATATATATAAAAGATAGATAGATAGATAGATATAACCAATTTGGGTAAGAAATGAGACTAAGGAAGGGATAGTCAAGCATTATTTTCCAGAATGTCAGAAAAACACCTCCTGGTCAGGCACAGGCTGAATTAGATGGCTTTTTAATATCACCTCAATCATATAAATCCCATGATATTTAGATAATTGAAAGGTTGTCCTAAAGGAAAAGAATTCATTCTATTCTGTTTTATTCCAGATGGCAAATTGGAGGGTAATACATAAAAACTACTAAAAGGCAGACTTCAAATAATTGTAAGAAAGAACTTTTAAATAAGCATAATGCCAAGCAATTGCATAGGAATCTGTCAGACCTCAGGAGTTACTGATAGATCCTGATCTCCTTATTGAGACCAGACCCTACAACATTACCTCCATAGCCTTAGGCAGATACAAACTTACCTTTCAAAATTAACTTTTTTTTCCCCTGAACTAACTCTCCCTCTACTCAAGCCCAAATTATTTATTTAGTCTTCCTGCTATGATTCCAAATAATGTATATTAAAATCATAAAATTAAGAAACTTTTAGGTTTGGCAGGGACTTTATAGATTATTCTAGTTCCACCACTTAATTTTAAAGAAATGAAAATTGAGTCCCATGGGGAACATGACATATTGGATACAGGGTTATATAATTTATTAGTGGTGGAATCAACACATAAGACAAACCCTCCAAATAAGAAAGAAAGAAAGAAAGGAAGGAAGGAAGGAAGAAAGGAAGAAAGAGAGAAAGAGAGAGAGAAAGAGAGAGAGAAAGAGAGAAAGAGAGAAAGAGAGAAAGAAAGAAAGAAAGAAAGAAAGAAAGAAAGAAAGAAAGAAAGAAAGAAAGAAAGAAAGAAAGAAAGAAAGAAAGAAAGAAAGAAAGAAAGAAAGAAAGAAAGAAAGAAAGAAAGAAAGAAAGAAAGAAAGAAAGAAAGAAAGAAAGAAAGAAAGAAAGAAAGAAAGAAAGAAAGAAAGAAAGAAAGAAAGAAAGAAAGAAAGAAAGAAAGAAAGAAAGAAAGAAAGAAAGAAAGAAAGAAAGAAAGAAAGGAAGGAAGGAAGGAAGGAAGGAAGGAAGGAAGGAAGGAAGGAAGGAAGGAAGGAAGGAAGGAAGGAAGGAAGGGAGGAAGGAAGGAAGGAAGGGAGGAAGGAAGGGAGGAAGGGAGGGAGGAAGGGAGGAAGGAAGGGAGGAAGGGAGGATGGAAGGAAAGAGGTATATGAAAAAGATTGAAATGTAGAGTTTTGAAAAGGAGGAACAAGAATTTAGATTGTGTTTAGGGAAATATCCTCTCATCCTAGCTGAGAAAGCAAGAGGGTGAGTAAAGAAATAAACAACACCTCTTTTTTGATTACTTCTATTTAAGGAATTGGAATAGTCAATAGAATGAGGAATAAATGGACTTACTTTTACGAGTAGTTTTTTTTACCAAAGTTATAGATGCAAAATCCCTGGAATAAAGATGGATGAAGATGGACCATGAGCTGGAAAGTTTCCTCATACTTAAGAGAAAACCAGGTTAAAGATGGTAACTTACTTCCATAAAACACTTTAAGGTTTCTAAAGCTATTTTGGAGATGATGAAAGAAATGCAAAGGTGCTAAATTATAGGCTTTTAACTCAGGGGTTTGGAGTATGGCACTAATGATGGCAATGGTACTAATTCGAATCCTGAATGGACCACTCTCTTTTAATTCCACTAGATGGAACTGTACATAGATCTTTTGATTTGGAATCAGGAAGACCTAAGTTTAAATCCCATCCCAGATACTAGCTACATGACTCTGGGCTTTTCCCTTAACTTCTCTTGCCCTTAATTTCTTTATCTTTAAAATGGTCTTTGACCATTTCTAAGTTCATTCCAGTTGTAAACCTGTTAACCTATGATAACTGTTGTTGTTCAGTAATTTTTGAGCTGTGTCCAACTCTTTGGGAAATTGAAGCAAAGACAGTTAAGTGACTTATCCAGGGACATACAGCTAGAAAGTGTTTGAGATTCGATTTGAACTCAAGTAGATGAGTTTTCCTGACTCCAGGCCTGGCCAGCACTCCACCTAGCTGTCCATACATAGTCCATAAATGATAGGGAAAGCAAGTAGGATTCATACCAGGAATGCAAGGATGGTTCAATATTAGGAAAACCATCCACATAATTGACCATATAAACAAGCAAACCAACAAAAATCACATGATTATCTCAATAGATGAAGAAAAAGCCTTTGACAAAATATAACACCCATTCCTAGTGAAAACACTAGAAAGTATAGGAATAGAAGGGTCTTTCCTAAAAATAATAAACAATATATACTTAAAACCATCAGCAAACATCATCTGCAATAGGGAAAAACTCAAAGCCTTCCCAATAAGATCAGGAGTCAAACAAGTATGCCCATTATCACCTTTATCATTTAATATTGTACTAGAAACACTAGCAGTAGCAATTAGAGAAAAAAAAGAAATTGAAGGCATCAAAATAGGCAAGGAGGAGACCAAGTTATCACTCTTTGCGGATGACATGATGGTCTACTTAAAGAATCCTAGAGAATCAACCAAAAAGCTAATTGAAATAATCAACAACTTTAGCAAAGTTGCAGGATACAAAACAAACCCACATAAGTCATTAGCATTTCTATATATCTCCAACACATCTCAGCAGCAGGAATTAGAAAGAGAAATTCCATTTAAAGTCACCAGAGACAATATAAAATACTTAGGAATCTATCTGCCGAGACAAACACAGGAACTATATGAACACAACTACAAAATACTCTCCACACAGCTAAAACTAGATCTAAACAATTGGAAAAACATTAACTGCTCATGGGTGGGACAAGCTAACATAATAAAAATGACCATCCTACCCAAACTTATATATCTATTTAGTGCCATACTCATTGAACTACCAAAAAAAAAACTATTTTACTGAATTAGAGAAAACGATAACAAAGTTCATTTGGAAGAATAAAGGATCAAGGAGAGATACAAAATGAGGCATACGTTTTTGAACATAGACAACATAGGGACCTGTTTTATTTGATTATGCTTATTGCTATAATGCTTTTGCTGTTGTATTATTTCTTTTTCCAGTAGGAGATTAGGAGAAAAAATAAATACTTGTCAATTAAAATAATAATGGAATTCAGCCTCACTCAATAAGGAAAGAAGCATCTAGATCAAGAATTTTAGATATTTCAGTGCATGTGTTATATACCACTTTGGCAATCTGGCAAGATATGGATTCATCAAAATAATGTTTATTGCCTTCATTCAATAATGGAAAGAAATGCTGAATTTTAGAAGTTAATGAAAATAAGATAGATTTTTTTCCTGTCTAAGTTCATGGAACCCCTAAAATCTACCCATAGACTATTTTGAAACTACATCCTCAATTATGCTATTATATATGAGGCATATTTCCTCCATTTCTAATGTTCCTTATTAATGTATGAATCTTCCTCAAGGGAATACAACTGGGGGAGAAAATTTCTGTGCAGAAATTACTCTTAAATTCCCTGAACAAGGGTTTTAGATAGATTATGAACTCCAAACTCTATCAACAGAATCATCAGCAATTTTCAGTTTTCAACTAAACCAATCAGTCATGGTCTACTAACAAAACAGACATTTAGCATTGACCTATGTAGGTTCACAAACTATGACTGATCATTTTGACCAATAGTTGTGGAAGAAATTTGGGGAAAACGATTCTGCCCTACTTTTATCCCTCTTTTTCCTTTGCTCCCACTTCTTTACCTTCTATTAATCTTACCTTCCCTCCTCCTTTTATTCTTCGCTCCCTTCCTTCTTCCTTTATATCTTTGCTTCTAGATTCACTGACCTCCTATTGTAGACAGTATACTGTATTTTATAAGAAAAGGTTGACCTCAATAGCAAACATAATAGCAGCTTCTTAAATGATATTTGAATTTATTAAGGCATAAGCCTTGTCCAAAAAATAATTCCCCACTACCTATCACATTCTTTGAAGTTTTACCATATTTTGAAATTAATAGCTTGCTGAAAAACACTAAAGGTTTTTCAGTCTTCAAGTTGTTATTTAGTTGCTTTCAGTCATGTCTGATTCTTTACAATCCCATCTGAGATTCTTTGGCAAAGATACTAGAGTGGTTTACCATTTCCTTCTTCAGCTCATTTGACAGATGAAGAAACTAAGGCAAACTGGGTTAAGCAACTTGCCCTGGTTCTGAAGCCAGATTTTTACTCAGAAAATTGGATCTAGGTCAAGTACTCTATACACTATGCCACTTAACTGCATCCCCAGTCTCCATGAGTTAGTGTAAATATACCCTAAAACAGATAAGAATTTAAACTATCATCAAATGGCACTTTAACAGAAAACACACTGCAGAGCCCAGAAGGAATGAGACACAAAGTAGGCAGTTATCAGCTAAGGAGAAAAAGACTCTGAAAGTTGAGGCAAGTTTAGGCAATATTGAAATCCTTACCTGATTCAGTTTTACCTAATACCAACAATCCCAAATTTACAGAAATCTTAGATCATAAGATCATCATCATAGGGCCAGAAGGAACCTTGGAGAACATCTGATCTAAGTCTCTCATTTTATGGGAGAGAAAACTTGGGCCCGAAGTGATTAAGTGAATGCCCAAAATCAAATAAGTAGTATTTGACAGATTTGAATCCTTGCCTCTAAATCCTGAATCTTTCTGGTTATACCATGTTTCTACAGGTACAACCAAGTTTCTTAAAAAGTTAACGATCCAACTAAGAATTAAGACAAATGTTCAGAAGACAGATTAAAAATAAAGACTATTTAAAATAAGCTCAGATCATTTATGAAAGTTATGAAGATATAGCAAGAAAATTATTTGAAATGGGTGTGAAGAAGATGGCGGCGTAGAAGCAGCGAAAGTTCAGACCTTGGAAACCCTTCCTTACCAATCACAAACTGAGTGCTCCTAGGACACCAAAATTCAAGCTGAACAACAGGATAGACCTGGGGAACCCTCCTCCTGGACCTGGATCAAAAGGTATGGCCCCCCAAAAGCCAGAACCCTAGATCACTCGGATCCATCCCCCCCAACCCAGAGTGCTGAGCCCATGGCAGCAGCGGGAACCTCAGGGCTCTGAGGACTCACCTTGAAAGCAACCTGAGCCAGTCTCCTGAGCACCCAACACAGACGTCAGGGAAACATAGAGAGATGGGGGAAGCCTGAAGCCCCCCTGGCTGGGTCCTTCCATTTGAGTCTCAAGGGAGGTCCCAGCTTTAGGGCACCAGCTGAACCCAATCCCATCAGGAGCCCTCAGAGCTTCTGAAAGAACAAAAACCTCAGGGCCTGCTAAGGGTTTACCTTGAAAACAACCTGTGCCAGTCTCCAAGCATTCAACACAGATTGTGGAGGAGGTTTTTTGCTTCAGGGATCATTCAGTCCAAACCAGGTGAACCTAATCCCATCAGGAGCCCTCAGAGCCCAGGGAAGCCACAACCCCTCCACCCCTTAGAGAACAGGGTCTTCTGAGAAAACAGAAACCTAGAGGTGGAGTCAAGATGGCAGCCTAGAAGGAGCATAGACCTGGCAGCCTGGCCAGAGCTTTGGAGATCCTCCATATTTGCTCCAGCCATCCAGGAAGTTTAAAACTCAGAGTAAACCCAGCCCAACCAAGCTGAACTTAATCCCATCAAAAGTCTCCAGAACACAGGGAAGCCCAGGCTCCCCACCCATCCTCATTGACTGCTGGACTTTAAGCCAATCAAAAGCCTCCAGAGGACAGGGAAGCTCAAACCCACAACAACCTTCCCCCAGAGACTACACCAAGAGATCTTCTGTTAAAGCTCCAAGAGGGGAGACTGATTGAAGTCCCCCCCCAAAAAAATGAGAGGAACAAGAGCACAGACAAATACGGGGAGTAAAGAAGGGGTGAATTTGAGCAAACAACAGAAAAAGAAGAAAGAAACTACAATAGACAGCTACTACTCAGCAAATTGAACAGAGGGGGAGAGATCAGCAAATGATAAACCAGAAATCCCAGTGAATTGGTGGGGGGAGGGAAGCAATACAAGGGAGGGAGAAGGTGTGTGTGGGGGGGGGGAGAATTTTAAAAAGACTACAGGGGAAAATAAGGGAGGGAATAAGAAGGGAGGGGTAGAAAGGGAAGTAAAATAAGGGGGGAATGGGAGGGGACTGACTAAAAACAAATATTGGAATAGAAGGAAATAGTGAAAGAAGAAAAGGCAGGACTGGGAGTAGAAATCAAAATGCTGGGAAATACACAGCTAGTAATCATAACTCTAAATGTGAATGGAATGAACTCACCCATAAAAAACGCAAGCAAATAGCAGAGTGTATTAAAATCCAAAACCCTACCATATGCTGTCTGCAAGAAACACACATGAGGAAGGTAGATACGCATAGGGTAAAAGTAAGAGGATGGAGCCAAACCTATTGGGCATCAAATGATAAAAAGAAGGCAAGAGTAGCAATCATGATATCGGACAAAGCCAAAGTAAAAATAAATCTAGTTAAAAGAGATAGGGAAGGTAATTACATCCTGATAAAAGGCAGTATAGACAACGAGGAAATATCTGTACTCAATATGTATGCACCAAATGGCAGAGCATCCAAATTTTTAAAGGAGAAACTAGAGGAGCTCAAGGATGAAATAGATAGAAAAACTATACTACTGGGAGATCTGAACCTTCCTCTATCCAAACTAGATAAATCAAATCAAAAAATAAATAAGAAAGAGGTGAGAGAAGCAAATGAAATCTTAGAAAAACTAGAGTTAGTAGACATATGGAGAAAAATAAATAGGGACAAAAAGGAATACACCTTCTTTTCAGCAGTACATGGTACATCCACAAAAATTGACCATGTACTAGGGCACAAAATCATTGCAAATAAGTGCAAAAGGGCATACATAATAAATGCAACCTTCTCAGACCACAATGTAATAAAAAATAATGCTTATTAAGGGTAAATGGATAGATAAATAAAAAATTAATTGGAAACTAAACAATATGATTCTCCAAAACCAGCTAGTTAAAGAACAAATCGTAGAAACAATTAATAATTTCATTGAAGAAAATGACAATGATGAGACATCCTTTCAAAACCTATGGGATGCAGCCAAAGCAGTACTCAGGGGGAAATTTATATACTTGAGTTCATATATAAACAAATTAAGAAGGGCAGAGGTCAATGAATTGGGCATGCAAATTAAAAAACTAGAAAGTGAACAAATTAAAAACCCTCAGATGAAGACTAAATTAGAAATCCTAAAATTCAAAGGAGAAATTAATAAAATTGAAAGTCAAAGAACTATTGATTTAATAAATAAGACTAGAAGCTAGTACTTTGAAAAAACAAATTAAATTGACAAAGTACTAGTCAGTCTAATTAAAAAAAGGAAAGAAATAAACCAAATTGACAGTATCCAAGATGAAAAGGGAGACCTCACCTCTAATGAAGAGGAAATCAAGGCAATCATTAAAAACTACTATGCCCAATTATATGGCAAAAAATATGGCAATCTAAGTGATATGGATGAATACTTACAAAAATATAAATTGCCTAGGCTAAAAGAAGAAGAAATAAATTACCTAAACAACCCCATATCAGAAAAAGAAATTGAACCAGCCATCAAAGAACTCCCTAAGAAAAAATCCCCAGGTCCAGACGGATTCATAAATGAATTCTATCAAACATTCAAAGAACAGCTAACCCCAATACTATACAAACTATTTGACAGAATAAGCCAAGAAGGGGTTCTACCAAATTCTTTTTATGACACAAACATGGTACTGATCCCAAAGCCAGGCAGGGTAAAAACAGAGAAAGAAAACTATAGGCCAATCTCCCTAATGAATATAGATGAAAAAATCTTAAATAGGATCCTAGCAAAAAGACTCCAGCAAGTTATCACAAGGGTTATCCACTACGATCAGGTAGTATTCATACCAGGAATGCAAGGATGGTTCAATATTAGGAAAACCATCCACATAATTGACCATATAAACAAGCAAACCAACAAAAATCACATGATTATCTCAATAGATGAAGAAAAAGCCTTTGACAAAATATAACACCCATTCCTAGTGAAAACACTAGAAAGTATAGGAATAGAAGGGTCTTTCCTAAAAATAATAAACAATATATACTTAAAACCATCAGCAAACATCATCTGCAATAGGGAAAAACTCAAAGCCTTCCCAATAAGATCAGGAGTCAAACAAGTATGCCCATTATCACCTTTATCATTTAATATTGTACTAGAAACACTAGCAGTAGCAATTAGAGAAAAAAAAGAAATTGAAGGTATTAAAATTGGCAATGAGGAGACCAAGCTGTCACTCTTTGCGGATGATATGATGATTTACTTAAAGAATCCTAGGGAATCAACCAAAAAGCTAATTGAAATAATCAACAACTTTAGCAAAGTTGCAGGATACAAAACAAACCCACATAAGTCATTAGCATTTCTATATATCTCCAACACATCTCAGCAGCAGGAATTAGAAAGAGAAATTCCATTTAAAGTCACCAGAGACAATATAAAATACTTAGGAATCTATCTGCCGAGACAAACACAGGAACTATATGAACACAACTACAAAATACTCTCCACACAGCTAAAACTAGATCTAAACAATTGGAAAAACATTGATTGCTCATGGATGGGACAAGCTAACATAATAAAAATGACCATCCTACCCAAACTTATATATCTATTTAGTGCCATACCCATTGAACTACCAAAAAAACTATTTTACTGAATTAGAGAAAATGATAACAAAGTTCATTTGGAAGAATAAAGGATCAAGGATATCCAGGGAAATAATGAAAAAAAAAAATACAAAGGCCTTGCAGTCCCAGATCTCAAACTATAATACAAAGCAGCAGTCATCAAAACAATTTGGTATTGGCTAAGAGACAGAAAGGAGGATCAGTGGAATAGACTTGGGGTAAATGACCTCAGCAAGACAATCTTTGACAAACCCAAAGACCCCAGCTTTTGGGACAAAAATCCAGTATTTGATAAAAACCGCTGGGAAAATTGGAAGACAGTGTGGGAGATATTAGGTTTGGATCAACACCTCACACCCTACACCAAGATAAACTCAGAATGGGCGAATGACTTGAATATAAAGAAGGAAACTATAAGTAAATTAGGTGAACACAGAATAGTATACATGCCAGACCTTTGGGAAGGGAAAGATTTTAAAACCAAGCAAGACTTAGAAAGAATCACAAAATGCAAAATAAATAATTTTGACTACATCAAATTAAAAAGGTTTTGTACAAACAAAACCAATGTAACTAAAATTAGAAGGAAAACAACAAATTGGGAAACGATCTTCATAATAAAAACCTCTGACAAAGGTCTAATTACTCAAATCTATAAAGAGCTAAACCAGTTGTACAAAAAATCAAGCCATTCTCCAATTGAAAAATGGGCAAGGGACATGAATAGGCAATTTTCAGTTAAAGAAATCAAGACTATTAATAAACACATGAAAAAGTGTTCTAAATCTCTTATAATCAGAGAGATGCAAATCAAAACAACTCTGAGGTATCACCTCACACCTAGCAGATTGTTCAACATGACAGCAAAGGAAAGTAATGAATGCTGGAGGGGGTGTGGCAAAGTAGGGACATTAATGCATTGCTGGTGGAGTTGTGAATTGATCCAACCATTCTAGAGGGCAATTTGGAACTATGCCCAAAGGGCAATAAAAGACTGTCTGCCCTTTGATCCAGCCATAGAACTGCTGGGTTTGTACCCCATAGAGATAAGGAAAAAGACTTGTACAAGAATATTCATAGCTGCACTCTTTGTGGTGGCCAAAAATTGGAAAACGAGGGGATGCCCTTCAATTGGGGAATGGCTGAACAAATTGTGGTATATGTTGGTGATGGAATACTATTGTGCTAAAAGGAATAATAAAGTGGAGGAATTCCATGTGGAACAACCTCCAGGAAGTGATGCAGAGTGAGAGGAGCAGAACCAGGAGAACATTGTACACAGAGACTGACACATTGTGGTACAAGAGAACGTAATGGACTTCTCCAGTAATGGCTTTACAATGTCCCTGCACAACCTGCAGTGATCTACAAGAAAAAAAAAAACACTATCCACAAACAGAGGACAAACTGAGGGAGTAAAAACACGGAGAGAAAAGCAACTGCCTGACTACAGAGGTTGAGGGGACATGATGGAGGAGAGAAGCTAAATGAGCACCCTAATGCGAATACCAACAACAAGGAAATGGGTTCAGAGCAAGGACACATGTGATACCCAGACGAATCGCGCCTCGGCTAGGGAAGGGGTGACGGGGGTTGGGGGGGAAGAAAAGAAAATGATCTGTTTCCAATGAACAATGTATGAAATTGACCAAATAAAATAATGTTTTAAAAACTAAAAAAAAAAGAAATGGGTGCGAAGAGAACGATGGTTAGAGCGAGTACACAAGGCTTCTTGGGAAGAGATGAATCTTGATGTTGACTTTAAAGGAAGGAAAAGTTCTGGTAGTGTTCTAGTTAAAACAGAAGAATGTTCATTACAGGCAGATTCCAAATAGGCAGTAGTGAAGGATATCTGTGGGGTGACTGTGAATTACCAAACTGATGGAGATGAGAGAAGTAGAGATGATCATGATGGAGAACAGCAGATGTATATAAGGAGGAGACCTTTGATTTCACTCTGATTTAATGAAAGAGACCTCCAATAGTTCCTTGATTTTGGGAAATGATATGAAAAGTATTATTTTAGATGCTGAAACAGAAATTAGTGAATTCCAATTCATGAGTGATCCTGCTCATGTATAAAACTGTTTTCAGCATGTAAGATACCCAGGAGACTTTCTGTTACTCCCTGATCTTTTCAGTCCTTCCCTAAGCATAGATTATTATCTGGGCAGTCTCTTCTTTCTGTAAAGAACAGCAGCAGACTCACCTAGACCAGTGCCGTGCTCCCTCCGCTAGACCTTGGGGGCTGGTCTGACATGTGGAGTATATTTTTCACATAATGCATTTGGCAGTCAGAGAAAATCTATTGAAAGATGACTGTTCATTTTTCATGATATGCATTACAAAAAAGGCTGGTATAACCCAATTTATTTATAAGTGGACTTAAAAACACTCTAAAACACAGTGAAATCATTAGGCCAAAATCTGGCTCCTGGGAATAGTGTTCCTATATCAGGGGGAAGAATTGAGCTTTATATATGTATATCTTGAAGAATGCATAAAACAGGCAGGGCTCAAGGCAACGTATGACAGGCCAAGTAAGATCCTAACCTGTGGAATGAAAAGACCACACAGCAGAAGGATTGGAACTTATTACTGCAGATAGATGAACCTCACTGTGGTTTGGGCTGGAAAGCCTACGATTATTTTTCAAATATTTGAAATTTGATAAACACACACATACACATACAGAGGCACACACATGCAGGCACATAAATGTGCTTGCCAACAGCTTTCCCCTCTCTAGTTTTCAACACATATAGATTTCAAATGTGTGTAATTCATATACCTCTGATGCCCTAACATAGCATGCTTCAACTATCTTTTAAGAGATTTGCTTCCCAGAGAACCTTCTACTCTACTTTTTTTCCTCAGGAGCCCAATTCCCCCCAGGAGTGGGCATAAGATTCCCCCTTATTTCTGGACCCCTAGAAGTTTTCTTTTCTCTGGTTTAAAGGGATGATATTAATTTACCACTCTACTATATTCTCATTCAAACTTAAGTTATTAAAAGCAGCTCTCTTTTTTGTCAAAACTCCTAATTTAACCATTATACTCCAAAGCAATTTAGGGAATGAGTATGGCACTGGAAAAAACTGGATTGAAATAAAACTGAATTCTAATCTAAACTCTGTCATTAATTAGCTATATGATGTTGACCAAGTCATTTCATTGCTCTCTGAAATTTCAGAGTTTCCTAATTTGTAAAGTTATGGAGTTGGAGAAAACTATCTCTAAAATGTCCTTTCTACTCTAACATTTTATACACATCTCAAATACTAAGATTCAATGAGTTTCCATATTTAACAAATAATCTTTTCCTGCCTACCTCGTGAGACTAGAAATGATGTCAGAATTGTGAGAAATTTGTGAAATAAGAAATCTCTTTGAGAACATCTAGAGATTTCAAGGAACTTTGTCACTGATTAATTTTGACATTTTGCTTTGATAGGTAGGTATCTCATGAATAAACAAGGTTTTATATGATTTAGATTTAAAAGAAAATATAGAAATCATCCAATCCATCCATTTCCTATGTTATGGGTAAAAACACTGAAGTCCATAAAAGTAAAGTGACTTACCTAAAGTCACATATGTAGTAAATAGGAGAATCAGGACTCAAGTCCAGGACTTATGATTCTAAACTTTATGCTGGTTCTACTGCTACACTACTCTCTACTGATTCAAGATTCCCTTTCCACATAATTTCCTGGGTAGTAGAACTAAGATTTTTAATTAGGTCTTCTTACTCTGAAAACAATGCTTTTTCTACCATTCCATCCTCTATTCACTAGTTGCTATCCACTAGATGAAAACAGCAAAGTTCTCTCATGTTTTCCAATTTTGATGGATTTCAAATATATGCGACCTATCTACCTCTGATACCTTGACATGAAACCTTCCAGATCACAGTCTTTCTTAGAGATATTTTCCCTTTAGGGAAGCTTCTGTCAAAATCTTTTTCCATGAAAATTTGGAAAACCAAGAAGACCAATAGGCATTCAAGAGCTTGGTAAGGAGTCTTCCATATTCAAGTTAAAGTATAGGACAGATTGTGTTGAACTTTTGTTTCAGTAAGTGCCTATGAGAAAGATTATTCCTAGAGGGTTCTGGGTCATGTGTAGGGGGTATGGATCCAAGGGAGATATAATATGTCCTCATTTGCAGGTTAAAATGAATGCCAAATGCAAGCCAAACCAGAAAAAGAAATCTCAAAATGATCACCCACAGCTTTAGAAGATATAAAAGGTAAAGGAATTGTAGATGGAAAGATTCTTTTTTAAAATTTGGGTGACAGGGAAAAAGGATTGATAAATAATTGTATGCGTATATATCTCAGATCTTAATCAGTACCAGGTTGGAAACTGGAGGGTGCAACAGGATAAGAATAGACTTTTTTTCATACTTCCTCAGACTGTTAATGGATGTGTTATCTTGGACAAGCTACTTACCTTATCTCAGTATGATTTTCTTCATCTGTAAAATGGGAGTAACAGTAGCACTTTCCTCAAAATGTTATTGTAAGAATCAATAAAAATAATGTAACTAAATAAATATAATAAAAATGTAAGTAAACTATATAAATGTTAGCAGTTATCATTATTAGGTAGAACTCCCATTTACTGTTTCCTTGAGTTACTGCTCAATCATTAGCAATGCCCCTCTTTCTATGCCTCAGCCATCGCCTGCCAGACAAATATCATAGGACTGGGGCAAACACTTTGCTTTTCCAATGCCATCATCACCCCTTCCCTGATTATTGCAACAGCTTCCCATTAAGTCTCCCTGTCTAGAGTCTCCCCTTAACTTCAATTCATCTTCCACACTGCTATGGCAGTGATTTTCCTTAATCACATAACTGGCCATGCTCTGCCTATCCAGTCAATACCTTGGTTTCTTGATATCTGCAGAATCAAATATAAATTCTGTCATTTAGCTTTTGGGTCCTTCAAAAACCTAACTCCAGGTTATCTTTCTGGCTTAAGTATACATTACAAGAACTCAGCACAGTGCCTGAAGTAATGAGAGAAAATTGATTCCCATCTATTAACCTGCTAGCCTATCTGATGGACTAAATGGTCGAAACTGGAATGCATTTGAAAAGTACTACTCAGCCTTGGCCAGTGTCTTATCTCTGGCTCTTCCTAAATTGGCTAGTGTTGGAGAAGGTAAGAAGAAACCTTCAGTAAAGACAGTGGCCTCAACTCTTTCTCTTCCAATGGAACTACTCAAAGAAATTGAGAGGTATTGGCCCCGCTATTGCCATTATCTCTCTTGTGACTATTCTTTCTTTCTTTAGCTGAGTAAAGTTAAGCATGGCAATGACCTTATAAGCTTTAAAAGGACAAAATGTTGACCCAGAAGACATCCAGGAGTAGAGTTCATGCTGGAACTTGCCAGAAGCCAGATGGTTGGTAATGAACTACTAAGTAGTCTACTTGGCCCAGCCAAAGAGGCTGAGGTTTAGACTCATGCAGCTATGTCACGTTTGGGAGTGAACTTGGTGGAGCCTGTGTTATGTAGAAATTGCATTAAATCTGAGCCCACTGTCCCCAGGAATGGAAGCAAGATTGGAAAGAGTATGGCCCACTTCCCCACATGTTTGGGGGGATGTTTTCACTTGTGCTTTTATTTCATCTTTTCAGTAAATATTCTATTGTAAAAAAATCAACGAACATTAAATGATTAAGTAGAAGCAGGGTATTGATTATCGGTAGCTGACAATGGAAGGGACAATGTATTGAAATAATCTTGAGCTGATAACATTAAAGAAAGACACCTTCTAACACCTCAGATGTATGCTAGAACTGTAGCAAGCCTCATTTTAGCAGAAGAGACTAGAGCATCACTAGGCTGGCATACCAGAGGTCAATTGAGACGACTGTCTTTCATTCTTATTGTTATCCATCTAATCTCAGCTGTGGTCTGAGGGTATCAAATTGAGAGATGTTAGGAGGTGAATAAAATCCCTGGCAACTGAATAACAGAACCCACCAAGAGATCCTAACAAAGGTTTGTCTTTTCAGTCATGATGAATACGTTCTTCACCAATAAAAAACAATTTGAATTTCATATTTGTTTTCCATTTGTGGTACTTATTATCTCTGTGATCTTTGACAAGTCACTTGGACAGCCTTTCTAGGTCTCAGTTTCCCTATTTATAAAATGAAGGGGTCAAACAACATGGGCTCTTCTAGTTTTCAATCCTGTGACACATAATTTTACCTGAACTGAGACTAGAACCCAAATCTCCTGATTTTCAGCCTGATATTCTTTCCATTAAATGCTCAGGGCAGCCACTGCCAGATTCCGAACTCTGAAGAGAAATGATCAGGAATATAGCGATTAAGAAGTTAAGTCAGTCACAAGCCTAGGCAGAGTAGGGGATAGAGGATTGGGTCTAGAATCCAGATTAGGTCTAGAATCAGGAAGACAGATGTTCAAATCTGGTCTCAGGCACTTACTAACTGGGTGACCTAGGGCAAATCCCTCTATTCACCTCACTTTCCTCAACTGAAAAAAAGGGGATAATAATAGACCTTCTTCCCAGAGTTATTATGAGGATCAAAAGAGATAATATTTGTAAAGTACTTAGCACAGTGCCTGGCACACAGTAGGGGTTTTATAAATGCTAACTATTTATTATTATTTTCTTTTCTTATTATTCTGCAAATGGTGATTGCTGCAGAACAGATTTTGAGTTCCATTCAGTTCTGTACTGAGGTGAAAAGCTAGAATCATAGCCTAAATGGAGTTTTGATATATATATCAGGCATATATACATATTCCTATGGATTCTTTTTGCATTCATTTCTTCTTTTAATTGATGATAAACTAGCACAGAATCCCAAGAGGGCTTGCTGAGGTAGCTGTTTAATTTGGGCTCAATCAAAATCACAAGATTTTGTGTCTGAAATGTATAGTGAGTGACCTAGGTCTAGCCTTGCCACGTGACACACAACAGCATACATTGGATGACTCATAGAAATCAGGGATGGAAAAGACCTATTAGGTCATTTTTTCCATCTTCCAGTCATTGAAGGTTTATTCCCTGCCAAGGTAGGATTATACTCAAATATTTGGGCCAGTCTAGCTTGAAATGACTCAAGTAATGGGGCTCCCGCCATCTCTCTAGGGACCTTAGTCCACAGGCTCATTGATCTCAGTCTTTGGAAAATGTTCCTGATGTTCAGTTTAAATTTTCCTTTGCTCAATTTCATCCCATTAATCCTGCTTATTACCCCTCCGGCCACCCTAAATAATTTCCCTCCCTCTTTCATGTTGATGCTGCTTCATTGCCTATAAAGAGGAGGCAAGGGAATGCAAAAATATCTTCCTTGCTTGGCTCACAGCCCTAAGCATGAGCTGAAGAACAGAAAAGTGACCAGAGTAGGTTTAAAATTCTGGGGACCTAAGAGCTTGGGAATGTGTTCACATTGGTGGAGCAAGGCCCAGTTTTCCAAGTCTCCTGAGAACTTTCCAGCCAATCACTGATAGGTTTTCCCATGATTCACTTTATAGACTAAATACTCTAAATTTGAGAGTAACAAAGATAAAAGGTCATAGGATCAGAGCTTGAAGAAACTCTAGAGGTCACATAATGCTTCACACACACATACACACACATGCACACACAAGCATCTAATTTTAAAGATCAAAGATCATAGATTTAAAGCTACAAGGGATCATTAGTAAACCAAGTCATTGGCCACTAACTTGGTTGGACAACATGACACTGGGAGCAAGAGGGACAGAAATGAGCCTTTGATTCCAGAACGAACCACCTTTCCACTGCACAATACTTCTTTCTTCAACCTAATTCCTTTCTAACTAAGACAAAAAGGTTTGCCTTATTTCTAAGGCTCTCTAGGGAAGATGATTACATCTACTCCACCAGCTAGTTAAAAATTGCTTAGAAAGCAAGAATCATCAAGGAAAGCAAACCTCACAAATTCAGACTATCATTTCAAAATCTGGAATAGTTTGGATAAAGGCCTGGTTAAGATAAGGTTTTACTTGACAAACTAGCCTTTCATGGGAAGTAGAAATTAATTGTGTGAGTTTGCAGAGTACCTCTCCTTATTTCCTTTAAAGCTAGTCACTTCCCGCTGTTGATCATCTCTAGTCTATCTTGTTTATATATGTTGCTGCTGGGTCATTTTAGTCATGTCCAATTATTTGGAATCCCATATGTGATTTTCTTGGAAAAGATATGAGAATCATTTGCCATTTCCTTCTCCAGCTCATTTTATAGATGAAGAAATTGAAGTCAACAGGATCAAGTTATTTATATAGGGTACCATAGTTAATAAGTATCTGAGGTCAGATTTGAACTCTGGAAAGTGAATCTTCCTGACTCCATTTCTAGAAGTCTATCCACTGTGCCATCCAACAACCTTGACTATGTGTGTATTTGTTTTCAGTTTGTCTCCTCATGATTGTGTGCTTCTTAAGAACAAGGATTTTTACTTTTGTAATTCTAATGCTTAGCAAAACTTTATAAGCAATTAATAAATGCTCATTAACTTCTATGAAAAAGAAAAAAAAACAAGTGCCTACAGGTCCTTTAGAAAGATAGTTTTATTTTTTAATTATTTATATGAATCACAAATCATTTGTCGGGATTCCTTAAAGCAAATTTTCTAAGAATCTCTACTGGATGTGATGTTTCTAGCCTAGTTCTTGAAACAGGATGTTAAATCATCAATGTTACAGAGAAATCACTTTTCTTAAATACAATGATACAGATTATGAATGGCAGAGCCAGAATTTTAATTGAGGTCTTCTGATTCTACTTCTAGCAATAAAATTGTCATTCTCATCACAAAAGCCTTAAATTCCTCCATTTGCTGATAACTAAAGCCCTACCTCCTTGCCCTCTCAATCAAGGCTCTCATCAGGAATAGTTAGGCCTTTACCAATATGGTATAATTTGCCAATCCAGCATATTCCTCACTCAATCCCTAACACATTCTATAAACCAACATCACTATAATAGTGCATTTCTTCAAAAGTGCCATTGGTTTGCACATTTCCATGACACACTGCACATTTCTTCTTTGAGAACATCCTTACCTTATAGCCCAGTCTATGGGAAGCCTTCCTATCTTTCAGAACTTAACTTGACGTTACTTCTCTAGGAAAGGCCCTTCTATTCCTATCCTATTTAGTGTTTTTAATAGGAATGGGCATTGTATTTTGTCAAAGGCTTCTTTCTGCATCTATTGAGATAATTATGTGATTTCTGTTAGTTTCATTATTGATATGGTAAATTATGTGGATGGTTTCCCTAATATTAATCCAGCACAGCCTTGTATTTCTGGTATAAATCCCACCTGATCATAGTGAATAATCCTTGTGATAACTTGCTGTACTCTCTTTGATAGTATTTAATTTAAGATTTTTGCATCTATGTTAATTAAAGAGTTTGGACTATAATTTCTTTTTCTGTTTTTGGTCTTGCTGACTTTGGCATCAGTACCACATTTGAGTCACAAAAAGAATTCGGTAAGACTCCTTCCTTACTTGTTTTGTCAAATATTTGTATAATATTGGAATTAGTTTTTTTTTTTAATGCTTTATAGAATTCACTTATAAATCCATCTGGCCTTGGGGATTTTTTCCTGAGAAGTTCCTTGATTGCTTGTTCAATTTCTTTTTCTGAAATGGGATTATTTGCATATTCTATTTCCTCTTTTGTTAATCTAGGCAATTTATATCTTTGTAAATATTAATCCATTTTATATTTATTGTAATATAGTTGGAAAAATAGCTTCTAATATTTGCCTTAGTTTCCTCTTCATTAGAGGTGAAATCCCTCTTTTCATTTTTATTCTTATAATTTGATTCTCTTCTTTCTTTTTTTATTTAGATTAACCAATAATTTATCTATTTTATTTGTTTTTTAAAGAACCATCACCTAGTCTTATTTATTAATTCAATAGTTATTTTAATTTCTATTTTATTAATTTATCCTTTGATTTTTAGGATTTCCAACTTAGTCTTTATCTGGAGATTTTTAATTTGTTCTTTTTCTAGCTTTTTTAGTTGCATGCCCAATTCATTGATCTCCTTTTTCTCTACTTTGTTGATATAGGCACTCAAGGATATAATTTCCCCCTGAGTACTGCTTTAGCTATATTCCATACATTTTGATTTGTCGTCTCTTCATTGTCATTCTCTTCAGTGAAATCAGTAATTGTTTTTAAGATTTGTTCTTTGACACACTAGTTTTGTTTTTTTTTAATTAGTTTCTTTCAAAATTAGTTTCTAATTAATTTTTAATTTGCTTCTCCATAGATCCTTCCTAATTATAATTTCTATTGTATTATTATATAAAAATGTTGCATTTATTATTTCTGCTTTTATGCATTTGTTTGTGATGTTTTTATATCCTAGCACATGGTCAATATTTGTATATATATCATATGCTGATGAAAAGAAGGTATATTCCTTTTTATTGTAAACCTTAAAATTTCTTAGACTTATGAATGTTGGAAATTTCCCCATTGGGAAATTTCATACTGGAAAAAATTTCCTACTGATAGTAAGAACTCTATTGGAATGTGAAACCCCTTGGCATGGGAGGATCCTTCTCGTCCCTACTTAAGACTACTTTAGGACAAAAACCTTTTGCTGAACAATGGAAAGGGCTTTGACCTATGCTTAAGCATAGAACAGGAAGTTCTTTGAGTCATGATTGATTTTAGAATTGATACAATAGAGATACTTGGAATGACAGAACCAGGTCTTGGAAAATACAATCTCCACCCTACTTAGAGTAACAGGATTTAGGAAGGGCTGCAGCATAGATCAAGATTTAATTATTTGAGAATATGACCTTCAACAGACATGTGCAAAGCCACAGACCTCTGGGTGGTCCTGGGTTAAACTAGAGCCACCATTGGCACAGGGGAGACATCGACAGTGATTGGTAGATGTGAGAACTGAGGGGAGGGAACTTAGATGGTTTCCTTAAAGATAGCGGGGTCTGAGGACAGAGGGAGGTTTTGCTCTGTGGAGGTTTTGCTCTGAGAGGTTTTGCTCTGAAGGAGTCTGGAGGTGGAGGCCCCTGAGACTATTTCTCCATTTTGGTCACATAAGTCATGGGGACTGATCTCTTTTCTTTGCCTCAGCTATCGAAGGACTTGGGCCTTTGGCCCAGCCTAAGGAGAGGGGGTATTTAAGTCCTATTCCCTTCTCTCGCCTTTCTCTTTCTTTCTCTCTCTCTCTCTATCTCTAATACCTTTCTTCCTCCTGTTTGTAATTAAAAATTCCATAAAAGGTTGACTGCTGACTTGAGTTTTCATTTAGGAATTACATAGCTGAATTCCTTGGCGACCTTAAATTAATATATATCAGTCTTTTAAAGTGATTTCGATATCACATTATCCCTATTCATTTTTCTCTAGATATCTAGTAATTCCAATTTCATTCATTTCCTTTATTTGTTTCTTATTTATTTTTAGGCCTGATTTATCTAGTTCTGATAGGGGAAGGTTGAGGAGTTTAAGTATTTTTCACCTTAAACTTCTTTAGTTTCTCCTTTAAAAATTTGGATGCTATACCATTTGGTATATGTTTAGTATTAATATGACTTCATTGTTTATAGTACCTTTAGCAAATTGTATTTTCTTTCTTTATTTCTTTTAATCAGATCAGTTTTTACTTTAGCTTTGCCCAAGACCATGATTGTTACTCTTGCTTTTTTACTTTAAATAATGCATAATAAATTCTGCTCCAGCCTTTTACCTTTATTCTGTGTGGTTTACCCTGACTCAACTGTATTTCGTATAAACAACATACAATAGGATTCTGGTTTTTAATCCATTCTGCTATCCATTTCCATTTCCGGCGGAAGAAACCAATAAGAAGGTTCAACGGCTGAGATAGTGACACAGCAAAGCACTGTGGAGTGCTTAGGGTGTGTTGGAGCACAAAGGACAACAAGGCCATCCAATGCAGCTGAGGAAGTCTCCAGGTTTAACGACTTTTCATGCCACTGGACCCAGGCTTCCAACACCGAGAGAGTGGGACTGTCTCTGTGCATCGATTTTTCCACTTAAATCTTCATGCACAAGTGTCTTTGTGCACAAAAACGCACAAAGACAATCGTCATCCTCAGTTACCGAGAGACGACGACGACGACGACGACTACTACTACTACTACTACTACTACTACTACTACTACTACTACTACTACTACTAATACTATATACATATTAACTTGTATCTAATGAAATCTGATTTATCCTGTCCCTATGTTACATCTCTAGTTACAATATTCCCTTTTCCACCCTAAACTACTCTGTCCCTGTCTATTAAAGGTTAGCATATTAACTCTTTCCTCTTTATCTACATTTGTTGATGAGATCATTATTATGATATATATATATATACATCTGTTATTCTTATACATTTACATATGTCATATGTTATTTAAATAAATATATACATATATATCCTTTGTAGTAGAGATATATTTACAGATGTACAATTCATGGGCTGTCCTTATTTATGGCACAGTCCCTAATGTCAATGTGAAATTTGTTTGTGTTCCAAATATGTCATGGTGGATGCATATTTATTCCAATGTATGTGTGAATGTGCTTCCCTATATGTGAAGTTAATGTGATTGGCGATTAATCTTACATGACCCATTTTCCCGAAGTTCATTTCCCATAATGTCTTTGATTCAAAGTTCTTTCCATTTGTCTGTGTGTCTTCCATCCTTTGGTCTTGCTTGAAGTTTGTCACAGGTCAGGGGTGCCTTCTCCTTTACAGGATACATACTTGCCTGTTGTCTCACCTTGAAAGATGATCTCAGGTATCCGGAACTACAGGATCATGCGTGTGTGTAAGATTAACATGTGCGTGCATATAAGAGTGAATATTTTGATGCATGTGAGTGAAACGGTATATAAGATGTTTGTGCCATCCTCATGAGTGCAAGTGAGATTTTCTTTTTTATGTAATGAAAGTAGGTAACTTTCATAATGTGTGATTGTAAGGCGATTATTCTATTCCTATGTGGTTGATTATAGAGGTTAATGATAGTTTAGTCTAGGCTTGAGATTGAAATTCGTATATAGGCTTAATAATTCTAAGGGATTCTAAATCCACCCCATTAAACTCCCAGGTTCCTCAAGGAACTGCTTCTCTTGTGTTTCACAGTTTACACTAATCCTCCCTGATCTAACTAACCCAAATTTATACTATCTGTCTTGGACATTATTCTATTTCAGTGTCACTGTCTCTGTTCAGTGTCTCTATTTCTTCTTGTGCAATTTTGTTGGATTCATGGGCTTTATGTTTATTTGTCAAGGATTGTTCTTGGGGCATCAGTGTTTGAATGGATTTTTGGGCTCCCATTAAATTGTCTTTTGGTGTGTTATCATGGGCATAGTGATGATTAATGTGAGATGCGTGAAGCCAAGAATCTTTTCCCACTACTTTGATCAATGTAGGAGTAGTGAGAGCTACATCGTATGGACCAATCCATCTGTGCTCTGTGGGTTTGTCTCTGGCAAAATTTTTTACATATACTATGTCCCCTGGTCTTATGGTATGTAATGAGAAATCTAGTGGGACCCTTTGCACTAGTAGTCCCAGCCTTCTCAGTTCCTCCAGCCTATTTTATATCTGTGTCAGATAGGTGTGTAACTAGCATTCCCCTCCCAGCATGGAAAGATAAGATAGTTTAGCGGTCATTCCTATCCATACTGGCTGTCCATACAACATCTCATATGGGTAAATATGTAAGTCTCCTCTGGGTTTCGTCCTCAGATAGAACGGCGCAAGTGGAAGAGCCTCTGTCCATTTAAGATGAGAAACCTTGGCAGCCTGAGCCCCCCGAGAGTCAGGTTGACTCATCCCAGGGTAACAGGAGCTGAGGTAATGTCTGCTCAGGTTTCTCTTCAGAAATTCCCTTCAATTGGGAAGTGTTGGGGATGGGGAGATTTCCAGTCACCAGCAGGAAAAGTGGGTAACCCTCAGGAGAAAGTCTATCCACCTTCTCTCTTCAAAGTCTCAAGACCGAGAGACCCTCACTGCTCTCCTCACCAGCGTCTTCTCTCCTCAGGAAATTCACTTCTGGGGCCCCTCCCCCTTCAAAGTGATCAATTTCATATACTCTTCAGTCTGGCATTTTTTCTCTAGTGCCAGCTTCTATCACACTCCCTTTCTTTTGTATTCCCTATAGTGCCCTCCATAGAGAAAGTAAAAATACTTGTTGAATTGAATTTTTTATCATTCTTTTCCACAGTTATGTTGCATAGTGGATAGAGTACTAGACCTGGAGAAAAGAAAATTCATCTTCCCAAGTTTAATCTGGCTTCAGATGCTTCTGAGCTGGGTGACACTGGGCAAGTCACTTAATCCTATTTGCCTCAATTTTCTCATCTCTAAAAGGTGTTGTTGAAAAAAATGGCAAACCACTCCAGTGTCTTTTTCAAGAAAATCTCAAAAGGGATCAAGAAGAATCAGAAAAAAAAACTAAACAATAATAAAAAAAAACCTTCTTACCACTAGGTCTAAGCAGGTATAGGAAGTTATTTTAGATTGTGTTATTTAATTAAAATTAAAATACCGGATGGAGTGAAGATGGTGGCATAGAAACAGCAAAAATGAATTCCTCTGTGAATACCTTTCCACACTAATCAAAAACAAAGAAATTTAAGGGGGGAAACCAAATCCAACCACAAGACAGATCTGTAGGACCCCCTTCTCATTCAACTTAAAAGGTATGAAAAAAAGGTTGATTTCTTGGGTATAAGGAAAAGAAAGAAGGAAGGTCCCAATGCCCCTCCCCCACCTACTGTGCTGAGACTCTGGCTGATGTTGAGATCTCCAGTCAAGGGCTCCAACTGGGACAGAGTACATTGCTATAACAACTATGTGAAGCTCAGGTTTCTGACCACAGCTGGCAAGGGAGCAGCTGGAGGAGAGAAGCAAAGGAGAGGGGAGGTTGATCACAATCTTCAGACTCCACACCTCCATCTTAGGCCTCTGCAATGGGAATTTTTGGCCTGAGGGCACATTCACCTCTGCAGATCATCTAAAAGGGCCTAATCTAGTATACCAGAAGAGCAGAGAAGAAACCTCTAGAGGGTATAAAAACTTAAACTCATGAGTCAGAAAACAACCAGAGGAGCAAGTATACCAAGGGGGGGGGGGGGAAGAAAAATATGAAGAAAAACAAAAGAAAAAAAGAAACTGTGATCAAAAGTTTCTATTCAGAAAAAAAAAAACAAAGAACAGGTAGAACAGAGACAGACCAAGAAATATTTAGCAAAACCTCAGAAACTCCAGCAAACTGAGTCAGGTTCTAAAAGAGCTCAAAAAAGAATTCTAAAAACAAATAGCACAGGCTAAAGAAAACAGAAGAAACAACTTAAAAAGCTAAGTAGGTCATCTGGAAACAGAGGCACATGAATGAAAACAAGAAAATAGTGACTTGAAAGCCAGAATTTACTAGTTCAAAAATGAGGCAAAAAAATTAAAAGACAAAAAGGAAAAAAATAGTTACAAAGAAAAGTAGTTCAAAAGAAAACAGAGGATCAAAAAGTCATGGATGAAATTGATGCTTTAAAAATTAAAATGAACAACTAGAAACTAATTACTTCACAAGGCATCAAGATTTTATAAAACAAAATCAAAAGAAAGAAAATATAGAAGAAAATCTGAAACACCTTATTTAAAAAAACCAATGGACCTAGAAAATAGATCCAAGAGAAATAATTTAAGAATTACTGGACTACCTTAAGTCCACGTCTAGGAAAAAAAAAAAAACTTGATATCATACTACAGGAAATTATCCAAGAGAAAAGCCATGACATTCTTGAACAAGAGGTTAAAATAGAAATTGAAAAAATCCACAGATTTTCTCCTACATTAAATCCCCCAATTGCCAACTCCCAGCATAGTTCAAGAGCTCCTAGACCAAGGAGAAAATACTACAAACAGCTAGAAAGAAACAATTCAGATATTAGGGAGCCCTAGTCAGGACCACACAGGACCTGGTAGCCTCTATATTGAAGGACTAGAAGGCTGGGAATATAATATTCAAGAAGGCAAGGGAACCAGATTTTTAACTAACAATCAACTACCCAGTAAAACCTACTATATTCTTTCATGAAAAAGTATGGTCATTTAATAAAATAAAAAAAATTCCAAGCATTCCTGAAGAAAAGGACAGACTTGAACAAAAAAAATTTGAGAACCAAATGCAAAATCCAAGAGAAGCATGAAAAGGTAAACAAAAAACAGGAAGGTTAAAGGGGTTATATTTATATATGGAATGATAATATATTGATAATATATGTAACTCTAAAAAAATTATCATTGCCATCATAGTTAAAATGAGGCAAAAAAATTACATACAGAAGGGCCAGGGGTGATGTTGGGGAAATCAATACAATAGAAAGGAGGTAGAGGTTGGTGATAGATAATTCTTAAACTGTATTCTCTTTGGAATTGGCTAAAAGAGAACAGTCAGAATCATCGGAGTATAGACTTGTATCATTACCTATAAAAACGTAGAAGAGAAATAAGAAAAAGGGTGGTAGGAAGGGGAGAAATACAAGAGGAAGAGAATCTAGTGGAGCATCTAAAAAGTCCTTTAGTAAAAGAGAAGTAAGAAGGGAGTGGGGAATAAGGGGAGCAATATAATGGGAGGGGAAAAGAGGAAAACTGACTAAAAGCAAAACACTGGAAAGAGGAAAGAATAGAAGGAATAAAGTTAAGATTAAAGAAGGAAGTTAATATGGAAGGGAATACACAGATGATAATCATAACTGTGAATTGGAATGGGATGAACTTACTCATAAAATGCAATTGGATAGCAGAGTGGATTAAACACCAGAATCATACCATATATTGTCTACAAGAAACACACTTGAAGCTGGTAGACACATACAGAGTAAAGGTAAAAGTCTGGAGCAGAATCTATTAGGCTGCACCTAAGACAAAGAAGGAAGGCGTAGCAATCATTATCTTAGAGAAAGCTAAAGTAAAAATAGATTTTATCAAAAGATACAAGGAAGGAAACTACATCTTGATAAAAGGTAACATAAATAATGAAAAAATACCAGTACTCAATATATATGCACCAAATGATATATATTCCAGATTTTCAAATTGGAAATTGAAGGAGCTCATGGAGGAAATAGACAGTAAAACCATACTAAAGTGGACATCAACCTTCCCCTATCAGAACTAGACAAATCAAACCAAAAAATAAATTTAAAAGATATAAGGGATATGAACGAAATGTTAGAAAATTAGAGCTAATAGATATCTAGAGAAAACTGAATAGGGATAAAAAGGAACATACTTCTTTTCTACAGCACAAGGTACATATACAATGACTGACCATGTATTAGGGCATAAATTCATAGCAAACAAATGCAGAAAGGCAGAAATAATGAACACAACTTTCTCAGATTATGATGCAATAAAAATCATAATTAATAAGGGTTCATAGAGAGGCAAATTTAAAAATAATTAGAAATTAAATAACTAAAATTTTCAAAATGGTATGTCAACGAACAAATCAAAGAAGCAATTACTGATTTCATTGAAGAGAATGACAATGAGGAGACAACATATCAAAATCCATGGGATACAGCCAAAGCTGTATCAGAGGAAAATGCATATCCCTAAGTGCCAATATCAACAAAATAAAAAGGGAGGAGATTGATGAATTGGGCATTGAACTTAAAATACTAAAAAAATAAAAAAATTTTAAAATGCCATATAAAAACTAAATTAAAAATCATAAAAATTAAAGGAGAAATTAATAAAATTTAAAACAAAATAAACATTGAATTAATAACTAATACTAGGAGGTGGTTCTTTGAAAAAAACATAAAATGGATAAAGTTTTGGTTAACCTAATTTAATAAAAAACAAAGATGAGAATCAAATTAACTACCAAAAGTGAAAAGGATAATAATACCTCCAAGGAAGAGGAAATTATGGCAATTATTAAGAGTGATTTTGCCCAATTATATGACAAGAAATATGACAACCTAGGTGAAATGGACAAATATTTACAAAGATATAAAATGCATAGATTAACAAGAGAGGGAAAAGAATATTTAAATAATCCCATCTCAGAAAAAGAAATTGAACAAGCCATCAAGGAACTCCACAGGAAAAAAATCCCCAAGTCCAGAAAGATACACAAGTGAATACTATAAAACATTTAAGAACAACTAATTCTAATAGTATACAAACTATTTGACAAAATAAGCAAAGTAGGAATCTTACCAAATGCTTTTTATGACACAAATATGGTACTGATTCCCAAGACAGCAAGATCAAAAACAGAGAACGAAAACTATAGACCAAACTCCCTAATGAACATAGATGCAAAATTGTTAAACAAAATACTATCAAAGAGACCACCACAAGGTATCATGAGGCTTATTCACTATAACCAGGTGGGATTTTTGCCAGGAATGCAAGGCTGCTTTAATATTAGGAAAACCATCTGCATATTTGACCATTTCAACAATCAAATTAATTAAAATTGCATGATTATCTCAATAGATGTGGGGAAAGCCTTTGACAAAATACAACACCCATTCCTATCGAAAACATTAGAAAGTTTAGGAATAGAAGGGCCTTTCCTCAAAATAATAAGCATTATATATTTAAAACCAACAGCAAGTGCCATTTGCAGTGGGGACAAGTTAGAAGCCTTCCTAATAAGATCAGGATTGAAGCAAGGATGCCCATTATCACTTCTGTTATTTAATATTGTACTAGAAATGCTAATGGTAGCAATTAGAGACGGAAAAGAAATTGAAGGGATTAAAGTAGGCAATAGGGAAACTAAACCATCACTCTTTGCAGATAATATGATGATATACTTAAAGAAACCTAGAAAATAAACTAAAAAGGTAGTGGAAATAATTAACAACTTTAGCAAAGTTTCAGGGTACAAAATAAACCCACATAAATCATCAGCATTGCTATATATTTCCAATACATCTCAGCAGCAAGAGTTAGAAAGAGAAATTACATTTAAAATCTCCCTAGACAATATAAGATACTTGGGAATCTATCTTCCAAGACAAACACAGGAACTATATGAACATAACTATATATGAAAAAACTACTTTTTGCACAATTAAAATGATCTAAATAATTGAAAAAAACATTAATTGCTCATGGGTAGGACAAGCTAATATAATAAAAATTACAATCCTACACAAATTAATTTACTTACTCAGTGTCATACCTATCAAACTCCTAAGATATTTTTTATAGAATTAGGGAAAAAAACTATAACAAAGTTCATCTGGAAGAACAAAAGGTTGAGTATCAGTAGAAATAATAAAAATTAATATAGCAAATGAAATTGAAGTGCATTTTTTCCTGTTTTCACTGAGGTCAAGCTTGCTCATTATACCTGCATTTCATTAGTTTTTGTTGTGGTCATCATGACTATCATTTCCCTGGTTCTAATTACTTCATTTTGCTTCTTCCCAATTTCTCTGTATTTTTCATATTTATTTTTTCTTATGGCAAAGTGGGGCAACTAGGAGACTAAATAGTTAGAGTGCTTAGCCTAGAGTCAGGAAGATCCAAGTTCAAGTCTGGCCTCAGATACCAGCTGTGTGACCCTGGACAAGCTGCTTAACCTTGTTTGTCTCGGTTTCCTCATCTGTAAAATGAATTGGAGAAAGAAATGGTAAATGACTCCAAATGATATCACTAAGAGTCAGACACAACTGAAAAAAGACTAAAAAACATGGCACAAAAAACATTCCATTACGTTTCTGTACCACAATTTGTTTAGCCATGTCCTATCTACTTTGCTTTCCATTTTTGACTTCTACAAAAAGATTTGGTGTAGATTTTATTTTTCTTAAAATGGGATATATTGGAAGATGGAAGTAGGAAAGGATGTAAACCTCCAAGAAGCAAGGCAGCCCACACCAAATTTCCCCTTTATAGACTTCTTAATACCCTGTTATGAAGATACAACAAAGAGGAAATGTGATTTGGTTAGCAGACTAGATATTTAAAAAATGCCTAGAACCAGAGATGAGCTCTCATTTCTACTGAAGATGGGAAGGTACACTTCCTTATCATAGACACACACACACACAGAGACACACAGACACACACACACACAGAGACACACAGACACACACACACACACACACACACACACACACTCACAACAATTTTTTACTTGTACATTGTGTTTTTCTTCTGAGAGGCTAAGTTTTCAACCAGGACTGAGTGTGGAGAATACAGGGACAGAATTCTATCTGATTCAAACTGTGGCTTCCAGGAAATCCAACAGGAGCTGCCTCTATGATTCCAAGGTCAAAATCTGGCCCCCTAGAGATTTGTGGTCAAGAAAAGCCAACTGAGGGTGGGAGTTCACTGAATGGGCAAGGTTTCTCCCCTGGAGCTGTGTTTAGAGTTTAGATGTAAATGAATACCAAGCAGCTCTGGGTGGTTTGCAGATTCCCCAAGGAGCCAAACCCTAGTTCCAAGCTATGTCCAGTTATATCAACTGGAAAGGATCCAAAACAAGTTTGCATTTTTCCAAGCATATCCTGCATCTACTTCCTTTTATAGGTCCCCATGGGCCATGAGATTCAAAGGTTACAGCCCAAAATGAAAACTCCAATCCATCCCATTCTGGAATGCAAACTCAAAGGAGGAATTTTCTTGGCCTTCATGCCTACCCCCTTTCCACCCTCTAGGTTGCTGGGTTTTCCCATAGTTATTAAGTAAACAAAGTTGACACCTAATTATATAGACAGATATAATTTGACATCATAATTTGCAAATGGGTCATATTATAATCCCAAGAAGCCAGAGGGAACCTGGGATGTCATCCTTTTGTGAAGACTTTCATTCCATGCCAGATCTGGCTTGGCCTAGAGAAGCCAGATTAGCTGTAGGATTGCTATTGCTGTCCAGTTTTTCTCCTCTCTAGAAACATTGAAGGTGCAAGATGCAGAGTTATCACCCTTCCCTTCAACACAGCAGAGGAAATTACGACTGTCACATATAGAGTTTGAACTCCTAGACAGTGCCTGCAGTGGGATTAACACACCCACACTTCATGGGCAAACAGGCAGGATTCTTGAACAAACTACCTTTCAAGAGAGAGGTTGCCTTGGGAGTATCTGTTAATTCAGACCCTGGCTAGGGGAAGAGGAAGGGAGGGAGGGAGGGAGAGAGAGGGGGGAGGGAGAGGAGAGAGAGAGAGAGAGAGAGAGAGAGAGAGAGAGAGAGAGAGAGAGAGAGAGAGAGAGAGAGAGAGAGAGAGAGAGAGAGAGAGAGAGAGAGAAGAGGGTTGAAGGTTCTATGCATCTGAACAAGGCTCAAATTTCCCCTCCTGCAAAGATTCTGGTTTTTTAAGGCAGCTCTCCCCACATCAGTTGGGTCATTCCTGCTAGAGAATTTTACTTCTCCAGCAGGAAAGCTGCCAGCCTAAAGCATTGTTTCTTTTCATCCCTAAAGGTGCTGCCTCTTGCTAATTGAAACCTAGACCTTGTGTTTTTCTAGAACTCTACGTTGAAATGGTCAAAACCCTTTACCTTCATAAACCCTTCCGTTGTTCTACAACAATGTAAAATAATTAATTACCTATTTGGCAGATAAGTTCAGAGTTTGCAGGATCTGTTTTATAAGAAATTTTATTGATGAAAATGTGTCTAAAGCCTTAGCAATGCATTTGGCTTTAACATTTGGCAACAAGGGAGCAAAATCTTAAAGCCAGAAATCTCCCTGGGGCATGGAGGAAAGTACAAGTTTGCATCTCAATTCTCACTGTAGGTTATTAGGGCTCTCCTTTTACAGACAATTGGCAAAATGTTTCAGCGACTGTTTCATGATTCATTTTGATTTTGTATATGAGCAAATCTCACATTTCGACTGCAAGACATTCCCATGTTTTACCACATTGCCCTTAAATGATTTTTCAAGAAGTTGAATTAACTCTTAAAATTGACAAGGATAAATAGTAGCACCATAGCACCATTACAGTCAAACTCATTGATATCACATGATACTTGGTATGTTTCTTTTCATCTGGGCTTTGGTAAGGAGGACACTTTTTTTTCTTAAGAAGCTAGAAACATTCAGATTGCTAGAAGATGTCATGATTTTGCTGAAATTAATCAATAATGAAGGATTTGTCTAAGTTCCTAGTTTCCTTGGTGCTAGGTGACACAATGGATAGAGCGCTGATCCTGATATCAGGAAGACTCATCTTCCTGAGCTTAGATCCAGCCTCAGACACTTACTAACCATGTGACCCTGGACAGGTCACTTAATCCTGTTTGCCTCAATTTTCTTATCTGTCAAATGAGCTGGCGAAGAAAATGGCAAACCATTCTAACATCTTTTCCAAGAAAATCCTAAATGAGGTCAAGAAAAGTCAAACATCACTGGAAAATGACATTGTGCTTGATTCTGGGGATACAAAGACAAAAAAGAGTTTCTGTCCATTAGATATTTAGCTTTATTAAGAGAAATAACATGTACCTATACAAGTACTCTGAAAAAATACACAATAATTTGGCTAGAATTAAGGGATTCAGGAAAAGCTTAATTTAAGAGGAAGCACTAGAGCTAAGTGTTAAAGGAAAATGAGGGTTTCAAAGATAGGGAGGAGAGGGCAGGAGTACATTCCAGGAATTGGGGAACAGCATGTACAAAGGCTAGGAGAGTGGGAAGTTATTATGTATGAGGAATAGCAAGAGCAGTTTGGCCTGACCACAGAGTGCATAAAGGCAAATGATGTTTTTGGAATAAAATAAAATGAAAGTAGGATAATGCCAGGTGTGTAAGTCAGGCTGTTTGCTTGACATCAAAGGGATAAAAGAGCCAGTAAATGGGCTTCATTTTTCGGTTTTAGCATACAAGGACAGAAGGCAGTGTGATGCTCTGGAAACTTGGGAAATACTATGGAAACCTTAAGTCAGAAAGTTCTAGATTCAATTCAGCCCTCTGACAAAAGCTACTATGACCCTGAACAAATCAGGACAATTAAGCAGCTACTATACATGTAGGGAATAATCAGAGAGGATTGGCACTCCGGGTATGAGGACTTGCCAAGACTTTTTCAGAGCTGCTTATTTACTGTTGGTGCCCACTTCTCACTCATCTATTACCTGTGACTCCAAGAAGCTATATTATGAGTTGCAGCCCCACTCTAGTAAACCCTTCTTAGCAGATGGGCCAAATCAAGTTGAGGGTATCCACTGGGCCACAGGTCCATCAGTGAGTTAAAGGGATAGGTACTCCAAGCATATGAAGACCTCTCCCCTTGGAGGTCTTCCTTGAACGGAGGAATGGGTAGATGAGAGCAATTTGTTCCATCAGCCATGAAAGTAACTAAAAGAGCAACTTAGAACTTGGTCATATGTCAAAGATGCCAAGGTCATCTACTAGATCCCAGGCCATGACCAGTCATCTTGATTTTGTCTTGTCATTGGACTTAGATGACTGGAATAGAGAGTGAGGCTGATGACTTTGTGCAACTCTGCCTCACTTAAATCCAATGCACACTCAAATCAAGACATCATCCAGAATGTCATTGATCCTCTTTGAATGAAGGATGAAGGAATAGAATGATGAAAGAATACCAGGTAATAGAGCTACAAACACAAAAAGAAAAGTCTCTGACCTCAAGGGACATTTATCCTATTTGATAAGGAAACTGAAAATGAGAAAAATACCGGGACTTTCTCTCAGTCAATCAGCTATTAAATGTCTAAAGCAAGATTACAATCCAGGACTCCAAAATCAGTACTCAAGGCATTAAAACTCATTGAATATAAGAGTTAAACTAGATGAATTTTGCAACATCTTCTAGCTCAGAGTCTGTGAATCTATCATCACCTAGGATAAAGGATACTTTTGCAACTCTTGAATGACTACATGACAGTTTTCCTTTAAAAAATACATTAATAGGTTATAAAATGAAAGTAAATGAAATGAGAAAATAGTATTCTTTTATTATATGGAGAGTAACTCACATTTGTACATACTATTTCTTAGAAAATCCTTTGAAATTTAAAGAAATATCATTATATATCATTATATTAATATTATATAATAATTATATAATCATATGTTAATCTTATATTATAACATAGTATATATGATTATGTGATGATCATAGCAATAGTGTCCAACATGTGCCAGGCACTATGTGGAGTGTTTTAGAAACATTATCTCATTTGATCTTCCCAAGAAACCTGAGAAATGAGTGGTATTATTTTCATTTATATGTGAAGAAATGCATCCTAATCTCTATTCATAAGTGAGAAAAGTAAATGTCAAAGAAGTTAAGATTTACTTGTGTTCACACATCTGGTAATGGTCAAATCCTGGACTTGAATTCAGACCTTTTACTTCTAAAAGATTGCTTTTTTTTACCATATTGAACTGCTTTACAACTATATAGGAAATGATTGCTGGAGTTTAACTATAACACAAATATATATCCATAATATAAATGCATTTATTTAAAAATTAACTCATATATATGAAAGAGAAATACTGTAAAGAAAAATAAAACATCCAGCCAGTGTGAACAAAGCTAATTCAATGTGAGAACAATCAGTGAAATATATTTATAAAAAGAAAAAAAGCTAAACAAAAACACAGAATATTGGGCGTACTGTTGACATCTTCCTTTGGCTAACTTGACAGTACCCTGAACACATTTCCATTGTAAGCCTCTCTTTTCAGGAATTTGTGACTTGGCAACAAAACGTTAAGCTGAGACCAGCTTGGCATATGAGGCTTTTGTCCAAAAACAATTTATTTACACAGATTTTGAAAAACAATGGCTATTGTAAAATCCTAGGAAAATAAAAAACAATGAGCTACTTTTACTGAAAGCATTTTCTTATAAGAGAACTTTTATAGTGTTTGAGATATCTATAAATATAAATGATTTCTTGAAGCTAACACCAAAACAAATATCAAAGTTATTGGCCCTCAAATTCTCATTATTTAAATATTACAGTTCTTTGACCCATCTTTCTTTTTCTTTTTTCCCAAAAGAAATCCTTACCTTCTGTCTTAGAATGGATATTAAATATCAGTTCCCAAAGCAAAAGCAGTAAGTGCTAGGTAATTACAGTTAAGTGACTTGCCCGGGATCACACAACTAAAAAGTATCTGAAGCCAGACTTGAACCCAGGACCTCCCACCCCTAGGTTTGGTTCTCTATCCACTGAGCCACCCAGTTGTCCCTATTACATCATCTTTCATACTTATAAAATCAGCTAAAGCCTGTCTTACCATCTTACTACTTCTAAAGTAGCCATCTTGTACATTGACTTGAAGCTATATCTTAATAAAGGCAGCATACTATATCATTGAAGTTCTAGATTCGTCATTCCTCTGACAAAAGCTAGCTGAATAAACTACTTACCCTCTTAGAATTGTAGATAAATTTGTAGATCTTATTATAGAATCATAAAATTCTAGAGTAGGAAAGAACCTCCAGTGTCAGTTAACCCAAACCATTCTGAGCAGGAGAACCTTCTACAGTTTCCTCAAGTGGTCATGCACCCATTCACTGGTTAAAGTCCTCATCTGCTAAGTGATAGACTATAGAGTAAGTTCTCACTGTATGAGTTACTTACACTTAGAAAATCATAGATTCTTAACATATTGGTATATGTCCTACTTTTCATTCTAGTTTATGTTCTACTGATTAATGTATTTTATATATATGTATATATATATATATCACCTATAAGGATATTGAAATAATTTCTTAGTCATAAATTTATAGGTGGAAGGAAATCTTAGAATCATTTAATTCAAATCTAGTTACAAAGGAGGGAACAGAGGATTTAAATTACTTTCCCAAGTTCCATGATGTTTGAAAATTCAGAAAATGAACCTATATTTCTGATTTCAAATTCAACCCTTTTTTCACCATGTCAGATAGTCTTTAATAATTTATATAATTATTTGTTTGTCTGGTTTGTATAATTAATTTGCTTAGAAAGCCTTTTATTAATAAAGAGTACAAATTAAATTGTCAGTCATTCAGTAGGAATTAATTAAAGGCTTAATATATGCCAGATACCATGATAGATACTGATGATAAAAAGACAAAAATTTGTTCCTTCCTGGGTAAAACGAGTTTCTGTAGTAGGGTGTACAAAATGGATAGAGAGCATATTTGAGGGGAAGGCACTAGCATCTCTGACTATTAGGAAAACCTGTATATTTAGTGTGGTCTTTAAGCTGATTTTTGAAGGAAATAAGAGATTCTTAGGTACAGAGATGAGGAAGAAGTACTTTTTATATTTGCTCTTTGAGAAAATAAGTTTAGTTTAGTCATGTGAAGGATTGATCATAGAAATGACATGGTACCAAGGAAAGAGCAGATTCTGAAGTCAGTGGAAGTGGATTCAAATCACAAGTATCTAACTTCCCTGGACCTCAGTTTCCTCATTTATAAAATGAAAGTGTGGAACTAGATTGCTTCTAAGGACCTTTCAAGTTCTAGATCTAATTAATATTATTAAAGTCCATCTTTGTAGGGAGGAGAGAGAGAGAGAGAGAGAGAGAGAGAGAGAGAGAGAGAGAGAGAGAGAGAGAGAGAGAGAGAGAGAGAGAGAGAGAGAGAGAGAGAGAGAGAGAGAGAGAGAGAGAGAGAGAGAGAGAGAGAGAGAGAGAGAGAGAGAGAGAGAGAGAGAGAGAGAGAGAGAGAGAGAGAGAGAGAGAGAGAGAGAGAGAGAGAGAGAGAGAGAGATTCATGGTTAAACCTAGAGCTATTTGACCACAGGTTATCCTTTACCATGGTATGGTCTCTGTCATCCCAACTGTCATCCAGAATGTATAAACACAAGTTTATCTTAATCTAGAGACAAAATCCACTAGAAACATATGGGCAGAAAATGATCTTTAGGAGGAAGCAATTCTAATATGCCAGACCCAGTGTGGCAGAGGAGAAAGAAGGCATGTTGAGTAGAGGAATTGACTTGGTCCTAAAGCAACAGCAAATCCTTTCCAGGAAAGTCATACCTTAAGAGAATCAGTGAGCCAGATAAGACTGCAATTGCTATTTCTACTGTCAAGGTAATAGCAACCTTCCTTTTCAATCAGCCAGGCCCAAGTGAAAGAGTGTTTCTACATATTTTCAGATTCTCTACCTTTGAGTGATTCAAAAGTTTCTGAGTTTTCCTTGTTCTGTATGGGACCTCCTCTGATCATTCAATCTCTCCTTCTACCTGACAAAATCTACATTTGCCAAAAAAAAAAAAGACTACACTATGATCCCACAAGAGGGGGGAAAGAGAATAATTAGGAAACTTTTGAAATAGTGTCAGCCAGAAATAATGACTCAAAAATTGTGGTTACTATATAAAATAGAGAGAAGGGCAGGGATGAGAGGTATGTTGTAACAGTAGAAACAATATTCAACAATTGAGTGACATTGCAGGTGATGAAGTAGATAGAGTACTGGGCCTGGAGTCAGGAAAATTCATCTTCCTGAAGTCAAATCTGGCCTCAGATTCTTATTACTAGCTATGTGAATCTGAGCAAATCACTGAACACTTTGACCTAGTCCCTCATCTGTAAAATAAACTAGAGAAGGAAATGGCAAAACTCTCTAGTATCTTTGGCAAGAAAACCCCAAATGGAATCATGAAGAGTTGGACATGGCTGAAATGATCAAATGAACAACAGTGTAGGGTAAATGATAATGAGGAATCAATCAAGAATTACGCTAAGGCTGCAAATTTGGGTGTCTGGAATAAACCGTGATTAGCAACTTTGGAAAAGGGATGGATTTAACCAAAAAGATAAAATTCATTTTGGAATGTTTTGAGCTGCAGATACCTATGGGACATCTAGTTGAAATATCCAGTGTATGATTAGTTATATGGAAATAGACTCAGATGAAGGACTAGAGCTGATTTATAAATATAGAAGGCATAAGCAGAGTGATAAGAATTGAATGTATTTGAATAGATGTGGTCACTGAGGTAGAATATAGAAGGGGAAAATGTCCCAGGACCCTTGGTTCGTGTTTATTTACAGTTAGGGGGTGTGAAATCTCAGAGTTGGAAGGGACCTCAGAGGTCATGCATTCCAACCCATACTTGAATAAGAGTTCCATCAAATTCATCCTCCTTTTGAAGACTTCCAGGGGCAGAGAACTCACTGCCTCCCTATCCTTCCTAGAACACTTTTAGGAGATTTTTCTTACTTTGAGCTGAAATTGCTTCTTCAAAGATTCTACTTCATTTCTCCCATTTCTGCCCTCATGTACTAAGGAGAATAAATCTAGTTTTTCTTCCATGTGATTGCCTTTCATGTATGTGAAAAGAGCTATCAAGTTACCCTCAGAGTCTTATCTTTTCCATGCTTAATCTTTCCATGTCCCTCAAAGAATCCTCATATTGTCTGGTTTCTAGGTCCTTTAGCCTTCAGGTTGTTTTCTTCTGGATACACTCCATTCCAATTTGAATATATTTGCCCCAAAATGGACCCAATACTACAAATATAGTCTGATCAGAACAAAGTAGAGCTGGAGTGTTGCTTCCCAATTCCAGAAACTATACCTCCAAATTAACACAAATTCCAAGATAGCAGAAATAGACTTTAGATTCATAAAATATTATTATATAGATTTTAATGGATTTTTAAATCACCTCAGTAGCAGCACTAACAATAATAATAATACCTGATATCCGCATAGTTTTTTGAAGTTTGCAAAACACTTCTACATTAATTCAACCATGCAACTCAGTGAGCTAGATACTACATTATATTACTATCTCTACTTCAAAAGTAAGGAAATTGAGGCTCAAAAATGTTACAATAGTAAATGCCAAGGAAGGATTTGAACCTAAGTCTTTCTGGCAACACACATCACACTCTATCCACTATAACAAAAGCATAAAAATAAGCCAAAAACTTGAATTCCTTACTATTTTCTGATTTCTAAGGTCATAGATGTTTCCTGATTGATACAGAGTGACTACCAAATAAAGCTAAAAATGGCATAGTGCATTCATTTTAATAAATCTCCATTCTTCAAGAATGTTTTTTCCTGACTCAATAAGACCTAAAATAGCCTCTTATGGGTGCAACTGTGGGAACTTGCCATTTTAAAATCTATTCAAGGTTTATATATCTCATAACTGGGTCTACTACTGAAGACAAATTTGAATGAACTAGAAAAAGCAAAGCTTTGATTAAAAGAGAAAATGAGTCTTCCAACTGGAAATGAGGCTTTGACTTGAGTTCTACCCACCCAAGTATTCTCTAGGGCAAGGAAGACATGTTGGACCTCCCAAAGGAATAAAAAGTCAAAGTGACAAAGTCAATATTCTGCTACAGTACAGCTGGATTTTTTCCAAGGGCAATTGTTCACCACTGACAGCAGTGAATGGATGTTTGATTTGGGCTAAATATGTATCTGAGGGCAAGGACAAATAAGCTAAATCAAAAAAAGCAACTGTGATAGAACATAAAGGATGTAACAGGCACAACTATAAATATGTTTAAACTATGTCTAGGCACAAAGAAGATCCTGTAACGAGGGGTAGAGAGAACAATATGGGGTAGGGAAAGAAATAACCCACACCACCAATTTGTAGATTTCTATTTGAACTAATTATTTTTGCTAACAAAATATGAGGGGCTGGCATTTCTACATTTGCAAAAGACTAAAAGTGTTGTCAGTGCTTTCTAAATTTTGTATCTTTTAATTTCAGCACAATAGTGCGAAGTTTCAGACATTCCCCTTTAGTTAGTTACAACTTTGGTTACAGAACACTGGCAACATTTTTTAAAGTTTCTCAACACAATGTATTGACAGGATCAAAGAGTCTGGAGTCACAAAATTTTAGTTTGAATCATAACAGTAGTACTTATGACCTGTGCCTCTTTTTAAAATATAAAATGAGGTGGAACTGGACTAAATGGTCTCTAATGTCTATTCCAGCTCTAGATAACCCCATAAAAATATTAAATCCAAGAAATACAAAAGATTGACACAAAAATATAAGGACCATTTCCCAAAGCACAAGTGACCAAATAATAATTAACAAAAATTCAAATAATAAATGATCACCAATCATGAAAAAATACTGACTCTCTAATAATATCAGAAATATTAAACTAATTGAGGTTTTGCCTAAAACAAATTAAGTCAGCAAAATAAATTTTAAATGAAATGAATCAATGTTGCAGAATCCATGGAAGACAAGTTCATTATATACACAGTTAAGAACTGGTCCAAATTTTCTAGAAATCAGTTTGAAATTATGAAAGAAAAGTCACTAAAATGTTCAAATTTTTTGATTCAGCAATTCCATTACTGAGCATAAACTGCAAAAGCAATCAACAAAAGTTCTAACTATAAATGTATAGTATTCAAAGGCACAATGGCAATTTTTAAGCTTAATCTAAATCGTTAACATTTTCTCCAGCACTTTCTTAAGTAAACTAAACAATTTTAAAAGCCCTTATCTGTACTTTTTACTGACTTCCAAAGTGCAAATGTCTTCACAGAATATTTAATAATTGGTCTTCCAGACCTCTGTAGGAGCCACCACTGATATTAGTACCTTTTGAGATGGTAAAAACCTAGAAGCAAAATGAGTGTCCACTGATTACATAATGGCTGAACAAGTAATGGAAAATGATAATGCCATTAAAGATGATCAATATTAGATATTTGAAGGACTATGAGAAGACTTAAGTAAATTTATAAAACATAACTCTTTGCTTAACAGAGATCAGTCCTGTGATTGGAGAAAATTGATTTGATAGCTGTGCAGAAAATGGTAGAATAATGAGAGATATGAGGTAAGAAGGTTAGAGAGGGAGACAGACAGTCATACTATTGAAATAGTCCAGAAAAGAAGTAAATACTGGGGGTGGAGAGTAAGCAATGCAGATAGATAGAAGAGAAACTTCTTTTATCAGGTTTATTATACCTTATTTCCCTTCTCACATTCCAGAGTCAAAGGTGCATCTGGCTTTATCCTACCTGTCCATTCTTCTTACACCCTACTCACTCCCATGTACTCTCTGATCCAATAATATTGGTCTTTTTGCAGTTCCTTAAACAAAACTCTCCATTTTCTGTTTCTAAGGCATTTTCACTGGCTGTCTCCAAATAAAAGGAATCTACATCTTCCTCTTCCCAGTTTCCTGGCTTCCTTCAAATCTTAGCTAAAATCCTTCCTTTACAAGAAACTTTTCCTGATCCACCTTAATAGTTTCCTTCTACTGATTACTTCTAATTTCTTGTTTGCAGTTTTTGCATATTGTCTCTCCCTTTAAACTAAGAGCTTCTTGAAAGAAGTGACCATTTTTTACCTGTCTTTGTATCTACAGAATTTAGCATAGTGCCTGGAACATACAAGGTACTTATTTAATCTTTTTGTTGTGGTAGTTCTTGCCTTCTTGCTGTTCCTCACATGTGACTGTCCATCTTTCATCTCTTGCTTTTAGTATGCACTTTGCTTCTGGCTTGGAATGCTCTCCTCTTCATCTTCTCTTAGAATTTCTATACAAGCATTGATAGTGGTTATGGTCCTACAGTTATAAAATTTGGCAATTATATATTCAAGTGAGGGATTGAGAATAATACCAAAATTGAAACCTTAAGTGACCAGAAGGGTGATGATCTCCTCAATAGTAATGGGGAATTTAGGAAGAGGGTTTGCTCCAAAAGATAGTGAATCTTGTCTTAGATATGTTCATCTCAAAATGTCTTAACAGATCTTTGATTTTACAAGACACTCAGGAGAGAGACTGAAAATGTATTTATGAATGTATTTGACACACATGTATGTATGTGTGTGCATTTATAACACATATATGCACTGAAATAAAGGTCATCTACTTAGAGACCACAATTCATGGAAAGGTTAGGGACTGATATACAATGCTCTGTGCTTTGTCACACATAGCCCCTCTGTTGATTAAGTTTTATATGCTTTTTTTTTTTCCAAGCAAAGATTCAGTGGGTGAAAGGAGTGAACTGGGAATTATTATGATCTAAATACAGAAAGTTTCAATAAAAACATTTTAATGAAGTCAAATTACCTTTCCTACGCCTCCCTCTATCATTACAAAGTTGTATAAGCTTAAGAAATACAAATTAATTTCAGGATATGCCTAAACTAGGCTGAATCAAGAAAAGAGAATAAAAGGAAGCAAATTATATGACATGCTCTCGTTTTTTAAAAAGTGTTCTTTGGGGATTTTTTACCATTATGCATCACTTAACTATTGATCCCTACCATTAAGGTAGATAATTGAATATTAACTATAAATGGAAACAAATCAAAGCTAACATAATCTTATTTGAAATGATCCAGGAAATTGTTCAGTGCACAATATTATGGAGCTGAGCGATATATATATATATATATAATTTCTGATTCAGGAAAATTAATAAAGCAGTTCTATATAGATTTATCTGGCTGAATGTTTTTAAAGTTTTATAGATGAATTTTATTTTTATAGCATAGTTATTTCCAGACATATGGTTCCTTCTCATCCTTCAACCATCTCATAAGAAATAAAAGCAGTTAAGCAAAGAAGCTGCATATTCGGCATTCTCCATCTATAGTTTCCTACCTGTTTACCAAAATTGGTCATTTTGAGGCTTAAATATTAAAGCTCACCTTATCTCAGTTAGAAATCTTTTGTTGTTGTTCAGACAAGTAAGCTAAATCATTTTAGGAAACTTCCAGTATGAAAATTCCTTCATACGCATAGATACCAGCAATTTGTCTATAAATACATGTCTTAGACAATATGTAGCAATGATGGGATAAATGACTTGCAAGTGATCAGGAAGTTATCATATGTCAGAGGAAAAACTTGTCCTTTTGTAGTTGTTGATTGGTTATTTCTCTTGACTCTTACCAATACCTTGTGAAGTACATAATTATACTTTTTATTCTCGTTTTACATTTGGGGAAACAAAGTTTCTGAGAGTTGAAGTAAGTCACTCATCATCATATAGCTAATAGGTGTCTGCAGAATTTGAATCCAGGTCTCCTGATAACAAATTCATCATTCTTCCCATTATCCACCACTTCATTTTAACCACACACTTCATATTCTGAAGCTTTAAAATATCAATCCAGCTTTAGGGAATTCTTGGGAATTCAAGCAGAATTCAGGATGAAGACATTTTTTAAGGAAAAAAATACAATTTGGACATTACTTGAAATATCTTTAAATGATAAGATAAATAAACAAATAATCTTTCTATGGGGACCACTTTAAAGCCAGTAAAGTAACAAGGCTAATTTACTAGAAAGAAAATAAGAATTAGTATAAAGAAACCTAGATTCAAAGGAATATAAATACTGAGCTAGAAGGGACTTCAGAAGGCATCTAGCTTAAATTTTTCCCTTTATACCTGGAAAAATGTGAACAAAGTCACATAATTGGAAGAGATGGGATTTGAACTCATGTCTCATAGCTCATAGATTTCTTATTTTTTTCCCTTTAGAAAAAGTATAGAGCTAAAGTATCAAATTCTTTGTCTTGATGCCACAAGACTCCAAAGTGGGTATAAACCAGATTAAAATGCATGTGGGAAATGTTTAACAAAATAAATAAAATGTAACAAAACATAAAGAATATTAATTTGTGCTATGAGACTAGCCTGCACCACTGGCTACAGCATCAGTATTACCAGGACGTCTTCCATCCAAGTAATAACCAGGCCTAATTATGCTTGACCTCCAAAATTAAACAAAGATTAGATACATAAAAGCAAACTTTGCCACTAACTACAAGGCATCAAGATAGGGGTTCTTAACTTGGAGACCATTTTTAATGCTAATAACTATTTTAATATAACCATTTTGCTCTATGATAAGATGTATAGCCATTCTCTCTATATATATATAGAACATTCTTAGGCTTCACTAGACTGCAAAAGCAGTCCATAACAAAAAAAGTTATGGAACCATGTCCTAGGATATCATTCCCTATGATGAGCCTCAGTTTCCTCATTTGTAAAATAATGTGCTGAGATTCAGTGGTCTCCTAGGCACCTTTCAGATTAACCATTTCTGAAATTCTATGTTTGTTACAGACTGGAATTTGTGCTTGTTTTTTTTAATGTTCTGGGATTTAGTTTAACCTTCAGGGATTTAGTTAAGGCAGCCTCCCTGCCCCCAAGAGTTGCCCATGAGGTAGCATCCCAAGCAGCCTTTGGTGCCCCTGCACTCAAACCACTAGTCTCCTCTTTCTCTCTAGAAATGGTCTTCTGATGAAATTATAGAGTGCATTTATCTTTCTGCATGTGTTGCTGTAGATGGGAGTGTGTGTATGTATTACCTTTTTAACATGGACTCTTGCAGCTGTCCCAAGCTGTCCAGCTGGCTAGAGATGAAAGAAGACAAGGGAGAGGCTTATAAGCACTTGCAGAATTTCAGAGGTTGTTTACTTTGGGCTTTCAGCAACAAAGGCTGGGCTGACCCACCCACTAGCATGACCAAGGGAACTGGTGGCTGGTGTTGCCCAGGGCGCAGGTGCATGGGCCTCCATGCTCTCTCCAGACTGAAAGAGAAGCCTAAATGGACCCTCAAGACTGCAGGGAACATCCCTGGGTAACTTCTCCTGCATTTGAAAAACATTATTGCAAAAGCTGAAACCTCTGCTCTTGAGTTGGCAAGAGAGCTGTGGGAAAAGTTTGAGATGGAAAGGGAGCCAGTGCGCGTTGGTTTCTTGGCTCTGACTTTTCATAAAAGGCAAAAAAGTCTCTTCCTTTAATGAGGGATGACTGAGAAGAGCTCAAAAGATTCAACAACTTGGTTCCATTCTGGTCTGCTTATCTAAATCAGATCCAAATGAGCTAAGCCTCTTTGGGTTATAAAAATGGGGCTGGAATTCTCCAAGTCAGACATGTGAAATTTCCAGGGCTCCCTATTTCTTGTCATTCTCTCAGTAGTGTGGTGCCAGCAGCAACCAGCTAATATGACGTTACAGTCAGAAATTAATTTGGAAAAAAAAAGGACTAGCCAAAATTTGTTGAACCTAAATAAAAGGGTGTGGGGGTAGGGTGTTAGTGAAAGGGGGGAGGGGTCAATTTAGGTCTGGTTAGCATTTTCCACCAGAGCTCACGTCAGCGTTTATGTGAATGGATTCACTCTGGGATAATTTTAACTAGCGTGACTCTGGCAGCTTGAGCCTGATCTTGTGTGTCCTGTGGGCAAAGAAGACTGGAAAGTTTCCAGCGCCCACCAGATACTTAGCTGAGGTAATCTGAAGAGGTTCATAAACAATTCAGATTCTGATCCAATGAAAAATACCTTTTTTCTTAGCCTCACCTTGGAGGAAGAAATCTAATAAAGTTGCAATGTTTCTTATCTATGTTTAATTGATTTTCAACATTACTATCACTTCCCCAGTGATCATCCCACCACACATGCACACACACACAAACACACAGAGAGATCTTTCTCACATAATGAAGAAATATTCTTTAGCAAAACACACCAATTCTACCTCTCCCATCTCAGGCTTTGCTCAAGCTGACCTTCATGTCTAGAATGCCTTCCCATCTCACCTGAAGAAGGAATCTCTCATTTCTCAAAATTCAGCTCAACCATCGTCCTCTGAATAGAACCTTTCTTGATCTCCCCAGTTTCCAGTACCCTTCCCCTATTATCTTATATTTATTCGGAATAGATCTTATGTGTCCATATTGTCTCCTTGGAGATTGTAAATTCCTTGAGGGCAGGGATTGTTTCATCTTTATCTCTGCATCCCTAATACGTAGCATAGTGTCCAATATTTAAGAGCTTAATAAATGGTTCTTAACTGTTTGATTGATTGATGACACATTGACCATGACTGAAACAGCCAAGATATATATATATATGGTTGATTTATTTTACACCTGGAATCTGCCACTTTTCTAAGAAGAGGACAGAACTATGCTTCACTATCAATCCCCCAAAGTCAATTGGTGACTACATTGATTAGAATCTTTCTGTCTTTCAATATTACTTTCTTTGATATAATTTAGGTCATTGTGAAAATTGTTCCCCTGGATATGCTTACTTTCCTTTACAATAGTTTAATATAACTCTTAACAAGGTGGATTTCTTAACCCTTGAATTCTTAGTCATCATTTCTTATGACAACAGTATTCCACTACATTTTTTGTTCAGTTGTTTACAGTTGTGTCTGATTGTGACCTCATTTGGAGTTTTCTTTACAGAGATATTTATGTGGTTTGTCATTCTCCAATTTAGTTTACAGAGGAGGAACTAAAACAAATAGGATTAAGTGACTTGCCCTGGGTCCCACAGCCACCAAGTGTCTGAGGTCAGATTTGAATTCAGGAAGATGAGTCTCTTGATTCCAGGTCCACCGCTCTATCCACTATACTACTTAGCTGTTCTTTCCATTACAATGAAATACTACAATTTGTTAAGTGACTTTGCATTCAATGGGCACCTGAAAATTTTTTTCTAGAACTTCCCCTTTGCTACAACTCTGCTAATGCCCCCACATCCTTTATGCTCCCTACAGCCTCTACTGATTTCATCCTTTCTTGTATTCCCACTAAACGTATGACTGGTACTACATGGTTTATCACTTTTTTGTTTCCTTGTGTGAACTTTTACTCCTAGTTATAGGATAGAAATCAAATATTTCTTTGCAGAGTCTAGGATAATGATCGGTACATAGTAAAAATGAAGGAAGTTGCAGAGCACTATATTCACAACCTAGCAAGATAAGTAGCTAAAATATTACTATCCCCATTTCACAGATGAGAAATTTGTAGCTTAGATAGTTTAATTGACTTCAGATTCACACAGCTAATAAGTGAATGCCAGAGGTAAGATTAGAACCTAGGTCTTTTATGATGCCAGGTCTAAATCTCTTTCTGCTACAATATTAAAAGATTCTACAAATACCCTTTGATTTCTTTATAAAAGTAGCTATGCTTCATTTCTGAATCTTTCCCAAGAAGAATATAATCACCTTTAAAACCTTACAAATAGTCACTCACTTATCAAGATAACCAAGCAGTTGGAGAAAAAAATGAATAATTTCATTCATTTTACTTCCAATATAAACCTGTACATAGGGTAAGAAAGTATTGTTGGAGTGATTTTAGCAAGACTTTCAAATGCTCCACAAATTATCCTACCTAATACATTAAAATGTGGGGTTTCTCTTCTCCTTCCTCATTACTCTAGCTATATTTCTTTTCCCTATCCTCTACTCCCATTTCTGTCCCTGGCTAGATCCTGTACCCACATGTATGGGCTCCCAATCTTTTCAGAGATTTGCAAAGTGTTAGAATCTACTGTCTCTTTTAAAATAATAGCAACAATTTCCAGATTTTCAAAATGTTATGCATTTAGTATATATGTATATAATTCTATCACAATCACCATATGAGCTAAGGGCTATTATTATTCCCATTTTACAAATGAGGAAACTGAAGCTGAGGTTAAGTGACTTGTCCAGGCTCACTCACACATCTAGTAAGTGTCTGAACTGTAACTTGAACTCAGGTCTTCTTGATTCCAGGTCCACTATCATTACCTCCTTCACCATTTAGCTATTTCTATTCCTACTGTCATTTTTTTCTTACCTGTACAAGTTGAGTGGTGAAGAGATTATATCTTCTCAAAGCTATTTATGGATGTACAGACCTGCTGCTACTACACCAAATAATAATGATGAAGACAATTAGACAAAACCAACTGCTACTCTGCCCTTAAATGGGCTCTCATTACAGACATATCAGGTACTCTATTAATTTCCTCAGACTTTCTCCATATCTTGGGTTTCTTCACCTAAGTAATAACCTAAAAGTCAGACATTGGTACTAAGGTGAGCATCTTCCTACTCTTTCCCTATTCATACTCCTCTGATATGGTCTAGTCCCATTATTTTTCAATTTATGGAATTGCTAATATGGACAATTCTATTTCTTATACAGATCAAAAGCAAAACTAGAATGTATAGTCTTAAAACGTTGACTGGAGGACTAAAATGTAAAATAAGTTGGCTTTGCCCAAATTTATTTAGTGTCAGAAACTGGATTTTAATCCTGGTCTTCCTATTTCCTTTTCCAAAATTCAATCCACCATTTTATACTGTGAAAATCTGGAAGCTATATCACTGTCCTGAGCCTATAGTCTCTCCTCACTTGACTGTTTTTAGACAGTCTTTTAAGATAGTCCAAATGATTTTTAAGGGAAAAAAATAACTCAGCCAGCATGGAGTAGGTAAATCCTTTAAAAAAAATCTAGCCCATTTTCAGGCAATGTCCTCAAAATGTTGCTCCTTTTACAGTAGGTGAGCTCCCATATGATCTAACCAGCAGCATCCTGTCCAGTTGCAATTTCCCAAAGGTCTCCTCTCACCATGAGTATTGAAAAATGATACAGGATCTCTTCTTTTTACATGACCCTGTGTTCAAAGGACCCTAGCAAAAACTGAATTTGCCACACAGACTGCCCTTAGGCTTAAAACTTAAAATTTACTTAAAACTTAAAACACTGGAGTCAGTGATTATTGAGTTCACTACAGTTATTTTACTTTGGATTCAGAAATGGGAATGTTTTGAACTGTTCACATTCTTTCACACTCCACTTTAGGATATGTATTTATAAATACTGTTGATAGTCATGGAAGAGAGTAAAGCTGATTTGCTGGAAGGAAATTGAGCTGAAAGACCTTGGCTTAATTAGAATCCTCTTCTATCCATTTAAGCTGATCAACTGGGTCAAGAAGCACTTTTTAGGCAAGTAAGTGTATACCTGGCATTCCTTCTAAACTCATTTATAAAAGAAATACAGTCATATAAGTATCACTTTGGAATAAAAATACCAAACTACATATTTCCTCTGCCACTTGCAGTATTTTTGCAAATAAACTTTTATTTAGCATCTGAAAGGGCTTACAATGCCTATTAGCTTAAGAACTATTCATAGGTCCATATCATTGGATATAGCCAGCATCATTTTCAAGTCAATATATATCTCATACTCTGTGATTTGTCAGATCTTAAGTGTGTTTTGCCAATTGTTTTCCCCTAGATGTTAAAAAAATCCATTTCCTTAAAAGAAAATATAGTCCATATGTTTCTGACTCACTTATATTTAAATAATCACAGATTATTCATGGGATCCTTTTCAAACAGAAGAAATTTTCACTGACCCTTCTTTTCTTGACGGATCTTTCTTGTCTTGAACTTTGAGGAGGAATTCAGAAGTCCAAGTTCTTTATCTGGCTTAACTATTCATTTTCTATGTAATCTTGGTTGAGAAGGTTATACCTTGGACTAGCTCTACTCTAGCATCTAATCAACAGACTATATTTTTTAAAAGTAACAATATTCTGTTTTAATAGTTCACAGATGTAAGATTTTGCTGGAGTGGGTAATCTTTCTACCCACAGAGATGGCAACCTCTCATTATCTTAGTAGAGATATTACTTGACTACCAAAAGCATTTCTGATTTTATCACTTTAGGGAACTCCTGGATTGGGAAGACAATTTGTAAATTCAGATCATAAATTTGTAGATAAATTCTAGGAAGTTGGTCAAGACACAAAATCCAATGTTGGATTCCATTTCAAGAGTCGTTATAATCCCACCAAAATGTGGTGGTGGTGGTAGTAGTCTTTCGGAAACCGAGGATGACGATTGTCTTTGTGTGTTTTTGTGCACAAAGACACTTGTGCATGAAGATTTAAGTGGAAAAGTCGATGCACAGAGACAATTCCACTCTCTGGCTTTGGAAGCCTGGGTCCAGTGGCACGAAAAATCGTTACACTTGGAGACTTCCTCAGCTGCATTGGATGGCCATGTTGTCTTTTGTGCTCCAACACGCCCTTAGCACTCCACAGTGCTTTGCTGCATCGCCATCTCAGCCGTTGAACCTTCTTGTTGGTTTCTTCCACCGAAGCAGTCTTCACATGCTGGGTGAGCAAAGCCCTGGTTCACCAGGGGTCCACGATGATCCAATGGCTACCCTGACAAGGTTTAGCCGACCTGTAAAAGCCGTTGCCTGTGGTGTGGCCGCTGCCGCATGCTAGCAGCTACTGGGAGCCACAAGTGAGAGCTGGGTGTCAGGTGAGGGTCAGAGGCTGGAGAGCTGCCCTAGGAGGGCATGACAAGCCCTCCATACCAAAGATATTACTCCTCCCTGAGCACCCCATACACCCGAAATGTATAAATGTATACCCACCAAAATGTATTCCTTTATAAACAATCAAGTGGTAGGGCTTGCCGAATCTTTATGGGCTGGTCCTTAAACATCTTGGAAAAATGGTCCATCACCACGCCCATGATCAAAGTCTTTTCAGTTTCTTAGAACTTACATTCTATTGTTTGAGCCTTCAAGAATGCAAGGTCACATGAAGCAGTGCAATAAAACTTAAATGTAATTAATAATAGCATTTTTGTATAATGCCTTGAAGTTTTAGAAAATACTTTTCCATACATGGTTTACTGGATCTTCAGTATTAATTCTGTAAAGTAAGCAAGTCAGGCGATATTATTATTACTAGCTGTTAGGTAAGAAAGCTCAAAACACAAAGTCAAATAGTGGGTAATCAGAAATAAGTCCAAGGACCACTAGAAACAATGGAGAGCAAATGGCTCTGACTTTTACTGTCTAGTCTAAATTCAGGGATCATCTAATGAAAAAGCATTGGCCTGAGAATCAAGAGGCCTTAGTTAATCTCCACCTTGTGCTACTAACAAGTTTTATGGCCTTGATTTAGTGATTTAGTTTTTTATCTATTGAGAGACAATATGGTATAATAGAAAAAGCACTAGACATTGAAGGAAATCTAGTTTGTTAGCTGGCTTTGCTCACTCACTATGTGAATATGGGCAGGTCAGTTAACAGACTCTCATTTTCCTAAAGGGAAATAAAGAGGATAATACTACTTATATGATCTCTGAATCACAGGATTGTTGGAAAGAAAGCACTATGAAAATTAACAAATACTATTTAAATGTCAATGAGTCCAAGATAAGAAAACAAACATGGCCATCCTACCAAGGTTTTAGAAAATATTAAACAAAATAATGGGTATTTCGAAAGTGTCCCAATGGCAGCTATTATTAATCATTACTTTGATCTACTTTTTATCTTTCAGTGGCAACCACAATAGGGCTAGCTGAAGAACAGAAGCCTGCTGTGCCTATCAAAGGGGAAGTGTGCTGCATAAATAATTTGGCAAAACCCAAGCTAGAGAACAGACAAACATCTATGCACCACTGACAAACAACTATAAATTTGAATCATAATAGCATGCCCTAATCACACATCCTTCCAGACAGTACAACTCAGTCCATTCACAAATGGAATGACTCTGTGTTGCCTTCCCACTTCTAATCAATGCACACAGACATGCACTCACACTCATACACATGCACTCACAAACACACGCACACATATGAATCAAAGATCTACTTTTCATTGGCATCAAATGATAGCTTGTCAGAAAAGTAGATTCTTTGGAGAGGAAACTGCACTTATTAACCTTTAAAGTCTATGAAAATACATTCATCATTATTCTTGGTAAACATTTTTACATTCTTTGGTTACCATTTAATTATGCTGAATATAGAAATATCAGGGTAAAATATAAACTACTGAAGAGTAGACTATTTTTAACATTTTGGCACTGTATCCCCAGTATTTAATACAGATATGCTATCTAGATCCCACTCAATCAAATCTATTGATGAATTAATCAGGGAAATTTCAAGCTGTCATTATATTTGTATGAAGAAAGGGACTTCTAAGAGAATTAGTGATGGACACAATTACAGAGGGCTATGGAGAGAGGACTTAAGTGAATGAGCTTTTTATGACATGAGAGAAAAAAATGATGTCCACTACAAATGTTTATTTAACTTATTAGTGTTACTTAGCCTATCAGTTAAGGAATGTTCTGTGGAACCATAGTCTGGGAATACATATTGGCATTTAATTTTATTGAATTTGATTCCTCAAACATTTATTCAAGACATGCTGTGATTTTTTAAAGCTGTTTACTCTTGCTCTCATTTCTTTTCTCTATTTTTCTTCTACCTCTCTTATTATTTGATCTTTTAACTTCTTTTCAAGCTCTTCCAGTTCTTCTAGGCTTGACACTTTGACACTTTTTCACAATTTCCTTTGAAGCTTCCCATTTTCTCATTTGGCATTATTGTCCACTTCTGAGTTTATATCTTGATCTTCTCTGTCACTAAATAACTTTCTAAGATCAGATTTATCCTTTGTTTTTTGCTTGTTTTTCCAACTTTTTTTTTCATGACCTTGCCTATATGGTGAAGTTCAGCTTTGTTCTTGGAGTAGAGAGTGTACTGTTCCTGGATTCCCTGGAGTGTTGTAAGCACTGGACTGAGTTGGATTCTATTCCTCAGCTGCCTTTTCCATCAGGTATCACAAGCACCAGGCTGCTCCTCCCATTAAGAGTTCCCCCTAGTGCTCTTGCACCAGGTTCCGCCTCTGGCTCCCTTGGGCATGACTCATGCTGGACCTAAACACCTACTTTGAGCAAAGCACTGAACTGGACTCTGGAGACACAAAAGTAATGGAGACATTGTGCTTGTCTTCAGTGGGATTAGAATTTATTGTGAAAATAAAATAGATACACAAATAGTTTTGATACAAGTGAGATGATAATAATTACATAGAAAAGTTACCACAAAGGACTATGAGAGTTTTAAGGAAATAAATGTTTTCAAGCTTAAGAAACAGATTTAGAGACTAGAAAGTCTTAAAGATGAAGTGGAATCTTAAAGGAATAATGTTATGTGTTTGAAATTTTTTTTGGTGAAGAAGATTTCACACTAATTAAGGCTGATCTTCCTCAAAGCACTAAAAATTAGATGAGTTTGACTATATTTAAAATCAATAGGGGCAGGGCTAGTAGATGGCTCAATGCATAGAGAGCCAGGCCTGGAGTCAGGAAGATCTGGGTTCAAATCTGGACTCAGATACTTCTTAGATGTGTGATCCTGGACAAGTCACTTAACCCCAATTGCCTAGCCCTTACTGTTCCTCTACCTTAGAACTGATTATTCTAAATCAGAAAGTTCTGGTTTAAAAAATTCAGTAGTGTAGTATAGCAGAAAAGGAATTGAACTAGGAATCAAGAGAAGGGTTCAAATTCCAACTATACCATTATGATTTTGGACAAATCACTTTATCCTTCTGCAATTTGACAGCCTCGTCTATAAATTAAGGGTATTAGACTAAATTATCTATAAGTTATCCTGTATTCCTAAAATTCAATAACATGTAAAATCTGAGTCACAATCTTTTCTAATGACTATCATGATGTTGCCTTGCTTTTCTTCTATTTTTGTCCATATAATTAAGTATACACCACTCTAATGTCTCATAATCTGATTCTAAAGAAAGGGAAATCTCTTGAATACTCTCTGTCACAAGGAAGAAAGGGGCAAACACCTCTGAGGCATTTCTTGGGGACCACCTGCCTCAAAGCTCATGGGTGGAAAACCACATTTCAGAACAGGGGAATTCTGAATCATTAGTCACCTCAAAGGCTTTAACTCATCCTAATACTCTGATGAACTCTACACACCATAGTATTCATTAACATCAAATGCTTTAAAACATTCCATCTTGGATTTCCTGAGTGCAGCTTGTTAACTGATACCAGTCTACATGGTGTTATATGATATTGTCGATATTTCAGATAATACATGGCCAGCTACTTATTTGGAGTAATTTAATATGGTGGATAGCATTTGACAAAATCCTGCTGTTCACAGGCTATTTCAGGATGACACTGACCCTGCAAACCCAACCCTGCTCTGGAAGAATCTATAGTTAAACTGGGAACAGTGTTTTCCATGCTGTTTTATGGCAACATGTTGCTGGGGCCCTGTTTAACCCCAAGAGAGTCAGAACCTGGGCAAAATCAGAAGGAAATATAGAGAGTCAACTGGTTATTTAAGAGTGAAGAAGTTCCATTTCAACCAATAGTGCAATACATGACTTTTGCAAGTTGCTGGGAATCTCCCTATCCCCATTTGCCTCTTAGGCAATTAATTTGTGACCTCTAAAGAAATGATTTTTGCACTCTTATTTTAGGAAAAAGGAAATAAACATGGATTTCTTATAACATATAATGGGTTTTTATGAAAAAACTTTGATTATCAAGAAAATCTGGTATAATAACAGAATGAGAGACCACTAAGAAAAACTTTCCTTTTTTGCACATCTATTTTATGATGAAGATTGGAGAACAAGAACAGAAAGTGATGTGGAGAATGCTTACAAACCATGAGCGGTTTACTATTTATTAGGGATGTTATAGAGAAGACCCTATGGAGTTAGGTGGCACAGTGGATAAGAGTGCTGGACCTGGAGTAAGGAAGACTCATTTTCCTGAGTTCAAATCTAGTCTCAGACAATTAGCTGTGTAACCCTATGCAAGTTACTTAACTCTGTTTATCTCAGTTTCCTCAAATGTAAAATGAGCTGAAGAAGGAAATGGAAAACTGCTTCAGTATCATTGCCAAGAAAAATGAAATTGAGGTCACAAACATGACCATAACAACTGAATAATAATAAAAAAGAGAATCCATAAATGGTAGAAGATGAGTTAAATGATCTCTAGAGATCCCTGTTGACTTTAAAAACCCAGGGTTCTAATACCTATAGACATAATCTCAAGAGAACTCTCAAGATGAACAACGCCAGTAAAGGTCAGTCATCAAACAATCAAAGATCCCCTTGAAGTTTCTCAATCTCTGTCTCATCTCTGTCTGTCTATCTGTCTGTCTTTCACCCCATCTCCCTTGAGCCTTTTCCTGAAAATACCCCCAGTTTATCCTGTATATATTTTATTTGTACATAGTTTCTTATATGTTCTCTGACATCAGACCAAGAGTCTGTTGAGAGTAAGAATTTCTTGGGTAGGGTTTTTTTTTTAGTTTTTATCACATTTCTTTCTTTCCCCAGCATGTAACAGTGTCTGGCATGTTAACAGATCCCTGATAAATGTTAATTGACTGATGATTTAAGAAAAGGAAAAGAAAACTATTCAATTTATTATCTCTGGATTATTTCCTATCATTACTTTGGGGAATCCCACTGCTCTTTGAAAAGAAGACAGAATCATCTGCTGCCCTTAGAAAGAAGATATACTTCATTACCTCCAAAAGTATACTTGATGGATCTTTGAGGTCATCAATATAGGTATTTTCCTAAAGGTTCAGATCTCATCCTATCCATGCCCTCTCAACCTATGTGAATCTTTTCTTTCTATAAATTCTGCACACACAGAACCCACCTGTCACTCTTAAGGCAATCCTTCAGTTCTTGTGAATATATATATATAGGTACATTGGACTTTACAGTCATCTCATACACTTGACCCATGGTTGATGTGCCTATTTTCCTAGTCTCTCAAGTGACATTTTTTTACTACTACACTTATATAATTCTTAATTGGTTATATGTTGCAGGCTACTAACATCCACTGAACACTTCTCCATTGCCTTATTTGTAACTTTCAACTTTAAATCTTCAAAGACAATAGTAGGACATGTGCGCCAAGGATGAAAATATTGAGAACATGAGATCATAAACAAAAAAAAATACAGTTAAATCCAGAAGGTCTAAACTGGTGCAGCAAATTAATCAATCAATTAATAAGTACTTATTAATCACCTGTTATATGCCATGGACTGTGCTGGGCACTGGAGATACAAATTCAAAGAATAAATGAATCTCTGTGCATAGGGAACTCCCACTTCATTGAGAGATGTCACAAGAACATATAAATATATATATAGCATATATATGAAGTTAATAAAGATACACAAACATATAAAAGGAAGGTAATTTGGGAGGCTTTACTCTTGTGGTTGAGGAGGTGTTTCAAGCAGAAGTTAGTGTTTGAATTATATCTTAAATTAAGAAAAAGACTCTATAAAGAACTGAGACTGAAATATATTCAAGGCAAGTGAGATGCAAGTGTAAAGGCATAGAAAGGATATTGAGAAGGAAGTGTGTAAGAAAGACAAAGAGTGCCAGTGCTTTGACTGGATTACAGAGTGTAGGGTGGGACACTACATCCAATGAAGTCAGAAAGAAAGGGTAGAGCCAGGTTGTGTGGAACTTTAAAAGTTAAACAGAGGAGTTTATATTTTATACTAGAGGCAATAGAAAGCTACTGGAATTGATGAGTAGGGGAGTCATATGGACAGATTTGTGCATAATGAAAATTATTTTTGCAGCCTTGTGTAGAATGGACTGGAATGGAGAGAAACTTGAAGCTGGGAGACTAATTAGGAGGCTGTTGAAATAATCTAAATAAAAAGGTAAGAGAGCCTTGAACTAAAGTGATTGGTTGGAATTGGAAGGTAACATAATGTGAGAAAGTTTTCTGAATTAATACTGAGTCCTGGCTCTCAAGTCACTTTATATCTCTGGGTTTCATTTTCTTCATCTATAAAAATGAGGATACTGAATTGAATTATTTCTGAGGTTGCTTTCTTCACTTAAATTCTACACTTTGTGATTGTTATACTATATCCCTTAATTAGATTTATGTATTTGGCATCAGTTTCTTTTCTCTTTAGATCATCTTTCATACAGCTTCCAAAATAATCTGTTTAAGGCAAAAGTCTGATCATGTTATTCCCTTCCTCAGAAATATTCAATGACTCCCTATTTCTTGTAGAATAAAATCTAAACTACTTACTTTGACATTAACATCATCTACAGTATGGCTACCTCTTGTGTGTTTTAAAATTAATAATCAATAACTATTATATTTTATAAAGTTTTATTAATAATAACTAAAACAAAAGAACTGACTGACTTCAGCTGGGTTGTGGGTTAAAAAGAGGACGAGGGAGGGGTTACAGTCACTTAAATACAATCACACAAAAATGTGGAGACTCAGGAAAATGGAACCCTGGGAAAAACTAAGGGACTTCTAGGAGATGAAGTCCAAAGGCTCAAAATTTCTATTTATATATATCTCCCCTGTGATCCTTTTGGGGAAACCACTTTCCCAAAAAGAATCATGGAAACATAATCAACTTAAAGATTGCAATAATTTGTGGATAAAAGGAAAAGAGAACAAAACCAATGATTACTAGGTTGACAAAAAGCCAATTTGGGGGCAGTCCCCTTTGGCAAAAGAGTTTACATTCAAAACAAAGGCATTTCAACCCCCCATAGTTCAATTCACATCCCAATGTTCACTTTGGATCTTCTGGTACAGCATGTGGTCTCTTCAGGCATGTATCTTCATGGGGCACTCTGGATTCTGGGAGGGAGCAAGTGTCTTATCCTAGAATTGCTCAAATTTAAATCAAAATTCACAACAACAACTTGGTCCCCCTGAGGGGATCACAGGGATCACTCAAGGATACATGGCTGAGTTATGAGGTATATGAATCAACTTGCAAAAGAAAATCAAAAACATGAAAAAATCCAAATAAAAGAGAAAAAATAACTTGTGCATGAAATACAAAATGTAAAAGTCTTATGTCTAAAAAATCTAAGTAAAGGAAAAACAACTCTATAACAGGTCCTTGAATCAGGGCCCAATTTAGATGATTTAAGCAATTATGCATTTATCCAATCAGTAGCCAGGACTATAAAAAGTTTGCCATACTATAAAAGACAGAAAAGGGACTAGATTATAGGAGCCAGGTTGGAGCCAAATTTGAGATACTTGGTAGAATGTTGGACATGGAAAACCTGCCTTTAACACATGTTAAACAGTCACAACCTCAAACCCCAAACAAGTTCAAGTCCTCTTGTCTTGGCTCAAAATTACATCAATCCCACCAGGATTGGTTGGTCTTTGACCTTGTGCTCAATTGGCACTATGCAGTTTAGCTTTGTGCTTCTTTGGCACTGTGCAATGGCTCTTTTTGTATTCTCTTATCCTGGAATCAGACAGAATTGCTTAATGAAAGCAAAGTCCCATAATTTTTTTTAAACAATCAAGGGCATCATTTTATAGTCTAAAGTTTTAGGGGTATGCATTAATATTAGAAAAAAATGTATTTAAAACTTATATTAATGCAAAATAAAATTTAAAAATTTAAAGAAAAATCTTCTCAATACTGGTAGCATGTGCTTCAAATACAAAAAGAGAAAAAATAAAACTCAGATACTATATTGCACATGCAATAAAAAAGCAAAGGTTATTTTTTAAAAAGTTTTAAAAATCAAAAATATATAGCTTAAAATCAGCGACACACTGTGTCAGCTATGTGTGAGTACAAAATGATTTTCAGAATAAAATAGTAACACAGTAGATAATGCACATTCAAAGAAGTACCAAGGTCCCCAAAATTCACAATAGCCCAATTAATTATAATAGCAAACAAACCCACTATCATATTTCACATAAGTTGCTGTATCACATAAGAAAATATGAACTTGTGCATATTTGTCACAATTTTTACAGATGCAGCAAATCTTTAAACCTTGGCAAACATATTTTTAAACAAAGTAAAACTTATTTGGCTCTAGAACATCATCAGGAAATCTAGATTGTTCTGGTAGAAGTAAATTAAAATGAAGAGTTTTGCAGGAGCTCTTTTTTCTGGCTTTCTGATACACCTTGGTAGGAACATTTCTTTGTTTCTCTACCTTTAATACAACATTCTTTATAACATATATATGTAAAATATCACCCATTCAGAAACCACTAGTTATGTAAAATTATTTCTGAAATAATTAAATTTTTTATTTTTTTATTTATTTTTTATTAAATTTATTATTTATTTAAAATAATTAAAATCCCTTAAAATTACAATTAAATTCTTAGCTTATTAAATTCTCTAAAGGTTGTATATAATTTAACCAGTTTTGTTGAAATCCATCCATCATCATCTATGTGACAATTTACAAAGGGAACATGTAATCTTCAATGGATCTAGTGACAAGGGTTTTAGGCAAGATGTTCATGGGGCTTATACAGTGATATTTTGTTCTTCAGCAGAGGTAAAGGTACAAATTAAAGATTAATATAGGCAAAACATAGTAGCTTAAAAATAATTCAGTATTACAGAATTACTAGATTAATGCAGATAAACTTAAAAATTTTAAAACCTTAAAGCAATCAGTAAATGCAATAATATAAACCAATTAGGAAGTGTACACAGGCAGTGCAGTCAAAATCCTTTTCACCCATCCCAATAGACTTGTTTGCTATTCTAGGAGGAGAGTAAACTCAAAATTGTTAGCAATAAGTTTCCAGATCTCTTTTAAAGTTTCCTTCCCCTCCCCCAGCATTTATTATCGATTTCGATTTTGTTTGTCAGAGATCTGAATTTTCTCATAGAAGCATAGGGCAGAATCCCCACTCTGCATGTTGAGAGCAGTTAGGACCTTTAGAACTTTGTCAAAATATTTCAGGTTGGTTTGTAGCATAAGCAGCCTAGCTTGTGGTATATTCTTGAGGAGAAGGAAATAAAGTGGGAAATCTCCAATGAAAATAAAAAGTCCCAGGATAAGAATTAAGCAGATCCAAACTGCATTTTTTAGCTCTACCAACTCAAACAGTTGTGTCAGAGTTTCAAGCATGCTTTGCAATAGCACTTTTCCTTAAAGAGGCTAAATGGGGTTTGTTTAAGGAGTAAACATAAAGAGGCAAAACTGAGGGAAAACAATAGCATATTTTCATATAAGAGAAAAATGCTTCTCCCTGGTGTTTTGGGTCAAGAGAAAGAAGGGGGAAAAAGAGGCTAATTCCCCAAAACTGACTTTAATTAACAGCCTTTAGTAACAGCCTTCTAAACTAGGAGTACAGGATCAGCTTTAAAAAATCTGCTTGAAAATTAGAAGGTGTGGGGTTCTTATTTCCCCACTGAAAATGGCTATGGCAGGCTAGAAACACACACGTGGAGTGTGGAGAGGGATTGGGGCGGAAAAATTTTTATACTTCACCCTCTGGGGAAAAAAATGGCTGGGATTGGCAGGCTCTTGTGGCAGGTCTAGTCTCGGCAAGAGGAGGCTCCAAACTGGGTGGAGAGTGGTGAGGAATGCTGGCCAAGTAGATGGACAGGAGAAACAGCAGGCAGTGGCAGGTGACAGGGCGGGGCTGGAGCGCAGACACACCCCACCACAGATCCTAATGGTGGGCAGCAACCAGGCAAATTTACTCTCTAAACTGTAAGGCTAACTGCTCAAAACTTTTTGAGAATTCGTAATCCCTTTGTGGTTGCCAAACTGTGGATTTTAAAATTAATAATCAATAAGTATTATATTTTATAAAGTTTTATTAATAATAACTAAAACAAAAGAACTGCCTGACTTCAGCCTGGTCACAGATTCAAAAGAGGATGCATGGGGATGAAGGAAATGGAATCCTGGGAAAGAACCAAGGGACTTCTGGGAGATGAAGTCCAAAGGCTCAAAATCTCCATTTATACACTCTCTAGCCTTGTGTCTTATTATTCTTAACTTGGAAACATGATGTCATCCAATTCTGTACCTTAATGCAGTTTGTCCCCTTAGCATGTAACACAGTCCCTCTATATCTGTAGTTTTCAAAATCATTCTCTTCTATGAAGACTTTTCTAATCTGCACAAACAGAAAGTATTCTCTCCTTAGACTTTTCTAGAATTTGTAATCCGACTATCTCTCTTGATGCCATCACAATCTCCTTGATTTTATTTCCTTGACATATATAATTCCTAGGAGGATATTATAAACCACTTGATGAAAGGGATTAAATCTAAAGCTAGCAATGAGGTAAGGATGTGTAATTATGGGTGCAAGAAAGGAAATTGGAACCTTGCAGAGGGGCTTGAGTGGTAGAAATGTCAGCTGGAGAGCAAAGCATTCTGGGAAAGGAAAAGTGACCTGAGAAAGATCCAGATGGAATTCCTTGCTTTTTGTGCTGGGACCTTGACCAAGCAGGATGTAAGTTCCTTGCTGAGGACCTCACCAAAAGCCAGAAGGAGATTTATTCTGTTTCAACATACACGTTTCTTCTGCAAAGCTATCATCAGTCTTACACCTCAACAACATCCCTACAGAGGATCAGATCCCTCAAACCATCGACTTCCTGATAAGGAGAGCCCAGCTCCCATTCCCCTCCAGCCCTCTTATACCTACTTTATTGTTTACTTAGGCTAGATAAATATTAGATAAATTGGGAAATCAGTGACCTGGGCCAAGGACCATGGTAGAAAATAATTAGGGATACTAAGTCCCTCTTTCCATCTCCCAAACTGCCTTCAGTTATATCATTAAACATCAAAACAGCAGTCAGATTCTGTTAAATACTTTGGTTTGAAACTTGGGAAGGTATCTGAATTCAGCTTCAACTGAGAGCCATCAGAACTCTCCCCCACTGAAGCAAAGCTTCCAATGAGGCTTCTCACTGGATCTTCTCTGTGCCTGGGAATCTGGGGTTAGCACTGGATTTATTTTATAGGGGAGGCCTTCCTTTAACTCTCCATCACCCCCAATTAACAGGGAACCCCTAATTACCTGTGCAGCAGTTATCAACAGCTTCACTCAGGGGAGGTGAAAGGAGAGTAGGTGCCAACCCACCTGAGTTTCTACTCTCCTCAACATTCAGATCCCTCTTCATAAACTATTGGCAGACTTCATCAAAGTATCATAAAGTATAGGAAAAAGTGCCTTTATTATAATCCTGAAAACTACCATTATAACAGTGTCAATGAAATAAAAAAGGAATATTTGAAAACTATTTGGGGAGAAAACAAGATGATTGAAAAAGAGATAGACCCTTTCCTTAGATTGGATGCAGGACTGTGCTAGAAAATGTTTGCCTGGCTCTCTAAATGAAGGACATCCTTATAAGTTTAATTTGCATTAACATGTTCTCTCTTGCTTTCTTAAGTCTTATCGATAAATAAACCAATGAATCAATCCCTAAACTGTGGCATTTTCTTGTTTCTGAGGTGAATATCATGAGGCTAGGGTTAAGAAACTGGACATATATATTTAGTGTGAAAAAAGAAATCTCAGGAGAGATAAAATCGATATCTTCAAATATTTGAAGGGCTTTTATATAGACATTATTCTTGTTCTGTTCCACCTCACAGGGCATAACCAGGAACAATGAGTGGAAGAGAGTAATTCAAACTGGAAGTCAGGAAACACTCCTAAGGACTAGAACTCTGTAAAAGTAGAATAGGATGTCTAGAGAAGTGGTGACTTCCTCCTTCTCTGATCTCTTCAAACAGAGGCTAAATGACTACTTAACAGATATGTTATGCTGGTGTATGAACTGGATTAAATGGCTACTGAGATCCCTTACAACTCTCAAATTTGGTCATTTTGTAAAGGGAATATCATTTTTAAATCTTATAATTTCATGTTATATCCTTAATGAGGTGGGATCCTTGAAGGAAGGTTTAGTTTGCTTTAATTTTTGAAATTCTGGTACCTGTGCAGTCAGTGCCCTACACATAGTAGGTATTTATCAAGGATATTTAAAATTCAAGTGAAAACAAAGCAAAACCTGAGAAATGCATAAAAGTGATACAAAGTTCTATGAAAGTTCTGAGTATGGGAAAGATTATGTCGGACTGGGGAACTAGAAAGGTTCATTTAAAAGGTAGATAGAATGTTTCTGGCTTAGGACTAAATATTTAACTAAAACAGAGAAGCTGGAATGTGCAGGATATGTCCATGGGATCACACAAGTTCAGTTTGATGGATAGAGCATAGATTCTATGACAAGAGAATTTTGCTGCATAATTAATGCTTAATCAGGCTGGAAAAGTAGTCTGACATCAAGCAATAGGGAGCTATTGAAAAGTTTTATACAGAGAAGTAACATGATCACTTATATTCAGAGGTAAGGTTATTTTGATAAACATTTCATGAATGCATTAGAGGAGAGAAAAGCTGGCTTCAATGTCCACATGAAGAAGAATAAGAATCTGTAATGGAGTAAAGGAATGGGAATAGAAAACGGAAGGATACATCATTTTGGCAAAGATGACAGAAACTGGAAATGATAATTGTTGGCAAAACTGAAGAAGGATAGGCACACTGTTGGTGGAGCTATTAGACTTCCCATTTGAAGGCTAAGAAAACTGTTAAAGATGAAAAATGGTATTCCTTGCTCAAGAAAGGTAAAGTCAATCTAAACCCTTAATCTTTATAATTCAATCATTCTCTCAGCCAGTGTAAATCATGCAGATGTTTCCAAATGTTTGAGAAAACTGGCCTCTAAAAATAATATCTTAACTATGCAACTGAACAAAGTAACCTATACATGTTTTGAAAATGCTTACTTAGCCATGGGGGCAGATTGGGATAATAAGGAACCCAAAGAGGCGATAGTTCTTCAATGTGATGCTTCCCTGAGGGAGAAACATGAACATTTTTCTCCCACCACTCAGATAATTAACCAACTTTAGAAAATATATCTTATTACCCACAGAGGGCAAACTCAAAATCTTCTCTCACCCTTGTGTATTTTGCTTCCCACTGTTGTTAGTTGACCTCCAATTTGGTTTGAATCCATTGCTTTAATTCTGCTTCCAAATCTCCTTTGAGTCTCTCTGGATCACAATTCACCTAGGTCATAAACAATTTTGCTTTTTATTGCACGATTCTATCTGCCTCCGGGTGACTTTGTTTTAATTAGAAAAAAAGAGAATGGAAAAGTTTCAACATGAAGCCCACAGAGATTCCATAAGCAAGTACAAGTTTGGCAGAAGAACAGGGCCATTGTCAGCTTAGCTCCAGTTTACTGGCTTACCAACAAGTATAATTTGGAGGGAAATAAGAATCATTTTTTAAAAAGTGACAATTTTCCCCATCAGGTAGATTACAGTATTTCCTGTTATTTTATGATACTGATATTTCACTTATACGTTTTCTCCAGCTCCCATAAAATTTTCCATCTGGGGTGTACTTTTCTAATCCTTTGTAAGCCTTTGGATTCAGTTTCTTCCCCTCGCCCTCCTTTTTTTTTTTTTTTGAAATGTCAGTCTCCAGCAATCTTTGCTCAGAGACCAGGGATCATAAGTTTACATCTCAGCTAAGGAGCTTATCCTCTCCCATAAAGCTTGCTATATAGCACTGGAAAGGCAGTGGAAGAGGAGGAAGAGAAAGCAAAGTACTAAAGTTACCTTTGCAGGAAACCTTAGCTAATGCCTTGAACAGTTGAAAATTAAGATTCACAAGGCTTCCAGCTGATAGACATTTTTCCATACAGCAGATGAAAGAGCATAGACAGCCAGGGCTTCTTTCAAGAGGAGGGAAGAATAGCAATTGACTATGGCCATTAGGAAAAGGGGAAAAAAATAAAATAAACGTTTTGAAATAGCTTAAATAGTACAAAGCAGATCTTTTTTCCCCTCTTCTCTCCCAGTGGAACTGTAAAGTCTTCCCAGCCAGAGTCCAGCAGAAAAGAACAAAGGCTGAAGCATCATGTGGATAAAGTTACAGACTGATTATAACTCATGTGATACTATTTTATTACTGATGGAACAAAACGGGAAACATTTCTTTCTTTATGGACATTATTTCCTGTTGCTGGAAGAGAATGGGTTGTTGCTTTCACTCAAACAACATGGCAGTTCAATTGGCTCTCCCACTGCCAATATTGTTTATTGGATATGTAATGGCTTAACTTCCCCCCACCCCCACCCCTCCAAGTGGACACATTCTTGTCCTCTTCCTCTCCCTGTGGCCAAGCTTTTTCAGTAGATTTTCCATCACTGCCAGGGCCTTAATGTCATTCCAGGAAAGTTTGTTTGGAGGGGGAAAGAAAACATCAAATAGTGATAAACTTCTCTGCCAGAATTTTCCAGGAGGAAAGTTGGAAATGAAACTCGAATTTTCAATGGTAAATGTCTCCCTCAACCCAAGGAGAAAAATAAAGGACAGGTCATGTCTTCAGAGTAAGCTGCTCACCCAGGCACACCCATAACATGTGACTGATTTGGTACAGAATAGAGACCACATGCACCGTGCTCAGTGATTCACACCATCTGAGTAGACTATTGGGTAGGGCAAGTATAAGGCATGTCCAAGAATCCCATGTGTGGGTGGATACCCTGCCATTTACAGTATCTAGTAAATTTGCCCATTTCTTCCTCATACTTTGAGGTATGACATGAATTACTGGAGTCAAACAGGGTTAACTGCATCTTTGCTTCATTGAACAGGCAAAGGTAATAAGATAGGTGAGGGAGTTATCTAGATAATTCATAGGAAAGGAAATCTCCTGAGAGAGGGATGGGGAGAGAAAAGCAGTTTGCAATCTAAAATATTCAGAGTGATCAGCTATAAGGATCAAAATCACTGGACAAATTGTATGATTAAATTGTAAAATCCTCAGTGCATTTAGCTGACTAGTGACAACTTTGGTGTCTTCAAATATTTCATTTTAAGCTTAAAAAATACAGACATGCCAGATACTTTAGGCATATGTTGGTTATTTCCCTAGTCCTCTGCATCCTCCCTCAAAGCAGGTCCAGAGCTTAAAGCTAGGGAATCAGCAAAGTACCTCACTTTTAGTCTTTGGTTGCAAAATATAGCAGGAATAATTTTTTTCTCTGAGGTTTGAAATTATCTCCTGGAGAATTTTACCAGAAGGGAAGCATCTGGTAAATATTTTTTAAGGGAGCTCTGACAATTGTGCTAAAGACAGCCATTCAGTGAAAAGGGAATGTCAATCTCTGAGAAGTGTAACAATGCTTTATTAATTAGTAAAGACTGTCAACACACATTTGATTGCTACTTTGTGTGGTGAATGTGTTTGGAGCCTGCCTTTTTTCAGATTTTATTTTCTCATTTTGAAATTATAAAAGACAGCATAGCAAAGACATTGTGTGCATGAGGGGAAAGTTGATTACAGTTGGAATTGGACAGCTCCCTTGTAGACCAGCTTTTTTGTTCCCCAAAATTCTTGATTTTCTTTACCTCTTCTATTTCTAACACTTCATGAAGTTGAAAGCAAACAAAAGACTTTTCCTATTTATCTCCTGATTTACAGACTTTCAAGATAATACATTAATATATATTGAAGAGGAAGATAATCTTGCAGCTAGACTAGAGGACAGATATTAAAGACTTCCAGAGAAATTGCCCTACATTTGGTCTTTGATAAAAAATTAAAAACCTAATTCTCAATCAAATATATTTGAAGAAACAAGCCTCAGAACCCTTTGAAATCTACTTTCCTATATAGAATGTAAATCAGACTATAGCTATCTTTCTTCTCTATCTTGAATTCCAATATACATTATTTATTCCCTGCCAAACTCTTCATTGTTTCTGTTTCAGGAATCAGTTCCTACTTGTTGGTTGGAAGCAGCTATTTTCTCCATTTTTACCTCTTCCTTTTGAAAACTACATTTAAGATAAAATGCTGAAATACTGTTAACAATAGAAAAAGTATCACTCAGGAGCCCCCATTGATTAAACTGCAGAAAAACCCCAACAGGTAGGGATGGTTTGCCATGAGAGTCAATCACAAGAGTCACCAACAATTTTCTACAAGTATGAAGGACAAGGAATTTTGCATAAAATAATCTGCATAGAATCTCTGATATTTGTATTGCTGCAATGGCCTAATAAGTTCTCTCTCGGCTCAAAATATGAATTGATTTCCATCTTAGAAGAGAAAATAAAAGCAACACCTTTCAGTCACCTGAATTATTATTTATCAAGAATCAGCAGGAAACCTGTGAGCAAGTTAGAAAACTGAAGAATGTGGCATAAAGGAGGAAGTAAGGAAAGAAGAAATGCCTTTAACTAAATGATAAATATGAGGTTCTTCTCATAGTGATATGAGGTTCTTCTCATAGAGAGAGAAGACAGTTGCTTATACTCTAAGCCATGATGGTATAGAACCAGAGATACCATTAGGAAAGAGATCAGCAAGAGTGAGAAATATAGAATGGTGATTAATAACCTTTTGAAAGTTACCATAACAACAATTTTACAACCTGATATTAACAATAGTTACAGTAATTCTGGGTTTCTATCTTTGAATGGACACTTAAACCCCAAGACTTGTCAAATTCTAATGATTCACATGGATACAAATGATTATTGCCAGAAGAAATCTAGAAAGGAATGATAGGTATTATGAACTCTTAGGCAAAAACTCAACCTCAGAAGGACAAGGGTGGCATTTTTATCATGACAACCAATTAAATGGGGGAGGGGGTTTGGAAAAGAAAGAGATCTTGTGGAAAGAAACATATGGCTAATAAAATTATATTGGAGAGCAGAATTTGGACTTCTGAATGAAGATTTAAAATATATTAATAATAGGCTCTTAGCCAGGGACAAAGTATACTTAAAATAGGCTGGTAAGAATATATTTGCCTCAAACCTTGAAAAACTAATTTTCAGTTGAAAGCTGAAAAGATAGGGAGAGAAAGAAATGAATTAATGTCCATTTACCAAACTAGATACCACAGTGCGTAACAACTATAACACAGGAAAATGATTATTGGTAGAGATACACGGTGATTTAGACACTATCCTAGTAAGGAACTTATAGCCTCAAACATCTGTACTTAAATGCACCAAGTATTGATAATAATCTACTGATGAGATAAATGTCAGAATCTGGAAGAATATGTGAAAACTTCATACCAACACAGAATATGGAATGAAATTATTTGTTTTAGTAGTATACAATTAGAAAATCATAGCTTTAAACAGAAGTGGAAAGTGCCTTGTTAAGACAGAATTACAAGGTTGATATTGACTTCACATCTTTTTTTTTCTTTTGATTCCTTTGAATTAACGAGTATTTATTATGTACTTATGGATCAGCTGTATTGGGTACTGGAATTGTAAAGGCAAAAAAAAAATGTCAGTCCCTCCTCTTGTAAGAAGTTTGCATTCTATTGAGGAAGACAATATACATGTGTAAATATGGAATAAGTACATAAGGATAAACAAATAAATAGAAATAAGGATAAATAAATAGGAATATATATGTATTAGTTATTACAGTCATATCCTACTCTTCATGACCCCATTTTATGTCATTTCCTCCCAGTTCATTTTCATAGCTAAAACAGAGATTAGGTAAGTGATAAAGGTAACAGACAGAGGTTAAGTTAATGGCCTAGGGTCACACAGCTAGCAAATGTCTAAGGACAGATTTGAACTAAGGCCTTCTTAATTCCAGATCCAGGATTCTATCCACTGTACCACCTAGCTACCCTATATAGGGAATAGATAAAATAAATGCTAGGTCATTCAATCCAGAGTATTTAGGGAAGGAAATTATAGGGGGATCAGGAAAGCACTTTCTATATAATAGTATTTAAGCTGCCTCTTAAAGGAAGTGGGGGATTCTATAAGGCAAAGGTGAGGGGGAAGTGCCTTCAAGACATGAAATACAGTCATTATACAGACAAAGATGCAGATGAAAGTTGAAGGCCCATGTACAAAACAACAGAAAGATCTGGGTTCTAGGTAACCTCATTGCTTTAGGTTTCAATTTCATCTCTATAAAATGATAAGATTTGCTTTATAATATCTAATTTTTCCCCTACTTCTGAAACCTATGAACCTCCCCACTTTTTGAGGCTGATAGGTTTTAAAAATAAGATGCAAGCAAAGAAGAAATCATATACAGATTCATAAAGATGCTACCTCTTACACAATCCATGAATACATAAGTGTTATAAAGAAACAGCAGCTCTCCCCTTTAGTAATTTTTTCTCTAGATAACTCCATAAATAAGGAAAAAGTAAATACAGTGTGATTTAATACCCTTTTACTCAGTTAACACTCCCTAAAGAGGGCTAAGAGTCTTTAAACTTTATTTCTTTGGTAAACGAAGCATTATGTTAAAAACAGTCAGCAAAGCCAGAAATGATAACTGTGGCACTCAACATCTGACAATTAACCAGTTTCTAGATTTTATGCCCTAATAAACATACTTTTTGTAGGAGATGTTCTCAGAGATTCCTTACAACTCAGAGAGGAAGATAGACAAACACAGAAATAAAGAGACAGACAAAAGAGTCACAGAGACAGAGATTCAGATATATAGTAGAAAGAAACAGAAAGGGAAGGTATTTGGAACAGAAACAGTGATGAATGCCTGAGTTCCAACTATAAACCCATCTCTACATTGCATCCAATTAGTTGCAAAGAAGTAAAAGATACATTAGTTAATAGTCTCTGTCAAGCAACTACTGTTTGCTCTAGAGTTTCTGGAAGAGTAGTAGAAACTTTTCATCCTTACACTGTTAACCAGGATATTCTTCTGTTGAATCAACATAGGAAAGGGGATAGATGGGGGGAGAGGATGGAGAGAAGAGTACATGTATAGTTCATGTGCCCTAGCACACCTCTAATACCCATCCCATTTTCCCCAATAATATAGCCACTGTGCTAGTTCAGGCTGTTACCACCTCTTGCCTGAACTATTTATTTTCCATTCTTTAAAATTTTTCAACTAGCAAGCATAAAGATTTTCTCTCTCTCCCATTCTATCCACAATATAAAATATAAACAAAATATTTGCAACAAATATCCATGGTAAAAAAACACACAAATTCCCACATTGTCCATGTCTAAAAACGTGTGTGTCTCATTCAGCATCTTGAATCCATCACTTCCCTGTCAAGAAGTAGATAACAATAGACCATCACATGACCTTTTTAAGTGGCTTCCCTGTTCTTAGCCTTTTCCCTCTCCAAACCATCTTCCACCCAAAAGAGCAAAATTAACATTCTTAAAATTAGGTCTGATTATATCATTTATCTATTCAAGAAACCCCAGTGCTTTCTTATTGCCTCTATGATAAGATACAAAGACATCTTTTTGGTATTTAAAATCTTTCATGATATATCTCTCTGTAGGCTACCTTTCCAGAATCTCAACATTACATATTCCATCCATTTGCAAACAAAATTATCAGAGTTAATGGGGTAGATCCTTGATTTTAGAAACAATAAAGCTGTCTACAGCTGAGACCACAAGAAATACTGTCTAACGCTCATTTACAACATATGACCTACCATCTCCAAGCCTATTCTATATTCCTTCCTCATATCATGCCTAACATTTAAAAGGTGTTTAATAAATGCTGTTGATTTAATAAATATTTTTTTCTTTTAGAATGCTTAATTTTCTCCAGTAACTTATATCAAATACCATCTCCTCTATGAAGCCTTTCCAGAATATCCTAAATGCTAGTTCCTCTCTTTGTTGATTCACTGATATTGTTTGGTTTATTTTTAAATTATATGTATATTTGTACATGTTTCCACAATAGAATATAAGCCTTTAAGGCAGGGCCTATTTTATTTTATCATTGCATTTGCAGAACCCAACCTAATACCTGGCATATGAAAGATGCTTAATAAATACTTACTGAAAAAATTCTTCTTGATAGTATCCTCCATTGTTGCTATGCCCAGTCACTGTACAATTGAGCTATCAGTTATGATCAAATTAGCCAGACACTGTATAATAATGAATTTAAATTCAAATTCAAAAAATATAACTTTAAGAAACAGGAAGCAAAACAGATGCTTGTCAATTGGAGAATTGCTAAATAAATTGTGGTACTGCATCTTAAGAAATTATGAATATGAATTCAGAGAAGCATGGGCAAATTTTTAGGAACTGATGCAGAGTAAAATAAGGCAGACTATTAAAAACTAAATATGACTTTGTAGAGGGGGGCATAGAGAGACAGAGACAGAGAGACAAAGAGACAGAGAGAGGGAGAGACTATATCATGAAAATTTGTAGAACAAATGGACAAAAAAGGAAAAAGACTCCAAGTACTATAACTAAGGTCTGTACAAAGGAAAAGTTGTTTGTTTTGTTTTGTTTTGGTTTGGTTTTAATGTACCCTCCTCCCTTCTTTGCAGAGGTAGAGACTGTGGTTATGGAACATTGTGTCTACAAATAAGCATGGTGGTGTCTTCATTAGTTTTAGTGACTTGCATTTTTCTCCATTCCCTTGTTTTATTATTTGATTGATTCCTAGCCATTCATAAAAAAAAATTCATAAAAATAAGATAAAACTCAAAATGAGTCAGTGTCTAACTAAATATTTGAAACTAACTTTGTCTTTTCTTATTCTGATTGGTAACCCAACCAGCCAGTGCCACTGGTAGAAAATGAAAAAGAAGTATGTCCTATGACGATTCCTAAGGCCTAATTATAACAAAATGCCAGTAGATAACTATTCGATCTGCCTGAAAACATTCTCTTTTGCCTATACATTGGGACAACTAACACATATGAAGGGAATCATTTATTTTCCATTACATTTATTGTTTATTTAACCAGGTTTCAAGAACTTCAAGTGTAAGGATTAGATTGTTTAGTTGTTCTGAATCTTCCCAAAGTACCCAGGAATTCTGTGAAAACAATGGACATTCCATTACTGATTCTTATTAAAGGAGTAATTTGAGATAGCACCTCCAAACAAGGCTTATATTGGTTATCCCATGATCTTAACGATCAAGAAAATTAGCTGAGTTAATGGGGTAGATCCTTGATTGTAGAAACAATAAAGCTGTCTAGAGCTAACATAACAGAGAGCAGATATATATATTAACTAATCCAAAAGTTCTAGTCACAAGTTAAGTATTCTTTTTCTCTAGAATTTTACTTCTTGTAGGCTTAGGAGAAATATGGGAGTATAAAAAGGGAAAAGACAGATACTCTTCATCTCCTCCCACTACATCTCTGCTACCAATTTGTTTTACTTTCTCCATTCCCAAGGCATGCAGTTTCAGAACAAAGTAATAGAATCAGGGAATGTGAAATCTGCAGGCTAAAAAAAAAATGTCTTCTTCTAGAAAATTGAAAATCCATTTCTGAATTTAGTGAAACAATTATCCAAGCTGAGCTCTCAGCTTTTAGAGTATCCTATGCCTCTCACTCTTGAGAATTGCATTTTTAAAAAGAATTATGGATTACAAACATGAAATGAGTCATAGGCTGGGTACAAAATTTGTGCAACTTCATCCATCAGAGGGGGAAATGCTGGCAGGCTATTCTAAAGAAATATGTCAGCAGTCATATTACGAGGCTTCTTCAGTCTTCTTAGTGAAAAAGAGAAAAAAATGAAGTGATTAAGAAATAATTATGTAACAAAATTTTAAATGGAAGCTAGCCACAGAGCATACAAAATTCTTCCTATCCCTCTCCATGCTCTCTCACAGGCATAAAAATGGCAAAAACAACTGTATTTCCTAGTAGACCTGACTCCAGAATATGGGCTTTTATTGAGAAAAAAAAGAACTCCATTTTCCATGAGACATACATACTGGCAGCACAAGTTAAATGTTTAGGGTGTTTGAGGAAGGGACTCATGAAAATGAGAAATTAGAAATTTCCCTTTAGGTCTGGGGCAGAGATCTGAATTTTTACATTGAATGGAAAGTATGAGTGCAGAGAGACAAAGAGAGACTGGAAAGACAGAGATAGAGAGACAGAGATACAGAGAGAGGATGCATGATCCTTCTCCATGTATTGATGTTTAAACCCTCATTCCTCAAATTCCTCTAAGAAGGGAAAATGGAATTCTATTTAGATTGCACACTAATTGTGTTTCCTACTCTTTTGCAATTCATTTTCTTTATTGATTTCATGCCTTACCTATTCCCATGAGGATTCTTCCCTGAGTCTGTTAGCAGGGAGAACAACTGATAATCTAGAACCAAGTTTCCACAGAAGATTCAGATTGCTTTTATTTTAAAGTAGAGAGATGTGCAAGAAAAGTGAAGTACAAAGATGTTATCTCTGAAAATCCCCTACAAATGGATTATGATTCCACAAAGGCCCATAGCTAGTTTAAATGCAGAGTGTCATAATTTACTGTTGAATTTAATTCTACCTTCTATTGGGGGAAGTGGTACTGTGTTTGCCTGAATTTGTACTGGCCCAGGAGAATACTTCTACCAAGGATTATAGAACTCAGGGGTTGTCCTGAACCACACCTATGGATGTGACCATGATATTCTAGAGCTAAAATAAAAAAATCAACATCATCCAATCATTCTGGAAGGCAATTTAAAATTATGTGCAAAGGGCTTTAAAAGAATGCCTGCTCTTTGATCTAACCATACCACTGCTGAGTCTGTACCCAAAAGAGATAATAAGGAAAAATACTTATACAAAAATATTTATAGCCATGTTCTTTGTGGTGGCAAAAAATTGGAAAATGAGGGGGGTGTCCATCAATTGAGGAATGGTTGAGTAAATTGTGGTATCTGATGGTGATGGAATACTATTGTGTTGAAAGGAATGATGAACTGGAGAAATTCCATGTGAATTGGAAAGACCTCTAGGAATTAATACAGAGCAAAAGGAACAGAATCACAACACTGTACACAGAGACTGATTCATTATGGCATGATCCAATGTAATAGACTTTTCTACTAGCAGCAATGCAATGATCCAGGACAATCCAGAGGGGCTTATGAGAAAGAATGTTATCCATATTGTTATGATGGGATTTGGGGTGAGGAAAGAACAAGAGGGAACATATAAAATAAATTCAGATTTATTGTTTGGGAAGGATAGGAAGGAACAAGGGTTTAAGAGTAAACTATACTTAACTTAAAAGCTAATATCTATAAACTAAGCTATCTTATTAAGCTAAGCATTAACTTTCTAATATCCAAGTCTCACACCAGGAGTCCAATTAAATGAGCCAGGATCTTCAGTTGGTTGATATCCAAACAGGTCCAGAGATCTTCCTACTGATGCTGCCAGTAGCCAGATCCAAAAAGCTCTTTCCTCTGTTGGTCTCAGGAGAAAAATCTTCTTCAAGCTTTAGGTCCTTCCAGGAGAGAAAACTATGAGATGAAAACCATTGGGCATAGGATTTCCCCAGATATCAAGGCTCAGGCTCCCATTTGACCCTTAGTCACATGCTCCTGTCAATCATTCTCTGGGATTTCCATCTTTCAGTTTTTGCAAACCTTTCATCCTTCTCACAATATCCAGAGAAAGAAATGTGGGAACAGAAACACAGAAGAAAAACATGTGATCAATCTCATGGTTTGATGGGGATATGATTGGAGTTTTGATGTTAAAAGATCACTCTATTATAAATAAGAATAAAATGGAAATAACTTTTAAACAATGATACATGTATAGCCCAGTGAAAGAGATGAGACTGAAGAAGGGTAGGGATTAGGGAGGTATTGGTTAGAGGAAATTTAGATTTCTGAGGAATAATGTGATAAAAAGAGAAAAGAAGAAAAAAAAACAAAGAAAAATAGAACTAATAATTATAAATTGAATGTGAATAGGATTAATTCACCCATAAAATGGAAACACATAAAGAATGGATTTAAAAAATTAAACAATATGTTCTTTACAACAAACACACTTTATTTTAATTTAATTTTAATTTATTGATTAATTAAGAAAAATTTTCCATGGTTACATGATTCATAGTCTTTCCCTCCCTTCCTCCCACCCCACTCCCATAAGCAACACACAATTCCACTGGGTTAAGAAACATACTTTAAAATGAGAGCTAGATAGAATAAAAATAGAGGGAAGAAATAAAATATAGTACATTTCAGTTGACAAAAAAAAAGCAGGAGTAGTAATAATGATATCAGACAAGGTTAAAGCTAAAATGGAATGAATTAAAAGAGATTAAACAGAGACACTATACTAAATTTTAAAAGTACCATTGATAATGAAGCATATCAATACTAAACATATTCACTAAATAATTTAGAGCATCCAAATTTTTAAAGGAAAAGCAGAATATAATAAACAGAAATAAAAAACAAAACTATAATATGGGAGGGGAGGAAGAGCTTAAACCGTACAGTCTCAGAAATGGATAAATATAATAAAAAATAAGAAAGAAGTTAAGAAGATATTTTAAAATTTAAAGGCAAAATGTGATAGGTATCTGGAGATAATGGTATGGGAATAGAATAGAATAGACCTTTTTCCTCAGTGGCACATGGTGCTTTTACAAAAAAATTAACATATTAAAATGCAAATATTTTATAATTTAACTAAGAAAAGCAGATACAATAAATATGTTCTTTTATGATAAATGAATCAAGCATATGATTTTAAAAATTAAAAAAGAACAAATTAGAAATTCCCAATTAAATGCAACTATGGAAAGGCTAAAAATAAAATGTGAGATTAATAAAATAATATAAGAAAATCATTGAATTAATGAGTAAATCTATGAGTTAGTTTTGTGAAAAAAACTCAACAAAGTAAACAAGCCAATGGTTAATATGGTTTTTTAAGAGAAAAGAAAACTAAATATCTAGCATCAAAGGTGATAAGGATGAATTAATCATTCATGAAAATGAAATCAAAGCAATTATTGGGAGTTATTTTGCAAATTATATGCCAACAAATTTATTAATTTAAGTGAAAAGGATAAATGCTCATAAAATATAAAATATCTCAACTGAGAAGGAACTAGAATATTTAAATAAACCTATTTTACAAAAAGAAATTAAAGTCTATAAAAGAATTTCCTAAGAAAAAAGCTAGAAAATTAAATGGTACCACTGTAGTGTCTTTACCAAGAAAATCTCAAATAGGTCACAAAGAATCAAACATATCTTTGACAACTCAACAATAATTTCTCCACAAGTGTAATATCTATACTCATAGGAAAACATTCTTTTAAATTCCATTTAATCATTAAATACTTGTTGAAAACCTACTATCCGCTACATGCATGGAAAGGTTCAAGAATTATGGTAATAAAGAGATTTTTAAAAATTTTCTTTAGTAAAGACATAGAAAAGGCTTGCTGATTGCATAGGGGAATGTCCTCATATTAGAAAGGGATTTGATTGGTTTTGCTAGACTCTGGGGGAGGGGGGTAGAAATTGGAACAATGGTTGGAAGTTAAGGAGAAATAGATATTTGACTCAATAATGGGAAGCCTGGGAGAGTCATGAGTTCCCTAACACTGGAAGTTTTCAGAAAGAAGTTGGATGACCCCATATAATCAAGAAGATTCCTATTAAGGCATTTGGATTGGACTAGATGGCTTCTAAAGTCCCTTCTAGCTCTGATATTCTAGGATTTCACCATCCTACCACTAACGCAGCATTTTATGTATAAAAGTATAACTTTTATTGACAGTGTATCATGCCACAACTAGAAGATCAGAGAGGATGGATATCATGTGGGTTAGGGTATCCCTAAAAAGAATAGCAGCGGCCACACACCGGGCAATGGCTTCAACAAGCTGGCTAAACTTTGTGAGGGTAGCCATCGGGTCATTGTCGACCCCTGGTGAACCCGGGCTTTGCTCACCCAGCATGTGAAGACTGCTTCAGCCGAACAGACAGAAGAAACCAATAAGAAGGTTCAACGGCTGAGATGGCGACACAGCAAAGCACTGTGGAGTGCTTAGGGCGTGTTGGAGCACAAAAGACAACATGGCCATCTAATGCAGCTGAGGAAGTCTCCAGGTGTAACGACCCTTCATGCCACTGGACCCAGGCTTCCAACGCCAGAGAGTGGGACTGTTTCTGTGCATCGACTTTTCCACTTAAATCTTCATGCACAAGTGTCTTTGTGCACAAAAACACACAAAGACAATAGTCATCCTCAGTTGCCGAGAGACTACTACTACTACTAAAAAGAATAATATTAAGTGGAGTGTCAATCAGTAATGGAAAACAAAGGGTGTATCTAATCAACAGCCTTGGTAAAGTCAGCACTTATTCTGAAAACACAAGGATGCCATACCAACTTACTCTAGAGAGATCTAAATGTTATATAATCTATTTCTGAATCATGACTCAGTTGAAGACAATTGTAACATACCATCAAAACTATGCTTAGGGGCATAACATCTTCCCACAATTATAGGAACTTCTTACTTGAAAGTAAATCTGATCCTGCTGGCAAAACGGTTTCAAATTCCCAAGTGAGCAGTCACTTGTGTATCCCTAAGTAAAATGCATAAAGTACTAGACAGTTTCTAAACATGAGCTCATGACTCTAAAAAAGGTGAAAAGGGAGACTCTTATGTGGTCACCTCATCATCAGGGCCCCTGAGATATTAGTCATCCTTCCGCTAATAATACCATTTTAAACTTATTGTCTATCTTCAGAATTATGTGTGTGTGTTTGTGTATAAGTATACAAGCACATTTCTTTCAATCTTTATTTCTCTCTTGGAAGATTGGATTCTACCCCCTCCTTTTTTCACGTGATTCACATCTAAAACATTCATTCTCAGACAGATGTGTCTGAGGGAGACTTTTGGTTAGCAGAGAAAGGAAAACATAATCATTTTCCTCCTTTCCCAAGCTCATCTCTTCTCCACCCCCTACAAAGGCCCTTAAATACAAAAAGAATAATGCTCTGATAGGCAGAAGCAAAATATTAAACAAAACCATCTTAAGCTGGCAGACACTCATTTGAATTGTTAATTCAGCATTACCTTTGTTGAATTAACCAAACTGATTTGCTGATTTTTGGTACTTTGACCACAGTTGAATCTTCATTCTACCACATGATTTGCAGAATCAGAGAATTTCAGAATTAGAAAGGACTTCAGAGGTCATCTTGTCAAACCTACTTTTGAAAAAAAATCATTCTAAAGCATACTTAACAATTGATCATCCAGATAGGGACACACCTGTAATTCCCTTTACGGGGGGGGGGGGGGATATTGGAATTGGTGAATAATTTGAACCCAGGCTTTCTAAGTTGCAGTAGGGTAATTTAGATGTCTACTCTGTCAGGTATCAATAGTGTAAGCACTTGGAACTGAAAAGCCACAAGGCTGACTAAGGTGGGGCAAACTGGCTTGGGTCAGAATGGAGAAAAACTTCCATGAAAATCAAGAATGGAGTAGCACCTGTGAATGGTCACTGCTTTTCCACACTGGGAGATGTATGAATATGGAGTCTCAAAACAAAGAAAACAAAATCATAATTTCTCTTTCAGACTTTGCCTGAAAACCTCAAAGAGGGGGTAATCCATTACTTATGAAAATCCATTCACTTTCATATTCCTCCATTGCTAAAAAAATTTCGCCTGACAGGAAGATGATGTCTGCCTCTTTGCAAAATCTACTCCCCATTGCTCCTGGTTCTGCCCTCTGGGACTAAAGAGAACAAATAAGAATCTTCTTCTGCATGGCAGCCTTTCTGTAATGCTAGCTGGGTTATCAAACAGAACAGTGTACAACCAAAGCAAATCGGAACCTTTAATTGAAATTCAAAACATAGTTTTCAAAAGAGTTAGCTAGTGACCCTGGTTTCTTCTCATGTCTCTTTCTGCCAGTTGAACCGCCCACATTCTATGGAAAGTTATTTCTAAGAGTACTTTACATAAAAAGATAAAGCCATATTTTTTTCCAAAATACATAGTCATAGGAAAATAGATTTATCCCAGTGAGTGAAAAGTGAGGTTATCCCAGTAATTCAAGCAAACAACCTTTTCCTGAGAGGAAAGTCTGAGAATTGGAAAGAAAGTCATTCATCTTCAATATTATCTTGATGGATTATCTGTATTGTAGAAATCTATATTGTTCATGCAACTCTCACAAGTTTGATATCGCTCAGTAACTAGGAACTTAAGAAACTTAAGAATTTGAAAATGCTCTGGAGTCCCCTTGGTGACTCATATAGAGAGAGCTAGTACTGTAGAGAGAGGGGGGTCCTGGGTTGAAATCTCTCTCTGACTCTTTCTAGCTGTTTGACCCTGAGCAAACCACTTAACCCCAATTTCCTAGCCCTTACTGCTCTTTTTTCTAGAAACCAATACTTAGCATCAATTCTAAGACAGAAGGTAGGGGTTTAAAAAGAAAAGAAAAAACACTTTGCCAAAGAAAGAAGAGAATATGATCATTCATTCATTCTAAGCATTTATTAAGTACCTGCAACATGCATGCATTGTCCTAAATTCTGAAGGTAAAAGACAAAAACAAATCAGTTCCTATTTTCAAGGAGCTTACATTCCTTTAGAGCAAACATATACACAGAAATTAAATATAACATGTAGGGAGAGTAATTTCCAGGAAGAAAAATGAATTTACTATAGGAAGGGGAATTTGAATTCTGCAGGATTTAATCCATTCAGTCCCATCTTCTGTAATAGATTGTACCCTGTCTCATCCACATTCTCACACTAATCTTTGTTCTTCTCCTGTCTTCATGTTGTCTCCCTGCTGATTATAACCACGTCCATGTCCATCATTCTTAAAATCTTTCACTTTTTCTGTCCATTCCCCACTAGGTAGAAACATATCTTTCTTCTCTTTCATGGCTACCTTCCTTGAGAAGATCTTTTAAATCTGCTGCCTCCACTTTCTTTCTTCTCATTCTCTTTCTTAACTTTGTAGTCTGGATTCTTTCTTCATTCAACTGAAACAGTTCTCAACAAAGATATCAACTACTTAAGGGTCAAATCTACTAAACTTTAAAAAAAAACCCTCATCCTTCTCAACCCCTCTCAAACCCTTGAAAACTTGAAAACCCTCTTGTGCTTGATGTGCTTTTCTCTCTAGGTCTCCTACCTGCTTGACTTCTTCTTGGTCTCCATTTCTCACCTGCTAACCATGGAGGTCCCCCAAGACTCTGTCATTGGCCCTCTTCTCTTCTGCCTCTATATTATTTCACTTCGGAATTTCATCAACTAATGTGAATGCAGTTACCATCTCTGAAGATTCCGAGAACTATTTATCCAGCTCTAACCTGTCTCCTATCTCCAACACCCTATTAAAAAACTTAACCTTAATATTTCCAAGACTGATCTTATTAACTTTACCCCACAATTTCCCTAATTTCTCAATTACCCTCCAGGGTACCACTATTCTTCAAGACATCTAAGTTCCCAACCTAATTATCATCCTCAGAATCTCACTTTCTTTCACCTCTTATGTTCAATCATTTGCAAAGTTCTATTGATTGTATCTTTGCAACAACTCTTGATAATATTTTTTTCTCCTATGGAACAGCCACCACCCTAATACAGGCCTTCAACACCTCATGCCTGGACGGGTTGGTCTCCCCATCTCAAGTGTCTCCCCACTTCAGTCTACCCTTGACTTAGAAATCAAAGTTAGCTTCCTAAAACACTATTCTGATTATGTCACTTCCCTACTGAATAGTTTCTTATGGTTATCTATTACCTCCAGAATAAAAAATAAAAATCCTCTTGTTGGCTTTTAAAGTCTTTTATAATCTGTACCCTTCTTACCTTTGCAAGCTTAAACCTTCTTTCCCCTGAAAACATTGCAATCCAGTAACATTGTCGTTCTTGCTATTCCTTGCATAAGATACTCCATTTGCCAGTTCTGTCCATTTTCACTAGCTGTTCCCCATGCCTGGAATTCTCATTCTTCTCATCTCTATCCCTTTACTTCCCAGGGTTCTTCAGATCTCAGCCAAAATCTCACCTTCTGAAAGAAACCTTTCTCAATTCCACTTAATATTAGTGCCTCCCTCTGTTGATTTTCTCCAGTTTATCTTGGATATATCTTTTAGGCATACAGTTTCCTGCATATTGTCTCCCCCCACTGAACTGAAAATACATTAAAAACTGGGACAATTTTTTTCCTTTCTTGGTACACCCACAGTACCTGGTCCATAATAAATGCTTAATAGATATTTGTTTACTTGATATGAGTTTAAACATCTGAATTGTTTTCATTTGAACTTTGTGCATAGAGAGAATGCCACATTGGGCATATTCAGTCTACTCATTTTGAACCCATCTATAAATATAGTCTGCAAAATGAGAGGATTGAACTATAAAAGGTAACTCACATTGTTATAATGCTCTAGAGTTTTTCAAACACTTTCTCAGTACTGCAACGTGAGGTCATGCAAGTATTATTCTCATTTCACAGATAAGACAGCTGAAATGGAGTGATGCTAAAGGTCACACCAAAGTCCAGTCCTGAACTCGGACCCTCTGATCCAAATGCAGGGAGCTAGGAAGAGATACCATGCTACATCCTAACTATCTCTTTTCCTGGTGTAATAACAATGAGTCTCCAAACAGAAGCTTCACCAGAGACTCTAAGAGCTAACTCAGAGCTCTGCTTTTTCTCAGAGACTAGCACTTCCAGAATTAGAAGCAGAAAGTTCACCCAGAAAAGCTCTGAGATTTTCAGTTCACCTGAGCAACCCCAAGAGGGTTAGATAGCTAAGATAAAGAGCTAACATTGGCTAAGTGGGGGGCCATTGTGTTTGCACAAATGCCTTTGAAAAGTAAGGATATTCTTTGAATTTTTCTCTCCTCAATAGAAACTAAAACCTAAGGATATTTCTGATTTCTTTGTCCTGCTCTCTTGTGCAATTTCCTTTTCATTCTAGGTCTCCATTTTGTTGTACTTGTGATCACTTCATATTCTATGGCCTGCATAAGCCCTCCTTTGTTCTTACTATTTTAAGCTTCCTCCTTATCATGGGACTGATATTTGTTCCTTCCTTGCTCAATGGCCTAAGCATCAGGTTTGAAATACCTAGACTCCCTGGAGCCACAGTGTTGAATCCCTGCAGAGGCCATAGGGTCTCTATTATTTCCAAGTTGCTTTGAATTTCATCTTTGAGGGTCAGATCCTAAAAACTTAAGGACTAACTCCTTGTACAGATACCCCTAGAGAACTTTAATCCTGCCAAAATGAGAAGTATTTCGTCTACTGGGGCCACCTATTAGACTAGTTAGCATTCTACATTGTGAGGTTCTGATCAAAAACTGAAATTTATTTCCCTCAATTTGACATTCATTATTATGTTAAGCACACATGATCCAGAGAGGGCCTTAGGTGGAATAGGTGGCCCCCTAAAGACTCATACTCCAAACTTAACTTCTTTCAGATGCTTGCTAATCTTTTAATGAGAAAAGCTTTTCACTCCATAATTAGAAATAAGGCTTACAATGCAATTATCCTTGGAAGACCTAACAAATTAAAATATTTACCCTAAGTACAAATGATTGATTAGGGATTCTCCTCTGAAAATCCTCTTTTTTTTGGAGGGAGAGGAATCACTGAAATCTAATTCAAGGCTTTTAAAAGCTAAGCATTCAACGATAGGAAATTTCAGTGTGAAGGACATGGGGAGAAAGGGTAGAAGAAGCCTATGTAGTAAGTAGTAAGGATATAGAAAGAAAATGAAGAAGGCATTGAAGACAAGCTTCTAGGACTTCACAATTTTATCCAAGGAAAACTGTCAATAGCAAAGAACTTTCTCTATAGCATTATACTTTCCCACTAAGGCTAAGATCATTCCACATCTTTTCATTCACTTGCTCATTCATACAACAGATTATTATACTGCTGTATTAAGCACCTACTTCTTCTAAGTTACTATGATACACACTAAAAAGGGTAAAACAATTAATACAATTTGCTTCCTTCCTTCAAGGAATTTATATTCTAGAAAAGGGAACACTGTACCATATAAATATGATACAAAATAGAATATGCCAAGTTCATAAGAGAACTCAGACAATTAACAATCATGTTATAGACTAGCTATGTGATATATTCCTTCTTAAGTGCTAGAGATTCAAAGAAAGATAAAAACAGTCCTTGGTTTTGAGGAACTCATAGACTGATGGAGGAGGAAATACCATGCAAATAATTATGTACAATAAGATAAAAATATGTGTGCATATATATATATACATATATATATGATGAATTGAAGATAATTCAGAGGGTAGGCAATAGTATTAAGAGGGACCTAGAAAGATTTCTGGTAAGCTTAAGATTTAAACTAAGATATAAAGGAAGCTAGAGAATGGAGGGAGAGATAATGAAGATCTTTCAAGAGATGGGGCCCAGCTAGTGAAAAGACTGTGAATTGGGAAATGGAGGTACAGAAAGAAGGTCAATGTCACCAAATCACTGAATATTTTGGTGGAAATACCACACATGCTATACATACATTCTTACAAAAAAAGACTGAAAAAAGGAAGGGACCAGCTTCTTATGGACGTTAAAAGCCAACCAGAGGGTTTTATATTTGACCTCGGAGCCATTGGAGTTTATTAAATGGGAGTGACATAGTCTTTGGGAAAATAGTTTTGGTACCCAAATAAAGGATGAACTGGAGTGGAAAAAGGTTTAAGGCAGTGAGACCAATAAGAATGTTACTCTAGTAGTTCAGGTATAAGGTGATTATATCCTATATGAGAGTGGTAACTTTACCAGAGAGAAAGAAGTGAAGATGGAATCAGTAGAATTGGCAACTGATTTGATGTGGAAGTTAAGAAACAGTTAGAATGTAAGTGACAATTAACCTTGTTTATAGACCTACATAACTAGGAAGATAGTGGGACCCACAACAATAATAGGGAAGCTAGGAATAGGGAATAATTTTGAGGGAAAGATGCTGAATTCAGTTTTGGACAAGGCAAATTAGCTCTGTACCCAACACTCCGTGTCCCCTTTTTCCTGGAAGGTTTTCTGCTCCTCGTTTCTTATGATAGAAAGTGAAGAAGAATTAAGGAGCCTTTTGATGTATGTGTCAGACCTGGCTGACATGGGGTTTGACTTGGTATGTAAAAGGAGAGTGTGGCTGGCTTGAAGCTTAATTAAAAAAATCTAAGATCTTGGCAACTGGTCCCATCACTTCCTGGCAAATAAAGGAAAAAGAAATGGTAGCAGTGGCAGATTTTATAACCTTGGGCTCAAAAATTACTGCAATCAGTGATGACAGCTATGAAATTAAAAATACTTGCTCCTTAGAAGGAAAGATATGGAAAACCTGAACAACATGATAAAAAGGAAAACCATCTTCTTACTGACAAAAGTTCATGTAGTTAAAGCTATGGTTTTCCTTATAACAACATTTGGCTATGAGAATTGGACTATAAGAAAAGCTAAATTGACATTTTCAAATTGTGATGCTGGAGAAGACTTGAGCATCTCTTGAACAACAAGGAGACCAAATCAGTCAATACTTAAAGAAATTAATTCAGACTATACATTAAAAGGTCAAATACTGAAGATGAAGCTTAAATACTTTGATCACATAGTGAGAAGATAAGACTCATTAGAAAAGATCCTGATGTTGGGAAAGATTGAAGGCAAAAGGAGAATGAAACATCAGAGAATGACATAGAAAGATAGTGTCATGCAATGAACATGAGCTTTGACAATCTTTTGTAGACAGTGAATAATAGAAGGACTGATGTGCTATATGTCCATAGAGTCATGAAAAGTTGGATGTCACTGAGTGAGTAAAAAACCACAACAGAGGACAATGGAAGCTACATGGAAAATGAGTGTGAATAGGCTAAAAAACATTATAAAAAGGAATTCCCAAGGAATAACTGAAAAAAAGAAAATGAGTTAACTACATGGACAGAACCAGAAGAAACCAAAAGAAACTTATGATTTATAAGGGTACCCTTTCAATGATAAGAGAAGGAAGAATATGTCCTATCTTTTTCTTGGACCTGATGTTGAGAACTTAGTAAAGGACAAATGCAAGAGTTATGAAGGATGGGAATCCATAAATAGATTGCAACCTTTATTATTAGAGGAAGGACCACATTAAATATGAATCCATTTGAGTACTCAAGTATATTCTGCACTTGTTTATGTATTTATCATTTCCCCTGATAGCATCAATCACTTGATCAACCAATAAGCATTTCTGAGGTCAGGGACTGTTTTCATTTTGGGAATATTATAAAGAGACTCTGGAGAAGAATATTTCATACCAATGCCAATATAACAAATATGCATTTCCAAAACCTAATTAAGTCTGATTGAATAACTTATAGCAACTAATAATCATGGGAGCAATCACACTGGTGAACTTGTTACCTATAGCATTATAAAAAAAAGCTCTTAAACCTTTTAGAGCTACCCCTAAACTATGAGGGTACAGTGAGAATCCTTGCTCCTAGAAATCCAATCTTAGTTTAAGTAGGAGTTAGGAGAGTATTTCAAGAGCACATGTTACATATACAAAATAAATACAAAGTCATTTGGGGGGGAGGAAGAAAAGGGAAATACACTGGCAGCTAGAGGGATCCACATTAGAAAAAGTTGAAAAATTTTTGAGCCAACAAAACCGATTAAAGTTAGAACAGGAATAGGTAACTGAGGCAGACCAAGATCTCATTTCTGAGACATAAAAGGATAGGTTTTAAATATATAAGAGTAAGAGCTATTCTCCAATTGATGAATGGACAAAAGATATGAACAGATGGTTTTAGTTCTCATATTATTCATTAATTTCATATTTATTTGAGTTCATCACCTTTCCATCAGGATGTGAGCACCATACTTCATCACTAGGCTCTGTGGAATTGTGACTGATCACTACATTGATCAGAATTTTTAAATGAGTTAATTGTCTTTACCATGTTGCTTATTACAAAAATTGTCTTACTGATTCTGCTTACTTCATTCTACAAAAGTTCAGAAAAATCTTCCCAGGTTCTTTCTGAAACCACCCTTTCCTTTCATCTTTCTTACATTAGAATTGTTTTCCATTATATACATATATTATAATTTGTGACCTATTCCCCAGTGGATAGGCATCCTCTTCGTTTTTAGTTCTTTGCAACCACAAAATTGTTTAGACACATAGGTCCTTCTCTTTCTTTGATTTATTTGAAGTATAAATTTGGTAGTCATGGAATTGTTAGGTTGGAGACTATGCATGTTAGTAACTTTGGGGGCATAGTTTTAAATTGTTTTCCAGACTTATTGAATCATTTCAAAACTCCACCAACCAAACATTAATGTTCCTGTCTCCCTGTAAACACTCCCACCCCCATAGCTATTGATCATTTAAATGTCTTCCTTAGAAGATACTCTAAGAGGAATGTACTGTTGGTGTAAATCAATGTTGGTGGGGATGCAAATTTATACAGTAACTCTTTAAAACAGTTTAGAACTACACTCCCAGAGTTACTAAACTGTGTATCCTTTGACTCAATAATTTCACTACAAGGCTTATGTCATAAAGAAAGCAAAGAAAGAGGAAAGGCATCAGAAACAGGAAGTGAAGCAATTTTTAAAAAGTCATGAATAATTAGACTAATTCTCTCATTAGAAACTATTTAGCCAGATCAATGGACAATGCATTTAGAAAGGGAACCAGATATTCTTTCTTCCCAAACCAACTTTCCTAACCTTTATAGAGTGTGTTTAAGGGGCTGCTCAATGGAATTCAAAGTCAGTTTGAAATAGAATCATCTCCTGGAACTGTAGCCCACAACATTCCACATACTTGGCTGCATCTTCCTTCTATCTGTGGAGGGGATGGTATCTCATAAAGGACTCTCTGTACCCTGGAGCGGGGTGGGACAGGACTTGGGAATGGAAGTGAAATCACTCTTTTCATGTGCTCAAACTCAGGGTTCCAAGTGTCCAAAGTTTAACCTCATCTATGCCCACCCCCAAGCCTTGAAATCAGAAAATGATCTGGGATATAGTCGAGACATAAGAGAACATGTTCATTCTCCTACTAGCAGCTAAACCCAGATGTTCCTCTGGAGAGGAAAATATGATTTCTGGGAAGCAAGAGCATATTAAGTTCTGCATTTAGTCAAGTCAGCAGAATTTGCTAATTTATTAACCAATAATATTCCATGTTTTAACAACAATAATAATAATAAACTGAAGAGGTAGCACAACCTATCAAGTAGAGAGCCAGCCTGGGTAGAAATGGACTGGATCCAAATCCTTTCACTAATATGTATTGGCTAAGTAAAGAAAATCATTTAAACCTTTGATTTCTCAGACAACTCTTTAAGACTATAACTTGCTCATATGCATTTGGTGGATGGACATTTCATAAAGAGAATTGCTCATATGGATGTAACAATAATTATTTCTGGACAAAAATAATGAATAATAGTAATAACATCAACAACTCAAATTTTTATGGCACTTTGCCAAAATTACGAAGCAGGTAGTATGGGTGATTCCCATTTCATAGATGAGTAAATTGAAGTTCATAGAGGTATAGTTACTGGCTCACAGAGACAAATTTGGATCTAGTTCATTTCTGAGGTAGTAAATTTCATGGCTATTTGAATCTAGGTCTTCTGACTCTGTGTCTAATGTTCATTCTACTAGTTTGTGTAATACTTTTTCTCAATCACTGTGTGGATTACCTTTTCCAGATAAAGAATTTAAGGCTAAGTGACTTGCCCAAGGTCAAACAACAAAGTCTGAGTTGGAATTTGAACACAGATATTCCTGACTTTAGGTCTAACACTCTATCCAGCTATTCTAGAAGAATGGAAATAAAATTCTTTTAGTTACATCAACCATATAAAATATATAATTCAAATAATATTATCCATTATTTGAAAGATGAGGAAATTTAGGTCTCATGACTTGCCCAACATTGCTTAGAATGATGCCTTTCTGATTACTAAACTAGTTAGTTGCATATATTTTTGTTGTTAACTAATTCAATTTAATGCATTATTGTTGTTGTTTGGTCGAAATCTATGATTTTATTATCATAAGGAACTTTCAGGCTAGAAACTCCAACAACTAATGCAGAAAAGTTATTGCTCACAACTAAAGCTTCCTAGGACACCTTGAGAATAAGTAATTAGCCCATGGTCACACAAGTATATGAACCAGGGTTAGGATTTAAACTCAGGTTATCCTCACTCAAAGGCTAGCCCACTTTCCTCTTCGATATTCTGCCTCTTATTTCATTATCTACATAGATTATTTTTACATATGTAATTTTTCCTCCAAAAAGATTATAAAGACCTTGAGGACAGGGATTATAGAATATTCTTTTTCATCTCTTACAGAAATACTCAATAAATAGTTATCAAATTTAGTGACCAGGTGCTGAGAAAAAGATACTCAACTGATTATCTCTCTCCTATCTTCAAAATAACCCTTGATGAACTATGCCCAAAGGGTGATAAAAGACTGTCTGCCCTTTGATCCAGCCATAGCACTGCTGGGTTTGTACCCCAAAGAGATAATAAGGAAAAAGACTTGTACAAGAATATTCATAGCTGTGCTCTTTGTGGTGGCAAAGAATTGGAAAAGGAGGGGATGCCTCCCCCAGATTGGGGAATGGCTGAACAAATTGTGGTATAAGTTGGTGATGGAATACTATTGTGCTAAAAGGAATAATAAACTGGAAGAATTCCATGTGAACTGGAACAACCTCCAGGAAGTAATGCAGAACAAAAGGAGCAGAACCAGGAGAACATTGTACACAGAGACTGATACACTGTGGTACAATCGAATGTAATGGACTTCTCCATTAGTGGCAATGCATTGATCTTGAACAACCTGGAGGGATCTATGAGAAAAAACACTATCCACATTCAGAGGAAAAACTGTGCGAGTGAAAACACCAAAGAAAAACAACTGCTCAATGACATGGGTCGAAGGGATATGATTCGGGATATAGACTCTAAATGAACATCCTAGTGCAAATACCAACAACATGAAAATGGATTCTGATCAAAGACACGTAATACCCAGTGGAATTGCACGTTGGCTGTGGGAGGGGAGGAGGGAGGGGAGGGAGAAGTAGAAAATGATTTTTGTAACCAAGGAATAATGTTTGAAATTGACCAAATTAAAAAAAAATAACCCTTGATATTAGAATCTAACCAGTACTAGAGGAAAAAAATCCATTAAAATATTTGTAAAAAAAAAAAAAGGAGCATCCCAAAAGCCCTATAAGCATGGGCTATTGTTCCAAGTTAAGGTTAAAAAAAAAAAAAAAACCTTACTTTTCATCTTAGAATGAATCCTGTGTATTAGTTCCAAGGGAGAAGAGTGGTAAGAGCTAGGCAATGCAGGTTAAATGACTTCCCAGGGTCACAGCTAGGGAGTGTCTGAAGTCAGGCCTGGTTTTCAATCTACTGAGTCATCCAGCTACTCCTAGGATGTTTTTTAATGACTGAAGTGGACATCTCTTTCTTTGCATTCATGAGAACACCACTATTTAATTAGAGAAGGCTTTTGTTGCCCTAGTTAGTTTTGTTCACATTAAAAGGATAAATGTAGATTCTTTAGCTTCTGATTCAGGCTTTAAAAAACTTCCCAATTTATGTACTGTTTTAATATTTCTTTGATATATACACACAAGAACTCAGTCCTTCTTTTTTGGTTCTTCATGATGTCATAGATAAAAGGAGACAATCCCAGGAGAAGTCTTTATTTGAAGTGGTTCAATTAAAGGATGAGTCGTGTTCCCAGTGCTATTTTCCAGGTTCTAAGATATTTTCCATTTTTTTCCCACACAAGGAAAATGGACTATGGGTCAGGTAATGTAAGCAACAGACACAGAGAGAGTTGCCAAAAATGTAACCACCCAATCGGCTCCAAAGGAAAATATTCATTACAGTGACACATGTTAATAGTATTGAATTCAAAACACTTGTTTGGACATCCAGATGCTGGAAAGTGCCATATCCTGATTAACTGAAATATTCCCTGTCCTTTCAGATCTTCCTTCCTGATTTTGATTGCAAGTCAAGTTTCGGGGAAATTCTTTCCCACTACTGTCCACTGACCACATCATGAAAATATTTAAAAATCTTTCCTTGTTTCCTATAAGAAGAAATGGAAAGCATGGCCACAAATATTTATGTTAATGGCACTGTTTATTATTAGAAGCTAAATTCAGTCTGTTGCAGGGTTATAGCCACATACCTTCCTATCTGGATTATCTCTCAGACATTCAGCACCAGTATAATGCACCTTCGCGCATGTGCACACACACACACACACACATACACACAGCTATAAAATAGAAACAAAAGGTGTAGTGTTCTAGATATAAAGAGTATAAGTCATTGACAAGTACTTAGAAGCCAAAGTGTGGAGACATCCCCCTCTCCACAAAACATAAAAAGCAACAGAAAGAGAAAATGAGTCAAGAAGGCATTGAACTGAACATCAAGGTCAGTCTTAGCTGCACAAACACATACACACACAAACACATGTGAAACAGAAAAATATTCAAGTTTTTAACTCTTTCTTAGAATACTCTGAGTCCAATGTCTAGGGTTTCATTTTTATAGAATTAGATCATAAATGGGACCATTCTGGCTGTTGGGTCATTTGTCACCAAATAAGCAAGAATGTGGTGTCCTAACATGGAAAGAATGTTGGTGCCTTAAACATTTATTTCTGGTTATGTTTTCCCACCCTTGGAATCAAAACTTCCACTGATAGAGGAGAATAGATCATGGACACATTCCCTACTCTCCCAGCAAAAGTATTGAAGCACAGCCTGAAGCATTTGTCTCTGTGATGCAATGGACTGTCCCTGGGTCAGTGATGCTCTTTGACCTTAGCTTTGTTTATTCTAGAGTTCTCCTTCTCTGCTTCTCACACCCATTCATCTCTTGGTCCAAGGCCAGGATTCTTCTATGATTCTCCCTTTGTCTTAATTGTGTTTCCAGCAAAAGATCTTCTTTTCTGTTTCTTTCTTAATCACCCAACCATGGAAGTGTCCACAGGAGAGAGATGGCAGAATAAAGCTTCCAGTCAATCCCCAACATCTTTCCAAATGTCCAGGTGTTAGAGATCAAGCATCCAGATGTTTGACTGAATGTATTTGGCCTGTTCCACCAAATACATGAATTGGCTTCACTGCCATGATAGCTGAGGCATAATAACTGATACATCAGATCAAAGGCAATAGTAGTTTCTTGTCCAATAGTCAAATGCCTCCTTACTGTATTAATCTCCATGTAAACTGTATTTTGTCAAGGATTTAATTTTATCAAACATTATAAAGATGATGGAACAGATCAAAAACTTCACAAGGGCAGGGAAACAGCACAAAATAATAAATATTTAGCAAGCATCTATGTAAGGAATGCTGTGCTTGGACCTGCGAGGGAAGACAAAATGGAGACCCAATTCAGTCCCTATGCTCTAGGAATTCATAGTCCTACTCAATAAGACAATAAGAAACTAAGTCTCTTGCTATTCTTTGCTACTCTAACACTGGACTGAAGTCAAAGAATCTGGGTTGGAATCTTGATTCTGCTATTTGATAGCTGAGAAGCCTTGAGCAAATTACTTACCTTCTGTCAACTTGATTTTTCTCAAGGATAAAATGATGGAATTGGACTGTGTGGTCCCTTCTAGCTGTGTAATTTGTATGTGTGAAATGGGGATAAAACATTTACACAGACTACTGTGAGACAAGCACTATGAAAATGATAAAGTCCAATGTAAATGTAAGTTAATATTATTTTATATTCTCTATATAACATTCATTGAAGAATTCTTTGCCCTGAGATCATTCAATAAAAATCCACTATAGTCAGTTAGATGTCAGGTTTTCCTGGTTCATAAACATTTGCCCCAAATCTCAGAGACAGAGAAAAAAAGCTCAAAGAAAGTATCAAGGCACTAAATATCCTTTTGTCTTTCAAAACTTCTTCAAAGCATTGACTTGATGAAGAAAATCCATTTGGAACTGGACCAAATTATAGTATGTTAATTTCTGCTCAAATTCTAGCACTTAATACAGCTTTGCTTCAAAGCCATTTGTACAAATGAAACTTCTTTTATATGAAATCTGTGTTTAAGGGGGCTCTGCAAATCACAGCATGACATAGAGGTTAGAAAGTTGGATTGAAGAAGGCTTGGGTGTAAATCCCACCACAGACATTTACTAGCCACATCACTATGGGTAAATCCATTCACTTTTCTAAGTCTCAAGTTTCATCATTTGTATAATGGGAACAATAATAGTGCTTACCTCATAGGGTTGCTATGGTTTGTAAATAGAATCCAAAATTTAAAGCTAGGGGCAGCTAAGCAACACAGTGGATAAAATTTCAAGCCTAGAGTCAGGAAGACTCATCTTCCTAAATTCAAATATGGAGCCTCTGACATTTACTAGATGTGTGACCCTGGGCAAGTCTACTTAAATCTATTTGCCTCGGTTTCTTCATCTGTAAAATGAGCTGGAGAAGGAAATGGCAAACCACTCTAATATCTTTGCCAAGAAAATTCTAAATGGAGTCATGAAGAGTCAGACATGACTAACAACTGAAAAAAAAAAAGATTTAAAATGAGAAGGGACCTCAGCAGTCAGCTCATTTTGCAGATAAGAAAATGAAACTTAGCAAGGTTAAATGATTTCCTTAACATTACACAAGTATTTAAGTGGCAAGGGGTAGAATATGAACCTAGCTACTAAGACTCCAAATTAACACATTTATCACATCATCACATTATGTCCCATATGGCTATTATTGTCTTAAATATAGTAGGAGACCTTGCTCTTTGAAGGAAAACTATGGTGAATTTTATTTTGCAAAATACTTATACTTTTAGGTGCATAATCACCCCATACTTTATATTTTACATAAATTAACAAATTGTCATTGTTGTATAATTTGTTTTAATTATTTTAATTTATCAAATTAATTTTTAAAATTTAGTATAATATTAATGGCTTTATATTAATAAAATAAAATTGAATTTAATTGTTTAAATTTAAATTTTATTTAATTAATTTAAAATTTTTAAAGTAAATTATGCCCATATAAGTGAAGGACAAAGTCTGGACTGGAATTGATATGAAGATTTACTTACAACCATATATAAAAACACACTCTAATAAGGTAAAACACACTCTAATAAGGTAATTTAATCTCTTTCAATGTTCTACAAACAAGAAAATTCAATAAGAACAGAAGACAGTTTTTTCCTCTCAAGATAACTTCCCATACCCAACCAACATCATCAATAATACTGACAGCTTGCTGAAGCACTCTAGGCTCCTTCCAGATGAACTGGATGTTAAGCTTGCCATAAAAATGTGATGATGTGAGTATGTCTCACTCTCAGTCATGGAAGCTTAGTGGCTTACACCTTAGCACCAACATTAGCATAGAGGCATATCAACTTAGCAGTTCTGGATACTGTGAGTATAAACCTTCCAACGTAATCTGTAGGATAGTGTTGCATTTTAGCCGCAACTAATGTTCAGAGCATAAGTCATCACTTATAGTTGACAGGTCTTCTTACAGGGACTCAAGCTGTTTCACACAGACCAGGACTTCTTCCTTACTGAGTTGCAGTCCTACAAAGGATCTGATGATATCATCTCTATTTTTTTAATAACACTGAGAGAACCTTAGTGAGCTTTTAACTCTCCCAGGTTCTGGACATTTTCAAAATGTTATAATGTATTGCAGAATTCTCCATTCCTTCCTTCCCTAACCACCTCTTACTGTTTACATCACCACAACTTGAACTTGAACTAGAAAGTGTATTGAAGAAAGAATATTTTCATTTTTAGATTAAAAAATGGAGGAATGAAGTGTTAATTAGAAGAATTGGCTTTTAAAAGAACAGCTCATTTTGATTCAAAGAAACTAGTTTCATATTCCATTTATTTCACTGAATCCCTATATGACAATTAATAATGCATTTGCTTTCTCTGAGCTTCAGTTTTCTCCTCTTAAAACCAAAAAGTTGGACTAGAGGATATCTGAGCTCCGTTGCAGCTATGGAATCTGTTTTTCTCTGGTAAGAAACACTTCAGATATATGAAAATCTATCCTGGGTTATAATCATTAAAAAGACCTCAAGGAAGGAGACACTTTATTCCCTCTTTGCATATAGATCACAACATAGCCAGGCCTCCTAATCTATGATAAGAAGCAGTGTGATACAAAAGAATGTATAATTGTCATAAGGATTGCAACACCCTCCTCAGAGGGGATGGTATAACTGTCATAAGGATCATATAATTGCCATAAAACTGAAAAAAAAACTTTTTAGAAAGAAACATTTCAGGAAAGAGAGCTCAATAACACTTTGAATTTAGAAGATGAATTGATTGAAGAAGGTGGCATGAAGATGCCTGAAGAAACCTCCACAGCATCAGGAGATCCAGTATAAACTTTGGAGTATAACTGATTGAACTTTGGGGGGTTGAATGCATATATTTTGAATGTAAACTGGTATGCCACAGGGGATTGCCTACTAATTAGCTTATTGTCAATGTACCTAGCAAACATTGGTTTGCTCTCTCTATATATCTTTTTTATTTCCCTCCTATCTCTAACTATAGTAGTTTAAAATGATCCATTGGGCAGACTAGTCTCCCAAAGAGTCACAGGGGAGATTGTGAAAGAGAATTCTTTATTGTCTAGCCTGAGTTAACTCTAATTTAAGTACCTCACTAGATTGTGAAGACAGGATTAACTCTCCTTTGTCTATCTTTTGAATTGAATCAACAAAAGATTGAACACCTTACTTAGTGCTGGGTGAGAAGCCAGCAAGATACTTGGAGACATCCACCCTTTTTTTTCAACTCAAACAGTCAGAAACTTATTATTTCTTTTTTTACTTCACACAAAAGTTCACACCCTCAGAAACTGTTCAATCATAAAACTGTGAACCTTTTTGATGAGAAATTGACCTTCCGAAGGTGAGAAGTCAATCCCACAGACAATGCCCGCTGGGCAGTTCTAGACAATTTGGAAACTGTGATTGGCCCCTGTGAAGAGGGGGAGGAGACAAGAAGTCACCATAAAAGCAAGCCCAAACTCTCTCAGAGCAGATGGTCTTTGAGAAGATAATCTGAAGAGATTGTCTTCTGGAGATAGTCTTCTAACATAGGAGAGTCTTTGAGGGAGCTTTACTGGTAACTGTGGTTTGGATCATGGGCTTGGAGCTTAGCTTCAACTTAGACTCTGACTTCTGGACTACTTTGTTGGGTGAGTGAAAGGCTGACTACTTTCCTAGTTTCCTAAGAGACTAGCTTCCATCTTGGAGAAGGCCACGTGGTTACTTACCACCAGCCTTCCTAGTTGAAATAGGATAGATAACTTCTCTATTCCCCTCACATTTCTCTTCTTTATTCTTTCCTCTCTATAAATACTTGCAAATAAATTTCTGACTCAAGATATAATAAATATTGAGGACCACATAATTTCATAAAATTATTGTCCAACCATTAATTTTCACCTTTACAGGAAAGAGTATTGGATGTGGAATCAGAGAAACATTCAGTTCATCAGGAAGGAGCCTAGAATGCTATAGACATCTGTCAGGGTTATTGATGGCTTTGAATTCCAGCTCTATCATTTTTTACCTTTGTGATTTTGGAAGAAACTATAATTGTTGGGAATATAAATGTACCTTTTGCAGACCTAGAAAATTCTAATCAAAAGATAAATAAAAAAGAAGATAAGGACCTAAATAGATTTTTTAAACTTAGATATGGTCAATCTCTGGCAATTATTGAAAGGGAATAGAAAAAATAAATTATGCATATTTCTCAGTTCTATGTGGCACTTCTATAAAAAATTGACAATATACTATAGTATGAAACCTCACAAACAAGTACAGAAAAACACTGAACATAGCCTATAGCAACTAAAATTTTAAAAAATGGATTCAATAAAGGATCCCTAAATTAAAAATTAAAAACTTATTGGAGAATAAATAACTTAATTCTAAAGACTATTTGGGTCAAAGTAAAAATCAAAGAAACAACAGAAAATTTCATCAAAATAACTAGGCACAATGAGACAATACTTCAAAAACTTTCAGATATAGCCAAAGAGGTCTTGAGAAAAAAAAAATTTAATCAAAAACATTCTCATCCAGGGGGAAGCTGGGTAGCTCAGTGGATTGAGAGCCAGGCCTAGAGACGGGAGGTCCTAGGTTCAAATCTGACCTCAAACACTTCCCAGCTGTGTGACCCTGGGCAAGTCACTTAACCCCCATTGTCTAACCCTTACCATTCTTCTGTCTTGGAACCAATATACAGTATTGATTCTAAAATGGAAGGTAAGGGTTTAAAAAGATAAACAACATCATTCTCATCTACCAAAAAATAGGAAAAAATGTGAAAAAAAAGGTCAATAATTCAGGAATGTAACAACAACAAAAAACCAGAAACTGAACAATTAAAAAAATAATAATACCAAAATAGATACTCTAAAAAATCAGAGATTTACCAGATTAGAAGCAAAAAAATTAATTAGTAAAACTAGAAACTTTTTTTAAAAAGAAAAGCAATCAGATACTTAGACCATTCTCTAGTCTGATAATTTTTTAAAAGAAAGCCATGTGGGTAGACTACGCAATTTTCTTTAAAAGAGAAGAAAATTACTGGAAACTATTTTTATATTTATATTCCAATAGGGCTTATAAGTATCAGGATATATTAATTCAAGCCACTCATCTGCCTTTCTATATATTATCAACAAATCCTAGAAGTAAATACTAAGGATAAATTCCATTCTAAATCTCTATAGAATAAACAAAATGTTTGTGAATCCATCTACCAAGACATTCATGTGAGCCATATGAATATATCTACAAAACACTTAATAGAAATACAGACTAGAGGACAGCTGGGTATCTCAGTGGATTGAGAGTCAGTCCTAGAGACTTGAGGTCCTAGGTTCAAATCTGGCTTCAGACACTTCTGAGCTGTGTGACCCTGGGCAAGTCACTTAACTCCCATTGCCTAGCCCTTACTGTTCTTCTACCTTAGAATCAATTAGGCCTCAGATGTCTCAATTTTTTAATGGAAGTAATAGTAAAGCCTACCTCCCAGGTTTGAGATGATCAAAGATAATATTTGTAAAGTGCTTAGCAAAGTGCCTGGAATGTAGTAGGCACTGTTTAAATGCTTATTTCTCCTCCTCTCCCCTATTTTCAAGCCTATCTGGAGTAGAGGAGAGATAAAGGAATAGGAAGAGATTGGTCTGGGATAGGGTGAGTATACTTTACTGTAAATATGTGTTTAGATTTTATTTTGTAAGCAATGGGGAACAAATGAATAACAGGGCAAAGAATTGTTTTAGAAATATTAATCTGGGGGCAGCTGGGTAGCTCAGTGGATTGAAATCCAGGCCTAGAGATGGGAGGTCCTAGGTTCAAATCTGGTCTTGGACACTTCCTAGCTGTATGACCCTGGGCAAGTCACCTAACCCCCATTGCCTAGCCCTTATTGCTCTTCTACCTAAGATTCTAAGGTAGAAGGTAAGGGATTAAAAAGAAGAAATACAGACAAATGTAAATAGATGTTAATTGTTCATGGTTATATTCTACTAATATAATAAAAATAACAAAGTGGCCTAATTTAATATACTTAATCAGCATCATATCATTCAAACTACCAAAGGATCAATTTATAGAAATAAAAAAGTAAAATTACAATGCAACTGAAGGAACAAAAGATCAAAATTCTCAAGAAAAATAGTGAAAATAGTTGGAAGAGTCAAGAAGGACTATATCTCAAACTATATTACAAATTAATAATCATCCAAACTATTTGGAACAGGCTTAAAATGGAAAATTTCATTATTGGAACAGTTTAGGTATATGATATACAGAAGCAAACAGACACATTAACATAGTTTTTGACTGCCAGGAAACTGCTAGGAAAAATGGAAAGCAGTGTGGCAAAAATTAGGTTTAGGACAGCTCTCACATCACATACCACAATAAACTCAAAATAGACAAAAGAACTAGCTATGAAAACTTATATCTTTAAAAGGTTAGAAAAGTAAGAAGGAAAATACCTTTCATAACTATGGTTAGGAAAAAAACCCATGACCAGATGAGGGATAAAACCATAAAAAATAAAACAGATCATTTTAATTTCAAAAAACTAAATTTTATTTTCACACAAACAAAATTAATGGAGTTAAAATTAGAATATAAAGTTTATTTCAGAGAAATTCATTGCAGCACATTTCTCTGATTAAGGTTTAATATCAAATATATGTAAACAATTAATTAATATATCTAATAATGACAACCATTTAACAAGTCAAAAGATAGGAATAAGCAGTTCTCAAAGAATGAAATCGAAGCAATCAAAAGTCATTGAAAAATGGTGAAAAATCATTCATTACAAAGAAATGAATTAAAATAGCTGCGAGTTCCTCTTTCATACCAAGATTGGAAAAGGTGACCAAAAAATTAGGAAAAATACAATAATTATAAGGGTTATGAGAAAACAGTCATACTGACAATGAAGCTATATTCATATATTGTCTAGCTATTCTAGTAAATAACTATCACTATTCCCAAAATAGCACTAATGTATACATAGAAGACCTGTATCCCAATGAAATCAAAGAAATAAGAAAAAAGGCCTATGTGTACAAAAACATTTACATCAAACCTTTCTGTGATAATAAAAAACTGCAAATTTAAAGGAATGTTCATCAGTGGAAAAATTAATGAACAAAGCAGAGTACATGAATGAAATGCAATATAATTATGCAGTAAGAAATGTCAATGGGAGCTGGTGAGAAATACCTGTTAAGTTGATGAGCTACTGCATAGTGAAACGGGAAGAATAAGGACAATTTAGCAAATAGACTCCCAAGTGTTTTATATTATCTAGTTATTTTAAATGGAATGTCTCTCTCTCTCTCTCTCTCTCTTGCTGCTAAACTTTGTTGTTAATATATAGAAAAGCTGATGATTTGTGTGGATTTATTTTGTATCCTGAAACTTTAGTAAAATTATTAATTATTTCAAATAGTTTTCTGAGTCAATTCTATAGGATTTTGTGGTGGCAAAAAATTGGAAAATGAGGGATGTCCATTGATTGGGGAATGGCTGAACAAATTGTGGTATCTGATAGTGATGGAATATTATTGTGCTGAAAGGAATAATAAACTGCAGGATTTCTATGTAAACTGGAAAGATCTCCAAGAATTTATGTAGAGTGAAAGGGGCAGAACCAGGAAAACATTGTACACAGAGACTGATATATTATGGCACAATCAAACGTAATATACTTTTCAATTAGTAACAATGCAATGACACAGGACAATTCAGAGTAGCTCATGAGAAAGAACGCTATCCACATCTAGAGAAAGAACTGTGGAAGTAGAAAAACAGAAGAAAAACATGATCAATCAAATGGTTCAATGGGAATATGACTGGGGTTTTGGTATTACAAGAGCACTCTACTGCAAATATGAATAACATGGAAATAGGTTTTGAACAATGATACATGTAACCCACTGGAATTACTTGTGACCTTCGGGAGGGGGGATGAAAGAGGGATAGGAAAGATCATGAATCATGTAACTATGGAAAAATATTCTAAATATATAAATAATGAAATTTAATTAAATATTTTTTAAAAAATTGAGGTCATGCAATTTGGTGCATATATGTTAAATATTGATGTTACTTCATTGAATAAAGTACATTTTAGCAAGATGTAGTTTCCTTCCTTATCTCTTTTAATCATCTATATTTGCTTTAGCAGAGTTCTTCTGTAGTCCATTTATCTTCACTCTGTATGTCCCTCCCTGTCTCAAATGTGTTTCTTGTAAACAACATATATTAGAATTCTGGTTTTTAATCCACTCAGCTATCCTCTTCAGTTTTATGGTAGAGTTCATCCCATTCACATTCACAGCTATCATTACCAATTGTGTATTCCCCTCCATCTTATTTTCTCCTTTTTATCCTGCTCTTTCTCCTTTCACTGTGTCCCTCCTCACAGGTGCTTTGCTTTTAATCATCAACTCCTACTGTCTGCATGTTTTTCTATTACATTCCCAACCCCTTGTCTTATTCTCTTCCTACCTCTTTAAAGGGTAAGATGGATTCTGTACTCAAATGAGTATTGTCGTTATTCCTTCTCTGAGCCAATTATAATGAGTAAGATCTAAGCATTGCCATCACCACCCTCATCCTCTCCTCCACTGTACTAGTTTTTCATGCTTCTTTAGGTGAGATAATTAACCCCATTCCACCTCTCCATTCCCTTTTGTCTCCATGTAATCCTCTTTTTGACTCCATGATTTTTTTTACATATATCATTCCTAATCAGCTTACTCCCATACCCTCTGTTTATATATGTTCTCCTTCTAACTGCTCTAATATTGATTTAAAAATTCAAGAATTATAAATATCATCTTTATATATAGGAATAAATACATTTTGATTTTATTGAATTCCTTAAATATGCTCTTTCTTCTTTACTATTTAGGCTTTGCTTGGGTCTTGTGTTTAGATTTCAGATTTTCCATTTAGATCTAGTCTTTTTATCAGGAATGCCTAGAAATCTTCTATTGTATTAAATGACCATTTTTTCCACTGAAAGAATCTGCACAGTTTTGCTGAATAGGTGATTCTGGGTTGTAAAGATAGATCTTTTGTCTTCCAGAATACCATATTCCAAGCCTTTTTTGATCCTTTTATGTAGAGGTTATTTGGTCCTGTATAAACCTAACTGTAGCTCCATGGTATTTGAATTGTTTCTTTCTGGCTGTTTGCATTATTTTCTCCTTGATTTGGGGGTTCTTGAATTTAGCTATAATATTCCTGTGAGTTTTCATTTGAGGAGTTTTTTCCTGGAGGTGATCTGCAGATTCTTTCAATTTCTATTTTACCCTCTCATTTAGGAATATCAGAGCAGTTTGATAAATTCTTGTATTATGATATCCAGGCATATTTTTTGATCATGGCTTTCAGGTAATCCAATAATTTTTAAATTGTCCCTCCTGGATCTATTTTCTAGGTCAGTTACTTTTTCAATGAAATATTTTATGTTTTCTTCTGTTTTTCTATTCTTTTGATTTTGTTTTATTGTTTCTTGATGTTTTGTGAAATCTTTAGCTTCTAGTTATCCAATTATAATTTTTAAGGAATGATTTTCTTCCATGAGCTTTTGAACCTTATTTTTAATTTGACCAATTCTGCTGTTATTTTCTTCTTGTATTGCTTTCATTTCTTTTCCCAATTTTTCTTCTGCCCATCTTAATTGATTTGTAAAATCATTTTTGAGCTCTTCCAAAATCTGAGACCAATTCATATTTTTCTTTGAAGGTTTGTCCTCCTCTGTGTCTATGCCTTGCTCTTCTTTGTCTCCATAAAATTTTTTTTGGTTTGGTGTTTTTCTTGATGTATGCTGATTTTCTCAGCCTTCTTCTTGAATTTCATTTTTATCTTAAAGGTTGACTCTATTCTATGGATAGAGAACAAACCTTCCTAAATTTCAATTTTTCCATGATGCTATCCTTACCTTTATTTCTGGGTTTCTGAAGTTTCAGTTTTTCTAAGGTGGTATGATGGCCTGTGGGCTGGGAGCTCTGAAAGCCACCTTTCATTGCTGATTCAATCACTACCTGAAACTGATGATGGCTTACAAAGCTCAGAGTGCTTTGAGTTACATTGTGCTGGGGCTTAATGTGTAGCCTCAGGCTTGGACAGGGGCTTTTGGTCTAACTCCCCACTTGATCAGGCCAGGTGCATACAAGCCCGAGGGCTTGTAACTTTGTCTTGAGCTTTGATAAGGGCTAGTTCTAGGCCTTTCCCTGAGCTTACATAGAGCAGGTGTCCTGTGCAAACTACCTCTAGCTAGGGTTCAAGTCTTCACTAGAAGCTTAGGCTGGGGCATCTGGCCTTTTTCTTGGCTTAAATAGATCAGGCATGAAGCATAGGCTGCGTTTTACATGGATTCTGGACCTTACTGCAAGCTTGGGTTTGGGCTTGGAACTTTAAGGGATGTGTGTTGGGTTATGTGCTGTTGGCTTTGCCAAGGCCTCAGGGTCTGGACATTGGCTTGGGCCCAGGTGCAGAACCTGAAACAATAGATTTGGGGAGATGGAGCTTGCTATTTTACTTCTTCAAATTAACCATGGTGTAGCCTCCTGCAGGCTTTAATCCCCTCTGACCACAGTGAACCAGACTCTCTCTGTCTACCTTTCAAGTTATTCTTTGCATGAAAGTTGCTTTACTCCATCTCCTTGTTGGTCCCTTCACTCCAGTATTTGTTTTGAGGAATTACTTTAATGTTGTTTGGAGAGGATCTTCATAGTAGTTCCAGTTTTCCCTGTTTCTACTCCATCATCTTAGCTCTGTTCCTGAAGACATAATGCTCATCTATTTTAACCAGGATTTGAAGTGGGTTGCTTGAAGAAAGGATGAGAATACTAGATATTCAGTCAAAAGAGAACTGCAACTTACTAGCTGTGGGATTTGGACAAGTTATTTTATTTTCCTAATCTATAAAATGGGGATAAATTACTTGTTCTGCCTACCTTGAAAGGTAGTTTCCATGAAAATGCTTTTAAGGTTTACAAATCTTAAAATATTAAAGAAATTAAAATTTTTGTTATTTTTTAAAACTGGAATGACAGCAGTAATTGTCCTCTCTACCTCCACCCCAACTAAATCAAAGTGAACTGAACAACTTTGGGAGACAGAGAAAGAAAGGATTAAGGAAGAAAAAAAACATTTATTAAGCATCTACTGCATACTAGGCTATACTAAGTGCTTTACAAATATTTTCTCACTTGATCTTAACCATCCTGTAAGGTTGGTGCTACTATTTAACAGTTAAGGGAACTGAAGACTTTAAGTGATTTGCTCAGAGTCCTATAGGATTAAGAAGAAGGGAGAAAAGATGAAAAGCAAGAAAAGAAAGGAAGAAAAGGAAGGCAGAACTACAGAGAGAGAGGCACAGAGAGAGACAGAGACTGAGAGAGAGAGAAGATGGGGATAGAGACAAAAAGGAAAGACAAAAGGGGAGAGAGTGGGAGAGGGAGGAGAGAGAGGAGTGGGAGGGGAAAAAGAGGAAGAGTGGGAATAGACAAAAAGAGAAAAAAGGAGAAAGAGAGGAGAGAGGGAAGGATAGAGGGAAGAGAAGGAAAGCATGAGGACAGAGAGGGAGGGGGGAGATAGAAAAAAAGAGAAAGAGGGAAAAGACAGGAGAGAGAAACAAAGGACAGAAAGAGAAAAAGGAAGAGAGGGGAGAGATGATAAAGAGGGGTTGATAAAGAGGGAAGGGAAGGGAAGGAAAAGGGTAAGGAGACAGGAGAGGGTAAAGGACAGAGAGAAAAAGAAAGGGAGAAGACAGGAGAGAAAGAAATAGAGGCAAAGAGAGAAGAAGGGGAGGAAGAGAGGGGAAAGGGCAAAGAGAAGGAGAAAGAAGGAGATCAGGAGTAGAGAGAGGGAGAGAAGTTACAAAGGAGAAAGAATGAGAAAAGGAAGAGAGAAAAGATAGATCTCAGGTTGTAGCAACACACAAGTACAACTGACTCAGATACCAAAAGATTCCTGGTTACTAACCAATTGACCAGATTTTCCACTTTATAACTAGTTATTAATAGGACTCATCAGACATGTAGGAGATAGATCAACTGTAAATTGAAATACTCTAAAAGTAAAACAGAAAATTGTTTCCATTTTGAAGTTTCAGATTAGAATTTTGTATCTTAGGCTCGCCTTTCCACTGTTCAAAAGGTTTTGCTGAGTCCCAGTTGCAAAACCCTCCAAGGTCCTCAGCCTTGTTATTTTGCCCTTAGCAACACATGTCCCTCAGTTTATTCAAGGGTGGGAAGGGAAAGGAAAAGGAAAGCAAGCACCTACTGTGAAATATTATAATATAGGTTCTCCACTTTGGCAGCCAACACAGGCCTGCCCCTGTTCTGCAGAGCATTTTCCCTGAGATGCTAAAGGCAAAAGCAGCAGGAGCCAAGCAGGTGCTGGTGTTTCCCTACTCACCATTCAGAGGAAGAGTTCTTTCCTTTGTTCTAGGAAGTTGGCTGGCCCCTAATAAGACTACAAAGGCTGCTACTAGGCATGCTCCCACAGTTCATGTCCTCTTAGTCCAGGCCCCAGGGATCTGCCTGAGAAAAAGAGTTCAGAAAAGAAGCAGCCTCATAGCCTAGAGAATCTGGTGGTGAAGAACAGGATCAAATGACATCTTGCCTCTCTTTTTTAATGCCATGCCCCTAAATGGATGGTTTCATATGTGAATGGACCATAGTGTACAAGGATTTGTTTTTCATACTAAAATGAGAAACCAAGATGCCTGGAAGGAGCACAATTCAATGGAGTTGTTTTCCAGTGAAGGGGAAAAACATCATTCAAGAGACACACAATAGAGGAGTTTCAACACAAGTATACTTTCATCCCCAGGAAAAAAAAAAGTTCAATTTTTACCAAAACAGATCACATCAACTCAGATACTTACTAACTTGCATGACCTTGGGCAAGTTATTCAACCTCCTTGGGCTTGAGTTTCCTCAACTGCAAAAAAAGAGGTTGGGTTTATTGTTATTGTCTCTGAGGTGCTTCTAATTCTAGATTCATGATGCTAAGCTTTGCTTCATCAGCAGCATAGGGTTTTACCAGTCAGTTTACATAGAAAGCCAGACGTTGTGTTCTTCCCTGTTGGTGGCATGCAATCTGGGGTCATGGATAAGCAGTGCTTAAACAATTGGCCAGTTAACTATGGAGAAGAGCAAACTGATTAAACTTTAAGAAAGATAAATCTTTGTCTTAATTTTTTTACTTTAAGCAATTATTTGGCAAATACTGATTGAGTGAGACAAGACTAAGCTAGTAGAGTGAGTTATATAAATAAAAAACAAATAGATTTTTGAGCAAATATATTGATTTTTTTAATCAGACCAAAGATTTCATTTGTATAAAGAATCCCTGTAAAGGATTTCCTTTACCAACAAAGCACTGAGAAGTTAAACAACCTACCTATATCACACATCCAGTAAATGTGAGAGGAAGAACTTGAATCCATGCCCTTTACACTCATAAATCTGCTCTCTCTCTCCTCTGATACATTATCTTTTATATAGACTAGGGGAAAGTTCTAATTAAATAACATATATAAATGTATATTTAACATATCAATAAATATAAAACATAATTATAGGGTAATTAATTGGAGTATAGAAGACACTTGAGTTTGAACTTTTGAGTAAGGGTAAGGAAAGAGAGGACTGTAAACCCATTAAAGAAGTTCTAGCAATATCTTAACTTTCAGACTATTTATTACATCTCATAGGCAGTGAAATAGTTGTAGCAAAATAGCAACTCCCTGCTGGTAGCAATTAGTGTGATCCCTACATTTAATATTGCCTTGACCATTCATTATATTTGTGCAAATTGGAGCAGCATTGGAAGGAATATACATCAATTGGCAATCAGCTTGGTACCCTCCACCCAACACTTCTGCACCCTCCCACAGAAAAGAAAAAATATTGATGATAAATAAATCTATAAGAAAAAAAATCAGGTTCACTAAGAAGGAAGTTTTTCACTTCATCAGACCAACTCCAGTGATGGGTCTGATGAATTATCCATTCAAAATTTGTTCTTATATTACCCAGTATATACATCCAAAATTAACTTCTTCATCATCAACAACTTTTTGTTAAGTGATCCCTGTATACAGAGCACTGTTCTATATTCTGGAAAAAAGATAGAGTTCAATAAACTTTTTGACTGAATTTTATTGAAAATTGAATGAAAAATAAAAATGATTTGTCAATATCTTTTGTCTAAAAATTTAGAAGGAACTGAGTCCCAAATGTTCAAGATTCACATTTTTAAGTATGCTTAGTCATATATTTGAAAATCTCATACCACACACTGTTTTCATGATTTTTAGAAAATTAATATAATTTTAATATGTTGCTATACCTGTTCAAATTCCCAATTCCAAACATTTCTGTGAATGATTTGTGAAGTTTATAAGGAGGAGATGATTATAAAATCATTTAACTCAAATGATAATGGGATAACCAAATTATTAAACATAACTTGTAGTCTTCAGGTTATTAGCATTATAATTCTACTGGCATTTCTCCTTAAGTTCCAGTATATATATGTATATATAGGGAAATCTTTCAGAGGCTATCTCTATGAACAAGAGAACAGGGACTTAGCTTCATAAATCACATTTACTTGATCTCCTTTGACCCTTCAATTTAAGTACCTAGCCTTCAAGCTTATGACTACATTCCTTATAATGAGGACGCCTATGAGCCAGGACCCAAATTGGATATTACTGGACTTAACTTTAAGTAACAGCTCAATATATCATTAGTATTATGTTATGAATATTAAAGTACACAAAGAAAGGCAACCAAGGTGATTCAGAGGATGACTGAACAGCATGGATACAAACCTGAATTTCCAACTAAAAATGGAATGCTTTCCTCTGGGTTCCACTCAGAACCCTGGGCTTTTTAAAAATAGGAATAAAGAAACAACCCTATCATTTTTGGAACCTTCATGCTTCTCAGAGCAGAGAAACCTCTCTCATTTTGTCCCAGTGTGTTTATGTTTTTGCTCAACCATCTGTGGGTAATGCATGAACAAAACAAATAAGCTTTCTGCCCATATAAGGAATGGCCAGGAGTCCTGATCAGATAGCTTAAGCCCAACCCCAATGAGAATTTCTTCAGGATTTATGACATTAAATACTGTTGGAGGAGCAGTCACCACGCACTGCATTCCTGAGGAGTATGAATGCCTTTGGAAGAAAGGTATCTTGTTTGGAGGAAATTCCAGAATGATTTTCAAATTCCCAGGTCTGGGGACCAAATCAAAGAGCAAATGGCCAGTATTCTTTAAATCCAGGTCAACAGGGAATAAAGAAAAATATCAGCATGCCCTAGAAAATATTTCACCAAGAAGAGCTCCCTTAGATTTTTTATATACTCTACCATATGGCAAGTTTAGAATAACTCACATAAATATGACACATTCCTTAGGACAATCCTTTTAGGTTAGTTTGAAATTATTTTCAGCATCCACATTTAATAGATGTGGAAACTGAGTCTCCAAGGCATAAAGGGACTTGCCAATTCGGGTTAGAGACCCTGGGATATGGACCCTAGTCATCTGCTTCCCAATCTTGGGTTCTTTCTAGTTCAATTTAAGGTCTTTCTATGGCACAGTTTGGGGGGGGGGGGACTGAATATGATCCAGAGAAGGGACTTGAATTACCCCACAACCCATTTATTCAAAAATGTAATCCTAGACAGTAGCAAATGTTTCATTTAGAAAAAATAGAATATTTGAACTAGAAGGATACCTTAATTTTTCAAAGAAAATAATCAGGTCCGGAGAATTCAATTTAATGCAGCAAGTATTTATTAAGTAACTATAGTCTGGAGAAACAAAAATAAAAATAAAAGCAGGTCCTAAAATCAAGTGTCCAGGTCCTAAATTCAATCCATTATCCTAGTTGGGGGAATAAACTAGTAAATAGGAAAGAGAAGTTATCTAATACCACATGATGAATCTTGATGAAAAATATCATTATGTGATCTCAGATATTTCCTAAATAGATTTTTAGACTATACATATTTGATATGATTTTCACTAATTGTGTGATAAACCAAGTCTGGTTCTCTCAGTCAGGTTCAATGGCCAAATTTTTGATGTATGTGTTGCACTAGGTAGTCACTGAAGTCCCTTCCAAATCTCTAATTCTGTATTTTTGTGAACCATCTATTGTAGCTATTGATGTTTTAATTGTCAAAGCTTTATTATGTAATTTAACTAATTTATTAATTAATTACAGACCAATGGGGCAAGTGTTTTTAGTTATTCCCAGAAATAAAAATATATTTGCATTTAGCCATATTATCGTCCTTCTTCCACTACCTTTCACTGGTACTACATACTCAGTAAATGGTTTGTAGGCAAATTGTTAAAAAAGAATTTTTCACATTGAAGGGATTGTGGAAAGACAGACGTATTGATATACTGGTGGTCGAAGTGTGACTTGACCCAACTATCCAGAAATAAATTTGAAACTATGCTTAGTAGCTAAAACATAGTGCAGAGTACCACTGATAGGCCCAGATGGAAAGGTGGTTAATCAAAGATAGAAAAAAGGATCTCATGAGCACCCAAATATTTATAGTCACATATTCTATTGTAACAAATGATAGGAAACAAAGTAGGTTCCCACTGATTTGGGAAAGGCTAAATAACTTGTGCCACATGAATGTTACAAAGCATTACTATAGTATGAAAACAATATGTGTGAAGTATACAGAGAAGAATGGGAAATTTTAGATGAACTGATACAAACTGAAGTAGAAGCAGGAAAGTAATGTTTATAATGATTGAAGTGATGGAAATAGAACCAAAAGGATGAAACTATGTAATTAAAATGATCAAGCTTGCCACTGCAGAAGAGAGGAAAAAATTAACCTCCCTCCTTTATTTACAGAGCTAGTAGACTATAGTTATATAATATCAAATATCGCTACTTGTAAATCTTTAAGCAAAGGTTATGTCAAACCTCTGGTCAGGCATTTTATAGTAGGGATTTTTCACATGAGTTAGACTAAAAAGTCACTAAGGTCTTTTACAATACTCAAATTTATGATACTGTGATATACAACCAAACAACTGATTTATTGAACAGTTTTGTTAAATCATTTTTTTCCTTTTTTTGGATGCAAAAGATAGCTCATCGGGAAGGAAAGAAGAAAGGGATATGCTTAATAATGAGTGATGGAAAAACAAAATGTATCTTTTTTTTTATTGGCACAATGGTTTTCTACTGTTAGCAATAAAACATGAGGCCATAGAATCAAGTTGTCATTTCAGTCCTGGTTCTGTCACCAACTAGCTTTATGACCTTGAACAAGCCCTAGAATGTTGGAGTTCATCTTATCTTACCCTACTTAGATTACAAATCCCATCTAAAAAATTCCAAATAAGTGGCTATACTGGTTTGGATTTATTATTTTATTTGTGTGTGGGGAAATGTATATACTAATAAAGATCAATAAAATATATGTAATTTAAATTTTAGAGAATTGCCTGGATCACTGAGAGGCTAAATGATTTGCCCAGAACTAGTATGTGTCAGCTCTTCCAAATGCCAAAGCTGATCCTCTAGCCAGGAAACCACACTGCTTGACATATAGAATCATAGATTTAGAATTGGGAAATTTGGTAAACCCCTAGAGTCCATTCTATTTTGGGGTAGTTCTAGTTGTTTGTAAGTTTTTCTTTGTATTAAAATCAAATCTTTCTCCTTTTAATTGTTTAAATGTTTTATTGATGTTCTGTTTCTATTTTACTGTCACTTTTTAATGACTCCCCACACCACAATTCAGAAAGGAAATCTTGTAATAAAAACAAATAATAATTTGACCATATCTGAAAAATATGTGCTTTCTTCCTCCACCTCTCTGTAGGAGTCATACGTTATCATCTTTCCTCTAAGGTCATTTCAATGACTGCACTGAACAAAGTTCTGAATTCATTAATTGTTCTTTTACTTTGTGTTATTTTGGTCTCCATATAAATTGTACTTACTTTGTCTGAATTGGTTTCATACAAGTCTTCCAAAGTTATTCTGAAATATTTATGTTTATCATTTTGTTGCATTTATGTACCATATTATTCAGCCATTCTCTGAATGATGGACATTCTTTTAGTTCTTGATCTTGTATTATAAAAGTTATTAGAAATATATATATATATATATATACATACATAAATATACATATATACACACACATACATATACACATACAGAGAGAAAGAGAGAGAGAGAGCCCTAGATGAAAAGCTGAGTCTTTAAATATTTGAAGCCTACTGTGTAGTTCGAATGTTATATCCCAAGACTATGTTCTCCAGAATTCTTTTCCTCTCTCCACTATGTGATGTGCTCACGTTTTGTAGATAATTGGACATTTTCCCTGCCCTCTCTCTCTTTTTGCTCTAGCTTTTATTTTCCTTTACTTCAAGTTATTATTATTAACAAATCTTATTAAATATAATACTTGAGGTATTTTGATATTACACTTTAATCTTACACCTACTATTATCATGTTACATGTGTTTTTTTTCTTCATCCTTGGTTTCTTCATCACATTCTCTCACATGGTATTATCTTAACCATCCTGGCTGCCCATCTCAACACACTCCAGAACTATACCCAATACTCCAGACATTTTCTGGCCAGGATGAAGTGGTACTATCATCCCTTGAGTTCTCAACACTATACTGCTAGTAATTTACCCAAGATTGCATTAGCACTTTTAGCTGCTAGATCACATTGCTGACTCATAATGGGCTTGAAATTCAGTGAAACCCCTAGGTATTTTTTTCACATGAATTGTGGACTAGCAGTGTCTTTCCTGTACTTGTTAGTTGATTTTTTGAACCTAAGAGAATGATGTTACATTTACCCATATTAAATTCCATCTTGTTAATTTTAGCTTTCCATTCTCATCAATTGAGATGGTTTTTTAAATCCCATTATGTAATCTAATAGAAAACAGGTGCTTCATTTTTTCTATGTGGGAAATGTTAGTGGTAGCCAGGAATAAGCCTTCAAGTATTCAAAGATTGTTACCATGTTAGCCCTTATAGGCTAATATCTCCAGTTCAGTAAAACAGAAATTCTTTTGAAGGAACTGAAGTCCAGTGGTTTTTATATTATAAGGTAGGTCATTTCACCAAATAGGGGGAATTGCATATCAAAATTCTTTGTTTAGGCACAGACCATTTAAAGAATATGTTTCTTTTTTTCAAAAGAATGCCCTAGTTTTGATGGAAGATAAAGAGCATGAAACAAAATAATGAGATAAGACTGAAAATATAAGATTTTGTAGAGCTTTGAATACCAGATAAAGAAGTTAAAATTTAGTAGGCCATTTTAAACAAAGTACTGGCAGAGCCATTTATAAAATATGATCATGAAGGGCAAAAATGAAAGGGATCAATGAAATCAAAAGATAATCCAATTTCCTCACCAATAATTCAATTTCCATTTATAATACTTTCAACCTCTTCCCACATCAAAACTATCCTGAGAACTGCTATCTTGCAATACTCGTGTCTTCTCCATTGCATGAGTCTTCATCCAGCTTCTCCTCTTGTAAAGTTGAGCAATAAATTGGCCCAAAGGCAAGAAACAAAGGTTGAAATGGAGTGAAAAAACAGACATTTCCATTCTATTGAGCTTGTCTTTACCTTGCATCTTTTCCAGTAAACAATGAACTAGCCCAAAATCAAGTAAGAAGAGTCAAAATGAAGAGAGAAACAAGAATCCTCTCCATTCTATTGGGCCTTTGTCCAATTCTTCCTTTAGTCTTAAAAAGCAATGAACTAGTCAAAAGAACAAGGTTCAAAATTGAAATAAACAAGGGTTCTAGATATTACAAAAACTAAATCATCACCTTCTAGATAACTGTGTTGACTATAAAAAGGCAGGCCCACATCATCAGCCAAGAGAACTTTTGGAAGTAGCTACATGGAAGTAGAATTCCTTCCTCTGAGGCTCATCTTGCGTCACAATGTGAAGTTCAGGATCTAAAATAGAAATTTTGTTTATTATAAATTAATAAACAAAAGAAAGAGCCAAGAGGAAGTTCGGAGACTTTCCTGGATCATGATATATTATTTTTCAAATACTCATTGGTATTTGAAAAATAGAGGTGTTTATTATGCTAGTCTCAAAGGATTTTGTAGCTATTGTCAATTGCATAATATTATTCCAATTTTTACTGTAATACCAAGTTTGATTTTATGGCCCAAAGTTTCTACTTTTGCTTTTAATACAAACATTGATGAAACAAAATCTTCTGTGATACTCTGAAGACTGAGATCTAACAGTCCCAGCGAACATTGTGGACACATTTATTGTACTCTACACACACCTTTCTAGCTAATGTTCAATCTTGCTAAGAGCAACTAGGGAGGGTTTGTTCAATTACTGACTGTTCTGGATAATGTTAAGGTTAGCTAGGTGAATGTTAACATTAGCAGATAATGTTGACATTAGCAGAAAGTGGACCTTAATTGTAACATCTGTTTAAATAACTTTACATTTCATTCTGCTTGATTATCCCTTCTGATTCTTCAGGGCACAATAAAGTGGAAAGAAGAAAGAGGAAAAGAAGAGACAGTAGGCAGGACCATTAATTCTACTACCTTCATTTTAGTTTGCAAAGCAGACACTCAAGTTAATTATGGAGTTTCATAATACCTTTATGGGAAACAGGAATTCTATTATGCCCTTAACTAGGAAAAAGAAGCAGGAAGGGAGAGGATGAGAAGGAAAATGGAGAAGAAGAAAAGAAGTTGGAAGGGGAGGAGAACAAGAAGAATCTAAGAACAAGAAGAACAAAGAAGAGAGTAGTAGAGGGAGGGAGAGGGGGAACTGAAACATTGAAAAATCCAATAACCAGTCAGTGCCATAGCAACAAATAGGCAGTAGCAGAATATGAGAACCCTCTTGATCCTATTCAACTACATCTCCAGTAAAAAATAAAATAAAATCAGAGTGCCCTTGGAAAGTAGTCATAATATTATTAAAATGCTGAGTAATATATATATATATATACATATATATATGTAAAATGTTGATTTGTTTGTTATTAGGTTTGGGAACCACAAAAAGCAAATAGATTCCAGTTAGCAACTAGCAATGTTGGTCACTGTCTTTTTGGCAACTTGAAAAATGTACCAAGACAACTTTACTGTTCAGTCCTGAAACCTACTTACATTTGGATGAAACATGATTAATTACAGCCTTTATCGTAGTACAGTCATGGTAGACCTTAGATTACTCTGCAAAGCACAATACAGTAAAGATGGAAAATCTTCCACAGTGCCTAATGTTATAAGGGAGCACTAGAATGTCAGAGACACTTGTTCTGCATTACATAAGTAACATTATAGTTCAAGGTTCTTCATGCCAATGCTCTTATCCACTGAAGTACAGGGTATTCCAATGGATAATTAAACCTAAAGCTGCTCCCTATGCACTGTTCTAATGATTTGATTACTTTCCAAATGTAAAAAGATAGAAATGTACTCAGATATAAAATTTGCTGAAAAGTAAAGTAGGAATAGGACCTGTATTTTCAGTAGTATAGGGAACTCTCTTATAGAAAAATGCTCCCTCTCCTATGCAGATGAGCATCTTTTCTACAAAGGATCACATAACCTATATGTGGCAGAGGCAAAGCTAGAACCCAAGACTTCCTGGATCCAAGCTGGCTCTGTATCCACTATACAACATTGCCTCTTTGCTGAAAGAATTACAAGGAAATCTCACTGCACACATACAAATTCTGTTGACATGGAAGAATATCTCCCCATCAGTCTGAGTAAACTATTACATAACAGCTAAGCTATAATAAAATCCTGATTCCAAATCAAATAAGTCTCCCAGACTCCTAAAATGAGTCACCAACAGCTTTATAAACATACAAAATACTTGACAAGGAAGTCTCTGATAATTTTTTAGTAATTATGTCTGCGAATTGTTCCTTGCTGACATCACCACTCAAAGTAGGCTCCCAAAAGTTTGTGTTGCCTCTTCACATCTGCTCATTAATCACCAATGCTTTGAATACTTCTATCATTATCAAATATTCACCGGTTTACATGACTCCACAGCACTCTTCTTAGATGAATGTTTAATTGGTAGAATCACTGTGATCAAAGGCAATGTGATCAGGGATGCATATCCCTTGTAGTATTTTTAGTGCAGTTCAGCACTATCCAAATAGCTTGATGGCAAAATCACCTTGCACAAACAAAGATGACACAATTGCGAACATCTTGAAAAAAAACTAAAGGAGAGAAAAGGGAGTAGAAATGGAGGGGGTCACTGAGTTGACATAGTCAGTGTTAAAAGACATTTCAAAGCATTAGAGTCATTTCTCTTTGTGTTGGACAAAACATTAAAAGTTTCAGCACTAACATGTGATTCACAAGACTGCCCTAAGCCAAAAATGAATGTCAGATGCTGGGTTTTTTATACAATTTCGTCTGGCAGCAATGGTATGAATGCATAAGAGAGATAACAGAAGAACCTTGATTTTCAGCTAGAGATGGAGCTGTGTCAGGGGAAATAGATTCTTCAAGGAAAGGAAGGAAGCATGGAAGTGAATTTTAGGTTTGGAACAAAGCAAGTCACTGAGGAAAAGGAGAAACTTGGGGCATGGTTTAAGGTCTAGGGCCCATCACAGTTAGCGTGACTCAAGGCAAACTAACTATTTGACCTTTCTGTGACTGAGCAAACCCAGTGGTAAAAACTGGATATCATTGAAAGCCTGAGAAAATGCACTACTAGAAAAGTTCAGAATATGCCTAAAAGGAAGTTGGATTTCTCCCTGAATGAATTGTGGTCATTGGTATGCTAGAGGCATCCCATTGGAAGAAGAAAAAAAAGAAAGAAGAAGCAAAGAGAGAAAGTTGTGAGAGTTGTCAGAGTAAGCACATCATTTCCTGTCAAAAAGAAAAAAGACATTTTTAGTAATAAAAATGTCTCCTTTCTCTAGGTAAGAAAGTAGTACTCACGGAAAAGAGGTATTATATAAAGTGGTTCCAAAAGGCAGATTTAGAACTAATGGAGAAGTGAGTTTCACTTAGTGTAAGCCAACATTTTCCAATGATTAAAACTGTTCAACTGAGGGAAGAGAGGATGGGGAATGTATCACAAAATATGAGATATCTAATACTAGAAGTGTCCAAGCAAAAGCCAAATTACCTTTTCCAGGAATGTTGTAAAAGTCATTCATTAAATGTGTCTAACCTTATTTTTCATTCTTGTTTTTATTTGACTAAGTAATGGTCAGCTTCCACCATTTAATTAACAAATTTTCCTCAGCATCCACAATATATACAAAGTCCTATGTCTCATAGTTTGGGGAGTTACTAGAGAGATACTACCAACAAATTCTGCCATCTGATACAGCACTGGAGTCAGCAGCAGTAAGTCCCAAGATAAGTCACTTTTAATCCACTAAACTCATCTATAAAATACTGGTAATAGCATTTGACTCACAAGATAGTAAATAAATATTTATTAAATGAATAATGAAAGCACATGTAAATTTCACAAGTGAGTTTTCACTCATGGCATTTGACTCAATAAAATATCGACTCTCATGATTGTTGTGAGAGTCAAATGGTATAATATGATTATATATTCATTACCTAGAAATATATTCTATCATTATATTACACATGTGATAATTATTTGTTTATAATATATGCATGTAAATTAAATATATATATATAATACTATATTATAAATCAAATATCAATTCACAGAGTTGTGAGAATCAAATAAGATCATTTAAATATATAATTAAACTATATCATATATAATGTATATCATATACTTCTATTTTATGTTACAAATATATAATTTGTATATCTCTCTATATATAAACATTATCTAATTTGACTTTCTGTAATTGCCAAAGTGTGTATGCACATGCAAACACACACAGATACACACACACACACACACACACACACACACACAGAGTCTGTTCCAAAAGTTGTAGTGCAGTTTTAAGCTTTTGTAACTTAAAATTACACTGATGCTTTTGGGAAAGCTTATATTTCATCCATCATCATGAAAACCTCCTAATACTATAGAAATTACATAAATAGAAATATAACCATAGATGTAGATAAAGCTATAGATGTACACAAAGACATAGAGACATAGAGATAGATGATACAGATATAGATGTCAGCCATCTTTCTAAAACCAGTACTCCAGGGCCTGAAGAAATACAAATTCCTCCAATATATCTCAGATGAACATCAATCTCATGCTTTAAGAAAGAAATTTTAATTTCATTGACAACATATTAGATATAAGTGCGACAACTTTTCTTTTCTTTTCATTTCATAAATATTTATTAAGCATTATGAGACTGGAGGTAGATAAATGTCTTAATTTTCAAAAAAGTAAGGAAGATATAGTTATCTAACTAGTGGCTACCGAGTTTGAATTTGATTTTTGGTAAAATTTTACAGTTATTATTAAAGGGATGGCTTGTGAGACTTTCAAAAGGAAAGCTTGGCTTCCCCAAGAGCATGGATCAAAATAGCTTCTTTTCCCTTTTTGATCTGGTAGATCAGGATAATTCTGTCACCACACATTCTTGAATTTCTGCAAGGCATCTGACAAATTCTTTTAGAAACTAGGTGAATAGAACACTTAGCTAGAAAGATTTTAGTTTAAATCTGACCTCAGATACTTCCTAGCTGTGTGACCCTGAGCAAGTTATTTAACCTTCAACACCTAGCCCTTACTGCCCTTATACTTGGGAACCAATACACCGTGTTGATTGATGCTGAGACAGAAGGTAAGTATGTTTGATGATGGTGATGGTGGTGGTGGTGGTGGTGGTGGTGGTGGTGGTTTTAATGAATACCATTGGCCACAAAGAAGATCAGAAAAAAAAATACAGATGCTCAATGCAGAATTATCCTGTTTATTCATGAAAATAGCTTGAGGGTAAGGATTGCTTTTTGCCTCTTTTCATATCCCCAGTACTTAATATAATGTCTAGCAAGTAATAGGATCTTAACTAATGTTTATTGATTATTTGCATTTACATAATGCCTTAAGGGTTGCAAAGTGCTTTATAAACATATCCTCATAACTCTGTAAAGTACTGTTGTTCCCATTTTACAGATGAAGAAACCAAGGCACAGAAAGATTAAGTAATTTGCCAAAGATTAGACAACTAATAGAGGCTAAGAACTCACGTCTTCCTAACTCCATGTCCAGATCTCTATCTACTGGACTACCTGGCTTCCTCAAAAACAATTGTGAAAAATGGTCTACTAATGGTATTTTATTAACTTCATTATCATATAAGGAGAATTTTGGCACTTCTTTTAAATTAAAGAATTCCATCCCACTTCAGTACAAGGAAGCAGAGATTAAGAGTCTTCAAAAATATAATAATATCACTTTGCCTCCTCCTGGAGATAATATATTTCTATTATCTCTCATTTTAATGAATCTCTATTTCTTTTCAATTCATTACAACCTCATACTCTGTGTAATTCTTGTTTATGTCTTCCAATAAATCTTCCATAGAGGATCTACCCATCATGCTAAATGCCTTCCTCTAGATATTTTATCACTTCAAAGACACCAGAGTGCACTTGATCTGTCCACAAGTTGACTGAATATTAGATTTGACTTCACAAAGATCTAGGTTTAATCCTAACACTGACACTTGATTATCTTTGAATATGGACAAGTCCTTTGAACTCTCTGAGCTTTAGGCTTCTCATTTGTAAAATTTAACCAAGGATCACCACTGTGCCTTGGTGGATCTTCAAGGTAGGATCTTTGTGGATGATAAAAAATAGTACCCATGAAAGAAAATTATAGAAAAATGACAGAATAGGGAGTGAGACTACCTCATTCTCCAAACTCCCCAAGAAGCAATCAAAAAGAATGCCACAGAACCATTGCTGAAAGCAGCATAAATAGATGAGTCAGAAGTAAAACAGCAATCAACAACATGGGAAGAAGGTCTCTGACCTCTCTTGCTGCAGTCTTGCCTAATTGGGACTTGAAAAGCAAACACTCCAGAAGCAAAAAACTACAAGCCCTGACAGTAGGGCAGGCAGATTCACTTTGTCTGCTTGACATGGGAACCTATACAACAGGGGCAGATACCAGAAAAGTCAATAGGTAGTAAGTCATAGGAGCAGCTGAGTTGGCTGCAGCCTCAGCTCTAGAGAACCCCAGCCACCCACAACTCAGGGATTGGCAGTTTCTTGGAGAAGGACTTCAGAGACCCAGGAATACTGACCAGATACAGCTCCATCCCAAGCTTCAGTTTCAGGAGAAAAGGGCTCCACATTTGGAAATTGCACAAGGGGAAACCAAACATGACCTAAGACAACAAGAAATTACAAAGCAAAAACAAAAGAATGAAAATAAAGAAGACAAGATGACAGTGACTGAAGGATTTTTTCTATTGTGATTTTAACCTCTAGTTTTAAATTTTATGGGCCTGCTGGCTGCTAAAATTTTAAAAAATTGAGTAAACAAAAGAGGAGAATTGAAATTATAGATAGCTTCCATAGGGCCAGAAAGAGCTGGATTCAAATTCAGAGGACAGTGAAATTAAAATATCTACTACTAAAACAATAAATAAAAATATCAAATGGTCATAAACCAGAAAAGAGTTTATAGAAGTGCTTAAAAAAAGATTTCAGAAGACAAATCAGAGAGCTTGAGGGGGAAAAATGGAAAAAAGGTATAAGAATAATGCAAGAAAATCAAGAAAATTATGAAAAAAATGGACATCCAATTGGAAAAAGAGATCCAAAAACTCAGAAAAGAAAAATAACTCATTTTAAACTTGAATTGGACAATGGGAAATCAATCATGTCCTAAGGCAACAAGAAATAACAAAGCAAAATAAAAAGAATGAAAATATAGAAAGGAATATGAAACATCTTATTATAGGAACAACTAATCTCAAAAATAGATTGAGATTGAGGAGAGAAAATATAAGAATCATCAGACTACCAGAAACTTTTGTTTTTGAAAAAAAAAGAATTTAGACCCATACTCCAAGAAATCATCAAGAAAAATGATCCAGGAAATTTAAAACTAGAGGTTAAAATTGAGTTTGAAAGAAACCATCAGTCACTGACAGAAAGATATTGCAATAAGAATAAATATAGGAGAGAAATATCATTGCTAATTTCTGTAGCTTCCAGGTTAAGGTGAAAATACAATAAGCAAGAAGAAAAAAGAATATTGTGGAGCTTTGGTCAGAATAACCCAAGGTTTAGCAGCTTCAACATTAAAAGAATGAAGGGCATGGAACAGAGTATTTTGAAGAGCAAAGGAGCTGGGTATATAACCAGAAATAACATACTCAACAAAGCTAATCATAACTACATAATGAAATAATGTACATTTAGCAAACTAGAAGAATTTCAACTATTTGGAGGGAAGAGGGAAGACCAGAACTCAGTAGAAAATTTGACCTACAAGAACAATAAAAAAGTAAACAGGAAAGACCAATTATAAAAAAATTCAACAAAATTTAATTGTTTATTTCTTACATGAGAAAATGTTATCTGTAATTCTTAGAAGGATATCACAACATGGGTAGTTTGAAAGAGCATATATAGATAGAAAACTTGAGGTTGAATTGAATATAATAGAATGAACTAAAAATAATAATAAAATAGGAAAGGGAGAGATAAAATGGAATATATATTATCTCATATGAAAGAAACATGAATAAAAGAATTGTCACAGGGAAGAGGAGGAAGGGATAAAGGGTTGTAGCAACAGAACCCTATTCTCATCAGATCTGGGTTAAAGAGGGAACAACATATACTACTATAATAACCAAAGTCTTCTGAACTTAAAGAGAAACAGGAAGGTGAGGGGAAAGGATAAGGGAAGGAATAAGAGTGCCCTTAAAGGACCAATGGACAAAGAGAAGGTAGTGTGGATTAGAGAAAGAAGAGCAATGGGGATGAGATAAGGAAGGGATTCCTAGAAGGGAGTACATATCAAAAAATAGGACAGAATCAAAAACCAAAATCAATGATATGTTGCTTATAAGAAACACAGTTAAAAATAAGCAGCACATATAGAGTAATTAAAAAGGACTCTAGCAGAATATACTATGCCTCAGCTGATATAAAGAAAGGATATGTGGCAATCATGATCTCTGGAAAAGTTAAAGCTAAATAGATTATATCAAAAGAGATAAACAGATAATGAAGCTTTGTTAATAATAAACCTATATATACCAAATGTTATAGGATCCAAATTTTTAGATGAAAAGTTAAATGAATCATAGGTAGAAATAAATAACAAAATAATAGTAGTGGAGGGCTTTAATTTTCCACTCCCAGAAATAAATAAATATAAACAAAAATAAATGATAAAAGGAGTCAAAGAGATGAATAGAACCTTAGATAAATAAATATGATAGATATCTGGAGAAAATTGAATGGGGATAGAAATGAATGTATCTTCTTCTCAGTAGTTCATGGTACCTTTACAAAATATTGTAGTTAGATACAGAAAAGCAGAAATGTTAAATGCAGCCTTTTCAGACCACAATCATTAAAAATTGTATATAATTAAAAAAACACAGAAACACAAAGTAAAAATTAATTATATACTAAATAATTTAATCCTAAAGAAAGAATGAGTCATAGAAACAATAAATTTCATTACAGAGAATAATAATGAGACAATATACCAAAACCTATGGAATACAGTAAAAGCAGTAGAGGAAAATTTACATCTCAAAATACTTATATGAATAAAATAGAGAAAGAACAGATCTTTGAATTGTGAAAACTATTGAAAAAATAAATTAAAAATCCCCAATTAAACCCCAAGTTGGAAATCCTAAAAATCAAAGACAAGATCAATAAAATTGAATGTAAGAAGACCATTAAATTAATAAATAAAACTAGGAGGTAGTTTTATGAAAAAATCATCAAAACAGATAAACTATTGGTTAATATGAGTTTTAAAGGGATAAGAAAACAAAACCACTAGCATTAAAATGAAAAGGGCGCATATACCACCAATTAAGAAAAAATTAAAGCAATTATTAGGAGTTCTTTAATTCAATCATACGCCAATAAATTTAACAATGTGCATGAAATGAAATAATACTTTCAAAAATATAAACTGCTTATATTTTTCAGAGGAGAAAATAGAATTTCTAAATAAACCTACTTTAGAAAAAGAAATTGAAAAGACCATGAATGAACTTATTCAGAAAAAAAAGCATCAGGTAAAGATGGATTTAGAAATTAATTCTACCAAATATTTGGAGATTACTTCTAATATTAAATAAACCATTTTAAATAAAAGGTAAATGAAGAGTATTTAGGAGAGATTGTGAGAAGATGGCAGGGTTTCTTTAGCCTCCTAATATCCCCCACAAACAATAAAAAATAATACTGCAGAATCAATGTTAAAAGTTGCAGAAACAGACAGTAGTCAGGTGTGAAGCTGAATAAGCAGGGACAAATAGGGAGGAAGGTTTCTGACTTCCCTGGCCTCAGTCCCACCACCACAGGCCCATGGGGCAGGAACAGAGCAAATAGTGGAACCAATAATCAGCAACCTTGCCTTGTTTGTTGAGCCCTGGAGCTTGATTTTGCTAAGTCCCAAGTATACCACTGGAAACTCTAGGAGGAGAGCCCTGTATGCAGCTATGCCTATTGTAGTCTCAGCTATCAGTACCCTTGTTGGCCCACAGCTGGGTATTACAGAAGTGGACACCACCGAGTCTGTAAGCATCAGGCCCTAAGGGCAAGAACTCAAGCCTCACTTCTTCTAACAAAATAGGGACTTTGGAAGTCTGAGGAACATGGAATAGACACCTGTTCTATCCCAGACTGAAATAATAAGAAAGAAAGAGAGAAGAAGGAGCACATGCTGTTGAGTGTATTTGTGGAGGGACTATGACCCATCAGCTGTGGCTAATCTTAGGAGAATGGGTTCGCACCTACTGCCACAGGGGAAGATAGACTATTTATTTGCAGTTTCAGTAGGTGAACTCTCTGTGGGCTTTGGTTGGAGCACCTGAAATCAATCATAGACTTTGTTCTATGAAAATTGGAATAACTAAATAGGATCCAGGAAAACACACACACACACACACACACACACACACACACACACACACACACACTGAAACCTGAGATAGCATACCAGGACCCCTGAAACTAGAACAGTAAGCCAATAATCAAATCTATTGGAGTGGATGCTAAAATTTTAAATCAATAAAAATAAGCAAGCAAAGGAGAAAGACTGCAACTATTGATAGCTATTATGGGGACAGAAAGGACCTAGGCTCAAACTCAGAGAACACTGAAGTAAAAGCACCTACTTCAAAAACATCAAAGAAATACAACAAATGGCCATAAGCTCAAAAAGGCTTTTAGAAATGCTTAAAAAGACCTCAAAAACCAATAGGAGAGGTTGAGGGAAAATTAAAAAAAAAAACTAGAGTTGGACAAGGTGAAAACAATCATGACCATTTTCTGCAAAATCAGTAGAAGGACATAGAGAAGAAAAGAAAGAAAGAAGGCATAGACAGATTGTAGTTATAGATGTGTGGAAAAATTAAAGTAACTATTTCATAGGGTTGTGTGGTTCAAGTGAGAGGATGTATGTAATTGTTTTGTTACCCACAAGGCATTATATAAATTTTAGTTAGCTACAGCAGCAGATTAACTAAATACATAGGTTCATAGAGCTAAAGTTAAAAGAGATTTTGGAAATCACCTAATTCAACTCTAACTAGTCAGAAAATGTTCTTTCTTTAATCAATCAACAAATATTTATCAGTTACCTATTATGCAATAATTAGTCATTATTGTCATATAACTAATAAAATTTGTCATATGAATAATTAATGTTATTACATAAGTGTGTGGATAATTTATATGATTATTATATTTATTATTATTAATCATCTACTATGTGCTAGGCATTGTGGGTGCAAGTGCAAGTAATGAAAAAATTCCTACTTGAAATGAACTAACACTCTAATGATGTCTTTTATTTTTTTTATTTCTTATGTGAGTGACAACCTTGGCAAAACTAACCCTCATCATTTTTAAGTAAAATAAATATATTGTAAATGCATGTATGAGAGATAAATGCATAAAAATTCCTTCTGAAACATATTCTAAATAGGAGTAGCCTAGAGAGGAGGAAGAAAAGTCAGGGGTGGAATAGAATCCATTTCTTTGAGTGAGAAGGATGAAAGAGAAAGTCACATCTGGCCATAGAGACTAGTAGCTCAAAAAACACCTAGAGTAATATTGATGAAAACAACACAATAACAATTTTGCAAAACATATTTGTGCTAGAAATATTTCCAAGACGCATAACCAAGTTTACTGGTAAACAACAGTTGGGAGGAGAAATGGAGAGGAAGTAAAGACTCAAATTTCAGGTGATGTGAAATGTGAGGGGGAGTGAAGAATCCAGGAAGCTGGTCTCTGATTTCAGAGGCTATAAATGGGGATCTAATTTTGTACTAAAAGTAAGAAGGTAACCATGGGAAGACAGAGAAAGACAGTGTAAGAAGTTGAAAAACATTAAAAATGTTTCCACTGAAGAGTTCTAGAGAGGATTGTTAAACAAAGAGTTAACTATTCTATACTATCTGTGCATAGTTCTGTATTAGACTCAATGACAAGATATAGAGTGAAAGAACATATCCTCCCTACTCTTGAATTTTCAGTTGAGTGAACTTTAGATCAGAGTCATATGTAGTATGTGATTGAATGATCAATATTGGTTAAGGCCATGATGCTGAAGATGCCCAAGGTCATGTGTTTGGTCCCCACTTGAAATAGCTTGAGACTATTTAATGGCTACATTTAAAATACATCTAAACACTGGACTAGTCAGCACAAACACTTATCATTGGTCAAAAAGGGGATTAATCAATCAGTAAACATTTTTTAGACATTAAGAATGTATGAGACATTTTGCTAAGCTCTGGAGTTACAAAGACAAGAGCAAAATAGTCCGTGTTCTGAAGAAGCTTATATTCTGCTAGGACCAAAAAAAAAAGAGAGAGAAAGTCAAAAGCAAACTATATAAAAAAAATAACAATACATAGTGATTTGAGGAGGGTCACCAGGTCATTGGAAAGGCTTCATTTATTTTTTTCATTTTTTATTGTCATGAAAAGCACACTTCCATATTAGACATTGTTGTAAGAGCACACTCATTCATAACCATACCCCCAAAGTAAAACCATAAATACACTGATGTGAAATATGACTCCAACAATTCTTCTTCTGGAAGTGGGAGAGGCTTAATTTAGAAGGTGATGTTTAATCAAGCAAGCGAGTAAGGATAGTTCAAGTCAAACTTTCCTACCACTAGAACATTAACCTTAATCACAGAACCTGTAAAAGGGTGATTTAAACATAAGCACAGGATCACAAATGTAGATGGAAAGGACTTTGTACATCATCTAGTGCAGCAGTATCAAACAGGAGTCACTAACTTATACATGAGGAGCAGAAAATAGCAAACCACTCACTGAGATCATGAAGAATTAGATAGAAATGAAAAACCAACTGAATACAACCCATATATTAGCATGTCTATGGGTCACAAGTAGACTTAGCAAAATTGCAATATTATCTATGTTTTATCATATTTTACTTATTTTGTTAAATTTCCCCCAATTACATTTTAATCTGGTTCAAGCAGTACTTAGGAGTGCTATGGGCACATGTGGACTTGATGGTATACTTGACACATCTGACACAGTCCATCTAATCATCTAGTCCTTGATGTTGCAGGTAAGTGATTTGCCCAAGGTCACAAAGATGATAAGTGATGGAAAAAATGGAATAGAGAACTCAGGCCATTGAACAGAAGCAGCAAAAGTCTGGGTAGTTGGGTTTGGTGCCTGGCACAGCTGTAGAGCAAGAGCCAGTGATCTATCTTTATATATTACCTGCTATTAATAATGCTGGGTTTGGAAAAAGAAAACCATTTCATGCTACTTGATATTATGCAAAGGTAATAGCCTCCTTAAATGTAGATTAAAATTAAACGGCATTATTATTGTTTGTTATTTATTAATAATAGTAGTAAAGGACCCAATTTCATAGCAGCTGAGGTCAGCTACAAATGGATGACTCACGCACATGGCTGATCTACATAAATAGCATGTGCTAAGATTACCATCTGGTATAACAATCTACATCACAAGACTCCACATTTCCTGTTACCCAGGGTAAGTAAATTTCAAGCGTGAGGGAAAATTTTAGCAAGTTTCCCCAAGTACCTTTACTGAGAGACTGATGTGGCTTACACGGAGAAGGGGAAAGCGGAAATTATGAGGTAAATGTTCTCCCTCCTCTCCCCCCTTCCCCACATTCACATAAGAAGAAAAACATATTCAGGTTGCAGTTTTCTCTTCTATCTTATTTTTTAAATCAAATTTATGTAATGAATATCTAGCCAGAAGCATTCCAGAGCAGCCTGAGAGCCAAATATAGAAAGCAGTATTCAAAATGGATAATCTTTCTCTCTCCTCTCCTGTCCTCTCCTCTCCTTTTCTCTCTTCTCTTTCTTCTTTTTTTCTTCTTCTTTTCTCTGTCTATCTCTGTTTCTCTCTCCCTCACTCCCTTTCTCTATTCCTTTCTCTTCTTTCTGTTTGTATCTCTTCCTTCACCTTCACCCTATTTCCATTCTCTCTCCCCCTCCTTCCCTTCTCCTTTGTCTTCATTCCCCTTTTCTTTCTCTCTCTTCTCCAGTTCCCCCATCTCTTCTTCCTCTACTAATCCATTTATTGCTTTCCTTTTCCCTTTCTCTCTCTTCTGCTCCTCTTTCTCTGCTCTTTACTTCCCTTCTTTCTCTACCTTTTTATGGTTTAAGACAGTATCATGTGTCATGAAATAGTATTGAAAGCTTTAGTCCCTAAAGCTTACTTGAGGTTTTTGTTTCCAAAGAAACTTCCATATCTGAAGTCAATCACACAAAACTAATTTTAATTTTTTAAGATTCTTTAAAGATTTGTATTATACACCATATGATATTATAAACTATATGACTTAGTTCTGACATGTCATTCATCTAGAGTAGGAAGGACGTACCTTGTTCTAGAATCTGTGGTTACTGGCTCACTTAATCATTAACCACAAACAGTTTCTGAGGGCCTCTTGGGTAAACTGAGCCAGAAATTGCTGGCTCAGTTCTCAATACTCCACAGGAGAGTCATTTAAAAAGGAAGTAGGATCCAAGAAAATGGATAAACTGGAAATTCCACTAGCTATATCTTTATATATTTCCCCTTCTCTTGTTATTTTTAATTGTTAATTTGGACTTTATGAATCTTGAGATTTTGATGGGCTTGAATACTAGCTCTGGCACTGAGCCTGAGTTTCCTCAGCTACAAAATGAAGGCATTGGATGACCTTTAAGGTTCCTTCTTTCTCTAGCACTATGATCCCTCTGTGCTGGACTTGAAATTTCTTGCCTCTGGACCAGAAAGCTCTCCTTGACCATTTTTCATTAGATCTAGCCCCCAGTATACACACATATTTAAAATAATTCTTTTTGTGAAAACAAAATATTGGAACCTGAAGAGGTGTCCATCAACTGTAGAAAGGCTAAATAAGGTATAACATATGAAACCTCAGAAGATGTGTATGGATTGATGCAAAATGAAGTGAGCAATACCTATAGAATAAATTATATAACAAGAAGAATTGAATATTGAATCCCAAATTGAATAATTTGGGAATGCTAATCAGCATAATGACCATCAGATATCCCAGAAGACTCATGATTAAACATCTTTTGTTTTGTTTTGTTTTTAGCCATAGTCAATGTGGGGATTTGTTTGCTTGTGGTTTTTCTGTCTCAGTTTGGGATTAGTAGGGTGGGAGGGGAAGTAGAAGAGAAACAACTCAGAGTTTTATTGATTGAAAAAATAAAGGTTAATTTTAAATTTCTTTCCATTGTCTCCATCCTCTCTCAAAGTGTGTTCCCATCCAAGTCCCTCAAGGCAGATTTGTAATATCTCACAGCATATTCTTAGCTAGTAAAGAGTTACATCTGTTCCTGAAGCATGAGATAAAGCACTGTCTTTCAGGATACTCAAGGGTGTGCTATATTCTTTACACTTATTTATATATTTACCTGTTATTTCTCTACATTAGAACATGTTTGTTGAAGCCAGGGACTATTTTGTCTGTTTGTATCTCCATCAGCAAGTACAATAATTGGGGAAAAGTAGGTATTAAATAAATACTTGTTAAATTGAATTGATTTTCTCCATAGCTCTGCAATGTAAGCAAGGTGTGCCACAAAATTTCTTGAATCAGGAACTAAAATACAATCAATGAAAACACAGCTTCTACTCCTAAGTCTCCAAATATCTTCCCTGTGACTTCCTACAGCAAGACACTCTCCTGGACTCCATTACCCTAAAGCAAGATATTTGCTTTTATCTTATTCTTTCATTTATACCTCCAGTGCTTGTTACATAAAGGGGATCATAAATACAATCACTCATCTATTGTTTTCATTTTAACAGTGAAAGAAGATTGTTTCAGATTACAAGGATTTAAGAACTAAGGAACACACTTGAAACAATTAAAGAAAAAAGTTAGTTTATAATAAAATGTTAATATTTACAGAAAGCAAGAAATGTTTCTTATGCTAGTAAGATAAATGCAAGAAAGAGAAATTCATGTTAGACCAGGGAAAGGTTAGTGATATCTGGAGTCAATTCAGGTGATGCAGAAACTCTTCCATATCCATCTATTTACCATGTCATTTAATCTTCATTCCTTAAAATGACCCTAGGAGGTAAGTTGAACAAGAACCATTATCACTATTTTGCAAAGAATGTTTCTCTCTGAAGTTGAAAGGGTGAGGTGGTTTTGTAATCAATCTAGTTTTTAAAGCTGTCACAAGCATCTCTAAAGGAATGAAGGGGAACTTTTGAACTGAAAGAGGATTATGGTATCTCTTGTTGGAAACATCCAACAAAAAAACTCTTTCCTAGATTCTTGAGACCCAAAATAGCCAATCCTCCTCGTTTTATGCTTCCTTAAAATTCCTCTAACCTGCTTAAAAAGTGCTATGAGATTCTGAAGGGGAAAAAAAGTATAACAAAGTAAATTTTATCTTACTTAAAATTAAGTTACTTGAAAAGGTAAATCTAAGGTTATAAGGCTTTCCAAAGCTGTTGCAATAGCTTTAGAACTTAAAGGGTTTCACGAAAAAGGCAAATGCTGAAAGCAGCAAGCTTTTATTACAATTGAAGTTTAACACTCATAGTGGAGAGAATGGATAAGTCCAAATTTGGGATGCATAGGTTGTGAAGCAAGGAAAGTGGAGATTTTGACAAAAGATACCACTATGTATCAGTTGCAAGAGGGAGGAAAAACATAATTAAATCTCTGTTACTACAGAGAGGAGATCTAAGTGCAAAAATCTTTAGGCTGTGGCTTATCAGAGAGGGGAAAGGGTCAGGAATGGTGCCATGAGAGTTTACTATTTGGTCTCAGCATATCCAGTTTACCCTAATTTCTCATAACTCCTCCACATTTAATATAGGGGTTACTGGATTTTATCCATACTAGAACAGCACTGATTAGTAAAAGAACCCATAAATATGGGCAGACTAAGGCAGCCTATGTTTTGAGATCAGACTTCAAGAATACCTTAGGTAAGAGAAACCTGTCCAGATAGGAAATGGGGCAGGTCAAAACTTAGATCACTGCTGATATACAATAGGATTGTGAGATTGAGCCTATAAATGGTTGCTTGACTGAAGCGGGTTCAAAAACAACTAAGTTAAATTTAAAATAAAATAAGTTGATAAAACCATCTTCAAAGTTTTATTGGGTTAGAGAACAAAGACTCAAACTGTTAACATTGCTTTCTGGTTTTGCAAGTATAAAAGCCACTTGTCACATGAGAAGTGGGCTATTCCTATCCCCACTGACTGGTCATGCTACATTGTCAAGTATATAAACTACAGAGCTGTACTCAACTAAATCAATGCTATATATTTGTTAAATATTCTTTCCATGCTATTGTTAAATATAATTCATGATACTGAATGTTAGATGGTTGATGAGTATCGTATTTTATTCTATTCTTGAACTTCAACTTCTATTCCAACCTGAGTCAGGCCTAGAGCAGAACACCAGAACTTATATACAAGTTATTGTGATTTAAGCAAGCATTCAGAAAAAAACTATTGACTTATTGAAACAATTCTACCAGAACATTTTCAGAAATTCTCTTTTAGAGACAAAACAAGTCAACAAGAATTTATTAGATGCTTACTATGTGTCAGGCCTCATGCTAAGATCTACCTCGTGATCTTTTGAAAATTCTGCATGATAGAAAATCTATGTCTTTGAGGGGACATATATGCTTTCTAAAAATGGTCAAGTATTATTCAGAATCATATCTAGATCCTGAATAGCCCTTTGAGAACTATTTCCAAATGGAATGGTCTACTTGGGAGAGTGTGAGCTCCTCCTCTTTATAGGTGTTTAAATAAAGGCTAGATCACCATTTGGATGAATTTTAAATTGAATTATTTTTCACATATTAGATAGACTTGGTGACCACTAAGGTCCTTTTTCCCTTTGAAAGCTCCCATAGATTCAATGATAATGTCTATTCCCTATGCAGTTGATTCTCAGAGCCATTTATTCAACCTGACCCTCTTTCTTGATCTCCAATCTTGCATCTCTAATTGCCTTTTGGACGTCTTAAACCAGATGTCACATAGACATATTAAACTCAGTATGACCAAAACCAAACTACATCTTTCCCCCAAAATTCTCCTCCCTTTCCTAACTTCCCTATTATTGAAGATATCATTATCCTCAGAGGTACCTAATCTCACCACCAAGATGTCATCCTCAACTCTTCACCTTCTTTCACCACTAAATCTGATTGGTTGCCAAAATGTTTCAATTCTGCCTTTGTAACATACTTCATATACATTGCCTTCTGTCCTCTAACATTGCCACCACATGTCCTCATCACTTTACAGCATTGCATTAGTTTGGTGGTTGTTCTACATGTCTCAGATTTGCTCTTCTAGTTATTCCTTCACTTAGCTTTCAAAGTGATCTTCCTAAAGCACAGGTCTGACTATATCACCCCTCCATCCATACACTCAATAAATTCCAATGCCTCTATCATTTCTAGGATCAAATATGAAATCTTCTATTTGTTTTTCTAAGTTTTTTTTCATAATCTGTCTCCTTTCTAATTTTCTGACACTTTCCTCTCTACACTCTATGATCCAGTGACACTGTCTTCCAAACTGTCCTTCACCTAATACAATCTTTCTTCCAACTTCATGCCTAGAATTCTCTCCCTCTATCTTAGTCTCTTGGTTTCCCTGGCTTCCTTCAAGTAAGTTTTTCTGATTCTACTTAATGCTAATTAATGCCTTTCCTCTGTGATTACCTTCAATTTTCCTGGTATGGAGTTTATTTGTAAATAGTGGCTTGCATGTTGTCTCCCCATTAGATTATGAGATCCCTGAAAGCAGGGTTTATTTTTACCTTTATTTTATCTCATAGTGCCTGGAACATGGTAAGCATTTAATGAATGTTTGATAAATTCATACATTACTTTGAATGAATTACTTTAATAAATAAATGATAAAAAAAACTCTTATGGTTATTGAACTTCTGTAATTCTAGAGTTAAACAAATTAAATAATGTTGTTTGGGTCAAAAAGTAGGTATAATTATAAAACAGTAAAAGTGGTGTTCAGAAATAACTCACAGATCATGACTCTAGAATTTAGAAGAAACTCCAAAAATATTTGGTGTCAGCACATGTAGAGCCTTTGAAATTGACTACTGTTATTTGAATATCTGATAATATGTTGAAGATTTCTTTATAGTATTACTTTATAATAATTTTGATGTAGTGAAATTAATCAAGCAATAATAGATGTTGACATCAATATGTCAGTAACTTCATTAGAGTATTAATCATCTAAGTGTGATCTCTCTCTTCATTAATAGATACTGTACTCTATGACCCATGTTTCATTTATCAGATATCATAACCCTAAGTAGGCTGTGAATAACTTTTTTGAAAAACAATATGGCTAAGCTTGAAACATTGAATCATATGAACCTAGAGGCATCAAGGAATGGTGAGGCAGTATGCTAAACAGAGACAAATGATGGTTTTTCAATTAAGGCTTAGGTTATGAGACTTAATATCTAGTCAATAAATATTTATTTTGTACCAAATTTTGCTAAGCCCCTGGGATACAAAGAATTATGCATAAAATAATCCCTGTTGTCAAGGCATTTTGGTTACTTCTCTGTGCCTCCATCTCCTCATCTAGATTTATTTTAATACTTCAAGAATTTAGAGTTTCATTGATGTAGTTACTCCCTCTCTGGATATAGATTATAAACTCTCTTTAAAATGGCAGAAAGGATATAAGAGGTGTTAGAATTGTGAAAATTCATTGCTCTGCAATTAATCTGGTGATGAGCCTCTCCAAATTTAGCCAGCCTAGTCATTGGAGAGCAAATATATATATCATCACTGAGTCTGAATTAGAAATATTTCTGACTTGGTAGGACCTGCTAGCATTTGCACTCTGCTGGCAAAGCCTTGGAGGACACATTAAAGAGGATGAGTGGCTCCCATTTAATGATGTGCAAATTCCTTGGGGGTTCACAATGATAGTCCAAATGATTCTTGCTAAAAAATTCTTTAATGGCACCTTAAGTAGTAAATAATTGGTCAATTATGCTACAAATATATTTTCCCTCTGTGCCAACAAGCATGTGCATGTTAGAAGCATTATAGGTCTACTTCTGCAGTGATTCCTAAATGTAATGACCATGTGCACAGCAATTTTGGTATTCATGCAATGACTACATCAAACTCTAACTTCTAACCAAGCATAATTTATTTGTGCAGTTTTTCAACCTGTCATCAAATTGTTTCCAAATTGCCACAAGGGTTTGACATCTGAACAAAGACCAATTCTCAATGCATGGTCAGACACATGGCTTGCCTTCATTTGTGTTCTGTTCACTATACCAGACTAAGTCCCTCATTCTTCTTTGTCACCCTGTAATGGTACTTTATCAGCTGTGTAATCATGTGATCAAGTTGTATTTGTGTTTGTGTTTTTCCAATACAGATGTCAGGATGTGTGAAAACCATGATCACTGAACATGGGCATTGCAAGTTGTTCTAAAACCATCATGAATTATTGTTCTGTAGAAATACATTTTATATTGCATCTCATTGTAATATTATGGCTGTATTCCAACTTAAACTTATTCTCCATTTAAATTAATTATTCTTCTATTCAAGAGATTTTTGAAAGTTCTGATTGTCAACACTGGTCCCTCATTCAGTAGAGTTTCTGGGAGAATGTAGCCTGTATGCCAGAGGTAGAAGAGAAGAAAGTATTATCTAAAGAAATTATTTCCTTATAGATGTGGGCCCCTAAAAAGCTATCCTTTGAAGGAAGTGCTAAATTTCAGTTAGAGATCAGCACAAATGAAGATACGATTTTCAGAATTCCAAAATGGGTTAGAATTTTGTCTACATCATAGCTCATAAGCCCAAACCAATTCATTATTCTTACTAGTCAGCCAGAGTTAGTTCAAACAAAGACACTTAATAAAATACATCACATAGTAATAAAAGTAAAAAGAGATGTATTAGTAAATGCCTACTTGCCAGGTATTGTGCTAAGTGCTTTACAAATATTATCTCACTTGATCCTCACTAAAACCCTTGAAATCTTCATTAATATTCCTATTTTACAGATAAGGAGTCAGAGGTTAAGTGGCTTGTCCAACATCATAAAACTAACAAATACTTAAAACTAGATTTGATCTCAGGCCCTTTTGATTCTAGGGCCATTCCTTTATCGCCAGTGCCACCTAATTGCCTCATATATACCAAAACTCATTCTTCCACAAATACACAAACTTACAAAAGAAAAAATGCCAACGACAATAGCTAGCATTTACAAAGCATTTTAAGGTTTACAAAGCATTTATACATTATCTCATTTGGTTTTCATACTTCACTCCTCTTTCCTGTGAAGTAGCTACTATTATTATCTCCATTTTACATATAAAGAAGTGGTGAATGAATGAACAAATGAATGAATGAATGAAAATGATTTATTAATCCCTTACTATATTCAAGTTACTCTCCTATGCATTGAAAATAGAAAAAGAAAAGTAAGACATTCCCTGCTCTCAAGGAGTTTATATTCTAACTGGGAAGACAACATATACGGAAGGTTTCAGATGCAAGTCATATGGAAAGGCCCCATGGTCATTAGGGGACAACATCAAGACAGATGGTAATGTTTCTTTTTTAATGTAATTTTTGATTCTGATACTGAATCATTTAGCAAGGCCTATGTTAGAAGACAGTATGTAATTCCAAGTCCAACCCTTTATCTTCTAATTGCCACAAAAAATGGACATGTAGAAGAATCACCTATAAGATCTACATACATCGAAGGCATAGGAATAGAAGACTACATCTTCAGAGAACACATGTATCCAAAGAACACTCATTTGGTTGAAATTTTTAGCTCTAAAATTATAGGGCTACTGACAGTATACTAATCTTTTCTATTAGGCTTATTACCCATTGGGCAACTGCTCCCTGCCAGATACTGCTTACTTACCTTTAAGCATATGTCTTCAAGTATCCATCTATCTTCAGAGCCACCTAATAATCATATTCTAACATCTACTAAAGCAGAAATCCTTAACGAGGGGGCTATGGACCACCAAAATGTTTATGGATAGATATCAAGGAGCCCATAAATTTGGGTTTGCTGCTCTGCCTGGTTTCAACTCCACTGAATAAGGTGCCCTTCCCAAGATAAATTCACTCTTTTTAAACTCATCAACATGCAAATAACTTAAGCCTTGGCTAACACTATCTCCCTTATTATCCTTCCTCCTCTGGTTGGAAGGGTGAAGAATGAAGTTTTAAACTCCTTCTAAAGCCTTCCTTTATAAAGGGGAAAAAATTGAACTCTCAGCTCACTCTATTGTATCTACTGCTTTGTCTGGTTTAACTTCTTGGAACAAGATGCCCCTGTACCAGGTATCCCTGGTGTCGCCTCCCCAGTCTTGCTTGTTTTGGGTGGATTAGCCTTTCCCTTTAGATTATAAACTTCTTGAAGGTAGGGATTGTCTTTCTCTTTACTAATTGTATCCCCAGCACTTACCACAGTGCCTGGCATATAGGAAGTGTTCCATAAATGTTGATACAGATGGAATCAGAATAGATGGGGGGAAATTACATCGTCATTTGTATTAATTTCTAATTGAAATTTAGCATTTCCTTCAATTATTTAACATTACTCCAAACAATGAGCTATAAGATTCACCAGACTGCCAAAGGGGTTCACCATGTAGAAAACAACTAAGAACCCTATACAATTGTACCTTGTGTTAAGGTCCAGGATTTCACCCACCACCATGGAAGTCCACTAACAATGCAAACAGGCAGAGAAAGGCCATTTATTGAACTGATATGCGCATCAGTGGGAACCTCTATCATCAGAGTTCCGAGTTGCTTCTGACAGGCTGGGCTTTTTATATTTTTCTGTAGGCACCTTATCTACTATATACCATCCTTGGAATTTTGCCTGCATGTATGGCTCTTATCTGCTTCCTACTATTCTTGGAACTTTGACAATTCTATATTATTGGGGTCTTCCTGGGCTGTTGTTTGACATATTTATTGGGGTCCTCCTGGCCTTTATCTGGTACCTACTGCAGCTGGCGGTTTGGCATATTTATGGTTCTGACAAGTTTCTCAAGGCTGACCAGCTCATTAGGCCTTCCTGCTAGGATTTGGTATATTCACGGTTCTGACAGGTCAGCTTGTTAGGCCCTCAAGTTTGGCCATTTTCCGGCCTCCCTCACTTGATACTTGAGCAACTTAAGTCATGTGCAATTTGAGATAGGAGCAGTCACAATCAGAGGAGCCTGAGGTGGATGAGGTAATCAGTACAAATGAGATTAAGGAAATGTTAAGGATTTGGTAAAAAATTTAATAGTTTATTGAAAAGACACACCCAGAAAAAGTTGCAACAGATCATGCATTGGAGCTGTGTGACTTGTTTCACACATTATCAAATAGTTCTGGAAGGGAGGAAGAAACAAATTTCCATGGAAAAGTTTCTGTTGAAATGGCCTTTAAGTGAAATTGAAGAAAGTGTGGCAAAACAGCCAAAATTCAATGAAGAAAATGATAATTAAGTATAGTAAAACAAAATAGCAATTAAATTTGTCAATAAAGTTACATACCATAAGTAATGTATAAGATAAATTTTGCATTTAAATGTAGTATTGCATGTGTAGAGAGTAAGTTATGTTAAACAATAGCACATGAAATTAAAACCTCTGCCAACATCTTCACCTGACCTTGAAGGTAAATAACATTTTATAAGCAGATTTATTTCTTTATATTCTTTCTTATTATCTAGAAATATATTTATTTATTATTTTAAAAAGTACATTTTCTTTTTTTTTTAAACCCTTACCTTCCATCTTGGAGTCAATACTGTGTATTGGCTCCAAGGCAGAAGAGTGGTAAGGGCTAGGCAATGGGGGTCAAGTGACTTGCCCAGGGTCACACAGCTAGGAAGTGGCTGAAGCCAGATTTGAACCTAAGACCTCCCGTCTCTAGGACCGGCTCTTAATCCACTGAGCTACCCAGCTGCCCCCTAAAAAGTACATTTTCACATTTAAAAGCATATAAAACAAAAAATTCATGTGTTTTTGGGGGGCAGAATGGATTAATTGCATTTCCATTAATTTAAATGGGGAAAATCGATTTGACACAGGAGTAAATTGAGTTACGAACTTGGCCAAAGAATGAATTAAACTTGGGTGTCAAGGTACCCCAGTAATAAAGTATAACTTTTAGAGAAATGTAAATTAAAATAACTCTAAGGTACCACCTTACACCTAGCAGATCGGTCAATATGGCAGCAAAGGAAAATGATAAATGTTGGAGGCCATGTGGCAAAACTGGAACACTAATACACCAATGATGGAGTTGTGAATTAATCCAACCATTCTGGAGGGCAATTTGGAATTATCCGCAAAGGGCTTTAAAAGACTGCCTGCCTTTTAAAACAGCCATAGTACTGCTAGGTTTATACCCCAAAAAGATAATAAAGAAAAAGACTTGTGCAAAAATATTTATAGCTGCGCTTTTTGTGGTGGCAAAAAACTGGAAAATGGGGGAGTATCTCTCTATTGGGGAATGGCTAAACAAATTGTGGCATCTGATGGTGATGGAATACTATTGTGCTGAAAGGAATAAAGAACTGGAGGAATTTCATGTCAACTGGAAAGACCTCCAGGAACTAATGTAGAACAAAAGGAGCAGAACCTGGAGAACATTGTATACAGTCTGATACACTGTGACACAATCAAATGTAACAGACTTTTCTACTAGCAGCAATGCAATGACTCAAGACAATCCAAAGGAACTTATGAGAAAGAACACTATCCACATCCAGAGAAAGAATTGTGGAAGCAGAAATGCAGAAGAAAAACATATGATCAATCATGTGGTTCAATGGGGATATGATTGGGGTTTTGGCATAAAAAAGATCACTCTATTGCAAATATGAATAATATGAAAATAGGTTTTGAACAATGATACATGTATAACCCAGTGGAACTGCTTGTCAGCTTTGGGAGGGGGAAAGAGAAAAGGAGTGGGGAGATCATGAATCATGTAACCATGGAAAAATATTCTTAATTAATTAATTATTTTTTAAAAATAAAGTATAACCTGGTGCAGAATCACAAACATTATCAAATTCTGCAGAGAACAGCTAGAAAATAATGCCTAAGAATGATCTTTTATATGAATATGTTCCATAAGGGTTGTCAGAGACAAATCAGTCTTTTCCCCTTCACCTGCATGTGTGGATAAAGACCAATAGTAAATAGTTGCAAAATTGAAGCAGAATCAGAGAATAGAATTATGGTCCAAAAACAATGAAAGGAAGGATGCCCAAAAGGCCAAACTCAAAAATTTTAACCACTACAAATAATAACATATTGTTTTTAGCAATAGAGAAAAAGAGGTTTCCCAGTACATGTACATTTCTATATATTTTTCAAATCCTAAACATCTTTTTTATGGAAGTAGGAAGCTTCCAAAATGTTTTATGACAGAGAATATTTTTGAAGAACAAACCATACAGTCTCTTCTCCACTCCTTAATTCTCCTCTTGGCCAGTTCAAGATAAAGCATTTTCAAGACTACGGTAATTGCTCCTTTATCAAGCTGTACTTGCCACTATCATCTTGAGCAGTCCTGCATTTTATTATTTAGAGAGTTTATTTCATAATCGTCTAAGCCAAGAACTTATTCAGAGGTTTTTTTCCTTCTCTGTCTCTTTTTTTTCCCCTTTTGATCTTTTAATACTCTGAGATGACTCATTCAGATTGGATAGCAAAATTTGGAAAGAGATGGAAAAGTACTTCAGGTGACTGTATTATTTATAATTATTTTTTCTTCATTTTCACAACAATTCACAAAGTGGATTATCTACTTGTTTTTCAAATATAAATGCATATACAGAGCTTGGCAAACTTTAAATAATATATAAATCTTATTATTTTTTTATTTGAAGTACAGGCAATGAAACAAGAGACAGAGGGTAATTTAGTGGAAAGATCACTGAACAGGGGATCAGGACATGCCCAAGGTCAGAGAATGATGTGTTTTGACTTTAAATATTTCCATTAATTTTTCTGGGCCAAATGAGGGAGTTGTTCTTTGTTTAGTCGTTTCAATTCAATTCTTCATGACTCCACTTGGAGTTTTCTTGGTAAAGATATTAGAATGGTTTGTCATTTCCTTCTCCAGCTCATTTTATAGATAAGACAACTAAGGCAAACAGATTTAAATGACTTGCCCAGGATCACATGTATACTATATTTGAGGACAAATTTGAACTTAGGTCTTCCTCACTCCAGGTCTGGTGCTCTCTCCATTGTCCCTCCTATCTACCCCAAATGAGGAGCTGAACTAGATAATCTTTGACATCCTTCACAACTCTAATGCCTCATTACAAAAAGATCCTTCCTCTTAACATTTCTAATGATTGGGATAAATACATATATGACATACTTATCAAATTTTTGGATGACACACACCTATCCAAAGCACATAGAATGAAAACTAAAACAAAATCTCAACAATGGACAAAATGGAACAATAGATTGAAACTAAAAGAATGAAACTTTTAATAGGAATAAAAGCAAAGTCTTAAATTGTGTTAAAAAAAAAACCAGCTGCTCATGTACAGAATGGGGAGAAGGTTTAATATGGCTAGATGATACTTTATATAAAAGAAAACATTGGGATTTCTGGTTAACTAAAAGGACAAATGTAGTCAATGTGATGTTTCAGTCAAAATCAGGTAATGTAATAAGTATCTCCCTGAACTTTGGAATCACACATTACTTCAGAGTAGAGAAGAGATACAGCTTAAATCCCTATCCAGTGCCTATTCTACCAAGATCCCAGACAGGAAGCTTAAATCAAGTAGCAGAGTGAATAATTATAAAACAAAGCAAAATAAGTATCAGATAAAATTCATGTAGTGGGATGATTTTCAGCCCTACACAAAGCAGCAAACAAGGGAATAAATTGCCAGAGAATTCCCATTCCAAGGTTAAGAAGTGCTTTTGGTTTTAGTGCCACATGCCTGATACCACAACTGGGAAAACCACTGCTACCTACCTAACTTCTTCTAGGTCCTGCCTATTGGTTTTTGCTCACTGCTATTATCAGGTCTGCTTCCTACATCTATTATACATAAAATGTCCACCCTCTCCTGATAATTTTTTTTGCCTCTAAATATTCCCCTAATTGCTTCTTTGCTATGATGCCGATATTATCTTTATAAATTCTACCATTTCATCAAGAAAGGATCAGCACACTTTCAGAACTAGACTATTTGAGCCAACCTGCCTTGGAACTAGTCAACAAATTCTCAACTCTATTGTACTATGGCTCATAACACTCTCCCAGATGGTAGAAAAGAGGCACTTTGGCATTTGCCAAGCTTCAAGATTCACCATTTCAATGGAAAGTTCTTAGATCTTTCTCTTTTTAGATGTTTTTTTTAAACAAACATTTATTTTGTTTCCTTCTCCCAACCCCAACTAAAATAAAATATTTTTTTTCATTTTAAAGGAAGCAAAAGGGGGCAACAAGATAGAGATAGAAACAAGAAGTCCTGGGTTCAAATGTGACCTCAGATGCTTCCTAACACTAATTACTTAATCCCCACTATCTAGCCTTTACCTCTCTTCTGCCTTAGAATCAATACACACTATTGATTGTAAGTTTTTTTTTTAAAGGAAGAAAAACCTCATAATGAGTAGGTGTGGTCAAATGAAATAAATTTCTTCATTGGCTATGTCCAAAAAAATGTGAATTCTACTTTGTAAGTATGTTACCTCTGACAAAAATCCTCTGCAATTATAGTTTATCATGGTATTGAATAGCATTCTAAAGTTTTTCAAAGTCATTTTCCTTTATGTTTTTGTCATTGTAAAAAGTGTTCTAGTTCTACTCATGTCACTCTATCTGCTTATATAGGTCTTTCCAGTTTCCTCTAAAACGATTTCATAATTTCTTATGGCACAATAATACAATATCATAATATTCTTAGCAACTTCCCAATTGGTTGGAATATCTTAGTTTTTAGTTAGTGGCTAATACAAAAAAAGAGCAAATATAAATATTGTGTATATGATGAATCTTTTTCCTTTTTTCTTTGATCTCTTTGGAGTATAGGCCCAGAAGTGATATAGTTGGGTTAAGTGATTTGGAGGATTGGGAGGTAGAGGGCAGTATAGTTCCAAATTGCTTTTCAAAATGGTGGGACCAATTCCCTATTCCACATACACCGCATGAGTGTGCCCTGTTTTTTTGCAGCTCCTCTAACATTTATCAGTTTTCTTTTTTATCATTTTTGCCAAATGAAACACATCCCTAATTCTTAGGTAAATTAGAGCACCTGAATTTTATTCATCTTTTCCTCACCTACAAGTATGTAGGCAAGGTGCCTTCAATACTGTCAGCACCTCAAAACAAGCCTTTCTAAAGCTGGATATGAACAGTCATAACTGCTGGCATTTACCATTTCAATTCCTGGGATGCCCTCAGAAACTTACACTCAGAATGCAGATTATCCTGTAACTTTGATAAACCTTAAGAAAACACTGGAAATACAGATGTAGGATAAGCTAGTTCCTCTTGCTGATATTTCTGCCATAAGGATAAAAGCCTTTGTGTACCTATACTGGTCTTAGACTATCTTTCTAAAAATATCTGGAATGATAGCTGTTTTGATCAGATCACTAATGTGGAATACCATGCTTATTTCTAAGTATGAAATTTTAGGAACAAAATTAATAATATTAATTGTGTTGATGATGCTTTAAGGTTTGCAAGTGTCTCAACAAAGATTTCATTTCATTATCACTAAAACCCTGAGTTAAAAATTATTGCTTATTAGGAAACTGAGCAAACAGAAATGAAGTGATTTGTCCAAGATCACACAAATAGTGTCTGAGACAGAATCTGATCTCATATATTTCCAACACCAAATTTGAAGCTGTACACATTAGAATGTATTCAAAATATTGGTGAAAATAATTCAGGTTTTTTTTTTTTTGGTCTGGGGAAATGTAAAACTTAGAAGCAGAGATGAATTTCAATCAATTTGTGATGGCTATCTTAACTGTTCATTGTGAACATTTATATCCTGGAAATCAGCAAAATCCACAAATCTCTTAATTGTTGTTTTGCTGATTGTCCAGAAAGTAATGGAGAAAATGCCAAAAATTAAGATAAAAAATTTTGAGTGTATCTATGTATATATATATATATATATATATATATATATATATATATATATATGAGATTCAATTGATAATCACTAACCACTACACCTCTGCTTAGAAGGGAACATTATTTTCAAATATTAAAAGGGAGAAAAATTAAGTTTGTTCTGCTCGATTTAAGAATGCAAGAATTAGTTTGAAATAAAGATAAATTCTTTAAAAAATCAATGCTGTGAGGGGGTGGAGTCAAGATGGTGGTGTAGAGGCAGCAAACGTTCAGACCTCTGAAAACACTTCCTTACCTATTACAAACTAAATGCTCCCAGGGGACTGAAAATCAAACCTAACAACAAGACAGAGCCAAGGAACCCTCCTGCTGGTCTCAACTTAAAAGGTATGTCCCCAAAAGCCTGAACTCGAGAATACTTGTGTTTAAGGGGAAGGAAGAAGGAAGGTCCAGGGACCCCTCCCCTACCTAGAGTGCTAAGCCTCCAGTGGCAGCTGGAACTTCTGGGTGGGCAAAGGCACTGGTCTGGAGGGAGTACCTTGCGGGCAAAGCTGTACCAGGCTCAGAGCATCCAACAGAGGGAATGGGGAAACAGTTAGAGAAGAAATACAAAACGCAGAGTGGGCAGCAGTTGCAGCAGCGGAGATACTCCATATTGTCCCACACACACACACTGAGATTTTGACCTTAGGGCACATCCAGCAACCCAACTGGACTTAATTCCATTAATGTCTCCAGAGGGCAAGGAAGCTCAAGCTCCAACACCCCTCCCCCACAGACTGCACTGAGAGATTTACTGACAAAGCTCCAAGGGTGAAGGTGGAAAGAAAAGCCCAAAACCACAAAAAAAAAAATGAGTGGAGCAAGAGCTCAGGCAACTGCAGGGAGTATAGAAGGGATAAATATGAGCAAACAACAGAAAAAGAAAAAAGAAATTACAATCTACAGCTTCTATACAGGCAATGAACAAAGAGCAAATGGAACAGGGAAGGAAGAGGGAACACCAAGCATAAAAAACAGAAACCCTAGTGAATTGGATACAAGCTCTGGAAGAACTCAAAATACAATTCAAAACACAATTAAGAGAGGCTGAAGACAACTAGGAAAAGAACTTAAAAACTAAGATAAGTCATCTGGAAACAGAGGCACTTGAACCAAAACAAGAAAATAATGTCTTGAAAGCCAAAATCAACCAGCTTGAAAATGAGGCAAAGGAGATGAAAGATGAGGCAAAGAAAATGAAAGATGAGGCAAAGGAGATGAAAGATGAGGTAAAGAATATGAAAGATGACCTCCAAAGAAAATCAGATCAGAAGGAGAAGGATGACCAAAAAAACAGTGATAAAATCCAGTCTTTAAGAACCAGAATACAACAACTAGAAACAAGCAACTTCACAAGGCAGCAGGACACTATAAAACAAAATCAAAAGAATGAAAAAATTGAGAAAAATATGAAGTATTTCATTCAAAAAACATAAGATTTAGAAAATTGTTCCAGGAGAGACAACTTAAGAATCATTGGTCTACCAGAAGACCATGCCAAAAGGAAAAGCCTGGACATCATACTACAGTAAAATTTCCAAGAAAACTGCCCTGATATTCTAGAACAAGAGGGAAAAGTGGAAATTGAAAGAATCCACAGATCACCTCCTGTGCTTAACCCCCAACTGACAACACCCAGGAATGTTATAGCCAAATTCAAAAACTATCAGACCAAAGTAAAACTATTACAAGCTGCTAAAAGAAGAAGTCATTCAGATACCATGGAACCACAGTAAGGATAACATAGGATCTGGATGCATCTACACAGAAGGACCTAAGAGCATGGAATATGATATTCCGGAAAGCAAGCAAACCAGGTCTACAACAAAGAATCAGCTACCCAGCAAAACTGACTATATTCTTACAGGGGAAAGTATAGTCATTTAACAAAATAGAATAATTCCAAGCATTTGTAAAGAAAAGGCCAGACCTGAACAGAACATTTGATTCCCAAGCACAGAACTCAAGAGAATTATCAAAAGGTAATTTAAAAAAGAGGGAAAAAAGAAAAACAAAACAAAAATCAATGCTGTGTAAAAAAGGGAATAGACTATATTCATATATTGTAAGTTCCCTCTCACTGTTTCTGAAGTGAGCAGAAATCAAAGTTGCATACTGTACAGGAGATTCATTTTCATGGATATATTGGACAAGATGGCCTATGAAGCTCCTTCCTCCTCTGAAACTCTGAAGATCTAGGGAAAAGATGGCATTGAGAAAACACTGAACTATAATTTCGTTGTTCCACTGACTACTGCCTGAGTCTGAAAAGTGATTATCAGAAGAATTAGGAGCCTAGAGAAAGGAGTGTTTCGATGAATACTAAAAAAGTCCAGTGGATTTCATCCAAAAAGATCTCAGGTACTTCAATCAGTATTGTATTCCCTCCTTCCTCTACCCTCTCCTCTTCTTAACCATTCCCCTCCAGACAATCAGAAATCTGACCCCCAACTTTCACTCTTTGAACTTTTCCACTGTGTATACAGGTGGTAGTCTGCTATTCCTGGGAAGGTTCCCACTAGCCTAACATTTTAGAATGCCTTACCTGCTTAGTGGAGATTGGTTTACTCTAGCTACCATCATGGCTTACCCAAAAAAGGCATAGAAACAAAAATAGAACTTCAATCAGATATTGATTGAAAAGATAAGCACTGGCAACAATAAAGGCCCCTTTACCTTTCAGGGAAAAAGTGGGGTATATTTTTAAAGTCACTAATATTTTACTTTGGAATATTATTTAAATGTTTATTTTTTTTTCAAGATTTACCATCCTATGTTTCTCTCTGATGACTGGGACTAGACCTATAATTTCTTTTTTTTTTAACTCTTACCTTCCATCTTAAAATCAACAGTTCTACAGTAGAAGAATGGGACTGGCCCTATAATTTCTTCTTTTTTTTAAACCCTTACCTTGCATCTTAAAATCAATACTGTGTATTGGTTCTAAGGCAAAAGAATGGTAAGGGCTAGGCAATACATGAGCCGTTGAGAATTCTCCATAGATATTTAAAAAGTAGATATCACGGTTCTAAGAGAAAAGGGGGGGGGGGGGAGGAGAGAACTAGGAGCAAAAAAAATGTAATGTTCAGTTTGCTCAAGACCTCTTCATTTCCAATCAGATCTGTAATTCTCCCTCCTCCAGTGAGGAGGGTATTTGCAATATTCATGAGCCACAATATGAAATCCTTTATTCCCACGGGCAGATAGATGAAAATGATGCTTCATGCAACAAAGGTTTGTTGGGGATTTTCTTCTTCTTTCACATGTGGCAATATTTATCTTCAAAGTTTTCCCCTCTGGCTCAGGGGTGGGTTTGTAAAGCAGATGGTCTTGTGTGCCTTAATTGTGAGATGATCTGGTGTGTGATTCAGTAGCACTGTTTATTTGTGCAGTGGTTCAGTGGAATTTACAAACTGCATAATATTGTTCTAGGCAGTTTTCTTTTTATTAAGAAGTCACATTTTCTCCAATGTCTATGCCTGGGCCTATAATTAGATGGGGCTCTCAGGATATTTTCATCTTGACTTCCTCCATTAGTTAATGACATTAACCCAGTGAAGAATTCATTTCCATAAGAGGATGGAAACCAAGAACATAGAAAGGGACCGCTAGAAGATGGGAGGAAAAAATTAAATCAGTCCTTTGTTTACACAAAAGCTCATTAACAAATGATTAACATATAACTAATGCAAGCCATGGGTTATTTCTAATTAATTCTAGCTGTTCTTGGACAAATCAAACTAACACATGAAATCCTTTAGAAAGTCCTCTCTTGCTATTCTGGTTCTGTCCCTGAGAAACCCTCCATAAATTGTCCCATTTACTTGTCATGCATTATTTAGTGATGAAATGTCTTTGGAGCTGCCAGGCCTATAAAAAGTTTTTGAGAGCAATTTGACCTTCCTGTTTGGTTTCCTTTATTTAAAAAAGCCTGCAAATTAATTTTGTTTTATTTTTCCAATAAGTATATTTCAAAATGGGGTAAGAACATTGGATATGGAGCCTAAGGGCTCTATATTAAAATCCTGGCTCTGTATGACCTTGGGGAAGATGCCTCTCTTTTTCTCAGTTATCTTGCCTGTGAAATGAGAGAGATAAATAAAGAACTTCTTAGGTTCTTTTAGGCCCTGGGTTTATTAAACTATGAAACAGAAATTATCTGACCACTTTGGGAAAGAGAAAAAAATGAAGGATTTAATAACAATAATTAAATCATCATCACTAGCATGAAATACTTGGTTTGTTTGTAAAATATTTGTGGTTATCTTACTTGATCCAGTCTTTTGGGGGGACTACTAGGAATGGGACATTGAGCATTGTCTCCTCTAAGCCCAGATATCAATCATTCATGAAACAAATATTAAGTCCAAAGAAAATACACTTATTATTATGTTTTTGAGACTCTGCTCAGTGCTTTGGAAGCGGAAAAGCCACAATTCCTCCTCCTCCTATGAAATGTACAGTCTAGTTAGGAAACTAAGACATACATACATGAAAAGGGTTCCTATAAATGATAAGACCAATGATCTTCAAATATAGAATGGATGACCTTTTGTGGATGCTGATCTCTGCAAATCCCTTGCAACTCTGAGAGTCTGGTAAGCACAAGTACAATAGGATAAACGATGGAGACAATAGGCATTCTGAAGAGGGTTAGGCATTGTGAGAACATGGTGAATTCCCCTTATAGAGACTAGTAAGAGCTGTAATTCCATACCCTGCTAATTTATATCTGAGGTCCTCTAAAAATCCATAGGAATGAATATAATTGATAGAACTATTTTCCAGGCAGAAAAGGACCCAGAGTCATCTAATTTATCTGGCTCCCTGGCCAGACTACATCAGCTTTGAAACCATAATAACATATCCCCAGGGTGTGTGGTAAAAGGATTCCATTGCAAATCTAAACACATAAATAACCAATGAAACCTACTCCTCAGTTGGTCCCAGTGGGCAGATGCTTCCTGTAATCTACAGGGAGATATTTCATCCCACCACTCAATCTGGATGAGACAATGTGGGATTCAACATGAGGAGAAGAAAACTTATTTTAGATACAGTTCAAAGGGTAAAAGAGCAGGATGGTGGGGAGCTGATTCCTTCACATTCTGCAAGGGTAACCTATGCATCCTAAAGCTTTGCTACCATTCGAATCAGCCCCTGCAATATTATTCCTCTCTCCACCCACCAGTGCTAGTGAAGAATGTTTCTGGGAGCAGTAGAACAGGTGCTTCTTTGCCTCACCCTCAACAAAGTCTTGCTTGGGATCTAAACTTATACCATTAGAAACTCACATAGTATTGTCAGTTTTTAAGGTTTTTTTTGTTTTGTTTTGTTTTGTTTTTTAGTAACCACTGAGCACATTTTGGAATAATAAAAAGTGCAATGTAAAATGTTACCACAATTCCTGGTTTTATAGTTCCTTTTAGGAGGGTTTGTTGTTCTTTGAGACTCAAAATAAATAAAAGCCACTGTCCCTCAATAGCATCTTTTACTTTGATGAAACATTGGATATAACAAGCTGGCTTGAAGAAAGAGTTTCTCATGAGAAGTTTGGTATTTTATTGGTGTATTTCCTCTTAAAGGCATAGAGAGGAAGTGGGTCTATCAGCAAAGGGATACCTGATGATTCTTTTTGTCCCTGGGATGGTGAAGTGGAGGCTTTGGCCTCATTGTCTCAGCCTTGTGTTGTAATGGTTCCAACAGGAAATGTGGAGAACCTAGTGAGTCACACAGAAATACAGCTTAAAAAAAAAAACAACATCCTGGCTAAACTTCCACTTTGCTTAGATATATTCTTTCCTGTACTGCTTCCTTATTCCCACCCACCATTCAAACAGGTATAATGAGAAAGCATCACTGGCCTCCTTTCAAAGGTGGTCCTTTCAGAGTTGTCCATTCACAGAGGGAAGTAACTTTGGTTGAGAGAAGTTCATGCTGAATTCAAATTCCATCTTTTTTTACAACAAGCAAGAGATGACCTTTTTTAACATGGATTTATCTTGTCACCTTTTATCAATTGGTTGAAAAGCATTTCCCAGGCTGTGTTTCTCTGTCCAGTTGTCCCCAGGGAAGTAATAGCCTTCCCTTAATAAAAATCTGGTTCCTGTACATTATACCAAAGGTAGAAGAGTAAAACGGAGCCCTACTAGTCTGAAAGGAAAGCCAGAGAATACTTGACTCTCTTGGCCCTGGTTATGGAGGAAATGGATCAGAATCTCTTGGGTCAAAGAACTAGAAAGGAAAGCAACTTTTAAAAAAATTTAAGCACACACACACACACACACACACACACACACACACACACACACATCTCTCACTTTCCAGTGATTTCCAGAGTTTTCCGTTTGGGCTCTAATTGGAAATACCACAGGGAAAAAAAATAGTATTCTCACGCAATTTCTTTTTTTCAGCTTTCAGACAACAATATTCCACATAGAGGTGGGAAAAATATTTTAAAAAGTATGCCTTCCTCTCTCTTTCACATAAAATCTCTTTTGAGCTATGGATAAATGTCAGTTTTTATTTCATCCATTCCTTCTCTCCCCTCTGCCTCCCACTCCCACTCCATCACCACTTGCTTCCTCAAAAAAAAAAATAGAAGAAAAAAAAGAAACCACTCACATAATGACATATACTTGAATAGCTCCAGGACCTATTCTTAGATTGATATATAAGGAATTTACCCGCCACTCCCTTCAGCATTAAGAAGCATTAACCTTTGGAGTATGGTCTGCAAAAGCTTGTCAGGATATTTTTAAGAATGGGAAAAACCTGGGATACAGATAAACAACCAGGATTCCAAACTGAGGCCTGTTTTTAGAACTGAGATTCTGAAGCTCATCAGGCTAAAGACACTGTAATGCTTCATCCCACCACACTCTCAACTAATACTTTGTCCTAACCTATACCATTTGATAACATCCCTACTAATTTTTTAATTTTAAATTTTAAAAATTATTTTATTTTATTTTTTCTGGAGTCAGAACCAATCCATGACTAGGAATGGAAAACATTGTCCTAACTAAAAACCTATTTTTGTGGAGATTTCCACCTAGGTCTGCCCAAAAAAAGAAAGAGAAAACTCTCCTGACTACAAGTCTTTCTGCGTCTAAACTTTTTTATTCTTTTAAATTAGCCTTTATGATAATAGTCAATATTTATATACCACGCATGGTGCTGACTACTCCACAATCATTAGGGTGTCAATGCAGCCTTACAACACTGAAAAACACATACTACTATTTTCCCTATTTTACAGATGAGGAAATTAAGATTATGTGACTTTTCCAGGGTTATACAGCTAATAAGTGACTGGGGCTGGTTTTGAACTCAGGTCTTGCTTATTTCATGTCCAGTATTCTATTCACTGCACCACCTGGCTTGGATGCTATTCCCTGGCTGTCACTACTAACAACCAATATCCAAGAAACAGCAACAGAAAGTCCATTGAAGTAAATGAAAACAAGTTCCTTTAAGTAAGTCATATTGCATAAAAAAAAAAAAAAAGCTGCTCTGGGGAGCCAAGATGCCAGAGTAGCACATGCCAGAACCTGGGTAAACTCTCCCAACATTCCCCTTCAAACAATTTAAAATAATGTCTCAAATCAAATTTGGAGTGACAAAGCCAACAAAAGGTCAGAGGAAATAATTTTTCCCTGCCTAAAACAACTTAGGAGGTCTTCGGAGAAGTCTGTAACACTGGAATACAGAGTGTGGCAGGAGTACCAGTAGTGGGACCTTGAAGGCAGCCACAACAATAGCAGCAACAGACACAGCTTTGAAAGCTCTAAGCTGAGAGATGGTAAAGAAGTCAGACAATTGGTTATATAAAGAGATTATAGAGAATTCTTTGTTGGCATTAAGTGCAATTTGTGATGATTGGCAGCTCTATTGCCTGTAAGCAGCTTTAGGTCATAGTTCCAGAGTGGAGAGAAGCACTTGTGATTGGTCACAAGGGAGGAGAAGTCCTGCACACAGTACTTGTGGCTGCAGGGGAGTAAGAGCATTTTCTGGGTAAATATTAGAGTATAGACTAGGAAAGTAGTGCCTATACCTCTCCCAGGATAACAGCATCTTGGAAGCATTGAAAACCTGTAGACTTCCAAAAGTAGCTCTGAAAACAGCAAACAAAAAAGCCTGAAGATTGGGTACAGAGCCACCCCACCTCTAAGTGAACAGAGCAGACTTTAACATGCATTCTAAGCCAAGAAAGGCTGGGGGGATGAGGAAACAACAAAAAAAGAACTTGACCATAAAAAAATAATTATGGTGGCAGGAAAAACTAAGACACAAATCTAGAAGAAGACAACAAAGCAAAAACTCATACAGGCAAAACTTCAAAGAAAAATATTAATAAGATTTCCTGGAAGACTTAAAGAAAAAACTGAGAGTAGGAAAAATAAGAAAAGAAATGAGTCATTAAAAGATTATGAAAAAAAGAGAATTAATAGTTTGATAAATGACACACCAAAAAATACTGAAGAAAACAACAGCTTAAAAAAAAGATTTCACCAAATGTAAAAGAATTATAAAATCTCCTTAAAGAAAATAATTCCTTAAAAATTAGAATTGGATGAGCAGAAGCTAATGACTCTATGAGATATTGAGAAAAAATAAAACAAAGTCAAATGAATGAAGAAAATAGAAGAGAATGTGAAATAGCTCTTTTAAAAAAAACAACATGGAAAATAGATTGAGGGGAGATAATTTTAAAACTGGTGATCTACATACAAATCACAATCAAAAAAAAAAAAGAGCCTAGACATGATAGTTCAAGAAATTGTCAAGTAAAATTGCCCTGATATTCTAGAATCAGAGGATAAAACAGAAATTGAAAGAATCTACCAATGACCTCTTGAAGAATTCAAAAATGCAAACTTCCCACAAAAATCATAGACAAATTCTAGAATTCCTATGACAAGAAGAAATTTCAAGCAGCCAAAAAGAAACAATTCAAATATTGTAGAGCCACAGTCAAGATAAAAAAGAATTAGTAACTTCAAGAATCACCAGCCCAGCAAAATAGTTTAATCCCTCTGAGAAAAAAAAATAAGAATTGCATAGAAGACTTTCACACATTCTGGATGAAAAGAACAGAGGTGAATTTGACTCTCAAATACACAATTTAAGAGAAGCATAAAAAGGTAAATAAGAAAGAGAAATCATAAGAAATCAATAAGGTTAAAATGATTATATCCCTATACTTGTAACTCCTAAAAACTTTATCATTATTAAGACAGTTGGAGTCTACATAAATAGAGAGCATGGGTGTGAATTGATTATGCTGGTATAATCTCCAAAAAAAATGCAGGTGTGAGAAAGAGGGATGTACTAGGAGGTAGAAGAAAAAGAAATAAAATGGAAACAATTTTCTCACATAAAATTGTGAAAGGATGTGCTTTTATATTGGAAGGGGAAATGGAAGAGGGAATGGGCAATATTTGAACCTCACATTGGAAATGGTTCAAAAAGAGAATTATACATACATACATACACACTCAATTCATTCAACTGAATGTAGAAATTTATCTTAACTAACAGGGAAATATGAAGGAAAGGGGATAAAAGATATGGGGAGAAGATGAAAAAAAGGAGGGAAAATTAAGGGAATCTGGTGAGAAACAAAAGACTTTTGAGGAGGGACAGAATAAAAAGAGAAAGATAAACAAGAAAATAGGATAGGGGGAAATATATAGTTAGTAATCATAATTGTGAATGTAAATGGGAGGAGCAAACCCATAAAATGGAAGCAGAGAGCAGAATGGATTAGCAACCAGAATCCAACAACATGTTGTGTGCAAGAGACATATTTGAAACAGAAAGACAGACACAGAATTAAAATAAAGGGCTGAAGCAAAATCTATTATGCTTCAGCTGAAATTTTTTAAAACACAAGAGTAGTAATCATGATCTTAGACAAAGCAAAATAAACCTAATTTTAAAAGATGATGAAGGAAATTACATTTTGCTAAAAGGTACCATTGACAATGAAGTAATATCAAAAAAATTTACATCTGGTTTCTCTGAAAAAGGCCTCCTTTCTCAAATATATAGAGAATTGTGCCAAAATTTATAAAAAATAAGAGCCATTCTCCAATTGATAAATGGCCAGAGCATATGAATAGGCAGTTTTCAGAAAAAAATTAAAGCTATTTATGGTCATATGAAAAAAATGCTCTAAATCACTATTGATTAAAGAAAGGAAAATGTCTAAAATTCTGAGATACCATCTCAAGCTTATCTGAAATAACAAATGCTGGAGAGGACAAGGGAAAAATAGGTACTTGAATAAACTGTTGGGGGAATAGTGAATTGATCCAAACATTTTGGAGAATAATCTGGAACTATACCCAAACAACTATAAAACTGTGGATGACCTTTGATCCAGCAATTCTACTACTAGGTCTGTACCTCAGAGACCAAGAGAAAAGAAAAGAGTAGCCTATGTTCCAAAAATATCTCTAGCAGTTCTTTTAATGGTGTCAATGAATTGGAAATAGAAGAAATATTCCACCAACTTGGAAATGGATAAACAAGCTATGGTATATGATTGTGATAGAATATAATTGTGCTATAAGAATTAATGAGCAATGATTTCAGAAAACCCTAGAAAGACTTACATGAACTTATACAAAGTGACATGAGTAGAAACAGGAGAATATTGTACACAGAAATGGCAATGTTGTAATAATGGTCAACTGAGAAAGACTTGGCTACTCTAATCATTACAATGATTCAAGACAGTTCCAAAGAACACATGATGAAAAATGCTATCTACTTCCAGAGAAAGACCTGATGATCTGAGTGCAAATTGAAATATTTCTTTTCTCTCTCTCTCTCTCTCTCTCTCTCTCTCTCTCTCTCTCTCTCTCTCTCTCTGCTCCTCTCTCTATGTATCTCTGTCTCTTTCTGAATCTCTCTCTCTCTCTCTCTCTCTCTCTCTCTCTCTCTCTCTCTCTCTCTCTCTCTCTCTCTCTCTCTCTCTCTCTCTCTCTCTCTCTCTCTCTCTCTCTCTCTCCCCTATGGCTAATATGGAAATATGTTTTGCATGATTTCACACATATAATAATATCATATTTTTTGCCACCCCAGTAGGGGGGAAAGAGATGGAAGAGAGGGAGAAAATCTGGAACTCAAAATTTAAAAAGAAAAGAATGTTTTTAAAAAGTGATTTTTAAATGGAAAAAAAAATTCCCTATAAAAGAAAGGGTCTTCAGCCTAAATTTTAACTCATTCAGCTATGGGTGTTATTTGCTTTGGCCTTTGCAGTATGAAACACATATTAGAAATTTATTCAAAACATGTATTTTAAGCAAGTTTGATTAGTCATGAAATAGAGGCTAAATTCAATTCAATTTGAAATGAGAAATGTCTATCAGACATCTACTACATGCAAGGGACTGGCCAAAGTATACTGAAAATAGAAAGTTTTTAATGAATTTTCTTTGCATTCAAGTAGCTAATAATCTCCTTGGAGATGCAAAATGGGCATAAGAAAGTAAATATAGGAGGCAGCTAGGTGAATCAATGGATTGAGAACCAGGCCTAGAGATGGAGCCCAGGTTCAAATTTGACCTCAGACACTCCATAGCTATGTGAAGCTATTTCCTACCCCATACTTCTCTTCAGCCTTAGAACCAATACACTGTGTAGATTCTAAGTTGGAAGGTAGGGTTTTGAAAAAAAGAGAAGAAAAGAAAGTAAAAATAAAATGTAGACAAAATACTTCAAAGGTGTTTTGAGAGGGAAAGGGGGTTCTTAAGTGAGTGAGGGGTCTGAAAAGGCTTTATAAAATAAAAATATAAAACTCAAATATAATAAAAATATAAAAAGCAAAGGATTCTGGAGAAGGAGGTGAGAATAAAGTATATCTCAGACATGGGGAAGCACATATGCAGAGGCACAGAGGTGAAATCATCCCCAAAGATCCATCGCCTAATGGGTCTGTGTGGGAGAGTTAGAGAACCCTTGCCACTCTGTCAAATCTGCCAATGGTCTGCTATCATGGAAATTTCTCCACATTTATGGAAATAATCTGATCTAGTTTTCATTTCTAAGAACTCAAAAAACAACAGTAAAGAATGCTTTTGAAATATTGTTTATATTTGTATTTACTATCCCACATCAATCACCTGAATGCTTCTTTAAAATAAGCCAAGTAGACTCAAACTCCCTGTACTTAAATTAAACCTAAGCAATCCCCAAAGCCACTAGTGGAATGGAGTCAACTCCTTCTGTTCATCCTTTTAAAAATGGGTAATTAATCATGAAATGGTTAAGCACTCACTTGTTTAGCACAATCCATTCACCACACAGAACTACTCCACACTCTTAACAGGGAGCCATTCCAAGCCCATTGCCAATCCAATTGCCTCCCATTGCCATTTCCTAGGTAACCAACACACACAGCCACGGAAACCAAATGTACGCAGTGGAAGAAAACCAGAAAAAATAACCTCTGGCATTTCCACTCTTTTTCAGGACAGTACATCTGAATTGTTAGAAAAGACAGAAAGGAACCTTGGGAAGAACTACTCAAATTATAGGTTCTAGCTGGGGGTGGGGAGGACTGATTGAGAGTTTCCTCTTTGCTAGTGGAGCTCAAGACTTGGCAAAATCCTTAAGGCTGAAACAGATTGTGTATTTTGTAGTGATCATAGAATCAGAGAAGAGTCTTAGAACCAGAAGGGACTTTCCAGGTCTCCTAGGCTAACTTACCTCATTTTTACAGATAAAGAAACTGAGTCCCACAAAGATTGTGACCTACTTAAGGATACATAGGTAGACGGGAGAAGAACTAGGATTCAAACTCAAGTTCAACTGACCTTAAATCCAATGTTTTCTCCCAGGGTCATACTTTCTAATTAGTAACAAATCACTTGTCTGTTCTACTCCAAGTCAGAGAATGAGGAAAGTTTAAAAACCTTAAAAACTGTGTGTCAAAGGGCCAGCCTGCTCTTTTATTTATTGCTGAACTTTCTTTTCATTTCTTAAAGGAGAGTTATAATTTTCATATTTTTAAGACCTTACAAAGTACCTTATTTACCAAAATCTCCGTAGACTACAAGTACCTTGAAGGTAAGAACTTCTTCATTTTGTCAGGCCCTCTGTATCCCCAGAGAATGACTTCAAAACCAGAAAAACCCCGTGTTCAATTCTCACCTCTGACACATACTGGCTGTATGAACCTAGACATGTCATTCACCCCCTCTCTTAGTATGCTAGCTTCCTAAACAAGGTACAAAACTGAGTTAATAGGCAACTTTCTTGAGACAAAATTCCCGGGACCAATGAAATCTCAGCTCCACTTCATTTAAAAACACTTTCCTTCTGTCTCAGTATTAATTCTAAGACAGAAGAGTGGCAAGGGAAGAGATAATAAGGAAAAAGACCTGTACAAAAATATTTATAGTCGTGATTTTTGTGGTGAAAAAAAAAGGAAAATGAGGGGATGATCATTGATTGGGGAATGGCTGAACAAATTGTGATATCTGATGGAAATTGGAATATTATTGTGAGGAAAGGAATAATGAACTGGAGGAATTACATGTGACTGGAAAGACACAGAGTGAAAGGAGCAGAGTGAAAGGGGCAGAACCAGGAGAACATTGTACACAGAGACTGATACACGGTGGCACAATCAAATGTAATGGACTCCTCTACTAGCAGCAATGCAGTGATCCAGGACAATCCAGAGGAACTTATGAGAAAGAACACTATTCACATCCAGAGAAATAACTGTGGGAGAAGAAATGCATTAAGAAAAAAAAATATACTCCATTATGTAGTGTGATAGGAATGTGATTAGGGGTTTGATGTTAAAAGTTCACTCTACTGCAAATACAAATAACATAGAAATATGTTTTAAACAATGAAACACACATAACCCAGTGGAACAACTTGTTGGCTTTGGGAGGGGGGAAGGAGAGAGTGGGGATTATGAATCACGGAACTATGGAAAATATTCTAAATAAAAATTAAAAAAAAAAGAAGAGTGGAAAGGGATAGGTAATTGGGTTTAAGTGACTTGCACAGGGTGACACAGCAAGTATGTATCTGAAACCAGATTTGAATCAAGGTCCTCCCAACTCTAGACCTGATATTCTAGCTTCTCTACTACCTTTCTTCACCTCTATTCCCCAGATTTTTTTTTTAAATCCCTTACCTTCTATCTTGGAATTGATATTAGATATTGGTTCTAAGGCAAAAGTGTATTAAGGACTAGGCAACTGGGGTGAAGTGACTTGCTCAGGTCACATAGCTAGGAAATGTCTGGGGTCAATTTGAACCCAGGACTTCCCAGCTCCAGGCCTGGCTCTCTAGCCACTGAGCAACCTAGCTGTCCCTCAATTCCCTGAATTTATTCCAATGACTAGCCTAGTGCCTTTAAGAGTTTAAGCACACAAGAAATGTCTGTGAGATTGATTTGGAGAAAGGTTGTGCATATATTTTATCACCACTTACCAAGGAGTAAACAGAGGTATGAATTGAGTTTACCATGGTCACCCATCTAATAAGCAATATTACTGAGACTTGAACATGATTCTCTTGACTTTATGCCATGTACTCTTTCCCAATACACCATGCTAAAATGTAACAACTGATGGACTGCTTTAAGAAAAATTTGGTGGTGATTCATCCCATAAAAATGATGCCCAAAGCTGAGAACCCCCATGTGACTCTAAGAGTCTTCCCAACAGCCTTTTACGTGATGAGATTCAGAGCCATATTTCCCCTGGCAGATGGCAGCATCTGCAGCAGCAGCAGCAGCAGTCACTTCTTATTGTCATCCCCAGACTAACTCTCACAAGCTGGGCTTGGTCCCAGTGTGTCTGAATAACCTCTAGAGGACCAGGTGGCTGTGAAGGAATTCCTAGGGATAGGTAGAGAGGGAGGGAGAAAGCTTCTCACACAAGCTAAAAGAATCCACAACAGATTCCTTTTCCTAAAGAGGAAAAGAAGCCCAGATCACTGTTATTCTACGGCGATATTGGTCCCAACCCTTACAGGAGAACTGTAACTCTCCTGACCAGTTATCTCAGGATCAGCTTTAAATAAGTAACCCTCCACAACTTCTTTTACCCTGCTATTGGCCAGGGGCCTAAATAAACTTCAGACACTCCCCTCTCAAGCCTCATATATTCAACTCTTACAGAATCATAGATCATGGAACCTCAGAGCCAGAAAACAACACAGAAGTAACCCCGTCCAATCTCTATCTGAAAATGGAATTCTCTCAACAATATGCTTGACAAGAAATCATCCAGTTTCCACTTGAACCTGCCCAGTAACAGGGAGCTCACTACTTCAAAAGGCAGTCAATTTTTAGATACCTCCAACAGTTAGAAAGCTTTTGCTTGTTATGAGTTGAAATCTTCCTCAGGGCAATTACAATCCAATGGCTCAGGTTCTTTCCAGTGGGGCCAAGCAAAACAAGTTTAATCCTTCTAATACTTGAAAACCTTTTACATATTTGTAGTCAGATATCATGTCTCATGCCACCCCCAAGTCTAATCATCTCCAGACTAAATATATTACTGTTCCCTTCAACCAATCCTTGGGTGACAGTCTTTATTCGCTTCAACATGATCCTCTATTAGTCAGGCAATAATCATTTGTTATGTTCCTACTATGAGCCACACACTGTGTGAGGACTGGGATACAAATTAGGACAAAAGACAGTCCCTACCCTCAAGGAGCTCACAATTCAATGAAAAAGGCAACATGTAAATAACTGTAAAGCAAGCTAGACACAGGATGAATAAAAAAGAATCAACAAAGGGGAGATACTAGAATTAAGAAAGATTGGGAAATGTTTCCTACAGAAGGTAAAATTTTAGGGAAGATTTGAAGGAAGCTAGAGCAGCTATGAGCTATGATATGAAGAGCTATGAGGAGAGAGATTATCCCAGGCCTTCAGGAGATGGAAAGCCAGAGAGAGAGAGAGAGAAAGAGAAAGAGACAGAGAGGTAGAGAGAGAGAGAGAGAGAAAGAGACAGAGAGGTAGAGAGAGAGAGAGAGAGAGAGAGAGAGAGAGAGAGAGAGAGAGAGAGAGAGAGAGAGAGAGAGAGAGAGAGAAGACATCCCAGATTTATGGGAATAATCAGTGAAAATGTTGGTGTCAGGAATAGCTATAGCCCCTGCTTTTTCTTCCTGCAAAAGTGGCACCAAGAACTGGAAAATACAACAGATTTGGCCTAATTAATTATAGGATGCTTCAATAAATCAACAATAAATGACCACTCCTGCTGATCACTAAACACAGGTTATGGAGAAAATATTATATTATCCACCTGCATTCATATGACAACAATAACTTTAAAAGAACTTAATATATATTGCTTCAATTTACCCTCCCAATAGCCTCATAATAAAAGGACTATTTTTTCTTTTCATTTATCTTTCTTTCTTCTTTTTTTAAGCAATTAAGAACCTGAAATTTTCTGTGCTATTAACTTGTTGGTGATAAAAACACACACTCACACACACACACACAAAATAAGTACATGCTAGAACTGGGGAAAGGATGTGCATCATCTGACCACAGAATTCTGTCTGCTTTATCACATGAGATTCCAAGAGTTAGAGGGACCAGAGGGATCATTTTTTAAGAATCTGCCTTCTAAAATCCCCAATCTTAACTAGAAGCCTGTTGGTGGTAGGGAATCCATTGCACCCAAGAGATAGCCAAATCTACTTTTGAATAACTTATTTTAAGGAAGTTGGGGTTCGTTTTCCCTTTACACCAAGCCTATATCTGTCTCCCTGTACCATTCACCCTTTGCTCCTAACACTGTCTTCAGGGGCCAAGCAAAATTAGTCTGGGCTGGAAATCAGGTTATTTAAAATTGAGTTAGGAAAATGGAGAAAATACAATTAGAAAATTCAAAGAATTAAAATTATAAGTTCATCCAGACATGGTAACTATTGATGTGAAGACTGTTAATTTGGAAATTATAAAAATGTGTACTTAGTCTGAGCAATTTTTTAAAATACATCCAACTTTTAAATGAAGAATATTAAATATAAATATAGGGCTTATTCAACCTGCCTGACTAGATCAGTATTCTATAACATTTGATTAGCCAAATAAAGCTATGAGGCATAGTAAATAAGGGAAATAGAGGGGGAAGAAACTTTCATATAGCACCTACCAGGCAGGGGACACTGTGCTAAGTGCTTTTTACTCACTTAACCCCTGCCTCCCTTAGTTTCCTTATCTGTAAAATGGGGGTAATAATATGTTATATCATGTGAATAATAGATTATAATTTATTATTATTACAATAACAATACCTACCTCCTAGAGTTGTTGTAAGGAACAAATGATAGTATTTATAAAGTGCTTCACAAAACTTAAAGCACTACATAAATTATAGTTATTATTATTGTAGTTGTTTTGTCAAATTAGAGTTATCACACACATTTGAAAGAAATACAATTAAGGCATCCCTACAGCACAGTGGATAGAACACCAGACCTGGAGTTGGAAGGATCTGTATTCAAATTTGACCTCAGATAATTTCCAGCTATGTGATTCAAAGCAAACCACTTAACCCCAATTGTCTAGCCCCTACTGTTCTCATGCCTTGGAATTTCTATTTAGTATCAATTCTAGACAGAAGATAAGAATTTAAAAAAAAAGAAAAAAATTCATCTATTTTAAATGCAGATAAAATTATACTTGAAAATTATTCAGAATTTTTACTTTTTTTACTTAGACCAATTAATCCAAACTAAGAATTTCAACTTAAATAACTAATTTTTATGTATCAACTCTATTCAGAACACTGTGTTGGATCCTGGGAAAAATATTTAAATTAAATTAAATTTAAAAAAATTTAAATAGGATATGGCTTCACTTACACAACAAAATTTATTCATACTAAACTTACACCATAAAGCATAAATAAAAAATATAAGTGCTGAATGAATGCATGGTGAGTATCAGAATCAATCTTCAGGCACTACTAAGTTTTCTAAATTAAATCTATCTGGATTACTCAAATCATTTCCTAAGAGGCTGCCTTTTTAAAAGCATCCAAGGTGAACATGCCCTTGATATTTGCCTGAAACTGAAACTCAAGCTTGATGTCAGACAAGGGTTAAGTAAGTTACTTGTTTATGGTCATACAACTAATAAATGCCTGAGAATGGATGTGAATGTAGGTCTTCTGAATCCCAGGTGCCATGCTGTTCTATCCAGTTTGCTAGACCTGGAGTCAGGGAGAATAAGTTAAAATCCAATTTTAGATACTTACTAGCCATGGAATTCTGGGTAAGCCACTCTCTGCTTGTCTCAGTTTGTTCAACTGTAAAATGGTAATAAAAATAATAAAAAAATAATTTAGGATTGTTGTGAGGATCAAATATGATAATACTTGTAAAAAGCCATTAACACAGTGCCTAGCACTTAGGAAGTCCTGTGCTGGGCTGTAAAAGCATGTACAATAAAACCAAAAAGGGTCCCTGCATATATCTGACGGGTGTCACTTATTGCCATGTAACCTTGAACAAGTAATTTTATTTCTCTGGGCCTCATTTTCCTATTTTATATATTGAAAGATTCACTTGGATCAGGGTTCTTAACCTTTTTTTGTGTATGTCATAGACCCCTTTGGTTAAGCCTACATACTCCCTCTCAGAATGCTTTTAATTAATTGGTATTATTTAACTAATTTATTAATGCATAAAAATCTATTTTTCCCTGTATTTGGGGTCCAGCCCTAAGATGAAAAATGGACTTTATTACCAATCCCCTAAGTCATCTTGGGCAGAATAATGGTTACACATACTAGAGAATTTGATTTGAGGTATTTTTTAAAGTTCTTTGGAGTAGAATTTTAGGAGAGTTCAAGTGACTTTCTGCCTTGACTGCCATTTGGGTCCTCTCCATCTCATTTTATAGATGAGAAAGTTGAAGTCCAAAGAGGTTTAATGCTTTGGCTGAGATCACACAGCTAGTCCCTGCCTGGGAGGAACTATAATATTGAACTTTAATGAGATATACTATCAGTCAATTTAGAGTTCCATGAATTGTTCAGGGGAAAGCTATTTATCTAGAGAGGCATCTTTGTATCACAGAGTATCGAATTTGAAGTCAGGAATACTGGACAATCAGAGATTACATAATGTGTCCAAGATATATATATCTTTGACATATGTCTTAGTCCAGACTTGGACCCAAGGTTTCTTTACTATTAGACTAGCTCCCCAACCTTTAAGCAAATAGTCTCCAAAGTGGGGGCTATAGCCTGTGGGGATGAATGCAATGATGTCAAGAGATTTTAGACTGAAAAAGGTGGGTGGTCAACCAAAGAGACCTTTTCTCTCCTTTATACTTGCCCATTTGGTGATTTCATCAGTTCTCATAGGTTCAAGTAGCACCTATTTTCAGATGATCTCCAGATTTATGTTGTCAGCCCCAGTTTCTCACTGGAACTTCAGTTCCATAATGTATATTGAACATTTATACCTTCCATCATCAGACTATAAATCCATTGAGACTTAGTTTCCATTATCTTAAAACAGTTGAAAATTTAAAACTGTCTTTTGGCAACTATAGTTTTGGCAACATAATGACAACTGGCTTGCCATCTTTTTTGACATAATTATTTATGTTGACTTGTGTTGTGTAGATAAACTGAGAGCATATAAGAAAATACATTGTAAACTTTTATCAACAAACAATAACTGTTGTGCACTTACTTTGTGTCAGACACAACACAAAGCACTGGGAATATTTTTTTTTAAATATATTTTATTTGATCATTTCCAAGCATTATTCGTTAAAGACATAGATCATTTTCTTTTCCTCCCCCCACCCCCCATAGCCGACGCGTAAGTCCACTGGGCATTAGATGTTTTCTTGATTTGAACCCATTGCTTTGTTGTTAGTATTTGCATTAGAGTGTTCATTTAAAGTCTATCCTCTGTCATGTCCCCTCAACCTCTGTATTCAGGCAGTTGCTTTTTCTCGGTGTTTCCACTCCCATAGTTTATCCTTTGCTTATGAATGGTGTTTTTTTTTCTCCTGGATCCCTGAAAGTTGTTCAGGGACATTACACCGCCCCTAATGTAGAAGTCCATTACGTTCGATTATACCACAGTGTATTAGTCTCTGTGTACAATGTTCTCCTGGTTCTGCTCCTCTCGCTCTGCATCACTTCCTGGAGGTTGTTCCAGTCTCCATGGAACTTCTCCACTTTATTATTCCTTTGAGCACAATAGTATTCCATCACCAACATATACCACAGTTTGTTCAGCCATTCCCCAATTGATGGGCATCCCCTCGTTTTCCAGTTTTGGGCCACCACAAAGAGCGCAGCTATGAATATTTTTGTACAAGTCTTTGTGTCCATTATCTCTTTGGGGTACAGACCCAGCAGTGCTATGGCGGGGTCACTGGGAATATTTTAAAAGGCAGAGACATCTAACAATATGAGAAAATAACCAAGAAAGAAAATTTGCCTACCAGAGAAACTTTCCCATAGAAAAGATAGGCAAACAGGAAATGCCTGGTTGAGATGACAGATCCCAGATTCTACTTACTAAACTTCCATCATTGCTCTCTCATGGCCACCATCATGAAGAAGAAGAATCCTCCCAGGATTCTTAGCCTGGGGACATATCTTTTTAGGGGGTTGGGCAGGGGGGATGACAAGCTATATTCTTGTAAACGTTAACTGGTTGATACAGTACTTGAAATTTTCACTAGAGAATCAACCCAACATTTGCCACTCTGTGGTAGGGTAGGAAAAAAAATGTTTTCTTCTTGGAGATCATCATGGTTGATTCAGGAATTTGAAAGAAGCCTCGAGCCTATGAAGTACAGCTTATATCTGAGTCAAGAATCTCTGCTCCTACATGCTCCAAAAGTGAATTTGAATTAGCCATCAAGCATTTATTAAGCACTTACAGTATGTCAGGCACTGTATTAAGGGCTACAGATTCAAAGAAATTCAAAAACTTGAGCCCTACCTTCAAGGAGCTAATGAGACAACATGCAGAAAATGATATACAAGTGTAAATCAAAAGTAATTTTAGAAGGAAGGCCTTAATATTGGGAGGTACAGAGGAATATTTTTCTTTGTAGATGAGATTGGGACTGAGTCTTTGAAGAAATCAAGGGAAAAATGTGAGCCAGGAAAATATTTCTCCTATGTCACTTGAAAAAGTGTCAGTAGAGGCAGAGTCAAGACGGCAGCAGAGAGGAAGTGAAAATTCAGACTTCTGAAAACCCTTCCTTACCAGTTACAAACTAAATGCTCCCAGGGGACTGAAAATCAAACCTAACAACAAGACAGAGCCAAGGAACCCTCCTGATGGACTCAACTTAAAAGGAACACCCCCACAAAAAGCCGGAATTAAAGAACACTCGGGTTTAAGGAGAAGGGAGAAGAAAGGTCCAAGGACTCATCCCCCCGCCCCCACCTAGAGCTCCAAGCCTCTGGGCGTTCAAAGGCACTGGTCTGGAGGGAGTACCTTGCAAGCAGGGCTGTGCCAAACTCAAAGCATCAAACACAGGCGGTGGGAAAGGAGATGGAGAGGGAGCTCAGAGCGAGTAGCCTGGTTGCAGCAGTGGAGACACTCCATATTGCTTCTCCCTTCCAGGAGGTTTTGGTCTTAGGGCACATCCAGCCCAACCCAGCAGGACTTAATCCCATAAACAGTTTTCAGAGGTCAGGGAAGCTCAAGCTCCAATACCCCTCCCTTACAGACTACTGGACTTTAATCCAATCAAAGCTTCCAGAGCACAGGGAAGCAAAAGCTCCAATACCCCTCCCCCCAGACTGCACTGAGAGACTTGCTGACAAAACTCCAAGAGGGTGTGACAAGGAAATCACTTTAAAAAACTGATATATATTAATTTAAGGTAGCCAAGGAATTCAGCTATGTAATTCCTAAATGAAAACTCAAGTCAGCCTTCAACCTTTTATAGAGTTTAATTACAAACAGGAGGAAGAAAGGAATTAGAGAGAGAGAGAGAGAGAGAGAGAGAGAGAGAGAGAGAGAGGGAGAGAGAAAGGGGAGAGAAGGGAATAGGGCTTAAATACCCCTTCGGTTTAGGCTGGGCCAAAAGGCCCAAGCCCTTAAATAGCTGAGGCAAAGAAAGGAGATCAGTCCCTATTACTCACGTGACCAAAATGGAGAAACAGTCTCAGGGGCCTCCACCTCCAGCTTCCTTCAGAGCAGCACAACCTCTCAGAGCCAAAACTCTCCAACCAAACCCCCCCCCCAGTCCTCAGACCCCTCTCTCTTTAAGCAAACCATCCAAGTTCCCTCCCCTCAGTTCTCACATCTACCAATCACTGTCCATGTCTTCCCTGTGCCAATGGTGGCTCTAGCTTAACCCAGGACTGCCCAGAGGTCTGTGGCTTTGCACATGTCTGTTGAAGGTCATATTCTCAAATAATTAAATTTTGATCTATGCTGCAGCCCTTCCTAAATCCTGTTAGGATTGAGTAGGGTGGAGATTGCAATTTCCAAGACCTGGTTCTGTCATTCCAAATATCTCCATTGTATCAATTCTAAAATCAATCATGACTCAAAGAAATTCCTGTTCTATGCTTAAGCATAGGTCAAAGCCCTTTTCATTGTTCAGCAAAAGGTTTCTGTCCTAAAGTAATCTTAAGAAGGGAGGAAGAGGAACCTCCCATGCCAATGGGGTTCACATTATCAATAGGGAATTTTTCAAGTATGAAATTTCCCAATGGTGAAATTTTCAACATTTATAAGTCTAAGAAATTTTAAGGTTTACAAGGGAAGACTAACAGAAAAGCCCAAACTCACAGATCCAACACATAATGAGAGGAGCAAGAGTGCAGGCAACTACAGGGGAAAAAGAAATGACAAATATGAACAAACAGAAAAAGAAAAAAGGAATTACAACTGACAGCTTCTATAAAGGCAATGAACAAAGAGCAAACAGAACAGAGCAGGAGGAAACACCAAACAATAAAACAGAAATCCCAGTAAATTGGACACAAGCTTTGGAAGAACTCAAAATACAATTCAAAACACAATTAAGAGAGGCTGAAGACAATTGGGAAAAGTACTTAAAAACTAAGATAAGTCATCTTGAAACATCTTGAACTAAAATGAGAACATAGTGTCCTGAAAGCCAAAATCAACCAGCTTGAAAATGAGGCAAAGGAGATGAAAGATGAGGCAAAGTGGATGAAAAATGATCTCCAAAGAAAATCAGACCAGAAGGAGGATGACCAAAAAGCCAGGGATAAAATCCAGTCTTTAAGAATGAGAATACAACAACTAGAATCAAGTGACTTCACAAGGCAGCAGGACACTATAAAACAAAATTTAATAAATGAAAAAATTGAGGAAAATATGAAGCATCTCATTCACAAAACAGAAGATTTAGAAAATCATTCCAGGAGAGACAACTTGAGAATCATTGGTCTACCAGAAGACCATGCCAAAAGGAAAAGCCTGGACATCATACTACAGTAAATTATCCAAGAAAACTGCCCTGATAATCTAGAACAAGAGGGAAAAATGGAGATTGAAAGAATCCACAGATTGTCTCCTGTACTTAATCCCCAACTGACAACACCCAGGAGTGTTATTGCCAAATTCAAGAACTATCAGACCAAGGAAAAACTATTACAAGCTGCTAAAAGAAGAAGTCATTCCGATACCATGTAACCACAGTAAGGATAACACAGGATCTGGCTGTATCTACACTGAAGGACTGAAAGGCATGGAATATCATATTCTGGAAAGCAAGAGAACCATATCTACAAGCAAGAATTAACTACCCAGGAAAACTGACTATATTCTTACAGGGGAAAGTATAGTCATTTAACAAAATAAAAGAATTCCAAGCATTTGTAAAGAAAAGACCAGACCTGAACAGAAAATTTGATGTCCAAGCACAGAATTCAAGAGAATCATCAAAAGATAATTAAAAAAGAGGGGAAAAAGAAAAACAAAACAAAACAGACCCAATAAGTTAAAATGATATGTATCCCTATAAGAAAAGAGGTCATAGGTAACCCTTAAAAATTGTTATTACCACCTGGGCAGCTAGAAGAATTACACTTAGAGGGAACAGTGACGAACTATAGAATAAAATGACAAGACATAAATATGTATATAGATATATGCATGCATAAATATATATGTATATATATATACATATATATACAATTAGAGCTAAAAAAAGAGATTAGTACTAAAAGAAAAGGGAAAAGAAACTGAAGGCAGTAAATTTATATATCACAAAGAAGCACATGGTGGGAGGGGGGGAACATCAATACACTGGAAGGGTAAAGAGGTTGGAGATAGGAAATATTCATCTCGTAGGTGCATTGAAATTGACCCAAAGAGGGAAGAACAATCTAATCCATTAGGGCAGAGAACTGATTTGCGCCCTATAGGAAAGTAGAAGGGTAACAAATAGACTGGTGGGGATGGAAGCAGTACAAGGAAGGGAAAGGGGGGCATAGTTTAAAAGGACTGTAAAGAAAATGAGGAGGGAATAAGAAAGGAGGGGGTAGTAAAGGAAATAAAATAAGGGTGGGAATTAGGGGAACTGATTAAAAAACAAAACATTGGTGTGAAAGGAAATAGTGAAAGAAGAAAAGGCAGGACTAGGAGTAGAAATCAAAATGCTAAGAAATACACAGCTGGTAATCATAACTCTGAATGTGAATGGAATGAACTCACCAATAAAAAGCAAGCAAATAGCAGAGTGGATTAGAATCCAAAACCCTACCATATACTGTCTACAAGAAACACACATGAGGAAGGTATATACACATAGGGTGAAAGTAAGAGGATGGACCCAAATCTATTGGGCATCAACTGATAAAAAGAAGGCAAGAGTCACAATCATGATATCTGACAAAGCCAAAGTAAAAATAGATCTAATTAAAAGGGATAGGGATGGTAATTACATCCTGATAAAAGGCAGTATAGACAATGAGGAAATATCAGTACTCAACATGTATGGACCAAATGTCATAGCATCCAAATTTCTAAAGGAGAAACTAGTGGAGCTCAAGGATGAAATAGATAGAAAAACTATACTAGTGGGTAACCTGAACCTTCCTCTATCTGAACTAGATTAAACAAACCAAAAAATAAAAAATAAGAAAGAGGTAAGAGAAGTGAATGAAATCTTAGAAAAACTAGAGTTAGTAGATATGTTGAGAAAAATAAATGGGGACAAAAAGGAATACACCTTCTTTTCAGCAGCACATGGTACATTCACAAAGATTGACCATGTACTAGGGCATAAAAACATTGTAAACAAGTGCAAAAGAGCAGAAATAATAAATGCAACCTTTTCAGATCACAATGCATTGAAAATAATAATTAGTAAGGGTACATGGAGAGGCAAATGAAAAATTAACTGGAAACTAAACAATACAATTCTCCAAAATCGATTAAAGAACAAATCATAGAAACAATTAATAATTTCATTGAAGAAAATGACAATGATGAGACATCCTTTCAAAATCTATGGGATGCAGTACTCAGGGAGAAATTTATATCCTTGAGTTCATATATTAACAAACTAGAGAAGGCAGAAGTCAATGAGTTGGGCATGCAAATTAAAAAAAACTAAAAAGTGAACAAATTAAAAACCATCAGATGAAAATTAAATTAGAGATCCTAAAAATCAAAGGAGAAATTAATAAAATTTAAAATCAAAGGACTATTGATTTAATAAATAAGACTAGAAGCTGGTACTTTGAAAAAAACAAATAAAATAGACAAAGTACTGGTCAATCTAATTTAAAAAAGGAAAGAAGAAAACCAAATTGACAGTATCCAAGATAAAAAGGGAGATCTCACCTCTAATGAAGATGAAATTAAGGCAATCATTAAAAACTATTATGCCCAATTATATGGCAACAAATACAGAAGTCTAGATGATATGGATGAATATTTACAAAAATATAAATTGCCAAGACTAAGAGAGGAAGAAATAGATTACCTAAACAACCCCATATCAGAAAAAGAAATTGAACAAGCCATCAAAGAACTCCCTAAGAAAAAAAATCCCCAGATCCAGATGGATTCACAAATGAATTCTATCAAACATTCAAAGAACAACTAATCCCAATATTATACAAACTATTTGACAGAATAACCAAAGAAGGAGTTCTACCAAATTCCTTTTATGACACAAATAGGGTCTGATTCCAAAGTCAGGCAGGTCAAAAACAGAGAAAGAAAACTATAGACCAATCTCCTTCATGAAAATAGATGCAAACATCTTAAATAGGATACTAGCAAAAAGACTCCAGCAAGTCATCACGAGGGTTATTCACTATGAGCAGGTAGGATTCATACCAGGAATGCAAGGATGGTTCAATATTAGGAAAACCATCCACATAATTAAACATATTAACAAGCACACTGACAAAAATCATACGATTATCTCAATAGATGCAGAAAAAGCCTTTGACAACATACAACACCCTTTTCTATTGAAAACACTAGAAAGTATAGGAATAGAAGGGCCTTTCCTAAAATAATAAACAGTATATATCTAAAACCATCAGCAAACATCATCTACAATGGGGATAAACTAGAAGCCTTCCCAATAAGATCAGGAGTGAAATAAGGATACCTGTATTATTTAACATTGTACTAGAAACATTAGCTGTAGTGATTAGAGAAGAAAAAGAAATTGAAGGTATTAAAATAGGCAATGAGGAGACCAAGCTTTCACTCTTTGCTGATGATATGATGGTCTACTTAGAGATTCCTAGAGAATAAACCAAAAAGCTAGTTGAAATAATCAACAACTTTAGCAAAGTTGCAGGATACAAAATAAACCCACATAAGTCATCAGCATTCCTATATATCTCCAATACATCTCAGCAGCAAGAATTAGAAAGAGAAATTCCATTTAAAATCACTCTAGACTATATAAAATACTTAGGAATCTATCTGCCGAGACAAACACAGGAATTATATGAACACAACTACAAAATACACTCCACACAATTAAAACTAGAACTAAACAATTGGAAAAACATTGATAGATAATGGGTAGGACAAGCTAACATAATAAAAATGACAATCCTACCAAAATTAATTTACCTGTTTAGTGTCATACCCTTTGAACTATCAAAAAACTTTTTTACTGAATTAGAAAAAATCATAACACAGTTCATTTGGAACAAAAGATCAAGGATATCCAGGGAAATCATGAAAAAATAATGCTAAGGAAGGAGGACTTGCAGTCCCAGATCTCAAACTATCCTATAAAGCAGTGGTCATCAAAACAATTTTGTACTGGCTAAGATCAGTGGAATAGTCTTGGGGTAAATGACCTCAGCAAGACAGTCTATGATAAACCCAAAGATCCTAGTTTTGGGGACCCAAACCAACTTTTTGATAAAAACTGCTGGGAAAATTGGAAGACAGTAAGAGAGAGATTATGTTTGGATCAACATCTCACACCCTACACCAAGATAAACTCAGAATGGGTGAATTACCTAAATATAAAGGAAACTATAAGCAAATTAGATGAACACAGAATAGTATGCATGTCAGATCTTTGGGAAAGGGAAGACTTTAAAACCAAGCAAGAGCTAGAAAAAAATCACAAAATGTAAAATCAATAATTTTTATTACATCAAATTAAAAAGGTTTTGTACAAACAAAACTAATGCATCCAAAATTAGAAGGGAAGCAACAAATTGGGAAATAATCTTCATAACAAAAACCTCTGACAAAGGTCTAATTACCCAAATTTATACAGAACTAAACCAATTGTACAAAAAAATCAAGCCATTCTCCAATTGATAAATGGGCAAGGGACATGAATAGGCAATTCTCAGTCAAAGAAATCAGAACCATTAAGAAGCACATGAAAAAGTGTTCTAAATCTCTTATAATCAGAAAGATGCAAATCAAAACAACTCTGAGGTATCACCTCATACCTCACAGATTGGCTAACATGACAGCAACGGAAAGTAATGAATGTTGGAGGGGATGTGGCAAAGTTGGGACATTAATGTATTGCTGGTGGAGTTGTGAATTGATCCAACCATTCTGGAGGGCAATTTGGAACTATGTCCAAAGGACGCTAAAAGACTGCTTGCCTTTTGACCCAGCCATAGCACTGCTGGGTTTGTACCCCAAAGAGATAATAAGGAAAAAGACACATACAAAAATATTCATAGCTACACTCTTTGTGGTGGCAAAAAATTGGAAAATGAGGGGATGCCCTTTGATTGGGGAATGGCTGAACAAATTGTGGTATATGTTGGTGATGGAATAACTATTGTGTTCAAAGGAATAATAAAGTGGAGGAATTTCATGGGAACTGGAACAACCTCCAGGAACTGATGTAGAGTAAGAGGAGCAGAATCAGGGGAACATTGTACACAGAGACTGATACACTATGGTACAATCGAATGTAATAGACTTCTCCATTAGTGACAATGTAGTGATCCTGAACAACTTGGAGAAATCTATGAGGAAAACCACTATTTACATTCAGAGGAAAAATTGTGGGAGTAGAAACACAGAAGAAAAACAACTGCTTGAATACATAGGTCGAGGGTATATGACTGGGGAGGTAGACTCCAAATGAACATCCTAATGCAAATACCAACAACATGGAAATAGGTTCTGATCAAGGACAAGGACACAAGTAATACCCAATGAAATTGTGTGTCAGCTGTGGGAAGGGTGAGTGGAGGACAGGAAGAGAAATAATGTGATTATTGTAACCAAGGAATAATGTTCTAAATTGACCAAATAAATTAATTTAATAATAATAAAAAAGATAATCCATGAAAAAAAGAGTCAGTAAAAAGTCTGAGTAGAATGTTCTGTAAGACATCAAGGAAGGCCAGTGTTGCAATAGTGTTCCAATGATGGTATGATTTAATAATCTTACCAAAGAAAAAATCCCCAGGACCAGATTGATTAAGAATTGAATTTTATCAAAATTGTAAAGAACAATTAATTATAATATTTTATAAACTATTTGGGAAAATGAGTAAAGAAGGAGTCTTACAAAATTCCTTTTGGGTCACAAATATGTTGCTAATATCTAAAATAAGAACAGAAAAGCAGAGAAAAAACTATAGACCAATTTCCCTAATTAATATTGATTCAAAAAAATAAATAAAATACTAGCAAGGAGATTGCAGCAATATATTGTAAAGATCATATACTATGACCAAGTGGAATTTATACCAGTAATACATGACTGGTTCAATATTAGGAAAACTATCAGTGTAATTGACCATATCAATGGCAAAACAACAAAAATCATAAAATTTTCTCAACAGATACAAAAAAGGCTTTTGAAAAACACAACACTCATTCCTGTCAAAAATACTCTTAAAATGGTAAGTGATATCTGTCTAAAACCATGAATAAGCATTATCTGTAACAAGGATAAGTCACAAGCCTTTCCAAAAAGGCGAGGGGTGAAACAAGGGTGTCCATTATCACCACTATTATTCCATATTGTTCTAGAAATGCTAGCTGTAACAATAAGACAACAACAAAAAAAGAAATTACTATAGGTAATAAGGAGATAAAACTGACTCTTTGTAGATAATATGATGGTATACTTAGAGATTTTAGAGAATCAACTAAAAAACTAGTGAAATAATTAACAGCTCCAACAAATTGCAGGATATAAAATAATCTCAAATAAATTATCAGCATTTATATATATATATATATATATACATATATATATATATAATTAATTAACAAAGACCAGGGGGAAATGATAGAAAGAAAATTTTCATTTAAAATAACTGCAAATAATGAACTGGAGGAATTCCATGTGAAATTGAATGACTTCCAGGAATTGACACAGAGAAAGGAGCAGAAGCAGGAGAACATTGTACACAGAGACTGTTATATTATGGCACAATCGGACAGAACGGACTTCTCTACTAGCAGTAAAGTAATGATCCAGAATAATCCAGAAGAATTTATAAGGAAGAACACTATCCAAATCCAGAGAAAGAACTACAGGAGTAGAAATGCAGAAGAAAAATATTTGCTTGATCACATGGTTCAATGGGGATAGATTGGGAATATAGACTCTAAATGATCATTCTATTGTAAATATTAAAAATATGGAAATAGCTTTTGAACAAGGATACATGTAAAACCCAGTGGAATTGTCCGTTGGCTATGGGAGGGGGGAGGGAGGAGCAGGGGGAAAGAACATGAATCATGTAACCATGGGAAAATATTCTACTTTAAATAAATTTAAAAAGAAAAAATAGATAAAATTAAAAATAAAATAAAATAACTGCAGACAGTATAAAATACTTTGGAATCTTCATTCTAAAATAAACACAAGAACAATATAATCACAATCACAAAATTCTTTTAACACATAAAAACAATCTAAATAATTGGAAAAATATTACTTACTCATGGGTAGACTGAGATAATAGAATAAAAATGATAATTCTATCTAAATTATTTTTTCAGTGCTATATCAATTAAACTTCCAAAAATTATTTCATAAATAGAAAAAAATAAGATAAACCTGGAAGAATAAAAGATTAAAAATAGCAAGGGAATCAGTGAAAAAAAAAGGAGGAGGGTGGCTTAGCAATACCTGATATCAAGCTGTATCACAAAGTGGTAATCATCAAAAAATTTAATCTAGCTAAGAAATGGAGTTGTGGATCAGTGGAATAGATTAGTTATACAACACACATTAGTAGATGAATATTGTAAAATAGTATTTTATAAACCCAAAGATCCAAGAACTCACTGACAAAAATTGCTGGGAAAACTTCAAAGCAATATGGCAGAAACTAGGGATTGACCAACAAGTCACAATGTATAACAAGATAAAGTAAAAATTGGTACATAATTTAGACATTAGACATTAAATGCAAAATCATAGGCAAATCATTGGAACATGGAAATTTTTGCCTGTCAGACCTAGAAGTTATGATCAAACAAGAGACAGAGAGTATTAAGGGATAGAAGTTGAATGATTTTCTATTACATTAAATGAAAAGTTCTTTTTACAAACAAAAACAATGTTTGGTTTTGATTCAAAGGAAAGCAGGAAACTAGGGGGGTAGTGAATTTTATAGCAAGTTTCTCTGACAAAGGCCTCATTTCTCTAATTTATAGAGAAATAAATCAAGTTCATAAGAATATGAGTCAATCTGATAATGGTCTAAGGATAGACAGTCTTCAGAAGAAGTCAGAGTTATCTATAGTCATGGGGAAAAAGTGCTCTAAATCACTATTGATCAGAGGAAGGCCGGTAACCCCCTTGGACCTATTAGATTGCCTACTATAACAAAAGAAGAAAATGACAAATGTTGGAGAGAATGTAAGAAAATTGGGAAACTGATGCACTGTTGGTAGAATTGGTAGAGTTGTGATCTAATCATTCTGGAAAACAATTTATAATTATGCCCAAAGGGTTGTAAAACTGTGCCAAGCCTTTGACCCAGCAATACCACTAAAGCAGCGATTCTCAACCTCTCAATTTGTAGCAATGAGATCAGATATTTACATTCCGAATCATAACTGTAGCAAAATTACAGTTTTGAAGTAGCCGCCAAAATAATTTTTTGGTTTGGGGTCACTGCAACATGAGGAACTGTATTATGGGGTCACAGCATTAGAAAGGTTGAGAACCACTGCACTAAAGAGATCAGAGAAAAAAGGAAAAGTGCCTATATGTATAAAATCATTTATAGTAGCTCTTTTTGTGATGGTAAAGAATTGGAAATTGAGGGAATGCCCATCAATTGGGAGATGACTGGACAAGTTGTAGCATGTAATCATGAAGGAATACTATTGTGCTATAAGAAATGATCATCAGAATGGTTTCAGAAAATCCCGAGAAGACTTACATTAACTAATGCAAAGTGCAGTGAACAGAACCAGGACAACAATGGACACAGTAATAACAATAATGTATGATAATCAATTGTGAATAACTTAGCTATTCTGATTAATGGAATGAATCAAAACAATTCCAAAGGACTTATGATGAAAAATTCTGCCCATATTCATAGAAAGAACTGA